>NC_136430.1:381415999-383815999 GCF_052849685.1 Lactuca virosa
ATGGGTATAGTTTGCGGGTTATTCATTACATCTTTACGTAAACATTGTGAAAATGAAATACTTTCATCTACACGAAATATAGATTTTTCTTTTCGTAAATCTATTAAATACTAAGAGTTGTGAGACATTCAGCTTCAACGTACTCTCAAGTACGTATTTCAAGTCCTGTATTATAAACCATAATCTCTTGGAGCGAGAGCGTGATACTTGTGTATAGATCTATACGGGATTGACAATCCCACACCTAAATTGTTAGCTACAGTTAGACCGGCAGGTCTGGGGTGACAAACGTCATAACACTACAACGCCTGAAGAACGTTGTTACAGGCAGTCTGGGTCAATAGCATGGTTATAAAACTCACACGGTAGTATTAAAATAAGTTTGATTTACGAGACTTTTGATACATTCAGTAAATACATTATTTGAGAATAAATACACTATCACTATTCGAGCACGAAAGACACCATTGTACTCCAGCCTTTGGAATCTTTTTCAAACTATATGTAGAAAACATTGGATTTTCTGGAAAACACGTTCAGTTATTTTTACTAAAGGACATACAAATTTCAGTACAAAAACGCTTATGAACTCACCAACTTAATTGTTGACATTTTTTCAAAACTACTTGTATTTCTCAGGGAATCAGTAATACAAGTAACCATCAGCTTTTGGAGAAGGAACGCTAAGGCGTCTATTATCAAAACATTTTAAATCATCATATTTGTAATATTCTTTTGAAACATGTATTACACGCAACAATGTAAGTTTTTATTATATTTATGATGGTTGTGTTTACTTTCTTTACAATATTCAACTGTTATGATACTACGTGAAGTCATCCGCCCCCGAATGTTTCCGCCATTCTGGTTTGGGGGTGTGACAGATTGGTATCAAAGCATTGTTTATAGTGAACTAAGTATATCGAACCACATAAGATATACAAACTATAAATGCAAAGGGACCAAAAACCCTCTGACAAAACGTTTTCATAAACGATACTTTTAATAAATTAAAGTGATATACATTTTTTATACATATAAAAGTATAAGTACACGCATGCATCGGTCTCGTATCATAGCAAAATTTTATAAAAAGTATTAAGGAAGTTGCGACACTACGACTACGCCTCGGGGTATGTAATCAAATCAAGAATAAATATAGCCTGATCAACTATATTCATCCTGGATGTGACCAACGTATGTCGAGGAATGGTCGTAGTAAGCAACAAGTCGAAAACTTACCGAATTAAATACTAGAATCAAACTCACAAATTTGAAATACTATAGGAGTATTTTGTAAAAACTAAAAGAACTGTTATAATCATGCGAATCTCAGTATTTAATTAGAAATAGGAATCGCCGAATAAAAATTTACCCTTATCGAAAATTTCCCTTCTTACTCCCGAGTTTTATATAATTCTCTTGCCCCTATTCTCGATCAGAGGAAATGGCAGGTTTTCACATTCCCGGGGATCCCTACTACCCTAACCTGGGTAATGGAGGCTGGATTGAGGACGACCCAGAAGAGGATTCCGAAGAGGAAATTCCAGAGGAAGAACCCGAAGAAGAATCCGAAGAGGATCCTGAGGAAGACCCAGACGAAGATACAGAAGAGGAAGGAGATGGTGGGAGCACAGACTCGGAGCCTGAGATCTACAATCCTCCCCAAGGAGCAGCAAATCCCCCAAGGAACTTTCAGGGCACGACGCCCCGCTGGGCTGTGGATCTGAAGCGATGGAGCAGGGAACAAGGGCAACGCCCACCCTACGGCATGTCACGAGGCTTTTATAACCTCCGCAACGGGGGTTCGGCTGACAGGGCACTCCCTGTCATGGTCCGACGCATTGCCAACCAAGGCGAGCAAGCAAGAGCAAATGCCAACCAACTCTTGGACATTGGGGCCACCACTGCTGTCACCGCGGTACGTCTTCGTCGTCTGGACGAAGAGCATGAGCGAACAATAGAGCACACCTTTTCCCTGCAGAAGGACATCACTGCTACTAGAACCGAAGTAAGGGAGCTCCGTAGGAGCCAAGCCGCAATGGAGAGGCGCGTCATCGAGGCTGAACGTCAAGTAGCCCGAGCTAAGGTTTCCACAACCACATACCATGGTCCGCAGCGTGCCACCCGCTCAGAGTAGAGCGCGTACTTCTGGCGCTATGTATATACCTATCAAATAAGTGTTGGTGCTACTCTTTCCTTTAAGAATGTAAACCCGATGAATGGTGAGAACGCAGTTCGGGGGTCGGAATGCGGTCAAATTTTCCCATTTTCATTGATGTACCCTAGACCTACATAAGGTCAAATTTTCCTGATCGTTGTATCATGTACTAATATCAATGAAATTGACACGCATTTATTATTTCCTTGAGTATTCCATTAAATTCTTAAAAGGATCATACACTCCTTTTTGAAAGTTTCCATTTACATGCGAAAACCAGAACTAAAACTGATAATACTAAAACCTTCCATAATCATTTCTAATGACTTATCAAGAATTCGTCTCTTAACTTGTGGCAGAATCATGCCACCAAGGAGAAATCCCCGACGTTTCAATACAAACGGAGCACCAACACCACCTCCACCACCCCCTCCATCAATGGATGCTGCTACCTTTCAGGCTGCTGTAACAGCTGCCGTAACCGCAACAATGGCACAAATGAGTAACAACGGATCAGGAGGAGGAATAAATAGCTCTACCAATGGCCAAAACCAAGGTCATTCCGGGGAATGTACCTATAAGGACTTCTCCAACAGCAAACCCATCCCCTTTAATGGAACTGGGGGAGTGATGGCTCTATCTCAATGGATAGAGAAAACAGAAGCTGTGTTCGAGATATGCTCATGCCCCGAGGAAAGCAAAGTAAAATTTGCCGCCTGTACTTTCTCTGAGCGAGCCCTAACGTGGTGGAATGGCCACGTCAAGTCACTAACTCTGGTGGTGGCAAACTCAATGGGTTGGGAGAACCTGAAACGGATGCTACTACGAGAGTACTACCCAAGGGGCGAGATTCAGAAGCTCGAGCAGGAGCTTTGGGGCCTTAAAATGGTAGGCTCGGACATCACAAGCTATACGAATAGGTTCAGTGATTTGACAATACTTTGCCCAGGAATGATGATTCTGGAAAGCCAAAAGGTGGAAAGGTATATCTGGGGGCTGTCGCCCTAGCTTCGAGGAAGTGTGCTAGCTTCCAAACCCACGACGTTCGACAGCGCCAAAGAACTGGCACAATCTCTCGTTGATCATGGGGTCTGCCAAAGTGTCACGACCGTCGTCCCGGAACCGACCAAAGGAAGCAACAACAATGACAGCAATGCCAACAACAACAACAAGAAGAAGTTTTGGAACAAGAGGAAAGGTCAAACTTCGCAAGAACCTTCAAAGAAACAAATAGTGGCGGTCCATGCCGCTACTGCCCCCACTGCTGTTCCTGCTACCCTTGCGCCGACAAAACAATATGCTGGGAACCTACCAAAGTGCAACAAATGCCATTACCATCACCACGGTAATTGCCGGGAGATGCACTGTAAAAACTGCGACAGGAAAGGGCACACTGCCCGTTTCTGTAAGGCACCAGCGCGCCCAATCACCCAAGTTCTTGGTACTGGAGTAAGCCAGGCATGTTATGGGTGTGGGGAAACTGGGCACTTCAAGAGGGATTTCCCTAAGGCAAAGAATGCTGGCGGTGTAGGAAGAGTGCTGGCAATAGGGCAAAACGAGGCAATAGCCGATCCCACGGTGGTTACGGGTACGTTTCTCCTCAACGACATTTATGCATGCATACTCTTTGACTGTGGTGCGGAGAGAAGTTTCGTGAGTCATAAATTCAAACATTTACTTAATCAAAAACCCCAAGCACTCAATAAAATATTCACAGTAGAAATGGCAAACGGTAAAACGGAAAGCGCAAACGATATGTACATAGGCTGTACGTTAAATTTAAACGAACACTCGTTCCAAATCGATCTTATGCCAATTACTATAAGAATTTTTGATGTCATCATCGGTATGGATTGGTTAAGCCTTCACCATGCCGATATACTTTGTCACGAAAGGGCCGTTCGCCTCAATCTGCCAAGCGGCAAAACTCTTATCATTTATGGGGACAAACCCAATACAAATTTACAAATCATCTCTTGCGTCAAAGCCCGAAAATACCTTCGCAAAGAATATCGTGCCTTTCTAGCCCACGTGATAGACAAGAAACGAGAAGTGAAAGACATTAAAGACATTCCGTAGGTCTGCAATTTCCCCGACATTTTCCCTGAAGATCTTCCAGGAGTCCCACCAGAACGTCAAGTCGAGTTCAGGATCGACTTGATTCCCGGAGCTACCCCAGTAGCAAAATCGCCGTACCGTCTAGCACCGGCAGAAATGCAGGAATTATCTAGCCAACTGAACGAACTTCTAAGCAAAGGATTCATTAGACCAAGCTTCTCACCATGGGGAGCACCGGTCCTGTTCGTAAAGAAGAAGGACGGATCTTTCCGCATGTGCATCGATTACCGGGAACTGAACAAACTCACGATCAAGAACCGATATCCCTTACCGTGCATAGACGATCTGTTCGACCAGCTACAAGGAGCGAGCTACTTCTCAAAGATCGATTTAAGATCTGGGTATCACCAGCTGCGAGTCTTGGAAGGAGACATTCCCAAAATGGCATTCCGAACTCGCTATGGTCACTACGAATTTGTAGTAATGCCCTTTGGATTGACAAATGCACCGGCGATGTTCATGGACTTGATGAACCGAGTATGTCGTCCTTTCCTGGATAAATTTGTGATCATGTTCATAGATGATATACTCATCTATTCAAGGAGCAAGGAGGAACATAGCCAACACCTCCGACAGGTCTTGGAAACATTAAGGACAGAGAAGCTATACGCAAAATTTTCAAAGTGCGAATTTTGGATTAGGAAAGTAGATTTCCTAGGTCACGTGGTCAGTAAGGAGGGGATACACGTGGACCCTTCCAAAATCAAGGCAATCGAGAACTGGACAACTCCAAGGACTCCAACGGAAATCCGGCAATTCTTGGGCCTTGCTGGGTACTACCGAAGGTTCATACAAAACTTTTCGTAGATTGCTAAACCACTTACCACCCTGACTCAGAAGGGAGTAACCTTCAATTGGGGAGAAAAACAAGACACTGCGTTTCAAACACTAAAGCGAGCTCTGTGCAGCGCACCTCTATTATCCTTGCCAGAAGGAACATAAGACTTTGTGGTCTACTGTGATGCGTCAAATTAGGGACTTGGATGTGTCCTAATGCAGCGAAGGAAGGTCATCGCCTACGCCTCAAGACAACTGAAGACGCACGAGGTAAACTACACCACGCACGATATCGAACTAGGAGCCATCATTTTCGCTCTAAAGATCTGGAGGCACTATCTTTACGACACGAAATGTACAATCTTCACTGATCATAAAAGCCTTCAACACATCCTCAATCAAAAGGAACTCAACATGAGACAAAGACGGTGGGTAGAACTACTAAACGATTACGAATGCGAAATTCGTTATCATCCCAGGAAAGCTAACGTAGTAGCTGATGCCCTCAGCCGGAAGGAATACTCGGGCCGCCGAGTGAAATCCTTAACCATGACTATCCATTCACACCTGTCCACACAAATCAAGGAAGCCCAAATAGAAGCCTTGAAATCCGAAAATGTGGCAAGTGAAGCCTTAAGAGGAATGGATAAAAATTTTGAAGTCAAGGAGGACGGAGTTCGTTACTTCGCGAATCGGATCTGGACGCCGAAGTTTGGCGGATTTAGAGATATGGTCATGGATGAAGCCCATAAGACACGATACTCCATACATCCCGGTTCAGATAAGATGTATCTGGACCTCAAGACACTGTATTGGTGGCCGAACATGAAAGCCGAAATTGCTACCTGTGTAGGCAAATGTCTGACTTGCGCCAAGGTCAAGGTGGAACACCAAAAGCCATCGGGATTGTTGCAACAACCGGAAGTACCCGAATGGAAGTGGGAGCGGATAACCATGGACTTCATAACTAAGTTACCCAAGACGACAAGCGGACTCGACACCATCTGGGTGATCGTCGACAGGTTAACCAAATCCGCGCACTTCCTACCAATCAAAGAAACGGATAAACTGGAAAAGCTAACCAGAACATACATCAGAGAGATTGTACGACTGCATGGTGTACCAATATCCATTATCTCGGACCGGGATAGTAGATTCACCTTGAGGTTCTGGCAGTCGCTACAAAAGTCTCTAGGAACAAGGTTAGACATGAGTACCGCTTATCACCCACAGACCGACGGCCAGAGTGAGAGAACCATACAAACCTTAGAAGATATGCTAAGAGCTTGTGTGATCGATTTTGGTAAGGCGTGGGACACCCATTTACCATTGGTTGAATTATCGTACAACAATAGCTATCACACTAGCATCAAAGTTGCCCCATTCGAAGCCCTCTACGGCCGTAAGTACAGATCACCTCTGTGCTGGGATGAAGTGGGTGACACACAACTAGCAAGAGGACAAGCAACCGACATCACTCTCACTGGACCAGAAATCATAAGGGAAACTACGGAGAAGATTGTTCAAATCCGGGAGCGACTGAAGACTTCAAGAGACAGACAAAAGAGTTATGCGGATAAAAGAAGGAAACCCTTAGAATTCCAGGTTGGGGACCGGGTACTACTAAAAGTCTCACCCTAGAAGGGATTAATACGTTTCGGAAAGCATGGGAAACTAAACCCAAGGTATATCGGACCATTCGAGATCCTTGCCAGGATCGGCCCAGTGGCATACAAACTTCGATTACCGCAGGAACTCAATAACGTGCACCCTACCTTTCACGTATCAAACCTAAAGAAGTGCTTGTCCGATGAGACCCTCGTTATCCCTCTGGACGAAATTGAAATCAACGAGAATCTCCAATTCGTAGAAGAACCAGTAGAGATCATGGATCGGGAAATTAAAAGGACTAAACAAAGCCGCATACCCATTGTGAAGGTCCGTTGGAACGCCAAGCGAGGACCTGAATACACCTGGGAACGCGAGGATCAGATTAGACAAAAGTACCCACATCTTTTTCCTAATCCATAAACTCTATCTTAGATTAAATTTCAGGACGAAATTCCCTCTAACAGGGGGATGATGTAACAACCCGATATTTTTAGGTCAATGTAACATTCAAAAAGTCAAATGTAATAAACTGTTTGGAATCAACGAAAATAGCATCAAAAATGAAGTGTTCAAAAATCTAAATTGGGATACTCAAAGTGTTAGATATCGTGCCAAGGTTTCCAAAAACATAAAGAACACTCAAATCCGAGTTATAACGAAGGAGTTATGACCAATCGAAAATCCACGACACACCCGGTAAAACACTGCTAAACGTAAAAAGTGAAACTTCGATAAAATACTTTTTAGCCTTAGGTATCTAAACGAAAGTCGTAGATTTCGTTAAACCATGAGCATACATAAAAAAAACGCCCAAATCTAACTTTGTATGAGGAAGTTATGATTTTTCTAAATTTCGGAACAGCGGTAGACAGCTAAAAATTCGGAAAAAAGATCGAGCGATTTTTAGTCGACGCAACCTAAACGAGAGTTCAAGGTCTCCATAATAGTAGCACAATGGTAAAAAGACAGACGAAAACAGACGTCGGATAAAGAAGTTATGGATTTTTAACGAAATTATCGTGTCCCGGCCTATTAAATAAAATATAATTAAAAATAAAATCAAAATTTGCCGACGAAGTCTAAATGAAAGTTGTAGAGTATTTTCTCACCTTCGCGTGGATATAAAGAACGTAAAAAACGGAGCTCGTATGCGAAAGTTACGTATTTTTGAAGTTTTTGGCACGCATTACGAAGCTTATCCGAAGGAGTACGCCCAACATACTTCGGAGTACGCCCAACGTACTGAATGGAGGGCCTCAGATCGGCCACGTCGCCCCTACCACTCTACTGCCATCCCATCCGAAGACCGGAGACCGTGACATCATTGCTGACATACGCCCCGCGCACCAGGGTACGCCCAGCGTACGAGGGCAGTGTTCCTCACCTATAAATAGGATGCGAGACCTCCGACTTTCCTTGCCCATTTCCTCCTTCTCTCTCATTCTTACTCCACATTTAGCATCCCGAGACGATCCCGACTTCCCGGTTTCATACCTTAGCCCCGACGAAGGTCCGAAGCCCCGAGATTCCCGAGAATCTCACCACTTTCCGGTCGAGGTGCCGCCCGAGGAAAAATCTCGTTTTCTTTGACTCATCACACTTTCCAGGTGAGTTCATACCCCTACTTTTTCACGTCTTTTCATATTTTAGGGGGGGGGGGGGGGAATACAAGTGCAATACGAGAAAAACTTATCGTTTTATACGGATTCACATACATCACCTACATTTTTATAAATGTTAAAATAACTTTGATATCAACATTATACTTTACATGCAAAGTTAGTATTACATCGAGTTTTTATCGCCAAATGGAACACACTTTCGGAAAAACTATAATGGGTATAGTTTGCGGGTTATTCATTACTTCTTTACGTAAACATTGTGAAAATGAAATACTTTCATCTATACGAAATATAGACTTTTCTTTTCGTAAATCTATTAAATACTAAGAGTTGTGAGACATTCAGCTTCAACGTACTCTCAAGTACGTATTTCAAGTCCTGTATTATAAACCATAATCTCTTAGAGGGAGAGCGTGATACTTGTGTATAGATCTATACGGGATTGACAATCCCGCACCTAAACTGTTAGCTACAGTTAGACCGACAGGTCTGGGGTGACAAACGTCATAACACTACAACGCCTGAAGAACGTTGTTACAGGCAGTCTGGGTCAATAGCATGGTTATAAAACTCACACGGTAGTATTAAAATAAGTTTGATTTACGAGACTTTTGATACATTCAGTAAATACATTATTTGAGTATAAATACACTATCACTATTCGAGCACGAAAGACATCATTGTACTCCAGCCTTTGGAATCTTTTTCAAACTATATGTAGAAAATATTGGATTTTCTGGAAAACACGTTCAGTTATTTTTACTAAAGGACATACAAATTTCAGTACAAAAACGCTTATGAACTCACCAACTTAATTGTTGACATTTTTTCAAAACTACTTGTATTTCTCAGGGAATCAGTAATACAGGTAACCATCAGCTTTTGGAGAAGGAACGCTAAGGCGTCTATTATCAAAACATTTTAAATCATCATATTTGTAATATTCTTTTGAAACATGTATTACACGCAACAATGTAAGTTTTTATTATATTTATGATGGTTGTGTTTACTTTCTTTACAATATTCAACTGTTATGATACTACGTGAAGTCATCCGCCCCAGAATGTTTCCGCCATTCTGGTTTGGGGGTGTGACATAGTCGAAGTGTCGAATAGTTTTTCATTATCGAAGTTTTTCATGACTTCGATACTGTATGTATTTTATCAGGCGCTTATGTAGTTTCTCTTTAACTTTTGATGTCCTGATATACTTTTTGTAGCCGTCGAGTAAACTATAAATAGTGTAGGTACCTAAGTCATTTGGAACTTTTGCAACTTGTGTATTGTGCTTATTCTCTCTCAGATGAACTTGTGCTTTCTCTAGATAACATGAGCTGAATCAAGATTTTATTTAGATCACTTGTTTATATTAAATCTGATTTCATATACGAATGATTAAATATCTCTTAAGTTGGTATCTGAGCAGGAATCTACAATTTGATTGAAGAATCTTTTTCTCATTTTCATTTTGTTGAACTATTTGTTATGATTCAATTTTTCCGCAAGTAAAAGCATAATTCTTCAATTGATCTTGGTGATTTAGCGATTCTACGGTTGTTAATCAACCGTTTGTATCTAATTTTATTCTTTTCAAGTTTTTCTTCTTCTCTAATCGATCAATGACAAATTTAAATGTGAATACCATGATGAAATTTTCTAATCTGCTTGATTCAATAATGAAGATTCTGATGCTGATTTCGGAATATTATGATTAGTGGGAAGATAGTATGGAGGATTACCTCAATGGAATCGATGAGGATTTGTGGAGATTGATTGATAAAGATCCATATCGTGTTGATTGTGTTCAAGTAGTGGGAATAGTAGGTGAAAATGAAGACATGATTGCTCTAGGTAACAAGCAAAAAGCTAATGACAAAAGATGCATTTATGAGTTGCATGGAGCCTTATTGTTGAGAGAAAAACTTGAACAAACGTTAGTACAAGATAATAAGTTGCATAATTAAAGTTAATCTCAACGGATCTTGTTAACTCAACAATAATAATAGTTAGATTGTAGAAATGTAAGGAAAATAAATAGCAACAAGTTTATATCAATAAGCAGTAAACAAGTAGAAACGAGGTTGAATCGTAACAAGGTTTGCATGCAAACACAAGTTAGTATTAGATGAACAACACAAGTTAAGAGGGACTTGGTTAAGTATCAATTAAGATAACTTATGTTAAAGAGATGAACAACCTGATATGATAAACATTCATTGATCGATAGATTGATCTTTTTGTGAATTGGTAAATTGGTAAGGATTACATGACGTGGGAAGCTCTATTTATAGAGTCCCAAAAGTTACATAAAAATAGTAAAATAATCTAAAGTAACTGACTACGATGACCGTGAATGGTTCACCAGATAATACATGGAATACAAGCAATGTCATTTAAAGTAAACTAAACTATCTTCACGCAAATCTTCACTCCGCGGTTCATCTTTCAACTCTGCGGTTCCTTAACATTCAAAACACAGTCTCCGGTAGTAGCTTCTCTGTGGTATCACCAAGTACAAAAGTCTACGGTTCCTCATAGCTGAAGAGGGCCACTGTTTGTTTCAACAATTTCCCCCAAAGTGACCTCTCAACTTATTTCCTTCACATGTTCATTTTCAGGAACTTGATAATAATCCACCAAAATTTTCTAACTTCAAACAGCCACTGGATTCTTGTTGAAATCTCGAACTTGACTTCATTAGTTGTGTGATTTGATCTTTGCACTGAAGCCAAAGTGATATCCAGTTGCCTTTTTGTTAGTCGATGGATTGCAGTTATGGGAATGAAGTACTTGGGACCATCTTGTGCTTTCTTGTACACAACCCCTAGCTCAGGGTAGCTTGTTGCACCAAGGGACATATCTTGGAATCCTTCAGTGAAGTTTGGCACAGGCTCGAAGGGAGGAAAATCGAACTTGTTGCCAAGGACTGGATGTATTTCAACATCAATCTTTCCAAAGTCACATACCAATGCCTTTAAGAATTCATAATCCCTTTCATAGGAAACCTTCATCTTGGGATATTTTTCAGCCTTAAACTGAAACACCCTAGCTATCAAAAATATTTCTTCGGGGTTCATGCACACGAAATCAACTTGGGTTCTGATATATTCACATCCTCTTCTGGTCAGGGTGTATTGGAAACATTTAGTTTCATGAATTTTCTCACTTTGTAGTTCTTCACCCCGTCTGGTCTATCATTGGACCACATATTCTCAAACTTGGAACCATGCTTGGCATGAAAGAGGTTCAAGCGTTCGAACTCCATGGGGAGTCTTCTATCATCAGGAAGGTTGAGATCAAGCGATTGAAAGACTAGGAAATATTTGGAATTAGGAGAAATTGGAATGTCTCAACAGCCATTTGATGGAGGTTCTGCGTATGTGAGATGAGGAGTGTAATCAGCATCAAGAAGTCTATGGGTTGGGTTTACCCATGAATTGATCAGGGTTTCATCGAACATGGTGTCAAACTCGTGTTCCTTCCAAATTTCATCCGCAAACTTGGCAGCTCTCCAGTCTCGTTTTTGTTGGGCTATGGCAGGGGAGTCATCAGTATGATCAGATGACATTTCTTCTTATTGAGGTGAACCCTGGGGAGTTGGAATTTGAGGAGATGATTGTGGAGTTGGTTCTTTGTTGACCTCTACGGTTGGAGGTTGGCTTTGAGGATGACTTTGTTCTATGCGGTTCACTGGAGAGGATGGATCCTGAGGAGGAGTGATAGAGTGATTGTCTGAATGATTTTGATTTTGATTTATTTGTTCACTTCACCCTTTTGAGGAAGCAGGCTCCATCTGCTCCTCAAACTGGTGTTTCAATTCATCAATCTTTTGGAAGGTGTTATCAAAATGAGTTTTCATTTGAGCACACACTTTTTGGTTGTTGGGAATCGCAGGACTAAAGAGATGTTGATGTATCTCCTTGAGGCGGAGAATTTCATCAACAGTTTGTTTGGCTGTTAGTGATATTCTCAAGCCTTTGATGGTGTCTTGGAGTACTGCAAACCCTGTTTTGTATGAGGTATGAGTTTCATCCACAAGCTGCTTAGAGTTACTGGCTTGGGTTCGCAGGGTTTGTTGGAGATTATTTTTCAACTCCTTCACTTCCTTGATGAAGTCTTCAGCCTTGGACATAAATTCCTTGTGATCTACAGTTCGTCGGTTGTGAAGATCCCTGATACCCATTTCAACCCGTAGAACAACCCTTTCTACAGTCATTCGTTCTCTTTTCTCCAAAATCTCCACACGATCAACGAGTGATTGTGTTGAAGTTTCATTGTTCTGCGGTTGCTTGGAGGAGACTGCAGCCAAGATTTGATCTACTTTGGCTTGAAGGTTGATAAATTATTTCCTTGAAACCGCTATCTTCTTCTTCTTTTATTGCTTAGGCTTTGAAGTGGAATGTTGAGATCCAATCGATTCTTCATCATCAATAACCGTAATGAAATCGTCTGAAGGAGGAGGCTGTTGAATATCGTCAAGATTGTCATCATCAAGACCGAACATTGGTGCTGAGCTGATCTCGATTGCGGTTCCATAATCGTTTGAATCATGAGATTCTTCATTGGGAGGAGGCTTGGAGGTACCAACAACATTCTCCATTTCATGAACCTTTTGGACAGTATCTTCCATGGTTTACATCCATTGTTGAATCGAAAGGATATCATGAACTATTTTGGTGTTGTTGAACATGGTCGCCCAATATTTTGCCACTAGGAGAAGAGATTCCTCGTTTTGCTGTTGTTGTTGAACCTGTTGAGTTTTCCTCGCCTGCATGGCCCTCTTATAGGCTTCAAATTTCCTGATCCCAGACTCAGTTGTTGGTCGGTATCAAGACCATGACTCGTCAGATGCATAGCCGTCAAATCCTTTGTTCGCCGAGGTGTCCCTTGGGTTCATGGATCCCTGCACATTTGTGCTGACCATGCCTAAACCGCTTGTATGTAATGGAGGCGGTGCAGGATTTCCAGAGCTTCCTTGGCTCCTTGATCTAAAATAAAGTGTGGCCTCGACTTTGTTCTGGTAAGGGCTGAGAAAGAAGTGCCCTGCGGTGCAACATGTGTGTGTTCTGTTTGTGTGACATGAAAAAGAATGGAGTGTAACTCATCAGGAATAAAAATGTTCAATCGTGAAGCCCTGGAGACCTTAGGGTGACTATTCACATCTGGATCCACTTGGGCTCCAGATGGGGGTCTGTCTCCATTATGAGATGAAACAGATACACTGTTTGTATTCGATTGGTGAGTCGGGATTCTTGCGGGTGAGCCTGCAGTGACTCGAATGGATGCGAGAGACTCCGACATTGGCCTTGGATTGCATATGGTTGTGAGGTGAGGTGAGCTTCAACTTCTCCCTTCTAAAGATGCCTACAGATTTTGAAGGCTCATCTTGGTTGTTATCGACAACATTAACAAGGGAATCATGAGCCTTAGACATGGAAGGTTGAGCTTTAGGATTAGACTCTGCGGTCTTATCCTTTCTTTTCTTTGAGGGAACAACTCCTTTATTCACAACATTCATTGGAGTTTTTCTTGAGACAATAAGGGGTGTAACCCTTTTTGGTTTTGGCTACGGGTCCTAGGCTGCGGTAGGTTGACTAGGTCTTGGCGGGGAAGAGTGATATGGGGCTATATCACTCGTAGCCATTATATGGTCAGCCACCTCTACGGTAGTAAGTCTAATGGAATCCAGAATATACATTGGAAATCTACGAATGGGACCAAAAATAGTTTGATCCTTGGAAGGATTGTACCTCTTAAGATCGCGAGCTGAGAACAAGTTGGTGCCATTTCCCATGATAAGCTTAGCATGCTTGTGTAGATCAACAAGACACAATGACCAAAACCTTGAAAACATGAGTTCTGTCATGCCTTCCTTTGGTGCATCCTTGGAGATGTATTGCAGAAAATCATCCCAGATGATTTTCCCATAGTTGACTGCATTTCCAGTGTAGATACTCCAAACGATGTCCAAAAGTTGTTTTCCCTTGTTATCTATCCCTCCTGTTCTGCCTGAGATACACTTGATCACGAAATGACAAACAAATTGCCAAACAACAGGCAATTTGCTTTTTCTGTAATTCTCATACTCCTTTGAGTTTTGCTTGATACCCCATTTGGTAATGTACAGAAAACACATTAGTCGTGCTTGGAAAGTAGAACTTTGTTGACGGAAGAACCCTTAGGTTGATTGCATCAAGAAACGTTTCTTTGGTCGAAACCACCAAAGATTCATCAATGAGGTTGAGATGAACTTCTTGGGATTTTTCATGAGGTCTGAAAGCAGAAAACACACACTTGACAAGGACTTCTTGTGGTACAGCTTCAGTGAATGAATCGAAAGCTCCAATCAAAGGGTGACATGGAAGAAACATGATTATCAATTTGATTGCTTCATTATAGGATGGATGATCTTCAAAGATACTTCAGTAATTGTTGGCTGCAATTGAGGGAGTTAGGTCTTTGATAGGCGATTCTGACCCAGTTGGTCGTGTTGAACCTGAGGCTTTGGACTGTTTCTTTGAAATGCTTGATTTCACCATTGTTGCAGGAAAAATGTTTGAAGAACTTGATCGAAAGGATTTTTGCAAGAAGGTGAAAGAGATGAAGATCGTCTGTGATTTCAGAAAGCGTAAAAGCTCTCTTGGGAAGAAAAGGGAGTTTTTATACCTCCGAATTTCAAAAAAGATTGGTATTAATTTAATTACAGCTGCTAAAGTTAAAAACCTTTGGGTTTTTACCATTATCAGTTCAAATTAAAATAAATCAAAAATAATTATTTTCCAGGAAAAGTGGAGCATTAAATGTTTTGACAGGCCCATGATGACACGTCGGTTAAACGTGGGGTGAGAAATGGTTTATCCGTTGTGAAAAATGGGGAAGTGGAAGAAATTAGAACCCAACATTTACGTGATGTGATTGGAAAGGATTTGCAAAAAGATTTTACAGAAGGCAAATCGGTTTTCTTTATTTTGATCCAAAAATATGCCTGACGAGGAAAGTCATTTGAAAAGAGACTGAAGTATAATGTGCGACAAAATGAATGTTTGAAGAATGTTTTTAATTTCATTAAGTAGAACATAATATCATTTAAGGCATTTATGAAATGATGACTGTGGGTTCATTTAATGCATCTGTGGTAGCATTTAATGTGTCTACGGTAGCTGAAAGATAAACTAGATCATGAAGTTTAGAAATAAAAGAAATAAGGTGACCCGCAGAGTATATAGATCATAAGTGACTTCAGTATACAAAGTATAGCGAGGAGCAATTATGAAGTATATACTAACTCAATTATTCTAGAAATAAACTGCAGTGGATAAAGTGCTTCAAGAGTTTTTTTTTTGAAAAGAAAAGAAGCAATTCATTCACATCCGGAGACCTAGTGAGGTTTGCGGTACCTATCCTTTCAGGAAGAACTGCGGGTCAGGGTTCATCATCCATAACATTTCCAAAAATCCATTCAGTTTTTTGTGGAGTCGAGTGCTTTACTGAAAACATCAGCTATTTCTTCATGAGTTGGCACAAAAATCAGTTCGATGTTACCTTTGAGGATGTGTTCTTTGATGAAGTGGTACCATAGCTCTATGTGTTTCGTCTTCGATTGATGAATAGGATTATGAGAAATCGCTATTGCACTCTTTGAATCACAATAGATGGGAACCCGCAGCATCCTGTACACATAGTCCAACAGTTGTGTCTTCATCCAAAGGACTTGGGAGCAACAACTAGTTGCAGCCACATATTCTGCCTCTGTGGTAGACAATGAAACACAATTTGTTTTCTTGAAGACCAACTAACTAATCTTCCACCTAAAAACTGGCATCCACCCAAAGTGCTCTTTCGATCGAGTCTGCATCCAACATGATCAGCGTCTGTAAAAGCTTGAAGACTGAAGTCGTTACCCGCAGGGTATCAAATACCCTATGCTTTACTCTCTTTTAGATACCTGAAGATCTGCTTGACTGCGGTCAAGTGGGATATTTTGGGATCTTATTGGTATCTAGCACATAAACCCGTAGCAAAAATGATGTCTGGTCGACTAGCAGTTAGGTACATCAATGAACCAATCATTCCTCGATAAATCTTGTGATCAACTGACTCTCCGGTAGGGTCAACTGAGATTTTGTACCTAAAGGCCATAGGGACCTTTGCTGAGGAGCAATTATCCATTGAAAACTTCGTCAACACTTCAGCAATGTATTTCTCTTGATGGATGAAAATACCTTGAGGGACTTGTTTAACCTGAAGAACTAGAAAGAAGTTAATCTCTCGATTCATACTCATTTGAAACTTGCTTGTCATGAGCTTATGCAAATTCATCCACAATACCCTGATCCATTGAACCGAAGATGATATCATCCCCATAAATTTGAAGAAGCATCAAATGGTTGTCATTTGCTCTTCTAAATAAAGTGGGATCAATCAAACCTCTTTTGTACCTTGAAAAGACAAGAAACTCTGAGAGAGTATCATACCATGCTCTAGGTGACTGCTTTAAACCGTAGACTGCTTTCTCCAGCTTAAAATAATGATTTGGAAATTCTGAGCTTTCAAAGCGTAGAGGTTGTTGCAGATAGACTTCCTCTTTCAGTTCTTTATTTAGGAAATCACTTTTCACATCCATCTGATGGACCTTGATGTTTTTATGAGCTGCCTACACTAAGAAAATACGTATAACTTCCATCCTAGCAACTGGTGTATATGTTTCATTGTAATCAACACCTTCAAGTTGACTATACCCCTTTGCAACTAAGCATGCTTTGTTTCTTATTACCACACCTGATTCATCTAACTTGTATTTGTAAACCCATCTCGTACTGACAATAGTGTGACCTTTTGGCTTCGGTACCAATTTCCAAACTTTATTACGTTCAAACCCGACAAGTTCCTCTTGCATTTCAATGATCCAATCGGGGATCCATAAGTGCTTTTTTTGTGGTTCTGGGCTTTACAGATGACATGAATGCTGCATAATGACAATGGTTATTTAAATCAGTAGAAGAACGAGTTTAAATACTTGAAGACGGGTTGCCGATGATTTGACCCAGTGGGTGATCTTTCGTCCAAATGCATAGACAAGATTGCTGATGGTCTGCGGCTACGGTTGAGGGAATATCCTCTATGTCTTTGGACTCTTCGGGTATGCTTGTTGAAGGTAGCTCGCCATCGATGTGTGAACAACCCACAGATGAATCTTGGACTATTGGAATGGGCTCTGCGGTAGGTAATAGAAGTTTCCCCTGGATTGTAGATGGGAGTTCCCCCTGAACCGATGACGTTTCCCCGTAAGCCAGTGACATCGGTTCCCCCTGGACTGATGAGTGATTAATAATCCTTGGATTCGTTCTTGTATCAATGTTTTCAACTTCTTCATTGTTGGAGTCTTCAGATACGTTTGATTGATTGATTGGTCTGCGGGTAGGTGTTGGAGCAACATCTTCAATACTCGAACCTCGATGGTTGTAACTTCCAAAGGAACTGAACTTTCCCCCTCAACCGGTGAGGTGTAAGTATTGAGTGACGTTCCTTCAGATAGGATAGGTCCATATACTTCTGCATGTTGTTGTTGGGCTACCAGAGACACCAAATTTTTTGAAAGATGAGCTATCTCTGCTGGATCGAAGAGATCATCATAGTTAACTTCAACTATGTTTAACGGACCGATGAGGTTGGGATATCACTTTCCAAGATGAACTTTGTTTCTGTTGAAGGAGCAATGCTGCGGACGTAATCTTCATCAAATATTACATCAAAGCTTTCGACTATTAGTGTTATACGCCGTATGAGAACCCTGTATGCAACTTTGTTGGTTGAGTAACCCAAAAAAATGCCTTCATCATACTTTGGTGCAAACTTGTTAAGATGATCCTTGTTGTTGATCACAAAACACCTGCACCCAATAATATGAAAGAATCGGACATTGGGTTTTCGATTGTTGAGACCTTCATAGGGAGTCTTGTTGAGGCGTTTGCAAATGATGCTTCATAGGAAGTAGAGAGGTAAGTTGGCAAAATTTAACATCAATCTAGCTGCTTTGACCAATGTTCTATTCCTTCTCTCAACTACTTCATTTTGTTGTGGTGTGTATGGTGCCAAGAAGTTATAGCTGATTCCCTTGGAAACTAAAAAGCTATTCAAAAGCTTATTAGTAAATTCAGTGTCATTATCACTCCTTATCCTTATGACTGGTAGTTTGATCTGGAGCTCTATTTCCTTGATGAAGTTGATCATGATCTGCGGTGTGTCTGATTTAAGTCTCAAGAAGAAGACCCAAGTGAAGCAAGTAAATGTTGGATATAGTGTCTAAGTCCATAACTATATTTGGTATGTACTTGACCCGACCCGGCATGGTCCATTTGGGTTGCACTTCACCCGAACAATTTACGGATAATCTTTTGAGAATAGTATAAGTTATGATTTATTAATATATTATAAGTTCTAATATATTAATATAAAATCATATTATTTAATTAGTGTTGATCTATAATTAATTTAGAATTAATTTAGAGATCAAAAGTATGACTAATTAAATATGGGCTCTTGTATTTATATAGTGTGGGCTAATGCTTATTTGGAATGGGCTAGGCTTGCATGGAAAGTCCATGGATACTCCATGGAGCTTTAACCCATGGATCTCATAGAAATGAAAAGACATGGGTATTAGGGTTTACATAGATGTAACCCTAATCCACCACACTATATAAAGGAGGCCTTGGTTCTTGAAATTGCACTAGTTGATGTGAGAAAACTAAGAGGGCCGATTTCAAGAAAGGTTGTGACTATTCTCTCAAGTATCCAAGTTTGTGGTGTTTTGTGACTTCCATTTGAGGCATCCACACTATTGGTGCTAGGCTCTCAAACTCCAAGCAATCAACTACAACTACAAGGTAAGTAATTCTACTAGCTTTATTTGATTCAAGTACCCCATGCCATGCTAGTTAGGATAAGAACCTTGGAAAAATAATTATTTGCATGTATCTTAGTTAAACATAGATCCAAGGTTTCTAGGGTTGCATGTACACCATAGGAGTGTTAGAATGCTCTGAAAACCCATCAGTGGTATCAGAGTCAGGTTTGTTTATTTGATACTTGATGCAAAAAAAAAAAAAAAAAAAAAAAAAAAAAAACTTGAAAATCGAAGTTTTGTTCAAAAGCTCGTATCAAAATTTCAAGTTTAGTATATGTACTTACGATTCTTGAAATTTTTGATATGAACATTCATAAACATATGAGTTTAGAAGATCATAGAAATTATGTGCTAATAATTGATTAGATTAATTCTTGATCTTTATGTGTTTTAATGGAGTCCATTACTAGTTCTTAAGTTATGGATAACCAAAAGTCACATTTATAATAACCATTAAAAGAACACATAGGTTACAAAAAATGAAGAGTCTTCATTTTTAATAACCATTAACTCATAAATTATGAGAAATGAAAAGTTTTGAAAGTTTACAAAACTTGTCCTCAAGTTTTGGAACATGTAAAGTCATATTAAAAACTTTAGTTCCAACCCCTAGAATTTTTAAAAGTTAAAATTCAACCCTTATACTTTATAATATTATAAGTTTAATAATATTTATATATGTATAAGATCAAGTCGTCTTACCGCTAGTACGCCTCATTCACGAAGCCGGTCTAGAAGGGGGGTATAAGGTTGTTGCCTATAAAATGGCAACTTAATGGGTGTCCACTCTCACCCACCGCTTCCTTGATCGGTGGAGGGTCGTTAGCCGAACGGGTAGGACAAGGACTTATAAATTCTCATTAAAAGTATAATGATAATACTAAAGTAACTAAACTTTATTGAATTCCCAATCTTAGTTATTTTAGGAAAATGTGAATACGGTGCTAATCCATGAAATTACACTTTACACTTTGTTTAAGTCGTTAGTGGAGCGTGTGTGGTTAACCGGCACACTAACTTGAACTTAACAAGGTAGGTAAAGGGTGACTTAATGTTTATCATAGTATCGATGGAGCGTGTGTGGTTTACCGGCACATCGATTGAAGGGTAATACATTAAGGGTACCAAGTAATTTGCATGGTTACTTCACACCTTGTTTTGTGATCCTCGGCATCCCAGTCACAAAACTTGAAGGGCACACTCGAGATTGAAACATGCCATTGAAGAAAGTTCAATGAATTTCAAAGAATCTAGGAGTTTCTAAACCAATTAAAACCTAATTAAATATTTTGTTTTTCATGGTGGAAATTGGTGAATCGTCATTCACCTACCTTCAAATATCTTATAGCTTAGATTACGGCATCCCTCTTCTAAGTTATAAAATATTGTGTTGGGTCCTAGCCTTAATATTACATTTGGGTGTTTTGTTAAGGACTATCTCTATATCTAATCTAATCTATTCCCTCTTCTTTTCAGATGTCTTCCAATAACAATGCTTCTGGCTCAAACCCTACTAGCTCCTTCTCTCTCATGAATCTTTATGGGAGAGTCATCTTTGATGGGTCCAACTTTACAGATTGGATCAGAAACATCAGGATGGTCACTCGGTATGAGAACAAAGAATATGTTCTCGACAAGGAGCTGAAGGTACCCGAGCCAACTGCTACACCTGAAGAGCTTGCTGAATATGAGGTACATGAAAGAGATGCTACAAAAGTGGCATGCATCATGATGGCCACCATGACAGCCGAGCTCCAAAAGTCCTATGAGGACTATTATCCTTTTGAGATGCACCAGGACTTGATGGACCGCTACCATCAAAGTGCTCGTCAAGAGCGATATGAAATAATCTCCTCCATGATAACAACCCGAATGAAGGATGATGAACCCATCACGGGCCACATGCAGAAAATGCAAAGGTATGTGGACCGTTTACTGAAGCTGAATGTGAACTTCCCTGAGGAGTTAGCAATAGACATCATTTTGCACTCCTTGACATCGTGTTATGATCAATTCCGCATGACATATCACATGAACAAGGAAGAAGTCACCCTCAGCAAACTTCAAGGACTCTTGAAGACCGCCAAAAGTGGTCTAAAGGGTAAGTCGGTTGTTACTACTCCTACTCCTACTCCAACTGCGGCCAATGTCTTGGCAATCGGGCATGGCAAAGGGAAGAATAGAAAGAACCCTTCTAAGGGTACCAAGGGTAAGACCCTTGAAGGCTCCTCTTCAAGCAAAACCAAGAAAGGTTTTGTCACTCCTTCTGCTAACCCTAATGAGGTTGAATGCTTCTATTGCCATGAAAAGTCGCACTGGAAGCGAAACTGCCCAAAGTACCAGCAAGATTTGAAGGATGGGAAAGTAAAACCTAACCATGCAGGTATATACACTATATTGTCTAATAACTCACCTCATTCTAAGTCTTGGGTCCTTGATACAGGTTGTGGTATTCACATATGTTGTGATTTGCAGGGACTAAAAAGAAGTGAGAATGTGGAGCAGGGAAAGATAAACTTGATCATGGGAAACAGGAAAGCTTCACCTGTCACCAAGATAGGAGTTTATTCCTTAGTGCTAGATAGTGGGTTTACATTAGATTTGAATAAATGTTATTATTTGCCAGAAATGGCAAGAAATGTTATTTCCTTTCATGCATTGTATAAACAAGGTTTTACCTTTTATTTTGATAATAATAATGGTAGTATTGATGCTTTCTTTAATAATGTTCTTTATTTTAAAGCATTACCTTGTGATGGCGTGTATGAAACTGTATCTGTTGTGGATAATCTAGGAAATAATGTATTGTGTATTAACTCTTCCACTAGCTTAGATAAAGCATCCTTATGGCATTGTCGTCTTGGACATGTAAGCAAGAAACGCATAGGCCAACTCCAAAAGGATGGAGTCTTGGAGTCATTTGACCTAAAGTCAGATGATAGTTGTGAATCTTGTTTTCTTGGTAAAATGACAAAGTCACCTTTTACTGGCACTTGTGCTAGGGGTGAAGGTTTGTTGGACCTCATACACACGGATGTGTGTGGACCCTTCAGAACTGCCACAAGAGATGCTAATCGGTTCTATGTGACTTTTACTGATGATTTTAGTAGATATGGATATGTCTACCTAATCAAGCATAAGTCAGAAACCTTTGAGAAATTCAAAGAGTTTAAGCAAGAAGTGGAGAATCAGTTGGGCAGGAACATTAAGATGCTTCGATTCGATCGTGGTGGTGAGTATCTTAGTACTGAGTTCCTTGACTATCTTAAGGAATGTGGGATTGTCTCACAATCGACACCTCCTAGGACACCACAGTTGAATGGTGTAGCTGAGAGGCGCAATCGGACCTTGTTAGACATGGTTCGTTCCATGATGAGTCGAGCTTCGCTACCAATCTCATTTTGGGGGTATGCCTTAGAGACTGCCGCCCATATCCTTAATCTAGTCCCTATAAAGAAGGTTGCCAAAACACCTCACGAGGTGTGCACTGGAAATGTTCCCAATCTAGACCACATCAAGATTTGGGGTTGCGAGGATTTCGTGAGACGCGAGACTCACGATAAGCTCGAACCCCGAAGCGAAATGTGTATTTTCATCGGCTACCCACATAAATCCTTTGGTTACATCTTCTACAGACCCAGTGATAATATGGTCTTTGTAGCAAGAAGAGGATTCTTTCGAGAGAGAGAATTCATGAGCCAAGGAGACAGTGGGAGGCAAATTGACCTTGAGGAAATTCAAGAGTCAAGTGGTGAAGGAACCTCAAACCCTAGCCCTCAACCTGAGGAGGAAACTCCTGTTGAGCCGACTGAAGAATCTATACCTCTGAGGCGTTCCACCAGAGTTAGGAATGCACCTAAGCATTATTATGGTTTTCATATTACTGCAGAAGGTGAGACACTTATCAGTGATAACACACTGGTAAATCTGGATGAGCCTAACAGCTACACGGAAGCCATGGCAAGCCCTGAGGCTGCTAAATGGAAAGAGGCTATGGATAGCGAGATACAGTCCATGTATGACAATCAAGTTTGGAACTTGGTTGACAATGTACCTGATCGTAAGATAGTTGGGTGCAAATGGATCTTCAAGAAGAAGACCGACATGGATGGTAATGTACACACTTATAAGGCACGACTTGTTGCAAAGGGTTATTCTCAAACTCCGGGAGTTGATTATGATGAGACCTTTTCACCAGTGGCCAAGATTAAGTCTATTAGGGTTCTGTTAGCCATTGCTGCATTTCATGATTATGAAATATGGCAAATGGATGTCAAAACCGCTTTCCTTAATGGAAATTTGGCTGAAGATGTTTACATGGTTCAGCCAGAGGGTTTTGTCAGTACAGAGTACCCCAGTAGAGTGAGTAAGCTCGAGAAATCCATTTATGGATTAAAACAGGCACCTCGCAGATGGAATCTTTGCTTTGATGAGAAAGTCAAAGAATTTGGCTTTTCAAGGAGTGAAGATGAATCTTGTGTCTATATCAAGGCTAGTGGGATTATAGTCAGCTTTTTGGTACTGTATGTGGATGACATACTACTCATAGGAAATGACATCCCAACCCTGCAGGAAGTAAAGTCCTGGCTTGGGAAGTGTTTCGCTATGAAGGACCTTGGAGAAGGTGCCTATATCCTAGGGATAAGGATTTTGAGAAGCAGGAGTAAAATACTAATTGGACTTAGTCAAAGCACCTATGTGGACAAAGTGTTGAAAAGGTTCAACATGCATAACTCCAAGAAAGGAGAGTTACCCATCCAGAGTAACGCCAGATTGAGTAAGACACAAAGCCCTAGTACTGAGGCTGAGATAGCAGAAATGAGTCGAATACCTTATGCTTCAGCTGTAGGATCGATCATGTATGCTATGACGTGTACTCGACCTGATGTAGCCTTTGCTTTGAGCATGGTTAGCAGGTATCAGGGAACCCTGGCAAGGCACACTGGACTGCGGTAAAGAATATCCTCAAGTACCTACGGAGGACTAAGGACTGGGTCCTTACCCTCGGTGGCAGTGAGGACTTGAGAGTTGTAGGGTACATTGATGCTAGCTTTCAGACTGACAGGGATAATTTCCGCTCTCAGTCAGGCTGGGTCTTTACTCTAAACGGAGGGGCAATTACTTGGAAAAGTTCCAAGCAGGAGACAGTGGCTGATTCCACTTGTGAATCAGAGTATATAGCAGCAAGCGAGGCAGCAAAGGAGGCTATATGGCTAAAGAACTTCATCGGAGACCTTGGAGTTGTACCAGCTATAAAGGAGCCAATGGAGATTTTCTGTGACAGCAATAGTGCGGTTGCCTTAGCCAAGGAACCAAGAGATCATGGGAGATCCAGACACATTGACAGAAAATATCACTTCATCAGACATGGAATAGAAGAAGGAATACTCGTGGCAAAGAGGGTATCATCGGATGAGAACCCAACAGATCCCCTCACGAAGGGACTGACTCGGGCTAAGCATCTCCAGCATGCTCGGATCATAGGGCTGAAGGATGATATTAGTTTTAGAAGTTAGATAATCTTGAAATTTGTAAAATGTAATTGACATTTGATGATAAATAAAAGCTGTTATTTATGAGTAAAGTGTTGCTATCTCTTGTCAATCGTTTACTATTATTTCTTTTTGCATGTTTTGACTTCCAGAATAATTATCTTATGGTTTATATCATATTATTCAAACTCTCCACAGTCGGTCATATGTTGGAAGTAGATATGAATCAAGACTGTCATGGGTTGGCTTGTAGAGGTCTAAGATGTTAGACAAAGCGGGGCTACAGCACTCATGAGTGCTCATAAGTTCTGAGTATTGGATTCAACCCACGCTCACTTGTATCACTTCATGGAATTTATCTCGAGTGATCGTGAGACGGTAATATCATATAAGTCTTCAAACCTAGAGATATGATTTGTTGCCTATGAGTTGGTTATGCATTGATTGCACGAAAACGTATTGGTAACTCGATGTTATAAACCGTGATTTTATGTGTAGTTCAACAAGTAGTAGAGCAAACATATGAGTCAAAGTTTATCTGTTCCTTCTAGGATTAGAAGCGATATCTGGGCCCCTCGATGATTTTGTTTTGACCTATGTACCGGGCCCGGTCAGAACTAAATTGATGTGTTCAGTTAAGTTCTATGTCAAACAAATCGGAAATCGGGAAACAAATGCTGGACAATAAGCAAGACCATGTTCCATGTATTTTTCCGGCTGATATCTAGAACAGAGGATTATATGATCACTTATCTAAAATGGCGCTTCATAGTTCAACAGAGTTTAAAGAGCTACGATTGTTGATCGGTTCCTGAAGGCATACTTGCAACTATAGTTATTAGACTTATCCAAGTGGGAGACTGTTGGATATAGTGTCTAAGTCCATAACTATATTTGGTATGTACTTGACCCGACCCGGCATGGTCCTTTTGGGTTGCACTTCACCCGAACAATTTACGGATAATCTTTTGAGAATAGTATAAGTTATGATTTATTAATATAATATAAGTTCTAATATATTAATATAAAATCATATTATTTAATTAGTGTTGATCTATAATTAATTTAGAATTAATTTAGAGATCAAAAGTATGACTAATTAAATATGGGCTCTTGTATTTATATAGTGTGAGCTAATGCTTATTTGGAATGGGCTAGGCTTGCATGGAAAGTCCATGGATACTCCATGGAGCTTTAACCCATGGATCTCATGGAAATGAAAAGACATGGGTATTAGGGTTTACATGGATGTAACCCTAATCCACCACACTATATAAAGGAGGCCTTGGTTCTTGAAATTGCACTAGTTGATGTGAGAAAACTAAGAGGGCCGATTTCAAGAAAGGTTGTGACTATTCTCTCAAGTATCCAAGTTTGTGGTGTTTTGTGACTTCCATTTGAGGCATCCACACTATTGGTGCTAGGCTCTCAAACTCTAAGCAATCAACTACAACTACAAGGTAAGTAATTCTACTAGCTTTATTTGATTCAAGTACCCCATGCCATGCTAGTTAGGATAAGAACCTTGGAAAAATAATTATTTGCATGTATCTTAGTCAAACATAGATCCGAGGTTTCTAGGGTTGCATGTACACCATAGGAGTGTTAGAATGCTCTGAAAACCCATCAGTAAAGTCATCAACTATGACCAGAATATATTTCTTGTGGTGAAGACTAGCTATAGTTGATGGACCGCAGAGATCAAGGTGAAGTAGCTCTAAAGGTTCAACTATTGAAGAATCAACTATGAGAGGATGGCTACCCTTAGTTTGTTTACCACATTCATAGGCTGGGCATAACGTATCATTGTTTTACTTCAAGATTGGTAGTCCACGGACTAACTCTTCGGTTACCAGGTTGTTGGTGTATCTGAAGTTGAGGTGAGGAAGTTTGCAGTGCCATAACCAACTCACTTCAGACACTGCTTTTTACAGAAAACACAACTGCGGTTTGCCAATGATTAAAGAGATATCCAATGGATACATTGTCCCTTCGGATTTAGATTTGATCTGCAAGTGTTCCTGTCATTCGTCAAGATGTAGGCAATATTCACTATCAAACTCAACCTGATGACCAGCTTTACATAATTGACCCACACTTATCAAATTATGTTTTAAACCTTCTACGTAAGCAACTCGTTGAATAAAGAAGCTCCCCGTAGTCAATACTCCATAACCCCTGATGATTCCATTTGCGTTATTTCCAAAGGCGATGTGTCCACTGCTGCTGATTAGCATGAAGTCTTGAAGGTATTCCAACCTTCCAGTCATGTGCAAGGAGCAGACACTATCGATTAACCATTCTTCTTCTTGTTCCTCCTTGCACATTGCCTGCAAAATCAGTTGGTTAGTTTGGGCACCCAAACAAGTTTGGAGCCCGTGGTAACGTGGGAAACTTTCTTAACATATGCATGCATGTGAGTCTTGGACACAAATATCTTTTTCCATTTTTGTTTGGAATCACGATGTGTCACATCTTTTGGGATTTTTCGAGATAGGATTGGACATGTCTTCGATAGCAGTGGATAAAAGCAAAAGGATAAGTTCTTTTCATTGATCCACAGTCCATACCGAGTCAACGGTGTGGAGGGTGTGGTCTTTTATTTGTGACTGGTCCGACGTTGGTGTCTCTTGGTATTGTCCACTGGATTTTGAAAATGTTTTTTGAAAGAAGTTGTCGTAAGTTTAGACCTTTTGACTGATGGAAGGGATTTTGAAGTTTGCGAAGTGTGTAAAATACCCTTCGTTTTTTTGTCTTTTAAGGAATTTGATGATGTTGACTTGACCCCTTTTTGAAAATTTTCAATTTTGTTTGAGTCAAGAGATTTAGTCACTGGACATGACTTTTTGCATGATCCATCAACTGCAGTGGATTTTGAAAAGATTTTTGCAGCAGTGGACTTTTCAAAATTCCTTTTGTTTGAAAAGTTGGTATGGTTTTTGAAATTTTTGTTTTTGGAATCAGCTTCCCGCTTTTCACGTCGGGATCTGATCTCCTTTTCCAAAGCTAATTTTTCTTCTTTCTTTGGTGGGACAACATCAGAAACATTTAGTTGAGGTTTCTTGAAATTTTTTGTTTGAGGTAAAAATCGAGGACTTGAGTCATCAGAACTAGAAAAGTCATGACTCTGAGAACATTGTCCAATCTCAAAATTATTAATTAGTAGTTCATGCAAGATGGGCTGAAGAGTAGTTGTGCTTTTGACTGGGGTCTGCGGTTGAGAGGACTGGACTACCACAGAGTAAGTTTTAGGTGACTCTTGGTTGGGACATGTCTTGGAAGGCAAGGATGGATAATTTGCAACTAATTCAGGTCCTTCCAAAACAATTTCTTCATCCACATCTAAACTGGATTGAGAACCGGGACAAATTATGCCAATGATGGGTAAGAGATCATCTGGATTACCCGAGGATTCAGGAAAAATTTCCTCAATGACACAATTGTTACTTAGTTCATGAAGTCTACCAAAGTGACATCTTATATCTTCGGGAAAAGTTTTTTCATTGACTGGATAATGAAAAGTCCTGTCTAGTGGGACATAGGGACATCTGGCATCAAACCAGGGAGGAGAGTTCTCATCGGTAGAATACCCATTGGACCATCCCCAATTATAAGTTTTGTCTACGGTCCCATTGTTAACTAAATGATCAATTTCTTCAGTTTCATTAAACAATTTTTCTATTAATCGATTCAAACGTACAATCTCTTTTTGGGCAAGATCTCATTGATTCAAAGCAATATCTAATTAAGTTTCACTTACCATTCTAGCATTTTTTTCTAGCAGTGATCTTAAGCTTTTTGTCTTCTAGTCTTCCTCTCACATGGTACAGCTCTTGGTTCTCTATGTTCTTTTGATCTAGGGCTTTGTTGTAGTCTGTAAGGACGGTAGCACAAGTGTCATTAAATCTTTTTAAGTATGGTTCACAATCATGCATGTTGTAATCATTAGACTGAATCATAATTTTTACCTGCCTGACGATGCTGAGAGTTCGATATTTTGCCATGTAGCAGTAATTCCACTGCAGGTTCGTTGATCCGTCTTCCTCACTTGTTGCCACCATGCATATTTTCCCTTTCTTGTTGTTGTTGTCAATCTCTTCATCTTCATCACCCAAGGACCAACTTGATGATCCATTCTCACTTGAGCAACATAAGCTATTGCCTTTTCTTTTTCCTCCATTTCTTGAGCCATTATAAGGTAGAATGCCTTGTCTTTTACCACGTTTGCTTTGCAGTCTTTGGCAAAGTGGTTTTCCTTATGACAATTATGGCAAACAATGACTCCATATTTGTCTTCGTTAGTGGTACCAGAGTCTGAAGGTTTGTTGGTCTGCGGTGTCTCTTTTGAAGAAGCATTTCGTGGTTGTGAAGGATGATGAGGATTTCTGGGATATCTTGGGTGGTTACTGTAACGCCCGTAGATCCGGGCTAGTCAATTTAGAGACGATAAGCATCAAAAGTGACTTTTTGATGGAAGATTATTTAGAAGGAGTAATCTTAACTAAATTGTAGTATATGTTACAAGGGTTCCGTACATATAAAGAACGCTGAAATCCGAGTTATAACGAAGAAGTTATGACCTGTCGAAGTTTCGCGACAGAACCGGCACGACACAGCGCGACGTATATAGTGAATTTACGATGAAGTGATTTTTTAGCCGAAACAATCTAAAGGAGAATCGAATATCTCGTCGATAGTAGTGCAACGGTAAAAATACAGACAAAAACGGACGTCGGATGAAGAAGTTATGAGTTTATAACGGAGTTTTCCTGTCCCGGCCTACTAAAGATAAATATAATAAAAATTAAAGTCAAACTTAGCCGACGGAGTCTAAACGAGAGTTGTAGATCATAATCTCACTTACGCGTGGATATAAAGAACGTCGAAAATGGAGCTCGTATGCGAAAGTTATGAATTTCTAAAGTTCGGGGTGCGAACCCCAAAGTTGTGTCAGAGACCACGACGTGAAAACAGTATTCACGACGTGAACTAACTTCTGGAGCCTTCTTGAGCCTAACAGAGCAAGTGGACTGATGACGAACGCAATGACCTATGCCTGACCAAGCCCACGACGTGAAATAAGGGTTCACGACGTGAAAATCGAAAAATCATCCCTATAAATAGAATCGAAGGGCAGCCGGTTTAGGTTGCTATTTTCTTATTCTCTCACTCTCTATACCCTCTCTAAGCCTTCTGGAAGCGCTCCCGAAGCCCCGGTATCATCCCGAGACCCGAAGCGAGTCCCGAAGCACCGAAGATCCCGAGAAGAAAAAAGTTTCGAGCCGAAACTCTGCCCGCAAGAAGCCCGGTGTGTGAAGAGATCACAGTTTCACCGAAGAATACTACATTTAGAGCCGTTGTGCTGTTCGATCATAGTATTATCAAGTGAGTGCATAGTCCCTTTCATGAACATCATTTTAATACAAGTATTGTTTGAATGTATTGAATATATGTTTTGTGTGAGTTATTTGATGATGTCTGAATTAAGTGTTAAAGAACATACTTGAATGTTTATGATAAATTAGGTTAAAGAGTAAACCTAAGATTGGTTATAATGGTTATGGGGTAGTATATCTTTATGAGTACGAGTGAGATATATATGGAGAATAGAACTTTAAAATATGTCATTGATCCAGAAGCATGGATTGGACTTAGTTAATTGTCATTAATCTGGGAGTATGGATTAAGACTTAGTCAGTTGTCATTAATTCGGGAGTATGGATTAAGACTTAGTCAGTTGTCATTAATCCGGGAGTATGGATTAAGACATAGTCAGTTGTTCTTAGTCCGGGAGTATGGACAGGACATAGTTATTTGTTTTTAGATCCGAGAGTATGGATCAGCTCGAGAGGTTAGTTTTAGATCCGGGAGTATGGATCAGGTCGAGAGGTTAGTTTTAGATCCGGGAGTATGGATCAGGTCGAGAGGTTAGCTTTAGATCCGGGAGTATGGATCAGGTCGAGAGGTTAGTTTTTTTAGTCTCGTTGAGAGGATTGACGGGGTGGGGTAAGAGTTGGTTATATATATAGAGAAAATTTTATATTGTGTGAATTCTAAATTATATATATGTTATAACATTGTGGGATTGAAATCTATATGTACTCACCAGGTTTCCAAACCTGACCCACTCTATATTTTTGTATCACAGGTATAGATACAAAGACACATTACACTGAGAGATTAAAGAGATGTATATCATTAGTGTAGATGAATGTAAGTTCGGTTTATGCTTATGTGTCTGTATTGACCAGGACATCCCAAATGTTTTAAAACGAATAAAATACATCTCTTCGAAAATTCTTGGATAAAGTATTTATCATGTTTTCTGGGAACATATTCCGCAACAGTTTTCTTTAAAAGATTACTCTGATTTAATTTTAAAAAGCATAAACGAAATCGGTCTTTTCTGGCCGTGAAATTGGGGATGTCACAGTTACTCTACGAGTTGAAATTGCAATTGAAAGGTGGTTTGGTGAACTGTTAGTTATTACGAAAGGATAGTGGTGGGATTCTATTGAATTGTTGGCTGACCAGGGCAATGGCATTCTGAAACTCTTATTCGTCATCAAGTTATACATCTGCTTCATCTAACTGCGGAAAGTTGTCATATCAGTGTTGGTATGATGATTCTCTGGGATATGGGTATTGTTGAGTTTTAAACTGTGGAGTTTGAGCCATCAAAGCAAGTGGTCCACCAAGGTTTGCACACTCCTTTAACACCGTTGATTCTTGTGCTTGAAGTTCACCATATAGCTTGAATAGTGATAGAGTTTGGATCTTTCTATCTCCTTGGACTATCATCTTAGAAGTTGTCCAATGTCTACCCAGACCATTTAGAAATTGTAGGTTTGTTTCGTGCTTGCTTCTTACAGAGTTACAGTGCCAACGTTTGAAAGTTTGGTGATGATGAGGTTGAATCTCTTGAAGGAGTCATCAAGGCTTTCACCAGGTAAGGCTTTAAAGTTGGTGAACTCATTGAGAGATATTGTAAGCTTCTTGTCTTGAGCCTGTTCATACCCTTGATAGAGATTTTTGAGAACATCCCATATCTCTTTAGCAGATTCACAGTTTATGATGATGTCGAAGTTGTCATGACCAACACCACACGTGATTTCGTAGAAGGCTATTGCATCTTTCTCCATCTTCTCTAAGTCATTGTTGGTAGGTCTGTTCATGGTTGCTTGACATCCACCAAGTCTTGCTTGAGCACCATCTGCTGCAACAGGAGTGAGAATAGGGACATGAGGTCCTTCTTCTATAGATCTCCACAAATCTCTATCGAGCCTCTTTAGATATCTTTCCATTCTTTAGGACCAATGATGATATTCACTTGCAACAAGTATTGGGGCTCTATAAAAACCACCAACACTGTTTGAAACATTTAGAGAATAAGCTTGTGCCATTGTCCTTTTTTTTGTAAACTTTTTTTATGAGCTTTAGTGGTATAGAAGGCCTTTTAAATTAGAGTTTTGAGAAGAAAAGCTTTGATTTTGAAAGGAATTAAAAGGCAACCACTTGGGCTCAGATACCGATTGTTGAGAGAAGAACGTGAACAAACATTAGTACAAGATAATAAGTTGCAGAATTAAAGTTAATCTCAAAGGATCTTGTTAGCTCAACAATAATAATAGTTAGATTGCGGAAATGTAAGGAAATTAAATAGCAGCAAGTTTATATCAATAAGCAGTAAACAAGTAGACATGAGGTTGATACGTAAGAAGGTTTGCATGCAAACACAAGTTAGTACAAGATGAACAACACAAGTGAAGAGGGACTCGGTTACGTATCAATTAAGATAACTTAAGTTAAAGAGATGAACAATCTGATATGATAAACATTCAATGATCGATAGATTGATATTTTTGTGAATTGGTAAATTGGTAAGGATTACATGAAGTGGTAAGCTCTATTTATAGAGTCCCAAAAGTTGCATCGAAATAGTAAAATAATCTAAAGTAACTGACTACGGTGACCATGAATGGTTCACCGGATAATACATGGAATACACGCAATGTTAGTTAAAGTAAACTAAACTATCTTCATGCAAATCGTCACTCTGCGGTTCATCTATCAACTCTACGGTTCTTCAACGTTCAAAACACAGTCTCCGGTAGTAGCTTCTCTGCGGTATCACCAAGTGGAAAAGTTTGCGGTTCCTTATAGCCGAAGAAGGTCACTTTTTGTTTCAACACTTATCACCATTTGTGTATAACTACATCCGTGGTTACAAGACTGCAAAGGAAATCTGGAACACACTCAAAGAGAAATTTCATGGAAATGAGCGAACGAATAAGAGTTCAGTAACTCAATTCTTGTCTAAGTTAGATGACTTCAAACATAAGGAAAATAAATCTATCAAAGCATAATATGATTGGTTCAATGAGTTGATCTACAAGTGCAATAGGTATATTGTTGTTCGTACTTGTCCATATTTCAACATTAATTTCATTCTTGGCTTGGAGAATGTGTGGAAAAACATTTGTTTGATGATTAAAATGCAAGAGAACTTTGACACTTACTCATTGTCGAAACTCTATAGTATTATTAAATCTTCTGAGTCCGAGGTGAAAGAGATTGCAGATGAGACAAAAAAAATTAATTTTGGAGGTCCTTTGGCACTAGTCTAAAAAACTACTGGTAAAGAAGTGTGTTTGATGGTAAAGCAGATGATAGTGAAGAAGGTTTACTGATGAATTCTGATCATGAAATTGTGGCTTATTATTCAAATAATAGTGTCAAGAAATTTTACATGAAGCCTATTTTTGGAAATTTCAAAAAAATCTCTTTTATGAAGTGATCTTCGAGTTTTGTTGTTCCACAAAAGAGTGTTGAGAAGGTGTAAGAGAAGAAAGTTGAGAAGAAGTTAATAAGAGATTCTGGTTATGACTATAACTACTTCAATGGAAAGAATCATCTTGCGAGAGATTGTATGTTAAAGAAAGAAGAGGAGAAGAAGGAGAAGGTTAAAGACGAAGCTTAATCTGTGATGAAAATCGAAGAGCTTCGAACAAAGTCGAAGAGCCTTTCTTTGGTGGCAAGAAATTCAACTATGGAAGATGGCACCTACCAGATTTGGTCATCTGTTTCGAATGATGAGGAGATGCATTATCCGACACATGGTGTTATGTTTACCAAGGACTATGGTGATCACTCAGAGGGGAAGATGGTGTTGGAAAAGTTTGTGGAGGAAAGTGAAAAAGAGCGTGAAGAGGAAGAAGAAGAGTTGATTGAAGGAAGATGCTTTGTTTTAACCACTTCGAAGTCTCCTATGACCGATAAGGTATGTGATCTCCTTATCTCTCTTAATATTCCTTTAAATTCTTACAATACTGTTTTATTTGATTTTGATGATACTTGTTCTTATTTGAATGACATGCTGATTTCCATGAGTAGTGATTTGTAGAAAAATAAAGCTTTGCTTTATGAGACCCGGAATAAGTTAGAAGAGAAAAAGTCTAGGATTAAGAGCTTAGATTTGAAAATTGCAAATATTATGACTGATAGAGATTCCATTAGGAAGGACAATAGTTTGCTTGTAAGACAATGAAACATTTATTATAATACGGTAAAATGATTATATGAGCAGCTTACTCTTCTTTATCATAAATATCAATATTTGTAAAGAACAACATTGTAAATTACTTCTTTTCATTAACTTTAAGAGAGAATTAGTTGATGAGATTACATATGATTATGAGAGTAAGGTTTCTTGGTATGATCAGGTACCAAATGATTCGCATGCTTATGGAATTGTTAACAATGATAATTGTTTGGATGCTAATGACTTGGTAGATATTGTGAGTGATACTCTATCTAAAAACGAACACATGAAAATTTTGAACAAAACTGAAACTTCGACACAAAGTATTCAACAAAATTTTTCCGATATCGAAGATGATTATGATAATATCAGTTAAATTGAGGAACATGAATGTGTAGATTCTTCAAAATTGAATGTTATTAAAATCACTTCGTTAGCTAAAAGCAAAGAAAATGATGATTTAAAATCAAAGCTAAACAATGATTCATCTTCGACAACTAAAATTGATGAAACTTAAGAGTTTAGTATTGTCGAAGACATAACGAACAATGAAAGTGACAATGAGAATGATTCTAGTGAAAACGAAATTCCACGAGTTGTTGAAGCACAAGTGTTTAAGGATTTAGAGGAATACACAAAAGTTTTGAAAGCAAAAGGAGAACATTTTCTTGAACAAAACTCAGTGCTTTATCCATAATTCAAAGATTTTCCAAATCAAGTTTTTGTTACAAAAGGAAATGGTTATAATGTTGATCCAAAATTGAATGAATTGTTTAAAGAAGATAATTTGAAAGTGACTTATGAGGGCTTTTACTTGAATCAAAATGTTGTGGAAAATGGTTTGAATCAAAGATCAAAACCTATTTGTAGGTTTGTATCAGTTGGATATACTTCAAGTATGAATAACAAAGAACAAATTAACTAAACAGAAAAACAAAGAACATAAATAATAACAAAGATGCTTTCACTAAGAAATGTTAGGGTGAAAAGTTCTCCTTGGATGTGGAGTGTAGGCTCACCCTATTGTATGTGTAAATGGGTTGATTCTTTCCTATAATTAGGAAGTGAGTGGCTTCCATTATGTAAGAGACCCATTTGGAGAGTTAGTTTAGTGAGAGAAAGAACAAACCCTCTTGTACTCTTACTATTCTAATGGAGCTTAAACATGATTATTTACACCTTGTGTTCTTGATGTTTGAATGATTCACTATATCTTTTCAATTTCGCACATGTCATCATAATTAGGATCACTACAATTGGTATTAGAGCGGGTGTTCTTGAAGCTCTCAAGAATTGATCCATGATGCCTACATGATTTGAGTGAATCTTCATTGTTGTGAGTTTTTCGTGATTGAGAGTGTTTGTGTTCTAGAAATCAAATTTATTCCTTGATTTGATCCAAATTCAAGTTTCTCTCTCTAGAATACTTGTATGTTTCACTTTCTCTCTCTATAAAATTTCAAGTTCTTGTGATCATGGTGTATTTGGCTTATGATTATTGGGTCGTGATGATTGGCTTATGATTATTATTGAAAGGCGGGTTGATTTCATGGGAAACATTGATTTCTTATGGAGGCTTGAAAGATGATCATGGAAGATTGATATTTCAACCACTTTCGAAGATCGGAGGTTTGATTGAAATCACCATGATTATGTTATCTTGGTGTGAAAATAAAAAGGAAGGAAAAGAAAGAGAATTATTCAAGAAGGAGTATGTTTCTCTTATTGAAGACCCAAATGATCTTACGGATCTTAAGTTTGTTGAATTTCAACAAATGAGAATTCAATGTGATTTTGATGAAGATGTGAAATTTCTTCATTCAATTGGAGTTCAAACCGATGATTGCTTGAATTCTTGTGATTCGTTTGAAGGAATGGTGTCTTATCGAAAGCCTTTGATCCAAGAAGTTCAAATGTATCAAACTCCAAAAGATTTGATTCAAACTTGCAAAGTTGAAGTTGTGAAGAATGATGTTGTTCTTGAATTCAAAACTTCAAGATCCAAGAAGATGAAAAGGAAGAAAAATAAGAAGAAGATCAAAAGCAAGAACAAATGGGGTTCTTCACAAAAATCTTCAAATGTTGTTGTGAAGCCGAAATCTATGAAACAAATTTGGGTTCCAAAGAAACAATCATCAAGTGTTGCAATGAATTTGAATTCAAAACCCAAAAGTGTTGATGGTTCTTATGAATATGATGTTAGATCGTTGAAGAACACGAAGAACGAGATGTACAACAGGCATTGTTGGTGGTACAATGTGAAGATTGGTGATTTTCTTGTTCCAACCAAAGAACCAAGATCTTTAATGATTGATTTGTGTGTTGAAAACGGAAAAACAATAATCAAGAAGGTTTCTCACATTCTCAAATGGATTCCAAAACGTTCTTGATTTTTGATGATCCGATGAAGAATGATCTAGGTTTTATCGAAATTCAATTTTAATTTCGATTTGTGCTTTTCGTTTTTCATTTTTGATCGTTTTGATTCGTTAGATCTATTTCGTTTCAAACCCAATTGTTAATCCAATAATTTTTTTATTTAGATCAAGCCTAAAACAAACATTAAATATGTTTGGATTAAATTTTCGTTTTGATCCAACTTTGAGCCCAAATTTCGAATCCCTTTTTTTTCAATATTTCGAAACTTTCACTGTTCATTCAATTGTATGATGAGCGCAAACTCAAATTCAGATACTGTTCATCTTATTATTTTTAGCCCAAATCATATGTTACACTGTTCGAAATCGGAATGAATGAGATGTATAAAAGTCAATGTTTGACTTGTTGATGATTATTTCATTCTCAATTTTGTGGCTTATTTAAATACGAATCAGCTTGGAAATTGATTTCATCTGCTGAGTATCGATACAATAAGGATTTCGAAGTTGATTCTATGGGATGATTTCGAACTATTAAGAAGTTACGAATGAGAATCGTCGGAACGAAGGCCGACTCGCAAGTGGTCTCAAATTGAAATTGGAGTCGAATGTCGATTGTGATTATTGGAAGTCAAAATCGATTTTGGAGGATGTTAAAATCGATTGAATGGATTTCAGTGGTGGTTTGCTTTTGAAGGTTAATTTCAGATTTCAGTGAATAAAGATGCTATATCGATGTTTGATTTTGAATGATTCGATTTGGAGTTTTGGGAACGAAAGTCACTGGTTGGAAGTCAAATTTGATTTTAGATGTCGATTCTAAAGTTGGAATGAGAAAGGAGTTTGGTATCGAATCTAAGTTTGAAGAGATTTTTTTGGGCATTGGATATTCTGTTGAACTCTTGGTATTCTTCGATGGGAATGGGACGATTTGATGATAGGAAATCGAGATAAATTTTGTTTTGATGCGAAGGAACAGATTTTCGATTGATGTTTACATTCACATTTGGGAGATTTGGGAAAGAGAAGACTGTGATTTTGAGTTTGCTTGAGAATGACTGAATCTCGATTTTGGTTGTTAAACAGTCAGATGGTCGAATTCGGTTTACAAGTGGTCAAATGATTGAAGAGTTTGAGAATAGCTGATACGAGTACTATTTTCAATTCAAATGGGTAAGGAATTAATTTCATCTTGTTTGATTTGGGGTCAAACAAAGCAAAGTTTCACATAGAACGTGTTTTACATGGACAAGAACTGATAACGAAGGTGTAGGATTTGATTATCGATTTTGGGTTGTCAACCAGTCGAATGGTCAAAAGCTATTGTGATTTCGAATGTAGATAAATTGGAATGGAATGATCAAGGATCAAAAGTTTTAAGATCACTGGTTTCGAATGTGATTTGGTATGCTCGCATCGAAATTGCTTTGAGGTCAATATCATCTTTGACTTTTGGTGTTAATTTTTGAGTTGACATCGAAGGCAGATGGGTTAAGTCGAATGGTTAATTTTTTAGTCGACATCGAACGCTTATGGAGTGGTTCGACTGGTGCCTTGCGATTTCGAACGTATGTTGAATATGTTGAGTCCGAATGTTCGACTTGTGAAAATTGCTTAAGGATTTGATATCGATTGTTCGCAATCGATGAATTGGAGATGAAACAAAACATTTTTTGTTTGCACCCCTGGACTTTCAAAGAAGTGTCAATTTCTACCCATATTCAAAACAAGGGTTGATTTCGACATTTTTGAAGCAGAAGCAAACTAATTTCCTTTCGCATCCCTGAAGTTTCAGCCAATTGACAGAATTAACCCAGTTTCGCAATTGGGCTTAAATCTCTGAGAAATGGGAAAATTTACGTATCGAGTCCTTGAAACTTATGCGAATTGACACTTTATGCCCAGTTTCGCATTTGGGGTCAAGTTTCGCATTGGAAGCTATTTTTTGCGCAATGGGTCCCTGCAAAATTCTGATATTGACATTTTATACCTAGATTTTGAAATTCTTGCAACTCTTACCCAAAAGACGAAAATTTTCACAAAAATTGGAAAATTTTCATGACTTTTCGTGATTGTTTTTCATGCAAGTTTTTTTCGGTTGCATTTTTAGCACACATCGAGGGGGAGATTTGACAAGTTTTTTCCTCGAGCGTTTCTTGTCCTTTGTGGGTTTTATAATCACTTGTTGATTATAAAAAGGGGGAGAATTAAGAAATGGTATTCGAAGCTTCTCATGTATTCATTTTGAGGATTTGAAGAACGGTGTTACTTCGAGGGGGAGTTGGTCTTGATCGTGCAAGCTCGTTTGGAAACTGAAGTCAGGACATCCAATCCTAACTTTGAGGGGGAGAATGTTAGGGGGAAAGTTTTCCTTAAATGTGGAGTGTAGGCTTACTCTATTGTATGTGTAAATGGGTTGAGTCTTTCTTATAGTTAGGAAGTGAGTGACTGCCATTATGTAAGAGACCCATTAAGAGAGTTAGTTTAGTGAGAGAAAGAACAAACCCACTTGTACTCTTACTATTCTAATGGTGCTTAAACGTGATTATTTACTCGTTGTGTTCTTGATGTTTGAATGATTCACTAGATCTTTTCAGTTCCGCACATGTCATCATAATTAGGATCACTACAAGAAAGGGTGTTCTCACCAAGAGAACGATGGTCACAAAGACGATCACCAAGACATTACATTAGGGTTTCACCCTAATGTTGAATATATACTAAACTATTTTAATGAATCCTTTCAATCAGGGGATTGTATCTAATCTATAATAACAACTGATCCTTATCACCAAGATATCGGATCTGATGTTTATTCTATATTTACAGAGTATAACTACCTAGTATACAAAGAATCACCAAGATCATTATTTTCACGCTGACGCTGATAAGGTCTTGTGTTAGCGTTGGCGCTAGTGGTGACGTTGGTGCTGGCGCTGGCGGTCAACATGTAAAGTGTTTGACTCATCAAATCGTAAGGTGTTTGACTCATCAAATCGTAAGGTGTGATCTTACAATCTCCCTATCTGATGATGTCAAAATTAATCTGCAAAGAAGTCTGCAAGGTCATCATTTGAGAATTTTCCAGCTCCAGTTAAGATCTCAGGCTTTAACCACTTGAAGTAATCAAGATGAAGATCAGTAAGATACTTGCTAAGTTCAAAAGAGATTAGCACACGGTATCCTCTTTCCAGCTCTTTATGTCACATACCCTCTAGACAAATATTGAACAAATGCTCGGTGGGAGCATCGGGAAGATCTCTAGTATGTTGAAATCACATATTATTCTGGTTGTCAAGATAGAAAATACCATGTTCTGGTTCCCAGATGAACATGTGCTAAATTGGCTCAACACCCACTGGCAGCTTGTTGTTGATGTAGCTAGTTCTTTTTGAAGTGGATGGCTGGGATAGACCAACTAAAGGTATTAAGTTCAGCTTCTTAACTTTGTTGACCAGAGTTTGGATAACCAACTTTACCTCCTGGGCATGAACACCTTTGTGTTTAAAAATTATCTCTTGAATTTTTATCGACTCGTTGTAGCCATATTTAACCGGTTCACGAGCAAAAATAACTTTAGTGTATTCATACTTAACCTTTTTCCTCACCCGAAGCAATTTTAGAGATTCGTTTTTAGGTTTGGTGCATCTGAATTTTATGATGGGACCAGGTTAGTATCCTCTTCCTATAACATTCTCAAATTTCTTCCGATTGATTCGATCATTGAAGCATTGAATGTTGGTCTTTTGAGCGTCAGTTGAAGCAAGGTGCTGAACAAGTGTGATAGACTGACGTTCCTTTTTTCTTTTTTTAACCGAGGCATTATGTTATAACATGATTTCTCTGATTTCTTCAACGGTCATTCTTTTGGGTTTTATGTACTCTAACATCCCTATGGTGCACATACAACCCTAATGCTTTGGATCTAAGTTTTCTCTAATTATACATGCAATATTCATTTTCCAAAGCATGAAGCCTAACAAGAATGCAAAGGTGATATTTGAATCATAAAAAACTAGTTAGAAGATTACCTCTTATTTGTAGATTGTAGTTCTTGGCCTTTCAAGAGCTTAGCACCTCAAATGTGATGTCTCAAACGGTTCACAAGACACCATGAACAAAGGATGAATGTGAGAGAAAAGTTATGAAGCTCAAATGGGCTAGGCTTACAACTTAGGAGGCCCGGGGCCGATTTTGCAAGCTTAGGGGTTCAATATAGAGTTTGGAATTGCTAGGGTTTCAACTTGTAAACCCTAATTCACTTGGGCCTTTAATCCATTAACTCATTAGCCTTATGGACTAACATTTCATGGACTCTCACATAAACTTAGTCCATCACTAATCAATCATGGATCATTGGCCCAAACTACATGTATCACTGATTTACATAATCAGTCCCCGTTAATTTAATTAGTCTCTTTTGATCACCAAATTAATTCTTGATCAATACTAATTAAATAATATGATTTCTCAATTATAATATATTAATAAATCACAAATAACTTTTTTCTCAAATATCCATCCTATCAAATTGTTCTGGTGAATGCAACTCGAAATGGACCATGCTACTATCGGGTCAAGTACTTACCAATTATGGTTATGGGCTTAGACACCTAATCCAACACATTCGCCAATCTACAGCTAAGTCCTCTAAGTCAATTTTTAGTTTGCATCTCTTGGGAGTAGGAGCTGAAGATCCACCTGCAATAGAGGAACTTCCAGCTTCAGCATCATTTTCTCCCCCCCCCCCCTTGAGAAGGAAGCCTTCCTTTTTCTTGGATTGAGCTGTTCATCATCAGACTCTCTGTCGCTGTTGGTTCCTTGAGGAATCTCCCCCTCAAAATATGTATAAGTGGAAACAACTCTCATAGGAACAACAGCTTGTACCGTAAACCACAAACCAAGAAACCCTTCATACCCATCAATCTCAGACTGATTATCAGTGTTAGCGTCTTGAATAGTTTGATCATTGCTCCCTTGTTCAGCTATAACAATTTCCTTTTAGTTATCATCCCTTCCTGATTCAGACATTTCAGGATGAGATGGAGTTGTTGCGGTCACCATTTACTGATCATTGATCTCTTGATTATTCTCCCCCTTTTAGCATCATCAGTTTGGGGAGGGGAGTCAGGTGGTGGAGAGAGAATGCGAGGAGGGGGGTGCGATGGTGGAGGAGGAGGTGGAGGTGGAGGTGGATTGCATGGTGAGCTAGGAGGAGTGTCTTCAATCATCACATCATCATCATCATAAGAAATCATTGATCATTTCATATCAACCACATATTTTTCTACTTTGGTCAGTCTTTCTCCCATAGATTGAGTCATCTTCACCAATAGAGAGAGTTGAGAGAGCACAATAGTTTGAAATTTGGAACTGGACTCTCCCTGATAAGTAGAAGCGGTCTGAAGAGTTGTTGGCATTGGAGGGACAGTTGCAACTTGAGGAGAAGAAGACGTTATCTAGGAGAACTCATATTCTTGCTTAGGGTAGAATGGCTCTACGAAGTCGCAGAAGACGTGTCGAAGAGGGAAGCTTTCGATATATTTGACGAGGTCTTCAATTCTTGAGTTCTTGAACTATTTTGGGATAACAGCAAATAATGCCACATTGTTTGCTTGAATGACAATGTGAGAATTAGGGGCATGAGGGCCTTTGACAACATTAACAATAGGAGCAAACTCATAAAAAAACCTTTGACATGATGAGAGCTTGAGAAAGATGATTGTTGAGAGAACCCTTTTTCCGTGAGAGAGAAACAACTTCTTGAATGAATTGTGAAAGTGACCTAGGAGAGAGAATTTTCCAAATATATTAGTAAATTTTGTTCCCATTCATGCAATCATGATTGGAGAAGGCAGCGCCGTAAAATTATCGTATTCCAAGATATCATTACATCTTTTAATCATCATCCAAAAGTTACCGTTGAGATAAAGGAGTTATATATCAATGAGACATAGCATAAGCGACAGTAGTTATTAGCGGAAGCAATCAGCGTATCAGAGTTGCAGCTGGTAATCAAGTGAGTGATGTCTCTTGATAATATGGGTTTAAGCTACCATTCATTAACATGGTATTGCGAGGTCTCATCAGCGTATGGTTTTATACGATGACTCATTAACCAATTTTATTAGAAGAATAAATGGCAAGAATGGAATAATGCTTGTAATACATTCCGGTATGAAATTTACCCATTGGCAAAAAGTGTCAAAGTTTTATTAGTGTATGGCTAATACAATGAATCATTAACCTCTTTAATAGAAGAATTGTTGGAAAGAATAGGTAGGTGTGTGTAATACATCACAGACAATGATATACCCATCGACACAAATTTTTCGAATTCTCATCAATTTCTGGCTTTATATGTTAAATCATAAAATTCTAAAGAAGAATATATGATGAGAAAGGATTGGTGCATGTGATAAGTTGTGGAGTTTATCTTAACCATCAACATAGATTTTTCAAGCTCGCATCAGCGTAGGGTACATTACGCTGAATCAAAAAGCTTTAAAAAAGAATTTATGGGCAAGAAGGGGTTGGTGCGTGTGATAGTCTATGGTACATAAACTAACCTTCGACAAAACATTTCAAACATTCATCAGTGTGTGACATATCGCAGTGAATCATAAAGTTTTATTGAGAATGAATTAGGGAACAAATGGAATGTTTCAATCACGCTGAGGTAGAATCAGCATGAATAATAAATAGTGTCAGCTCATCAACAGAACTGGTTTATCTTCCGTATCATAAAGTTGAGTTGCAGTCTAGAAAATGAAATTCATCATTAATTAATTTAATATGGTACAAACTTAAAATGATAATAAAACAAAGAAGTTCTTCAAGCAAAGAAGTTTTCAAAAAGCGATAATTATGCAGCCTTTTTAGAAAAGAGATAAAGACCCGATTCAACAGATCTTTTGAAATAATTGGTCATAAATGAGTTCCCCTTCATTGAAATATCTGCCCTTCAACACTGTCTATAAAAAATACGCAAACGGGATCAAATATATCAACATAAAACAAAATTTGTAGCAAACCAAGAGAGACGATTCCTTTAACCGTTGAAGTATTGCAGATTGATTTCGAGCTTCATGTTCACCAAGAACGAAAGAAGAACATGAACAAGTCTTTGTAACCAATTAGTTAAAAGGATCCAATATTTGTAGCCTTCGGGTTATGAGAGTCACCAAGACAAAACTGGAAGGTTTCATACATTGTGATCCATGATAGAAGAGATGAGGAGCACCGTCTTGTTGAAGAGGTCTTTGGATATCATATGGGAATTGCTATGGAAGTGACAACGTCTATGGAAATTAGACAAGCTACGTTACCTAGCATCATTTCAATAGAGATAGGCTATACAAGTAGTAAGAGATCTATTTCCAGAGGGATAAGCTCAAAGACAGTTCTCTCGTATCTAGCCTCTTCGACAGGATACTTCATTTCTATCAGCGTGAGCATCAGCGTCAGGGAGAGAATAGTTGGCGCTGAAGAAAAGTTGCAGAGCCAGCTTCAACTAGCTCAACTTATAAGATGTTTCACCAAAGGAATTAAACGCTGATCTTTTCCAAAGGAACAAATCAGTTAAGATCAATGTTGAGATGAAGACAGAAGATCCTGAGACTTCGAACGTGAAAGAGACGAACACACACTGGCAATGTTAGTAGCAAAATGTACAATGTATACTTCTTTGGAAAAATAAAAGTTAAAAAGAATTTTGTTAATGCGAAAGAGTCATAGTAAATTAAAATTTTAGCAGATTATGTTCATAAATTTTAAAGTAGCGAAGCATAATGTTAAGTTCATAAAGTAGCATTGTCTAACACAAGTAAAATCAAAGCATATAAATGTTATTCTCCCTGAGTACAGTGAGCACAATTTTGTTCTTAGAATCAATAACCTTTCCTTCATTGCAATCAAAGAGAACTTTGTAACCATCATCACAAAGTTGACTAATGGAGATACGGTTGCTTTTTACACCCATGACATAGAACACATTCTTCAGCTTGAACTCTTTGCACTCAAATGTTCCAACGCCCATGACAGATTCTTCACTATTGTCCGTAAAAACTATAATCGGACCATCTTTCTCCATAAAATTTGTTAAGAGGGACTTAAAACCGATCATGTGTCTAGAGCACCTACTGTCAAGGAACCAAGTATGTTCCAAATCCTGACTTGACTCTTGAATAGAGTGAGAAATATCAGCATCACACTTGCTGAAATCACCATCAAGGGAATCGTTGATAAGAGCCATAAGACCTTAACATTTAGCCCTTGATCTTCAAATGTTTCCTCTTTGTCCACCCATTCTTCACGATCCTCTTGCTTTGCAATGAAGGCTTTTGGCAGAGAGATGTTCTCCTTCTTCATGTGGGCCAATAGCTTCTTGTACAAGACTTCATAATTCTCCGGACTTTGAGCTTCTTTCTTCTCTTTACAGTCCCTAGCAAAATGGTCAGGGCTTCCATAGTTAAAACAGTTACCTGAGTTTGTTTTCTCTAAGATAGATCTTCTCGCTGAACTACCTCCCTTGGACGGAGCTCTTCAGACTCCATTTAATTTGCTTTCTTCGTAGCGTTTAAGGATCAATGCAGCACTGGCAACAACTTCATCAGTAATTTCTTCATTACTTGTTTCTCCCTGATTAGAGTCATCGGATTCGCTGATGAGATTCATTGCTCCTTTTTAGGAGACCAAGGCTATAAACTTCTCTTTTTTTGAGTCCTTCATTATGTCTTTACTAAGAGCTTTGGTTTCTTCATATTTTCGTAGATTTCCAAACAAGGAGTTAAGATCCATGGCGTTAATCTTCTCACTATTCTTAAGAACATCAGTGTGATGTTCCCAGGTTTTTCAAAGAGTGTCCAAGAACTTTAAGACTAACTGAGTAGAAATCTTGATGACACCTAGCATATGCATATCATTTACTAAACAATTAAACATGTTAAAGGTTTGAGTTAGAGATTCACCTTGTTGAGTAAAGAAGTGCTCATATTGCTGATTAAGGTTGCTGATGGTTGTAGCATGAACCTCCACGATGCCTTCATAAGCCACCGTCGGCGTCTCCATCATCTCTTAAGCTGATTTACAGTTCTAAACTAAATGATGCACATGTTAGGGAATAGAGTTTCTTAAGGCTGCCCCAGCTTTCACATCAAGACTGATAAGTCTCCTATCGTCATCGATATAACAAGTCTTTGGCTTTTGATTCAACGGACCAACAGGAGCGTTGTTAACCATAGGTTAATACATAGGAACGTGAGGACCATTCTCAACAATGTTAAGCATCTCATAATCCATGGTTTCAAGAACAACCATAGCCTTTGTTTTCCACATAGTAAAATTATGTTCATCGAAGGGAGGGATCTTGTTGAGAGCAGAAGATTTGGGATTATAGGATGTCGACATTGCCACTTGAGTGTATCAAAACCTGCTCTAATACTAATTGAAGGTTTGTATCGATCGGATACACTTCAAGTATGAATAACAAAGAACAAACTAACTAAACAGAAAAACAAAGAACACGAATAATCATAAAAGATGCTTTAACTAAGAAAGGGTGTTATCACCAAGAGAACGAAGGTCACAAAGACAGTCACCAAGACATTACATTAGGGTTTCATCCAAATGTTGAATATATACTAAAATATTCTAGTGAACCCCTTCAATCAAGGGATTATATCTAATCTATAATAAGAGAAGATCCTCATTGCCAAGATATCAGATCTGATATTTATTCTATATTTACAGAGTATAATTACGTAATATACAAAGAGTCACCAAGATCATTATCTTCACGCTGACACTGATAACGTCTTGTGTTGGCGCTAGAACTGTGGTGATTTTGGCGATGGTGCTGGTGGTCATCATGTAAAGTGTTTGACCTATCAGATCATAATGTTTAACCTTACACTATTTAACGTCAAAAGAGTCAAAAATCTTTTTCGAAAGATAGTAAAAATGATAAATCTGGTGTTTAGGTTGCAAAAGGTACCCAATCTGTTGGCGAAGACAAGTCAAAGCTAAGTTGTGATAACTCTTTACCAGATGCGTTGAAGGATCAAGATCAAAAATTGAAGACTTAGTACCAAAAATGTAACACCGTAAATTTTCAAACAAATTGTTCATTTTAAAATCACATAATTCTCATTAACACTTTTCACAAAAACCCCAAAGTGTAATATTATGAAAAACACATATCCATAATTTGTTGAATGAAAATCCAGGATCGTCAAAACATAACTCCATCTCGTGTGTACAATCAAGCCGGCGCCTTCCCGCGATCTTGAGAAGTACCTGAAACACATATTACATAACACGGTAAGCACAAAGCTTAGTGAGTTCCCCAAAATACCACTCATATCCCATTAGCCTCTCATGGATATACTAAAATAAGACCCTCCGGTCAATGTGTCTCAGTGGAACCCTCTGGTCCCAAACCTCGGGTGGACCCTCCAGTCCTAACTCAGTAAGCTCAGAATAATACACAACATAAATCACAAAGACAATATGCAAGATATCACAATACTCAATTTAAACACATTAGACCCTCCGGTCACACAAAGATTACCACTCTAGGTAAGTATAGTGAGAAAACTCACCTCAGATGATGAACAACTCCTATAGATGCTACTGCTGCACACCAGCCTCTAACACTGAACCAAACCCATAATTATCCCAATTAAGATCTAAGACCAAACCTCACTCATTAGGTCTAAAGATAGTTCACTACCCGTCCCACAATTAACTCAAGCTCATTGGGCCCACAAAGACCCAATACTAAATGGGCTCTCCAAAGGCCCAACTATTAAACTTAAGTCCAAATGGCAAGTCCAACACAAAGACCCAAGACATACAAAATATTCTTTGACCAAAATCCCCAGTACAACAAGCCCAAAAATCCAGGACCAACACTTAAGGCCCAATGTGAGTTTTAGCCCAAAAAGCCCACAACAAGGTTACACGGTGCGTACCTCCCTTGGTACGCTCAGTGTACGCATGAACCGTGATCGGGGACACTTGACCAGTACGCGGGTGTACTAGATTTACGCTCGGCGTACGTCCAGACTTGCTTTTTCCCACTCTCTTGGTCTTAACCCGTTAAGACCATAGCTATACTCCCAGATCTGGACTCCCTAAAGGCTCATACTCCATAAAGTTCATGACTTTAAGCCTTTGCATGGCTAATAAAGTTCCAAACTCAAATACACTCACTCTTTACTCCCAAAAATGCTCATATCTCATGCATGGGGTGGCTTTAACGTCCAAGACCTCATTTTTATGAATCCTCTTCACTAGAAACACTTAAAAGGACAAATATTAGGCTCTGGAGTTCCAACAACTCATAAAGCTTCAAGCTTTGGGACCAAAAACCCTAAAATGGACCATAATATGCTCAAATCAAAAAGGATGAGAAAGCTCTAAGCTTTATACCTTCAAATGATGCTCCAACCACAGGAAAGCTCAGATCCAAGGCCTTGACTCCAACTCCATTCTCCTCAATGCTCCTTCTTCACTTCAAGGATACCACAAGAACACTTAGAAGCTCATAAATGGACACTCAAGCTAAAGGAACGAATATTAGGGTTTTGAGAGGGTTGAAGGCTGGAAATGGTGGCCAGAAATGAGGCAATCATGTTCTTTAAATAGGGACACACCCCTCATTTAGGGTTTTCACCCTCTGCCTAGTACGCCCAACGTACCCTCTGGTACGCCCAGGGTACTAGGTGGCTCCGCTTCAAAATCACGCACATGAGTACGCTAAGCGTTCACACACGTACACCCCGCGTACTCAGATGCCACCTTTCTCAAATAAGGGACCTAACTTGCCAAAACTTCAAACTATCATAGCTTCCTCGTTATAAGTCCGTTTCCAATAAACCTCATATCCACGGAAAGGTGGTGAGAAGCCCTACGCTTCTAGCAACTCATCGCAGCCCCAAGTCTTCCTCATGCCCGGGTTGCAGCCCACGAACCCTAAATCACGGGCGATCCGAAACAGGATATTACAAAACATAATGTAAAAATTTTTGGATTAAAAGAATAAATTTCCAAAAAGAAAGCTCAAAACAAAGCTTATTTGGAAGAAAAGAAGAGATTTTGAAAAGAAAAAAGATATCACAACATAAGTCACCACAAAATCAACAAAAGAAATTTTCTAATAAATCACAAAATTAGTTTTCAAAATCATCATTGAAAGTTTCTCATGAAGGAGAGAACAATAGTGTTCATAACAAAAATCAAAATGGGTTTTTTTACAAAAATCAGAGTTTGATCAAAAATCAAAGATTGATCAAAATCATAAGTTTCAAAATTATGCTAAAAGAATTTATCAAAGGAATTTTTCACAAAATCATAAAAGTATCCAACAAGAGTTACATTTTGGATATCAAAATCGATATCAAACTCATTTCAACAAAAGTCACAAAAATCGTTTTCACAAACAAGTATGTCAAAACCACCAAATGTCATGAAGAAAAATGTACCATTTAAACCTGATGGTCCATGATTTCCAAATCTAACTTCATTGCAAAAAATAAAAAGTTTCATTTGAAAAAGGCAGAAATAACATAAAAAATTTCAATCAGTGGTTTGAAACTAAAGGTAAGGAATTTCAATCAAAAGAGTATCCTAAAAAACAAGTCAAACAGGCTTATGAGAGTTACTTGAATGAATCAATGAGTAGAAGTACTTCATCACAAAAATCGTTATCGAAGTAATCAAAATGTAAAGAAGTTAAAACAAACAGAAAAGTTGATTTTTCTCAATGTGAGGTTGAAAAAGAGAAAATGAAAGTTAATTCTTCGATATTGAACGATTATATTTCTTTTCCAAAATCTAATGATGTTGATTTAATTGATAAGCTCAAATTAAAGGTTCAAAATTGGACTTTTAACTCAACATTTCACACTACTTTTCACACTAATACACAAGGACCCAAAAATCCTTGGGTACCTAAATCTCTCTAATTGATTGCAGGTACTATGTGACGAGTAATACGGTGAAAATTGGTATATTGATAGCGGGTTCTCACGTCATCTAATAGGAAGGAAGGAAAACCTGAGAGATTTTAGGAAGTTGGAGAATCCTGGACTTGTGAAATTTGGGAATAATAAAAAAAATGCAAGGTCAAGGGCTGTGGAAAGGTGACAAATAGGAAGTTCATTGTTAATCGAGTTGCTTATCTCGAAGTTTTGAAGCATAACCTTATAAGAGTATCTTAGTTGGTTGTTGGCACTAAGAATAAAATGTTGTTTGATGAGGAAGGAAGTGTTATATCAAACAAATAAACAAAGAAAGTCCTGTTAAAGTCAAAGAGGAAAAGAGATATGTTCACTTTGGACATAAAAACAATTGTTGGTTTACCTTCAATTTGCTTACTATCAAAGGCCACATTTGTGACAACCCGAAATTTCTATCTTGTACATCCGTGCAATTCAATCAAAGTCAAACTCGTTTCTGCTATCTTTTAGCATTGTTTAGAGTCAGTTTGAGTGTTCTAAGCCTAGTACCTTCAAAGTTAGGGTTTAGAATTGAGTTCCCTAAGTTCATCACTTCTCAAAAGGGCCAAACACTCCTTCATGAGCAGTGTACGGCCGTATACATGGGTGTACGGCCGTACACCCCCCTCCTCGGCGCACACTCTCACATATATATGTGGGACTTAGCCATTTTTAATCACTTTTCACTCCTTCAAGCCAAGAAATCGATTCTCTCTCAACTATCATCGGGTTTTTCATCTAGATCTTCAAAATGTAAGTGTTACTTCCTTTGATTAGTTGATTCATTACACTATCTAGTGAAGATCCATGAATTCATCCATGAATTTACTTCTTTTGGTTAGATCTTCAAGAACACCAAGAACACACACTAGTTCTTGGACCTTAAACACCCCTAAAGGCTTTTAATTCGTAAGTATCTCTTCCATCTCCTAGTTAGGCTTGTGAATCACTCCTTTTCTAGCCTTAAAACATCATATAATGCATGAACACAAGGAGTGTACGGCCGTACACCCTTCATATGGCCGTACACCCCTTGCTTAGTGCATATTTGGCCTCAAACTCGTGTAGTATTGCAACACCAGATCAAGAACACTTAGAGGATGCGAGATAGAACCTTGGACCACACTTTTTGGAAAATTATTCAAGGAGTGTACGGCCGTACACTCCATGGCCGTACACACCTGGCCGTACACCCAAGTGGTCGTACACCTAGTGGCCGTACACATACTAGTGTGGCCATAAAACCCTTTCATGCAATCCTTTGTGATTATAACAATTCAATATAAGTGTTTCCAAGTCCATAGGGTGTTTTCCTTACATAATTAGTTGTATAAACACTAATTATATACATATATGTGTCATTATATGCTCATTAGGATCCATTTGTGCTCGAGTCTTCACTTGACACTTAACATCCTACAACCGATCTTACATTCGTATCACTCACTGCATGTGAGTTCATACCCCTTAACTTATCTTTTAAATGATTTTAAATGCTTTTATGGGGGGATACAAGTAGAAACATTATGTTATTATATCAATCACATGTGATTAATAACCATCAAACAAGTGGATTTCTTATATTTCAAAACTGTGTTATCAAACAAACTGCTTCAAATCATTTTATAAACTCTTTTACATGTTAAATTCTTTATTTAAACTCTTTTAAACCCATATATTGTTCAAATAATGTCTATATGGATATAGTTATATAAGTAAGATTGAAAGGGCTTAGGACTGATAACTCGCCTTATTTCATGTTCCTTGTTTGGTTGTGGACTTAGGGTATTCGGTTGTTTGTCCGAATGTCGTTTGAATCTTAGTTATATATTATGTATATGTATATAGATATAAAAGTGCTTTCATTCAGTTCAATACCTTTGGGTAGCAAAGGTGTTCAAACATAAACAGTCATTCAAACAACTTTACTAGTAAACTATAATAGGTATAGTTTAGGAAGTTACTACTTACTATTTCTAGAACAATGAAACATACATGAGTCAGTTCATACATGAGTCAGTTCAAACATACTATAATGAGAAACAGAGAGAACATACTAAATACTAGAGACAGAGAGAACATATTACATACTAGAACAGAGAGAACATACTATATACTAGTACAGATAGAACATACTATATACTAGAGACAGATAGAATATACTATGCTAATACAATAACAAGATAACATTTATGTGAGCCACTACTTCATGGCGAGACAGATAGAATATACTATGCTAATACAATAACAAGATAACAAGATAGCATGAATTTGTGTATAGATCTATACGGGACTGACCGTCCTACACTTTGCTGCTAGCTACAGTGGGACTTGCAGGTCTACGGGTGACGAATGTCATACCATTTCGGCGTCTCGAACGTCGTGTCATACTAGTCAATCAAGTATGGTTACAATCTTATCACATTTTACCTTTATTAAACAAACACGTTGAAGGTAGTTAGTACATTGGTAGTTACTTAGATAAAACTACAATACATCATTATTTTTCCCATTTCATTCACATTGTGATCTTCTCATATAAACGGTAATGAAAAACTATATTTTGGTAATGATAGTCATACTTTGGGAAAATACTCGCTTTTACAAAAGAACAAACATAAAGAACAGTTAGGTCTTGGTAGAAGACTACTTTAGTAGAAAATATAGGATTTTCTAGGAAGTTTACAAACATTTACATCAAACACTTACAAACATTTACATCACACACCTTCAAACATTTACAAGCACTTTCTTCAAACTTATACAAACAATGACACTAAAATACTTACGAACTCACCACCTTTAAATGTTGATCTATGCTTTCAAAATAACTTGTATTCTCAGGTCACCAGTAGACAGGTACCGATGACCAGGTTTTGAGAAGACGGAGCTTTCAAGACTCGTCTTTATTTTGATTATTCATTTTTGGTGTCTTATAAACTACAGAACACACTTGTATTAAAATCATATTATTAATGCAATGGATGATGTTGTTGCTTGTTTACTATTATGAATTGTTGTGATACTGTACATGACGTCCTCCGCCCCCGAACGCTTCTGCCGTTCTGGTTTGGGGGTGTGACAACATTAGACCTCAGTTGGCTTTAGCATCCAAGACTTTCTCATCTAAATTTCAAAAATCTGAATAATATTGTTTTAAATGATATGGTTCGAGGTTTACCAAGTCTAAGATTTGATAATGATTCTATATGTGGAGCTTGTGAATAAGACAGACAACATCGACAAGGTCATCCTATAGTCATTGACTCAAAGATAGTTGAACCTTTGGAAAATGAACATATTGACTTGTATAGACATTCAGCTATTGATTCTATGTATGCGCAGAAGTACATACTTATCATAGTAGATGATTTTTCATGCTTTACCTGGGTTCATTTTCTTTGACAGAAATATGAGACTACTCAAGTGATGATTGATTTCATTAAAAGCATTGAAATGAGTCTTAATAAGAAAGTTTGTCGTATCAAAAGTGATAATGGAACGAAGTTCAAGAATCATGCTCTTGATTCATTCTTGACAAAGCTAGGTATTTCTCATAATTTTTCTACTCCTTACACATCACAACAAAATGGTGTTGTTGAAAGGAGAAAATGATATTTGTGTGAAGCTATGAGAACTATGCTCACTTACGTAAATTTACCTCAATATGTTTAGGGGGAAGCAATTTCTACAGTTTGTTTTGCTCAAAATCGATATTTCATTCATAGAAGATTTAATATCACTCCTTCAGAAATCATTAACAAAAGGAAACCTAATGTTAAATTTTTCCTAGTTTTTGGTTGCAGATGCTTCATAATGAAATTGGAGGATGATCTCTCAAAATTTCAAATGTAAGCTGATGAAGGAATCTTTCTTGGATATTCTCAAAATTCCGTGAGATGAAAAAATGAACACAAAGAATTAAATAAACTTTCAATTTAACATTTGATGATTACTATGTTAAAAGAGTCGAACATGTGTTTCCTCAAAAAACATTTCTTTCTAATTCTAATAGGGATTCTGAACAGATGCTTACTTTTGATATTGACTTTGATTTGATTTTTGGTATTCCTAACAGAGCAATTAATGTTGAGGTTAATATCGAAGACAATTAAGTTCCTTAAGAATCGAAGCATTTTGATAACTCAAATGTTATTCATGGTCACTTAGATGAAAGTACATCTTCGAATCAAAAAGCTCAAGTCGAAGAAGGTTAAACTTTGACATCTGGTCAAGTTGCGGTGGAGCACTTGCCAACACAACCTCGAATCGAAGGGGAGCCATTAACTTCGAATGCTAGTGTTGAGGGGGGGGGGGCAAACACACAACTGATTCATGTGTTCAAGGAAGCAAAATCGAACACATATCAAAGATGATGATTCATTGCAAGTTGAAGAACATAATGAAGCTCCATGTAATGATAATGATGACATTAACAATACTTTTTCTGTTGCAGAAGAATTTTCAGAAGTTGAAGAAAAATTTGAAGATGATGATTTGGATTTTTGATCTATCGTTTCCTCCAATGGTGAAACGGACTCGTGATCATCCCAAAGAACAAGTTCTTGGTAATCCTAATTCTGGTGTGTTAACAAGAGTACAGGTTAGAGAAAGAAACGAAGTTCTTAATGCTCACCAACAATTTTTCTTGTTTACTTTTTTTTCTTTCTAAAATTGAACCAAAAGCAGTAAAGACTGCATTAGAACATCCTAATTGGGTTGTTGCAATGCAATCTGAATTGGCTGAATTTGAAAGAAGCAAAGTTTAGAGGCTAATTCTTAAACCAGAAGGTGTTTTGTGGCCGGTTAAAAATGGGTTTTAGAAAAACAAAGTTGATAAAGAAGGAAATGTGGTTTGCAATAAAGAAAGATTAGTGGTAATAGGTTATTGTCAACAAGAAGGGATTAATTATGATGAAACCTTTTCTCTTGTCACATGACTTGAAGCAATGCTTATTTTTCTTGCTTATGCAGCTCATAAGAACTTCGATGTGTACCGAATGAACGTTAAGTGTGCATTCCTAAATGGTATACTCGAAGAGATTGTCTATCTTGAGAAACCACCTGGATTTGTGAAAAATAATTTTCCTAATCATTGTTATATCCTTGACAAAGATGTTTATGGGTTGAAACAAGCACCACGTGCTTGGTATGCAACTTTAACCAATTTTTTTAAGATCGCTAAATTTAAGAAAGGAGCAGTTGATCCCACATTATTTGGAAAGAAAGTTGGGGATCATCTCATGCTTGTTCAAATTTATGTAGATAATATAATTTTTTTGTTTTACTGGCCCTTCTTTGTCAAAGGAATTTGAGGAATTGATGAAAAGTCAGTTTGAGATGAGTATGATGGTTAAGATTAATTACTTTTTGAGATTGAACATACGCCAAAGCAAAGAATGTATTTTTATCAATCAAGAGAATTACACGAAGAATTTGATTAAACGCTTTGGAATGACTAATTGTTCAGACGCGAAGTTTCTTATGGGATGTGGCACTCGCTTGAGTCCTTCGCTGGATAAGCCTGCAATTGATTTGAAGACTTATCGAAGTATCATAGGTTCATTATTATATTTGACTACAAGTCAACCTGACATCATGCTTTCGGTTTGTAATTGTGTCAGGTTCCAAGCGAACCCAAGAGAACCACATCTCACAGCTGTCAAAAATATGTTTCGATATTTCCATCAAACTATGAATTTAGGATTGTGGTATCCAACAAATACAAGATTCTTCATTCAAGCATTTTAAGATGCAGATTTAGGGGGATGTCAACTGGATAGTAATAGCACAACATGAGATTGTCAATTTTTGGATTGGAAGCTTTTGAATTGGCAGTCGAATGAGCAGACATGTGTATCAGTATCTACAGTAGAGGCTGAGTATATTGTTTCTGCTGCTTGTACTTTGCAAGTAATCTGGATTCAAAGTCAATTACGTGACTATGCAATTAACATGAAGAAATTTCCTTTATTTTCTGATTCACAAAATGCAATTCGCATTTGTGATAATCCAATGCAACATTCTAAAATGAAACATATTGCACTTCGATACCATTTCATCAAAGATCATGTTGAGGATGAAAATATCGAAGTTCATTTTGTTAAAACCTAGATCAATTGGTAGATATGTTCACTAAACCACTTGATGAAAAGTATTTTCCAAGAATCTTAAATGGATTAGGAATGATGGAAGCTTGTTATATTCCAACCTCTAACTAACTTTTCTTTTCTCTAATAATCAAAATTTTGTGCTAGACTTCGATACCAATAACACTTAATTTAGAGATTACTGTTGACGTTCAGAGCTTCGACTCTCTTCGATTTTGACATTTTCTCTGAATCATTCAAGAAGTGCGACTTATAATCGAAGTTCTATTGAAGGACTTTCGAAGGCATAATTGAAGGACTATCGAAGTTATTGTTTATTTATTTTATTTTTTGTTGAAAATTTCATAAATACAAAAAGATTTTCTTTATTTTTGTTTCTTTTTTATTTCTAAAGTTCAAAAATTCCAAAAAGATTTTCTTTATTTTTGTTTCAATTTTTCTTTATTTTGGTATCATGTTGGATATTTTATTGTAACACACGTCATACATAAGCATGCAAAAACTAAGCTCAGAGGAATCTGGTATTTTTCTATTCCCACTGATTAGTTAAGTTTCCCTATAAGCATGTTGCGGCATGTTGTCCAAAGCCTCACTGACTCTGCCTCACTGACTCTTTTTTGCAAAGCCTTAATGACAATTTGAAGGATCTTTTATGCTCAAGAATCATATTGAAGTGATATTGCTAATTAAACTATGATATTAATGGGTACGTCACACTAACAACAAGTTGATACTTGATTATTTATTAGAAATTGATTTTAATAAATATTTAATAAACTCTTATAATTAATTGAAAATTATTTATTTATTGGAAATAATAAATTTTTATTAGCAAGTAACATAATATATCATATGATATGATCTATTAAGGCATGTACATTATTTTGGACTAGAATGACTTTTGTCTGTTAGCCAAAATCCAAAGTTTATATTTTATAAAAGATGTTTACAAAATTTATAAACTTTTGTCTTTATTTATATCTTTATAAGAAAGAATAAAAGAAGCATGGCCTTTTGATTTGTTTAATCAAAAGCATGGCTAGTTCTTAAAGGCATGGGGAACAAGTTCATTTTATGACATGAGTGCTTAATTGGTTAAAGACTCATGTGTATTGTTTTAGCTTTAAGCGAGTGCATGAAAGGCTTTCATTTTTGACCTTTTTATATGCCAAAACCGTGAGTATGCTTGGCATAGTCATTCTCTCTTGTTTTTGCTTTTACACTTGAAAGAATACTTACATTTTTCTCTATTTAAGTTCATACTTTGGTTATGAACTTAAAGCTTAAGAGTCTTAAGAGTTTTACAAGACTAGCATCTTAAACCAACTTGAGTTATTATTGGTGTGTCAAAGGTTTCCACATTCTCCATAAACTTCCAAGCCTCCCAAGAGGACCCAAAGAACTATATACATTTTTATTTCTTCATTTACTTCTTTGGTTGGGTTTAAATATTTCTACAACATGCAACATAATCCTTGGTGGGTGTAAATTTGTTTACGTTATTTTCGAAAATAGAGTCTTCTGTTTGCCAATTTCTATAGTTTATGAAACTATTTTGAAATAAAACCCAACAATTGGTATCAAGAGCCACCTTGCAAGTTTGGTTAGATTTTTTGATTTTTTGAAATCTTTGTTTTTAGAGAATATGGATAACTTTTTTCGTATAAGAATAAGTTCATACATATTTTCTTTGACAACTTTTGAATTGTTAATTTTTTATGACAAAAACTTACATGCATTTTTTGTCACTTAAAATTAACTTAGAAAAATAGGTAGTTTTATGTTTACATGTATTTTTGAGTGTACTAACAAGCCATGGACCTTTGTGTTGTTCTTGTTGGTTGATTTATTAAAATGGTTTGTAATATTCTTTTATTCATAAAATATGTAATAAAACGTAGCTAGTTTTTATTGTTGTTATTTTTTTATGTAATAGATTAGTTTTAGACTAGATATATTTTATAAAATATGTAAAAAGACAAGATGGAGGCCATTTTTGAAGACCTTAGAGGTGCCCACGGTTTTATAATATTTTTATAAAAGTTTATAAATTTATAAAACTTTTATAAAATAGCAACAAAGTAGTTTGTCAATGCAAGTGGGAGCTTGAAGTCAACTTGTAACATCCCAAAAATCGTGACCAAAAATTTCATTTTTTTAATTATTAAATAAAATCATAGTTATCAAAACATAAGTAATAGTATCTCATATCAAAACATCTGTCAAATATATCAGAGTAACATCCTAGGCTAAAAAAAGCATCATGGTGTGTGCAATGCAGTCATCACGGGCTCTTTCCTTTGCTACCGGTAGTACCTGAAACCAAAACTGAAAACTGTAAGCACGAAACTTAGTGAGTCTCCTCAAACTACCACATACCATACATTTAATCACATAATCACATAATAACATATCATGGGCCCCGCCCGACATCGGACATTGTGCGACATCGGGCCCCGCCCGACATCGGACCGGAATCCGGCATCGGGCCCCGCCCAACAAATCTCGGTATACATATAAACATATCAACAAATACACATAAATTATCACATAACTTAAATATGTAAACGTTCCTCGGGCCCCGCCCGACATCAGACCGAGATCCGGAAGCATACAAACATTCTTCGGGCATTGCCCGACATCGGACCAAAATCCGGAAACATACAAAATAGACACATGCAATAATCACGAAGACATCAAGCATACAAACATTCCTCGGGCACCGCTCGGCATCAGATCGGAATCCAGAAACATATAAACCTACATCGGGCACAGCCCGACATCAGACCTTGGTCCGGAACATACTAGCATACATATAAGGGAAGACATTGGTGCATTCGACCCGTTCATACAAGAGGAAACTCACCTCGCACCGCTGAAGTCCCGCGAATAATTCTCTGGCTGTTGGCTGACAAATCTTTGAACTATCATTCGTCAAAATAAAACCCAATTAACATTGGTTTCAATGCATAACCATAAGTCCATACTTGGGGTGAAAAGACCATTTCACCCTAACCTAGCTTGGTCCAAGACCAAAGCCCAACTCACACTCTGAAGGCCCAAAAGTTAAATAATCAACCAAGGCCCAACTATGGACCAATTTTCCTAATTAGGCCCAAACCCCTCACATGGTGTTACCTTAAGGCCCAACCATTTATTCTAGTCCAAACACTTGGCATTCCGATGGTCCAATATCTCATAATCTTCAAGCCCAATTATGGCCCAATTTTCCAAATTGGGCCCAAGCTTCCTAATGGGCCTTATCCTAAAGCCCAATAATTCCCTTAGTCCATAAATTTGTTCCCAATTGGCCTACGAAGGCCCACAACAACTTAGCCCAAGAAATGGCCCAACAAGAACCCAAACCTAATTAGGGTTTTTCACATAAAATGACGATTAGGGTTAAGTGTTCTCACTTACCCATTAAGGACTTAATCCATTAAGCCCATCACTCCACTAGGGCAAACATACAACGTAATTGGGCATAAGTCATGACTTCAATCCACTAGTCCAAACGCGGGTCCCAGCAATCCAAAACTAACATCTCCCAAAATGAGGGTCTTCTAAACCCTATAGGGTTTCCAACTCAAGCACATGACGATTGGGTCCAAGATTAAGCTTTTAGATTAATTACTGTTTAATAAGGTTCCAAATTAGGTTTTCAGGTTAATTAAGTCGGGCACCACCCAATACCACCTCAGGTAGTGGTGGTTGATAGCGGCTCACGGCGGCAGCCACCATCTCGTGGTGGTGGTGGTGGTTATGACTCTAAACCAAACACAACATAAGCACTCCAAACATCAATCCAAACGCACCCGAAAGCCCACAGCCACTGGAGATGGTGCCTAGCAGTGGCGGAACGGCGGAAAAAGGTGGTGGTGATGAGTTTCCTTCGGTTTCCTGGCCAAGAGAAATCCATACATCATTAAAATCTATAAATACGTTCATACACACACCAATTCACGCATACAGGCACCTCCTCACGGTGGCTGGTGGCGGCAGAAGAAGACGATATGGCAACAGCCACCATGGTTGGCAGCCATGGTGGTTTTTCTCGGGTTTTCCAGCCAACAACACACCCGCACACCCATGATGTCGACTAAAACACGCACGCCCACCCGAAACATACACAACACAGCCATTCTTCTGGTGGAATGCGGTGGTCGGAGAGGGTATCATCAAAACGTGACAGGTGACGAACGTGAGGAACGACAGAAGAATGAGAGGGGGTGGAAGGGTTCACAATTACCGGAGAAAGATAGAGGCAAAAGCGGCCCCGACGTCAGCTTTGATTCACGTTCTCATCGGCAGCCGAACAATAGAGGCGGTTCTCAACTTGGTTGGCGGCTCACAACGACGGTAAGGATGTCGGCTGGTGGTGGCAGTCACTTGGCGGCCATGGCTGATCGGAAGAATGAGAAGGAAATGAGGGTGGCGGCTAAGAGCACTCCAAAGTGGCGGCTAGATACGATGTAGCTAGGGTTAGGGTTAGACGATGGGGAAGGGACACCGGGTTTAAGTCCCGTGTTCTTTCAAACTTACTCCCTTTTTTCCAAATTTAGTCCCTCCCCATAAAACCTTTTTCAACATAAGTCTATATAGTACCATTCAGCCCCTGATTTCTGAAATCATTTTCAAATTAAATCCATAATTTACCAAACTGGCCTCAACCTTCAAAATCCTTTACAAACAAGCCCGAAAATTACACTCTTAACCCCCAAAGTCCAAATTATACCATTTAACCCCCAAAACCAACGCCTTGCAAAATTATTCTGTATTTAGGGCTACTATTCATTTTTTTAATTTTATCTATCTATTTATTTAACAAACGGTTACAATTTAACCCCACTTAAATTAGATTTCGTCCTCCAAATCATTCCTTACCATTCCCAGCAATCCAACAACCTGAGCAACAAGACCATAACCTCAAGCATACAACAGCTTTTACAAAGCGACCGAAACCTACCTTTACAGGGTTCAAAAACTCGAAGATGAACGAATTCCTTGCAACATAATCACATTTACTCAATCTAGAATATGAAGTTTCGAAATGGTCTGACTCCCTGACAGACCGTCCATACTACATTGTTATTGTTGAATTCCATCCACTTATCTCCCAGCTAGCTACTCAACTTCTAATAACTTGAGGTTCCCACTAGACAACCGAATCACATGCCAATTATTCATGCGTGACACTTATACTTGACAGAAGGCTCAGATACTCCTTCAAGTAGGAGACTCATCCCTGCAATGGTTAGAATCAGACGAGAGCTATGCAACAGGGTCAAATCAATTACTCTTAGATTATTCAATCCCGCTCTGAGTGACTTAGCATTACCCAAGCAATCAGTTACTCATCCATACCAGAAATCCTAAAACACTAATACTGCCAAGCGTATCTGGGAGTTGGCCTCCCATTCGGTCTATTTCAACCGGATACTGCTGAGCATATCTGGGTGTTGGCCTCCCCTTCGGTCTATTTCAACCGGATACTGCTGAGCATATCTGGGTGCTGGCCTCCCCCTTAGGTCTATTTCAACTGGATACTGTCGAGCATATATGGGTGCTCGACCTACCCTTTCAAATTATTTCAACCGGATACTACCCGAAACACTGGAACTGTCCGGAACAGCATGCTATGGCCTTTTCCATGATCCTACGAACTGACCCACCCGGGCCTAACTTATTTGAATGAACCTATGAATGCTTACAGCTTATTCCATAGTCTAGCAACACTTTCTCATACTATCTGACCACATGAAAAATGCTACGGCTATCCCGCAGTCTTACAGCACTTACCACACTATCTGGCTACTAATGAATGCTACGGCTATCCCGCAGTCTTACAACACTTTCTACACTATTTGGCCGCTAGTGAATGCTACGACTATCTCGCAGTCTTACAACACTTTCCATGCTGTCTCAATCGCAGATTACCAATCCGAACACATCCAACGTCGAGCACACACACAATCTAACATCCCAAACTGAACTCATGTCCTGACTGGAATCCCCAACCTGATTCCCTAAAGCCTGCTATCAAACATTCCAAGAACACGATCTCATTATTGGAAAGTTTTTCGAACTTCCAACTCACACTATCCTCAATCCATACAGCCGCTTGGGCTGTCTTCCTTCATGACAAGGATGCGAAACTTATCCCAGTTTCAAAACTGCTCCTGCTTCTGAATCCCTGGACGATTCTCCCCCACTTAAATTCAACTAAATCCTCAAAGCACACGAGAATTGAAGGATTCCCATTCCCTTCTTTCCTTACATAATTGACACACTGACTACCAACGCTTAACCTTGCTAGTGATCCATTAGTAGTCCATTCCAAAGACCGCACAATTACTGAAGAATAGATGAACGCTTTTCGAATCTCAGCAATACGGATGACTCCAGATGCCGTGAAATGATTCTGTACTCAAATCTTGGAGTCCAATTAACTGATGGTCAAAGCAAAACTTCAGTAATAGACCACTTCCCTTGGCGACCCATGAGTCAATTTGAGCACAATGACTGAACCCACCGAAACCTGTTGAGGATGGATAACCACCCTGCTGAACCCTAACCACAGACCTTCCGCATAATGTCCCTGAACCGATCTCGACCGTAACCAAGATAACAGTGAACACTTCCGTCCCGAAAAAGGGAAACAACATTTTACTAACCAATAATAATTCACGGTATGCAATTGGCATATGAAATCACTTGAAGATATAACCCAAACACAAGTAGGGAAATAAACCCAAAGATACACTTACCCAAACCCTTGGAACGAAAAATTCCATCAAGCAGTTTCCCGCAAGTGATGCATTGAATCCGGCCCTGCTGGCCTCTCAAAAGCTGATCTGAAATCTTGGGTCTCTTCCCGGGACCCTCCAATATATGCACCTGATCTGGTCCCCTTTTCCCAATGTGCTCCAAGTGATTCTCTCGCTTTCGGGCTCTAGAAATCATATCATTCAGGGTCTCGCACCCCGAGATACTCACGATCTCCCTGATATCATTCCGCAATATATCATGCTACCTCACCTTCGTTATCTCCTCATCTGATGCATACTGCGGTACTAGATAAGTCCTCTCCATAAACTCTCGCGCCAACTGCTGTGCCTCAATCGCCTAGGCAAACTCCGCCCAAAATCCGGTCGAAAAGTCATCTCATGACATAGCATCAACCGCATCATCACCCAAATCACTACCAACCTCTTCCTATCAATCACGTGCCCTGTCTTTCAGGGGGCAGGAAGCAAGTTGGACCTTGTCCCTCTCAGGAAAACGGCTGGTACGAAAAGCATTGGCGACATCTGCCAACCATCTGCTGCTAGCAATGGGGTCCTTAGCCCCATGATAATCTGGAGCTCCACAAGCTCTGAACTCCCGAAACATCAACGTGTGCGCCCCCATCATGGCCACCGTTTCGGTGCAGAATGCACCCAACCTCTCATCACGAATCTCCAAAATGCCCTCCTTAACCGTACTGAAGATCACAAGAGTCTGTTCAATGATACTGCTCGTAATCTCAGATGAGGTGAACTCCCTCATCTGATCATCAAGCTCCCGGCTCCAAAGTCCGATCCTGATCCCTTGCCAGCACCAGAACTGCCATCTGGTCTACCACGTAACGTCACCATACTCGAAAATATATCATAACAATCATCATAACTCCAGGGATCACACACACTACAAGTTTCCTGGATTCATCTCATCTTTCCTTGACTCGAGTACGGATCCTCTACTTTCAGTAGTACGGGCCCATACTACCTTCCACATTTATCCGTAATTTCCTCAAGAATTGCCTCAACTCCACCAAGTCCCTTCTACTACTACTACACTTCACGCTAGTCTCATCCTAGGATTTCCCTAGGGTAATCTCCGACCCACTCTCCACCATCAGCTACATAAAATGTCCCTGTTATCTCCCCCTAACTAGCTCGCGAATACCATTACATATTACTAAGACCAGATAATTCTTCGAATGAGAGGTCTCTTCCTACAACGGTTGGAATCGGACAAGAGCTGCGAAATAGGACTAAACCTAACATTCTTAAATTATTTAGTCCTTGTAATATGTAACTTGACGTATTCGTTTACTAGTTAGCTAAAGATAACTAGAACTCCTAAAAGCACAAAGCATGTAGCGTTCGAGCATTGAGTAACTAAAACCAAGCATATCCTAATCAGGCCATCATATCACTGGCTAATCAATTCTAGCATGCAGTTCAATAAGCACATACAGTAGGCATATAAGGCATCCTTCCTAGATCCTTAGCCCTAATCTAGCATGCAGTTCACATATTCACAATTCATATCATAACATTAACTTGTATGGGTAATTTGGTAGAACTTACTTGAGCTCGGCTGATTGCATGCACCACACCCTTTCTTGTATTAGAAAAATCCTTTCTTGAAAAACATTTCTCTTTTCAAAATCTCTTTATAAAAATGATTTATTTTGAAAATTTTCATACCGAGTCCTCAGTTTGAGTTCAGACACACCCGAGGGTGTGCCCGAATCCCTCAAACCAAGGCTTTGATACCAACTTGTAACACCCCAGAAATCATGACCAAAAATTTCCTTTTGTTTAATTATTAAATAAAACCATAGTTATCAAAATCATCTCATCAAAACATAAGTAATAGTATCTCATATCAAAACATCTGTCAAATATATCAGAGTAACATCCCAGCCTAAAAAAACATCATGGTGTGTGCAATGCAGTCATCCCGAGCTCTTCCCTTTGCTACCGGAAGTACCTGAAACCAAAACATAAAACTGTAAACACGAAGCTTAGTGAGTCTCCCCAAACTACCACATACCATACATATAATCACATAATCACATAATAACTTATCATGGGTCCCGCCAACTTCATCGGGCCCCGTCCGACATCGTACAATGTCCGGAATCGGGCCCTGCCCGACATCGGGGAATGCTCGGTATACATATAAACATATCAAAAAATACACATAAATAATCACATAACATAAACATGTAAACGTTCCTCGGGCCCCGCCCGACATCAGACCGAAATCTAAAAGCATACAAACATTCGTCGGGCATTGCCCGACATCGAACCGAAATCCGGAAACATAGAAAACAAACACTTGCAAGAATCATGAAGACATCAAGCATACAAACATTCCTTGGGCACCGCCCGTCATCGGATCAGAATCTGGAAACATATAAACCTACATCGGGCACTGCCCGGTATCGGACCTTGGTTCGGAACATACTAGCATACATATAAGGGCTGGCGTTGGTGCCTTCGACCTATTCATACAGGAGGAAACTCACCTCGCATTGTTGAAGTCCTGCGAATAATTCTCTAGCTGCTGGCTGACAAATCCCTGAACTGTCAATTGTCAAAACAAAACCCAATTAACATTCGGGTTTCAATTAATAACCATAAGTCCATACTTGGGGTGAAAATACCATTTTACGCCTAACCTAGGTTGGTCCAAGACCAAAGCCCAACTCACACTCTGAAGGCCCAAAAGCCAAATAATCAACCAAGGCCCAACTATGGCCCAATTTTCCTAATTGGGCCCAAACCCCTCACATGGTCCTACCTTAAGGCCCAACCATTTATTCTTGTCCAAGCACTTGGCATTCTGATGGTCCAATATCTCATAATCTTCAAGCCCAATCATGGCCCACTTATGGCCCAATTTTCCAAATTGGGCCCAAGCCTTCCCAATGGGCCTTATCCTAAAGCCCAATAATTCCCTTAGTCCATAAATTTGTTCCCAGTTGGCCCACGAAGGCCCACAGCAACTTAGCCCAAGAAATGGCCCAACAAGAACCCAAACCTAATTAGGGTTTTTCAGATAAAATGACAATTGGGTTAAGTGCTCTTACTTAACCCATTAAGGACTTAATCCATTAAGTCCATCACTCCACTAGGCCAAACATACAACGTAATCGGGCATAAGTATTGACTTCAATCTACCGGTCCAAACGCGGGTCCCGACAATCCAAAACTAACATCTCCCAAAATTAAGGTTTTCTAAACCCTAATTAGGGTTTCCAACTCAAGCACATGCCGATTGGGTCCAATATTACGCTTTTAGATTAATTAGTGTTTAATAAGGTTCCAAATTAGGTTTTCAGGTTAATTAAGTCGGCTACCACCCACTACCACCTCGGGCAGTGGTGGTCGATGGCGGCTCACGGCGGTAGCCACCATCTCGTGGTGGTGGTGGTGGTTATGATTCTAAACCAAACACAACATAAGCACTCTAAACATCAATCCAAACACACCCGAAAGCCCACAACCACCGGAGATGGTGGCTAGCAGTGGCGGAATGGCGGCAGAAGGTGGCGGCCACCACCTCACGTTGGCGGTGATGAGTTTCCTTCGGTTTCCTGGCCAAGAGAAATCCATACAGCATTAAACTCATGAAATACGTTCATACACACACCAATTTACGCACACAGCCACCTCCTCACGGTGCCTAGTGGCGGCAGAAAAAGACGATATGGTGGCAGCCACCATGGTTGGCAGCCATGGTTGTTTTTCTCAGGTTTTCCAGCCAACAACACACCCGCACACCCATGACGTCGACTGAAACACGCACACCCAACCGAAACATACACAACACAACCATTCTTGTGGTGGCATGCGGTGGTCGGAGAGGGTATCATCAAAACGTGACAGGTGACGGACGTGAGGAACGATAGAAGAACGAGAGGGGGTGGAAGGGTTTGCCATTACCTGAGAAAGATAGAGGTAAAAGAGGCCCCGGTGTCGGCTTTGATTCATGTTCCCGTCGGCAGTAGAACAGCAGAGGCGGTGCTTAGCTTGTTTGGCGGCTCATAGTGACGGTAAGGACGTCGGCTGGTGGTGGCAGTCACTTGGTGGCCATGGCTGATCGGTAGAACGAGAAGGAAAGGAGGGTGGCGGCTGAGAGCACTCCAAGGTGGCGGCTAGATACGATGCATCTAGGGTTAGGGTTAGATGATGGGGATGGGACACCGGGTTTAAGTCCCGTGTTCTTTCAAACTTACTCCCTTTTTTTCCAAATTTAGTCCTTCCATATAAAACCTTTTTCAACATAAGTCCATATAATACCATTCAGCCCCTGATTTCTGAAATCCTTTTCAAATTAAATCCATAATTTACCAAATAGCCCTCAACCTTCAAAATTCTTTACAAACTAGCCCGGAAATTACACTCTTAACCCCCAAAGTCCAAATTATACCATTTAACCCCCAAAACCAACGCCTTGTTAAATTATTCTGAATTTAGGGCTACTATTCGTTTATTAACTTTATATATTTATTTTTTTAATAAACGGAATGTTACACAACTTGAAGAACAACTTGAAGATTTCAGTTCATTTGGTCCCTTAGGAAAGGATTTTCACACCATTATGCATTCTTATGTTGTTTATTTTTTATGCAAATATTTTGTGTCGTTGATAAATTAGATTTTCAAAAACTCAAAATATTTTTTGGACAAAATAAACATCACATGGAGTTTGGTTTTCAATTTTAAAAGTGAGAACATTAGATGATAAAAGTAATAACTTTAAAATAAAAACCAATTTTTATTAAAACGTTATTAATGGTAAATTTTGAAATTGTAAAATTATAAGTCCAAAATGGTGATTTTATAACTTATTCAAACTCCAAAACATGAATAATAAAAGGGAGTTTTATTAACTAATAAATAAGGTTATATATGGCTCAAACTCAAACTTAATATTGATTATTATCATTCAAATTGAACCGCATCAAAATATATAAGCGGATTTTATAATTGAAACTTAAGTATGATTTTTTGGAAAATTGATACCATGATTAATTTGTTGCATATACTTATCATGACATCATATGTTTTTAAAAATAGAATTATAAATCATTTAAAAAACTCTTTCAAACCTCAAATCTATGCAATGCATCTTGAAGAACATTCACACATCTCTTGTATTCACTGGTGGGATAAAGATCACCTAAGTGCTTAGTTATTTCTTTTGATTGTTGGGGTGTCTTCGCGATTTCTATAACCAAGTTATAGGCTGATTACACAAGTTTTCAAATTGGACGATTTGATTGGAAATCTTTTGTGATAAATGATACCTAAGCAAGAGAGTTCCGAGGCATAGATGGGATCAAACATGTGTAATCAAATTTGTTATTAGCGATCCGATAAATCTAGGAATTATATGGTAAGATATAATTGATAATCGATATCTAACGAGTTGAATTCAAATGGATGAAAAAAGGATACCTAAACATTTATTTGTTTTGCAACTTGGATCCTAGAATTAGAAAATTAATTTTTTTTTAGAAACTAAAAGGGTATTAATTATTAAAGAGTTTAAATATTGAAAATACTAAATGAATTTTGTTAAAATTTTGTAGACAAATAATCCATTCTCGTTACCATGAATTGTCATTTTTTTTAATTACTTAATAAAACGGTAACATTCAATAGATACAACTTTATTGAATGGGTTCAAGTCTTGAAATACAATCCCGTGATAGATGTGAAATTCTACACACTTAAAGGTCCTAGTCATGAACTATTTGTTTTGAGCAATAGACATGAACATGATTCCTAGTAGTGGAATCAGTGTGATGCTAAAGATGTTTCTAACATCAAACTTGGAATAGTTATTCTAGGAAGTCTTGAATAATATATATATATATATATATATATATATATATATATATATATATATATATATATATGATGATATAATAGGTTAAACAATATTTCAATAAATACGGTGATATTTTGTTTTACACTAGTTCAAACATTTAAAATAGTGCAAGGCTAAAAGAGTCACCTAGTGTGATAGAATATGCCCATCTTGTATGGACCGAACACCTTTAAGCCCAATAAATCCAATAAGGCCCACATAGATTGATCTTGTTTCTTTTGTGGAGAAAATGGACACTGAAAAAGGATATGCTCCTCTTATCTGGAAAGAAAGTCTAGAAGAGACAAGTACCTCAGGTATCTACTAGATAAAAGCGTAATTTTCATATAACACTTAGGTACTTGGTACTTAAATGTTAATCTAATATTTGTAAATGGCTTATAGATATTTACAAAAAAGTAACTAGTTGAGCACAATCAAGTTGGAACTACACTCTCGGAGTTTAGTTTATTAATTATGCTAGGAATATAATGTACTTGTACTATAAAACAATTTTTGTTTTGGAACAATGTATGTTTTAATTTAGATTGTCTAATTATATTTCTTAGTTATTTTAATTTATGAGTGATTGACTATTTACTTAATCGTTTTTCATAACGATCACCTTTATATTCGGAAATGAAAAAAACTCTTTTTATGAGACTAAATCTCCTAATAAGAATTATAAAGTGAATGTCAATGTTATATAAATAACAAGTTATATATCCAAAATACTTTTGACTTAAACTTGTTTTAAATTAAACTCATCTTTGACATTGGTATCTTTATTATATAAATGACATTCACATATTCCAACTTCAAGAAATGGATCTTTGAAGGCAAATAATGTAGTCTATTTGACATTTGTGAATATTATTTATATATAAAAGATTCATAATGATATTTTCACTAAGTAGTACAGAAAATAAATTATTAAGGAATTGTACATTGTGATGTATGACTTCATTTCTAATGGATGTCTAAGATTAAGCATAAGATACCAAATCAGCTTTATTAACAACTATAGTAGTTATAATTATATTTTACATGTTAAAACATAATTGTGAAATCTATATTTAAGTTTTCAAATATAAAGTTGAGATACAAACTGGTAAGAACTATCTATGGCCTTAATGATAATAAATGATGAATTAAATCTTACTTTGTATGATTTACTTTCTAATCGGTAGAAATGTCCTCCTTTTATTTCCTTGGGATAAGACTTAGAAAACTATCAATTGTACCTTGAGTATAAATACCAACTAATAAGTAGATAAAACATTTTATTTATAAGATTTTTTATGGAAATGCTTCATCCCTATCTTATTTAAATGTTTTATAGATTTTAAGCCTATGTTGGACTAAAGTTTCTAATCCAAAAATCTACTAAATACATATTTATATAACGCTCTAAATGTGGCTTAGATTATTATATGAAAACCCACCAAGAAAAAGTTCTCTTATTTTTGTGAAAGCTAAGTTAATAGAAAGTAACTTTCTAATGACAAAACAAGTGGGAGATACATGGAACTTGAAACAGGTTAAGAACCATAGCATGTTGTAGTAATGGTAAGCACTAGTTTTAACCAGGGATTGTTAAAATTGAATAATAACTATTCACAAACACAAATTTTTCGCATTAGTGGTAGAAATCATCTATGAATTGAGAAATTTGGAATATCTCATTGATCAGCTTTTATTTATGGTTTCTGACAAATCCATCAAATACCAAGATGCTATGTGAGATCTCGAATCTGATTAATGACTTAGAGTCATGAACATGATATGTAATCCATGTATTATAATAAAAGTATGGTCTTGATTGAACTTCCTCTCTATAAAAAGGATAAAAGGAGTAAGTGATTCTTCTAGAAAGAGTACATTACATGGATAACCATACACATTTAAAGTTAGACTTGTTATAAGGATTTTCTCATACTCATGTCATTAACTATGGTCCTTATCATACTCATCACATTGTCAATGATCAAACTTTTTTTACAAGTAGTTATGAGTAGATAAACAAGGATATTATTTACTATAAATTCATATTCTCAATATGAGATATAGCAAACATATTTCAAGAAAGACCGCTTTTCTTAATAGACATGTAGTAGAAGATATCTATATAGATTAGTCTGGAGGTTTTCTTAATCCATGTTATCCTAACAAAATGTGTAAAGCTTGAGATCCACTTGTAGATATAAAGCAAACATCTCCATGTTGTAATCATCATTTTAATATGAAATCACAAGGTATGATTTTATATCAAAATGAATAGAACATGTGTGTTTACTAAGAACTAGTGGGAGCATAGTGACATTCCTAATCTTTTATGAATGAGACATACTTAATCATGAGAAATTACATTCTGACCATGCCAGGCCTTTTCGCCTTTACTCGGAATGTGTTTCTAAAATGAAAGACTTAGGAAGAACAAGATACATTCTTGGAATGTAAAATCTATAGAGATTGATAAAATTAATGTTAAAAGTTTAATATATTCATGCATATAGAGATAATTGCTTGAAAAGGATCAAGATACAAAATTGATTTGGAGGAATCTTGACATTGTCACATGACACTAATTTTGCGGCAGTCTCAAAAGGACCTGGCTCATAGGTTTAAGCTAGCTGAAATGATTTATATTTGATTTGCTTGGCAAATGAATCCAATATTTATGCCATATTATGCATACGACCTGGTATATGATCATTCTATAAGCACATCATATTATACCAATTGAATACATGGTTAAGTCACCGGATGACTATAAGAACATTCTAAGAGTACTTTAGAAGAACTAAGAGAATGTATATGCGACAATTAGTTTAGAATAAAATATTTATGTAAAGAGCTACACATGATTCTGATTTCTAAGCAAATATAGATAATTTTGAATTATAATTGGATTGTGACTTCATTATGGGATGAGGAGTAACTATAGTTAGAATGAGGTCCAAGAAAAACAAAATGACACAAGCTACTACAAAATAACAATACACTACTTTAGAAGTTGAAATATAATATGATTAGATGAATGAGTTCACTAAAAAACTATATTGATTTCTATTATTCAACGATCACATAAAAATACTTGTGACTTCGAGAGTATACTTAATCGAGCTAAGAGACTCTATATTATGAAAGAACACCAATCGTATACTCCAAGAAATTTAACTATAGATAGAGTAAAGTCAAATATGGAGATGATAGTATTCGCAGAATTCACACAAATTAACTTTAGTCGAAACCATTAATAAAGTCCTTCTTTTGAGCTAAGTATGAATGGTCACACTTCAGCAGTAAGACTTTATTATTCTAAAAATGGGATTATGTTTTGGATTTTGTATTTGGATATTGGAACATTGTGAAAACAACTATTATATAATATTTTGATATACTAGGATATGATCATAATATCAAGACTTGTTTTGTTCTATATTAACATGTTTAATCAATGAATAGTCTTATTATTCTAAAAGTTCATAGTCGGTTATAATTATGGGAGCACTTATGAAGTAAGACTAATATGAATTGGATTGGTTGACTTTCACCAGATGAAGGTAGACAATAGGTTCTCACCATGTTTCATAGGTGCTTCTTAGAGAACTAGTATTGAACCGACTCGCATCAAGATCATCTCATGATCGTTATCATAAATAATACTTGATTAAAAGGTACTATCTTTGTATACTTAACACCAGAGATGCATAGAGGTACTTAAGTGTATTCAGTGTTGTGCTTCGATATGGTTAAATGCTGGTCCTTAACCGGGAAGATATAAAAACCATTTTCTACTTTGGTGTGAACTATACAAGAGACTTATGTACTTAAAATGTAATTTGTTACTCTTATATGTTGAGAGTTAGACATCTAAGGCGCCTTACCAAAAGTTGAACACCTAATTAGATTGATCGCGATATGTATCTCATGTTTAACATGATGTCAGTGATAAAGCGATAACGAATAATCTTACCTTATACACCAATTATAGTTTTGAGCTTTTGGGGAATTGGGTTTTGATAAAATGGCACCAAGTCGTATGTTGATGGGGGAAGTGAAATTTTTCTAGACGTTCACCACTTTCTATACCAGTCTATTATGAGTCTTGCGCAAGTGGGAGATTGAAGGTTCTTGTATGCTCAAGAATCATATTAAAGTGATATTGCTAATTAACATATGATACTAATGGATCACACTAACAACAACTTGATACAGTTGATTATTTATTATTTATTTTAATAAATATTCAATAAACTCTTATAATTAATTGAAAATTATTTATTTCTCAGAAATAATAATTTTTCATTAGCAAGTAACATAATATATCATATTGTATGATTTATTAAGTGATGTAAATTTTTATAGACTAGAAAGACTTTGGTCTTTTAGCCAAAAACCATAGTTTATATTTTATAAAAGAAGTTTACAAAATTTATAAACTTTTGTCTTCTTTTACATCTTTATAAGAAAGAATAAAAGAAGCATGACCTTTTGATTTGTTTAATCAAAAGCATGTCTAGTTCTTAAAGGCACGAGGGACAAGTTCCTTTTATGACATGAGTGCTTGATTGGTTAAGGACTCATGTGTATTATTTTAGCTTTAAGAGAGTGCATGGAAGGCTTTCATTTTTGACCCTTTTACATGCAAAAACCGTGAGTATGCTTGGCATACTCATTCTATCTTGTTTTTGCTTTTACATTTGAAAGAACACTTGCGTTTTTCTCTCTTTAAGTTCATAGTTTAGTTATGAACTTAAAGCTTAAGAGTTCAAGAGTTTTAAAAGACTAGACTCTTAAATCAAGTTGAGTTTTGTTGGTGTCTCAAAGGTTTACACATTCTACATCAACTTTCAAGCCTCCCAAGAGGACCCAACGAACTAAAAAGGTTGTTATTTCTTCATTTCCTTCTTTGGTTGTGTTTAAATCTTTCTACAAGTTTCAAGATGATCCTTGGTGGGTATAAATTAGTTTATGTAATTTTCAAAAATCAAGTCTTCTGTTTGCCAATTTATCTAGTTTATGAAACTATTTTTGAAATAAAACCCAACAAAATTTTCTTCTAAAAAATTCTTCCCAATAGGATGTATTAACAATAGTCATCGAGCTACCTCTCTCTTCTCAATTTGAGTTAAAAGATGACTGCTTGGTCATATTTTTAGAAAAGGTATAATGAATTCTTTGATCCAATCTTTTTCATCCCAAAATTCTTACACTTTTCACACAAAATGACGCATATCCCAAGACATCTCTAGTAAAAAAACAACTAGGATGTAGGTATGCCAAAAAAATGTGTTTATGATATGGTAATCATTTTTACCATGATGAGAGTGAGCCTAACTAACAACACACTATAAAGAATTGACGGTGAACAATTTATTGTTCAAGATTTTTACAAGGAATTAACAGATCATACTTTATGTTTCCATGTACCTTTTCAAATGTTCAAAATCTCATTTTCATTTCTTGTGAATGATCTTAATGAAATGTTCTTATCTCAAGTCATTTTTTCTAATAGATCCAATTCTTTATTTTTTATGAAATGAGATTTATGTTTTAACATTTACTTCGATCCTTAGTCACCTACATTTTTTCCAAAGCTTAATTGATGTTGATTACACTGATTAGTCAAGTATTTTCACATATTGTTTTGTTCTTATGATAAGTTGCGAACTTGTTTAAAGATTAAGCCTACCTTTGATACATGTTAAAAGAGGCCCTTCGATACTTATCTACAAGTATTCAATTGTAATTCACGGGAAACCACACGAGCACTTCGATTTCTCTCTTGATATCGAAGGATGAGAATATTTTCCCAATATCTTACTACCTTTATATCAAAGTTTTTTTCTGATATGACCATTTATCCAAATTTTTCTTATTTTGCTTTTATCTTTTCATTTGGAACACATTGGCACTGAAATCCTTGAGGTTTTGGGTATTACCAAACCATACCAAGATTTCGCAAAGTTTGCTTTATGATTTCACTTAAAATTCTCATAAGTGAATGAGGCATAGCCTTATCTATCAAAGACTGGTTCTTGGAAACTATCGATGTCTAGTTTTCAGAAACTACTAAAGTTTGGTGAATATTTGATTTTATTGGTGATATCAAGGTGACCGTTGGGAAGTGACATTACTGTTGCTTTATCTTGGATCGAGAAAAAACACTCTATACGTGTATATGTGGAAGATTGAGGCGATATCATTTTGGTTATGTTCTTTACACGTGGCAATTTTTCATTAGGTATCAGTTCAAATTTGAATTTCACGCCACTTATAAAATTGGGCTCGGCGGTTCAGTTCAATCTTTCTGATCTCCTGAATTCACGCACGAACCCTAACCCTATTTTTATGTTCATCTTGAATATTCTCTTCTCGATTATCATATCAACTACTAATATTGTCGTCGATCACTTCAACATGACTGACAATGAGTTTCTTGTTCCTTATATGAAGATTCAATCGAACAACATTTGGTTTAATCCAACGTTATTTGCGCATCCTGAAGAGTTGAAGATGCCTGTTCAATGTTTGAATGATTCAATTCTTGCTCATGCTTTGACATCTTCCTTTGCAATTTTTATGAATTGGCTATCGCTTGCATGTTCTATGGAACTATACAACAAGACGAATGAATTTGTTACGTTTCATATGGAATCCAAAGGCAACAAACGATTACAGAAGAAGCATTTTGCAAAGATTCTTCAATTACCATCTGAGGGTTCATTTGAAGTTCCTTCGTCTGAACAGGTACTTCAGATTTTTTATAAAATAGGATATAATACTCTAACTTATATCATTAGTAGCTTTAAGAAGTCCAATCTTCCAATTATGTGGAATCTTTTCTTTGGCGTTACTCTTCGTTGTTTCACTGGAAGGAGTTCTAGACTTGATAAGGCAAAACTTCAATTTTATTCTGTCATGGCTGGTTTGTATTATGGAATGAAGGTTGATTATGCTTCGCTATTGTGCGATGAGATCACAACTTATATCAAGAACTCGAATAAGTCTACTGAGATTTCCGGTGCTCGTTTTTGGAGATTAATTTTACACAGATCATGTAGTTAAGCACGAATTATGATTCCTAAAAGAGTTGAAGTTGCTCAGTTTTCACATCTTCAAATTCCTAAGGCTGCAATAGATGATACTGTGGTATTTCCTTTTGTGGGAAGAATTCTAGATGATATGCTTCGACTTGTGTCTGATTCGAACCAGTTATTGATTCAATACAAAACATCTTTGCATCTTACTTCTTCAGCTCCTACTCCTAAGAAAGTGACATTTAATGTGAAAGAGGGTACAACTGAAGATCCTCATGTTTTTAAGAAGAAAGCACCATATAAATTTCAAAAATTTGAATAAACTTGCTTTAAATGATCTTGTTCGAGGTTTACCTGTTCTTAAGAATTGATAATGATTCATTGTGTCCATCTTGCAAGCAAGGAAAACAACATCGGCAAGGTCATCCTATAGTCATCGACTCGAAGATCGTTGAACCATTGGAACTTCTACACATTGAATTGTGTGGACCTTAGACTATTGAGTCCATAAATAGGAATAATTACATACTTGTCATAGTAGATGATTTTTTTTTGCATTTCACTTAGGTTCATTTTCTTAGACAGAAATTTAAGACCGCTCAAGTGATGAATGATTTTTATCAAAAGTATTAAAATGATTCGAAATAAGAAAGTTCAACACATCAAAAGCGATTATGGAATGAAATTCAAGAATCAAGTTATTTATTCATTTTTGACAAATCTTGGAATCTCTCATAATTTTTTATCTCCTTACACACCACAACAAAATGGTGTTGTCAAAAGGAGAAATTGATCTTAGTGGGCAGAAGCGATTCTAGAGCTTGTTTCACACAAAATCATTCTTTCATTCATCAAAGATTTAACATCACACCTTATGAAATCATTAACAGAAGGAAACCTAATGTAAAATATTTCCATGTTTTTGGTTTGCAGACGCTTTATAATGAATCTAATAGATAATCTTTTGAAATTTTAGACAAAAGCTGATAAATGAATCTTTCTTTGATATTCTCAAAATTTTGTGTTATATAGGGTAATGAGCAAACGAACACGAAGAGTTGTAGAAACTTTCAACCTAACATTCGATGATTACTATGTTAAAAGAGTTGACCATGAACTTCCTTAGAAACCAATTATTTCTGACTCTAATGAGGAATCAGAACAAATTCTTACTTTTGATATTGACTTTGATTTCCTTTTTTGTATTCTTGACAGAGCAATTGATACTGAGGTCAATATCATAGCGAATCATGTACCTGAAGAATCATAGCATTCTGATGAATCAACAATAAATGATGGACGCACATATGAATATTCATTTTCGACACCAAGAGTTCATGTCGAAGAGGGTCAAACTTTGACATTTGGTCAAGTTGAGGGGGAGCACTTGAGAACACAACCTCAAGTTTAGGGGGAGCCATTACCTTCGAATGTTGGTGTTGAGGGGGATGAACATGTAGCGAATCCATGTGTTTAGGGAGAGCCAATTCGAACACATATCAAAGATGATGATGAAGGTCCAGGTAATGAAAATGATGACGTTGATGATTCTTTATTTATTTTAGAAGAATTTTTAGAGACTGAAGAAATATTTGAGGATGCTTACTTGGATTTTGGTCCGTCATTTCCTCCTATGGAGAAATGGATTCGCGATCATCCCATAGAACAAATTCTTGATAATTCTAATTCGGGTGTGTTAACAAAAGCACATGTTAGAGCTAGAAATTGAGTTCTTAGTGTTCACCAAGAATTTTACATGTTCAATGTCTTTATTTCTGAAATTGAACCGAAAACAATTAAGACTGCACTAGAACATCATGATTAGTTTGTTGCAATGCAATATGAATTGACTAAATTTGAAAGAAAAGAGGTTTGGAGATTAATTACTAAACCGGAAAATGTTTATGTGGTTGGTTTAAATTGGGTTTTCAAAAACAAAGTTGATAAAGAAGGTAATGTGGTTCGCGATAAGGAAAGATTAGTTGTAAAAGGTTATTGTCAACATGAAGGAATTAATTATGATGAAACCTTTTCTCCTGTCGCAAGACTCAAAGTAGTGTGATTTTTTCTTTCTTATGCAGCTCACAACAATTTCGATGTGTACCAAATGGATGTGAAGTGTGCATTCCTTAATGTTGTACTCGGAGAGACCGTCTATGTTGAGAAACCACCTAGATTTGTGAACAATAATTTTCCTAATAATTTTTATATCCTTGACAAAGATGTTTATGGGTTGAAACAAGCACCACGTGCTTGGTATGCAACTTTAACCAATTTTTTGAAGATCGCTAAATTTAAGCAAGGAGTAGTTGATCCCAGATTATTTCGAAATAAAGTTGGGGATCATCTTATGCTTGTTCAAATTTATGTCGATGATATAACATTTGGTTATGCTAACCCTTCGTTGTCAAATAAATTTGAAGAATTGATGAAAAGTTAGTTCGAGATGTGTATGATGGGAAAAATTAATTACTTTTTGGGACCGGACATTCACCAAAGCAAAGAAAGAATTTTTATCAATCAAGAAAATTACACGAAGAACTTCCTTGAGAACTTTGGTGTGACAAATTGTTCAGATGCGAAGTTTCCCATGGCATGTGGCACTCACTTAAGTGCTTCATTGGATAAGCCAGTTGTTGATTTGAAGATATATCGAAGCATGATAGGTGCGTTATTGTATTTAACTACAAGTCAACCTGATATTATGTTTTCGGTTTGTAATTGTGCCAGGTACAAAGCAAACCCAATAGAAACACATCTCATAGCTGTTAAGAATATATTTCGATATTTACATCGCACTCCAACTTTAGGCTTATGGTATCCAGGAAATACTGAATTCTTCATTCAAGCATTTTCCGATGCGGATCTAGGAGGTTGTCAATTGGATAGAAAAAGCACAACAGGAGGTTGTCAATTTCTTGGTGGGAAGCTTGTGAGTTGGCATTCAAAGAAGCAAACAAGTGTATCGATATCTACAATGGAGGCTGAGTATATTGTTGTTGTTGCTTGTACTTCGCAAGTGATCTGGATTCGAAGTCAATTGTGTGACTATGCGATTAACATGAAGAAAATTCTTTATTTTGTGATTCTCAAAGTGAAATTCTCATTTGTTATAATCTTGTTCAGCATTCTAAAATGAAACATATTGCACTTTGATACTATTTCATCAAATATCATCTTGAGGATGGCAATATTGAAGTTCATTTTGTTAAAACCATTGATCAATTGGAAGATATTTTCACTAAACCACTAGATGAAAAACATTTTTTGAGAATATTAAATGGATTAGGAATGATGGAAGTTTGTTATGTTCCAATTTCTAACTAATTTTTTATTTTCTTTGAAAATCGAAGGCTTGAACTGAAATTGATACAACTTCATTCAAAGATTATTGTTCATATTCAGAGCTTTGATAAATATTTGCTCTGAATCGTTCAGTGGGTGTTGCTAACAAACGAAGGTATAGCAAAATTTCACTTGCATTATAAGCGAAGGAGTAGAGAAGGCCTAATCAAGGATCTTTCATGAGATATGAAAAGGCATAATCGAAGTTCTAGCGAAGGGGGAGAGTTCAACTCATAATGAAAATGTCCGTGGGGAGAGCATATTACATAATGACACTGATGAGCAATTGGAAGTCGATGAAATCATCTTGGTAGTTACGAACAGAACTGATGTTCACTTCTGATAAGTTCCGATCTATGGAAGCTATCAGAATTATAATGTTCACTTACAATTAGTTCCGACCTTCGAAATCCGTCGAAGAATTTCTATTCATCCACAATTGATTCCGATCTTAGCAGGCGATCGGAAGATTACTGTTCATCTGCGAACAATTCCGAGCATCACAATCAATCAGAAGACTTCATTTTGTAGTTACTTCGTAGTTGCGAGAGGATACTCTTGTTCGTAGGCCGGTGCACTAGGTAGCTATTCTTTCATTTATTTTATTTTATTTTGATTTTGTTTATTAAAATAAATCCAAAAAAAATTTCTTTATTTTTGTCCTTAAATTTGTAAAAATCAAAAATTCAAAAAGATTTTCTTTATTTTTGTCTTTTATGTAAAAAAAAAAATCAAAAATACAAAAATATTTTCTTTATTTTTGTTTTGTTTATCTTTATTAAGAAGTTCATTGTAACACATGCTGTTCATAAGCATGCACAAGCGAAGCTAAAAGGGATCTGGTATTATTCGATACACAATGACTAGTTCAGTGTCCTTAGAAGCATGCTGCAACATGTTGTCCAAAGCCTCACTAACTCATTGTTTGTGAAGCCTTAATGAACTTTTTTAATCTAAAAATTTCTTCCCAATAGGCTGTATTAACAATAGCCCTTGAGCTACCTTTCTCTTTTCAGTTTGAGTTAAGTGATGATTGCATGGTCATATCTTTTCATAGAGGTACTCTGAATTCTTTTATCCAATATTTTTAACCCAAAAGTTCTTAGACATGCACACACCATGACGGATATCCCAAGACATCTCTAGTAAAAAACAACTAGGATGTATGTGTGCCAAATATCAGTGTTTATAATCCTAAATCATTTTTCCATGATGAGGGTGAGACCCAACAATCCTTTTACCTTAAGGAATTGACAGTGAATGATTTATTGTTCAAGAGTTTTACAAAAAATTGACGAATGAAACATCATGTTTCGATGTACCTTTTCAAATGTTCAAAATCTCATTTTAGTTTCTTATGCGTGATCTTAATGAAATGTACTAATCCCAAGTCATTTCTTAACAATAGATCCAGTTCTTTAAAATTTTTATATGAAATGAGATTTTCGTCTGAACATTTACTTCGATCTTTAGCCACTTAAAAAATTTCAAAGCTTACTTGTTTTTTATTATACTGGTCACACAAGTATTTTCTTACAATGTTTCGCTCTTATTTTAAGTTGCGAACTTGTTTGAAAATTAAGCCTACCTTCAAAGCTTGTTAAAAGAGGCCCTTCGATACTTCTCTATAAGTATTCAATTGTAAACGACGAGAAACAACACAAGCACTTCGATTTCTTTCGTGATATCGAAGGAAGAGAATCTTTTCCCGGGATCTTACTACCTTTATATCAAAGTTTGTTTGATATCACAATTAATCTAAAATTTTCTTATTTTGATTTCATCTTTTCATTTGGAACACAATGGCACTAAAATCCTCGAGGTTTTGGGTATTACCAAAACAATACCAAGATTTCACAAAGTTTGGCTTATGATTTCATTTATTATTCCTATAAGTGAATGAGGCCCAACCTTAATTGTCGAAGTTTGGTCCTTGGAAAATGTCAAAGCTTGGTGACTGTTCGATTCTATTGGTGATGACGAAGTAACAGTTGGGAAGTGACGTTACTGTTACTTTATCGTGGATCAAGAAAAGTTCTCATTACATGTAGACGTAGCAGATGCAGGTAATGTCGCTCTATTTACCTACTTTACACGTTGCAATTATTCATTGGATCTTGGATTGAATTTGAATTTGACGTGCAATTATAAAACACAACTTGGTTATACAATTCAATCTTTCTGATTCCCAGTATTTACCCAAGAGCCCTAACCCTATTTTCTGATCATAATCAAAATACTCTTCTTGATCAACATGTCTACTGCCAATACCACTCGTACATGCTTTAGCGACTTCTTTTGCCATTCTGATGAAGTGGTTATCACTCGCTGGTTCTATGACTATATACAACAAGACGAAGGAGAATGTAACGTTTCAGATGATATCGAAAGGCAACAAAATATTGAACAAGAAGCAATTTGACTAAATACTTCAATTGTATTTAGAAGGATCGCTTGAAGTTCCTATGAATGACCAGGTGCTTCAAATTTTTAATGAAATGGGCTATGAGCCTCCAATTTCTCTTCTTAGTAGCTTTAAGAATTCAAATCATCCAAGAATATGGAGTTTTTTCTTTGGAATTACACTTCGATGTTTACCTGCAAGGATTTGTGGTCTAGACAAGGCGACACTTCAATTCTATTCTGTTATGGCTGGTTTATATTACATGATGAAGGTTGATTATGCTTCATTATTGTGGGCTGAGTTTGCTTCATCTGTTAAATACTCGAAGAAGACTACTGAGAAATCCAATGATCTTTTTTGGAGTCTTATTTACATGAAGCTTATAGTCAAGAAGGTATTCAAGTTCCTGAAGATGTTAAAGTTGCTCAATTCTCACGTCTTCATATTCCTAAGACTGCACTTGAAGATCTAGTTGTTTTTCCTGTTGTTGGAAGATTCCTGATGCAATGCTTCAAATGGTGTCTAAATCGAATTATTTGTTGATTCAATACCAAGCTTCAATGGATCTTACTTCTTTTGGTCCTATCCCAAAGAAGGTGTCATTTAAGGTGAAAGAGTGAGCATCTAAAGATTCTAACATTGTTAAGAAAAAGTCAAAATCAAAGCCAAAAGTATTTGTTGAAAAAGTTGTTTCTGAAAAGAGTATTTCTGAAAAGTCTTGTTAAAGGTGGTTCTAAGAAGGTTGTAAAAGATGTTTTTGAGAATACAGTTCAAGTTGGTTCTGAGAAGGAGTTAGAAAAGGTGGTTCCTTAGACAGTTCTTACGATATTAAAAAAGTTGAAGTCGAAGTCCAATTCTTCTACTGTTGTTATAAAAGAAATTATTGACGAAGAGGCACAAAAGAAAGGAAACACACAACTAATGGGTTGTTGAAAAGTTTTAAGAAGATAATGGGTTGTTGAAAAGTTTTAAGAAGATAAGAGCTCAGACAATCGAAGAGCCCTCTACCACTGCTTCGCCAATACAAAATACTTTTGAAGCAAATCATGATAGCGAAGAGACAAAAGATGAAGTCTTTGGAAATGATGATCTCACATTCAATGTTTCACCACGAACGGATATCAGTGTTGAATCGAATACCGAGGAGACAAGAAATCCTGATGTCATTGTAAATGCATCTAATTTGGATACAAACATCGATTCTGGTGAACCAATCTCTACTTCGCTTCCTGAGCCAACTTGTGCCAACTCATATGCTTATGCATATTTATTATACTAGTAGAATATTACGTTATAAATTTTTAGAAAACTTTAGAATATTCTAATAGAATATTACGCATATATACATATAATATAGTAAAAAAAAATTAATTTTTTAGGATAAAATAAATGACGAAAATAATATTTTAAAAAAATAACAAATTTCTATTTATTTTGCATTTTAGAATTTTCTTATAATTATTTGATATCCAAAATGAGTGACTAGTATCGCGTCTCAATTTCTAACAAGAAAACTAATAGTCTAAAATGAACTTATATATATATATATATATATATATATATATAGAGAGAGAGAGAGAGAGAGATAGAGAGATAGAGAGAGAGAGGTTCAAATGTTTCTAAAAACTATTGTGTTCCAGAATGTACCAATTAGAAATTAGCAAATAATTAAATAATTAATTAAATCAAAAAGGGTACTTCCGGTTTTTTGCAATTGTAATTAATGAGATCATTTAATTAACTCCCTGCAATTAAGGAACCAAAATAAGTATGTTGACCTAATCTCTCTCTTTTATACCCATTGACATCAATTTCTCCCCTTCTTCGTCTAAACGTCAACCTCGACCCAATCCCCAAAACCTCAACGGTCCTCTTTATCGTTGGTATTCCGTTAGTCGCTGCCATCACTCGCATCCCCCATGTTTGATTTTGTGTCTTCTGAACAAAGAGATTGATGCGTTTTCCATACTATCTCGACGACATAATCATGGAAACAGGTATTATTATGCTTAATTCTTAAGTATTACTTTGTCCTACATTGAACTAATTCTTTAAATTCTATAATAAACGTTTGACCAATACATATGAAAATGTTTAAATTCATGAAAATATAGAGGTCCAATATTATGTTGTCCTCTTAGCTATTATGCCGTCCAATATTAGCTTTTTATTTTACTAGTAAATTTGCATCTCAACGAGAATACTAGGATACTTTCTAACTAATGGTTTAATAAAATAACAATTAAAATATCTTAGTTGAGGTAATGGTTTAATAGCCTACATATTGCAAATTGAGGTCAAAATTTTAATAGAAATTTTTTATTCACAGGGAAGTCATCAAATGATGGAAGAGAGGGAGGACCTTGGAGTTCTTGTTGTGTTCTACCTTCGATTTACCTGTTTAAGTCGTATTTAAGAGGTTCGATTTCACAAGGATTTTTTGAAGTGGTTTGATTTATGTTTAAGAGGTTTGATCTACCTATAATTCAGATTTAAGAAGTTCGATTTTACAAAGATTTTTTTTAAGTGACCATGTGGTATGCATTCTATCATAATTACCATGTGGTATACATTCTGTCAGAATTACGAAAGTTTGTTTTATTATTTATCATATAAAAGCATTCTCACATAATGTTATTCGTCTTTATGGGGTTTATTCTCATTGCAGTTTTAGGATTACATTCTATTCGAATAAATTATAGTTCTTTAATGTCCACAACATTCTGTCAGAATTTATAGTTTTATTCTCTATTACAACCTGTCAGATTTTATAGTTTCTATTATATTTTGTCATAAGTTATAGTTTTTATTCTCTTATAATGCACTGAATTTTTTAATATTTGAAAGTTAATTACGTTTTTTTTTTTTTTGTGAATTTAGGTTTTGAAGAGGCTGCCATTGATGTCGAAAAAAAAATATGGAGAACCAGAGTGTATTCTACCATAATGTATTCCACTACAATGTATAATGTGTTTCTTAACAGTAATATTCTTTAAGATTAATATTCTTTTAGAATGAATTAGTGTTTTTGTTAAATTTTGATGTTTTTTTTAACCATTTTTATTTTAATCTTTAAGATTAAATGTAATTCGTAAACCATTATTGGTTACATTTTTTTCAAAATGAATGTAATAATTGTTTATAGTCTTATTCTTTACGAATTAATGTATTTAGTGATTCTGAACGAATAAAATCCGTATTCTTTAAAAATATTATTATTGATAATATGTTGTACAATTCTTTAAGCCTTTTAATTAAAACAAATATCTTGAATGTAATTATATTCTGCAAGAATAAAATCGAAAATATCTTTACTAGTTTATGGTTGACTTTCTGTCATTCTGACAGAATAAAATCGGTTATTACTAAAAGTTATATCAAAATTAAATTTGAATTAATTTAAAAAATTCAGATTTTAAAAAATAAGGGGATTAATTATCCCTTAAAATACGAAAATTTTCTTTTTTAATATAGGTTAATAGACTAAAATACTCTTATGCTGAAACTTGTGTGATTATATGTTACATGTTACCCTATTGTAATATTATAGACTCTCAGATCATGACTATTGATTCTATTCCATCCGTTAGTTCGGATTTATGCTTACGATCACACAATAGATGCTATAAACACATGAATCTTGCCTTATATATATATATATATATATATATATATATATATATATATATATATATATATATATATAGGGTGAGGTTCAATAGAGAACCATAATTAACCAAGGAACCAATCTTTTTTTCAACTTTCAGAACTTATTTTTTATCAAAAAAAAAAATACAAAAATTCATAACTTTTTATCCTTTTGCCAATGATATCAAATTCGATTTTTTTTTTACGTCAAATTCACAATGTGAATCTTTGAAAATTCACAATGTGAATCCGGATTCACACGGTGAATGCGAAATATATTTTTCACATTCACAATGTTAATATATGAATTTAGATATTTTTAGATTTTTTTTTTCGATAAAGAATAAGCTCTAGAAATTGAAAAAAATATTTGGTTCCTTAAATAACCAATAATTATGGTTCTCTATTGAACTTTTCCGTATATATATATATATATATATATATATATATATATATATATATATATATATATATATATATATATATATATATATATATATATATATATAGCGGAGTGTTCAATCGAAAACATTTCTTATTGCGAGAACATTTGAGAACAAATTTTGACCACACAATTTTTTTAAATTAAAATCGTCATACAATATTAATATAAACCAAGAAATAAATAAAAAAAATTAAAAAACCCACTAACCACACCACTCACCACCCAAACAATACCACACCACACCACTAACCACACCACCCGTCACCGCCACCCACCTCCACCACCCATCACCACCACCCCCACCCACCACCCACGAAAACCACCACCCCCACCCACCACTCACGAAAACCACCACCCAACATCATCACCACCATCCGTCATCGCCAACCACGACCATCATCCACCACCACCACCACCACCACCCATCAACATCACCCGCCACCACCAGCCTCATTCACCACCGCCACCACCACCCGCTACCATCACTACCCACCCACCACCACTATCCACCTCCACCACCCATCACTACCACCCACCCACCACTATGACTACCACCTGTCACTACCACCACCCACCACCCACCACCCACCACTCATCACCACCAACCATCACCACCACCCGCCACCACTACCCATCACCACCGACCACCACTACCCGCCACCATCACCCCCACCCACCACCCACCCACTTCTACCATCCATCACTACCACCTAGCCACTACCCACAATTATGACTACCACCCGCCAAAACCACCAACCACCACCCATTACCCATCACCACCACTCGCCACCACCACCCATCACTACCACCCACCACCCACCACCATCATCCATCACTACCGACCACCACCATCCGCCACACCACCCGCCCCCATCACCCCCACCCAACACCCACCATCATCACTACCACCCACCCACCTCCACCACCCATCACTACCACCCAGCCACTACCCACCATTATGACCACCACCTGTCATTACCACCAACCACCACCCACCACCCATCACCACCACCCGCCACCATCACCTTCACCCACCACACACCAAAACCACTGACCACCAAAAACCACTGACCACCACCCATCACCACCACCCATCTTCACCACCCGCCACCACCACCCCACCCATCACCCACCAAAACCACCATTCACCATCACCACCCTCACCACCAAACACTACCCACCCACCCACCCACCACCACCTATCATCCTCACTCGTCTCTATCACCCATCACCACCGCTCACCATCGTCACCTGCTACCCACTATAATCACCACCCCACATGTCACCCCACCACCCTTCACCAACACCACCACCTACCACCAACACAACCACCTACCACCACTAAACATCACTACACACCACCACCATCTATAACCACCAACCGTGATTATGTGTATATAATCCCATGTGATTATTTGTATTTAATCACATATGATTTATATGGACAATATTCTTTTTTGTCCATATAAATCATGTGATTAGATACATATAATCACATGTAATTAGATATATTTAACCAAATGTGATTATATATATTTAATCACATATGTCATTATTGTGTTCTCGATTCAATAATTATTTTTTGTCAACTTTAATTATATGTGATTAGATACATATAATCACATGTCATTTTGTGTATCCAATCACATATGATTTACATGAGCAATATTCATTTTTGAGTTTTTGTTTTAATAATTTTTCTTATATATTTAATCACATGTGATTATAAGTATTTAATCACTTATGATTAATGTGGACATAAATTTGTTTTAATGTTCTTGATTCAATAGTTGTTCTCGTGTATATAATTACTTGTGATTCTACATCACATATGATTTATTAAATCAAGAACGTGAAAACAAATATTTTTCACATAAATCGTATGTGATTAAATACACGAGACCAACTATTGAATTAAAAACGCAAAAATGAATATTGTCCACATAAATCATATGTGGTTAAATACATATAATCACATGTGATTATATGTACCTAATTACATATGATTTATTTGGAAAAGATTCATTATTTCTTTCTCAATTCAATAGTTGTATTCATGTACTTAATCACATGTGATTATATGTATCAAATCACATATGATTTATATTGATAATATCCGTTTTCGCATTTTTGATTCAATATTTTTTCTTATGTATTTAATCGTATGTGATTGTATGTATTTAATCACAGATGGTTAATGTGGAAAAAGAAAAACTATTGAATCAAAAACGCGAAAATGAATCTTGTGTACAGAAATCATATGTGACTAAATGTACAAGAACAACTATTGAACGTGAATGCGAAAATGAATATTGTCCATATAAATCATATCTTATTAGATAGATATAATCTCATGTAATTAAATACACAAGAACAACAACTGGATCGAGAACGCAAAAATGAATATTTTCCACATAAATTCTATGTGATTAGATACATATAATCACATGTGATTATATGCGTTTAATAACATATGATATATGTGGACAATATTTATCTTTGTGTTCTCGATTCAATAGTTGTTTTCGTGTATATAATCATATGTGATTATATGTATCTAATCACATATGATTTATATGGACATCATTATTTTTTGTCCATATAAATCATATGTGATTAGATACATATAATCACATGTGATTATATGTATTTAATCGCATATGATTATAGTTGACAAAGAACTGAATCGAGAATGTGACAATGAATCTTATCCACATAAATCATATATGATTAGATACATATAATCACATGTGATTATATGTATTTAATCAAATATGATTTATGTAGACAATATTTATTTTTGCGGTTTTGATTAAGTAATTTCTTTTGTGTATTTAATCACATACTATTATATGTATATAATCACATATGATTTGAGGTGGACAAGATTCATTTTTGTCTTCTCGATTCAATAGTTGTGCTCATGTACTTAATCATATACGATTATACATATAATCACGTGTAATAAAATACATGAGAACAACTATTGAATCGACAAAGCAAAAATGAATTGTGTCCACATAAATCATATGTGATTAGATTCATATAATCACACGTGATTAGATGTATTTAATCACATATGATTAATTTGGATAAAGATTTGTTTTCGTGTTCTTGGTTCAATATTTGTTTTCGTGTATATAATCACATGTGATTGTATGTATCTAATCACATATGATTTATACAGATAAGAATTTTTTTTTTCAAATAAAATCATATGTGATTAGAAACATATAATCACATCCGATTAAATGTATTTAATCACATATGATTAAAGTGGAAAAAAATAATTATTGAATCAAGAACGCGAAAATGAATCTTAGCCACATAAATCATATGTGATTAGATACACATAATCACATGTTATTATATGTATCTAATAGCATATGATTTATATGGACAATATTCATTTTCATGTTCTCGATTCAATAGTTGTTCTCGTGTATTTAATCACATGTGATTATACGTATTTAGTCACATATGATTTGTGTGAATAATATTGAAATTCCCGTTCTCAATTCAATATTTGTTATCATGTATTCAATCATATGTCATTATATGTATTTAATCACATACTATGCGATTAATATGGACAAAGAACAACTATTGAATCGAAAACACAAAAATGAATCTTGTGCATATAAGTCATATGTGATTAGATCATATAATCACATGTGATTAAATACACAAGAACAACTAACGAATCGAGAATGTGGAAATGAATCTTGTTTCATTGTCTCACTAGAGAACAAACTACATTCTGCATTTCCTTGTTCACTCTACCGGATTAGGGTATCCATGAATAATAACATAAAATAAGTAACACTTACATAATATGAGAGTTACTGTAACTCACCTCCTTGAACCTGAATATTAGCTAGCGTGAGATAGATGAATCCTTTCCTTTCCGAGAACCTACACATCAATTATAACATTATTTAGCTTATGCTTTGTTGTATTACTCTTATAAAACTTATGCACATATTTCCTTATTTTCTCTTTGATTGCAGTGCTCTGTTTGGGATCTGTTTTCTTACCTTTCAACCCATTATTAAATTTTGATAAAATAACATTGGTAAATTTCCCCCTTTTATCTTTTCAGGAATATAGAGATCTCATTGTAATGATTTTTGGTTGATTTTATATTAAATTTACAATCTACTACGAATTACATCAGACCCTTTATATGTGGAAAGCTATACATCCATATATAACTATAGGCTTTGGAATTTTGGCATTTGGAGTTTTGATGAACTTATTATGATTTTTTGAAGACAATGCATGAAATTTGTGACAGCATAGACCAACCTGAGAAGATTGCCAATTTTACCCGTCAAGGATTTCGAATTTCGAAATATGATTCAAAGTTTGAAGAAACTAGACACACTAATATTTCCAGAAAACTAAGTCTCAAGATTTTTAGGTGTTCTTATTGACTTGCACGGATTTTAGAAGTTGAAGGACAGATTTGGGAAAATTAATCATAATAGCTTTTAAATCACTTTTGGTGTTCTATTAAGGACTTAATGGTTAAGCATTAAGTTTATCACTTTTAAAATGATTGTTGGTTACTTATTAGGATACTGATATGTGAATTTCAATTTAACCTAAGGGTCTTAATGCTTGGCTTAATGAGGGTTCAAAGTTAAGGATTTTCACATAAAATGCCACTTTTACACTTATGTGCATGAAATCCTAAAGTGATAATCAACTCTCTAATAGAATCCAATCCATCCCCTATTATACTACTTAAATGTTCTTTAAGGTTGATCAGAGAGTTTGACCGTGAAATCAAAGAGGAGGAAAGTAAAAATCCTCCAGAAGTCAACAAGAAACTCAATGATGAGAAACAATCAATGATAACTTTATTTGATGTGTTTTTCAACATACAAAGAAAAAGAAAAATCTCATTTTACAAAAGGATTATGTGTTTGCAGATCAACGAGTTAATCTCATATGTGGCCTTGAGAAAGACGTAATTAAAATAAGTAATGTTAACAACAAGGTATGTGTTTAGATCTTAATAACAAGTATGTTTCTTTGTGACATTTTGTCAAACACCTGGTGGCCGCTATTTGGTTCACCAGGTGAGACACCAATTTCTTAAACATCAATATGATATGAACAAGGAATGATACTATGACAGATGATATGCAAGTGTTAGAGCCCAAATCCTATTACCAATTAAATCAGATGAATAATATCTTTCTCAAACTAAACAAATATATAAAGTTCATTCCACTCTATAGTAAAAAGTAGAAACTAACAAAGAATCAAATTAAAAACCAACCAAATTACAAAATTTAGGGCTCAAACCTACCAAGTAATAGCGATGATAGACGACTGGAATCTAGATGAATAGTGAACAAACCGAGATATCTAGATACTAATTCTTGTTAATTTAATATGAGCTTAACCATTCCAATTTGGTTTCAACTAAGAACAAGATGTTGAATCACATCAAATGACTTGTAGCAGAAAATACAAATATGAACCGATTGTATCAAAAATCATTATCATGAGCTCGTAATCAATCCAAATAGTTGATAATTATGCTTAATTCTCATTTCATCGATCTAATGAGCTAGAGAGAGAGAGAGAGAGAGATAGAGTAGTTATAGTACCTTCAGATGGGATTAGATTGTCGGGTTTAAGCATTGGATTGATGGAACAAGTATCGACAATAGGTCAAAGAGCGTTGGAAGAAGAATAGCGCAAGGTAGGATCGCTGGCGGAGAGGCATAGTGAGAGGAGGCGGTGTTGGGCGGAGGGAAGATCGGAGTGGGGTGTTGTTAATTTTCTACGTGAAGAAGGAAAGCATAGGGAATCGTTGGGTTGAATTACACATAAGCCCTCTAATTATTAAAACTTAAAAGATACGCGTGTTGAGTGGAATTTGTTCTTAAATGTTCTCAATTTAAAAAATGTTCTCTTGAACACACACATACACACACACGTGTATATATATATATATATATATATATATATATATATATATATATATATATATATATATATATATGGGAAAAGTGAATATGTGGTTGTTATGTACCTAAGCTTAGGTATAGAACCTTTTAAACGACGTAGTTTTAAACAAAACAAATACAATTTCAATTTCTCTTAATTTTTTTTAATAGAATACCATTGAATTCAGTTAAATTATGGAATAAAAAAGATCAAGTATATATTTTTTAATTGCAAAACATCATTGAAGTTTAAATGGAAAGTAAAAAAAATCAATATTTTTTAACGAATATAACTCAAACGTTTTGTCCTTCAATTGAAAAAGTATATCGAATGATTTGTGAAAAGCTTGATTGAGTTATTGCATGTTCTTCTTTTATCTTTTATTGTATTAGTTTTCATTTAAAACTTAGTAGGGCTGATTAAATTGTCATAAATTTTAATGCTTTAAGTTATTAGACACAATGACGAAAAAGAACATAAACTCGATCGGTTTAGTAAGTCAAATGACTAAGGAAGAATAGTAAACGAAATATCATGATTAGTTTGATATATAAAGATCAAACTACATAGTTTAGAGGGTTCTATATATAAGCTTAGGTACATAACAGCCACATATTCCCTAAGCCTTATATATATATATATATATATATATATATATATATATATATATATATATATATATATATATATATATATATATATAGTTAAGTTATTTTGAAAACTCAAAGATTTGCAAGAATTCGAAAACTCTTAATCCGCTTAATATTATTCCAAAAGGAAGACCACCATTATTCTCCAAATGTTGCGTCGAAACTATATCTAGGCTAAAAAAAAATTGATGTTTTTTTTTAAATGTGCATATATGCAAAATTTTTAATTTCTTAAGAAATTTCAAAGCCGATACAACAATGAGATTATAATGTTAGCGTTTAAAAGAATTGCAACTTGGAAACGTTAAAAAAAACAAAATATAAATGTACATGTATTCACATTTGGTGCATATTCAAATATGTATATATCAAAATTTAAACAAAAAAGTTCATCAATTTGTTTTTTGAGCTTGGATATATCTTAGACGCTGCACTTCGTGTAGATTAGCGGTATTGGTTTAAAAAAAATATTTTGCGGATTATGAGTTCTTGGATTCTCGAAATCTTTAAGTTCTTAAAAGAACTTTCATATATATATATATATATATATATATATATATATATATATATATATATATATATATATATATATATATATATCAAATGAGAACCACTAAATGTTAGAAACTCTTTGAACCACTTTCTTTAGGTTATCATTAAGGGTATTTGTGTATTTTCTAATAATTTGATTTTGTTTTTTTAATTTGCATAGATGTCCAAAATGAAATAAGGGTATTTTGGTCAACATCACAACATCTTTGTAACATAAACATCAGATGATCATTTTTTCACCTGACTTCAAACACATATCTTACTCTTTGCTTCTTCCTTCCTCCGGTAACACCCACCAGCGGTGACGTTGCTCCGGTGACTTGCCACCGCCGTCTCCCCTGTCGACAACATCACTACCACTACCATATCCTCTGACGAATTATGTTCGCACCATCTCTTTCGTCGGCATAAATCTCCACTGCCTTCTGCGATCTTCAGTTAATCACCAGATCTGACTAGATCCACATCAGATATCACCACATCTAAATAAGATTTATGGCGAAGTCAACCATCGATGATGATACTGCCTTTATTTGAGATTCTGACATCACCGTCGTACCTTCGACATGCACAACTTCCATCATTGCCTACATTAGCTTGCTACCACCTCTAGATCCGCCATCACTGTTGTATCTTTGCTACCCCTCCATATCTGCTTCGTCTCCATCTTTGTGCGTTGTTTTGTGGTTCCTGCTCGTGATTCCAGATCTATTTTCTTGTTATTCAAACCTAAAACCTCCGAATTTTGTTTGTTATTTGGATTATTTTTTCTCCGATTTGAAGCCTATTCGTAGCTGAAGCCCCAGCCCCCACAAGATCTGAAAAAAATCTAACAAAGCTCTGAAAAGATTGAGATTAGATCTGAGACCGTTGTCAACCGACACCATTGTTGCTGCTTTGTGTACTTTTGTTTTTCTTTCTGTTAAGCTGTGAATTTAATGTTCCAATCTCTTATTTGTTGTTTACTTTTTTTTAATCATAGTTTTTCTGCTAGTAAGCTGTTAATCCATGCTTATTTTCTTATTTTTTTATAATATTTGCATCAAATCTTTATTCACAGTTTATGTTTTTATGGTTGTTATGTTGTCAATCAAATTTACAATGTGTGTTACTGTGTTAGTGTTTTCTCAACTAATGTGAATTTAGTGTTTTTAAGTTGTGAATTTTGATGTTTTAATGTTTTCAACTATTGTTTAGTACTGTTTAACTTTGTTTCAACTTTGAATGAGTGAATTAATATGTTTTTAAGTTGTGAATACTATGAATGAGAGTCCTAAAGTATTTTATTGAACTATGAATGAGATTCTTGAAATGCTCTATTAAACCGTGAATTTGTGTAGTGCACACAAGGTATCTGATGAAATGCTTCAATCAAATCAATTATGTTTCTAAGATGTAAATAATGTAAATAAAAGACTTAAACTGTTTTATTAAACTGCGAATTAAAGTATTTAAATGTAAGTTTTAAGTTGATAATATGGTTGTGGATATATAATTATTGTGTATTAAACTTTGAATTTATTATATTAAGTTGTGAATTTTGTGTATTAAATTGTCATTTGACTGTCTTAAGCTGTGAATTGACTGTATTAAATTGTGAACTGACTGTATTAAGCTGTGAACTGACTGTATTAAGCTGTAAATTTCTGATAATTTTTTTATTTGCTTCTGAAATATGAGATGAAAGAAACATATACACAAATTTAAATTTATTATATTAATTTGTGTATTAAACATTGAATTTACTATATTAAGCTGTGAATTTTTTGTATTAAATTGTGATTTGATTGTATTAAGTTGTGAATTGACTGTGTTAAACTGTGAATTCACTATATTAAGCTATGAACTGACTATATTAAGTTGTGAATTGTTTTATTAATCTTTTGTTTGCATCTGAAATAAAAAATGAAAGAAGCATTTTATACATATATGATTTAATCTAATTTTAAATAAAGCATGTAAATTTTGAGTTGTGAACATTTATGTAAAAAAACTTTGAAAGAAGCACTAGATTGTAGATCAAAAAGTATACATGTAATTTTTAAGCATGTAATATGGTTGTGAATTTTTAATTTATGTGCATTAAACTATGAATATATTATATTAAGATGTGAATTTTCTGTACTAAATTATGAACTGACTGTATTAAGCTTTGGATTTTTTAAGAATTTTGTGTTAAAATATGAATGATTTATGGATTCATGTTTGTATTAAATTTTTTATGAATATATTTATTTTTTATGTTATATAAATATATAAGAATGCATTAGGTTTTATAATAATTTCACATTAAACTCTGAATAAGTGTAATTAATTGGTTCATTAAATTATGAATATAGTATTTAAGCTATCAATCAATGATTTTATATACGGATCTGATTTGGAAGGAATGAAGATTGTGATAGTAACACATTTGGGTGGTGGTGGCGTGTGGTAGTTGGTGGTGGCGTGTGGTAGTTGGTGGTGGTGGTATAGTTTGGGTTTAACTTCTTCAAATATGTAATTAGTGTATAATGGATTATATTATGCTGTAATTGCTATATATTAAACTAAAAATGGATTGTATGAAGTTGTATATATTTTATATAAATTTGTGTCAAAATATGAATAAATATATGCATTGAATTATTATACTTTGTATTAGTGAATTAATTTGTTTATTAAACTGCAAATATGGTATCATAAATTGTGAATATGTCTTATAAACAATATTATTTTTTTAAGAAATCTACAACTTAGAAAAAAATAAATTGAATTTGTCAGGGCATAATTCTATTTTTTGGAGTATTAAAATTTGTATATTTGGCTATAAAAATGAAATGGCAGTGTTAAAAAGAATTACTAAATAAATGAAGGCTACAATGTTTGTTCTATTAAGCTATGAATACAACCAAAAATATGCCACTGAATTTGGTGTTAATGCGGCGACGGAGCAATGACACGTGACAACTAATTATAAAGTAGGGAATTAAAAAGTTTTCTTAATATAATATTAATTTTTTGATACCGTTAATGAATTTTTTTTAATGGTTCTTAAAGTTTCTAACATATTTTGGTTCACATTTGAACTCCCCCACCCCCTTCCATATATATATATATATATATATATATATATATATATATATATATATATATATATAGACTTAGGTTATTTTGTTTCTTCTAACTATTGTGTGCCAGAATGCACAAATCTGTACCATCGGATGGAATAGAATCAAAGTTCATGATCTGAGAGTCTATGATATTACAATAGGGTAACATGCACCATATAATCACACAATTTTCAGCATAAGGGTATTTTGGTCAATTTACCCTTATTAAAAAAGTAAATTTCCAGAATTTAAGGGATAATTAATTCCTTTATTTTTAAAAATCTGAATATTTTAAATTAATTCAAATTTAAAAATCTGATTTTATTATGTCAGAATGACAGAATGCCTATACAATAGTCTTTTCTTCTATATGCATAAACATTCTAAAGCATGTATAAATGTATTCTGTCAGAATATCATCGAAAATGAATAAAATTCTAAACAATAGCATTCTTGCATATACAATTATTGAACAAATACATTCTTGCATATATCATCGAAAATGAATAAAATTCTTAAACAATAGCATTCTTGCGTATATAATTATTGAACAAGTACACTTGATCCTCTTCAATTGTCCATATAATCAACTTGATCTTCACATATATACTTGTTGTTGAACTCGATTCCAAATAATTCTCTTGTATGATCAGTATTGAATTCCTTCTCCATGCAATTCTGAAAGAATAAGATACATTACTTGTTAGTATTACCAGTTAAACAAATATACTTGTTGTTAACAAACATTCTCAAAGACATTCTAAACATAATGCATTTATATAAATAAATTCTAACAGAATACATTATAGAATGCACTTAAATCATAGTCTTTTCTTCTATATGCGTAAACATTCTAAAGCATGTATAAATGTATTCTGTCAGAATTACTAGCAACACATGTTTTATGTAATATTTATATTCTCATAGAATGAAAGTCGTGAATTGCACCAAAACCCATAAGTAAAAATTGAAGAAAATACAAAAACCAATGAGTAAGTGCATAAAAAATAACAAGTTTTAGACATGATAGCTCATAAAAATTCAATGCTTAGGTTGAATTGAAACTTAAGCATTGGAATCTAAGATTTCATTCTAACAGAATTGGAATTCGTGATTCCATTCTGGCAGAATTACCCTCATCATATTAGTCACTATTGTAAGTGTGTAATAAAATAAAAAAATTGTAAAAATCATCAACAATAGGTTAAAAGAATCAGAAATAAGTGTAAATTATGAAGCAAATATTAGAAACATAGTGTAGTTTTATAGGACTATAGCAAAAATCATCAAGAATTGCAATAAATAATTAGCAACAATTATAAGAACCAACAACACATGCAAGAAGAAATCAACATCAATTGCAGGAATCAGACAAAACCAAGCTAAAAAAGCAACTCCCTTCGAAATCGTCATCATGGGATTTGACTAACAACTCCAAAATTGATTTTTGAGGAGATTTATCAGGCCAGAAGAATCAATTTTTAAAATTAAAGAGCAGAATTCACCGATTTATAACTATCTTTATTTATAGAAAGCCATTCAAAATACTTTTCTTTATACATGTTCTTTCAGTCCAAGTTTACAACTTTTTTGCCTGGAATTGTGTATAATTTTTACCCGTAACTAAATTCTATCACCCGTTGGAGTAAAAGAAAGGTTTCATGGCCAATTCATAACATTGACTATGATGCATGGTCTGAAAGGGTATAATCCCTCTTTTATTTATCAAAATGGGTCATTTAATGTATCCACCTAGTTCCTAATGCACCAATTTTGGACCCTCGATTAACAATTTTCATAGATAAATTTCTAAAGTATGAGAACTTGACTACCAAAAAACTAGTGACTGCATAGATTGGCTGCATGCACAAATCGGTGACTTTTACCCAACTTACTAGAACAATGGCTCGCTCTTTTAAATCCCAACAATACCCCATATCTAATTATATATGAAGCATATAATCTGAATTAGAAACATCTATAATCTAAATCAATTAAGCAATAAAAGATGGATAAAACTATACACAAACCCTAACATAACACAGATTCAAAATAAAAGGGAAGAGAAGTGCCAACCTTTTAAGACTCTAATTGGTAGATTGGAAGGAGCGTGCTTGTTATAGATGAAATCAGGAGGAGAATAGATAAGAGAGGCGATCATGGCTCCAGGCAACACCCCAAATACAGACACTGCAACCAGTTTCTTCACTAGCGGCTCCCCGTCTCTGGTTATGGCGGAAAAAAGGCCCTTCGTATACCCCATATTCGATCTAACAGCTTCAACAAATTCTAATTAGTGATGCTACTACCAGTTTCTTCACTAGCGGCTCCCCGTCTCTGGTTAAGCGAAGGTAACAACCTCCTCATTTTGATTTCATCCTCCCTGTAGATGAAAAAGAAGAAGCGTAGGAAATATAAAAGAGGATATAAGATAGAGAGAGACTAGGTCAAATATATTTAATTTATTTCCTTAATTGCAGGATTTCAATTAAATGATTTCCTTAATTAAAAGTACAAAAGGTCTAAAATACCCTTTAATGATTTATTTAATTATTTATTATTTCTTGAATTCTCATTGGTGCATTTAGGCACACAATAGTTGCTAGAAACATTTGAACCTAGTTCTCTCTCTCTCTCTCTCTCTCTCTCTCTATATATATATATATATATATATATATATATATATATATATATATATATCATATTTTCATTAGGAAAGAGCTAAAAGTTGGTGGTGTGTTTGTATATGTATATCTACATACACAACACACTTATGTATACACATTAAGAGAGACAACTTTTCCTTTATCTCTCGTTTTGAGCTAAAGTTTGAAGGAATTATGATATTTTTTTCATGGTTAAAGGTGCAGAGAGATAAAATGTGTTAAAAAATATTATTATAGAAATTAAGACAACGATGTTTGTTCTATTTAGCTATATATTAATACAACTGAAAATATACCATTAAATTTGGTGTTAGTTCGGTGGCAGACCAACGACAAGTGACAACTAGTTGTAACTAAGGAGTTAGAAATTTTTTTTCTTTATAAGTTATTTATTTATGATTTATCTAAAATATCTTTAATGAAAATTTTAAAAATAATTTATAAAATTTGTAACATTTTTTTCTTCTTATTTGAACCACATACATACATACATACATACATACATACATACATATATATATATATATATATATATATATATATATATATATATATATATATATATATATATTTAGAGGAAGGATCATTTGAGAACTCAAAGTTTCCCGAGAACCCGAGAACTAAACGTGGAACGTTGGATCAAAAAAAGGAAGGGTCGAGATGCAAAGTGGCGTTTTTGTAAATAAGTAGATAAAAAAGAAGGATGAGTATCTTAATTAATTCAGTCTGGGGTATTATAGGAATAAAAATATAATTAAATGATTTCTTAAATCTAATATCTGATAAAATAAATTTTCATCTCTCTCTCCTCCCCCTTTTCCTCTCTTGCTCAAACCTACGATCCATCCTCCGACGACTCACCTCCGTCGAATTGCCTTCAATCCTTCATCCAATTCCATGCTTTCGATTCTGAAATTGCTTCTACTCACACGAATACGGTGAAGATAAACGACGAACCACATTTATCGTCGATTTCCAGATCCCAATCGATCAAACTATAATCATCGATCATCAATCTATATGAAATATGAAATCCCCTAACGATCGAATTTTCATTGTTGCTGAACTCCTTGATCTCACGTTCTTCATAGAAAAAACTCCAGTGAAGATGCTATGATTTTGAATCGTTTTATCCTCCATCAATTCATTCCCCAGAGTACATCGTAATCACCGACTTCATCTCGACCTCCACTGTGGATTGAAGACCTGAACGAAGAAGATGATCCCTTGTCGATCAAAATTTAGGTATCATTTGTTTCTATTGTTGACTCCTGGACTTTGTTTGACCGTTATTAATTGTTTTTGCCTAATTGTTAAGTTGAACCAGTTTAGTCAATATGTTTTTAAAAAGAGTTAAATCCTTGTGTTGATTGTAGGTATAAAAATAGACACCTGTGTTGTTGAAAAATATAGATATTTGTTTACACTCAACATGTTCGATGAAATGCCTCAATGAGAAATATCACATGTTAACTTCACTTTGACTTCATGAATGATGAACCAATTCCAATTTAGGATTCTGTCCAAGTCAACATCGAAAATGTCGATGAACGCGTTGCCCATAAAGCCATCACACAGGTACTAACTGTTGGGTTATGAGCATTCTAACACTCCTAAGTGTACATGCAACCCTAAATACCTTGGATCTATGTTTTCTCTATTATACATACAATTATAAGCATCCAAGGTATTATCCTAATCTAGCATACAAAATAATAAATATAACAAGATAGAATACATACCTATTTGATGTAGAATGTCTTCATGAAGCTTGAGTGCCTAGTGCCCCAAGTGTGACACCTCAAATGGTTCACACAACACCAAATACACTTGGAATAACTTGAGAGAAACTTGAACACTCCTTGAAATCGTCTAGCCCTCACACTCACACATTAGTGCACGATTTCGTGAGCCATGAGATTCTTTTATATGGTGGCTATTAGGGTTACACCATGTAACTCATAACTTTACCCATTCCTTATGCTCCATGGATTTTAACCTCCATGGAGTATCCATGGGTCACCTCATGGACTTAGTCCAACATAAGGAATCTTGGATCACAAGCCCACATATATAAGAATGAATGATTTACACAATCAACCCATATATTTAATTAGTCTCCTTTTGATCACTTAATTAATTCCAAATTAATTCTTGAACTATACTAATTAAATAACCTTATTAATATATTAGAACTTATAATATATTAACCAACCTTAAGTGTTATTTCTCTCATTATAGTCTATCCAAATGCATGATGCCATGCAACCCAAATGGACCATGCCGGGTCGGGTCAAGTCTTACCAATTATAGTTATGGACTTAGACATTAATCCAACAGTCTCCCACTTGGATAAGTCTAAAACTATTATTGCGTATGACTTCAGGAACCGATCAGCAATCGTAGCTCTCAAAAGCTTCTGTCGAACTCTGACCTTGTCGATGAACTCTGACCTTTGTCAATGACTTGTCCATTAGATAAGGGATCATATATTCCTCCATTCTAGATATCATAATGGCCTTGTTGTACCTCACTCTCGTCTTCAATGGGGTCTGCTCTTTCTTTTTTGGGAGAGTATGCCAATATGATCTTAATGAGGTGCGGGGCTTTGCATCTGACATTCGTTGGGCTTCCCTCTTCGGGAGTCTGCGTCCCGGCGTTTTTGTGCAATAAACCCCTTGGACTGAGACATGGATTATCAATCATTCTCTCTGTCCATTTGTTGTTTCCCGATTTCCGATTCATGATGACTGACTGATTGAACAAATCAAATCAGTTCTGGCTTGGCCAAGCACTCACATGTATCATCTTTAAATCATCGAGGGGCCCACAGATATCGCTTTTATCCCGAAGGTAAAAGGAATGGATAAACTTCGACTCATATGGCTTGTTCTACTACATGTTGAATCATACACAAAGGCACGTTTTATAACATCGAGTTACCAATGCGTTTTCGTGCAATCAATGTATAACCAACTCATAGTAACAACTCATATCTCTAGGCTTGAAGAATATAAGATATTATCGTCTCATGATCACTCGTGATAAAATCCATGAAGTGATTCAAATGAGCGCGGGTTGAATCCAATACTCAGAACTTATGAGCACTCATGAGTGTTGTAGCACCACTTTGTCCACCAACTTGGACCTCTACAAACCAACCCATGACAGTCTTGATTCATATCTACTTCCAACATATGACCGACTGTGGATGGTTTGAATAACTTAATCATTCAGGAAGAGCGACTTAGTTATTCTGGAAGTCAAAACATGCAAAGTGAAACACAAGAATAAATGAATCAAATATGGTATCAAACCCTATGAATATAAATAAACACTTTTATTTATCACCATACTGATTACTCATTATTCATTGTTTCGGTTATATCAACTTTATACTTGAATTTAAAACAATAGTTGTCCCATGCTCCAAGCATGTACACTATGTTTTCTAAACACTAGTCATTCCATACACCAAGTATGCATACTATGTTTGTCTATGATCTTTACTTTGTAAAATAGATCAATTGAACATCACTCCAATGATCCTCTTTTCACAGTCCCAAATCCTTACTGCAAATGCAAGAATTCCAAATTCATGTCATTTACTGAAATCTGTTAGATTCTAAACTTATATGCATTGATCCTCTTAATGATTATGCACGAAGTCAGAAAGACTTGACAACAATCATTACAGAGCATTCCAAAGGAGATCAGCTCCTTGGAAACACCCTTCTTTCATTAAGTTTCCTAATCTTACACAGATTGAATAATTTCTAACTTTGAAACATTTCCATATTCCATTTTGACTATCACTTTTGAACAAGAGTTGCCTCCTTACAGATTATGTCAATATGGTCCTTCCAGAATTAACATTATACTTCCAACTGTCCTTGAGCAACCAATCTTTGGTAAACCTTAGATTGTCCTCGACAATTGCTTAATCATTTTAGTCATATCCAATTCTAGACCTTTTCCCTTCATAATGCCCCAGGCATTTGGAAAATTTTAGAAAGGATGAATATAGCACATGTAATCGATCCTATATCCGAAGCATATGGGACACGATTCATGATGTCTCACATAAAGACTAAACCAGTCTTTTGCTATAATATTTCCATTTCAATTTGCCAAGTTCTCAAAATTCAGATTATGAAAAGGGATGCCGTAATCATAATCGAATTTTAGAACGCAAATAAAGACTAAACCAGTCTTTTGCTATAATATTTCCATTTCAATTTGCCAAGTTCTTAAAATTCAGATTATGAAAAGGGATGCCGTAATCATAATCGAATTTTAGAACGCAAATAATGGACCCATATATAGAATTTCCTTATGTTGAGCCATTCCAACATGAAATTCATATATATATCCTTGATTAAATACGATTAAAATCTCAATCTAAGCTTTTAGAATCGAAATGAAGTATAATTTCCTCTCCCTTAATTATAGCAAAACAACTTTTTCAACCCCTGCAACCTCACGAATTGAAACTTTTGTTTTCTATAATTAACATTGCTAACTTGCAACCTTTGTCATAATTATCATGCTCCCACTAACATGATGATTATTAGCATAACACTTATGCTCCCACTAGCTTTGACATGTACTCAGAAATCAGCTGACTTTCTTACCAAAGTTCAGATTTCTGATACTAGATTGTTTTGATAAAACTTTATCAAAATCATACACCTCTCTTAGATAGCTCACATGTGTGTCTAAACAATTTTAGAACTATGAAAAGGGATTCCGTAATCATAGTCTCAATTGTTTAGACCTTTGCCACTTCTCACAAGTCCATGTTAGTGTGCCGGTAAACCACACACGCTCCACTAACGACTTTGAGAATGCAAATATCACAATTGCTATCTAGCTAAAATCTACTTAGTGAAAGTGTTTCCTCACCATCATTTTCATGAATCGGAGAGAAACCTTATGACACTTAGATTTAATAGTATATGTGTTCTTATCCATGTGAATTTGTCAAAACCATAATCACAAGACAAGGTTAATGACAAATCCAAACTCATATTGATTAAACTTGTGCAATCTTAAACTCTTGCCATTTGGCAGCTCAGGTGCCTGCCATTGCTTCCAAGTAGTTGTGCAACCAATTGAGAACTCTCAGAACTCCTATGCAAAGCCAACTTGAATAGGCACAAAAATTTCAACACGATAGGTTATAAACCTCAAGTCGTGTGCTAGTGAAGGACTTTAGGTTTTATTCTTGATTAAGTCTTGAAACTTTCAAGAGCTTTAAGACTCCTACTGTCCTCTTGACATATAAGACTCCCTTGTCAAATATTCAAGAGATAGTGCGGATTCTTTATCAAGACTAACACTTTACACAATTGGCCTAAGTTGGTCTCTGTTTTATCCAAAACATCACAACTTACCAATTTCAAATGTACAAGAGTAGATAACCTTTTACTCTTACATTTGACTAGTGTTAACAAACCCTCTTTAAGATATATCACTCAAGTTACAATCTTGGAGTATGACTCTAAGAATTGTTTTGGAACGAAGTATGACTCATCTTTTTGATTTAACCATTTCAACGATTCATGACTCCTCTTCTTAGTCATAAGAGATGAGTTTAGAGGACCAATTGTGATATGGTATCTTAATCATTAAGATGATCATAAACATGATACTAAAGTACTCTCCCATCTTTTCAGATTTGAGAAACTTTTATCTTTCTGCCATACTTTGATTCTTCTTATTCGTTCTGTCTCACATTGAAACTTCTCCAATGCTACAGACTTATACTTAAACTTATAAGTATAACCATATTTACTGAACTTAAGTAAATCATGACGAATAGTCTTCTTGATCTTTTGTGGTGGACTTGACCAGTGCACAAGAATGTGTACTCGATCCCTTAGTCCTTTCCTTATTAACATAAGGAATTAGTCTTAATTTTCCAAGCTGAAAGTTCTCATTCATCATACTATACAACTTGCATGATTCCAAGTTTCGGTCCAATTGAACCTTGGGTGATGAGAATCTTTCCTTATTTGGTAATATTAGACACTACCACAACCGAAAGAATCAAATCCATTTTTCCAATATTGCTATCAATGGAATCTTATAAGCAACAACTTTTCACAAATGCCATTGTAAGGATACTTAAAATAAATAAAATCAAAACCTTTTTCTTTTATTTTAAAACTTTGCGGAAAAACTTATCCTTACAATCCATATGAAAACCTTGTTGTTATCTATTCCTAAGCAATATAAATATCATAACTCTTAAGTAATAGCCCAAAATTCTGATCACCGAACCATGCGATTGAAATCCATCTTCGCGATCAGAATCAACATGTACTTAATAGAGTTAGACAATGGACTTTACCTGAAGTAGAGCCAAACTTATTGACTTTAACATCCTTAGGTAAATTTGGCAGCTTCGTAACCAATGCCCCTTCCATTGGTAATAGTTACCTATGGACCCTTGATAATGGGACTATCTCAGACTTCGCCTCTCTCTTTACCATTGGGTCAACCGAGTTGACTATGGCCTTTCCCTTTCCATTGGGAAGAGAGAGCTTTACTGGATATCCAATGTCATCATTGTCAATGTCCATAGCGTTTTAGGAAGTTGATCTTAGCAAATAGATAAGATCATTAAGGGTCTTGTCTTAGTCTGTTTCATAGGATTCCCAAAAGAACTCACTATGTGACTTAGAAAGTAGTTGAGCCACCAACTTTCTCAAGACTTTGACACCCAACTCTCCCGGCTTGTCAATATGTGACTACATCTCCAAGATGTGATCACACCTAGACCTTGCCTTGCCAATAGGGCTTGAGTGACCTTAAACTTTTTAGGAACTTGTGGGTTAGGGAGAATAATTGGAGGAGGTGAAAGAAGTATGATATCCATGGGACATCATCTTCATTTAGGAAAGCTTGTTTCAAGAGATTTGGGAAGATCATAAATGTCTAGACCAGACATCTTTTTGGGAGATATTCAAGATAGTTGATTTAAAGTCCTTAATATGACACCCAATATGAAATATTAAGGCTAGGACCCAACAAACTATTTTATAACTTAGAAGAGGGATGCCGTAATCCAAGCTATAAAATATTTGAAGGTAGGTGAATGACGATTCACCAATTTCCACCATGAAAAACGAAATAATTTATTAGGTTTTAATTGGATTTGAAAATCCTAGATCTTTGAGATTCATTGAACTGTTCAAAGACATGTTTCAATCTCGAGTGTGCCCTTTAGGTTTTGTGACTGGGATGCCGAGGATCACAAAACAAGGTGTGAATAACCATGCAAATATACTTGGTACCCTTAATATTTACCCCTTAATCAGTGTGCCAGTTAACCACACACGCTCCACCGATACTATGATAAATATTAAGTTACCCTTTGCCTACCTTGTTAAGTCCAGGTTAGTGTGCCGGTTAACCACACACGCTCCACTAACGACTTAAGCAAAGTGCAAAGTGTAATTTCATGGGTTAGCACCAAATTCACATTTTCCTAAGTAACTAAGATTGGGTATTAATAAGAGTTTAGTTACTTAGTATTTATCATTAATACTTTTAATGAAAGGAGAATTATAGTCCTTGTCCTACCCGTTCGGCTAACGACCCTCCACCAGTCAAGGATGCGGTGGGTGAGAGTGGACACCCATTAAACTGCCATTTTATAGGCAGTAACCTTATACCCCCCTTATAGACCGGCTTCGTGAATGAGGCCTACTAACGGTAAGACTGACTTTACTCTTATACATATATATAAATATTATTAACTTATAATATTATAAAGTATAAGGGTTGAATTTTAACTTTTAAAATTCTAAGGGCTAACTTGGAATTAAAGTATTCATAAGTGAAAACTTTTCAAATTCCAAAACTTGAGGGCAAGTTTTGAAACTATTCAAAACTAATTAATTCCATAACTTATGAGTTTAAAGTAGTTTTAATTATAAAAAAAAACTCTTCAAGTTCCATAACTTGAGGACAAGTTATGGAAGACTTTAAACTAATTAATAAAAAAAATAACTTTTTTTTATTGTAACTTATGGAACTAATTAAGGTTACACTTTTTTTTTAATTTAATGAAGAGACTCTTGAACCTCCATAACTTGAGGACAAGTTATGGAGTCATAAAACCATTTAATTAGAACTAGACTCTTCATTTTGTAACATTTGCCAAGAGTTTTGATACCACTGTTGGGTTATGAGCATTCTAACACTCCTAAGTGTACATGCAACCCTAAATACCTTGGATCTATGTTTTCTCTATTATACATACAATTATGAGCATCCAAGGTATTATCCTAATCTAGCATACAAAATAATAAATATAATAAGATAGAATACATACCTCTTTGATGTAGAATGTCTTCATGAAGCTTGAGTGCCTAGTGCCCCAAGTGTGACACCTCAAATGGTTCACACAACACCAAATACACTTGGAATAACTTGAGAGAAACTTGAACACTCCTTGAAATCGTCTAGCCCTCACACTCACACATTAGTGCACGATTTCTTGAGCCATGAGATTCTTTTATATGGTGGCTATTAGGGTTACACCATGTAACTCATAACTTTACCCATTCCTTATGCTCCATGGATTTTAACCTCCACGGAGTATCCATGGGTCACCCCATGGACTTAGTCCAACATAAGGAATCTTGGATCACAAGCCCACATATATAAGAATGAATGATTTACACAATCAACGCATATATTTAATTAGTCTCCTTTTGATCACTTAATTAATTCCAAATTAATTCTTGATCAATACTAATTAAATAACCTTATTAATATATTAGAACTTATAATATATTAACCAACCTTAAGTGTTATTTCTCTCATTATAGTCTATCCAAATGCATGATGCCATGCAACCCAAATGGACCATGCCGGGTCGGGTCAAGTCTTACCAATTATAGTTATGGACTTAGACATTAATCCAACACTAACTATATCATTCTACCTAAAGTGGCTGAAATTTGAGTTATTGGTTTTTTTATAGTGTTGTATGACTGGATAAATCTGCATGATATTCATCAAATATGTTAAAGGGTTAGTGTCTTGATATATTAATCCTAGTTTTTTTTTGTACAATTCCTATCAGATCAGATATACTGTTTTGTTTTTACAGGATTTTCCTTGGACTTTTCCAGGTCACCCTGCTCTAGATGAAGGTGGTAGAAATGTTTTTAGACGTTTACTCACAACATATGCTCGCCATAACCCCTCTGTTGGTTACTGCCCGGTCAGCATTCAACTCAATTGACAACTAATATTGTATATTTTTTTAGATATTCTTATAGATTATGTGAAATGTAATGAAATTGCTTAATGATTCTAATCTGTTGTATTACATTCAGGCCATGAATTTTTTGATGGCTTATTACTTCTTCTAATGCCTGAAGAAATTACTGCCAACAATTTTTCTCAATGTTTAGATTTCTAGGTACTGAACATTTCTCTAACTTTTAATTCCTAGAATTCATTAGTTTTGTGGATTACATCAGCAATGCGGCAATGCATTGATTTAATTTTCTAAAATTTTCATTGAAATAAGTCATCTTATGACAATTGACATATTATGCATATGATATATTTGTTAATTTTTGAGTTTTTATGAACAGGTAACTGAAAATGATGATGTTGATGTGTTTGATTGTTATAACTGTTAGTTTTCTTTTTGTCTTTCTTATGACAATTGACATATTATGCATATGATATGTTTGTTAATTTTTGAGTTTTTATGAACAGGTAACTGAAAATTATGTTGTTGATGTGTTTGATTGTTATAACTGTTAGTTTTCTTTCTGTCTTTCTTATGACAATTGACATATTATGCATATGATATATTTGTTAATTTTTTAGTTTTCATGGACAAGTAACTGAAAATGATGTTGTTGAACTTGCAATCAAATACCACACATATGATCTTACTACCATAGCTATGTGTTTGAGTGCTTTGTTGAAACTGTCATCCCGTTTCCCTATGAGCACAAAGTTACTTGTTTGATCATCTTTAAAAGCACTCAAGTTTAGTTTATATGTAAATCATACTTGAATCACATAGGAATTATATGTGATTCACATGTAAATTACATGTAATTCACATATGAATCACATGTGATTCACATGTAAATCACGAGTGAAACACATATGAATTACATGTGATTCACAATTAATTTACATATGAATCAGATGTGATTCACATGTAAATCACGAGTCATATGAGTTACATGTGATTCACATGTAAATAACATGTAATTCACATATGAATTACATATGATTTAAATGTAAATCACGAGTGAAACACATATGAATTACATGTGATTCATATGTAAATAACATGTAATTCACATATGAAGTACATGTGATTCACATGTAATTCACATATGAAGTACATGTGATTCACATGTAATTCACATATGAATAACATGTGATTCACATGTAAATCACAAGTGAAACACATATGAATTACATGTGATTCACATGTAATTCACATATGAATCACATGTAATTCACATATGAATCACATGTAAATCACATATCAATTACATGTGATTCACATGTAAATCACAAGTGAATAACATATGAATTATATGTGATTCACATTTAAATCATAAGTGAATCACATATAAATTATGTTTATATGCACACATGCATTTTGTGTGTGTGTTTTTCGTTAATTATTTTTTAAAATTTTCTTGTCAATTTCACATTTGAATCTTAAAATATACAATCACATGTGAATATCACATTATATAATCAATATGTGAATCTTACATGATATAATAACATGTGAATCTTACATGATATATATAGATGTGCATTTTTGTGAGTGTTCTTGCATTAATCGATTTTTTTAAATTTTATTATAGATTTTGAAGAATTTGTGAAAAATATTGAAGATGTGAAAAGTGATACATTGAAGAAAATATGGAAATTTTGATATGTAGAAATGACAACACTGTGAATCTTTGTAGCATTTTTTATTTATTATATTTTATTTTGTATCAAATAAAATTTTTGTATTATTATGTTTATAGATTAATTAATAAAAATGAGATTTTTTTATGATTTATTTACGAATATTATAGTATAAGAAATATGCATATATGCATTTGATAAAATATGCATATATGCACCTAAAACTTTGATTTTTTTGGTTAAAAAATTAGAGTTTTTTTTTAAATATTCTAGTTTATTTTTTAATTTACTGATTTTTAAATATTTACTTTTTTAAAAAATGCAGTTTTTTTATAAAATAATACAGTTTTTTTGAAAAAAGTTGTAGTTTTAAATTGCAGTTTTTTGGAAAAATATAGTTTTTTTTTAAATGTTGTTTATTTTAAAAAAATTGCAGTTTTTTAAAAAATTATTTTTTTTCCATTTTTTAAAAAAAAAATTATTGTTTTCTGAAAAAAGTAAAAAATCTCCATTTAAAAAAAACGAAAATTAAAAAAAAAAAAATCTGAAATTTGATTTATTATGTTAATTTTAGAACATTTTATTAATATTTCCAATAACAAAAAAATTAAACATTAAATGAGATCGGTAAGACGACGATCATGCCCTTAATGAGTTAATTTTGATCAACCGATCTCAACCCTATATATATATATATATATATATATATATATATATATATATATATATATATATATATATATATATATATATATATATATACACCAAATACACCGTGAGCGTGTGAGGGTCATATGGAACCGCCTAGCTATTATGCTTAAATTAGGAAGGAGTTAAAAGGTGGTGGTGTGTTTGTATATGCATATTTACATACACACTTATGTATACACAGTAAGAGAGACAACTTTTCCTTTATCTCTCTGGCCTTCAGTTAAAGTTTGAAGGAATTCTGGTATTTTTCATGGTTAAAGCCACAGGTTTTCATAACTCTCTCTCTCTCTCTCTCTCTCTCTCTCTCTCTCTCTCTCTCTCTCTCTCTCTCTCTCTCTCTCTCTCTCTCTCTCTCTCTCTCTCTCTCTCTCAAATAGTATATTTGTTGTAGGGATATTTTTCACTTTTGAAGAATATATCCCATTCAAGGTACTCCCCAACATGTGTTTTCTTTCTTGTTCATCATTAAGAACCTTCAAAAAATCCAACACAAGAACTGTTGTAATTGGTTGATTCGTTCTAGTGCTTACTTTCTTGTGTTTTGAGGTTTAGATCTTCCCCAATTTTTTTTTCCTGGAAATTGATAGTTCATGTGTTTAATGGGTGTGATATATGATGATCAGGAAGATTAATTCTTGGGTATTGGATGATTAATGAATTCAGTTGATTGAAGAAGACAAACAAGAATGAATATCAGCAGCTCTGATCTCATTGATGCAAAGCTTGAAGAACATCAATTATGTGGATCCAAACACTGTCCCGGTTGCGGTCATAGACTGGAAGGAAAGCCGGTACGTCTGTACGGGTAGTTAATTCTTTGCTAAAATATTCGTAAGCTCTAATCCAATGATTTGGACAAATAACCAAGAATCATTTCAAAAGAATATCAATTGATGCTTCCTCTATTTTAACACCGAGTTTTCAAGAACTTCAACTTATGAAAGATTCCATTCCTTGATCAATTTTGTCATTTAATTATTTTATTTCCATTAAACCAAATTCCCAGTTTTTTCTTTACATGATTTCAAGAACGTCTTGTTTGTTCTGGAATCTTAATTCCTTTAATTTAACAGCAAATTTTTAGTTTTGTTCTATTTTCAAGACATCAACTTAAAACGATCTTATTTTCTTGATTAATATTCTCTTCTATTTTTTTTTTTTGGAAATTAACACTAAATTCACAGTCGTTAATATCTTTCATTTGAAGAAATGCACCTACTCGATAAGATTTTATGTACTGAATAATTTTTATGGTTCTTCTAATATTTCACACTATTTTTTTTTTCATTTTTAAGAACTTCAACCTAAAAAGATTGAACTTTCTGATTAATTTTGTAACTAATTATGTTTGCGGATTAATAATATTATGGATTCAAATGCAGAATTGGGTGGGTCTACCAGCAGGAGTAAAATTCGATCCAACAGACCAAGAATTGATTGAACATCTTGAAGCCAAAGTTGAAGCCAAGAACTTGAAATCTCATCCGTTGATTGATGAATTCATCCCTACAATTGAAGGTGAAGATGGAATTTGTTATACACATCCAGAAAAGCTTCCAGGTGAGCACTCCTTTCACTTTCTTGATCTCCGGTGGTGAGCTCGGTGGTATTTTGTTGGTTAATTAGCATGAATAAAAAAAACATTGTTGCTTTCAACAAAGTTAATATATTGATCAATTTATTATACTGATTTTCTTGAACTTCATTAAGGAGACAAGAAAACAAAAGTTTAATTGATTAATTTATTCTCCTGATCTTCTTGACTTTCTTGAGACATAACTTGTTTGTCTCATAATTCAAGAGTTTGGTTTTACTATGAATGCAAACTCTTTATTGGCTTTAAGAAAGGAAATACTACATGGGTTTTTCAAATCTAGGGTTTCCTGCTTTGTTACACCTAAACTACCTACCACTAATTTTAGATCTTGTAAAGATATTTGTTTTCTAATTATTGAATTTGTTTGGAGTAGAGAAGTTTTTATTTTATAAAATTTAACAAATATAATCATTAAAAAGTGACAGAAACACACATTGTATCGATAGTTAATATTTCTTATTAATTATAATGTTTTAGGAGTTACACGAAATGGATTGAGCAGACACTTCTTCCACCGCCCTTCCAAAGCATACACCACGGGTACTAGAAAAAGAAGAAAAATCCAAACTGAATGTGATCTACAAGGCGGTGAAACCCGTTGGCACAAAACGGGTAAAACCCGACCCGTTATGGTTAGTGGAAAGCAAAAAGGGTGCAAGAAAATCTTGGTACTCTACACAAACTTTGGGAAAAACCGGAAACCTGAAAAGACAAATTGGGTAATGCATCAGTATCACCTCGGACAACATGAAGAAGAACGCGAGGGTGAGCTCGTGGTGTCAAAAATATTTTACCAAACTCAACCAAGGCAATGCAATTGGTCCGAAAAGGTTAATAATAACAATCTTTTATCAAATGTGATACATATTGAAGGCTCGAATAATGAGATGAACAGAAGAGAGAGTAGGAGTGGAAGTGGGAGCTGTTCATCTTCTAAAGAAATAAACATAACTACCACTACTGCTCCTGTTCATAACAACATGGATGAACTATCCGCTGTTAGTGTTAGTGCGGTTATGTCGAGTTATAATCCGATGGATCAAATGCAACAGTTGAAAGGCGTCGATAATTTTAGTTTCCTCCCTTTTCGAAAAAGTTTCGATGAGGTACGTTCTTTTTTTAATTTGCAATAAATTTATAGTATTATCCTTGTTATTTTGATATATAAATATTATCATTGAGTTGGAAACACTTTGTATTTACTTTTTTCCGCAAATTTAAATAGTTTTATATTATTTTATATGTTTTTCTATAATATCAATAAATGACATGGTATAACAATTAACAACCAAATGATACAACAACCAAATGAAAAATGCCATTATAATACAAGTTATTTTTTAATTATATATCCAAGTTATTTTTTTAATTATAATTATCCCATTATAATACATCAACCAAATGAAAAATGCTGAGTGATTTCATCTCCATTTGGGAAAAATCCAATTGTTTTTATATTACATCAATATTATGATATGGTACACGTTACTTATTCATCATTTTCTTCCATGGTTTTTTGTCCACTTGTTTTCATAATTAATCCAAATGTATTAAATTTTGTTGAAAATGAACAAAACGACTTTATTTCGTCTTTTTCCGTAATTCTACATATATTGGTATTATTTTGTTAAGTTTACATAATATAATTGTTTCTTTTTCTTCTATTCTTGTCACGATCATACACCAAAATCAATCAAATATAATTTTGTTTTTAGAACGGGCAATCAAATCTAATGCCTATGAACAAAATGGACTTTATCAGATTATCATATTCAACAAAATCTGATAATTTGTATTTTATGGTTTTCTGCTATTGTCATGATATATACACCAATTAATATCAACTTTTAAAACCTTTTCAGTTGATTTAATTAAAATTTATATTATATTAACAAAATAATATAATAAAAATAATATACGATACAAGTGTTGGGACGTTAACTTGTGGGCATGAAATGAGGGCCAAAATTTTGGGATATTAGTTGAGTGCAAGGTTAAGGGATTAACTCAAAATGGTTTGAAGGTTGCTTTTCGAGTATACTTTGCTTCTACTGTCAGCAAACCTTTCTGTATTGTACCTTATGCATGACTTGTTGTACATAATTTAATTAACATTGCAAAGGGTACAACCACACAAAACGCTTAAATCTACAACTCTTTGATGCAGGTTGGTACAACTGGAGGTGAGGCGTCAACCAGAAGCGATCATAGAAGGATGGGAAGTATCACGTGCGATGAGCATGACCTACAACAGCAGCATCACGTGACACATGAGAACCACCAACAAAATCCACATCATCATCCACATCAACACCAGATGGCAGCGGCTGCTTTCCACGTCAGCAGGCCAAGTCATCCTGTTTCCACCCTCGTCCCTCCACATCCCCTACATCACACCTCCATTATGCTTGATGAGGACTCATTCCATGTCTCTAGAATGATGGACAATTTTCAGGTGATCTTTTATTATACTTTCCGTTAATTATTAGCTTTAATATTACTCTTAATTCTATGCAAATGCAACATTCCCAAAATTTTACGAAAATATGTGATATTCCCGTTGACGAGGTTTAAAATTACAACGACATTTTATATAAGGTTGGTGATAACGAGGTCTTATTACATCACTCCCTTAGTTAAAGATCAAACACAATGTCATCTTTTGTATTTTAAATATATAGTTAGAACATTTATTTTTCGAATGCCCATATATAATATAAAAAAAAGTTATAAGGAAAAGGAGTCAATAGTGTTTGCTTTGTTGTTTAGCTAACTTGAGAACAACTAAATAATATTTATCTTTTCACTTTTCTTGTTTCTTGTTTTCATGAAGACAGTACATTATATATATATATATATATATATATATATATATATATATATATATATATATATATATATATATAAAAGAAAACATTTTTAGATAAGTAATGACAGCATAAATGAAAAAAGAACTATTTTACTTGCATTTTCGTTTTTATAATAGAAATAACTTATTTATAGTGGAAACAGAAATTTATTTTCAAAATACGATAGTTTAATTATGAATGAATGGCCGAGTAATATTGTATAAAAGAAACATACCCTCAAGAAATACTGTCATGAACCATGTTTTTCTTTTGTTATAATTATTTTATATTTGATTAGTAAAGTTTCTGGTATTAAATAAAATCTATATTTTTAACAGAAAACTAATAATATCTTTCTTCAACTTTTAATAGCAGCAACAACACCATCATCACAAACTTGGAGGGAGATCAACATCAGGATTGGAAGAACTGATAATGGGGTGCACTCCATCATCATCAACTGATATCAAAGAAGTTAGTTTTTCATTACCTTTTTGACTCTGAAATATATATATATATATATATATATATATATATATATATATATATATATATATATATATATATATATATATAGATGTGTGTGTATGTATATAATCTGAATAAAATAGGGATCGAGATCCTGAAGCCTCTAATCTAATTTGTCCTCGTTCCGTGTTACTCTTTTGGTTGTTATTAATTAGTTCATATTGTTAGTTTTTTTTATTTGTTTCCAGATACTATTTTACATATATATTATTTAAAGATTGTGGTATAGTTTTAATTATAAATTTAACAAAATATGAAATATACTTTAAAATAAATTATTTATTAGTCGTTATTCTTCGTATTATTCCTTTTACCTTTGTAACCTTTTCTTTTTTCTCCTTTTGGTGATGTGTTATATATATTTGAGTTTTCTTTAATTATAGAAAATGAAAAGGATTGCGTATGCTGATAGATTTTTGGCGTTTCTTTCTTTGGACATTCTCTGTAACTGGCTAAGGTGACTAAATTAATTTTGGAATTTGTTTCCCATTTTTAGAAAAATCCAAAAAATGATCAAGAAAATCCTGATTTTTCTTGAAATGACCGTAGAAATTAGTCATTTTTGATGAACAAACACATGGTTTTAACCGTAAAAGAATTTCTGTTTTCTATTGTATTATCCTTTTGTTTTAGGAAATGTATTAGTCCCTTTCTTTTTTCTTTTATTCCTATTAATATGTTGTCTTTTTTACTTATATAACATTGATCTCTACAATAGAATAATTCTCTCTCTCTCTCTATATATATATATATATATATATATATATATATATATATATATATATATATATATATATTACCCATGAAGTATGTACGGTATATAAATACAATCTTAATTTAACTTGATGTACAAAATTCAATTTTTTTATTAAATATTTTGTCCAACATAATATATTATTTTATTTTTTTATTTTTAACTTTTTGAGGAGAGCAAAAAAACAAGGCATAAAATAAGCACTAAATTATGGTGTTGGCATCTAACACCTTCTTTTCCCTTTTTTGAACAAGAAAAAAGGACAAAAGTTTAAAGAAACTCACTCCGATACACACACATGTCCTAAAGTGAGAAGTCTATTGATGCTTCTTTGGTTTGTTTTCAGAGATCTCTTGTTTTTATATTGATTATAAATGATATATATATATATATATATATATATATATATATATATATATATATATATATATATATATATATATATATATATATATAAAGGCTTATTCTTATAAAATATTGTTTCCACCCACAAAAATATTGCCAAGTATACACATAGGAAGATGTGTTGATGGACACAAGTTGCTTAAAGCCTTGAACAACATGTCAACATTGTTAATGATTTGTAGCTTTTTATCGCAAATTTGACTTAGACATGATGTTGCAAACAATAGTGCATTACGGTGTAGGCCTGCAATCGTTAATTTACTTGTTTTATCTAGAGAAAAATATGTACTATATTATTATATAATAAATGAGTAATTCAGTTACAGCCAACTGATTTGAAATAAAAGGCAAAAGTTATAAAAACGTTATAAGATGACCCAAAAACTTTTGTGAAGAATGGCATCCTAGGACAAAGAGTGTCACAAATACCAATGTGATTGAAGGCCGAAAAGCACCATGAAATTTAGGTATAACTTCCATACGACCAGCAACCTTTTTCTTTCTTTTTCTTTTTCCTTCAAATAAAAAAAATAAAAAAAAAATAAAAAAAAACCAAAACTAACATAATTAACGAGCCGTATGATAAGCATTTTATTTGGATGTTCAAATGTGTCTAAAATTCTTGTTATCACTTAGAACGTAAAATTTGTCGAATCATACAAAGAATAACTTGAAGAAATTAAAAAGTAACATTACTCCTGATAATATGATCATTCTGTTGTAATTCTTAAAGACATTTTTTTCATTAAGACTACATAATTACTTTGGAAACACACACATCAATTTAAACACTTTCAATGTTGCAACACGGTTTTCAGCATCACTTCTACTGTAGATCGTCATTAATCAGGATATTATGGTGAATCCAAACCTGAAATTTGTAACATTTCGTTTAGTGTGAAATCTATAAGCCTAGGATTTAACTTAGATCTTGTGTTTAAAATGCAGGAGTCATCCATAACAAACCACCAAGAGACAGATTGGTTGAAGTACTCCACCTTCTGGCCTGATCCTGACAGTCAAGATCATCATTGAAATAAACAAAAAAGAAAGACACCATCACTGTCATCGTCATCATGACCACACCCTACTTGAACACCCTAGTTGCGGGTTCTTTTTCACCAATATAGACCCCATTTATTCACTTCTTTACCCTTTTTTCTTTATTACTTTCCCCTCTTTCTCTCTCTCTTTCCTTCTCTCTAGAACTCTTTGCATTTCCAGGCCTTAGATAAATATACAAATCAGGGCTCAAACAGAAACTAACTGTACAACAAAACCCCATTGGAAAAGAGAAAAGAAGCATCCAAAAAGAGGCAAAAGAAGATAAAAGAATTCAAGAAAAGGTTATTGTCTACTGACACTAAGATGGACGAGCAAAACCCATAACAAAAGAAAAATCAAACCTTCTTTTTGCATGAAAATCATCACCACCATGATTACAATTTACAATCCTTTATGGTTATATATTATTATTTTTTTAATTATTTGTTTTTTCAAGTGTCGTGTATACAACACTCCACCCCTCCCCCCTCATGTTTCAATTGTTTTTATGTAGAGGGTATAGAATATAAATAGAATTTGTGCATAATATTATTGGTTTTATTTTCTTTTTAACAAATTACTGTTTTAGAATATATTTGTTCGTTAGATTCTTCATTTTTGTCCTTTAATTATCACACTTCTTCAAATTCAATTATTTGTTAATTTCGAAATTGTTGTTTTTTTAAGAACAAATTTTAGTTGCAAAACAAACAGAAAACTAGTGTGGGACAACGAAACTAATTACAACATATTATAGGAAATAGTTTTAGTTTATCTACCAAAAGTCATAGAAAAATATTAATACATGGTTGTTTTTGAAGACCAACCAGGAATACTCTTCCCACCAAGAATTGCATTGATTTTTCAAGACCACCCTAAGAGGTATGTTATAAATTATAATTAACACTCGCCAATAGAATAATACATGGCTGTTTTTGAACTGTTTGGACGGAACCTATTGGTAATCAACCTGAGACAAACATTGCATGTTTCTTGTTTAAAACCAGGAAACATCTTGTCAAAATGCTTCTAGGCTCAACCATCAGTAGGATGTATCATTTTTCCCCATTCTTTTTGATGTTATTGATAGATATTAGTGCTCAAACCATAATAAACCGCTAATATTACTATAATTAATAGCAATGTCTTTTTGGGTTATACATAAAAGCAAAATAAAGCAGATCTGAAAGATATTTATATTAGGGACTTGTTTTGTTAATTAATTAATAAAACATAAATAAATTTGGAATATTCATAAGAAAAGTTAAGATAATTATAAATATATTTGGTAATTATCTTTAGGGTTTTAAATCACCTCCCTATATAAAGAAGGATCAAAATCCGGTTTTGGTACATGTGAAAAATATCTTTCTACCACCAAAGTTCGGAACCCTATGGAAAAACCCTAGAATCGTCGAAGCTCAGTTCCCACGACCTGGTCGCTTGTTTTCCATGACATGGCCAGTCACAGATTCTTGTATTCGATTCTTTCTTATGTATGTGTTCGAGGAAGTTTTCAGATCATTGAAGTTTGTTGGTGGATATTATGAGAAGGGTGATGGTGGATAACCGGATTCCTTATGGGTCGTGTATGTTCCTTACGGATTCATAGGATAATCAAAAAGGACACTTGTATATCTAAGCACAAAAACACAAGCTAATCGCTAGAGAATTCTAAGTCCGTTCAAGAAGAAGAGCTGAGAAAATGGTTCTATCTACGGCTCAAAAGAGTAGTCGTATATATGTAAGACAAATTAGGCTTTATTCTTCTAAATTATTTAGGCAAATCTCGAAATTAATGGCATAATCAATGGCTTCCAAAACTAGCAAGACTTATCAATCTTACCATAATCACTCACTAGAATATCGCTCAAAAGACCACCGCATGAGGCTCTGCCCCTTAGACCCCGCAAGGCGTAACATCCCGAATTTCCGGTATAAGTTTAAAGTTTTTAGTCACATATTAAAGGCAACTCGACGAGCGGAAGGCCCAACTCGTCGAGTAGAGACCAAATCAGTCGCGTGGGTTTTAGACCCTACTCGACGAGTTGGAGGACCTAACTCGACGAGTAGGAGGTGGAAAGTGAAAACCCTAATTTTTAGGGTTTACACCCTATTTAAAGGTCCTTAACTTTCCTCCTCGGCCTCCCTTGTCACCTTCACGTCCAGAGGAACCCTAATAGCGAACTAGCCTCCATTCTTGAGAGTGTGAGACTAAAAGAGAGTGTATTGGAGCATTTCTTGAGGAGTTAAGATCTTAGAGCAAGGAAGAGCTTGTAGATCCAGCCTTTCCAGTGTTGTGGCAACAGGATTGAGGTATAAAGTTACCAACTTTACATTGCATTGCTTAGATCTCCCTTTTGCAAAAGAAATGGTCATTTCTAGGGCAAGATGGGGTCACATTCGGGTTTGAGCTTGTCACAAGGGCATAGTTTCAGATCTTGACTTCCCAAGGCCTCATGGACATAAAACCTCAAACTTTATGAAGCTTTAGCCCTCCTTGATATCCAAAACCTTCTCCTAATGCTAGCTATGAGTGTTTTAGCTTCATAGAATCTTGCATACACGTAAAGTTAGCAACTTTACGTGATAGCAACGTCCTAGGAGTCTAGATCTACTGTTTGGAGCTTTGGAGTAACTTATAATCGTCTGAAGGAGACATGGATCGAATAAACTCGACGAGTTGGATGGCCACCTCAATGAGTTGAAGAGGGTTTTCCCGTTTTCTGAGTTCTGCATGAACTCAACGAGTCAATGGGGTGACTCGATGAGTGGTTAGGGTTTTCCCCCGATATTCTGGACATTTCATAAACTCAACAAGTTGCCTGGAAACTCGACGAGTTGACTCAGGGTTTTCGCGGTTTCTGAGGTTTTGGAGGAACTCGACGAGCCAGTAGTTGGACTCGACGAGTTGGGTCAACATGGACTGTTGACCTTGACCGTTGACTTGGACTTGATTAGGGTTGGCCATGTTTGACTTCTGAGGATATTCTGGTAATTTGGGAATTTATAGACTTGGTTCCATGATGGTTATAGGTGGTGGAGTTCGTGGCTGTGATTCGGGGATTTGATCTTATCATTGCGGTTCGACATTGCAAGGTGAGTTATCCTCACTGTACTCAAGGGTCTAAGGTACCAAGGCCGACCCTTTGGATTGATATTCAAAATGGTTATTGTTATGATATGCTAGGTTGATATCCTGTTAGATAGGATAGTTATATTCTGTTGAGATTTGTTAGATCGATATCCTGGTAGATAGGATGGTCGTATGTTATATGATCCGTTAGATCGATATCCTGGTAGATAGGATGATGCTATGCTTAGTGACTTGTAGTTGGTCCGATTGTTGGTACACTGTTAGGTGATTGACTTTTATATGTGTACATGCTTGATTGGTAGTGGAGGGTATTCCATCCTGGGGATGAGTGGACCCTAGTATGTTGGTTGTCTTTATAGACTGTTATATGATTATTTGATATAGGTGCACATGTTTGATAGTATGTGGGCATTCCAACCTGATGGTTGTGGGCCGAGAGTATTCCATCCCGAGGATGACTGGACTCATAGTATGTTGGCATTCCAACCCGATGGTTGTGGGCCGAGAGTATTCCATCTCGAGGATGACTGGACTCATAGTATGTGGGTATTCCAACCCGATGGTTGTGGGTCGAGATTATTCTATCCCGAGGATGAATGGACTCATAGTATGTGGGCATTCCAACCCGATGGTTGTGGGCCGAGAGTATTCCATCCAGAGGATGACTGGACTCATAGTATGTAGGCATTCCAACCCGATGGTTGTGGGCTGAGAGTATTCCATCCCGAGGATGATTGGACTCATAGTATGTTGGCATTCCAACCCGATGGTTGAGGGCCTGGGGTATTCCAACCCAGTGGTTGATTGGACCCATAGTATGTTGGCATTCCAACCCAATGGTTGAGGGGCCCGGGGTATTCCATCTTGATTCTTGATGGATGATTGGACCCATAGTATGTTGTTTGTTATTATATGTGTATTGTTGTGTGTATGGGTATTTTGGGGGTAACTCACTAAGCGTTCGAGCTTACATTTATCGATTATTGTTTCAGGTACAGCGGATGACCGCGGGAAGGCGAAGGCATGACCATACACATCCTCACATTTTATTATTTGGATTTATGGGATACTCTGATATGAAACTATTTTGGAAACCTTTTTGTAATAACTAATGGTTTTGAATGTTTGAAAAAGTTTTAAATTGGCATGATTTGTATGGATGTTACACAAGGGGCACTGCCGCAAGGACACTGCAAGGGGGCGCGACCCCCTTGACCCCCACATTTCGGTCGTACCGGCTTATAATTCGATCTTATATATGCATGCACTCTGCATTCACCAAACATATTATATAAAGTACAAACAATAAGCCCCTTAACTCGCATGTCAATTCCAAGATCACCAACAAATATTTTGTGTCCTTGGTGTGTCCACAAGAGATAAAATTTATATTGGGCTCTCAAGTTCGATTAACTGGCTAGACAAAAAAATCCAAGAAGAACACAAAGGTACGATTACTTGTTTTATGTTTATCAAAGTTACATAGATTTGTTTGAGTTGTTTTTGCTTCTTTCAAGTTTATAGATCATAAAAGTTGTTGTTTCCACTATTACGATTTGGTCTTTGACTAGGCTCAAAACCCATCAGTGGTATCAGAGCATAGGTCAACTCATATATATGTCTATTGCACATAGACTTTATCTTCATCGTATGTTAGGGTTCGTATGTGTGTGATTTTTGTGTTTAAACTGTTTTAAAATGTCTAGAAATTTTCATTGTTAAAATTGGACGTGTTTATGCTTGAAAAACAACTTTCTGGTTATTCTGCCTCTTCACCACGTCGTGGCTGGTCCTCCACCACGTCTTGGTTTCTACGGATGCTGAATCTGGATCGTGACTACCTCATCGCCATGTCGTGGTGAGTTGTTGAAAATTTAAACTAATATATTTATTATAGTCTCTTTTTTTCCAGTACCCCACGACGTGGTTACCAATTCTCCACGTCGTGGAACCTGATGTTCCATAATTATAAAATTTGTTCCTTGTTTTCGGTTGCTTCATTCCTTTTTCGATTTTAAACACATACAAACTAGTCTTTATATTAAAAGATAAGAGTCAATTTGATTTAATTATAAGATTAATTAAAAGACAAAAGATAATTTTATTGTTGGCATACACTTTTGGTTAGCGAATAGAATTAAAGGACATAAAAAATTTAAAATGTTTAAATTCCAAATGTGTATGTATATGTAACACCCTGTTTGGGATCATTCTATGATTCAGGGCCATGGGCCGGAAGTCGATTGTGTAAAGGTTTTGGACCTTATGGAGGCGATGTTTACACCTTTTGAAAGGAGGTAATGATAGTTATGAAATCTAAACCGTTGAATTGTGTTTTGGACTCAAAGGGTAAAACGGGAAAATTCATAGGTCAGGTTCTTGCATGAAATATAAAATTTTGTTCGAGAAGCTTTTAGTCAAATATATTTAGATAATATTGTAGAGCTCTTCAATACCTTTCTATGGATATAAAGAACGTCGAAAACGAAGTTGGAACGAAGAAGTTACGACCGTTTGAAGTTAGGACGATTATTGGGTCAGCCGCATACGCTAGGCATAATTGAGTACGTTGGTCGTACTGAATATGCCTGAGTACGTTAGGCGTACGCAATCAGTTCCCAAAACCTATTTTCTTGGTTTGAGCCATATTTAAGCTCCTTAACTCCCCCAAACCCATTGCATTCTCAGCCTTCACCTCTCCAACACCCTCTCTTGTAACCCTAACCCTATATTGAGCCTTGTGGGCAAACAAACTGTGTTTTTAAGTGCTTTGGAGTGTTCTTTGTGCACCTTGGAGAAGAAGGAACTCATTGAAGAAGTGTTGGTTGCATTGGAGCTTGTAAAATCGGACATTGTTCACCTTGATCTTTCTCCGAGATGTATAAAGTTTGAATCTTGATGATGAAATTGTTAGATCTAGCTAGTTTTGAATGTCATGAGCTTTTGGTCATTTTAAGTGCATAAAGTTTAGATCTTGAAGGTTTGTGACCTTTTTATGGATAAATTTGGAAACTTTATCCATCTAAACATCATTTTGATTTAGATCTGAAGGTTAGAGACTTGGACTTAATGGATTAAGTTGCAAAATATGCACTTTTGGGTCCCTTTGAGACTTAAAGACTAGATCTTGTTTGTTGGGACCATTCTAATGGATAAAGTTGGAAACTTTATCAATTGTGGAACTATTATGAACCATAAAAATGTGATCTTGGCCCTTCCATCCCTTCTATACAAGAGTTGTGATGTCCTATTGGATTAAGAACTTAGGGTTTTGGTCATTAAGCACTTTATAGCTATGCAAAGTCATAAAGTTGGAAACTTTATTACTTAATACATCATCTTGGGTTTGGATCTGAGTTTTGGATGTAAGGACTTAATGGAATAAGCTCTTAATAGAGTTTTAGGAATGGGCTACGTACGTTGGGCGTACCAGGTAGTACGCTACACGTACGCGGTCAGCGCCCCGCTTTTGGTCAACATCAGAGTACGTTGGGCGTACTCTCTTGGTATGCAAGGCGTACCTTGCTGGGAAGAAATATTGACTTTTGGACCTTTACCATTGACTTTGACTATGACTAGGGATGACCAAGTTTGACCTAAGGGTATTTTGGGTAATTTGATTTATAGCTTGAGATTTGGGTTCCTGATAATTGTATAGGTGACCGGTAGAGATAGCTTTTATTGTAGTGATCGGTGTAACTATTCTTTCAGACTGTGAGGTGAGTTTTCTCACTATATCCGTGGCTCGAAGGCACCAATGTCGGCCCATTACTTGTTATGTGGAATGCTAGTTGTCTCTGTGATGCTTGCATTAAAGACCAGGATATGGCCCCTGGCAATTGTATGAAAGACTAGGATCTATCCCCTGGCAATTATATGAAAGACTAGGATCTGGCCCCTGGCACTTGTATGTAAGACCGGTATTTGGCCCTCGGCATTGCAAGGAAAGACCATGGGGGTAGCCCATGACACTTATTGTTGGGTTTTGAGCATTCTAACACTCATATGGTGTACATGCAACCCTAGATGCTTTGGATCTATTTTTTCTCTAATATACACGCAAACTTTCAATTTCCAAAGCATCATCCTAACTAGCATAAAATGGAGTATAAACAACATGAAATACAAGTTAGATGACATACCTTTTAGTGTAGTTGGAAACCTTGGACCTTTAAAAACTTAGTGCCCCAAGTGTTGCACCTCAAATGGAATCACACAACACCATCAACAATGGAGGAACTTGAGAAGAGATCCCTTGCACACACAAAATTCGGCTAGCCCTCTTGCAACTCACTTAGGTGACGATTTTGGAAGCTATGAGGCTTCTTATATAGTGTGACACAACTAGGGTTACACCATGTAAACCCTAATGTGCATGAATTTCCACATTCCTTAGGCTCCATGGGTTTTAACCTCCATGGAGTATACATGGGTCACCTCATGGGTTTAGCCCAACATAAAGAACTATGGATCATAAGCCCACTTTATAAGAATGAATGATTTACACAATCAATCCTTATATATTTAATTAGTCTCTTTTGATCACAAAATTAATTCCAAATTAATTCTTGATCAATACTAATTAAATAATATGATTTCATATTAATATATTAGAGCTTATAATATATTAATAAACCATAAATAACCTCTTCTCAATTATCCATCCTTCATATTGTTCCGGTGCCATGCAACCCAAATGGACCATGCTACTCTTAGGTCAAGTACATACCAATTATAGTTATGGACTTAGACACTAATCCAACAGTCTCCCACATGGATAAGTCTAATAACTATTATTGAAAGTATGACTCCACAACCCGACTAGCAATCGTAGCTCTTAAAAGCCGTTGTCGAACTCTGACCTAGTCAATGACGCGTCCATTAGATAAGGGATCATATATTCTTCCATTCTAGATATCATATGGACATGAGACATGGATTATAATCATTTTCTCTGTCCATCTGTTGTTTCATGATTTCTGATTTATGACGAACGACTAATTGAACAAATCAAATCAGTCCAGGCTTGGCCAAGCGCTTAGGGGTGTCATCACTAAGTCATCGAGGGGCCTACGGATATCGCTTTTATCCCTCCAAGGGTAAAAGGAATGGATAAACTTCGACTCATATGCTTGCTCTATCTACTCATCAAATCACACACAATGATATGTTTTATAACACCGAGTTACTCGTGCGTTTACATATCATCAATGTGCAACCAACTTGTAGACTGAAACTCACATGTCTCTGTTTCAAGAATATAAGATATTATCGTCTCACAATCACTCGTGATAAAATCCATGAAGTGATTCAGATGAGCGTGGGTTGAATCCAATACTCGGATCTTATTCCAGGAGTACTCACGAACACTGCATCCACCTTGTCCTAGACAAACTACAGACCCATTCATGACAGTCTTGCCTTAATACCTACTTCCAAAGTATGATCGACTGCGGATGGTTTGAATAACCTAGTTATTCAGGAAGTCAAAACATGCAAAGTGAAACAAAATAATAATACTAATCCTATATGGCCCAAAAACATTTGAGTCATATTGATTAATCATTATTCATTGTATAATGTTTCGAATAATCAACTTAATACTTGAATTAAAACAATAGCTATGCCAAGCTCCAAGCATGCACACTATGTTTGTCTATGGTCCTTTCTTTGTGAAATAGATCAATTGACAACATTTCAACGATGCTCATTTCACAATTCCAAATCCTTATCGTAAATGTAAGAATACCGGATTCTTTCCATTTGCTATAATCTGTTAGATTCTAAACTTATATGCAATGATCCTCTTGTAATGACTATGCACAAAAGTCACAGAGACTTGGCAACAGACATTACAAAGTATTCCAATGGAGAGTAATTCCATGGAAACGAAGTCTCATATTCAAAGTACATTCCTTTGAACATCCTTCTTGCATTAAGTTTCCTAATCTTACATAGATTTCAGTATTAACTTCCACTTATGGTAACATTTCCATATTCCCATTTTGACTATCACTTCTGAATAAGAGTTACCTCCTCTCAGAGTATGTCAATATGGTCCTTCCAAAATTTACAATATACTTCCAACTATCCATAAACAACCAATCTTTGGTAAACCTCAGATTGTCCTCGACAATTGCTTAACCATTTTAGTCATATCTCGTTCTAGTCCCTTTTCCCTCTTAATGCCCTAGGCATTTGGAAAATTAGAACGCAAGAATATTATAGCATATGCAATCGATCCTATACCCGAAGCATATGGGATGCGATTCATAATGTCTAACATAAAGACATGATACTTGATCAGCCTTTTGCTATAATATTTATATTTTCCATGTTCTCACAATTCGAATTATGAAGAGGGATGTCGTAATCATAATCAAATTTTGAGAACGCAAACATTTCCATATATAGAATTTCCTTATGTTGAACCATTCCAACATAACATTCATATATATATATATATATATATATATATATATATATATATATATATATATATTTGACTAAGCCCACAAGGCATGATACTCCGTCCATTCAGGTTCGGATAAGATGTACCTGGACATTAAGCAACATTATTGGTGGCCAAATATGAAGGAAAAGATCGCCACTTACGTGGGCAAATGTCTCACTTGCGCCAAGGTGAAAGTGGATTACCAAAAGCCCTCGGGACTATTACAACAACCAGTAATACCCGAGTGGAAATAGGAAAGGATTACTATGGACTTCGTAACCAAATTACCTTAGACGGCAGACGGATTGGATGCTATTTAGGTGATTGTCGATAGCCTAACTAAATCCGCTCATTTCCTGCAAATAAAAGAATCGTATAAGATGGAAATATTAACACGAATCTATAGCAAAGAGATCGTGAGACTCCACGGAGTGTCGGTATCTATAATCTCGGATCAGGATAGTAGATTTACCTCACGATTTTGGCAGTCCCTTCAGAAGGCTATGGGAACACAGCTAGACATTAACACTGCTTACCACCCTCAAACCGATGGCCAAAGCGAACGAACCATCCAAACATTCGAAGACATGCTCCGAGCCTGTGTGATTGATTTCGGCAAGTCATTGGATACCCACGTACCCTTGATTGAATTCTCGTACAACAATAGCTATCACATAAGCATAAAGGTTGCTCGTTTTGAGGCCTTATATGGTCGCAAATGCAGATCGCCTCTCTGCTGGGCTGAGATGGGTGACACCTAGCTGGCAAAAGGGCAATAACAGGACAACACCCTTACAGGACCAGAAATCATTCGAGAGACTACAGAGAAGATAATCCAAATCAAATCCCGACTCCAAGCGTCGCGTGACCGACAAAAGAGTTACGCTGACAAACGACAAAAACCTCTGGAATTCCAAGTCGGAGATCGAGTGCTATTAAAGGTCTCTCCCTAGAAAGGGATGATCCATTTGGGAAACGGGAAAAACTAAACCCAGGATACATCGGACCGTTCGAGATTCTTGCCCGAATTGATCCGGTAGCTTATAAGATGCAGCTACCTTCGAAGCACAGCAACGTACACCCCGTGTTCCACGTCTCGAATTTGAAGAAGTGCTTATCAGATGAAACTCTTGTCATTCCTCTAGAAGAGATCGAAATAAACGAGAATCTCCTATTCGTCGAAGAACCATTCGAGATAATGGATAGGGAAGTGAAGCGTACGAAACAAAGCCGCATTCGGATTGTGAAGGTTCGATGGAATGCCAAGCGTGGACTGGAATTCACATGGGAATGCGAAGACCAGATGAAGCAGAAGTACCCTCATTTATTCTCTCATTCGTAATCCTACCTTTCGAAAGAATTTCGGGACGAAATTCCCTCTAACGGGGGGATGATGTCACAACTAGCTTGTTTAGCTAGAAAATTATGTCCTCATGTAAACATCAACTATTGTAAGACTTGTACTAACACGTTAAAGTTTACACTATGATTTCTAATGAACCATGTATTGTTATAATACAAAGTATATATTTCACTCTTCCAAATCTCTCTATGTATCTCAAATCTCTCCCAAGTCTCTCCTAAAATAAACTATTGCATAAGCACCAACATCATACTCTCCTTTCCTAAGTTGAAAGCAACCCAAAAAGGGGGTTAAAAAGACAAAAAGAGCCAGCCCACTTCGGGATTAGAAGATTTAATCCGGAACTTAAAACTGACCTCGGACCCCCTGGGTTTCGGAACTCCCTCACTCCGGAGGTCGACTCCGGAACTTTCTCTCCGGAAAGCTTCGCCCCGGAATCTTCGGTTTTGACCCGGACAATTCCGCCTTAGAAGATATCGCAACGCAAAAGGACAGCCGCTCCGGACCCACTGACCCCGCATCCCGACTCCAGAATTGAGTAAATGACTTCCGAACTCGCCCTTTCGACTCCAGATTTTTCCCATTTCGAACCTTTTCTTCAAATTAGGAGATTTTGACGTCGGGAATCCCGCCAAACTCGTATTATCATTACCTAGACCCCTTCAACCCCTATTTTATGCCGAAAATTAAATATTAAAACATAATTACACAAAAATAATATCTTGAATTTACAAGGATATTATTTTAAATCATAAAGTGATAAAAGGGTTTGACTTTATGATTTGATGTAATCCCCCATTCTCTATGCAATTCACAGTAACCCATGAATTACCCATCAAATAACAATGTTTTAAACCTTCAGAATTTCAAGAACATATCTCCCTTTATCCCTTAAAACAACGACAGTAAGAGAACTTTAAAATCCACCATTTCTCTCACTTCTCTCATATTCTCTCTAATACTTCTCTCAAGAGTAAGAGCAAGGATCTTGCTAAAGGCTGAACTCCTCAAGTTCTCCTTAGAGTTTTTAAGTAAGTTATTCCATTTATCTAGTATTTTATATAATATTCAAGATAAATTCACATTATTTCACCCATAATGATATGTGAGAAAAACTCTTAGGACAACATTCCTTCCAAGGAAGTTCCTCAACTCATCCAAAAGTTTAGACTTGAGATCTTCACTCTATCACTCCAATCATCCCATAAACCAACTCAAGGTGAGTTCATACCCCTTATTTTCGATTTTTACTTTGTTTTGGGGGAGAATACAAGTTGTTTTGTGTAGATCTATGTGTGTATACATGAGTTTGTGTGTTTTCTTTAGTTACATATGTGTTTATGTGTTGTAAATTTCATAAACTTAAAGATCTACAAAAAAAAATGTTGATATTGGTATCACATAACACTTATTTCAACTTACCTTACAAGAAAAGGGTTTAGAATACATATAAGTTACTTAAAGTTAGGAAAAACTTCATAAAAGGGGCTAAAATCGACAAAATGACAAAAGTGAGTTAAAAATGTTATTTTTACAAAAACTAGCCTTAAATACAAGTTTTGTCCAAAAAGGGGCCTAAATGTTTATTTTACTAAAATTGGGCCTTAATTGTAAAATTTTGGCTTAATGGGCCAAGAATGTCATATTTACCAAATGTGGGCCTTTTATGCCATTTTAGTAAATAATTAAGCTAATACTAGCAAAATAATAACAAGCGGGCTAATTTTTACAATTCTCATATTTACCAAATGTGACCCGTTAACATGCTCGACGGACCTTGGACACTAATTGTGTGCTATTTGGGCCTGTAAATACCTTACATGTGAAATGGGCCTTAGTTGTCCTTTTACATATATTTTGGGCCCATGTTATATAATCTCATTCCTTTCGGGCCTGAAAATGACTTACATGTTTAGTGGACCTTAGTTGCTCACTTACATGGTTCATTGGGCATGGAATGAGTTTTATATGTTTCTCTTCGCGTAAATTCGATTAAGGATCTAGTGAGACGTGTCGGTTGACACCTATTGAGTGTACGATCATAGCCTGCAGTTATAAACAGAGTCTCTTGGAGGGGGGGGGGGGCGTTTATGTATAGATCTATACGGGGTTGACACCCCACACCTGAGCTGTTCGGTACAGTTAGACTAAGCCAGTCTAGGGTGACAAAAACCTTATTCTATTTTCCGTCGGCGTCCATAAACGCCAAGACAGGCGAATTTGTCATTAATTGGTATGGTTATAACGACTCACTTAGAGGAATTAACATTATAAATTTTACGGGAGACCGTTCTCTTTTATCTTTGGATTACTCGGGAACATACTCACGCCGGTACTCGACATTGGGGGTTGACTCACCAACATTCTCTATTTTTTACAGGCAACATAGGGTTTTCTGGGGCATTCTCTTACATTCTCTTTACATTCTCCTCATTCACTTTTGGCATTCTATTAAAAAATAACACACATGCATTAATACAAGATCGGACACAAACATCCAAAACTATTTTAAGAAAATACAGGATTTTCTTGTGATTACAAAGTTGTACAAATCATTTTCTCAAACATGCTTATGAACTCACCAACATTTTTATGTTGACCTTTTTAAATTAACTTGTATTCTCAGGAAACCATTGAAGCAGGTTGGGCTGAACAAACTAATGGATGTTTTATCATATTTTTATTTCATCAGACTGTAATTATTTTGGCATGTAATATTCAGACACAATACTCGATGTAAACAATGTACGTTGTTATATTACATGTGTGGTGATGATGATGTTATGGTTCAATTATATACTATGTGATGATACTACAAGGATGAAGTCACGCACAATCCCCCGGATGTTTCCGCCGTCTGGTTTGGGGGTGTGACAAGGTATAAAAGGGAGGGTTTGTAGTTGCAAACCCCACTTTCCTCATAAATTCGTTTACAGCTGCAAAATCTTTTTCCCGTATTCTCTCAACTTATGATTTCGATTCATCATCTGCTTGTATTTTTCTCTGAAATTGAACATCGATTCATCAAGGTATATAGATTTCGAAGGCCACAATGCTGAATCTAACTTGATTCGATCGTATTTTGCAGGATTATTGATGCCAAAATGTGTTTGTCGTCGATCTGGAAACGTTTACCGCCATAGACCTGTTCACCGCCATAGACTTGTTTACAGTCATCAACGCGTTTACCGCCATTAAACCGTTTACAGTCGTAAACGCGTTTACCGCTGTTAAACATGTTTACAGCTGTAAACTCGTTTCCAGCTATATTCTTGTTTTTCATATGAATCAAAAATTTAATTTGAGGCCAAATCAACTTGTAATTGAAAAAAATTTATCTTTAACTGCTTAAATTCTTGATTTTCTCACTTGGCTCGTTTTGTTGTAGATCAAATGGCTAACTTGAATTTTTCAGAAAGTCACAACATTGGTGCTTATCTGTCCGATCCTCCAGCAGGACATCAAGAGTTTAGGTCCATGATTCATGGACTTAGAAATTGCAGACTTGCTCATGCTTATCAAACGAATCCAATCATTTATCAGGAGTTGGTAATGCAGTTTTGGGAAAAGGCTTCAATAAATGAAGGAGAAAAAGGAGAAAGCATAGTGGAATCTGTCATCCAAGGAAGAAAGATTGTAGTGTCTGAACAGATTATACGCGAAGTGCTTCAATTCAAGGACCAGCCAGGATTTCCAACTGAAATTCCTGTGGAAAAGACTAAATAGGTTCTTGAAAGAATGGGCTATGAAGGAGTGTTCCCTCCCACAATGAAGAAGCTTTTGCCTCCGTATTGGCGTTTTCTTGCTCACTCGTTTGTAATTTGCATATTCGGCAGGAAAACAAGTGCTGATGAGATTTCCCTTCTGAACACTGGCAACATCGTTGCTTTAATCATGGATCTTGAATTCAATTTTTTAAGATATGTGTTGAATGAGATGAAGAACAATCTACAAGGGAAAAGGAAGGACACAATTTTGATGTATCCAAGATTCCTTCAGATGATCTTTGACAGTAAATATCTGGATTTAGAAAGGAAAGGTGATTCCTTGGATTTGAGATCTCTGGGTGCAAACACATTTGGTTTAATGAAGCAAAACCACAAGGGTACAAAATTAGTGTTTCAAGGAAAGCACCCGTTGGAGAAGTTTGGTCAGTTTGCTGAAATTGGTGAAGCTTCTGAATCAGAAAGTTCCTCCAATGATGAAGATGATGATGTCATTGTTTCTGATCATGAAGAAGATGTTGTTCTTCCTGTTACAATTATAGCAGAAGAACATGTGCCAGTGACCAATGAATATGAAAATGATGATGCTGATGAGGATGATGAAGGTGATGATGAGATGGGTCAAGAGGATGACGTCTTAGTTTTTGATGATGATGAGGATGATGATGATGGAACTGAAATGGTTGAAGGGGATGATTTATCAGGTTTTGACAATGATGATTTGAACTTTGATTTCGAGCAGAGTATTGATTTCAAGCCTAGCAATGAGGATCTCAATTCGTTTTTTGATGACATCAATGATGTTGTAAATCCTTCAACGGAGACATGGGGCGATTGTTCGGTCTAAAATACAGTTTATACTTACTTTTCTAGGAAACTGTAGTTTTCGGTCTACGACCGAAAAAAACCTTGGGTTTACAGTTGGGTGGCGTTTACGGTTGTAAACGTGTTTATGGCTACTGTTCCCTATAAATAGTGTCAGTAGATGTCAGATGGAACTAGAGAGTTTACGGTCAAGTGTGTATGTAAATCAAGGTGTTCTAGAGAGAGAAACTAGAGAGAAGAAGAGTGTGTGTGTGGATCTTATGTGTATGGAACATCATTCATATTATTGAATACACCATAGATTCATCAAGTTCTTCTTCTTCTTCTTATCCATTCTATCTGGCATCATCCACTTGATTGGGATTCCACACCATAAAGTGGATCTGATTGATACATCAAGCAATTTTTGGGACTTACAGTTGGTATCAGAGCTTGGATTGTATCAATCTAATTGGCAAGATCTGGAGCGTTTTTGCACTTTTTCTTGAAGTATTTTGCGTTTTTGATTAGTTTTGGACAAAATATGGGGGTTTGTTCTTCGTGTTTTTCATAAAAATGGCTTTTCGATTGAGTTTTGGAGCTAAAAAGGTGAAAATCGCGTTTTTTGGTCGTAAAGAACGAAATCCGGCGGCCATTTTCGCATTCAGCGTGTTTTTCCGAAGTGTTTACAGCTGTAAACCTGTTTGCAACTGTAAACTCGTTTACAGCCGGAGGAGCGTGTCCGAGTTTGCGGTCCGAAGCGTTTACAACCCAAGGAGCGTGTCCGAGTTTGCGGTCCGAAGCGTTTACAGCCGAAGTGTTTACAGCCGTGATCCGTTTTCGGCTTCGGACATTACGCACGTATTCGGTCCGAGTTCCAGCACGTGTTCGGGTTGCGTTCTCAGTCAGCTCATGCGAGTTCTTGGTCAGCAGCGAATAATTTAAAAAATCTGGGGGGTTGCAAGATTTGAACCCGGGTCTTTCTCTCATACAACCCACGCCTTACCAATTGATCTAGCAAGCCATATGTTTAACATCCCCCCCTTTTAAATCATATAGCTTCGCAATTCCATTCCTATTTTCGAATTTTGACAATTTTAGCCCAAAAATCAATTTTTTTGAATTTTAAAATTCCATTTTCTACTCAAAATTTTGGTTTTTAATTTTTTACTATCATTTTTGACTTTTGACCTCAAAAATTGACTTTGACTTTCAAGTTTGTCCTTTGATTTTAAACTTTGACTTTCTCGTTTAACATTCAAATTTTCACTTTTAGCTTTTCGATTTGAGTTTTAAGTTTGACTTTTTAAACTTGACTTTTAAGGTTGACTTTTGAGGTTTATAGTCAAAGGGCATTTTTGGTAAACAATGAGTTCCTCAATCATCCCGGTCAATGAAGTTTTATGTTCTCAATCTTGTGAAGCTACGATTAAGTTTCTTCGTGATCAAAATGATTTACTAAAAAGGGAAAATGAGGACCTTAAATATGAAGGATATACACTTAGGAAGGCCCAAAATCCTTGAAAAGCACAACTAGAGGCCAAAATCAAGGATTTTAGAACACTTTAAGAGGAATACAACAACAAATGTGAAAATTATACATATGTTAAGGAAAAGCTTGCTAACTTGACTACCGAACTTGATACATTAAAAGCTAAATATAAAGATGCAGATTTTACCTTTAAGAAATTTGATGTATCAAGTGAGGTAGTTGCATCGATGATAGAAAAACAACTAACATTTAAAGATAATCAAAACAAGGGTATAGGGTATCATAATGTTCCACCTCCTTTAAATGACAACTATACCACACCCCTTGAGACCAATGAGGAAGAAATACCCATTCAGTATGGCCAACCCCCTGTATCAGCTTCAGTTAAAACTGAACATTCTGGGCCAACTGAGGATGTTGAGGTGAACGTTTTTGATGATTCTACTTCTTGTGCAGGTAAAGTAGCGGAATATGAGAATAAGGAGAACACTATTGAACAAACAAATGACTCCTTGAACTCTGAATCTGTTTCTTCTAACTCAATTACTTTTGAAAAACCTGTTATTGGCAAGTACAGGCCCCCAAAACAAGTGAAACAAACGGCCTGCTGCAAGTGTGCTTGTGGGAACAATCAGGGACAAGGCAAGGGCGTGCTTCCAGGGGCAATCAGAAACAACTTCCAAGTGAAGAAACAGACGTGTTTTCAGTGTGGAACACCTGGACACATTGCCAGAAATTGTCCAAATCCCGCATATGTTCCCTACTACACTCAAGGATGGCAGAACGTACCAAGAGGGAGATTTTCCAAAAGAAACCCTTCGAGGCCACGTTCAAACAATGGTGATTGGAACGCGCAGAAGGGCAAGAATCCAACTCCCAAGGCCAAAAACCAAAATCCCAAGGTCAAGAAGGGAATGCCTGCCAAGAAGTCAAATTCAAGAGATGCTCTAGTGAAACCAAGACCGGTTAGGTCAAAGGCATCTTAGCGGCCCGTTTCAAGTCCAAAAACAAGCGATAAGGCATCCATCCAATCGAACAAGAAATGGGTTAAGACCAACTACAGATGGGTTCCGAAGGTTCACTCTCCCAAATCTTCTAATGACTCTGACATTTCTTCATTTTTTGTCTGTGATAAGCATGAAATGTCACGGGAGAGAGTTCCGTGTGTATATGACAAAGGTCAACCCAGTTTCAAAATGGACTGGGTTCCAAAGACCAACTAATCCTGCACTGTGATGGAGCAGCTATGGAGGAATATCATCAGACTCCGGTTTGTTGATAGTGGTTGTTACAAGCACATGATAGGGGACATCTCTCAACTATACAACACTAAGAACTTTAAGTGAGGGTATGTGTCCTTTGCGGGAAAGGAAGAAAGGAAAGGATAACAAATGGGGTTTATGCTTAACGATGTGAAGACATTTTGGATCTATTATGAGATTGAAATATGTGTGTTGTTCTTAGACCTTCTGGATGAAAATTCAATTGATAACTTATGGTTTAAGTGTTTCTTCTCGATACTCCTGAGTTTATCTTAAACTGATTCGTTTTGAAGAAAATCTTTTATTTTCTTATAGTTTTTCATTTGTAGGTATTGTTTGGGAAGTGATATGAAGTCTAGTGCTAAAGGGAAACCTGATATTCATGTAATGCACTAAAGCCGAATTGTTTAGACTCTGTGTTCAATGTGCTGGTAGGCACGAAGGATTCAAAAGGACTAGACATAGATTGACAATGAATGGACTTGACAGTATGGACTTAGATAGTTCTATTTGGACTGACAATACATCGCTCGGGTAGATTGAGCAGTGAGATAAACATGGGAACCTGTGAGAAAATTGAAGTTAATTATCTAGAACTGTGGCTCAACATTTCCTCGATTTATGGACTTATGTCCTTAATTCCGGTTCTGATAGGGCGACTAGGGGGTTCTGATAAAGTAGGTCTGTAGGAAATTATTTTCTTGCTTCCTATCTGTCAGTCATATGTTGCCTCCTCTGCGCGATTGGAACATATCCGACCTGGAATGCAAGATATGCAACTCAGTCTCTATGCATCTCCTTATCTATGAAATTCTTTCTATCTATTAGTCATATGTTGTCCTCTCTACGTGATCGGAATATCCGACCTAGGACATATCATATGCACCCTACTATCTCTATAATCCTCTATCTATGTTAGTCATGTGTTGTTCCCTCTGCATGATTGGAAGACATCTGGCATGGGATACAACATATGCATTTCTATATCTATCTTCTCTCTTAATGATTGAATACTCACCTAAAGTAAGGATTTCTTTGGAAATTCTTGATTACCGGGGTACATCGAGAAGTGGGAAACACGTTCTAGTGCATCTAAAATTGAACCATTTAATAGGTTGTTTGTAGATCTCGCTGCTAAATTTAAGTGGACAACAATATCCTTGGTCGTCGTCAGCTAAATGGTCCATTTAGGAATATAGATCACAATGTCTTGTCATTTATTTTCTGACGAATTTGTCAATATCCTTTGTGTTTAAGTGGACCACAATACCGGTGATTGACCAGATCTAGACATGCAGGCGTGTGCTAATAAACGATATTGGATTGCCTGACAACTTTGATCCCAAAATTGTCTTAAATTTAGCTATTATTTTTCTTTTGGTTAAATTTGTTTATAGTTTTCCTCTATGCAAAAATTTAGGGGGGAGAATTAAAATTAAAAAAAAAAACCAAACAAAAATCAGAAAACCAAAAATCGAAAAATAGTGTTATTTATGTTTGATTTCTTTTTCAGAAAATTAAAAAATCCAAAAATATTTTTGTTTCTGTTTTATTTTTTTCCGAAAATATGAAAAATCCAAAAATATTGTGTGCTAAGTTTTCTTTTAGTTTTGTTTTTATCTCAAATTTTCGTTGTCTTAAAAAGCGATTTCAGACATAGATGAGACTCAAGGAGATTGTATCGAGATTTTCTGAGCCAAAGCTTCATCCGTGATTGTCGAAGAATATTCATTCGAAGGAACAAGAAATAAAGATTATTCTTTCAACATTCAATCTTTCAACCGCAGAAGCAAGGTGAAGCTGTACTTGAAGATTATGTGACAGATTGCATTGAAGCCTCCTAAATCAATTTGTGGCTATCTATGTACCTGCTGAAGTGATCCAGGAGATTCGTTCTCTCTGATATTCTCTCTAAAGATTCTCAACCTGAAAGCGCCAATTTTCAAGAACCTCTACATGAAGCCTCCACACCCAACGTGCGTTCACTGTCAAATTTTGAAGAGAATCCCAAATGTTCAAGATGAAGTCATTTACATAGAAGATTCATTTGTTCATCTTGAAGCTGTGAAGAAATCGAAGATAAACGCTGAAGCCAAGCTCACAAAGTGAAGATTGAGAAGAAATGCAAGCCACAATCCTAGGGGGAGTTTGTTGGGTCAAAAAGAAAAAAAAAGATATAAACCAAGGGTGAGATTGTTGGGTCTAAAATATGGTTTATACTTTACTCTTCTAGGCAATTGTAGTTTTCGGTCTAGGACCGAAAACAACCTTGGGTTCACGGTTGGGTGGCGTTTACGGTTGTAAATGTGTTTACGGTTGTAAATGTGTTTACGGTTGTAAACGTGTTTATGGCTACTGTTCCCTATAGATAGTGTCAGTAGATGTCAGATGGAAGTAGAGAGTTTACGGTCAAGTGTGTGTGTAAATCAAGGTGTTCTAGAGAGAGAAACTAGAGAGAATAAGAGTGTGTGTGGATCTTATGTGTATGGAACATCATTCATATTATTGAATACACCATAGATTCATCAAGTTCTTCTTCTTCTTCTTATCCATTCTATCTGGCATCATCCACTTGATTGGGATTCCGCACCATCAAGTGGATCTGATTGATACATCAAGCAATTTTTGGGACTCAAAAATTATGACGAATAGTCTTATCGTTCTTTGTGGTGGACCTGACCAGCGCACACCCAGTGTAGCCGATCCCCTAGTCCTTCACCTGACTGACATATACATGTGGACAAGGAATTAGTCTTAATTTCCCAAAGATGAAAATTCTCATTCATCACACAATACAAGTTGCATGATTCCAAGTTCCTATACAATTGAAACTTGGGTTGTGAGAATCTTTCCTTATTTGGTAAATTCTCGACACCACCACAAACGAAGGAATCAAATTCATATTCCAATATTGCTATCAATGGAAACATATAAGCAACAAATTTTCACAAATGCCATTGTAAGGAAATTTTAAAAATAAGATCAATTTCAAAATTTTTCTTTATTTATAAAAATTACGGAATACTTATTGTTGAGATTATTGCGCTATTAGATCGATAGATTCAAAACAGATAAACAAGAATGAAGCAATCAAAGAACACAAGGATGGATCAAAAGATGTCGAATGATTAATATCTCACACCTCAGAAGAGCTCGATGAAGAACTTCGACTGTAGAGGTGTGTTTAGGGTTACAATGCAAAAGCTATTAATGAGAACGTCTAACCTTAAAGCTATACATGCATGAAAAATATATAAGCTAACCCTAATGCTTAAACCACGGTTGGACAGGCCCAAACCGGGTAATCAAAATATCAACATTAAGCCCATATGACGCAACATACTAGACCCAACAATCTCCCCCTTTGCGTCAATAGAGGCGAGAGATTAGTTCGGTTGAGAAAGAGCAGACTTCTTCACTGTCTTGAACACCTTCGGTATAATGGCCAAAAGAGTGTGACGAAAAGTTATATACCACCGAAGCATGTCAGAGAAGTTCTTCTTATCCAAAGCACCGTTCTGTTTACACCTGTGAGTTATATCAAGTACATGCTCTAAGCAGGAAGTGGAGAACAGGTGTTTGTTAACAAGAGCGAAAAGGAATTTTTCACCTTCACTTCTAGTGAACATAACAGTGTGGTGAACTGGATCTATCTTGCCCAATTTCATCTTATTTAGATCACTCAGCTTCCCGATACTCTTCACAATAGGCTTCTTTCTCAAAACGTTTGCAATCTTCTGATCCATCTTAGCAACTTCATGGATGTAGGAAGCCAACATTCTCTTAATGTGATCGAGGATCGGCCCATACTGCTCTTGATTAGTAAGCAGAATATTAAACAACAGAATCTAATCGTGTGGGTTCAGGTTTGGAAGATCAGCTAACGAAATCATATGAACCGAGTTATCAGAACCTCGGGTCACCCTGAACTTCACGTTGATAAATTTCCCAGCAACATTCGGTTTCAATACCTTGACAGAGGTTATTTTCTGAGCACTCCATGTCAAGTATTGGGGTTGGGCAAATTCAAGATAATAATCGATTACATCTCGATCAACCTGTGGATGAGGAGAAGCGACTTCAACCGTTGAATCAAAACAATGGAACACGAATGCCCTACAGGTGATGGGCATGTTAAATTGAGAATCCCTCGTGTTTTCACATTCAAACATGGCAACAGGTTCCAGCCAGTGAGTGTTGGGAGACTCAATCTCTTCTTTGATTAATCTTTCCCGGGTCCAAGTGGGAAAGAGAGCCTGCTTGCAAACCAGAGCATCTTGATATGCTTTCTTCTTTCGCTCTTTCTCTTCTTCTTCTCTGGCTAATATCAAATTTCATCAATCTCTTTATCTCTTTTCTTCTTCTTCTTCTTCTTCATCATCACTATCTTCCACAACACCCTTCGGTTTTTCCTGTCCATAAGAACCCGAAGCTACATTAACCTTCGGTTCGGTTTCGATAATGACTTTGGGTGGAATTGGAGGATTTTGATCAGCTTCTCCCCCTTGTTGCGGAGTGACCACGGGCTCCGTAACACCCTGAATTTGACTCAATATCTGAATAGCAGGAAGAAGTTTAGCTGTTAAGTGATTCCGGATAGTAAGGGTGAGAACAGGATCATGAGCATTGACAAGATTACTGAGAATCGAGAGAACATCCCCAACACTACTTTTAAGAACTGCCCGCTCAGTCTTGAGTGATGCAATTTCCTTCTGGGCTTGAGCAAGATGAGCAGACTGGACTTCAATTTGTGTAGACTTTCGAGCAAGTTCGTCCATAATCTTGTTTTTCATGGCCATGTCAGCCTGAACCATATCAAGGCGAGATTTGACCGAAGTGATAAGAGAATTGTGATCAGCTTGGAACTCAGTTTGAACAGAATCAAATTTTGCTTTTTCTTCTTGAAGGGACTTTGAGAGAGAATCAATAGAAGCAATAACCTTTGCAGCATTGGAATCTGCATGGCCTTTGAGTGATTCCAAAAAGATCTTTGAATCATGAACAAGATCTATTACTTCGGTTGTTGCTTTCTTGCAGGTAGATGTGGAGGCATCCACAGCCTTTGTAGATTTGTCGATTGAGGATGTATATTGCTGAAGAGCAGTGTCAAGAAAAGCTTTTAAAACAACATCTGAATAAGGTGCTGAGGAACCAAGCAATTTGTCAAGCTTATCATGAAGATCTTTTAAATGGTGCTTTGTCACAGAAGCATCATCATCATCTTCACTTGGAAGTCGATAAGGACTATAATAAGTGGAGTCAAAATCAAAGTTTTCACCTCCCAGAGTAGGCTAAGAGTCTGTTGAAGGTGATGGTGAGAGAGGTTTGGTGGTAACAGGGGTGTCAATACGAACGGTATGTGCCCCCATATCCGATACGTTGACACTCACTGAAGGTCCAGTGGTTGTGGTGGTTGTAGCTTGAGAAAAGATTGGTGGTGGTAGTGGAGCAGTAGTAGTAGGTTGAGAAGTGATAGGTGGTGGAATGGGAGCAACCGAGATTGGTATTGTGATTTGTTTTGGAGAAGGAGGAGGAGTAGGAACGTGAATCTGTACCTCATGAGTTGGAGATCGGGGAGGAGTATTGCCCCTTGGTGAGCCTTCGTGTTGAACTTCCTCTTCTTAATTGGTTGGTTGCCCCTCTTCATTGGAAGCAGAAGGCGTCGGTGCCTTCGGTCGCTTTGCCATCTTCTTGACCTTTTTTTGTTGGGAGCCGAAGGTGCAGCTTTATCAGCCTTACGCTTTTTAGGAGATGAGGGACCTTCGGGCTCGGCTTTCTTAGACTCCGGTTTCTTCCCCCTCTTGGCAGGTTTGTCAGCTACCTCCAAAGCACTCTGCATCTCAGGAGTGAGTTGGCGTGGACCCGAAGGAGGCAATTTCCTGTAATCAGCCATGACTCTACTTTCACTAGAGACACATTGGCTCATTGATTTAGGAATAGAACCGATGTATATGAACTTTGTAGGGTCAGTTACAATAATTTTGATCGTGTGAAAAGTAGCAATAGAAGATAGCAGAGCATCCGCCATGACAGGAATATGAAAAGTCTCAATGGCTCTGCGAGTGACTAATGTCCATAAATGACCGCATGAAATCTCAGAATGTTTGGATGAGGAGTTGAGGCTCTGCACCAGTTGTGACCAGATTAGTGAACCATAATCCAAATTGATTCCATTGTAGAGACCATAAAGAATGGTCATAAAACCTTTACTCACCCCATCCGACCCTGCAACCTTTTCGGCTAACCCCTTGTAGATAAGTGTAAGCAGACCATTCCATTGAGGTGGTAAACATGACTTCTTGAATTTCGTTAGAACGTCCGTGTATCCTATGTCATAGAACATCGAAAACAACTGAGTTGTTGTTATGAAATCCGGTGAGATGACAGAAGCATCTACAACAAGCCCTAGCAGTGAACAAAAGCGTGCTTTGGATACAAATGTCTTGTGATCAGAGATATCGAAGAAGATCCGTTCCTTGCGTTTGTCGTAGGAAGCAGTGAAATAGACCTGTGATAGAAGGGACATGGGAACTGATTCGACTTCTGTGAGAGCAATCACCAATGGAGAATACTTGAGACACTCTACAACGTGAAGCATGTACGAATCATAAAGAAAAGGATCCAGTTGAATGATGAGATTCTGATTGGGTTTTATCGTAAGCTAAGATGATGAAGCTGTTTGATCTTGAAGAGAGGATGATTCCGCCATTGTTGTAGTGAAGAAGAAGATGAACAGTTGTATATCGCCTGTTGTTTTCAAGAGAGAGGTTGAAGAAGGTAAGGAGGTACAGTAGGTGTGAGAACCCCCTTTTATACCGTTGCCAGGAGAGAGAAAATATCCGTTGTGATGATGATACGATCTCTGAAACGTCGCCAGAAAAATCGCGATTTGACAGCTTGGTTTCCCTAGATATACGTCAGCAGGTGTGGGTGTAGGAACCGTTTCAAATTCACGCGCCCAATCCAAATTCTTATCCTATGAGTCATGTGGAATTCTTATCCAATTACCGTCTCTTCAATTTTGAAAATGCTTCAAAGTACAAGCAGCTACAAACGAGACTCATTCGTTCACTTCATGTTAAGCAACCTTCGCTCCTCCATAAGAAAGGGAACCACCATATCTGTTAGAACCGAAAGCACAAATTTGAAAAGTGCCATTAGTACCACAAACAAGAGTTTGGAAAATCATAAAGATATTCGTGCAAGAGTGTGCCAAAGAAAAAGAAATAAAGCAAGATGTGTATGGGATATAAGTGATGTCTTTGAAGACATGAAACGAATGATCCCGGGCGCGAATCTCTTCCTTTAAAGCCAAGAGAGACTGAGAAGTGTCTGTGTAGTTTCCCGTGAAATACGATCAAATGTTTGTTAAGAAACATTGAAAGGCATCTTTTCAAGTATAGGCTTTAGTGGGTGGTTTAGCTTCAACCGAACTTCGATACTTAAAATAAGACCGAAAGAAGGATGAAGTACTTGTGAGACCGATGTGGTCTGTTGAACAAGTAGGTTGGAGAATTTATTTTGTGACTGGATAATAATAAGAAATCTCAAAAACAAATCTGAAACTGGACCTTATGGGAAGAAACGTCTTGGTGATAGACAATATCATAAAGATCACGCAAAAATTAAAAAGGAGATTTCTTGAGGTACAAGTTATAGCTTGAATATTTTAGCGTTCACCGTCAATTCATTCAAGGTGTTGGATTTTGGGTCTCACTCAGCACGTGGTGAACGTGTCTAAGATCATCAACACATATGTTGTGTAACCACAAACCTCAGTGGTAATTGCTGAGAGTCTTAAGGGTTACGATTGTGGAGCGAAACGTGATGGAGAAAAATGAGGTGGTTAAAGAGCCGAAAGTACCTCTGCAAATTAAGAATGACAAAGCAGAAAAATCTTAACTCACTGTGAGAAGAGTAAGGTAGCTCGTGACTGAAGTGAATTTAGCAGCCTAATTGGGAAGAAACGATAGGTGTCCATCAAATCATTAAGGCTTCACTCAGAGTCTAGGAGGCTTCGGTCTACATGCAACGGCATGCTTCTAGGGACACTTAACTAGTACAAAGATAAGAGTATTATACCTGCCCCAACTCCAATTGTAATTGAGATAACATCTGTGATCGTCAAACAAAACAAAAAAAAAACAAAACGAAACAAAAAAAAATTTGAAAATTTGAATATTTCTGAAAAAGAATAAAAACAGAAAAAAATATTTTTGGAATTTTGAATATTTCTGAAAAAAGAGTAAAAACAGACAAAAAAAATATTTTTGGAGTTTTGAATATTTCTGAAAAAAAATAAAAACAGAAAATAAAAATATTTTAGGAGTTTTGGAATGAAAATAAAAGAGAAATAAAAGGTAAGCGAAAAGATAGACAAGATATACAAAACATACAACCGAAATCAAACTTCATAAAGATGAAGCGAAATGGGCCGAGCGTTAGGTTCATTTCGGTTTCCGAAAATTCTGGAACCAAAATAGACCGAGCGTTCGCTCTATTTCGCTTCTCCAATTTTTTTGTGAACCGGAAGGAGTTTCGGTACCGACTCTGCTTCCATCATTCCTAAGCCTTGTAGAATTTTATTAAAGCTTGTTTCTGGTAGGGCCTTAGTGAAGATGTCAGTCTGTTGATCTGAGGACCGAACGAAGTGAACTTCAACGTTACCATCTTCCACATGGTCCTTTATGAAGTGGTATCTTAGTGCAATATGTTTAGTCTTCGAGTGTTGCACCAGATTGTGACATATTCGAATCACACTTTCTGAGTCACAGTAGAGAGGAATCTTCTTCATGCATAAGCCATAGTCTCTAAGTTGGCTTTGTATCCATATGACTTGTGATGTACAGGATGTTGCAACGATGTACTCAGCTTCGGCTGTGGAAAGAGACACACAAGTTTGTTTCTTTGATTGCCAGTTGACTAGTTTACCATCGAGACACTGGCACCCACCAGTTGTGCTCTTTCGGTCCAATCCACACCCACCAAGATCAGCGTCCGAGAAGGCTTGAACAAAGAAGCCAGATTTTGCAGGATACCAAAGACCGAGAGACGAGGTTCGCTTCAGATATCGAAAAATGTTTTTCACTGTAACCATATGAGGTTCTCTTGGATTTGCTTGAAACCTTGCACAATAGCAGACTGAAAACATTATGTCTGGTCTACTAGCCGTTAGATACATAAGGGACCCTATCATTTGACGATAGAGAGTCACATCAACAGCCAGTTTCTCAAGGGATGGAGTTAGTTTTGTGCCAAATGCCATTGGAACCTTTACTTTGGAATCTCCCGTCATGCCGAACTTCGCCAACAGAGTCTTCATGTACGCTTACTGATTAATGAAGATGCCATCTGGCCCCTGTCTTATGTTCAATCCAAGGAAAAAGTTAATCAGACCCATTGCGCTCATCTCAAATTTAGTCTCCATCAACTTCCTGAATTCAGATGTTAAGCTAGGATTCGTGGAGCTGAAGATGATGTCATCGACATAAATCTGAACTATCATTAAGTGTTCGCCCTCTTTCTTGCAAAAGAAGGTTGGGTCCACCGAACCTTGTTTGAATTTTGACATTTTGAGAAAACGTGTTAGAGTTTCATACCAGGCTCTCAGGGCTTGCTTCAAACCATAGACTGCTTTATCCAGTACGTAGCAGTGATCAGGATACTTCACGTTCACAAATCCGGGTGTTTGTTCAACATATACCGTTTCTTCTAGTTCTCCATTCAAGAAAGCACATTTTACATCCATTTGGAAAACTTCGAAGTTTTTACGTGCAACATATGCCAGAAAGATTCTCACTTATTCCAACCTTGCTACAGGAGCGAAGGTCTCTTCATAATCTATTCCTTCTTCCTGACAATATCCTTTCACCACGAGCCTCGCTTTGTTGCGAATTACGCTGCCTTCTTTATCTAACTTATTTCTAAAAACCCATTTTAAACCGACTACAGATACATTCTTTGGTGTGGGAATCAGCCTCCAAACACGATTTCGTTCAAACTCATGGAGTTTGTCTTGAATAGCTTGCACCCAATCAAAGTGATCAAGAGCAGCATTTACCGTTTTCGGTTCAATTTTGGAGACAAACGAATTAAACATGCAGAATTCTAGTTGAGAGAATAAAGCAGCTTGCTTCGCCTTCAGTTGAGAGCGTGTGAGAGCTCCCTCATATGATTCACCAATGATTTGAGTTTTAGGATGATCATTTGTCCATTTTATGAGAGGAGGGTAATTTGGATCATAGGCAGGATCCAGCTCAGCATTTACTTCTACTTCAAACTTTGATTCATCTTCATTCTCCCCCTCAAATGGCGAAGCGTATCCCATGTCAGAATCTGGATTCTCCCCCTCGAATGGACCTTCATGGGTTGGGCCTTGTGATGGATTCACCCCCTGATAAGGCAATTCGGTTGTTTTTGGTGTAGACGAACCCTCCCCATGGAGTAGAGAGCTTTCTCTTGGAAGGTCATTGGTAGCTGGATGATCACCTGTTGCAGTAGGTTCGCTTTGAGTCTGCTTCTCGGTTGGTTGTTGAGTTTCGCTTTCCATGACTTTAGTAGCTTCATCGATGATTTTCTTCAAGGTATCGATATTGTTATATGCTGCTTTCGCTTCTGAGTGGATGGCTTTCTCTGGTTCATCAAAGAGCAGCATGTACTCTTCAAACAGATTGGAAATGGGAATTGAGACTTTACCTGATTCCGGAAAGATTTCCTCCGTTGAACCTTCGCTTGCTTGAATCTTCTTCATGTAATTATCATCAAAAGTTACATAGTAGGTTTCTTCAATTTTCCTTGAGCGTTTATTCAGAACCTTATATGCTTTTGAAGTAAGCGAATAGCCAAGAAAGATCCCTTCATCTACATTTACATCAAACTTGTTTAAGTTTTCTTTAGAGTTGAAAATAAAGCATTTTGAACCGAACACATGGAAAAACCTTACATTGGGCTTGCGATTATTCAAAATCTCGTATGGAGTAATGGAAAATCGCTTGTTGAGAAAGGACCGGTTCTGTGTGTAACAAGCAGCAGCTATAGCATCTGCCCAGAAGTATAATGGAAGAGAAGCGAAACTCAGCATGGTTCGGGCGGCTTCACACAATGAACGGTTTCGCCTTTCAACGATCCCATTTTGTTGTGGAGTATAGGGAGCAAAGAAGTTGTGAGTTACTCCCTTTTCAGCCAGAAACTCTTCAAAGTCTTTATTTTTGAATTCTAGACCATTATTGCTTCTTATGTTTCTAACCACCTTTCGCAGCTGCAATTCCACTTGCTTGATAAAAACTTTTAGCTTGGGAGTTGCCTCTGATTTCTGTTTAAGAAAGAAAACCCAGGTGAAGCATGAAAAATCATCTACAATTACAAGTATAAGCTTACTGCCACCGATGCTTTCTATAGCCGAAGGGCCACATAGGTCGATGTGCAGTAGTTCAAGAGGTTCGATGATCTTTGTATTAATACGAGAAGGGTGACTCTTCCAGCTTTGCTTGCCCATCTCGCATGCTGCGCACAGATGTTCCTTGTCAAATTTGAGAACAGGAAGTCCACGCACGTGATCCCTAAGCACCAGCTTATTAATATCTTTGAAGTTCAGATGCGATAGTCTTCGGTGCCATAACCAACTTTCATCTGATTTCGCCTTTGACAGCAAACATATTGCTGGCTTTCCTTTTATCGGGTTGAGATTTAGAGGATACATCTCCCCTTTGCGCTCAGATTTCAACAGAACTTTCTTTGTTTGCTTTTCAATTATTTCTGATCCCACATCATCGAATGAGACTTTCAAACCGGTTCCCACGACTAGTTGAGAAACACTGATGAGGTTGTGCTGCAATCCTTCCACGTAGGCTACTTTTCGTATTGAGAATTCGCCATTGGTGATCATCCCATACCCTTTGATCGTGCCGTATGAGTTGTTTCCATATTTAACACATCCACCATCCATAAGGGACCGAAACTCCCTAAGTTCTTCCCTCCTTCCTGTCATGTGACGAGAGCAGCCACTGTCAATATACCATTCGTCGTCAAACTGCTCGTCACTGATAACCTGCAAAATTAAGCAGATTTAGGAACCCAAAGTCTCTTGGGCCCTGGTGAGTCTTTTACAGAATTGGGAATTGCAACCGAAAGATCAACCATATATGTTCTTTTTGTTAAAGTGGTTTCATCTTTTCGTTTGATGGTGTAAACTTTGATTTTATTTTCATCTTGTTTTAACTGGTGTGTGTTATTGTTAGTTGGTTTCATAGTTGAGGTTTTCTTTGGAGTCCTAGGGTTAGTTGACTTTTTGGTATTTTGGACTTCAGAATCTGAGATGAGCTTTCCCTTTCCTTTGATATCCTTTACAGAGTTAGGTTTTGGTTGGGAGTTAGGATGATGGGTTTTAGGACCGAAACTTGACTTTAGGTTCTGAGCACTTGTGTTGGGACCGAAACTGGACTTTCGGTTCTTGGCGTAGTAAGAGTTGGGACCGAAACTTGACTTTTGGTTCTTGGCGTAGTAAGAGTTGGGACTGAAACTTGACTTTTGGTTCTTGTGACCACTAGTATTAGGACCGAAACAGGTCCTTCGGTTCACCTGACTGCATGACTGGCAGTGATTGACCTGTGCTTCCTTTTTCATCTTGAGATTAGAAGCTTTTTCAGAGCGAACATAAGTGGGGTTTTGGGATTGCCAAAAGTGTTTTCTCTCATTGAGGTTCTTCATGTATCTTTTGTTCCTCTGGCGTTTCTGTTCAGCAAGTTGCTCTTGAGTCAAGTGAATGTTGGCCTTAGGTTTCGTTTTCTTCTCATGAGCTTCGGTTGTTGTTGATGATACGCTGGAAGCTTTCAGTGGTTCATTTGGTATTTCTTTTGTACCACTTGAACAGGGTTTATCAACGCTTGAGGGCTTGTTGAGGGGTTCGGGAATGTATCGTCCCTTAACTCTCCATGAGGTTTGCTCTGACAGACCAACTGTTTCGTCTGCATTGTCGATAGGAGCAGACCAGAAGTGGTTATCGCAACCTTCAGCATTATCTTTTTCAACCGTGGACGTCAACTCCGCCGTTTGTTTCTTAGTTACTCCAGTGACTGCATACACTTGGTTTGGTGTAGTTTGCATCTTCTGATAAACAACGACCTTTTCTTTAAGTTTCTTGGATTTGTCCTTTGACACCCGAGCGTACTCAACCAAATTTTCAGATATGAGTGGTTTTGATGTATCGGGTTCGCTCTTAATAAATTCTGAACAATCGACCTCGTCTTCTACGGAGATTTCGCTCATCTCACTGTCCTCATCAAATTCAGAAGTGGTTTCAAAATTTATTTTATTTGCTGAACTTAATTTGGCGTTGGATGAGTCAAACTTATGTATAGTCTCGGTCTTGATTTTTAATTTATCGTTTTCGTCCAGTAAATTCTTAAGCATGCATTTATGTTCTTTCGACTCAATGAAAGATTCAATTTTGTCCAGTCCATATTTGTAGGTTACTGATATCTCATCTGAAGACATTATAGATTCACATTCAGCAATGACTTCGTCTTCCTTAAATTCAAGGAAGGGAAAAATCATTTTATGAATCTTTTTACCTATCTCACAATCTAGATGTGACTGGGTGATATTAGTATATAAGCGTTTAGCAATCAAACAGAAAACATTTCTTTGTTTTAAAAACTTCAAATTGTCTCGTTGCACATAAATAAGTTCATCCCTAGCCCTAACTAACTCTGACTCCTTCTGCTGTATCCACATCCTTCTCTCCCCACTCTTGGAAGACTCCCTGCTGAGTTGGTCAGTTAGGTTAGAATTTGCTAAGCGAGTTTGCATAAGACTGCCACTTAAGTTAGAAAACTTGAATTTTAATTCATTTAGTTCTTTTTCGTAGTTTGTTACTGGTATTTTAAGTGATTCTAGGATAGATTGTACCATCTTAATCAACTGATCGCAATCGCTGATCTTTTCACTCACAGGCTTGGCAGCGAAACATTTGTCTTCCTTAAGCTTCGCTTCCTCATGCTTACCTTTGGTTGTTACCATTAAGCATCTCCCAGCCGACTCAGTAACTCCTTCTCTCGCCACATAAGCTCTTCCATGCGAGGGTCTGCGTACCTCTTCATCTTCAGAGTTTGTAGACCAGACTTCTACTCATCATCAATAACATGTTCCTGCATAATTAAAGCATTCATAGAAACGTTAGTTGATTTCTTCTTCTTTATCTCCTCAAACTTTCACATGTGGTAAGCTTCGTCATCTTCATCATCCTTTTTCTCAGACATCTTTCTCAGCATGCAATCCTTAGCAAAGTGGTTCTTACCGTGACAGTAGTTGTAGTCATATCCTGAATCTCCTACAAGCTTGCTCTCCTTCTTCTCATCGTCCTTCTGAGTAGTGTTCTTGCTCTCCTCTTTCGTCTTTTCAAAGCTATAGCTTCCCTGCCAGTTTCGGTTCTTGCTGACAGGGAACTTTTTACGAGCAAACTTCTTTGGGTTCGTTACCATCATTTCATATTCTTCATTAGTCAGATCGCACTCTGACATATAAGATTCTTCCTCTTCGTCTGCCACACTCTTGCTCTTAGAAACAAGGGCCAGAGAACCCACACCCGAAACTACTTTCGCTTCCTTAGACACCACGCTTTCATGAGATTTAAGTATACCCATTAGTTTCGCCAGCGAGTAGGACTTAAATTGCTCATGTGACTTAACAATCGAGACCACTGCCATCCATTCGGGTCTTAAGCCATTCATGAACGTGACCTTTTGTTCGATCACCTTCCTTTCAATACCATACTTCATCATTTTGCTAAGCAGATGGTTGAAACGATCGAATGTCTGAATGAGTTTCTCTTCAGGTTTTTGTTCGAAAGCACCGAACTCAGAGAGCAATAGGGTTTGGATCGAGTGCTCTAGATCCTCATCAGTCGAATATATTTCTTTCAACCTATCCCATATTTCTTTAGCTGTAGTGCATGAACTTACTAAACGGAAAGTATCGCCTTGCAAAGCGAATCTGATCATTCTCATGGCTTTAGCATTGCATAACACCTTGTCTTTTTCATCTTGAGGGATCTTATCTACGTCTGCCAAGAGTTGGTTATACTCTTTTTGAGTCTTGATCGTTCTGTTCATTCCAGAGTGAACAAACGGACCCAATGTTATTGCTTCCCAGATAAGATAGCCATTGTCTTTGGATCCAACGACGTAGTCTTCAAAGTGATGCGCCCATACTTCATAATCTTGAGTATAGAGAATGGGAACCCTCGTAGTGGATCCTATACTGTTGGATATGTTGATTGGATTAACTTGAGAATCGTCGTGAGACATGATGAAAAACTTCTTCTTTTAATCTGCTTGAATCAGACTTGTAAAGTTGAAACTAGGGTTTTATCGAACACCAGATACACCGTCGACAAGAAGAAGACTGCTTCTATATATTCGAAAAAAGCGGAAAACCTAATGGATTCTTCAAACAGAAGAGATGCGTATATATTACACAGACTCCTGCTCTTATACCAATTGTTGAGATTATTGCACTATTAGATCGATAGATTCAAAACAGATAAACAAGAATGAAGCAATCAAAGAACACAAGGATGGATCAAAAGATGTCGAATGATTAATATCTCACACCTCAGAAGAGCTCGATGAAGAACTTCGACTACAGAGGTGTGTTTAGGGTTACAATGCAAAAGCTATTAATGAGAACGTCTAACCTTAAAGTTATACATGCATGCAAAATATATAAGCTAACCCTAATGCTTAAACCACGGTTGGACAGGCCCAAACCGGGTAATCAAAATATCAACATTAAGCCCATATGACGCAACACTCTAGACCCAACACTTATCCTTACAATGCAAATACAAATGAAAATATGATGTTATCTATTCCTAAGCAATCTATCATAACTCTTAAGAAGCAGCTCACAAATCTGATCATCGAACCATGCGATCGAAATCCATCTCTTCGCGATCAGACTCAACATACTCTTCCTTTAAGCTTCCTTTCATTTCTTCGATTCTTCAAAACAACAAAATGTAATTACATTACATCATGTATTAAGAATCTCCAAATAGGAACTTAATAGACTTACCTGAAGCAGAGTCAAACTTTCGACTTTACCATCCTTGGATCTTTCAGGTAAATATGGCAGCTTCGCAACCAATGCCCCTTCTCTTGGCAATAAAAACATACAGACTTTTTCGGAATGGTACATGGGACAATCTCAGACTTAGCCCTTCTCTTTACCATTTGGTCAACCGGGTTGACTATGGCAGATCCCTTTCTATTGGGAAGAGAAAGCTTTTCTGGACTTCCAATGTTACCATTGTCAATATCCATGGAAGTTTGGGAAGTAGATCTTCTAGTCAAATTTGGTTTACCAGTATGCCAAATCATTGCTGATTCAGTAGCAACAATCAAATATGTTAGATCAATAAGGGTCATGTCGTGGTCTCCCATATAGTAGTCCTTAAGGGAACCCGCTATATGACTTAGGAAGTGATTGAAGAACCCATTCAACCGCCAACTTCCTTGAGACTTCGACACCCAACTCTCCCAGCTTGTCAATATGTAACTTCATCTCCAAGACGTGAGTACATACAAACTTTCCTTCCTGTCAATAGGGCTTTGAGTGACCTTGAACTTGTGGGTTAGGGAGAATAACTCGAGGAGGTGAAGGAAGTGAAGTTCCACTAAAGCACAAAGAAGGGATTAATCTTTCACCTTGATTGCCTTGTGGAAAATCATCTTTATAAAGAAATTTTTTTTTTAAAAGATTCGGGAAGACCATAGTTGTCTGAACTTAGACATTTATGAGGGAGAAATTCAAGTTTAGTTGATTTTAGTCCTTAATATAACACCCAAATGAAATATTAAGGCTAGGACCCAACACAATATTTTACAATTCGGAAGAGGGATGCCGTAATCCAATTGCAAAATATTTGAAGGTATGTAAATGACGATTTACCAATTTCCACCATGAAAAACGAAATTTATTATTAAGTTTTAAATGGATTAAAATTCCTAGATCCTTTGAGATTCATTGAACAATTCAATGGCATGTTTAAATCTCGATTGTGCCCTTCAAGTTTGTGACTGGGATGCCGAGGATCACAAACAAGGTGTGAATAACCATGCAAATTAGCTTGGTACACCCAGTGTTACAACCACCTAATCAATGTTCCAGTTAACCACTCATACTCCATTGATCTATGATTAGCATCAAGCTACCCTTTGTCACGCACTGTCAGTCCCAGATTAGTGTGCCGGTTAACCACACACGCTCCACTAACGACTTAACATGGTGCAAAGTGCAATTTCATGGGTTAGCACCAAATTCACATTTTCCTAAGTAACTAAGATTGGGAATTTAATAAATGTTTATTTACTTAGTATTTCATTATACTTTTAATGAGAATTTATGTCCTGTCAAACCTGTTCGGCTAACGACCCTCCAGCAGTCAAGGAAGCGGTGGGTGAGAGTGGAAACCCACTAAACTGCCATTTTATAGGCAGTAACCTTATACCCCCTTATAGACTGGCTTCGTGAATGAGGGCTACTAACGGTAAGACTGACTTTACACTTATACATATATATAAATATTAAACCTATAATATCACAATAGTATATGCGTAAAATTTTAACTTTTAAAACTCTAGGGTTTGGAACTAAAGTATTCAAAAGGTGAAACTTTACAAATTCCAAAACTTTAGGGTAAGTTTTGAACTATTCAAAAAATTTTGGAATCCATAACTTATGAGTTTAATATAGGTTTTAATGAAAAGACTTTTGAAAGTCCATAACTTGAGGACAAGTTATGGCATTCATAAAATTATTTATGGGAAAAAGACTCTTCAAGCTCATAACCTATGATTTTAATGATCTCTTTAAAAGAAAAACTTTTCATTTTCCATAACTTGAGGACAAGTTATGGAATTCATCAAAACCATTTAGATCAAAAATTCTAACAAGAAAATCAAAAAATTTGTCTATGATCTAAAATAAACTCATAAGAACAAGACAATTCATATCAAACAAATTTCATGTAATTAGCGTAACCATATAAACTAATACAAAACATGAAACTTTTACAATTATCTTATAAATTGGATAAGCATGATCATTACCACATCAAAAACGGGTTTATAAGTTCAAAAACAGTTTAGGGTAATGATCCTAGTCCAATTCCAGCCTTAGAACTCGAAAATCTGCATCCAGGAGCACCAACTCGTCGAGTACATGAACTGACTCGACGAGTTGGTCAGTTTATAGGGTGGACTCGTCGAGTTCCCCAGTGGACTCGGCGAGTCCACTGTCTAGACAGCAGAAAATCGATTTTTTAAGCTTTTGAAATCAAGTAGCATCAAGTATATTGGTAAACAACCATAGGCTCTGATACCACTGTTGGGTTTTGAGCATTCTAACACTCCTATGGTGTACATGCAACCCTAGATGCTTTGGATCTATGTTTTCTCTAATATACATGCAAACTTTCAATTTCCAAAGCATCATCCTAACTAGCATACAATGGAGTATAAACAACATGAAATACAAGTTAGATGACATACCTTTTAGTGTAGTTGGAAACCTTGGACCTTTAAGAACTTTGTGCCCCAAGTGTTGCACCTCAAATGGAATCACACAACACCATCAACAATGGAGGAACTTGAGAAGAGATTCCTTGCACACACAAAATTCGGCTAGCCCTCTTGCAACTCACTTAGGTGCCGATTTTGGTAGCTATGAGGCTTCTTATATAGTGTGACACAACTAGGGTTACACCATGTAAACCCTAATGTGCATGACTTTCCACATTCCTTAGGCTCCATGGGTTTTAACCTCCATGGAGTACCCATGGGTCACCTCATGGGTTTAGCCCAACATAAAGAACTATGGACCATAAGCCCACTTTGTAAGAATGAATGATTTACACAATCAATCCTCATATATTTAATTAGTCTCTTTTGATCACAAAATTAATTCCGAATTAATTCTTGATCAATACTAATTAAATAATATGATTTCATATTAATATATTAGAACTTATAATATATTAATAAACCATAAATAACCTCTTCTCAATTATCCATCCTTCATATTGTTCTGGTGACATGCAACCCAAATGGACCATGCTACTCTCGGGTCAAGTACATACCAATTATAGTTATGGACTTAGACACTAATCTAAAACTTATATGTAAGACCGGGATTTGGCCCTTGGCATTGCAAGGAGACCATGGGAGTAGCCCATGACACTTGTATGTTTTGGTATGTGGTTTTTTGGGGAACTCACTAAGATTTGTGCTTACGGTTTCATATTTATGGTTTCAGGTACTTTTGGTTCGAAAGGGAAGGGCCCGACGTGATTGCACAACATCCCCTAGAGTTTTCTGCATTGACAATTAATAATATTACTCTGATGTTAAAATGATATATTCACTTTGATTTGTTTTGGAACAACTCGTTTGTATGATTTATTGTTTTAAAAATGAAAAAATTTACCTTGGATTTTCATAGCGTTACAAGTTGGTATCAGAACCTTGGTTTGAGGAATTCGGGTACACTCTTGGGTATGTCTAAACTCAAATCGAGGAATTGGTAATCTTTTCAAAGAAAATAAGTTTCTAAAAAGATTTTTGTAAAGAAAATAAGTTTCTGGAAATATTTTTATAAAGAAAAATGGGGTGTGATGCGTGCAATCAGCTGAGCTCAAGTAAGTGATTCCTAGAATACCCATACATGTTGATATGATATATGATATGAATGTTCACATGCTAGAATAAGGCTAGGGATGCTTTCACGAATTGCATGATAGATCGGCATGATATGTGATGCCTTTTAGCCTAGGAAACATTGGAATCTATGATTGGGAATATGTATTGGTAACAGTAATTGCTAAGTGTATGGTTTAAAAATTATATACAATTAGGATCATATAGCCCTACAATGATTGATTTTGCTTTATTTCATGTTCCTTGTCTGGTTGTGATCATATGGTAGAATATTTTATTTAATAGTCGATTTGATCCTGGATTGTGTATAATTTGCATGCATAAGGTAAACATAAGTGAGAGTAGAGGTTTCTAGCATGGTAGTAGCAAGTGAATGTGGTATTCCCTTTGTTTGTTTTATGGCTTGGAGTGTTACTACACGAATGTTGCATGCTTTGTTCTTTGTGGAACTCTTCGTGATGTAAGTTAACTATTAAGTGAATATGTTAAGCCGCATGTTGCAAAGGTTAAATAATCTCACAGTGATGGATTTGACTCTATTGCGCAGCTCTTGTCTGAGTCCAAAAGTTGTAGGGTTGAGTCTTTTACTCGAAGGATTATCTAAGCTTTGTTACATGTGATTGTATTCATGAAGTGGTTAGCTGACATTATTGGTAGTTTTTCAGTAGCCGATGGCAGGGTGAGGTGGGGAACCTAGGAGGGCCTAGGAAGTGCTTTAGCGGGTTGAGTTGCGCTGTTTAGCAGGTACTTGGAGTATCGATTTGAGAGGGTGACTTGGAGGATTCAGGAGAACTCTTGAGGAAAGTATGGGTAGGTGTGGAAGGTAGTATTGGGCCCGTACTACTGAAAACACATGATCCATACTTGAATCAAGGGGAGTCAAGGAGAATCTAGGAAGCTTGTAGGAAGAGGATTCTTTGAGTATGTTTCGATTATTGTATGGTTGTTTTTTTAGTATGGTGATGAGAACTCGTGGAGGAGGTTCAGGCTCTGGTTCAGGCTCAAGTGTTGGCATTTAACTGATGGATGAGCAGACGCGGGACTTCATCTCGTCGGAGATTATCCGCAACATTTTGGAGCAGATTCATGTGATTTTTGGTTTGGTCAAGGAAGGGATTATGGAGATTTTGGATGAGCGCCTGGGCACTTTACGCATGGAGATTTTGGCTTTGATGGGGGCTCGCACTCTTTCCTTCCATAATTTGTGTGCTTGTGGAGCTCCCGAGTTCTTTGGGGAGAAATACCCCATCGATAGTAGGAGGTGGTTAGCGGACATGGTGAACGCTTTTCGGTCGAGCTTCTACCCCAAGTGGTCGAAGGTTAGATTGTTTCTTGTCTTCTGAAAGACAGAGTCCGAGATTGGAGGGATGAGGTGGAATTCACTTTGGGAGGCGATGTCATTGAGACGATGACTCAGGAGGAGTTTGTGACCCGGTTTAGGGTAGAGTTTGCACCAGCTATCGAGGTGCAACAATTGGCGAGGGAGTTTCAGGACCTTCGCCAGACGACTGAGACTGTAGCAGAGATCACTACCAGTTTTAGGGAAAGGGATCTTTTGGTTTCGCAGTATGCCATAAACAAGGAGATGAAGAAGACAAGGTAGCATGATATGTTGCGAGATGGTATAAGGGAGTTTGTCACCTTTTCAGCTTGTCGGACTTTGGAGGACATGATAGCTAGATCCCGAGAGTGGGAGATCGATTAGGAGCACCTTGGGAAGAGGAAACCAAAGCAGGTGTAGACAATTGGGGGTCCTACAAAGAGACCCAAGACTTTTGATCAGCGAGTGATAGGCCAATAGGGTCGAGGTCAGTGCAGCACGTGCGGGTAGCAACACAATGGATTTTGTCGATTTAGGGGTTCAGGTTACTATAAGTGTGGCAGGCTTGGTCTGGTCAACAGAGATTTTCCTTGGGTATGAGTCCGTTATGTTTCCATTGCAACCAGGTGGGCCACGAGAAGGCCGACTGTCCGATGTTGTGGGGTGGAGTAGTGTGTGTACATGCTCCAGTTACTTTAAGGATCACTGATGGTCGCAAGAGAAATCCAAGGATGGGTGACCCCCTGGGAAGTTTTCGCGCCGAGAGCCCAAAGTAGACAATATTGTGATACGTGCCAGAGGGGTATGTTACAATTTCTCCCTTAAAACATATCAAAAATCGCCCCTCCTTTGTTTTTTACTACTGTAGAATGAAGATATGAAAATAATAGCTGAAAGGAACTCATGTTCCTTTTCTTAGGTTTTAATTCCCCGTGTTTCCATGTGGTGGTGTTACTCATGCCACTTTATGGCATCATCTATTTGGTACATCGTCGTTTTCTGACTATTTTTGACACTTTTATTCCGTCACTAAAGGATTTGTCATGAAATAACATATCATTATACTTTCCCACGTCATGGTCTAACTCCCTCCACGTTGAGGAGTTCTAAAATTGCACTGCCCTCACTATTCATTTTACGTCAACCATTTACCGCTTCGAAGCCACGTCGTGGCACAATTCTCGCCACATCGTGGTTACTAGAAAATCAGCTATTTTCAGGATTTTTCCTATTTTACCCTTATTCACCATATTCCACTCTTATTACATTAAGTCCATTTCAATAAGAAGTTATTCACAATCTTGTATCATATTATTCATCTATTATACACTTAGAAGTTCATTCAAAGTGATTATTTACTCAAAATGACTAAAATGTCATGTTTAGTCTAATCACTTTTTATTAGCCCATTGTTTAAGTTTTACACATACTCTTTCATGTCTAACACTATTACTATATTACAAACACCACATTTAATTATATTAATATAGTTATCACTAATATTCTCAGAATTCATTATTTACTCAAAACGACCAAAATACCCTTTTGGTCTAAACATTTCTATTACCAATTTACTCACTTTAACATACTTACATACAACATTTTACATTGTTACTTAGTCACAATTTATAGTTCATTATAACAAAAGAAGTGTCACAGTTTGTGTGGCCATTGTACAGATAATCAAAACTTTAACCACACTTAATTATACCAAATGTGACAATTATTAGCCACACTCAAACATTGTAGCCATATGTCACCATCATCTATGATTACTGATTAACAATATGATACTTTTTTATATGAGACAATAGATAAAGATAGGGTGACATGAGGAAATTGTATATGTTTTTGTATCATGGTGCTTTTTTGGACACATGAAATCCAATGTAGCTAATTGGTGAAAGATATGCCCACATTAAATATTTATGTGTCCATAAGGTAGTGTTTACTAGTGACTTAGTAAAAGCAAGTTAACAAGTTCCTTGTAGTGGTTTGTGGTCATGTGCCTTTTAATATGTGCGTCAAAATATGATGAATTGGCTTTGAGAAAAAACAAATATTGCCAGTGTAAGTAGCATTTGGTTATGGTTACAATTATTATGTATCTCTATAGGTAAATCTTGGTATAGAAGAAATATAACGTTTGATCACTATAATTATAGTATGGTCATTGAATGTGTGACTATGATTATATAATGGTCATTCTTTTTGTACTAGTGTATGTCTAAAGTTAAAAAATAGTCTTCATAAAATGAAAATATGTTCTTGTAAGTGTTTGGTGACTTTTTAATATATTATTGACTTCGTTTTTTTTATTTTTTTCGGAGAGGGAGATCGTCCGGAAATTTTTATAAAACAAAAAAAACAGGATATAAAAAAACTGGGAGACCCTCATGAGCACTTCTAGCATCATCACTTAAATCTTCAACCATAATCATATCTTCAGAAAATTAATTCAACGAGTTACTTTTAGTGGTTTATGGTCATGTGCCTTTTATTATGTCTGTCAAAATATGATGAATTGGCTTTGAAAAAAAAATGAATATTGTGAGTGTAAGAAAGAAGTTGGTAAGCTCTATCTTTAACTGTATTATCTGATAATCGTAACCTCATATCAATGTAGTTAACAAGGTTTTGCTTTATATTGTTTACAATTTATATTTTTTTTTGTTCGACCAAGATTGAAAACAAAGTGATTGCAAAAGAAGAAATGCCCCCAATGTCAATTATGTTGTGTAAAGGACGAGAAAGTAAAGAAGGAGGATTTAACAATGATAATGTCAAAGTCTTGGCAAATAAATTAGTAACTTCAATAATTTCTTTTATTACTTTTAGTTTTAGGATTTTTTTAATTTTTTTAGGTAATTAATTAATAATATTATGTATGCTATATGGAACATGAAAATCAGATAAAAGATGGACACCTAAAAGTTGAACTGGCCACGGATGCCATGACTTAGTTTTTGGCAAGGAAAAAGGCAGATTTTTAAAGGGTGTTGGCACGGGAGTAACTGCCAATAGATATTTCAATGTTCCATGCAGCAAAGGATTTTCTAAGGAGGAAGTTAAAGAGTTTAAATTAGCACCGCGGAATGGAAAATTTTAGCTTGCAAAAAAAGATGTTGAAGTGAAGGCCTTGTCTACAAAGGTTAATGAACAAGATCAAACAATAAAGCTAGTTTTAGCTCATCTTATTGCTAAATGAGCGGACTTTACTAATCTGCCTCAAACACTTGTATGTTATCTTAAAACCAAAATCCCTTGACAATGTTTTTGTTAATTGCAGTTCTTATGTAAATTGTCCCTTTTTTGTTATTTTTGTTAGGGTATTTCAATTGACAAGGTTGTTGAAATCAGTAGAAGTCATGATACTATCACAAGCAAAGAACCAACAGAACCCTTAATACCAGTATGTTATCACTTCACAAGTACACCGTTGTTATATTTTTTTTACTAATTTTTGTTTTTTCATTTGGGACTTAACTTTTTTAGGCAATTGCAAAAATCACCAAAAAAAACAGTTCAAACTAAGCCTGCAACGGCAACTCTCGATATACCATCGCATTCCTTGTGTTCCACCCACTCTTGCATAATATTACAGACAATTGCAAGCTTCTTCTGCATGCATGGTACCTTGATGATGGCACACTTATTGGAGATTCCGAGGAGGTGGCCAAAGCGTTAGACATCATTAAGGTTATTGGCCTAAAGTTGGGCCTTCAGTTAAATATCAAGAAAACCAAGCTCTTTCGGATCTCGATTGATGTTAGGAAGCTGCGTGATGGGCTATTCCCGGTTGGCATTAGGAGGCTACCATTGGGAGTGAAACTTCTCGGCGGAGCTGTTAATAGAGATGCTATTTTCATTAGCAGTTTAGCCAAAAAGAGAGCTAAAAATGCTGTGAATTTGATGCGCCTTCTTCCACAATTTTATGACCCTCAAAGTGAGCTCCTTCTACATCGGTCTTGTATGCATATTTCTAAACTTTTCTTTGGACGAAGGACGTGCCAACCCATTCACATGGAGGATGTGGCGTTGTTCTTGGACAATGAGTTGCGCGGGGCGATTGAGGACATTGTGGTTTGTGGTGGCCCATTATTTGGCGTCATACAGTGGCAAATTGCTTCTCTACCCATTAGGTTTGTTGGTTTGGGTTTATACTCAACAGTAGAGGCTACCTCATATGCTTTTTTGCCTCAAGGGCCTAATCTTGTGTGTTGCAAGACCACATTATGGGATAGCGGCATATATGGTATGGATTCTGATTATGCTTGTGCCTTAGCTTCTCTTTGTAACAAGCTTCTAGAAATTAACCTTAGCAGTTTTTCTGCTAAGGACACCACCCTCCCCCCACCATAAATCCCAGAGTACACTGGCGAGTGCCCTTTTTAGTAAAATTGTCCAAGATATGGAATTGCATTTCATCATGACGACTCGGCAGAAAGCAGTTTTCCATTATTTAGGTGCACCACATGCTCAAGATTTTCTTCTAGCTATCCCTATAGATGGGCTTGGGCAACATATGTCTCCTGTGGAGTATCGTACCATCCTCAAATATTGACTCATGATTCCAATATTCCCAGCTGACGAGATATGTCTGGTGTGCCGAAAGGCATGTTTGGACTCTTTTTGGAGAGCATGCGGTTCATTGCAAAGAACTCCCGAGTTTCAAATACAGGCACAATATGGTTAGGGATAATTTGGTCAACATATTTAAGCGTACCGTGGTTTCTACCAAGAAAGAGGCTCCTGTGAATTTCTTGACTGGCCCGATAGAAGGAAGGTCAACCCTTAGACTGGCCGACGTTTTGATTTTTCATTGGGTTGGAGGGAAACTCGCATGTGTAGACCTTATAGGGGTATCCCCTCTCGTAGGCTTAAGGGTCGGGGGTTTCACAACGGGACAGGCTACATTAAAGGCTGCTACATGCAAGGTCACCAAACATGAGAAATCGTGCATGGACAATCAACACGTGTTCATACAATTTGCATGTGATACGTTTGGTTTCCTTGCTCCGGATGCGGTGGAGCTTCTTAATAGAGTACAACGGATCATGCATAGCAATGTTATATCCCCTAGATCTATGGATGTAGTCTTCAAAAGAATTGGTTTTACCATATAAAAAAGCTTAGCGGCATAACTTGTTGCCCGTTTTCCTTCTCATTTGTTGTACATTGATAACTAACTCTAGTTTATTCTAAACACAAATACATTGAGACGTGTTCAACAAAAAAATATGTATTTACATAACAGTTTTCATTAGTTTTAATTTATCTCTTGTATTAAATCCTAATTTTCCATATATAACTTAAATCTTTATTTTAGGCAATTCCAAAAACCACCAAAAAAGTTGTTGAATATAGGACTTCCACTACCATTCCTAAGATACCAACACTTTCACCAAAAAATCCATTTCACGATGTCAGTTTTTTTGACATGCTAAATATACATTTTTTGTATTTGTTTTTCCGATGCTAATATCACACATCATTGTATTCACTCAAATATACAAGATGACTACTATAAAGTGTTCATTGATCAATTAGTAAAAAAGATTCACTTATACCTCATGAAATTGGAGAAATCAAAATAGTTGAGCAAACATATAAAACTTTTGTCCCATTGCCAAAACACCTTTTGAAACCTGATTCAAAGGTTTGTTTTTGTTAACTTGTTTGTGCATTAAGCTTTTTTTTTCCTTCATAAACTACTCTACTAATTTTGTTTACTTGTTCATTTTTGTTTCAAATATGATAACACCTCAATACATTGAACTTCAAAAGTCAAAGAACCTGAAAACAACTTTTATATCAACTGATACGCTTCTCAAGAAAACAAGGAACAGTACCAACAAGATGAATGCTTAGTTATGCCCAGTTTTCGGTTTATGATATTTTTGATTTTTTTACCATATTTTAATACTTTTAATTAGTACATGTTTTTTGCTATTTTAAGTAGGAATTTAATGTATGGATTTTCCTTTCAATTACTAATAATATTGAATTCTTATTTTTTATATCGTTTCATATTGTCGGTTTATGGTTACTTTCATTTTAATTCTTTTAATGTGTCTACACTATAGCAAAAGTAACAACAAAAATTGGATTAATGTCACTGAATTGTACCGTCGCAAAAATAAGATTCAAAAATTTCATTTTTAATTTAATAAAACCAATATCCCAAAAACATCATCATAAAAATCTAGGTAAAAAGAATGTATCAATCATCATATCATATCAGAGTAAATCACAAAATGCGGAATCGAGTGGTGTGTGCTCTGCAATCATCCCGAGCTCTTCCCTTTGGCACCAGAAGTACCTGAAACATAAACTGAAAACCGTAAGCACGAAGCTTAGTGAGTTCCCGAAAATACCAAATACCATACATAAATAATCGCAAAAGGGGCCCCGCCCAATGTGTGTATCGGGCCCCACCCACTGAATATATAGCGAGCCCCACCTACTGAGTATAACGGTCTCCACCCAAACTAATATAACGGGCCCCGCCCACTGAGTATAACGGGCCCCGCTCAAACTCATATAACGGACCCCGCCCGCATACAAATCATATAAGCATAACAGATAATAACATACAGAATAACCATCGGGCTCCGTCGAGTACGCATACCAGCTTATACACATACAAGAGTCACACAAACATATAGTATTCTAGCATAACAGATCATGGGCTAGCATTGGTGCCTTAGACACGCTAAACATGGTGAGGAAACTCACCTCACACTGTTGAATCTCACAAATAAGTCTCTGGCTGCTGGCTCGCTAAAATCCCTGCGGTATAGTAAAAAACATCATCCAATTAATTATTGGACCCCAACTCATACTAAGAGTCTAAACTAGGATAAAAGACATTTTTATCCTTTACCCACCTTGGCCCAAAGCCTAGGCCCAATCCAATTGTCCAAAAGCCCAAAATTCCAAAATAATGATTCCAAGCCCAATTATGGCCTAATTTTCCAAATTAGGCCCAAATCTCTTTCGTGGGCTTTCAACCAAAAGTCTGTTAAAATACCAACAACCCAACACTAGAATTATGATGGCCCAACAAGGCCCAAGACAACAATGGCCCAATACCGTGAAGCCAATAACACTGAAGCCCACTGCTAAGTACGCGGGGTGTACTCAGCCTGTACGCTAAGCGTACTCGCTTTAGGGCTTGTAGGTTGCGCGTACCAGCTTGTATGCCTAACATACTCGACTAGTTTGGCCAACCTTCTCATTCAGTTCTTAAACGGTTAAGACTTCACTCCAAAACTTAGAACTGACTTTCTTGAGCTGGTTTATCACGTAAATTTGCCAACTTTACGTGCATGCATGGCTTAATGAGGCTCTTAGAGCTCAAAAGAGCTTAATGAATGACTTAATACATGCATGAGACTATAAACACCATAAAGTTGGCACCATTAAGCTTGAGGAACTCTCCAAACATCCATATCTACAATATTTAGCTTCTAAAATGGCCTTAACCCATCAACACCAACCAAAAAGGGACAAAAAAGCATAAAACCATAACATGAAGAGATCTAAGCATACAAAGATCAAGGTTGAGACTTTATACCATCTTGAAACTGAGAAAGGTGCCTAATCTTTGGATCCACAAGCTCAAGCTCAAACAAAGCTTCTTCACCAACTCCTTCTTGTACCAAAGGTACCAAATAACCAAGGAAGCACCCCAAAAGGTCACAAACACTCACAAATTCTATTAGGGTTCGAGAATAGGGTTTTAGGACAATGGAGGCTAATAAAAAGGCCAGCTCTTTGGACCTAAGGTGAATATATAGGGTGCAACACCCCAAAATTAGGGTTTCATTAAACCTCTCGTACGCCCAACGTAACCCTTGTACACCCAGCGTACGAGGCTCAAACCTGCGACCAACCTTCCCATTAGTACGCTAAGCGTACACATATGGTACGTCCTGCGTACTAGCTTCTCAGCTAGTACGCTAAGCGTACCCTATGGTACGTCCCACATACTAACCACTAGGAGCAAACTGCAATAATATTAATTAAAAGGGGATAGAAGAAAACATACCCATTTCAAGTCTTACAGTTCTCCCCCACTTGAATCAGACTTCGTCCTCGAAGTCCGTTGCCCCAAATAACTCCGGATAGTGCTCCCTCATCACATCTTCCGGCTCTCAAGTCCACTCCAAACCCTTTCAGTGCTGCCACTAAACTTTTACCAACTTAACAACCTTGTTCCTCAAGTTTTTCTTCTTCCGATCAAGAATCGCCATTGGTCTCTCAATATAGTTCAGATGGTCATCCACCTGAATATCCTCCAACAGTACCACTGTGGAATCATCCACTAAGCACTTCCGCAGCTGAGCGACATGGAACGTGCTATAAATCTGACTGAGCTCATCTGGAAAATGCAAGCGATATGCAACCCGGACTACCCGAGCCAAAACCTTGAAATGACCAATATACCTGCGGTCCAGCTTCCCCTCTTCCTGAATCAGATGACACCTTTCCATGGTGACACCATCAGGAGAACCATATCCCCCACCTGGAACTCTAAATCTGACTGACGTTGGTCGACAACGCTCTTCTGCAGACTCTAAGCTGCCTACTCCGAACCTGTTGAATGAACTCAGTGGTTTTGAGTACCACCTCGGTACTCCCCATAACCCGCTGACCGACCTTGCCGCAAGAAATCGGGGTCCTGCATTTCCTCCCATAGAGCATCTCAAAAGGAGGTCGATCAATCCTAGCATGATAACTGTTATATGAAATTTCTGATAACAGAAGATAAGTATCCTAACTCCCACCAAAGTCCAAAACACACACCCACAACATATCCTGAAGGGTCTGAATAGTCTGCTCACTCTGACCAACGGTTTGCGGATGCAATGTTGTGCTGAAATGGAGACGAGTGCCCAACTCGTCATGGAACCTCCTCCAAAACCTGGAAGTAAACCGGACATCTCTATCAGAAACCACCGAAATTGGCACCCCATGATGTGCCACAACCTCTCTGATATAAATCTCAACCAATTTCTTTGCATATACACTCTCCTGAATCGGAATGAAATGCGCGCTCTTGGTAACCGATCCACAGTGACCCAGATCGAATCCACTACACGCACAGTCCGGGTAACTTCGTGATGAAATCCATAGTAATATCCTCCCATTTCCATACAGGAATCTCCAACGGCTACATCTTGTCGTGAGGTCTCTGGTGCTCGGCCTTGACTTTCCTGCAAGTCAAGCACCGCTCCACGTACCAAACCACGTCCCGCTTCGTGCAGGGGCACCAATAATCAGGACGAAGATCCCTATACATCTTTTTCTCCCCATGATGAATGGAGAACCTAGATTTATGCGCCTCCTCCATCAGAAACTGATGCACACCGCCCCAATACGGAACCCAAACCCGCCGATACAGAGTCAACAACCCACAACTATCATAATCGAAGGAAGCCACCTGGCCCACAATACGCTCACTCTTCCGGTGGTCTTCCTTCATAGCCTCAATCTGAGCCTCACGAATCCGCTCCAACAGCAGAGTAAACACGATCATCCTCAAACACATGTCTCTGATTGGAGTCGTGACTGCCTTGCGGCTGAGAGCATCGGCCACCACATTGGCCTTCCCCGGGTGATAAAGGATCTCACAATCATAATCCTTCACCACATTTAACCACCGGTGCTGCCTCATATTTAGATTTGGTTGATCCATCAGGTACCTCAGGCTCTTGTGATCCGTGAAAATAGTACGACAGACCCCATAGAGGTAATGCCGCCAAATTTTGAGGGCGAAAACCATAGCCCCCAACTCCAAATCATGTGTCGGATAATTTTCCTCATGAGGCTTCAGCTGCCTCGAAGCGTAAGCAATCACGCGGCTCCTCTGCATCAACACTGCCCTCAAACCTGTGATCGATGCATCATAATAAACCACAAAATCCTCGACACCCTCCGGCAAGGTCAGAATCGGTGTCTCGCACAACTGCTGTCTCAAGGTCTCAAAAGTTGCCTACTGCTTAGGCCCCTAGTGAAATGTAACCGTCTTCTTTGTCAACCGAGTCAAAGGAACAACTATCTTGGAGAAATCATGTATAAATCTCTGATAGTAACCAACAAGACCAAGGAAACTTCGAATCTCAAATGAAGACCTCAGAACCTCCCACTGCATAACGGCCTCGACCTTGCCTAGATCGACCAGAATACCCTTCTGGTTGACAAGGTACCCCAGAATATGCACCTCGCGTAACCAGAACTCACACTTGGAGAACTTCACGAAAAGTCTCTCCCTCCTCAAAGTCTCCAACACTTCCCTCACGTGCTCATTGTGTTGCTCCTGAGTCTTGGAATAAACCAAGCTATCATTAATAAATACAATCATAGAGCGATCCAGCATCAACCTACACATGCGGTTCATGAGATTCATGAACGCGGCTGTAGCATTGGTGAGTCCAAAAGGCATCACCACGAACTCATAATGACCATAACAAGTCCAGAAATATGTCTTCTGCACATCTTCATCTGATGATAACCTGATCGCAAATAAATCTTCAAAAACCAAGATCCACCCTGAAGCTGGTCAAAAAGATCATCAATCTTCGGGAGTGGATAACGGTTCTTCATCTTTACCTTATTCAGCTCCCGGTAGTCAATGAACATACGATGAGACCCATCCTTCTTCTACACAAACAAGATCGGTGCTCCACATGACAAACTGCTCGGTCGAGTGAATCTCTTGTCTAACATCTCCTGCAACTGTGTAGACAACTCTTGCATCTTGGGAGGAGCCAACCGATACAGTGCATTGGTTATCGAAGCTGCGCCTGGAACCAGATCAATCCTAAACTCAACCTGCCTCTCCGGAGGCACCCCAGGAAAATCCTCTGGAAACACATCGGGATAATCCTGCACAATCGGCACATCATCCACGGTCACCTTACCCTTATCTGGGGTTTCCATCATATAGGCGAAAAATCCTGAGCAACCTTGCTGAATATAGCGTCTGGCCCTCGCTGCTGAACACAAAATCGGCCCACGCTAAGCTCTTTCTCCATGAACCAGAAACTCTCCCCCACTTAGGGTTCGAACCGACACTAACTACTGTTCCCCATTAGGGCTCAACCAATCCATACCCACAATTACTTTGTTCCAACGCAAAGGAATGGGAACCAAGTCGATCAGATACTGCTCGCTGAATAACTGAAGAGTACAACCCCGATGAACCCTCGCAACCCGAACAAATCTATCATCCGTGATCTCGATATCTAATGGACAATACAGCTCCCTCGGAGCTCCAACAAACTTCTGGCTAAGCGAAAGCGATACAAATGATCGGGTAGCCCCTGAATCAAACAACACCAAAGCGGATATATCGTTCACAAGGAACGATCCTAAAATGAAAAACATAAATATAAGCCGACAAATCAATATAAATAAAGAGATAAGGAGAAGATACATACCCATCACCACGCCGGGAGTCGCACGAGCCTCCCGACCTTCAATTGAAAGCCCTGCTCTTCACCACAGGTGCATCTGCCGGACCCTAGCAGCCGTCAGTAATCCAGAGAGTTGCAGGAGCGGGTGCTAACACCGGTCCTGCTGCAGCCAAACTCGGACAATAGGCCTTCTTGTGGCCCTTCTGATTGCAATGGAAGCAAATCAGATCAGATATCGGGGTGGTGGTGGTTGTAGCAGTGTAATCTCTGCTAATATGACCAGTCTGACCGCACTTGAAGCAGCCAGAACCACCCACCCTGCACGCCCCATCATGCATCATGCCACACTTTCCATAGCGGTCCTGGCCCTGCTGGCCCTTCTCTCTCGCATCAACAACCTTGGGCCTTTTCGCCGAACCCCCTGCAGCTGGATCGGCTCACAAACTGCCGAATGTCACTCCTCAACATCTCATGATACCTAGCCTTCTTCATCTCCTCATCCGCTACATACCGCGGAACTAAAAGTGCCCTCTCTCGAAACATCACGGTGATCTCAGCCAACGTCTTAGTAGTCTGGTGAAGATCCTGAAACTCTCGCGCCAACTGCTGCACCTCAATCACTGGTGCAAACTCACCCCTAAACCTGGTCACAAAATCATCCTAGGTCATCGACTCAACCGAAGCGTCACCAACGGAGCGCCCAACCTTCTCCCACCAATCTCGTGCCATGTCCTTCAGAAGATAGGAAGTAAGTCTCACCTTTGCCCCCTCAGGGCAACTACTGGTGCGCAAGGCGTTAGCAACATCCTCTAACCACCTCCTGCTCGCTATCAGGTCCTTTGCCCCATGATAGTCCGGAGCTCCACATGCCCAGAACTCCCTGAAGGTCAATGAATGCGCCCCTACCAATGCCACCATCTCAGAACGACAGACGCTCAACCGCTCATCCAAAATCTCCAGAATGCCCTCCTTGACCGTACCAAATATCACATGAGTCTGCTCATAATGCAACATGTAATCTCAGACGAGATGAACTCCCTAGTCTGATCATCTAGCTGTCCGGATCCAGAACCTGAGCCTGAGCCCTCTCCAGCTCCAGAACTGCGAACAAGTCTGCCCTGCAGAGTCACCATACTGAAAATAGACCATACAAACCATAAAAATAAGCATCAGAATATACGCAGGGATCACAAACTCTACAAGTTTCCTGGTTTCCTCGCAACTCTCCTTGACTTGAGTACGGATCCTCTACTTCCAGTAGTACGGACCCATACTATCTTCCACGTCTATCCGTACGTTCCCCAAGGATTGCCTTTAATCCACCAAGTCAACCCATATCCATCCAATTAATCCTCATGAAATAAGGCTCCCAGCACTAGATCTCATCCTAGGTTTTTCCTTGGGAAAACTACACACCACTCTCCGCCATCAGCTACAGAAGGAACTCCTGCTAACTCCCTCTAACTAGATCATGAATATAATTACATATAACTAAAACCAGACAATTCTTTTTAATGAGAGGTCTCACACTAAAGTGGTTGGACTCAGACAAGAGCTATGCAATAGAGTTAAAATTAACCTTCTAAAATTATTTTGTTCCCATAATATGTAACTTAGAATATTCGCTTAATAGTTATCTGAAACTAGTGATAACTCCTAAAAAGCTCAAAGCAAGCTACATTCAAGCATCAATTAATCAGAATCAAGCATCACCTAATCAGACCATCCTATCACTGACTGATCAGTACTAGCATACAAGTCTACAAGCTCATACAATAGGCATACAAAGGCATCTCTCCTAGCACTCTATCATGCAAAAACTGAGCAAATCCTTAGCCCTAACTAGCTTGCAATTCACAGATTCAAAGATCAAATCATATCAAATAACATGAATGGGTATTTTGGGAAAACTTACTTGAGGTCGGTCGATTGCATGCACCACACCCTTTATTGTCTTAGAAAACTCTTTTTTTTAAGATTACACTTCTTTTTGAAAAACTTTACCAAATCCTCAGTTTGAGTTCACACACAGCCGAGAGTATGTCTGAATCCCTCAAACTGTCACACCCCCAAACCAGAACGGCAGAAACGTTCGGGGGCGGATGACGTCATGTACAGTATCACAACAATTGCAAAATAGTAATCAAAGTACAACAACCATTACATTCATAAAGTATAGTTTTACATTCGTGTTCAAATCAATGTATACTTGACACCAAAATGTATAGCAAAAACTAAAAGACATGATTCTATGAAGCTCTGTCTTCTCAAAACCTGTGGATACCTGTTTACCGATTTCCTGAGAATACAAGTAGTTTTAAAAAGAGTGTCAACAATTAAGTTGGTGAGTTCATACTCCTACTTTTTCATGATTTTTCACTATTTTAAGGGTGGAATACAGGTGTAACACAAGAAATTTTGTGTTAATACCTAAATGTTTTCAATATCTGTTATGCTTATAAGATTTGTAAGTGGGAGGGGCTCGTTATATGAGTTTAGGCGGTCCCGTTATACTCAATGGGCGGGCCCGTTATATGAGTTTGGGTGGGGCCCGTTATACTCAGTGGGCAGGGCTTGTTACGCAAGTGTGGGTGGGGCCTGATACACTCATTGGGTAGGGCCCATTATATGATTATTTATATAAGTATAAAACCATTTAAAACTTGTTAAAAAATATATTTTTGCAAACTATTTTAATATCATTTGGGTATAGATGTTGAATTTCATGGAACAACCGTATCACAGATTTTACAACTTAAACTTGCTGAATTATTAACAATACAAAGGTTTTCGTTTCAGTAGAACACATACATATAAACTATAATAGGTATAGTTTATGTAACTTACATATTACTTTTCAAAGTTCAGAATACAATACGAAAAACAAACATATAAACTATAATAGGTATAGTTTATGGATCATATGCACTACTTTACATAATCAGAATACATTATGGAAAACAAACATATAAACTATAATAAATATAGTTTATGAGATATACTTACAGTTTATCCATTTCAAAGTAACTTTTCATTATTCTACACGTAACCATCAATATAGCTTTTGTGAGACAAACTTCACGTACTTATCTAAGTACCAACCAAGTCCTGAAATTATAACCAGAGTCTCCTAAAGGGAGAACGTGACACTTGTGTATAGATCTATATGGGACTGACAATCTCGCACCTTAACTGTTCGCTACAGTTAGGCCAGCATGCCTAGGGTGACAAATGTCGTACCGATTGCAATGTAACAACCTGTTATTTCAAGTCTATATAAGTTAAACTTGTTCAAATAAAAGTCTAACTACAATCGTATGCAAGTGAATCCATATCATAACATTAATACAATAAGAACTTAAATTCCTTAAAGGCATGTTTATATAAGTTATTTTATTTGCATACTTTGATAATCATACTTATATATAAGTTATAAACACATATATATTTAAAACTATGCATATATAACTTAATATACAAGTCATTAAAAGTCAAGAAAGTCAAACCAAAGCCAAATAATTAAAATTATTAAAATTATTTGATTTGATGTAATGGAAATAACTTTATTATATTTGTGTTTTAGAAATTTTGAAATCTATAGCACTTGACCGAAAACATCAAATGTGAATCAAAACCGAGACCAAGAACGCACCAACCGAAAAACCCATACGAGAGTCCTATCCTCGGACCGAAATCAAGTTTGCGGTCAAGACCACAAACGTGCGAAGCCGCCTTTCCTTCGGACCGCAATCCTCTCCACCGCAAACCCTTTCTCGGCCGAAATCTCAAACTTCTATCCCTTTGGCACACCTCCCTAAATGATAAATTACATTTCCCTAAGCATCTATCACGTTAAATATTAACCCAATATATATATATATATATATATATATATATATATATATATATATATATATATATATACACACATATAACCAAAAACCCTCATCACTTCTCTTAATTCCCACTTGCAAGTCCACGTTAATTCTCTCAAAAATACTAAAGAACCCTTTCATATTTTTATATCTTCAAAGACCATTTCCTCACTGGTGTATTAGGAAGCTTTGTAAGTATTCTTTAAATTATCTAATAACTTCATATAAACTATTAAGAATATGTTATATGAAGTTATTAGATAATTTAAAGAATACATAGAAAGCTTCCTAATACACCAGTGAGGAAATGGTCTTTGAAGATATAAAAATATGAAAGGGTTCTTTAGGATTTTTGAGAGAATTAACATGGATTTGGAAGTGAGAATTGAGAGAAGTGATGAGGGTTTTTGGTTATATGTATATATATTGGGTTAATATTTAACGTGATAGATGCTTAGGGAAATGTAATTTATTATTTAAGGAGGTGTGCCAAAGGGATAGAAGTTGGAGATTTCGGCTGAGAAAGGGTTTGTGGTTGAGAGGACTGCGGTCTGAAGGAAAGGCGGCTTTGCACATTTGCGGTCTTGACCGCAAACTTGATTTCAGTCCGAGGATAAGACTCTCGCATGGGGTTTTCGGTTGGTGCGTTCTCGGTCTCGCTTTTGATTCACATTTGATGTTTTCGGTCAAGTGTTATAGATTTCTAAATTTCTAAAACACAAATATAATAAAGTTATTTCCATTATATTAAATTAAATAATTTTAAAAATTTTAATTATTTGACTTTGGTTTGACTTTCTTGACTTTTATTGACTTGTATATTAAGTTATATATGCATAGTTTTTAATATATAAGTGTTTATAACTTATATATAAGTATGATTATCAAAGTATGCAAATAAAATAACTTATATAAACATGCCCTTAAGGCATTTAAGTTCTTATTGTATTAATGTTATGATATGGATTCACTTGCATACGATTGTACTTAGACTTTTATTTGAACAAGTTTAACTTACATGGACTTGAAATAATGGGTTGTTACATTATCCCCCGTTAGAGGGAATTTTATCCCAAAATTGTTTTTGAAGTGGTACTCATGAACCAGGGAAAAGGTGTGGGTACTTTTGTTTCATTTGATCTTCCTGTTCCCAAGTGAATTCAGGTCTCCGCTTGGCATTCCAGCGAACCTTCACTATTGGTATACAGCTTTGTTTTGTTCTTTTGATTTCCCTACCTATGATCTCCACTGGTTCTTCTATGAAGTGTAGACTCTCGTTTAAGTCGATTTCATCGAGTGAGATTACAAGAGTCTCGTCTGACAGGCACTTCTTGAGATTAGATACGTGAAAAGTGGGATGAATGTTACTGAGTTCATGTGGTAGATTAAGTTTATAAGCAACCGGACCGATTCTAGCAAGAATCTCGAATGGTCCGATGTACCTTGGATTTAGTTTTCCACATTTTCCGAAACGTATCATTCCTTTCCAGGGTGAGACCTTTAACAGGACACGGTCACCAACCTGAAATTCCAAGGGTTTTCGTCGTTTGTCCGCATAACTCTTTTGTCAGTCTCTAGAAGCTTTCAGTCGTTCCCGGATTTGGACGATCTTTTCTGTTGTCTCTCGAATGATCTCGGGACCGGTTAGAGTACTGTCTGGTACTTGGTTCTTGGCTAGTTGCATATCACCCACTTCAGCCCAGCACAGAGGGGATCTGCACTTACGACCATAGAAGGCTTCAAAGGGAGCAACTTTGATGCTAGTGTGATAGCTATTGTTGTACGAGAATTCGACAAGTGGTAAATGGGTATCCCAAGCTTTACCAAAATCTATCACACAATCCCTCAACATGTCTTCCAGCGTTTGTATGGTTCTCTTGGTTTTCCCATCAGTCTGAGGATGGTGCGCTGTACTCATGTCAAGATTTGTTCCCAAGGACTTTTGCAGTGATTGCCAAAACCACGAGGTACATCTACTATCCCGGTCAGAGATAATGGATATTGGCACACCATGCAATCGTACTATCTCTTTAATGTACGTCCTTGTTAACTTCTCCATTTTGTCAGTTTCTTTTATTGGTAGGAAGTGTGCGGATTTGGTTAATTCGTCGATGATTACCCAAATGGTGTCATGACCACCCGTTGTCCTGGGTAACTTGGTTATGAAATCCATAGTTATCCGCTCCCACTTCCATTCGGGTATTTCTGGTTGTTGTAGTAAACTCGAAGGCTTCTGATATTCTACCTTGACTTTGGTGCAAGTCAGGCACTTGCCCACATAGGTAGCAATTTCAACTTTCATGTTCGGCCACCAATAGAGTTTCTTGAGGTCCAGATACATCTTGTCTGAACCTAGATGAACGGAGTATCGAGTTTTGTGGGCTTCTTTCATGACAACATCTCTGTAGCCACCAAACTTCGGTGTCCAGATCCGATTCATGAGATAACAAATTCTATCACCCTTGATTTCCAAGTTCTTTTCCATTCCTCTTAAGGCTTCACCTGTCATATTCTCAGGTTTTAGGCCTCCAACTGAGCCTTTTTAATCTGAGCGGACAAGTGTGAATGGATTGTCATAGTTACGGACTTTACTCGGCGACCCGAGTATTCTTTTTGACTAAGGGCATCTGCCACTACATTGGCTTTGCCGAGATGATAGCGAATCTCGAATTCGTAATCATTGAGTAGCTCCACCCATTTTCGATGTCTCATGTTAAGCTCCTTTTGATCAAATATATGCTGGAGGAGTTTGTGGTCTGTAAAGACTGTGCATTTCGTACCATAAAGGTAATGCCTCCAGATCTTCAGAGCAAAAACCACTGCTCCCAGTTCAAGGTCGTGTATAGTATCGTTGACCTCGTGGTTCTTAAGCTATCTCGAGGCATAGGATATGACCTTTCCCCGCTGCATAAGAACACAACCTAGCCCTTTCCTGGACGCATTGCAGTAGACTACAAAATCTTTCGTCCCTTCTGGGAGGGACAAGATCGGCGCGCTGCAGAGGGCTTGCTTTAGTGTCTGGAAAGCAGTTTCTTGTTTCTCCTCCTAGCTGAAGGTTACACCCTTCTGAGTCAGGGTGGTGAGGGGTTTTGCGATTTTGGAGAAGTTTTAGATGAACCTTCTGTAATAGCCATCGAGACCTAGAAATTGATGTATCTCTGTTGGGGTTCATGGGGTCGCCCAGTTTTCGATAGCTTTAGTCTTAGAGAGATCAACATGTATCCCTTCCTCGCTAACTACATGACCCAAGAAATCTACCTTCCTGATCCAAAATTCGCACTTTGAGAACTTCACATACAATTTCTCTGCCCTTAAGGTTTCCAAGACTTGTCGTAAGTGTTGACTATGTTCTTCATTACTTTGGGAATAGACTAGTATATCGTCGATGAAAACTATATTGAACTTGTCTAAGTAAGGTTGAGACACATGGTTCATCATGTCCATGAACATTGCGGGCGTATTCGTTAGACCGAAGGGCATCACTACAAATTCATAGTGATTGTAGCGAGTTCTAAATGCGGTCTTTGGAATATCATCCTCATGGACTCGTAGCTGATGGTATCCTGATCTCAGGTCAATCTTGGAGAAGAAAATTGCTCCTTGAAGTTGGTCGAAGAGGTCGTCTATTCGTGGTAGAGGGTATCAGTTCTTGATAGTGAGTTTATTTAATTCCCGGTAGTCTATGCACATTCGGAACGATCCATCTTTCTTCTTCACGAACAAGACCGGTGCTCCCCAGGGTGAGAAGCTTGGTCTTATGAATCCTTTGCTTAGAAGTTCATTTAATTGGCTGGTTAGTTCCTCCATTTCTGATGGTGCTAAACGGTATGGGGATTTAGCTACGCGGGTAGCTCCGGGAATCAAGTCGATTCGGAATTCGACTTGGCGTTCAGGAGGAACTCCTGGGAGATCTTCGGGGAAAACATCGGGGAAATCACAAACTTTGGGGATATCCTTTATGTTTTCATTTCTTGTGTCTTATCTACCACGTGAGCTAATAAGGCACAATAATCTTTGCGAATATACTTCTGGGCCTTGATGCAAGAAATGATTTGACGATTCATATCGGGTTTGTCGCCATAGATAACAAGAGATTCGTTACTTGGCAGATTAAGACGAATGGCTTTTTCATAACGTAGGATATCAGCACGGTGAAGACTTAACCAATCCACGTCAATGATAATGTCGACGATTTTAATTGAGACCGCAATAAGGTCAATTTGGAAAGAATAGTTGTTTAGAGTAGGTGTGCATCCTATGTATATGTCGTTTGTACTCTCGGTCTTTCCGTTAGCCATCTCTATGGTAAATGTGTCTTTTAGTGATTTGGGATTTTGTTTTAGTAGATGTTTTAATTGATGGCTTACGAAGTTTTTCTCCACACCACTATAAAAAAGAATGCATGCGTAAGAATTGTTCAGAAGAAACGTACCCGTAACCACGGTAGGATCTGCCATCTCTTCTTCGTGGCCAATTGCCAAAATTCTTCCTACACCGCCAACATTCCTTGTCTTTGGGCAGTCTCTCTTGAAGTGCCCGGTTTCGCCACACTCATAACAAGCTTGACTTACTCCCACGGCGGGGACTTGGGAGATGGGCTGTGCTGGCGCTTTACAGAAACGAGTGGCATGCCCCTTCCTGTTGCAGTTTCTGCAGTGCATTTCCCTGCAACCTCCCGTGTGATGTAAGTTGCACTTATTACACTTTGGCAAAGTTCCAGCATATCGACTCAGGGGTGCTGGAGTAGCAGAAACAGTGGTAGGAATAGAAGCAGGAATAAGAGCGGGAACAGTAGCAGCGTGAACTGCCACCGTTTGTTGCTTCTTAGAAGGCTCTTGCGATGATTGCCCCTTTCGTTTGTTCCAGAACTTCTTTTTGCTGCCTCATTCTTTGGGTTTTTTCAGAAACGGATGGCATGGAGCCTTGACGAACTCCATGATCTACGAGTGTCTGTGCCAGACGATTGGCACTATCAAAAGTAAGGGGATTGGCAGTTATAATGTTTCCTTGAGTTGGGGGAGTTAACCCCCAGATGTATCTTTCTACTTTCTTACTCTCTGGGGTGACCATCCCGGGAAACAGAAGATCCAGGTCACTAAATGTGGCAGTATAAGCAGCAATATCGGAGTCCTTCATCGTCAGACTCCAGAGTTCCTGCTCTAACTTTTGTATCTCTCCTCTGGGACAATACTCTGCCAGTATCAGAACTTTTAAGTCTTCCCAGCTCATAGCATTGGCTACTGGGAGGGATAACGACTTGACATAGTTGTTCCACCAAGAGAGGGCTCTATCTAAGAAAGTGCATGCTGCAAACTTTACTTTGCTAGCTTCAGGGCACACACATATTTCAAACACTGATTCGGTTTTCTCGAACCAGCATGTTAGCGCCATGACACCTCCGGTGCCATCAAAGGATTTGGGTTTAGCATTCGTGAAGTCTTTATAAGAACACTCCCTTGGGTGTCCAAGACTTTCCCCATGATTAGAGTTGTGAGCACCACTACCGTCTCCACTAGTACCACTAGTGTTAATGTGCGTCATGGCGGCAACCACAGCGGTTTTTACTGCTGCTTGGAAGACGGCAGGGTCATACTGTGGAGGTGGTGGAATTGGTGGATTGTTGTTGAAACGCCTATTTGATTTACATGGCAGCATCTTTTTCTATAAGATTTAGAGAGGAAATGATGATAAGTCCTCTATAGTAGTTACAAGTCAGGTAGCATCTTTTCTATAAGATTTTGAGAGGAAATGGTGATAAGTCCTCTATAGTAGTTACAAGTCAGGTGATATTGAACAAGATATATCTTAGTTCTAAACGTATCATATCCTGACTTTCATAGTGTTCTGCGATTTATAATAGAAGTTTACTAATATAAGTAAACAATCGCAATCTCAATTTATGAAATTTATAGCAACACTTCTAAGGAATTTGTATAGTATGACTCATATTGGGTCCCCCTATAATCACATAGTGCATACAAATTATATATAGCCAAAACCAAATAGACATTCGAATAAGTGATTCTACTCTAAGTCCACAACCAAACAAGGAACAGGAAGTAAAGCTAAAACACCAATTCTAAGTCTGTAAAAATCTTAATTATATATAACTCTTATATATACACTTTATAATTATAGATCTATCAGTAAGAGTCCTTTGTTTTCACATGATTGATTCTAGTAAGAAAGACCTTCTTGAATATTGTTGTTCCAGTGTTATAGTGACATAAAATACTCCTATAGTATTTTAACTTTATGTTTGGTTCTAGAGTTCTTCTAGTATATAGATTTGGTAAGTTTTAGACTTGTTGCAACACCACGATCACTCCCAAATACATGTTGGTCGTATCTCAAACAAATATAGTTGATCAGGCTATATTTATCCCAGATATGATTACATAATTGTCTAGGTTTAACTAAAGTGTCCAACATCTAAATACTTTTGTATAGTTCTCACTATGATACTGTTTCTTGTATGTATGCATGTTAGCATACTTCTTATAAAATACTTAGATTTTAAAAGTATACTTTTAGTCAGAGAGTTTCAGCCCCATTGTATTTATAGTTGTATATCTTTTGTGGTTTGATATACTTAGTTCACTATAAACAATGCTCTGATACCAATCTGTCACACCCCCAAACCGGAACGACGGAAACGTTCGGGGGCGGATGACGTCATCTACAGTGTCACAACAATTGCATAATAGTAATCAAAGTACAACAACCATTACATTGATAAAGTATAGTTTTACATTCGTGTTCAAATCAATGTATACTTGACACCAAAATGTATAGCAAAAACTAAAAGACATGAGTCTATGAAGCTCCGTCTTCTCAAAACCTGTGGATACCTATTTACTAATTTCCTGAGAATACAAGTAGTTTTAAAAAGAGTGTCAACAATTAAGTTGGCGAGTTCATAAGCATGTTTGTAATTGAAATCTGTTATTTGTTCCTTGAAAATGTAAGTATGTTTTCCCAGAAAATCCTATAATTTCTGTTGTAATTGTGTTGTAGTCTTAATGCCCTAAGGCCAAAACATGTAAATGTTATTATACTCTGAGATAGTATAATTTAGTTTTAATTCACATAAAACCATGAAATTTATGTTTTCTCTGCACTGGAATAGTATTCTGTATTTGTACTTGTATAAAAGCTGTATAATTGTAAGTGCCTGAATTCACCAGCTGTACTGTGAAATACTGTATTATAGCTTTATTATTTAATAAAACTAGGTGAAGTTGTTTACTTATTCATACACTAATCGTATTATTCAATACCAAATTGTGAGTTATTATAACCATGCTTGATGACCTAAGATGGCCTGAACACGACGTTCTTCAGACGTCGCAATTGGTACGACATTGGTCACCCCAGGCCTGTCGGCCTAACTGTAGTGAACAGTTAAGGTGCGGGATTGTCAGTCTCATATAGATCTATACACAAGTGTCACGCTCTCCCTCCAGGAGACTCTGGTTATAATTTTAGGACTTGGTTGGTACTTAGATAAATACGTGAAGTGTGTCTCACAAAAGCTATATTGACGGTTACGTGTAGAATAATGAAAAGTTACTTTGAAATGGTTAAACTGTAAGTATATCTCATAAAATATATTTATTATAGTTTATATGTTTGTTTTCCATAATGTATTCTGATTATGTAAAGTAGTGTATATGATCCATAAACTATACCTATTATAGTTTATATGTTTGTTTTTCGTATTGTATTCTGAACTTTGAAAAGTAATATGTAAGTTCCATAAACTATACCTATTATAGTTTATATGTATGTGTTCTACTGAAACGAAAACCTTTGTATTGTTAATAATTCAGCAAGTTTAAGTTGTAAAATCTGTGATACGGTTGTTCCATGAAATTCAACATCTATACCCAAACGATATTAAAATAGTTTGAAAAAATATATTTTTTAACAAGTTTTAAATGGTTTTATAGTTATATAAATAATTACATAATGGGCCCTACCCAATGAGTGTATCAGGCCCCACCCACACTTGCGTAACGAGCCCTGCCCACTGAGTATAACGGGCCCCGCCCAAACTCATATAACGGGCCCCGCCCATTGAGTATAAAGGGACCGCCCAAACTCATATAACGAGCCCCTCCCACTTACAAATCTTATAAGCATAACAGATAATAGCATACAGAATAACCATCGGGCCACGCCCAGTAAGTATACCAACACATACACATACAAGAGTTACACATACATCTAGTATTCTAGCATAACAAATCATGGGCTGGAATTGATGAATTAGACCTGCTAAACATGGTGAGGAAACTCACATCAAACCGCTAAATCTCATAGATAAGTCTCTGGCTGCTGGCCCGCTAAAATCCCCGCGCTATAATCACAAAATATCATCCAATTAATAATTGGATCCCAACTCCTACTAAGAGTCTAAACTAGGGTAAAAGACCTTTTTAACCTTTACCCAACTTGGCCCAAACCCTAGGCCCAATCCAATTGTCCAAAAGCTCGAAATTTCAGAATAATCATTCCAAGCCCAATTATGGCCCAATTTTTCAAATTCGGCCCAAATATCTTTTGTGGGCTTTCAACCAAAAGTCTGCTAAAATACTAACAGGCCTACACTAGAGTTCTGATCGCCCAACAAGGCCTAAGACAACAATGGACCAATATCGAGAAGCCCATAACACCGAAGCCCACTGCTGAGTACGTGAGGTGTACTCGGCCTGTATGCTAGGCTTACTCGCTTTAGGGCTTGTACGCTACGTGTTCCAGCTTGTACACCCAGCGAACTCGACTAGTTTGGCCATCCTTCTCATTTAGCTCTTAAACGGTTAAAACTTCACTTCAAAACTTAGATCTGACTTTCTTGAGTTGGTTTATCATGCAAAGTTGCCAACTTTACGTGCATGCATGGCTTAATGAGGTTCTTAGAGCTCAAAAGAGCTTAATGAATGAATTAATACATCCATGAGACCATAAACACCATAAAGTTGGCACCTTTAAGCTTGAGGAACTCTCCAAACATCTAGATCTACAAGATTTAGCTTTTAAAACGGCCTTAACCCATCACGACCAACCAAAAAGGGACAAAGAAGCATCAAACCATACCATGAAGAGATCTAAGCATATAAAGATCAAGGTTGAGACTTTATACCTTCTTGCAATTGAGAAAGGTGCCTAATCTCTGGATCCACAAGCTCAAGCTCCAACAAAGCATCTGCACCAACTCCTTCTTCTACTAAAGGCACCAACTAACCAAGGAAACATCCCAAAAGGTCAAGAACACTAAATAATGCTATTAGGGTTCGAGATTAGGGTTTTAGGACAATGGAGGCTAATATGGAGGCCAACTCTTGGGACTTAAGGTAAATATATAGGGTGCAACACCCCAAAATTAGGGTTTCATTAAACCTCTCATACGACCAGCGTAACCCTCATACGCCCAACGTATGAGGCTCGAACCACGACCAACCTTCCCATTACTATGCTAAGCGTACACATGTGGTACGCCCCGTGTAGTAGCTTCTCAGCTAGTACGCTAAGCATACCCTATGGTACGACCCGCGTACTAACCACTAGGACCAAAATGCAATAATCTTAATTACAAAGGGCTAAAATAAAACATACCCATTTCAAGTGTTACATGAATTTTAAACGATAATCATACCTAAAAAATTTCATGTGGATTTAATAAATATTTGGCCATGTTTTACAGTTTTTCACTGTCTTTAAAATTGTATAATGGTCACTTTACATCATTTTTGACATGTGGTTAAACGGTTAACAATAGTCACAATCTAAAAAAAATATGCGTCAACAAGTGTTTTAAAATCATGTTTTTCTCAAGCTTTTGTGACGATAACTTAAAGAATAACAATATCAAGAAAAATGATGTGGCAAATAAATACCACGTTTCACTGAATTCAATAATTATGTAACTAAAATTTCATGTATTGTCAGGTCTAGATAACATTTGTGTGTCATAATATAAAAAAACGACATGTTAATGTACAAATAATGTGACAATATGGAAGACAATAATCATGTTCATCTAGACTGTGTGTGTTGACAAAATACTAATGGCTACGGTTTAAATAATTATCTATGTTTGTAGTACAAATAATAGTCACGCACAACAACGTTTGTGTGTCTAAATGATAAAATAGGTTATACTAATTACAAATATTTTGGGTGATCATTTGAATATTGGTCACAATTACAACCACTATTATGTGTATAAATCAATTACAGTTATTTTTTAATTGATTTTCTATGTTGAAACGATATAAAATATTCATAGTTATGACTTTTTTATGTCTGAATGATAACATTGGTCATGAAAAATAATACAAATTTGGTCGTAAGCTAATATTAAATCCTTAATTTTAATAAAATGTGTGTTTTTATAATAATTATAATCATGTTTCACTTAATTGTGTGTCTCTATACGATAGACAATAGTTACAAAAATTTATTGTTTTTCTGACTAATTATTAGGAAATTGACACTTATGAAATTAATTACATGTGGCCATTTAGTGAACATGGTCATGTTCACTGTAATTTCATATCTACAAAAAATAACCAATAGTCTTAATAAACTTTAAATTGTGTGTCACTTTATTAGAAAAACACCACATTGAAACAACATGTATGTCGCTAATTGGTGATATGCAATCACTAAAATTACTAAAAAAGTGTGTCTACTACCAGTTTAACACCACAATATTAGATAAGCTGATTCATTATAGTAAAAAAAAATTCCTTACCCAATAGCTACACTTTAGTAATACGGCCATATTTTTTCATATCATAAGGTCACTAAATTTTAAAGTGACCATAAGAGTCATATAATGGTATCACCTTCGGTCACACTTTCAGTGAAAAAAAAATGTCACTATACACATATGCTCACACTTTTATGGTGCGCCTGTTGATCATTTTTGTACTAGTGTCCATACCTTATGCAACAAAAACACAAGAAAGTAGTCATAACAAAATGAGTTAAGAAATTATTTGGGAAGTAAATGTTATAGACTCTACTATCACTTGAGCATTTACACAAACATATTGTGTGCATACAAATGTTCTACAACATACCTGTTAAAGTACTACCTTCAAAGATATCATGGAATTTTCTTTATCCCAATCAAATAATAGCAACAAGAAGCACATGAAAAATGCAAAATAGAGGCAACAAAAATGTAATCCGTCACACCCCCAAACCAAAACGGCGGAAACGTTTGGGGCGGAGGACGTCATGTAAGTATCACAACACATACATTATAGTAATCAAAGTACAACCAACCATCGCATTAATAAGTATAAGTTTTACATAAGTGTTTAAACATTACATATTCAAACATCAAAGTAGATACAGTAGAAGACAAAAGACGTAACACGATACTAGACTGTCTTCTCAAAAGCTCCGGGAGTGTACCTGTCTACTAGATTCCTGAGAATACAAGTTATTTTGAAAGAGTAGATCAGCATTTAAGCTGGTGAGTTCATAAGTATTTTAGTTATATGAAGTATACTCTAAGTTCTTGGAAAAGTTAACTGGTTCCTCTAGAAAATCCTATATTTTCTGATGTGACAATATGATAACCATAATAGTTCCCTCTACAATTACTTAGTTTATACTAGTCATATATAACCTAATATCGAACTGACAGTTAAATATGTGAATCTGCCCTAAGCCCACAACCAAACAAGGAACAGGAAGTAAGGCGGAAGTCACACATTCCACTGTAAGTCGGATATTAATTATGTATAACTCTGGTGTATAAACTAAGGAGTTATAGAATTAATCATTTAAGGTCCTTTATGTTATACTAGTTTTAAGAGAATGAATGATGACGTTCCAGAAAATTTTATATTTTCTGTTTTACAACTGATAAGTAGTTTTAATTCCATAAAACTGTTCCATTTAAGTAATATTGTACTTATAAAAAGGTTTAACATAATTTTAACTATCCATAAAATTATGAAAAGAATGTTTTCCGTTTTAATGGTAAAAAGTGGTTTTAAATCCCCATAAAACCATTAAGTAGTTTTAAATCCCCATAAAACCGTTCTGATAAATAGTTTTAAATTCCCATAAAACCGTTCTAATAAGTAGTTTTAAATCCCCATAAAACCGTTCTGATAAGTAGTTTTAAATCCCCATAAAACCGTTCCGTTTTGATTATGGAAAATGATTACTACAATAGTATTTCTTAAAAAGAATAAACTACTGGTGAATAACTACCCTAATATTAACCTGGTTAATTAGGGTTAAAATGTGATAAAGTTGTAACCATGCTGGACTAGAATGAACACGACGACCTACTGGTGTCGAAACTGAATATGTAATTGTCAGTCCCGTATAGATCTATACACACAATGTCCGCTCTCCCTCCAAGAGACTCTGGTTACAAGAATATAACATAGCAAGTATTGCTATGTCCTGAATACGTACCATCACATTTTTGTTTGATTAAAGATCGAATTATATCCTTTTCTTGATAAAGTAGTTTAGACCTCGTATACTTATCTAGAAAAATAGATTGCTCGTTTGTTTCATAAATTATACCTACTATAATTTATACGTTCTATCTGATTAGCATGATCTCTACTGAATGTACCCCTTTACTCAGCATGATACAAAGGTAATGATACCGACTGAAGTAACCTTTTATATTCCCATATGTACTATATTATATAATTAAGAAAGAAACGGCCTTCGGACAAATAACCCCACCTTAAGCCCACATCCAGACAAGGAAAAGGAAATAAGGCAACTCATTAGTCCTAAGCCCTTTAAGTCTTATTTATATACCTATACATATATGAACATGATTTTCACAATTATAAGATAAAAGAGTTATAAATATATTTTAAAGAGTTTAACGGTATCTTTAAAAGAGTTTATGTGATTTTGAAAACAGTTCACATAATTTTAAGTCATTATGGAAGTATTGGGTAATCCTTTATTATAAAAATAAAGATTCAAAGCATAAGAAAATCTTTTATGTGATTGATATCACACGTATTTACTAACACAATTAGATTGTGTTCAACTTGTATCCCCCCTAAAAAACATTTAAAATCATTAAAAAGGTAGATTATAAGGGTATGAACTCACTTGATAGTAGTGAAGAATTGAGCAGTACTTCGTTTCTCGAAAGGCTTTATTTATGAAAAACCGGGCCTTGCGAGGGTCGGGCTTAGAAACCGAAAGACTCTATTTTTGCTGACTTCTGGTGTCTCGGGATGTTCTTCGTGTGTTGGATATTGTGACAACCCGATATTCCAAGTCAATGTATTGTTCAAAAGTCAAATGTTATAATCTATTTTGGAATCATTAAAAATAGCGTCAAAAATGAAGTGTTCTAAAGTCTCAATTGGGATACATAAAATGTTAGATATTGTGTCAAGGTTTTCAGAAATATAAAGAACACTCAAATCCGAGTTATAACGAAGAAGTTATGACCAATCGAAAATCCACGACACAACCGGTAAAACACTGTTAAGCGTAAAAAGTGAAATTTCAATAAAATACTTTTTAGCCTTAGGTGTCTAAACGAAAGTCGTAGATTATGTTAAACCGTGAGCGTGTATAAAAAGAACGCCAAAATCTGACTCCGTATGAGGAACTTATGATTTTTCTAAGTTTCAGATATAGCAGTAGACAACTAAAAACTCGAAATAGAGATCGAGCGATTTTTAGCCAACGTAACCTAAACAAGAATTGAAGATCTCGACAATAGTAAAACAACGGTAAAAAGACAGACGAAAACAGACATCGGATGAAGAAGTTATGAATTTTTAATGAATTTTTCCTCTCCCGGCCTATTAAAAATATAATATTAAAAACTTAATTCAAAATTAGCCGACGGGGTCTAAACGAACGTTGTAGAGCATAATCTCACCTACGCGTGGATATAAAGAACGTCGGAATCGGAGCTCGTATTCGAGACATATGAATTTCTGAAGTTCGGGGCACGCACACCAACCTTATCTGAAGACTCACGACGTGAGCTAGAGACTCACGACGTGAGTCTATGACTGATGTGTGCCAGAGCTAGACCACCAGGCGTCACGTCTACGGGCCAAACTCACGACGTGAGCCATCCCATGCTCACGACGTGAGTCCCGAAAGTTCACCCTATAAATAAGATGCGAGGGTTCCGACTTCTCTTGCTCATTTCCCTCTTCTCTCTCACTTATACTCTACGTTTAGCACCCCGAGACGACCCCGACACTCCGGTTACATATCCAAATTTTGACGAAAGTCCGAAGCTCCAAGAATCCCGAGAAACTTACCACTTCCCGGTCGAAGTGCTGCCCGAGAAAATCTCGTTTTCTTCAAATCACCACACTTTCCAGGTGAGTTCATACCCCTATATTTTCACGTCTTTTTCATGTTTTAGGGGGGGAAATACAAGTGAAACACGAGAAAAACTTATGTTAAAATACGCATCGTTATATATGGTTTCAAATACTTTACCTACATTTTGTTTATACATGTTAAACAACATTAATACCAACGTTACACTTTACATGCAAAGTTGGTATTACATCGAGTTTTTACCACCAAATGGAACACACTTCTGAAAAACTATAATAGGTATAGTTTACGAGTTATTCATGACATCTTTACATAAACACTGTAAAAAGGAAACACTTTCGTTTACAAGAAACGTGGACTTTTCATTCCGTAAATCTATTGATATTAAGTTTTGTGAGACATCCGGCTTCACCGTACTCTCGAGTACGCATTTCAAGTCCTATATTATAAACCATAATCTCTTGTAGGGAGAGCGTGATACTTGTGTATAGATCTATACGAGATTGACAATCTCGCACCTAAACTGTTAGCTACAGTTAGACCGGTAGGTCTGGGGTGACAAACGTCATAACACCGCAACGCCTGAAGAACGTTGTTACAGGCAGTCTGGGTCAATAGCATGGTTATAAAACTCACATGGAATATCAAAATATTTTTGATTTACGAGACTCTTAAATGCATTCAGTAATTACATTATATATGTATAAATCCACTTTCACCATTTTAGCATGAAAGATATTATTGCATTCCAGCATTTGGAACTTTTTCAAACTATCACACATACATAGAAAATATTGGATTTTCTGGAAAACACGTTCAGTTATTTTTACCGAAAGACATACAAATTTTAGTACAAAAACGCTTATGAACTCACCAACTTAATTGTTGACACTGCTTTCAAAACTACTTGTATTTCTCAAGGAATCAGTAATACAGGTAAACATCAGCTTTTGGATAAGGAACGCTAAGGCGTCAGTTATCAAAACATTTTAAATCGTCATATTTGTAATATTCTTTTGAAACATGTATTACATGCAACAATGTAACTTTTTATTATATTTATGATGGTTGGGTTTACTTTCTTTACAAATATTCAACTGTTATGATACTACGTGAAGTCACCCACCCCTGAATGTTTCCGTCATTCTGGTTTGGGGGTGTGACAGATATGATACCCGGGCTTCGGGGTAGTCTAGAGAGGTTATAGAGGGTATGAGAGATGAGAGAGTTTGAAATTTTCTAAACAATTCCGGATACCCTCGCATCTTATTTATAGAGGTGGAACTGGTCCTCGTATGCTGGGCGTACATACGAAGAACGATGGGTGTTCCGGTACGCAGGGCGTAGCCTCGTACGCGTTGCGTTCGTTGATACGTGGTGCATCTTTGGTTACGGGGCTTCGTACGTGGCTGGTACATGTATGCATGCGACGGAGGGGCGACATGGTCAATCCAAGGCCATGTTCTTGAGTACGCTGGGCGTAAATCAGTACGCGGGTCGTACTTGTATTTTCCAAACTTCAAAAACTCATATCTTTTGCATATAAGTTCCATTTTTGACGTTCTTTATATCCACCCGTAGGTGAGATCAAGATCTACAACTTTCGTTTAGACTTCGTCGGCTAATTTTGACTTTATTTTTAAAGTTATATTTTTAACAGGCCGGGACAGGAAAAGTCCGTTAAAAATTCATAACTTCTTCATCCGACCTCCGTTTTTGTCTGTCTTTTTACCGTTGGATTTCTTTTGATAAGATCTTCGATTATCGTTTAGGTTGTTTTGGCCAAAAGTTGCTCGATCTAATTTCGAGTTTTTAGTTGTGTACTGCTAAACCGAAACTTAGAAAAATCATAACTTCTTCATACGAAGTCAGATTTGGACGTTATTTTTATGTAAACTCTCGGTTTAACATATTCTACGACTTTTATTTTGATTGTTAAGGCTAAAAAGCATTCGATTGTAAACTCACTTTTTACGTCGCTTAGTCGGTTTTGTCGCGAATCTTCGATTGGTCATAACTTCTTCGTTATAACTCGGATTTCGGCGTTCTTTATATGTACGGAAACCTAGTTACAATCTCTACCAATTTATTTATCCCAATTAAGATTTTTAAACAATTTATTTTTGACCTAAATTTGACTGGTGTTACATAATCTATAAAGCAACACGCAAAAACAATGAAAAAGGATTTCAGTCATGGAAATAAACCAATGGAGCTGTAAAAAAATGCAAAGATGATGGGGAAATAGCAAGAAACTAGATACATTCATGATGATCGATTTGGAAATTCAGAAGAAGGAGAACTCTAACCGTAATTTCTTAATTGATTTGGAATCCATGATCAGGGGGTACAATTCATGATGTGAGTTGCAGGTCAAACTTGTGAAGTTAGTGTGACAGGTAGCAAACACTTTGACAACATCAAAGGGAAGATACCACCGTTGTGATCCATGAATGTTGAATTAGAGGGAGACTGATATGGAACCGTAAATTGTCTGCATTTAAACTCTAAAAATTGAAGGGTAGGATGAAGCACTTTATGTTGGTGGGAATTAGGAGTGGGCACTATAAAAATTAGAAATTTAGATATACAGTCTCTATTTATTTAATATGACACCAGTTTTATGACATGCAAAAATGTATGTCGTAAATCCTTCAAATTTTGAAAGAGAATACATTTTTTACCACATGCACTTTTACGTGTCATAAAACTAGTGTGTGTCATCGTGTATGTGTCATTAAAGGCCTACATTCTAGTAGTGTACATGACATGTATTTTGTAGTTACTCACCTTAAAAGCTTTATATCTCACTTATTTCTATTAATATAAGTACAAAATGACCAAAATACTTTGATGAGGGATCCGAACTTCGTAACCTTGTTTTATAGTGTAAACCCTTATTACTAGCCTTCATATACATTTTGGAGTCATCCAAAAGAACATAATACTCGTGTGTTTTTACACTATAAAAGGACACATTCCATTTCCCTTAATATAACCAAACATGTAATTTTTTTCTTTATAGCATTGTACTTTACTCTAATGGCCCCAAATCTTTCCTAAACTCTTCCATTTGATGATTCTATACATAATAAGTCTTAACCACTTCTAATTATACTCAAATAACTCTTGTTTCATGCATGTATTAATAGTCAAAGTTCATAACGTCTCATGGTGTCAAGGATGCACACATGAGAACACCAACCATCCACTTTAAGTCTTAAGCTACCAATAAGTTCATATTTAATGTTTGATTACCTTCTTATAACTTAATGATAACTAATTATCTTTTTAATCATGTTCAATCATTACAACAAACCTAAATTTATTCCTAAACCATGATTTCATTCATTCAAATATGATACTAAGTAAAATATTGAGTTGTGAGACTATGATATCATTTAAATCCTTCAAACCACTTCAAAACTTCTATATATCTTAATTTAAATCATTTTATTCCATTTAATTGTTTACCAATTTTTGTTTGAAGATTAATTAGTTTTGATTGAAAACCATTTCATTTCATTCAAATGGTGTATTACTACTAGAATCACCAATTACACTGACAACTTTAATAGATACCTTGGATCAACATAAGAAATAACATTTACACTAACAAATCAAGTAATAATCCTAAACTTAATGGATTTTGTCTCAAATCTACATCTACAAACTAATGTACAACTCATTCTAGCTTATGATACAACTCTATATATAGCTAAGGTTTCTAGTTATCCTAATTTGACCATTAGAGATGGAATTATTCCAATGGATGGAATAGAATTAACTTGATGTTATAGAGTTACATTTATCATTAAATATTACTCAAATCATATATTGACCATAACGATTTGTGAGGATAAATACAAACCTCAGGTCGAGTTTGAGAGAAATCAAAGAGAAGAACTACCTTCAATGTCCAATGATCAAATCATTTACCTCTATTATTCTAAACACTTGAAATCACACCTCAACCATTAATATATCTCCACAAATTTCAATAATTACCATGACATTTCTACATCAACTTGAATGAAATTGAAAAATATGAGACTTCTATCTTATATATGTTTCACCATTTATCACCTTAAACCCCTTTAATAACTATTACTTCACTTTGGCCACCTTAATCAATTGTCTTTTAATATATCTTCAAATTTTCTACTAAAAGCCTCATAGTATAAATACTTTTGTCAAGATAGTCCTTGACTAACCCTAACTAAGTACCATAACTTTGACTTAATTGTCATATTTAGTCATTCTTTATTTATTTTCTCTTTTATGTTTAAACTAATTTCCTTCATTAAAATCTTCAATCAAATAATAATATAATAATTCCTATACTCATTTTATTATTATTATGTTATATTCTCATTATTTTATTATTTATTTACATATTTATCTAAATTTAAATTTAGTCCTAAAAGTGGATGTTACCCACATTGCCTTACATTTTCAGAGGATATATGGTATGGTTCAACATACACATATTGTATGTAATATTCTTTCGTAAATCCAAGTGTGATTATACCATACTTAAGCAAGTCTCTTCTCTTGTATCTGCCATTTTTTTTTCATTTAGAACCTAGGTACTAACTTGAAAAACTTCATCACAACTAATAATTATTCTTTTAATATTATTGGTTAGAAAATAAAAAAATATATATAACGAAAAATTGAGATGGTAGTTGTTACATGTGAGTTGAGCATTAAAGACCCAAAAGATATGATGGAGTATTCTGATGGAGTATTTTCCAAAATTAACTAGGCAGATGCGATGGAGCAGAATGGAGTAGGCAAAATCCATTGGGAAAATATGTTGGAGGCATGGATTCAAATGCCCTCTAGGATAATTAAAGATGCTCTTTGGTGGTAAAGATGCTCTTCTAGGTGCAAGGGTGCTCTTTGGTGGTAAATTTGCTCTCTTGGAGAAAATGTGCTATCTTGGAGTGAAGGTGATCTATAGGAGAAAAGTTGCTCTATTAGAGTAAAGTTCATGTCTTGGAGTATGGGTTATTTCGAGTAAATGTGTTCTCCTAGGTCAAAGGGTCTCCTAGGTGCATATTTTATGGCCATGTACATCTATGAAGGTTGAAGATTCTAGAAGCAACTACGTAGCAATTTGTGATTAGTTGATTTTTATTTAGGCCTATAAATGGATGGGCATGGACCATTATGGTTTTATGCCTGATACTCGGTCTATAAGTGGAGGCTGTTAGCTAAGATTTATGGATAGTCTTCTCTGTGGTCTTTAGAGAGTGTTTATGAGGTCTTTTTTATCTTGATTGTACTGTTATTCTGTTTGAGCTAAGTGAATACATATACTCCATACTACCTTTTAGATGTACTTCATACTGGCCGAACTACATTAAATATTGTGTCTTTGTGTATATGTGTGTGATTCCATGTGCTTTCTCCTTTATTCTCTAACTAGTGTTTCTCTAACTAGTGTTGTTGGAGCTACGGTTTGTTAGTAGATTGAAGAGATGTAATCCCATAAGTTTGTATTAGAGAAATTCAATGGTGTGAATGACTTAACTTTATGGAAGGTGAAGATGGTGCCTCTTTTGATTCAATAAGTTTGTACAATGGCTTTGGAAGGAAAAGAAAAACTACTAACATACATGGTTGAAACATTGAAGAAGGATATTCTAGAAAAAGGGCATAGTTTTATTATGTTAAGCTTAATGAATGAAGTACTACAGGAATAACTATATGGCAAGTATCAAAACAATTATCTCACAAATTTGTTGTATCAAAAGAAATGTTACTATGCTCTCCAGTTGACAAAAAGTACCCACGTAAAGGATTATTTGGATAAATTCAACCATATCATCTGGGATTTAAAAGGAGTTAACATAAAGATTAAAGATGAAGACCATGCTCTCATTTTGTTATGTTTACTACTGAATTCTTATGAATATTTTGTTGATACCATGATATATGGTAGGAAAACGATCATTAAGATTGATATGAATGATTTTTTTTGTCTAAAGATTTGAAATAGTAATATTATTTTAGTAAAGATGTTTTCGATTATGGTTTGTTCTTAGACATGGAAAGAACAAAAAAAATATATTGAGGAAAGAGAGGGATGTCACATTTTAAATATAAGTCTTTGGCTAAGATTAAATGATACAACTGCAAGCGAAAGGGTCACTTCAGAAGAGAGCATCTACCAAAAAAAAGGGAATGTGAGAATGTCAAGGTTGGATCAAACAATAATAACAATGTTAATGTGGTTCAAGGAAGTTCAAATAAAGGAGACATGGGCTACATTTTGGCTATAAACACGACTATTCTATATATGATTTGATCTTGGACTGAAGATCATCTCACCATATGACAATGGGATGTTAAGTTTCAATGGTTATGCCACGATGTAGATAAAAATTCATGATGGTATGATAAAAAAAACACTTGATTGCTGGTATGTTCCTGATCTTCGAAAGAACTTAATTTCTCTTGGGGTTTTTGGACAAGAACGGGCTAACGTCTTCTTCTGGAGGTCGTTGGGTGAAAGTCTCCAAACGGGATCTTGTAGTTATGAAGGGAAAGCTGCAACATGGTATTTATTTTCTGGCAGGTTGCATAGTCAAAGGGATGATGGTTGTATCCATGTCCTTGGAGCATTGTGATGATGAAAAAAGTTATGGCATTAAAGATTGGGGCACATGAGTGACAAGGGCATGGGCATAAGTAAATTCACTCAAAATGGATATTGAGTTGGAGGGTTTTAATTATTCGTTTGATTAAACCCTGCTTGGAAAAAGGTATAGTGAGGCATCGCATTGTACGACACATATCACAACAAAATGGAATGGAAGAATGAAAGAACCAAACACTTATGCAACATGCAAGATACATGAAATTATTTTCTAATTTATCAAAGTAATTATGGACAGAAGTAGTTAATACTCCTTGGTATATGTTTAATAGATCTACATTAACTATAATCAACTTAAACAATCCTCAAGAGGTATGGTCCGGGAAATCCTCTGATAATTCTGGTTTATGGATATTTGGATGCGTTGCTTATAAACTGCAGCTGGTGGAAATGAAGTGCATATTTCTAGGATAGAAAACTAGAGTAAAAGGTTATTGATTGTATTGTACAGAAGAAGGAATTGAAGGAAGGACTTAAAAGTATAATATTTTTGGTGGCCACGACGTGGCAGTGTAGTCGCCACGATGTGGCATCATCTGATAGACTTGCTCCTTTCATTTAGGCACCACGACGTGGCATGGTGTTGGCCATGATGTAGTGGCGACCAACATGCAAAACCATAATATTTTAGGCCTTAAGCCCTTATTAAGGGATGTGTTGGCTAGGGTTTGCTAATCCTCATCCTCCATCACCTCCCTTTCAACCTAAGTAAGCCCAAGCATCCATTTTCAAGTTCCTAAATTTTCTTGGTGGTTTTTGGTGATATCGAAGGGGGAGAAGGAGTCCTGTGAGCATCAATCCAATAATCAAGTTTCCCTACCACCTTATTGAACATATTTAGGACCATTGTAAGTCCACAAGTTCAAGTCTTTATCTGATATTCTTCTAGATCTTGGATTTTATGTACTTTTCTCCTTGTTTGGGATAGTTTGAGTGGATGGATTTCATAAAGTTGGCAACTTTATGAATCATTAAGGTCCCTTTGTTGTTTCTTGTTCCAGATCTGAAGTATTATAGAGTTTCGATTCAATGTATGAGGTTTTAACCTCATTTTCACCTATTTGACCTATCTAGAGTTCAACACATGCATTAGAAATGCATGTCCATAAAGAAAGGATTTTTAGGAGGTCTATAGGTTTAAGAAATCCTTCTGGAAGAGATGAGTGTGTGGCTTAATGTATTAAGGGCTTAATCCATTAACCTATCTAGGAATAGTTCCTATGACGTGGCAATATGCTCACCACAACATGGTGATTGGGGTTTCTCACGACAGTTTGTCTTGAGGCTTCCATGTCGTGGCAGATGCCTAGCCATGATCTTGTGGTCAACAAAGTTGACTTTTGTCTGTTGACCTTGACCGTTGACTTTTTGCCAAGATTGATTTCTGGTTAACTTGAGGGTTTTTGGGCTATATATTGAGGATGTACCTCTAATTATTGCATATGTGGATCATAACACTAGCCTTTGTTTCATGTGACCTGTGTTACTTGTCTGCTAGCTTGCAAGGTGAGTTTTATCACTATACCTTGTACTGCAGTATGTATCCTTGTGTGTAGGATGTTTTTATGTTGTAGTGTTCTGTTAGTCTGGTAGATCTGCTATGATTACATGTGGTTGTTAGTTATTGTTTTTTTAATATGTCGACATATTGTGGTTGGGTTGAGGCGATCCTACTCTGTACTGTAGGGTAAGATACCTAGGCAGTACAGTTGATACTGTAGGCCTAAGGAGAGAGGTCTAATTTTATGATGCAGGCTCCGGAGAGCAGTCTAGGTCTACTGTAGGCCTTGCCAGGTGGTCCGGACAGACTGTGGGCTCATAGGTGCATGCATTGTATGTGTATTGTTGTGTGGGGTATATTGGGGGAACTCACTAAGCTTTGGACTACGGTTGTGGATTTAAATGTTTCAAGTACATTCAAAGGATCGGGGGAAGGCGAAAGCGCAATTATACACATTATCCCATAGATTTATGTTTGAGAAATGTTATTTGACATTCTAATTTTTATGGTTATGTTTTAAAACAATGATTGGATAACTTATGATTTCTATAGAAATATCTTTTGAAAATGAAAAATTTTACGATGGGGATTGGGATGTTACAAGTTGGCATGAGAGCCCTAATTTAAGAGATCTAGATGAACATTCGTGTGATTCCAGATTCAAACTATGGATATGCAAAAGCTTTTTCACAACATTTTTTCTAAAAATAAAATTCAAAATGGGAGAATCGATGTGTACAGTTAGTTGGAGCTCAAGAAAAAGTTATTCAATAAGATACCTACACTTATTATATGTATATTGCTGATATGCTAAGATGTTAGAATTGCATGCTAGTTCATAGGCTAGGAATCATCAAGAATAGCATGATATAATTGCTTAATTTGTGATGTCTGATAGATTAGGGGATTTCTTGTTATGCTATTTGAGACTGACATTATTGATGTATTTGCTAAGTGTATGCATCATGATCGTATATAAAAAGGATTTTATAGCCTGAGAATGCTTGATTTAGCCTTATTTCATGTTCCTTATTTGGTTGTAGGCTTACAGTCGAATCAATTATTCGACTACCTATCGAATCTGGCGTTATGTATAATTAGCATACACACGACGACCACAGTGTTATTAAAGGTTTCATGAGTTGGGTGTGGGATTTGTAACAACAAAATTTTCAACCCAAAATTCATTTTTACTTATTCAAATATATCAGAGTATAATTACATTATGCAGAAAGTTGTTGCGCATGCGCATAAGTACAGTCGAACCTTGCCCTTCTCACGAACCAATAGAGCACCTGAAAACATTTCTAATCAACTGGGTAAGCACGGAGCTTAGTGAGTCCCCAAAATACCATATATCACAATACATATATCGGTCCCGCCAAATAAGCATGTAAATGATCCCCACCTAATGAGCATATAAACGGGCCCAACCCAAACGACATAATGGGCCCCTCCAAATATACATGATGGGCCCGCCCGATATACATAACCATATTACACATATAGAGACTACACTTTTAGGCTCTACTAATACAACCACATAGAGGCTATGCTTTCAACTCTACTAACTTCGAGTACACTAACATTGAGCACCTAGAGACTATACTACCGAATTTACTCTACTAGCTCTTTTAACCTAACATACATGGATATGTATTGAATACACAGTATAGTAAGGTAACTCACCTGGAAAATTTTCTCTGTCAACTAATAGCTATCTAGGTGATTATATTGGTGATCCAACTGGCAGGTAACATGCCTAACAAGTATTAACCTATAATACTATAACTTATTAATATTTATGACAATCTAGTAATGAAAGCTAGATCTTTCATTAATCCCAATGAATACTGAGAGATATATCAAATAAGGATCAGTCGGGCAGGAAAGTTGGGAGGTAGGATGATGTGCACAATATTACATATTTGTTTTAAATTTATAACCTAACTTCATTTGCTAACTATGTATTTATAGGCAGTGTACCTAATCAGATTATAGAATAGCTCGGGTAAGTTGGGTGTCAATCACAGGGAACGTAATTCAATTAAATATATTAACTACTTCTACATAAGATAAGAAACAAACTATTATTGGGCGGCTTTACTGATTTTTTTAAGATCATAAGAGCTTAAACTATCAACTAACAATTTAGCAAGAAAAGAAAAAAACCTAACTTCAAGAACTAAAAGAATACTACTGCTTAGATCCGATTATGGTTGAAATCTAATGGATGGATTATATTGATTACCAATTTGTAACTAGCTATTATGATCAAATATCTAGGCCTATCAATTTATGAATTACTAAGAAATGATCATGGACAAGTTAAACACCAAATCAATAATAAGCATAAATTGGACTATGAGTGATAGTAGTTACTTTCCTATGATCAATTTAAGCAACCAAGCACAAATTAAGATTCGTTATACTCTTTGAGACAATTAAAGTTACTAGATTTAATTACTTAATCTAAGATGTGATTAATCCTAGCTCTAACTATTTAATGATCATAAACAATTGGAGACAAATTCATGCAATTAATATGATCAATTAACACACAAAATTTGATTTATAAGCAACATAAACTAGATCTAAAACATGTTAGGGTTTAAATATCAAACACAAGTAAAATCAAATATATTAATCCAAATATCAAAATCAACACATATGGATCAAGTTCATCTTCTCCAAAGAGAAGTAAAAGGTATTTAGCATCTCATTGTAACAGAACCAACTAGATCAATGTGGAATTTCTCTAAATCTTCTTCAATCCTTGAGATCCACATGATTTTCAGACTTATTTTAGGTTTCTAAGGATTTTTTGTCGTAATTCTCCTCAGAAAACTGATTGTAGGACTTTGGATTCGACCTAACGTTCAGTTTTTTATAATTGCCAAAATTATGATCACCACGTCGTGGTTGACCGCCACCACGACGTGATCCTCGAGTAAATCTCGTATCCTCCAAGTCATCTGATTGGTCGTGGATCTTCTTATCACCACTTCGTGTTGGAGATCACCATGACATGTTCTTCAGTCTTCTTTTCTTCTTCTTTTGTTTTAGCTCCCATTTCCTGCTTCCAGCTCCTCGTTTGCTTGCTTTTTGTGCCGAGGAAGTCTTCACTGCTAAAAAACATATTTCAAACATAATAACCATATTTTGTCCTAAAATAATCATAATTGTAGCTAAGTATTAGAAATATGCATTAAATACATGATTGATTATACACATATCATATGACCATTTTGGGATATAGCATTTCTGAAATCCAACAACCAAACCAACGTGACCATTCTAGACACCTCTCCAGTAAGTAGATGTATCAATATCATATCTGGAATTACTGATAAATCTGATTTATATACATTCATAACAATGACTATGAGTATAAATAATTTACACTTAAAGTGTAGTAAGTATAGCCTAACCTACAGAGAGTTTCTAGCAAAAACTGGGAAGATCGCAGGCAGAACTTCGATACTACACACCCATATCAGTCGGGCTTACTGAATCCTCCTAACATCGCTAGAAGGAAGTTTTTCGAAAACCAAAAGCTCCTGAATGCCATTTTTTAGAGAGAGATTGGTGTGAGAGTTAAGGGAGGGATTGGCAGCTATTTATACTAATTTTTGGGGAGGCGCGCCACGCCCTAGGGCTTCGTCGTTCCTCTCGTCGGTCGCCATGTGTCAGGTTAGCATTTGTCCGCGTAGCCACCTTCTAGAAGTGCTCGCCGCGCATATGTGTGTATAACATAAAACCTGAATTTTGTAAATTATGTACCTGCTTCATATGAGCTCCGTTTTTTATGTTATTTATATCCATGCATAGCTATAGACGAGTTCTACAAATTTCATTTAGACTATGTCGGCTAATTCTCATTTCAAGTTTAAAGTTATATTTTTAAATTCCTAGACTGTTAAATCCTATATAAAAATCATAACTCTTCCATACAACATCCATTCGCGGCTGTCTATATATCAACAGAATTGTATCTATGAGATCTTCAACTCACGTCTAGATTGTTTGGGCTAATAATGAACCGATTTCTATTTAGATTTCTATGTCGCATACTGTTGCACTGCAACTTCTAAAAATCATAACTTCCTTATGTGAAGTCAGATTTGGATGTTCTCTATATGCACGCTCTCGTTTTTACAATTACCATGACTTTCATCAAGACTATTTATCCTAAATAGTCCTCTATCAAAAACTTCTATTTATGTAAGTAGTCATTTTATAATGTAAGACGAAAATGGTGTGTTGCAACTCTCCCCCACATACATAGATTTCATCCTCAAATTCCTACTCCTAGCGCACCTAGACGTAATCTTATTGGATATATCGTGATCTCGCTAATGTTCTCGCATTGATATTACTTGTAGAACTTCGTTTTCTACCTTAGACATAGTCTCGAACTTCTCACAAAGTCTTCCAAACCCGGGAACTCATCGGTCTGGAGTTTCAGAATCTTTACTATACAATGAACGATCACCTTCTGACATGAAATGATGATTTTTCCTTTGACTAGGAACACTGTGGACTAGATATGAGGCGATCAATTAAGAAAATTTATCTACTATATCCTAAGGAAATCCACTTTCTGGAACATGCCTCTAAAAAGGCTTGTGGCATATCCTTTAAACACATAGATCTAGATCATAAATAATATTCCAACCTATTTCATGTGTTCCAACATCCTGAATTATAACCCAAACTACTATAACAGGTTTACTGGCTTGAAAACACTAGAACCAATACTCTAATATTGGTGACAGACTCATCATAAGGCTTGCTTATCTTCGAACCTCCAAGATTATAATGAACGCTAGTTTACTAATAACCTTTTTCACAATACTGTAACTACTTTTCCTATGTAAAGGTATAACTATTGTTTGCGGAATTCGTTCTTATGCCCGCTCACAATATGTCGTGACATTATCCAACTACTAGGATTTCGATGCCAGATTGATCTTGCCATTTTCCCCCCTTGGGCCTAAAGACTCACGATCAAATCTTCGATGGCCCTAAAGACTCATACCTATTATTTGATAGTCGTTGTCATCATCCTTCCTTGATATCTACTTATCACCATAAATCTTTGCTTTTTAAACTTTTGAACCTGCAACTGATTAAAGGTCCTTAATCTACACTGAAGGGATGCTAAAGTCTAACTGTCGTCCAATGTCAACTTATGAACGTTGGAATTCGATCTTAGTTTTCTATTAATTCTTATGCTTATCGACTAAAGGAATAACTAAACTAATTAGGTAGCTTAACTCGAAGATCTATGATGCATATACAGTTCCACTCGATGATCTATCTAACATGAATCTTAACAAACATGTCTAAGAATTTATACTAATCGCTTACGATCCTTTTGTGTTCTCTATCGCCAACTGAAACCTTGCATCCTAAAAGCTTGAGAAGCTCCTCAACAATATTATAATATCTTATTGCAGTTCTAAAACTCATAGGAAATCCTTAGATCTTTTCCTTGCAGGTCTATCTTTTATTGATATCTGATGTGGCTTCTTTACAATTGAATCTCCAATAACTACTACTTCTTATGTAGTTTTAACACCGAGTCACTTCTAAAGTTGAACTCTTGCCAATTTATGCTAGGAACTTTTAGTTAATCCTAATTTCTACTGGTAACATCAGCACCGTATGGTTGAACCTGGATCAACAACTTGCTCCATCACTCCTATTATGTATGCTACTGATATATATGCAACCCTTGGAAAGTACTACCATCTCTCTTAATTGACATTTTCCATCCTGGATGATTCTTTACTAGGCGTCTCTATACGCATATTAGACGATGACTTAAAACGTTTGTACTACGGAAATGTTTTTCCTTGACATAGATCTTATGGCTTCTGTATTTTGGTATATGGAAACTAAGTCCTTGCTACGAGGTTAACTAAGCTTTCAAATTCTGATGTATGCATTGAGTACCCGACGCACTCTATGGAAAATTATGTCATCTATTGAACTCTTGATCCTCTACTGGGAGGATATATCCCTCATCCATGGAGGTACGAACCTAAATGATTCTCTTGGCTATCTGAGCTGCACTTGGGAATTTGGAAAATTCCTAAATCCTATCAGTCGCTAGGGAGGAAGGTCCCACCTTTTTTTGAGAAGCAAGAAACTCATAACCTATGGGTAATCTAGCAGAAGACTTCCTTTTTTTGTTTTTCGCCTAACGAAATTGAAACTAACAACCTATGCTTGCTCGTGCTGCAATTTTCTTGGACCTTGATGTCGAAATTGAAATTTGAACTAACCTTCATACTTTCTCCTTAAGGGTCAGTTCTCCCCGACTTGGGTTCGACTCATCATTTGTTGTTGCTCGTAACAAGCCGAAGTCTATCTTGGCTTTGCCTACGTGATTCGTGGCTCCTTTTGAATTTGAAGAAAGTCATGGTTTTCATATCCAATGAACTTCGATAACCTCATCGCGGTACTACTGATTGTGCCTACTGCAGGTGATCTTCTCACATATCATGACTTAAACAGGATAAGGTCGTAACAAGACAATGTTGTCTAAAAACCCACTAAGGCATACATATAACTAAAAGGTATAAGGGGGTATTATTATCATAATTGAACTAATAGCTACAACGACGATTGCTGAATTCACTCCATCCTTCTCGTTTCTTTGGGACGATCACCTTGTCGCGTTCCGAATATCCTTCTTTATTTATGCGACTGAAGTCGGTACTACATCGAGCGAGGTTCTCAGAACCAACTCACTTACACAATTCTACTTTATTCGGACTCGATATTTTATAGCTGCTTGGGCCCAAAGTTAGAGTCGCACCATACCACATGGAATGATGGAAACAATGTAAAAAAATTCATAGTGTTAGCCTTACTATTTACCTCACTAACACTGCCTTAAAAACTTTTTGACTCTTCATGATCCAAGTGTGAGTCATGTGCTTCGGGTAGTATAGGCCTTTACTACCTTTAACAACTACTCATACTTGTCCCAAGAATATTCTTACAGTTTTTAAGTCATTTCCAATTTTACATATGTTGATTGCAAACATATATGTATGTATGTGTTCCCACGAGCACATACATAAATTTTTTCTAGACTCCACTAGAATTTTGCATATTTACCGATGCCCTACCTTACGAATATATATCCTATCAAGCATATATTAAACTTCGTAGACTATCCTTCTGGGATTCCTTTCCACTTCACCCTACGATTAGCTGAGGAAGAACTTCTACCAATATTAACTAATTATCGGACGAATAAAATTGCATGCCTCTAAAATCAAACAGCCTGTCGACTGAAATATCTGACACTATGACGGTTTGACTCAGACAAGAGTTGTGCAATAGCACCAAATCAAGCAATCTAAAACTATTTAATTTAAGGAGGATGCAACCTAATGTATTTGTCAAATAACTAATCAATATTAATATAGGTCCTAGGAAACAATTAACAAGAAAAATCCTAGACTATAAGGCATATTAACTATTAGGTAATTCTATCCTACAATTCCTAATAAGATCTCTAGCCTACATACTATCATGCATTTCTAACATTTCTCATATCAGCAATCCAAATCAATACAAATATTTTGGGAATCACTTTCCTTTATGAGCTCTGGCTGACTGTACGCATTGTATTCTTTGTATTATTCTTTTTATAAAAATATTAATTAATTACTTAGATCCTTAGTTTGAGTCTAGAATCATAGGAGTGTTCATCCAGTTCTCTCAAACTAGGAATCTGATACCAACTTGTAACGTCCTGATGTTCAACCCAAAATTTTCATTTTTACTTATTCAAGTATATCATAGTATAATTACATTATGCGGAAACATGTTGCGAATATGCATGTGTATAGTCGAACCTTGCCCTTCTCACGAATTGATAGAGCATCTAAAAACATTTATAATCAACTGGGTAACCACGAAGCTTAGTGAGTTCCTTAGATACCTTATACCACAATACATATATCGGGCCCCGCCCAATAACCATATAAATGAGCCTTGTCGAATGAGCATATAAACGGGCGATGTCCAAACTACATAATGGGTCCCGCCCAATATACATAACAGGCCCCACCCAATATACATGACGGGCACTGCCCAACATACATAACCATATTACACATATGGAGACTACACTTTTAGGTTCTACTAATACATGCACATAGAGGTTAAAATTTCTACTCTACTAACTTCGAGTACCCCAACATAAAGCACCTAGAGACTTTACTATTGGATCTACTCTACTAGCCCTTATAAAGCAACACACATGGATATGTATTCTAATATACACTATAGTGAGGTAACTCACCTGGACTATTTTGCATATGATTAATAGCTATCTGAGTTATTCTACTGGCGATCCAATTGGCAGGTAACGCGCCTAACATGTACTAACCTATAATACTATAACTTATTGATATCTATGACAATCTAGTAATGAAAGCGCGATCTTTCATTAATCCGAATGAATACTGAGAGTTCTATCAAATAAGGATCAACTAGGCATGAGAGTTGGGAGGCAGGACCATTTCGACATATAGCCTTTCTGAAATCCAAAAACCAAGCCAATGTGACCACTCTAGACACCTCTCTAATAAGTAGATGCATCAGTATTATAACCAGAATTACTGATTAATCTTATTTATATATTCATAACAACGACTCTGAATATAAATATAATTTACACTTAAAGCGTAGTAAGTGTAGCCTAACTTATAGAGAGTTTCTATTGAAAAATAGAAAGATTGCCATCAAAACTTAAATACTACACACCCATATCAGTCGGGCTTGCTGAACCCTCCTAACCTCTCTAGAAGGAAAAAAATTTTCGAATCCCAAAAGCTCCTGAAAGTTAGTTTTTAGAGAGAGATCAGAGAGAGATTGATTTGAAAGTGAAGGGCAGGGGGATTGAAAACTATTTATATTGATTTTTGTTTAGGCGTGTTGTGCCCTCGCTGGTCACCACGAGTCAGTTCAAGATTTGTTTGCATAGCCACCTTCTACAAGCGTGCGCTTCACGTATGTACGCGTGGCGCAAAACGTGAATTTTGTAAATTCCATAACTTCATCATACAAGCTTAATTTTCGACCTTCTCTATATATGTGCGTAGCTATCGATGAGATCTACATATTTCACTTAGACTTAGTTCGCTAATTCTCATTTTATTTTTGAAGTTATATTTTTTAAGGGCTTAGACTGCTAAAAGTTATCGAGTTCCCCCACCACCTTGGTGATATTGAAGGAGGAGAAGGTATCATTTGGGCATATATCCAATAAGCAAGTTCCCCCACCACCTTAGTGAGCATATTTTGAACCATTGTAAGTCCACAAGTTCAAGTCTTTATGTGTCATTCTTCTAGATCTAGGCTTTTATGCACTTTTCTCCATGTTTGAGATAGTTTGAGTGGAAGAATTCCATAAAGTTGGCAACTTTATGGATCCTTGAGGTTCCTTTGTAGCTTCTAGTTCCAGGTATGAAGTATTATAGATTTTTGACTCCATGCATGCGGTTTTGACCTCACCATTTTTGATCTATCTAGAGTTCAAGACATGGAGTGGACATTCATGTCCATAAATCAAAGATTTTTCTGAGGTCTATACGTGGAAGAAAGCCTTCTGGAAGAGATGAGTGTGTGGCTTAATGGATTAAGGGCTTAATCCTTTAAGTTATCCATGAATAGTTTCCACGAAGTGGCGATATGCTCACCACGTTGTAGCGATCGAGGTTTCTCGTGACTGTTTGTCCTGAGGCTTCTATGTTGTAGAAGATGCTTGGCCACGACGTGGTGGCTAGCAAAATTGACTTTTGGATGTTGGCCTTGACTGTTGATTGTTGACTTTTTGACAAAGATTAGCTGTGGTCAACTTGAGGGTTTTTGGGCTATAGATTATGGATGTACCTATGATTGTTGCATAGGTGGCTTGTAGCACTAGTACTTTTCTCGTGTGAGCAATGTTGATAGTTTGCTAGCCTGTGAGGTGAGTTTTCTCGCTATACTTTGTAGTGAAGTATGTATCCTTGTGTGTAGGATGTTGTTATGCTATAATGATCTGTTAGTCTGGTAGATATATTATGATTACTTGTGTTTTCTGGTTATTTTTTGTTTGTTTTCATATGCTAACATATTGTGGTTAGGTTGAGGTGGTCCTGCTCTGTGTTGTAGTCCAAGATACATGGGCACTCCAGTTGAGACTGTAGGCCCAAGGTGCATGTTATGTATGTGTATTGTTGTGTGGGGTATTTTGGGGGAACTCACTAATCTTTGGCTTACGTTTGTAGGTTTAAATGTTTCAGGTACTTCAAAGGACCGGGGGAAGGTGAAGGCTTAATTATACACATCATCACGTGGATTTATATTTGATAAATGTTATTTGTGACTCTGATTTTTATGGTTGCATTTTGAAACAATGAATTGGATAAATTATGCTTTTTATGAAAATGTCTTTTGAAAATGAAAAATTTTACTATGGGTTTTTGTAACATTCCAAATCAGGTATTACCATTTGAACCCTCGAATTGAAAATATATAGCATAATGGTCCCTTAGTACGCGGGGCGTACTCCAGGAGTACGCTTAGCGTACTAAGGATGAATGATCGCGGAGGGTGGCCGCGTACGCGGGGCGTACCTAGAGGTACGTGAGGCGTACGCGACAGAGAAGCAAAACCCTAATTTTCGGACATGACACATATTTAAACATCCTTAAGCCTCTTGGACCAAACCATAATCAACCTCCATAGCCGCATTTCGCCCTTTTACTCCAGAGTTTCCTTGTGAGAGTGTTCTTGAGCATAAAGAGTGTATTTGTTCCCATTTAAGAGTTTATTGAAAAAGAAGAAGTTAGTAAGCAAGCTTGGTGTGGTATTGAGCTTCAAGATCCTGCATCTAGTTCACCTTGAGGAGCTTCTGGAGGTATAAAGTTTTAATCTTGCCATCTTATTGATTAGATTGAGCTAGGGTTTGCTTTATTGTCCCATTTATGTTCATGGATCATCTCTTAGGAGTTTGAGCAACTCCAGAGCTTAGGAAGAGTAGATCTGAGGTCCCTTGGTTCATTCATACCATAAAAATGCAATCTTGATGGGTGTTTTGACCTCATGCATGAGTTAAGACCCTTGGAAAGGTCATAATGGGTTATAAGGGGTTGTTGGGAACATATGGAGCATGCAAGGGCATAAAGTTGCCAACTTTATGCCTTAGAACGTCTTAATGGACTTAGATCTGAAGCCTGACGGTTATATCCCAATCATTAAGAACTTAATGGTCATTAATGAATGTCAGACTAGTACGCTACGCGTAGAAGCATGTACGCAGTGCGTACGGCTAAAGGAGCCAGTACGATGAGCGTACAGGAGTGGTACGCAAGGCGTACACACTTAGATGGGTTTGGGCTTGTTTTCGGCTTGTAAGCCCTTTGGGCCTTAATCAGTTATTGGGCGTGGTCATGTTTTGAGTTGGTGGTCCAATTTATCTGTTTTGGGCAATGGTTGCTATGGTTGGGCCTTATTGGGCCATGTGTCCTATTAATAGGTTTGGACATGGATTTAAGCCCATTAGCAAAGGAAAGACTTTTGGGCCATTATGGATGAACTTGGGCTTAGATAATTGGGTCTTTAATTAGATTATACTTAATCCTAATTTTGGGTTAATGGCATATTGTTCATCACGGGTGGTTTCGGGATGTTAGGCGAGCAGCTTTCGAGTTCAATAGACAGAGGTGAGTCTCTTCACCATACCAATGGGTCGAAGGCACCAAGGCCGGCCCATTTTATGATATATGGTACACTAGTGATGTAGTGATATGTGGTATACTAGTTGGTTATATGCTATATGGTATGCTAGTTGTTTTGTGATACTTGCATGAAAGATCTCGGGAGGTTCCCGAGGCACTTGGGTGTAAGACCTTGGAGGGTTTCCATGGCATCCTAAGTAAAGACCTCGAGGGGTTCCTGAGGCACTAGGGTATAAGACCTTGGAGGGTTTCCATGGCATCTCTAGTCAAGACCTCCGGTGGTTCCCGGGGCATTGGGCTAAGACCATGTAGGGTTCCCATGGCACCCGGAGTAAGACCCTGGAGGGTTTCCAGGGCATCCTTATATGTTTGTATACATGGCTTATGTTGCTTATGTGATTGATATGGCTTATGTGATTATGTGCATTATGTGGGCTATGCTCTGGGGAACTCACTAAGCATTAGCTTACAGTTTGTTGGTTGTTTCAGGTACTTCAGGATCTAAGGGTAAGGGCCTGGCGTGATGGTGCGGCATGCACTCTCTGGCGTTTTGTTTGGGGACACTCTGATTTTATGAACAATTTATCTGATGTTATGGATTTTGAAAACAATTGTGATTGGGATTTTATAATTTATGGAAATGATTTCGTTATTTAAAAATGAAAAATTTTATTGAAATTTTGGGTTGTTACAAGTTGGTATCAGAGCCTTGGTTTGAGGGATTCGGGCACACTCTCGGGTGTGTTAAGACTCAAACTAAGGAAATGGTAAAAATTGTTTTCAAAAATCAAAGTTAAAAACTTCTTAAAACCGATTTCTTGTAAGAAAAAGGGAGAGTGCAATGCGCGTAATCGGCCGAGCTCAAGTAAGTATTTTCCCCAGTATGTTAGCCATGGTATGTTGATATTTGGAATGTGATAATCATATGGATCTTGCTATGTGTATGCTTTCAAAATTATATACGGTTAGGGTCTTATAGCCTTAGAATAATTGATTTGGGCTTATTTCATGTTCCTCGTTTGGTTGTGGTCGTGGGGTAGAGTTTGTTATTCGAAAGTCTATTTGATCCTGTTCTGTGTATAATTTGCATGCACAGGGCAACCTATTATGATTGATTTGAGTTCTGGTTTGATGGGATTGAGCAAATCTTAGGATAGCCTAGGATTTGAGTTATGCAGTAGTCTGTGAAATATGTTTTGTTCTGGGACGAATTAGAGTTATCAGGTAGAGCGTTGGGGAAGGTACAGGTAGGTGTGGAAGGTAGTATTGGGCTGGTACTACTGAAATCACAGGACCTGTACCCGAACTAATGTTAGATCTGGAAGCTCTAAGGATAACCGGTGTGGAATGATTCCCTTTTTGTACATCCTGATCATTATGTCTTATGGTATTTCAGTGCAGTATGGTGATGACACGACATGGAGCAGGGGGATCGGGATCAAGATCAAGATCTGGGTCTGGGTCGGGCTATGCTACTGAGCCCATTGATGAGAGGTTGCGCGAGCTTATCGCGGCCGAGGTTATAAGGGGTATTCTTGACGCTACCCCAATGATATTCGGGACCGTCAAGGAGGGGATGATGGAGATCATGGAGGAGCAGCTCAGGTCCTTCCGAGCCGAGATTGTCGCAGGCCAGGTCGTGGCCCAAACTCCCTCATTTTGGGATTTCAAGGCGTGCGGGGCGCCCGAGTTCTTTGGGGCCAGGGACCCCATAGTTAGTCGACGCTGGGTGGCAGACATGGAGAATGCCCAGCGCACGAGCTCTTTCCCCGAGGCAGCAAAAGTGGGGTTTGCTTCATGTATGCTGAGGGGCCGAGCCAGGGACTGGTGGGAGAAGGTGACCCACGAGGTGGGATCAGCTGGAGTTGCTGAGATGTCATGGGAGGAGTTTGTTAGGCGTTTTGAGTTGGAGTTCACACCATCCATCGAGGTGCAACGGATTGTGAGGGAGTTCCATGAGTTACAGCAGACCACCGAGAATGTGGCGGAGATCACCACCAAGTTTCGGGAACGTGCACTATTGATCCCGCAGTATGCTGCGGATAAAGATATGAGGAGGACGAGGTATCATTCCATGATGAGGAATGATATCCGCGAGTTCGTGAGCTTCTCAGGGTGCAAAACCCTGAATGAGATGGTGGAGAAGGTCCAGGAACGGGAGATAGAGTTGGAGTTCCGCACCAAGCGGAAGCCAGAGCAGGTTTAGGCAGCTGTGGGTGAGGCTAAAAAGCCTAAGACCTCTGATTCTTCTGGTAGGGGCCAGCAGGGCCGTGGCCGGTGTGCCTAGTGCAGGAGGTCACACAGAGGAGTTTTTCGAGTGGTGGGCACAGTATGTTATACATGTGGTCAGCCCGGCCACGTGAGCAGGGACTGCCCCACGAAAGGCTTGATTTTTTCCACTACAACCAGACCGACCATAAAAGGGCTAATTGTCCGAGGTTGCAGGGAGGAGGAGGAGCAGTGGCGGCGCTTGCGCCCGCCACAATGAGGATCACTGATGGCCGCCCTACCAAGGCGGAAGCTCCTGCGGTGAAGAGCCACACATTTCAGCCGACCACAGAGGAGGCTCGAGCTACACCAAACGCTGCGGCTGGTACGTAATCTATTTTTCTTGTTTGATATTATTTGATTATGCTTATATGTATACATATGTGCACTTGTATAGGGACCTTTTTGGTCAACGGTATGTCAGCTCATGTTCTTTTCGATTCGGGAGCTACCCGATCATTCGCATCTCTTGCGCTTAGCAAGAAGTTCCGGGATGCTCCGGGGACTTTGGATTCCCCGCTGGAGGTTGAGATTGCAGATGATCGCACCGTGAGTGCTGCGAGGGTATATCAGGACTGCGTCCTGAACGTGTTTGGGGAGAGGTTCCGTGTTGATTTGGTTCTGATACCGCTACGAGGGCTGAAGGTGATTGTCGGGATGGACTGGTTGGGGGCCAATGGGGTCATGATAGACTGCGAGCGCCAGTTGGTGAGTTCGAACCCCAAGTGGGGGAGAACTGGTTATTCATAGGAAGAGGGCCTCGCAGGGGCCAACTCTCTGTTTGGCTGCGAGGGCTAGGAGACTTCTCCATCAGGGTTGTTCGAGATTTTTGGCATACATCTCAGGTACGAGGGTTGAGCCCACGACAGATTTGAGTAGTGTACCGGTTGTACGAGATTTTCGGGATGCCTTTCCCGAAGAGTTTCCAGGGGTGCCTCCGAAGAGGCAAGTAGAGTTCCGCACTGATTTGGTGTCGGGTGCCGCTCCGATAGCTAAGGCACCGTACCGGCTAGCAAAGCCCGAGATACAGGAGTTGTCTACGCAGCTTCAGGAGCTGCGAGACTGAGGGTTTATTCGTCCGAGCAGTTCCCCATGGGGAGCACTGATCCTGTTCGAGAAGAAGAAGGACGAGTCACACAGGATGTGAATTGATTATCGGGAGTTAAACAAGCTAACGGTGAAAACCGTTACCCACTTCTGAGGATCGATGATTTGTTTCATTAGCTTCAGGGTGCATCTTGGTTTTCCAAGATTGATCTTCGGTCGGGGTACCGTCAGATGAGGATTAGGGATGAGGATATACCGAAGACAGCCTTCAGGACTCAATATGATCACTATGCATTTGTGGTGATGCCATTTGTCACAACTAGGAATTCTAATGCTTTGTAAACATTGAACAAGGATAACATTGTAACTAAAAACTTGAAAACGATGTATGATTCTTATTCAATGACAACCAAATTCCATCAAACACTCTATTCAAAACACTCAAATAGTCAACAAAAGGTTGGAAACCCTAGAAATCCCGGTTTAAGTCCATTATGGACTAGGATTTCTTTATTGGGCCTAATGGGCCAATAAACCTCCAATGTGACTATCTTGGGCTTAGAACTCTTAAATGGGCTCTAATTGGACCCACTATCATAAGACTTAACCTTTTTGGGCTTTATAAGTCTAAAATGGACTAGTTACCTTTAATGGGCCTTATTGGGCCATAACAATCCAATAAGCCCTAAAAAGCCACAAATCCATTCTTGCATGCACATTTGGGCCGTAACCCACTCCAAAGGCTCAAATGGGCAAAGCTATTAAATTGGGCTCCGTATTTTGGACTCTAACACCAAGGCCCAAATCTTTTCTTCTCTCTCTCTCTCTCTCTCTCGGCCCAAGCAAAACAAAACAAAAAAAATAGGAAAAGAAGGGATAAGGGAGGGTTGACTTTCCAAGGTGCCACTTCATAATTATCCATGGGATATCCATGCATCAAGTCACATACTTCCATGCATCCATCCTATCACCTCTCTCTCTTCTCCTTCTACTACTCTCGGCCGAGAGTATCAACACACACACACACACACACTTATTTCACTTCTAAATCCTCTCAAGAACTCACAACAACTTCTTCACTTTTCCTTCAAAATTTTCGAGAGTTAGGGCTCTTCAAGGAGGTTATTCCATAATAATCATCATCATTGGTAAGTTATTGTTTAGATCCATAACCTAGTCTCTTTATTTCATCAAAACTTCTTCCTATCTCACACCATTTTCGTGATCTACTTCTTAGAAGCTTCTAAAGTTCGAAATCAACCCAAGAAAGCTTGCTAGGGCCGAAAAATATCATCAAACTCTTCCCTTTCTTCTTCAAATCGAAAACAACAAGCAAAGGTGAGTTCATACCCTTCTATTTTCGGTTTTCACAAGTTTTATGGGGGAGAATACAAGTAAAATGTGTAGATCTATGTGTATGTGTATGTTATGTGTGATTTCATGTGTTTATGTGGTAAATATGTAACAAAAAGAAAGAAATCTCGAGATCTATGGCACAAGAAGGAAAATAAACATGATCTAAGATGTATTACACTAAACAAGTCAAGAAAAAGTACCCTCTAAGGTTATAAAAAAACATATTGCAACATAAAACTCATTTTTGGACTATAGTTGTCAAATAAACAAAAGTTGGGTTAAAAATGGTCATTCACGTTTTTCTTAAGGACCAAAAGAGTCAAAACAGTTAAAATAAATGTTTTTATGAATATTATGCTCTTTAAGGGACTAGAAATGTGATTTGTAGCCTAATGGGCCAAATTTTGGGCTTTTCGGCCCATAGGCCCAAATATTGCGAAAAATGTGATTTTCAAGGGGTTGAAATGGTAAATTTCTCAAAACTTTAGGTAAAAGGGTAAACAAAACTATTTCAGGGGTTAAAATGATATTTTTTCCAAAAAGGACCAAAAATATAAAGTTTTTGGAAATTGGGTCAAAATTGTAAAAGTTGCGAAAAGTTTGGACTTTAACTAAAAAACTCTTTGCTGAAAGGGCTGAAACTGCCAAAGAGTAAATTTTGAGCTAAAAACATTACTTAAACAAGCTTATGGGTCAAAGATGTCAAGAAAAATGGTTCAAGGACCTAAAATGTCATGTTTTTATAAAAAGGGCAAAAATTGCCAACTTTACAAAAATAAGGGGTTGAATAGGTCAAACTAATGTTTTTGGTCAATTATGTTGATAATAAAAATTTGGTCAAAATATGCAAAACTTTATAACTTATGGGTTGTAAATAGAAAAATAGCTATTTTTACAAATCTATAAATCGTTATAAAACAAATTCGTGAATTCTACAACACATCGATTAAATAGCTCGCAACCTTAATTCTATATAAAACAAGTAAACGTTCAAGTGGTTGGGCTTGAGAGATTCTAAACATGCTTAATGGGCCTTCGTGACTCATTAACATGGCTTTTGGGCCCAACATAATTAATACATGTTATTGGGCCTCCTGTGACCAAATTACATGCTTAATGGACCCTCAATGGTTTTTACATGCTATTGGGCCTCAGTGGCCCATTATGCACTACTAGTAAGGTCCAAGTAAATTATATGCAAAAGGGGCCAATGCGCTTTTCGTATAAAATAAAATTCGATCATTAATCAAGGTTAATCAAACTCATGTGGATTGAGTGAGTAATAACGGGTGACACCAATAAGTGTCCGTCGTAGTCTGTAGTTGTAATCAAAGTCTCCTGGAGGGAGAGCGAGAGTTTGTGTATAGATCTATACGGGGGTGACTCCCCCACACCTAAGCTGTTCGCCACAGTTAGACTCGGCCAGTGTAGGGTGACAAAGTCTTAAGATCTAAATTCGGTGTTCATTAGAATACTAAGACAGACGAACTAGTCATTATCATGCATGGTTATAACGACTCACGTAGAAATCCGACATCATTAATCAGTGGAAATCATTAATCAAGGGAAATCATTAATCAAAGGAAGATCATTAATCAATGGAAATCATATTCATTCGATGTAACGGTTCAATAAAGCAAAACAATCATAACTTTTATTCGGAAGACATCGGGTTTTCCGGGGAGATAAATCTTACTCACTTGTACTTTCAAACATTATAATGCAAAACTTCTCATTTATTCATGTTTTGAAATCATTCACGCATATACTTACAGGATCATCACAATATTTTTCAAGAAAGTTTTATTACAGAAAATATCGGATTTTTTGGGTTTTACCAATGACATAAACTACTTTACCTCAAACACACTTATGAACTCACCAACATTATATATGTTGACCGTTTTCAAAATAACTTGTATTCTCAGGTAATCATTAGACAAGGAGGCATCCGGTGTGTTGAAAGTTTTCTTTTGTAGTAGCTAATCACCAAACACTTTATATATTGAAATCATGTAATGTAAACCTTGTACTCGATGTAAACAATGCCATTTGTACTATGTAATGGTTGGTGATGCATGCGTTATGTTTCATATATATTCATTGTGATGATATTTCAATTTAAGTCACACGAGCCCTCAGACGTTTCCGCCGTCTGGTTCGGGGGTGTGACACCATTCTGGATCACCAATGTCCCAGCGGCGTTCATGGACCTCATGAACAGGGTGTGCAGACCGATGTTGGATCGTCCTGTGATTTTTTTTATTGATGATATCTTGGTATATTCTAAGACCAAGGAGCAGCACGAGCAACATTTGAGGGAGGTATTGGAGACACTGAGGACGGAAAAGCTTTATGCCAAGTTCTCGAAGTGTGATTTCTAGCTGCGTAAGGTGCAGTTTTTGGGGCACATCATCAACCAAGAGGGTATTTTGATTGATCCATCCAAGATTGAGGTAGTGATGCGATGGGAAGTACCGAACAATGCATCTGAAATCCATAGCTTCTTGGGCCTAGTGGTATTACCAGATATTTATTCAGAATTTCTCCAAGATTGTCGTACCTTTGACTCGCTTGACTAAGAAGAATATGAAATTTTGGTTGGGCTCGGATCAGCAGTTGTCTTTCGAGACCTTGAGACAGAGGTTATGTGAGGCACCGATTTTAGCATTACCCGAGGGGCTGGATGATTTGGTGGTGTATTGTGATGCATCTAACACACGGTTAGGGGCTATTTTGATGTAGAGGGGGCATGTGATCACGTACGCCTCGAGGCAACTGAAGCCCCATGAGGCAAACTACCCCACTCACGACCTAGAATTGGGGGCGGTGGTGTTTTCCCTCAAAATCTGGAGGCATTACTTGTACGGAGTTCGGTGTACCATCTACACTGACCACAAAATTTTTAAATATTTGATGGATCAGAAGAACCTCAACATGCGACAGAGGAGGTGGTTAGATGTACTGAAAGATTATGACTGCGAGATTTTATACCATCCAGTGAAGGCCAACGTGGTGGCCGATACCTTGAGCCGCAAGGCGGCGAGTGCTCCGATTGGAAATATCTGTTTGAGGATAACGGTGGTTTCCCCCTTGTTGGATATGATCAAGGAGGCTCGGGTGGAGGGTTTGAAGAAAGAGAACTGGAAAACAGAGCGGATTTGGGGTCAGGTTCCCTTGTTTGTTTGGGATGGTCGAGGACTTTTGACACAGTGTGGTCGGGTGTGGGTACCGGTATTCTGGGGAGTGAGACAGAAGATCTTGTAGGAGGCACATAAGTCTAAGTTCTCTATTCATCGTGGGGCTACAAATATGTACAAATACCCGAAGCAGGAGATCGCCTGGTTTATAGAGCGGTGCTTGACATGCAGGAAGGTCAAGGCCGAACATCAGCGGCCTTATGGCAAGGTTCAGCCGCTACCTATTCCTATGTGGAAATGGGAAGAGATCACCATGGACTTCATCATGAAGTTACCTATGAAAACGAGGGGCGTGGATTCTATTTGGGTCATTGTGGACAGGTTGACGAAGAGTGCCCATTTTATTCCGATCTCCGAGAGTATCTCTACTGAGAAATTAACAGATACTTATTGTGCGAGAGGTGGTGGTCAGGCACGGGGTGCCAGTGTCGGTAGTCTCTGACCGGGATGTTCGTTTTACATCCAGGTTTTGGAGGAAGTTTCACGAGAAATTGGGAACTCAGTTACATTTCAGTACCGCGTATCACCCCCAGACAGATGGCCAGAGCGAGCGGACGATCCAGACGTTTGAGGATATGCTACGGGAATGCGTATTGGACTTCGGAGGGAGTTGGGATACATAGCTACACTAGCAGAGTTTTCCTATAACAATAGTTATCATGCTAGTATCGACCAACCCTCGTTCGAGATGTTGTATGGTCAGAGGTGCAGGACTCCCGTATGCGGGGGAGATATAGGGCATCGAGTCATGGGGAGCACCGAGGTGGTTCTCAAGACTACCGAGTTGATTCAGTAGGTGCGCGACAGGCTACGAGTCACACAGAGCCGTCAGAAGAGTTATGATGAACGGCGTCGATCGGATCTCGAGTTTCAGGTGGGAGATTTCGTCTTCCTGAAAGTGTCACCATGGAAGGGCATCATTACGTTTCGGAAGAGGGGCAAGTTGGGGCCCTGATTTATTGGTCCGTTCAGGATTTCTTCCCGATTCGGCAGGGTTGCTTATCGACTCGACCTCCCGGACGAGCTGAGTCATATTCATAACACCTTCCATGTGTCCCAGCTTCGGAAGTGTGTCACTGACGAGGACACATTTATCTCTTTGGACGACATTCAGGTAGATGAAAGCCTGAACTACATTGAGAAACCCATCGCGGTTTTGGATAGGAATACTAAGCTTCTTCGTAACAAGGAGGTGAAGCTAGTGAAGGTGCAATGGCAGTACCGAAGAGGCTCCAAATGGACATGGGAGCCGGAGGATGATATGCGAGAGCATTACCCGGATCTATTTGTGTATGCGGACTTCAAGAACGAAGTCTAATTCAAGTGGAGGAGAGTTGTAACACTCCAAATCAAGTATTACCATTTGAACCCTCGAATTGAAAATATATAGCATAATGGTCCCTTAGTACGCGGGGCTTACTCCAGGTGAACGCTTAGCGTACTAAGGATGAATGATCGCAGAGGGTGGCCGCGTACGCGGGGCGTACGCGAAAGAGGAGCAAAACCCTAATTTTCGGACTTGACACCTATTTAAACATCCTTAAGCCTCTTGGACCAAACCCTAATCATCCTCCATAGCCTCATTTCGCCCTTTACACCAGAGTTTCCTTGTGAGAGTGTTCTTGAGCTTAAAGAGTGTATTTGTGGCCATTTTAGAGTTTATTCAAGAAGAAGAAGTTAGTGAGCAAGCTTGGTGTGGTATTGAGCTTCAAGATCTTGCATCGAGTTCACCTTGAGGGGCTTCTGGAGGTATAAAGTTTTAATCTTCCCATCTTATTCATTAGATTGAGCTAGGGTTTGCTTTATTGTCCCATTTGTGTTCATGGATCATCTCTTTGGAGTTTGAGCAACTCCAGAGCTTAGGAAGAGTAGATATGAGGTCCCTTAGTTCATTCATACCATAAAAATGCAATCTTGATGGGTTTTTTTGACCTCATGCATGAGTTAAGACCCTTGGAAAGGTCTTAGTGGGTTATTAGGGGATGTTGGGAACATATGGAGCATGCAAGGGCATAAAGTTGCCAACTTTATGCCTTGGAACGTCTTAATGGACTCAGATCTGAAGTCTGACGGTTATATTCCAAGCATTAAGAACTTAATGATCATTTATGCATGCCAGACTAGTACGCCGCGCGTAGAAGCATGACTCAGCACGCACGACAAAAGTAGCCAGTATGTTGAGCGTACAGGAGTGGTACGCAAGGCGTATGCACTCAGATGGGTTTGGGCTTGTTTTGGGCTTGTAAGCCCTTTGGGCCTTAATTAGTTATTGGGCATGGTCATGTTTTGAGTTGGTGGTCCAATTTATCTGTTTTGGGTCATGGTTGCTATTGTAGGGCCTTATTGGGCCATGTGGCCCATTAATAGCTTTGGATATGGACTTTAAGCCCATTAGCAAAGGAAATACTTTTGGGCCATTATGGAAGGACTTGGGCTTAGATAATTGGGCTCTTTAATTATATTGTACTTAATCCTAATTTTGGGTTAATGGCATTATTGATCAGCACGGGTGGTTTCCGGCTGTTAGGCGAGCAGCTTTCAAGTTCAGCAGACTGAGGTGAGTCTTCTCACCATACCAATGGGTCGAAGGCACCAAGGTCGGCCGATTTTGTGATATGTGGTATACTAGTCATGTAGTGATATGTGGTATACTAGTTGGTTATATGCTATATGGTATGCTAGTTGTTTTGTGATATTTGCAAGAAAGACCTCGGGGGGTTCCCGAGGCACTTGGGTGTAAGACCTTGGAGGGTTTTCATTGCATCCTAAGTAAAGACCTTGGGGGTTCCTGAGGCACTAGGGTATAAGACCTTGGAGGGTTTCCATGGCATCTCTACTCAAGACCTCGGGGGGTTCCCGAGGCATTGGGTTAAGACCATGTGGGGGTTCCCACGTCACCCGGAGTAAGACCCTGGAGGGTTTCCAGGGAATTCTTATATGTTTGTATACATAGCTTATGTTGCTTATGTGTTTGATATGGCTTATGTGATTATGTGGATTATATGGCCTATGCTTTGGGGAACTCACTAAGCATTAGCTTACAATTTGTTGGTTGTTTCAGGTACTTCAGGATCTAAGGGAAAGGGCTCGGCGTGATGGTACGGCATGCACTCTCTGGCGTTTTGTTTGGGGACACTCTGATTTTATGAATAATTTATCTGATGTTATGGATTTTGAAAACAATTGTGATTGGGATTTTATAATTTATGGAAATTATTTCATTATTTAAAAATGAAAAATTTTATTGAAAATTTGGGTTGTTACAGTTTTGGCATGTTACAGTCCTTTGATAAATCTGTTATGAGTAACCAAAGAGGAGATAGTATTTGTCCTATAGGGAATCATGAGCAGGATGCTAGGCATAAGGTAGAGTTTGTAACTAAAACTCTAGATATAGTTGTGATAAATGACAAACAACAACTTGGTGAAAATCAGTCAAGATCTAATAAATCCCAAAAGCAACCCATGGTACAGTAGTCTAGTGATGTTGATACCAAGAAGGAAAATAAGGATGTGTTAGTTCATATGACATTGCTTATGTAGCTTGTGCTTTGGTGATCAGAGAATACATTGATATTGATGAGCTTCGATCTTAGAAAGAGGATGTAGTGGGTAAAAAACCAATAAACATGTTGATGGTGAAATGAAGGAATTCATGGAGTCGAATAATGAAACATGAGTTATTTTCTCAATACCAAAAGAACAAAAGTAGTAGGATACAAATGGCTGTTTAAGAGAAATGAAGGAATTCATGGAGTCGAACCATCTTGGTTCAAAGATATTTTGTGGCAAAAGGGTTCTCACATAAAGAAGGAATTGACTATCATGAGGTGTTCTCATCGGTTGTGACGAAAAATAACTTTGAGTTCTATAGTCCATGGTTAGTGCACTTGGTCTGGATCTTGAACAAGTTGATGTGAAAACTTCATTTCTTTATGGCAGTTTAGATGAGAAGATGTACAAGTCCCAAGCAAAAGGGTTCCTTGATTCCAAGAAATATCATGTATGTTGCTGAAAAAATATCTTTATGGTTTAAAGCAGTCACTAAGACAATGTTACTAGAGATTTGATTCTTTTATGATCTCATAAGGGTACATTAGAAGCAAGTTGATAACCATGTTTACTCAAAAGAATCGCATAATGGTTCCCACACAGACACACACACACACACACACACACACATATATATATATATATATATATATATATATATATATATATATATATATATATATATGTTGTTACACATGGATGATATGGTCATTTTAGCCAAGGAAATAGATGGAACTAATGACTTGAAGGCACTTCTAAAGATAGTAGGGATGGAGATTCGAAGGGATAGAAGAGTGGGGTTGTTATACATTTCCCAACAAAAATAAATTGAAAAAAGTCTTATAGTCATTCTATTTTGATCAACGCGAACTGGATGGAACTCCTTTTGTAGCACATTTTAGGCTGGATCAATGTTCTATACCAAATATTAATTAGTAAAGGAAATACATGAGAAGGGTTCCATATTCAAATGTTGTTGGTAGTCTCATGTTTGTGATGGTTTGTAACAGACCTGATTTAGCTCATTCAGTTAGTGTAGTAAGCATGTTTATGAGTGATCTTGGAAAAGATCATTGGAAATTAATCAAGTGGATATTGTGATAATTCAATAGAATGATTGATATTTGTTTGGTGTATGGCGCTAACACTCATAATGACTTGGTTGGATATGTAAACTCGGACAATGGTGATAATCTGCTGAAAATTATGTTTTGTTAGTTGGAAGTCAACATTATAGGATATAATTGCCTCAATGACGGAAGGTATAATGGAGCATATATTGTTACATTGTTTAGTTGAGAATTTTGGGTTAAGGTGGTGAAGTATATCATATAGTGTGATAGTCAGATTGCTCTTTGTCTTATAAAGATTTATGTTTATCATGAGAAGATGAATCATATTGATTTCTGGTTGAATTTCATTCAAGACATCCTGTAAGAAGACAAATTCTCTATCCTAAAGATTGATACCAAGGAGAATCTAGCAATACTATTAATAAAGTCGTTGCCCATGGAGAAGTTCAAAATTTTCTTCGACTTAGTACATTCTTTATTTCTAAGTTCTCAAATAGATATTACAAGTACAACCAGCAGAGATTCTTCCTACTCACTAAGGATACAAAAGACACGACACAAATGAGTTAGCATGCATCCCTATTTATACTTGAGGGATTAGACCTAAAACCCTAATAATCCAAGCCCATTAACCTATAGGCCCATGAACAAGGTTGTAGAACTCGTTACTCGGTACCTGTTCGGCCGACTACCAAGTAGCGAGTACTCGGGAGTACTCGGGGAGTACTTGAATCTGGTACTTCATGTAGAAATATTTTTAGGGAAATTATATATGTCAAAATCATAAGATAAAGTCATAAGTTGATTGAAATATATAACAAAATTAGATACATGTGAATACACAAAAACTCAAAACATATAATGGTCTCACTTCGTGAATAACTACTGAAAATTTCAGATATATAAGTAGTAATAATCACATGTGTGTGTGTGTGTGTTAAATAATAAATCATTAAGTATATTATATATATTAATCACCGAGTTGACCGAGTTTTACAACATTGCTCAGTTTAGTAGGGGGCCGATCGGGGAGTACTCGGGATTTTGTAACTCGTCTCGGTAAGGGGGCGAGTAGCGAGTACTCGGAGGAGTAATCGGCCAACTCGGCGAGTTTTACAACACTGCCCATTAATGGTGTCAACCAATCTCACTTCGCCATGCAGCATCTTCTGGAACATTCATCCATGTTATACAACCCATGAGCATCAGTAACACACATGATGGCACAACACGTATAATGTTATCCTATCATGTGCAGGATGGCACAACATTCTTCATTCTTGGCTCAACATCTCCCACAAGTGTTGTAACTTCTCCTTGATGGCTCAACTTCTCCATGTTGATCCAACATCTTCACTTGGCTCAACATGTTGGACCATGTTGCTCCATGTTGCTCCGAGTTGCTCTAAGTTGCTCCAATTCACTCCAAGTTGCTCCGAACGCCCTTTTAGATCATCAGATCCTTTGGTAATTGATCTATTCCTTTTTTAGATGATCCAACACCATCTCAGATGATATGTTCCTTTGTCACATGCTCCATGAACCTTAAGTTCTCTGTTGAGTTCTAAGTTGTCCATGTGCTCTATGAGAATGCTCTGAATGCTCGTGCCACATTTAATAATATCCACCTTGACTTAAGAATCCTCTGAACTCTACCTTCAATAAGAACTTCCTCTCCCTTTCTGCCAATAATCCCAGAAGGGGCTTACCTCCAGCAAACATTAACCAAGTCCAACAAAAGCTTAAACTTTTCTCTTGGCAATGACCTTGTCACCATGTCCTCCGGATACACCTTGGTACTAGAATTTTGAATGCATAACCCTATTATAAACCATGATAGTTTCTCCACCTTCAAAAGAATACTCTAAACGATACCATCTGCTAATCATCTTGTCTCCATCTCACTTTCATGGTCCAAGTCTATCAATCCAACCAAGTCCGTATGTCCTGCATTGGCACCATACATCAGACAAACATTAAGCATTCCCTTAAAGTTTCACAAAATCCACTTGACCACTTCCAAATGAACTTTTCCCTAATTTTTTGAACAACCACAGAAGTACCAACACATTTGGTCTGATCACGATAGAAAGACCGCAAGACTTTCTCAATATATTGAGAAATGTATAACCATCCTTCTCTTCTATCACTCTGAATTTCCATCCTTATTATCTTCTTTTCAACTTCTAGATTGTTCATCACAAGCTCATTCTCAAGAAGCTTCTTCAAGCTGTCTTTCACGGCATCAGCATCACCAGACACTTCTTCCATGGGTAATTCAAGGAATTCATCACGTCTATGCTATTCCATGCTACCTTGTTGTTCTTCATTTATCATAAAACTGGGTGGGGTTTCGGTTTCAAAATCCACCTTTTGGCTAGCATCCTGATCGTACCCTATAACACTTGTACCACCTCCTTTCTGGTTTCACGTAGTAGATTCAAAGGTCACATCTCTGCTAATAACGAATTTTGTCGTCTTTCCTACTTCTGTAGACCACAGACGATGACCTTTCCCTCCATATGCATATCCTAGAAATATTCACTTCATTGCCCTCGACTCCAGCTTACCATCATTCACACAAGCGTAAGAATGGCATCCAAACATTCGTAAACCAAAATTCTTAGAGGGTTTCCCAGAACACACCTCTTGAGGAGTCTTACAATCAATTGCAGTTTATGGAGATCTATTCTTCAGATAACAAGAAGTGTTGACTACTTCCGCCCATAATTGCTCTGATAAATCAGCAGATAACCGCATGAACTGAGCATACTCCACCAGTGTTTGGTTCATCTGTTCTACCACTCCACTTTGATGTGGTGTTATCCGTACAGTGTAATGCCTCACTGTACCTTTTGTTTTGTAGAAGTTGCCAAACGAAGCCTTGCAAAACTCCAATCTGTTTTCCGTTCTGAGTGACCTGACATGTTTCCTATTCTGTTTCTCAACCATAGTCATCTACCCCTTGAACTGCCCAAACACTTCATCTTTGTCCTTTGTCTTCGGAAAGTACACTCAGGTCTTACTTGAGTAATCATCGATTAAAGTCACATGGTATTAATATCCATCATGAGACTTTATAGGAGAGGGACCCTATAGATTTGGGTGAAAACACTCAAGGATATCCTTGCTTGAGTGTTGAATCGAACTGAACTTCATCATATATTGTATCTCTTGAACACAAGCTTCACCAGGTGTAGCAAATACAGTTGCATCTCCACCAAGTAACCCCTTCTTACTCATATGTCCCAACTTAAGATGCCACAACTTTCTTTAATCATCATATTGATCCAACGATTAGGATACAGTCACCATTCCCCTAATCGTCCTACCTTCCAGGATATAAATCCCATGATTCATCTTCCCCTTCATAACCACAAGATCACCCTTGGAGACTCTTAAGCAGTCACACTTTCCAAAATACTTCAATCCATCCTTCGCCAAAGTGCCAGGAGAAATCAGATTCTTTCGAAGCTCCGAGACGAACCAAAAATCTGGTTTCCTGAACATACCATCATACATCTTGATATGCACTGTGTCACTGCCCTTGATACTACTCACCCAATCATCACCCATCTTTGCTATACCATTGCACTCTTTGTAGGAGTAAAACTAGTCATGGTTACATGGCATATGATAGGATGCTCCAGAGTCTAAGACCCAAGCATTACAGAACTAGATGTACATACTGTCAAAACTTCACCATCATCCCCTTCATCAGAATTTCATTGAACCACAACAACATTGTTGTTGCTTGGTCCAACACCATTATTCCTTTCTTCAGCAATGGACAATCTCCTCTGAATTTCACATTTTCCTTAAAGATATAAAATTTGATGTTGGCTTTAGATTCGGAACTTGACTTCCATTTGTTACCTCCACCTCTATCTAATGTTATTCCTGTACATGTGAACAAACCTGAACTTGAAACTTCTTCTCCAACTGAAACTTTTTTTTAGTTCCTTGGACATCAAATAATCCTTCACATCATTCATAGTGATCGTTGTCCTACCATACAACATGGTATCAACAAAACTCTCATAATAATTTAGGAGTGAACATAAGAGGATAAGTGCTTGTAAATCTACCTTGGGAATTCAAGATGATCCTATTCAAGTTATCAAAATGATCCTTCACTTGGGTGCTTTCTGACATCCTATAAGTATACATATGTTGCTTTTGATACAGCTTGGTCGTCAAAGAGTTGTTCTGATACTTGTCATACAATTTCTCCCAAAGCCCATATACACTCATTTGATCCACGGCCTCTCTCAGTACTTCGTCTGTTATATTCAATTGAATAGCGTTATGCACTCTAGGAAGAATATACATCTTCCTTTCAGCCGCCATGTCCTTTGGCAGTTTTGCTTCTCCTTCCACTGTCGTTGCACATCCTTGTTGAACTAGAATAATCTTCATTTTCACCTTCCATAAAGTGAAGTCATTTGAACCATTGAAATTATCCAAATCAAACTTGTGAGTAGAAATCTTCAATCACAAGAACACAAATCGTAGATCTAATACCACTAGTTAGGAAATTAGAAGATACTTTTCAAGACTCAAAAAATATCTGATGCAACATGCCAGCTCTAATATTACTTGTTAGGAAGTAACGTGGATTCCTAACAAAACCAAAAGCACACAATACATAGTATTTACGTGGTTCGGTCAAGGTGGCCTATACCGACGGTCAGGAGGAGAGTATTCTTTATTTTTGAGTAATCAAACAGAGATTACAAGTACAAGAAGTAGAGATTCATCCTAGTCACTAAAGACACAAAAGACAAGACACAAATGAGTTAGCATGCATCCATATTTATACTTGAAGGATCATACCCAAAACCCTAATGGGCCAATACCATTAGCACATAGGCCCATGAGTGGTGTCAACCAATAATAATTCACCATGCATCATCTTCTAGAACATTCATCCATGTCATACAACCCATGAGCATCAGCAACACATATGATGGAACAACTTGAGCCATAGTGGTACAACATGAACACTAGTGGCCCAACATCCATAATGGTAGCATAACATGAAGTATTCCTTTAGCATCACCATCTTCTAAGCATCATAGAGGACTTCATAGCATACGTGGCTCATCAAAAATATCATTGCTCAATAAGAAAACAAGATGGCTCAACATGTATGGTGTTGGCCCATCTTTGAAACATCCCAAAAATACAGTCCAAAAATTTCGTTTTAAAACTTATAATAAAACCAAGAATCATCCATCATCATAAAGAAAGTTAAGAATTATCTATCTCAAAACAACATGTCAAATATTGTGTCAAAATCATATGAGAGAAATATCAGAGTCTAAACATCCCAGGCTAAAACTGTGGTGTGTGCCATGCGATCATCCCGAGCCATTCCCCTTGCTAGTGGAAGTACCTGAAACCAAAACTGAAAACTGTAAGCACGAAGCTTAGTGAGTCTCCCCAAACTACCACATACCATACACATAACATGCAACTAAGAGATACGGTCCCCGCCCACTCTCATGGAGATTCGGGCCCCGCCCACACTCCGCTGTCTAGGAGATTCGGGCCCCGCCCACACTCCGTTGTCTAGGAGATTTGGGCCCCGCCCACACTCCGCTGTATAACATACATACAAGTATCACACAGACAACAAGTATATTTACTCCTATCAAAAAATCACATAACTATACTCAAACAATACTACAAGATTCGGGCCCCGCCCACACTCAGCTACTATTCTATCACATATACGGGCCGGTCTTGGTGTCGTATACTCGTTCCTACTGAAGAAAGCTCACCTCTCAAACTGGGTGCAGAACTTGTGCATGAGGAATCTTTGATGGCTGCTCCCACAACTCCCCGGCTATCTCTATACAATAATACTTAGTCAGAAACTGAGAATCCTTCTAAGGGTAAAATGACCATTTTACCCTTGGTGAAAGTCGACATCCTGGTCAAGTCAAAGTCAAGGTCAACTCCCAGTCAACCCCAACTCGTCGAGTTTCCTCCTAACTCGTCGAGTTCTATGCTATTCAGTCTTGTGATAACCTAGTCAACTCGTCGAGTTCTACCTTGTACAGAATCGGGACAAAGCGACTTAAACTCGTCAAGTTCCTCCTTGGACTCGTCGAGTTCTTTAGTTTCTGAGTCCTAATCATGCCGAACTCGCTGAGTCATTGTAACACCGTAAATTTTCAAACAAAAATTTCATTTAAAAATCACATTTAATCTCATTAACACAATCTCAGAATTTCCAAAAATGTCGAATTATCAAAATCACATGTTCATAAGTTGATTAAATCACAATCCAGGATCCTCCAAAATATGTCTCCGACTCGTGTGTACAATCAAGCCGGTGCCTTCCCGTGATCCTAAGAAGTACCTGAAACACATAACACATAACACGGTAAGCACGAAGCTTAGTGAGTTCCCCAAAATACCACACACATCTCATTGCCTCTCATGTATATACTCGAATAAGACCCTCCGGTCAATGTGTCTCAGTGGAACCCTGCGGTCCCACAACTCGGGTGGACCCTCCGGTCCTAACTCAGTAAGCTCAGAATAATACACAGCATAAATCACAAAGACATAATGCAGGATATCACAATACTCAATATACGCACATAAGACCCTCTGTTCACACATAAATTACCACTCTAGGTAAGTATAGTGAGAAGACTCACCTCGTAAGCAAGCAAATGAATCTTGTACACGAAACACCAATCTAGCCTCCGCCTAACACATACGATAATTATCTCTAATTAACACTTAAATCACAATTCTAAATAAACCAAGCTATTTTCTCTCTTTAATCTCTTGGAATGGATAAAAGACCATTTTACCCCTCCATGGTCTCCATATTCTCTGTCTTGACCAACCCTAAAGTCAACAGAAGTCAACACTCGAGTCAACAGTCCATGTTGACCTGACTCGTCGAGTGCACCTATGTGACTCGCCGAGTCCCCTTGTTTCCCAAAAGTGTCGCGAAAGCAAAACCTAACTCGTCGATTTGTCTCATTAACTCGCCGAGTTACTCATGTCCAGACTCATCGGGGAAAACCCTAGCCGACTCGTCGAGTCAGCTCATCGACTCGGCGAGTCCATTCAGTCTATATTCTCATTCAGAGGTTTAAAGGCAGATCTATGACTCCAAGCTCTAGATCTAGCATCCTAAGGCTCGAATGTCACGTAAAGCTGCGAGCTTTTACGTTCATGCATGGCATAATAGGCTCATAATGCCAATACAATCTCCAACAAGGGTTAAATGCACAAAAGCATGTCTCTAGCTCACTAAAGCTCGGATCTTTGGGCTCTCAAGTCCTCCTAGAGTCCAGATCTGAGGTTTCAATCTCATGATATGCTCATATAACTCATTGTCAAAAGATGGATGGGAGAAAACCCTAAAAACCTCCTTAAACTAAGATCTCACAAACGAAAGGTCAAGATAAAAGCTTTTTACCTTTGTACCGAAGCTAATCATTGCAGAACTCTGGATCTACAACCTCTCCTTGATCAAACACGCCAAGCTCTCCAAATCTCCTTCCAAAGGTGCACAAAACCACTCAATTTAATTTCTCTCTCTCTCACACAGAAATCAATCTAATCGATTAGGGTTTCATACAAGGGAGTTGGGTGGCTGGTGAGGCGGAAATGAGGGCTTAAGGCCCTTTAAATAGGACACAAACCCGGAAATTTAGGGTTTCCTCACACAGAGGCAACTCGGCGAGTCGGCTCTCTGACTCGTCGAGTTGATCATTAAACCCACGTGGCCAATCCGAATCTACTCGACAAGTTGGGCATACAACTCGTCGAGTCACTCAATCAACCCCAAAAATAAATATATAAATAGTATACCTGGGAGTCGGGATGTTACGATTCTCCCCCACTAGAATCAGATTTCGCCCTCGAAGTCATGCTCCGGAAACAACCCTGGGTACTGCTTGCGCATCTCGGACTCCGGCTCCCAAGTCCACTCGGATTCCCTGCGGTGCTCCCACTGCACCTTAACCAGTCGCACCTCCTTGTTCCTCAGGGTCTTAACTTTTCAATCCAAAATTGCTATCGGCCTCTCAATGTAATTCAGGCTAGCACCTACCTAAATGTCCTCTAAGGGTACCACTGCCATCTCATCGGCTACACACTTCCTCAACTGGGACACGTGGAAGTTGTTATGAATCTGGCTCAACTCTGCAGGTAGCTCCAACCGATAAGCTACCTTCCCCACTCTGGCAGTTACTCTGAAAGGACCGATATACCGGGGACCCAACTTTCCCCGCTTCCTGAATCGGATAACCCCTTTCCATGGGGATACCTTCAGGGGGACAAAATCTCCAACCTAGAGCTCTAGCTAGGATCATCGCCAGTCTGCGTAACTCTTCTGGTGTAATGCCCGTGTTTCTAGGCTAGGCATTAATATTGATGTGATAGTCTAGGTTAACCTTTGTAACTCATTCTGAAGAAATGAAAAGGAATTATGTGAATATTATGTGAATATTATGTGTTTTATGCTTAATTATTAGGATTTAATTAATTAAGAATAAAAATGAGCGTCGAAAATAAATATTAGATAAAGCCGATATCTATTAAGAAAGTTGTAGTGGTCGTGACAAGGATTACGGATATATAGAGAATACCGAAATCCGAGTTATAACAAAGAAGTTATGACATGTCGAAGTTTCGCGACAAAACTGGCACGGTGCCGAATGACGTAAAAAGTGAGTTTTTGATAAACTACTTTTTAGCCTTAGTGATCTAAACGAAAGTCGTAGTGTTCGTCAAACCGAGAGTATCTATAAAAAGAACGCCCAAATCTAACTTCGTATGAGGAAGTTATGATTTTTCTAAGTTTCAGCTTAGCAGTAGACAGCTAAAAACTCGAATTTTCGATCGAGTGATTTTTAGCCGACACAACCTAAACGAGAATCGAAGGTCTCGTCAATGGTAGTACAACGGTAAAAAGACAGACGAAAACGGACGTCGGATGAAGAAGTTATGAATTTTTAACGGATTTCCTGTCCCGGTCTGTTAAAAATAATACTCCCTCCGTCTCAAAATTATTGTCTACCTTACTATTTTAGTTTGTCCCAAAATTATTGTCCACTACCAAAAGTAGATATACACTTTTACCATATTACCCCTAGCATTTAATAAAGTAAACTTGAATAATTACAAACGCACATTTCTCATTGGTTTTAGAAAAATGCGAGAGGGTCATTTTACTCAAAAAGACAAAACTAATGATTGCTTTTCTTAATCTATGTGTTTTTTGTCTGTGGACAATAGTTTTGGGACGGAGGGAGTAATATAAAAATTAAAGTCAAAATTAGCCGACGAAGTCTAAACGAAAGTTGTAGAGCGTAATTTTACGTACGCGTGCATATAAAGAACGTCAAAAACGGAGCTTGTATGCGAAAGTTATGGATTTTAGAAGTTTTTGCACAAAAATCAAGAAATTTCGCATGGTGGACTTCGGCCACGTCACCCTCGCTCAAAACGTGCCACGTGTCCGAAATTGCTAAGTCATCCGAGCAGCTGGCAGACGCGTGTTGGAATCCGGAGAGTCGTCCGAAGCCGCCTCGCCTCCGTCTGACACGTGTCCAGGTGACTCCTCGCATCCGAAGTGCGGTCCAGTAGCGATCCGACGCGTGCCCTCCTGACGTGTCCGAGCCTCGCAGGTGTGCCACGAACCCCCCTCCTCGGACCCTAGACTTCGGTCCAATCAGAAGCCTCCAGCAGGACCCTCGCACGTGCAACCCATATGCCTGCTCTTCAGATCTGCTGACGCGTGGAGACTTCTCAGCCCTTGGATCAGGAGCCTCGTCCCTATAAATAGAAGGGTGCGAGACCTCCTGGTGATACTTTGAAAAATTGTCATTTTTAACCCCTCTTTCAATATTTCTTTCATTCCAACTTCCCCCAAAGCCCCGGTATTATACCAAACACCCAAAACACGTCCCGAAGTGCCCGAGAAGCCCGAGAAATTTATCTTTTCGGTTTTGAAGCCCGACCCTCGCAGAGCCCGGTTTCTCAATAAAACTCCCGGTTTTATTAGAAACGATCGTTTTAGGAAACGAAGTGATGTCCGATTATCATCGAATCATGTGAGTGTGTAGTCACTTTCACCTTACACATAGATGTGAAGTATTTACCTTAAAATACGTGCTATGTGTAAATATATTAATTGTTTATTTGAGGTGACTGTTGAATAGATGTTTTATACAAGTTTTTAACTGTATATGTATTTTATCTACAAATATGTTGGGTAGAACATGGGTAGACGAAATAGTCGATGTGTGTTAAAATGGTGAGAGGCCTCGATGTTGTTGTTGTTGTTATTGTTGTAGTCGTCCAGCGGAGTATAGATGACGACCACAGACCTTTCTAGACAGTCCAGTGGAACACTAGCAGGTTCGCAACTTGTAGGTGTTGGTGAACTAAATGTTCATTGGCGTACTCCATCCCCCTCATGGTTGCCTTTAGGACATGTATGGCTGAGGAGTCCCCTTAGCAGTAGTGTCCATCCTGATGATATTCCTTAGGCTAGGTCCCTTGTGATAGGTGTTTAGGGACGTAAAGTGAGGATAACGGGAATGGGTAATCAGGGTTATTGTTGATTGGTGAACTTAATAAGTTTATTATTATTGTGGGTTGAAAACCCTATATGCTCACCAGGCTCCCAAGCCTGACCCACTCAGCTTTTTATGTTACAGGTAGTGGACCCCGAGCATAGTCGGAGGATGATGAGAGATTTTTGGATTATAGGCCAGTAGTTGTAAATAACTGTTGTAAGGCTTATAATGTCTTGTTTATGCTTTTGATCTGTATCGGAACATGACATCCCGAGGTTTTGATATGAAAAGAAATTATATATTTCTTAAAGAAAGGTTTTGATAAACTTTTATCATGTTTTGTTTTGGGGACCAATTCCGCAACATCTTTTAAAAAGATTTCTCTGATTTTATTTTAAAAAGCATAAATTAAATCGGTCTTTTCTGGCCGAGAAATTAGGGGATGTCACAGTTGGTATCAGAGCGTTAGTTTAAGCGAACTAAGAAATTGTAGGATTTCTAGACTTAAACTTAGAATGCTAAGTGATGATTGTGAGATGAGTGTCTACCATATTTTAGACACGAGCACTAGTTTATTTTAGGAAAGATGCCTAAAATGCTTTTATGTGCTAAATGCTATATGTTTGCCATATATGCCATTATTTGTTCGGATCTATGGTCTGTTGCCGACCGGATCTGGAAACCTTATGTGTGTAGGATTCTAAGCGTATGATTACGAGATTAGAACTAACATGTAAACGTTTCGGAGTGATAAGGGAATTGAAATATCTATCAAGGATAAAGACCTAAATTCGCCTTATTCAGTATATAGATTGTAATGGCAAGAAATCGAACTGGAGCGGGAAATGAAAACATAAACCAACAACCTCAACCCCAAGTGGTGGAACAGGTGCCTATAGTAGGAGTTGCACCAGAACCCATCACCATGGCTGGAGTACGAACTATGATTCAGACCATGATGGCTGAACAAAGGGAGGAATTGAGGCAAATGTTGCTGAATAACAGGGATGAACCTTCAGTTCCTGTTAAACAACGTGAATTGAATGACGATCGATCTAAAGAAGGAAACAACAGTAGATCTGTTGGTCATAGTGAACCGCTTGTGGTTGGGAGAAATAACCACGAAGATAAAGTGGAGATAAATGGGTGCAAGAATAAGGACTTTATGACTTGCAAGCCATCGACCTTCACTGGAAAAGAAGATCCTGTCGGAGTAATGGATTGGATCTCGGAAATGGAATTGGCTTTCATGACTTGTGGTTGCCATGGCAAGTTACAAACCACATTTGCAGTACGTCAGTTTAGAGGTAGTGCTGCTCGTTGGTGGAACACTTTGGGGAAAACCCTAAGCCCTAATGAGCCATTGCAACTGACTTGGGCAGAGTTCTTGGTGCACTTCAAGCGTAAGTACTGCTCGGCCCAAAACGTGCTTGAGCTAGAAAACCAATTTCTAACGTTGAAGAAAGGAAGTATGACCGTTGATGAATACACAAATAACTTCACAGACAAAATGAAGTTTGCTTTGCGTATTGTCCCAGATGAGCTGGCAAAAATTGATAGGTACGCAAAGGGACTTCCATGGGAGTATGCGGTGCCCGTACGTCAGACACTTACTTTGGAGGCAGCTATCTGGGCTGCCAAGTCTGTTGAAGATATGATTAAGGGGAGAGCCGCCAGCAAGGTTGAAGTTGGGGAAAAGAGAAAGTTTGAAGGAACTTCAGGTTCCAATCAAAAGAACAAGTTCTCGAAGACTGGTTCGAGAAAATTCGGAGGAGGAGCCGAAGCCAAGTGGTGTGACAAGTGCAAGAAGAAACATGCTGGGAAATGTAGCATGGAAGTCACTTGTTACAAATGTGGAAAGTCAGGTCATTATGCCAATGAATGCACCTTCGATAAGAACGTCTATTTTGGGTGCCATGAAGAAGGACATATTTTAAGGGATTGCCCGAAGAAGAAGGATGCAGCAAAGCCCAATCTTCCACCAAAGCCGAAGGCGAGAGCCTTTCAGATGACACTTGAAGCTGCGAAAGAAGAAGCCGATGTCGCTTCAGGTACCTTTCTCGTAAACGAATTTCCTGTCCAAATTTTGTTTGATTCTGGAGCCAATTACTCCTTTATTTCGCATGAATTTGGTAGAAAACTAGCTTTGTCTGTAGATAGACTAGTTAATGCTATAATAGTCGAGATTGCTAGTGGCAAGTTTGTACCTATTAGCCATCGTATGAAAAACATCTTCATTGACTTGAATGGGAATAAGTTCCACGAGGAATTATTACCTATCGAGTTAAATGGATTCGACATAGTTTTAGGAATGGATTGGCTTAGCGCCAATGATGCCGAAATAATGTGTAGAAAGAAGATAGTAAAAGTAAACCCGCAAGGGAAAGAGTCATTTATGATGTATGGAGACAAACGCAGAGTAAACTCTGGAATCATTTCCCTAATGAAAGCCAGAAAGTGTTTGGCCAAGGGATGTACATCATACCTAGCGTTCGTGATCGATGATAAGAAGGAAAATAAGGAGGTGCAGAATATTCTGGTGGTGTGTGACTATCCAGAAGTCTTTCCTGAAGATCTTCCCGGATTGCCCCCTGATCGACAAGTACAATTTCGTATCGACTTGTTACCAGGAACGATGCCAATAGCAAAAGCACTGTATTGATTAGCACCAACAGAGATGAAAGAACTTATGACACAACTTCAGGAGTTATTAGACAAAGGTTTTATTCAACCTAGTGCATCACCCTGGGGAGCCCCGGTGTTATTTGTAAAGAAGAAATACGGGAGCATCAGAATGTACATCGATTACAGAGAGCTGAATAAAGTAACAATAAAGAACAAGTACCCGTTGCCGAGGATCGATGACCTGTTCGATCAGTTGCAAGGTTCGAGCTATTTCTCGAAGATCGATCTTAGGTCAGGATATCATCAACTAAAGGTGAGAGAGCAGGATATCAAAAAGACTGCGTTCAGAACAAGATATGGACACTATGAGTTTTTGGTTATGTCGTTCGGACTAACCAATGCCCCATCAGCTTTCATGGATTTGATGAACAGGGTTTGTAAACCATACCTTGATAAATCCGTGATAGTATTCATAGATGATATCTTGATTTATTCGAAAAGCATGCAGGAGCATGACAAGCATCTGCGTGAAATGCTAGAAGTTCTAAAAAAGGAGAAGTTGTATGCAAAGTTCTCCAAATGTGAATTTTGGATTCAAGAAGTCCAATTTTTAGGTCACGTGGTTAACCAAGAAGGAATAATGGTTGACCCAGCAAAGATTGAAGCTGTGATGAAGTGGGAACAACCAAAAAGTCCTACGGAGATTCGAAGCTTTTTAGGATTAGTCGGATATTATCGCCGATTTATCCAAGGTTTTTCTTCGATTGCTACTCCATTAACAGCTTTGACCCATAAAGGAGCTACTTATACTTGGAATGAGAAGCATAAGGAAGCCTTTGAGAAGTTAAAGAAGAGATTGTGTGAAGCATCGATTCTTTCGTTACCTGAAGGAGTTGATGACTTCGCAGTTTATAGTGATGTCTCTGGAGTTGGGTTAGGTTATGTTCTGACCCAAAGGGATAAATTGAAAGCGTATGTATCGAGGCAATTGAAAGAGCATGAAAAGAACTACCCCACTCATGATCTGGAGTTGGCAGCGGTAGTATTCGCCTTAAAGATATGGAGGGACTATCTTTATGGTACTAAATGAAAACTTTTCACTGATCATAAGAGTCTTCAATATCTCTTTAATCAGAAGGAATTGAACATGAGGCAACGGCGCTGGCTGGAGTTACTCAAGGACTACGACTGTGAGATACTTTACCACCCTGGTAAAGCAAATATTGTTGCTGATGCTCTCAGTCGGAAGGTAAATCTTGAAAAGAGAAGGCCAAGAGCGTTAAGAATTGAAGTTGTCTCGACAATTGTGGAAAGTATAAAGAAAGCTCAAGAGGAAGCTTTAGAGAGAAATGACCGAAAGGAGGAACGTTTGGGCAAAACGTTGGTGTTTGATACAAACGGTCAAGGACTGAAGGTATTCAAAGATAGGATTGGGTACCTAAGACGGGAGGAGTAAGAGATCTTCTGATAGAAGAAGCTCACAAAACCATGTACTCGATTCATCCCGGCAGTACAAAAATGTATAGGGATCTAAAACCCTATTACTGGTGGCCGACGATGAAGCTCGATGTTGCTAAGTATGTGGCCGAGTGTGTAACTTGTGCTAGGGTTAAGGCACAACATCAGAAACCGTATGGGAGTTTAGAACCTTTACCTGTACCCATGGGTAAATGGGAAGATATTACCATGGATTTTGTGACTAAACTGCCAAGAAAAAGGAACGGTCACGACATGATTTGGGTGGTCGTTGATCGCTTCACTAAGAGTGCGCATTTCATAGCAGCCAACGAGAAATGGTCTATGGATAAACTTGTGAATTCTTACGTGAAGGAAATTGTGAGGCTTCACGGTGTCCCGTTAACGATTGTATCTGATCGTGACAGCCGTTTTACCTCAAGGTTTTTGAGGAGTCTACAAGAGGAATTGGGTACTAAGTTGTGTTTGAGTACAGCTTACCATCTGCAAACCGATGGTCAGAGCGAACGAACAATTCAAACATTGGAGGATATGCTGAGAGCATGTACCCTAGAATTCCAAGGTAACTGGGATGAACACTTACCTCTAGTAGAATTTTCCTATAATAATAGTTTCCACTCGAGCATCAAGATGGCACCTTATCACGCTTTGTATGGGGAAAAGTGTCGAACGCCGTCATGTTGGCTGGAAGCTGGGGAAAAGCAGTTTATGGGACCTGAAATAGTCCATCAGACTGTTGGAAAGTTGAAAGTGATTAGGGAAAGGATGTTAGCTGCTCAAGATCGAAAAAAGAGTTATGCTGACAAGAAAAAACAACCGATATCCTTCGAAGTTGGAGATTCGGTTTTACTTAAAGTCTCGCCGTGGAAGGGACTTATAAGATTTGGTAAAAGGGGAAAATTGAGTCCAAGGTTTATTGGACCATTTAAAGTTCTTTAGAGGACCGGGAATCAAGCTTACAAGCTAGAATTCCCGGAAGAACTGGAGGGTATTCATAACACCTTTCATGTGTGTTATTTGAGAAAGTTCATGGGAGATGTGCCCGACATAATTCCCATTTCTGAATTAAGGTTGGATGAAAACAAGAGGTTAATTGAAGAACCTGAGGCAATCGTTGACCGTAAGACTAAGAAGTTGCACGCAAGATGGTCGATTTAGTGCTTGTGCGTTGGAAACATACGAATGGGCAAAATCTCACCTAGAAAATGGAGAGTGACATGATGAGTCGCTACTCGCAGTTGTTTGTTGATGTGTGATTCCGGGGACGGAATCATCCTAAGGGGAGTGAATTGTAATGACCGTGTTTCTAGGCTAGGCATTAATATTGATGTGATAGTCTAGGTTAACCTTTGTAACTCATTTTGAAGAAATGAAAAGGAATTATGTGAATATTATGTGTTTTATGCTTAAATATTAGGATTTAATTAATTAAGAATAAAAATGAGCGTCGAAAATAAATATTAGATAAAGACGATATCTATTAAGAAAGTTGTAGTGGTCGTGACAAGGATTACAGATATATAAAGAATACCGAAATCCGAGTTATAACGAAGAAGTTATGACCTGTCGAAGTTTCGCGACAAAACGGGCACGGTGCCGAATGACGTAAAAAGTGATTTTTTTGATAAACTACTTTTTACCCTTAGTGATCTAAAAGAAAGTCGTAGTGTTCATCAAACCGAGAGTATGTATAAAAAGAACGCCCAAATCTGACATCGTATGAGGAAGTTATGATTTTTCTAAGTTTCAGCTTAGCAGTAGACAGTTAAAAACTTGAATTTTAGATCGAGTGATTTTTAGCCGACACAACCTAAACGAGAATCAAAGGTCTCGTCAATGGTAGTACAACGGTAAAAAGACAGACGAAAACGGACGTTGGATGAAGAAGTTATGAATTTTTAACAGATTTCCTGTCCCGGTCTGTTAAAAATAATAATATAAAAATTAAAGTCAAAATTAGCGACGATGTCTAAATGAAAGTTGTAGAGTGTAACTCTACCTACGCGTGCATATAAAGAACGTCAAAAACAGAGCACATATGCGAAAGTTATGGATTTTAGAAGTTTTTGCACAAAAATAAAGAAATTTCGCATGGTGAACTTCGGCCACGTCACCCTCGCTCAAAACGTGCCATGTGTCCGAAATTGCTGAGTCATCTGAGCAGCTGGCAGACGCGTGTTCGGATCCGGAGAGCCATCCGAAGCAGCCTCGCCTCCGTCCGACGCGTGTCCAGGTGACTCCTCGCATCCGAAGTGTGGTCCAGTAGCGATCCGACGCGTGCCCTCCTGACGTGTCCGAGCCTCGCAGGTGTGCCACGAACCCCCCCTCCTCGGACCCTAGACTTCGGTCCAATCAGAAGCCTCCAGCAGGACCCTCGCACGTGCAACCCATATGCCTACTCTTCGGATCTGCTCACGCGTGGAGACTTCTCAGCCCTTGGATCAGGAGCCTCGCCCCTATAAATAGAAGGGTGTGAGACCTCCTGGTGATACTTTGAAAAATTGTCATTTTTAACCCCTCTTTCAATATTTCTTTCATTCCAACTTCCCCCAAAGCCCCAGTATTATACCAAACACCCGAAACACGTCCCGAAGTGCCCGAGAAGCCCGAGAAATTTATCTTTTCGGTTTTGAAACCCGACCCTCGCAGAGCCCGGTTTCTCAATAAAACTCCCGGTTTTATTAGAAACGATCGTTTTAGGAAACGAAGTGCTGTCTGATTATCATCGAATCATGTGAGTGTGTAGTCACTTTCACCTTACACATATATATGAAGTATTTACCTTAAAATACGTGTTATGTGTAAATATATTAATTGTTTATTTGAGGTGACTGTTGAATAGATGTTTTATACAAGTTTTAAACTGTATATGTATTTTATCTACAAATATGTTGGGTAGAACATGGGTAGACGAAATAGTCGATGTGTGTTAAAATGGTGAGAGGCCTCGATGTTGTTGTTGTTGTTATTGTTGTAGTCGTCTAGCGGAGTATAGATGACGACCACGGACCTTTCTAGACAGTCCAGTGGAACACTAGCAGGTTCGCAACTTGTAGGTGTTGGTGAACTAAATGTTCATTGGCGTACTCCATCCCCCTCATGGTTGCCTTTAGGACATGTATGGCTGAGGAGTCCCCTTAGCAGTAGTGTCCATCCCGATGATATTCCTTAGGCTAGGTCCCTTGTGATAGGTGTTTAGGGACGTAAAGTGAGGATAACGGGAATGGGTAATCAGGGTTATTGTTGATTGGTGAACTTAATAAGTTTATTATTATTGTGGGTTGAAAACCCTATATGCTCACCAGGCTCCCAAGCCTGACCCACTCAGCTTTTTATGTTACAGGTAGTGGACCCCGAGCATAGTCGGAGGATGATGAGAGATTTTTGGATTATAAGCCAGTAGTTGTAAATAACTGTTGTAAGGCTTATAATGTCTTGTTTATGCTTTTGATCTGTATCGGAACATGACATCCCGAGGTTTTGATATGAAAAGTAATTATATATTTCGTAAAGAAAGGTTTTGATAAACTTTTATCATGTTTTATTTTGGGGACCAATTCCGCAACATCTTTTAAAAGGATTTCTCTGATTTTATTTTAAAAAGCATAAATTAAATTGGTCTTTTATGGCCGAGAAATTAGGGGATGTCACATCTGGCGACTCTGGGCCGTTAGTAACCTCTGTCTAACCTGTTGGATATGCTCAGTCGTCTTGAGCACTATCTCAGTGCTATCCATCACTCTCTACCCTACCTCTCCCCAACAGATGGGAGTCCGAAACCTCCTCCCATATAAGAGCTCAAAGGGAGGCATGCCAATACTGGAATGATGGTTGTTGTTATACGAAAACTCAGCTAAGGGAAAATAAGTATCCCAACTTCCTCCGAAGTCCATAACACATGCACGCAGCATGTACTCCAGCGTCTGAGTTGTCCGCTCACTCTGCCCGTCTGTCTGTAGGTGGTATGCGGTACTGAACTGCAATCGGGTACCCAACTCCTCATGAAACTTCTTCCAAAACCTGGAAGTAAAACGCACATCCCGATCTGACACTATCGATGTCAGCACTCCATGTCGAGCCACCACCTCTCTCACATAAATCTCAGCCAACTTCTCTATCGAAGAGCTCTCACTGATAGCAAGGAAATGAGCACTCTTCGTCAACCGATCCACAATCACCCATATCCTCGACACCTCGCACGGTTTTCGGTAATTTTGTGATAAAATCCATGGAAATCTATTCCCACTTCCACTGTGGAACCTCTAGAGGCTGTAACGGGCCATGTGGATGCTGGTGCTCCGCCTTAACCCGACGACAGGTCAAGCACCTCTCAACTACCCATGCCACATCCCTCTTCATACAGGGCCACCAATAATCGCTCTTCAAATCCAAATACATCTTAGTGACTCTTGGATGGATCGAGAATCTCGATCTATGTGCCTCCTCCATCAGTATGCGCTGAGCTCCACCTGTATAGGGCACCTAAATCCGCCCACGGAAAGTCATAAGCCCCCGACTATCCGTCTCAAACTCGGAAACATGACCGATCACTCGCTCTCTCTTGAGGTTCTCTGGCCTCACAGCCTCCACCTGAGCCTCTCAGATGGTATCTAGGACTGGAGTCATCACCATCATCCTCATACACATGTCTCGGATCGGAGCACTCTCCGCTCTACGGCTCAAGGCATCGGCTACCACATTAGCCTTACATGGGTGATATAAGATCTCGCAGTCGTAGTCTTTCACTGCATCCAACCACATCCTCTGTCTCATATTCAGGTTGGGCTGATCCATGACGTACTTCAGACTCTTATGGTCCGTGTATATGGTGCACCGAACTCCATACAGATAGTGGCGCAAGATCTTGAGGGCGAACACCACCGCCCCCAGCTCCAAATCGTGGGTAGGATACCTCGTCTCATGAGGCTTCAACTGTCTCGATGCATATGCTATGACATGCCCCCTCTGCATCAACATCACACCCAATCCTGATATAGATGCATCACAGTAGACTACAAAGTCATCCACTCCCTCGGGAAGGGCTAACACTGGGGCTTCGCACAATCTCTGGCGAAGAGTCGCAAATGAGGCCTGCTGCTCAGGCCCCGGGAAAAAGTAACACCCTTCCGAGTCAATCTCGTAATAGGAACGGCAATCTTGGAGAAATCCCTGATAAATCTCCGATAGTAACCGGCCAATCCCAGAAAACTCCTGATCTCAGACGGGGATCTCGGCACCTCCCATCTCATAACTGCCTCAATCTTCGCCGAGTCGACCAATATCCCATTCTGATTAACGAGATGTCCCAGGAACTGGACCTCTCGTAACCAGAAATCGCACTTGGAGAATTTTTCATAAAGCCTCTCAGCCCTCAATACTCCAAGAATCTCTCGAAGATACTCCTCATGCTGCTCTCTGGACCTCGAGTACACTAGAATATCGTCGATAAACACGATCACCGATCGATCCAACATGGGCTTGCACACCCAGTTCATGAGATCCATGAACGTTGTTGGTGCGTTGGTGAGCCCGAAAGGCATCACCACAAACTCATAGTACCCATAACGAGTCCTAAAAGCCGTCTTCTGGATATCCTCCTCGCAAACTCTCATATGATGATATACAGATCTCAAATCAATCTTGGAGAACCAAGACGCCCCCTGCAACTGATCGATCAAATCTTCGATCCTCGGAAGTGGATAACGGTTCTTAACCGTCAGCTTGTTCAACTCCAGGTAATCAATACACATCTGGTGTGAACCATCCTTTTTCTTGACAAAAAGGATCGACGCTCCCCACGGTGAGCTACTCGGTCTAATGAAACCTTTCCCTAGCAGCTCCTGGAGCTGTGAGGATAACTCATGCATCTCTGGTGGCGCAAGGCGATAAGGTGCCTTGGCAATAGGTGCCGCATTCGGAACCAAATCAATCGGGAACTCCACCTGCCTCTCGGGAGGCACACCCGGAAACTCCTCGGGAAAAACATCCGGAAACTTGCACACTATCGAAACCTCGGAGATAGAACTCGGCCTCTCTGTAGCAACCCGCATATCCATCACGTACGCCAAAAAGCCCATACAACCATGCTGTAGAGTCTGTCTCGCTCTGGCAGCAGAGCAGAAAGCTGATCCAGATCTGGTACCCTCGCCATACACCGTAAGCACTCCCCCACTAGGGTCTCGTATAGTCACCATCTGACGCTCACAGTCGATCATAGCTCCAAACCGACTCAACCAGTCCATGCCCACTATGACACAGACATCACCCATCGCGATAGGTATCAGGTCTATCGGGAACTCGACACCAAAAATCTCTAGTACACATCCTCGGAATACATCAGTAACGAAAAGCGCATGCTCGTCGGCTATAGAAACCCTCAGAGGCCGACTCAACGCCTCATGTCGGATACTGATGTGACGACTAAATGCTAAAGACACGAAGGACCGACTCGCACCCTAGTCAAATAACACCAAAGCAGGTACAGAACTCACAAGAAAAGTACCTATATACAACACATAATAAGCACAACAGATCTTAAATAATATAAATAAGGAAACACGTACCGGCCACGACATCAGGTGTTGTGCGGACCTCCTCCGTTGTCAGCTGAAAAGCTCTCCCACGAGCCCTCGGAACCTCGGCCTTCACCAGATGACTATCAGTAGTACGCAAAGCAGCAGGTGCGGAACCCTGAGCTGAGGGCACTCGGCCTTCCGATGGCCACTCTGGTTGCAGTGAAAGCAAACTGCAAACCCCTTGGGGAAATCCTTCGCCATGTGCCCCTCCTTGCCACATTTATAGCAAATCTCTGCCTGACATGATCCCTTGTGACTCTTTTCGCACTTACCACAAGTGTGTCCCTTCTGGCCCCCAACTCTCATATCAGTGGGCTTAGCCCGCTTCGTCGCCAACTGCGACTACACTGGTCTCTGGTCTCTCCCCTGAGACTCTCCCTCCTCCCTGGCATGTAACTCTAGCTCAATCTCCCTCCGTCGGGCATTGGTCTGCAACTCGGTCAATGTAAGGTAAGACGAGTTTGCCACGAACTCCCGTATATCCCTCCTCAGAATGCTCACATATCGGCTAACACGTGCCTGCTCAGTAGACACATGCTCAGGGTAAAACAGTGCCCTCTCATGGAACATCCTCGAAATCTCGGTCACAGTATCTTTCTTCTACTTGAGAGACAGAAACTCATGGGCTAACCATTCCCTCTCCACCTGGGGAACATACTCGTCTCGGAACAACTGTGTGAATCTCTCACATGTCACTACAGCATGATCTGCAGCAGTAAAGCTGGCTGTTACAAGCTTCCACCAGTCCTTCGCTCCCAAGAGAAGTTGGTTCAGCGCAAACCGAACTCTCAAATGCTCGGGGGCATGAACATGTGTAAAAACATCCCTCGAGGTCGAAGATCCATCTCATAGCAGTAATCGGATCCTGTGTCCCATCAAACTCTGGTGGCTTCGTGTTGTTGAACTCCTGAAACAACAACGAGTCACCCCCTGTGGTCTCGAAGCAGTTAGGGCTGCGGTGGCTGCGGCAACAGCAGCCTCAGTAACAACGACATACTGCTTGTCAAATGTCTCAATCAGGGTGGTCTTGATAGACCCAAACATCTCCAGTATTGCCTCTCGAATATCTGCGGTCACCTCCTCATGAATGATCCTGTGGATCTCCTCGTCACCGGCACTACTGCTCTCGGGGTTGTGGCGTGTACCCACCATGATGTCTCTGAAACACAACACAAAAAATCATCAGAGACTCGCTCGAGCATACATACACTCGATTTCTCACTCCAACATGCTCCTTAGTACCCTAAGCATTCTTACTTGGGCTGCATACATATCCAGTGATTTCAGTAGTACGGGCCCAATACTACCTTCCACACCAACCTGTAGTCATCCCAAGTCCTCCTCCTAGGATCCTAATTCACAGTACTCTACCTCTCACGAATAACAGACTACTCTCTCGGTAGACCCCTCATATGCTCATCTAGGTACCTCTCCTAGATTATCCCTCGACTCATAACGCATCCTAAGTGATTCCTGCTAGATACTGCTACTCAACACATACTCTAGGCACATAACAGATAGCAGTAACTCCTAGGCTAAGGCATCACAAATCATGCAACATTAGCCCTAAATAAGAAATACCTAGCCTATCCTCTAGCATGCATCCCTAACATCTAATAAACATCTTATAAGACAAATAAGTAAGGGTATTTTGGGAAATCACCGTTCGGGCTCTGGCTGATTGTACACACTGCTCCAACTCGTTTTCTCTTAAAACTCTTGCTCGTTTTTAGAAAAATCATTTCTTTTGAAATTTTTTTCTCAAATCCTCAGTTTGAGTCCAGACACACCCGAAGGTATATCCGAATCCCTCAAACCAAGGCTCTGATACCAACTTGTAACACCGTAAATTTTCAAACAAAATTTTCATTTAAAAATCACATTTAATCTCATTAACACAATATCAGAATTTCCAAAAATGTCGAATTATCAAAATCACATGCTCATAAGTTGATTAAATCAAAATCCAGGATCCTCCAAAAGATGTCTCCAACTCGTGTGTACAATCAAGTCGGTGCATTCCCGTGATCCTGAGAAGTACCTGAAACACATAACACATAAACGGTAAGCACGGAGCTTAGTGAGTTCCCCAAAATACCACACATATCTCACTGCCTCTCATGTCTATACTCAAATAAGACCCTCCGGTCAATGTGTCTCAATGGAACCCTCCGGTCCCACAACTCGGTTGGACCCTCCGGTCCTAACTCAGTAAGCTCAGAATAATACACAGCATAAATCACAAAGACATAATGCAGGATATCACAATACTCAATATACGCAGATAAGACCCTCTCGTCACACATAAATTACCACTCTAGGTAAGTATAGTGAGAAGACTCACCTCGATAATTATCTCTAATTAACACTTAAATCACAATTCTAAATAAACCAAACTATTTTCTCTCTTTAATCTATTGGAATGGATAAAAGAACATTTTACCCCTCCATGGTCTCCCTATTCTCTATCTTGACCAACCCTAAAGTCAACAGAAGTCAACACTCGAGTCAACAGTCCATGTTGACCTGACTCGTCGAGTGCACCTATGTTACTCGCCGAGTCCCCTTGTTTCCCAGAAGTGTCGCGAAAGCCAAACCTAACTCGTCGAGTTGTCTCATCAACTCGCCGAGTTACTCATGTCCAGACTCATCGGGGAAAACCCTAGCCGACTCGGCGATTCCATTCAGTCTATATTCTCATTCAGACGTTTAAAGGCAGATCTATGACTCCAAGCTCTAGATCTAGCATCCCAAGGCTCGAATGTCACGTAAAGCTGCGAGCTTTTACGTTCATGCATGGCATAATAGGCTCATAATGCCAATACAAACTCCAACAAGGGTTAAATGCACAAAAGCTTGTCTCTAGCTCAATAAAGCTCGGATCTTTGGGCTCTCAAGTCCTCTTAGAGTCCAGATCTGAGGTTTCAACCTCATGATATGATCAAATAACTCATTGTCAAAAGATGGATGGGAGAAAACCCTAAAAACCTCCTTAAACTAAGATCTCACAAAGGAAAGGTCAATATAGAAGCTTTTTACCTTTGCACTGAAGCTAATCATTGCAGAACTCTGGATCTACAGCCTCTCCTGATCAAACACGCCAAGCTCTCCAAATATCCTTCCAAAGGTACACAAAACCACTCAATTTAATCTATCTCTCTCTCTCTCTCTCTCTCTCTCTCTCTCACACACACACACAAATCAATCTGATCGATTAGGGTTTCACACAGGGGAGTTGGATGGCTGGTGAGGCGGAAATGAGGGCTTAAGGCCCTTTAAATAGGATACAAACCCAGAGATTTAGGGTTTCCTCACACAGCGCCAACTCGGTGAGTCGGCTCTCTGACTCGTCGATTTAATCATTAAACCCACGTGGCCAATCCGACTCTACTCGACGAGTTGGGCATTCAACTCTTCGAGTCACTCAATCAACCCCAAAAATAAATATATAACTATTATACTTGGGAGTCGGGATGTTACTGTCATCTCCTAGACTTAAGGAGTTCACTCAAAACCATAAAAGGGTTAGGGTTTCACGACCCGACTCACTGAGTCACAAGAACAATTCGTCGAGTCCCTCATATACCAAATCCACACGGTCGATTCTAATCAGTTCTAATGCTTCCACCTCATAGATTTGGACTCCTTAGACTAGCATTACACGTAAAGTTGCTAACTTTACGTGCATGCATGGTGTTTTGAAGCTAAAACACCCACCACAAGCTAAAATGGAGGTCTAAGTCATGGAATAGGGCCATGGCTGAATAAAGGTGGCAACTTTGAGCTCCTAAAGCTCAAGAGTGCCCAGATCTGAAGTCCTTACATCCCCAAGAGTTCAAATCTCGGAATGACCTTGGAAATGGCCCAAAAGTGACAATATACAAGCTCAAATGAAGATCTAAGTGAATAGAAGCCAAGGTATAAGCTTTATACCTCAATCAAGTCGGAAATGAGTCCTAAGCTCTGGATCTTCAGCCTTCCTTCTGCAACTCCAAGTCCTAGCTTCCTTCTTCTAGCTTTAAATCACAAAAATGGCAAGAGAATAGATCAAGATCACTCAAGGTTGATTAGGGTTTCAAGATTAGGGTTTGGAGGTGATAGAGGCTGGGGTGGAGGCCAGATATGATGCTTAAATAAGGTGTAAGCCCTAACGATTAGGGTTTCATCCAGGCTGTCCTACTCGTCGAGTCAAGACCCCGACTCATCGAGTAGCTCACTTAAAACCCGCGCATATACTGCCTTCTACTCGACGAGTTAGGGCCACCAACTCGTCGAGTAGCCCTTCCAAAATGAATAAATAATTAAGTTAAATACATACCAGGAACCAGGCATTACAATCTTGTGCAATGATGACGCAACATCCTTCATGATCGGCTGAACCTCTCCCAAAGGTGGTGCAACTTCTCCTTGACGGATCAACTTCTCTATGTTGGTCCAGTATCTTCACTTGGCTCAACATGATGCTCCATATTGCTCCATGTTGCTCCAAGTTGCTCCAAGTTCCTCCAGGTTAGTCCAAGGCACTCTAAGTTTCTCTAAACCCCCTTTTAAATGGTCAGTTCCCTTGGCATTTGATCCATTCCTTTGTCAGATGATCCAAATCCATCTCAGATGATCCGTTCATTTCTCACATGCTCCATGAACCTCAAGTGCTCCATTGATTTTTAAGAGCTCCAAATTCTCCATGAGAATGCTCCAAATACTCCATTCACATTTAATATTAATAATAATAATACAATTGTTGTTACAGAGAAGATAAATGTATACTAATACCTAATACTCTATGTTAAATGTATATATCAAATTAGGATAGTGTTGCCTAAACAGAGTTGGTATTTGAAGTTGACAACGAGCATTATAGCATTGCCTAGTGATGAGTTGAGACTTGTAAAGGATTCTTAGTTCAACTTATACCATGTGCTGTAAACTTTATTTCATAAAAAAGGAAATTGTGTTGATTATAGACATGGTAATCTTGTCTAGTTATACACTAGGACTCAAATAGGAAGCTTCGTTCAATTGAGTTTGGGTATTAGGTAGCATCATAATATGGATATGTGTGATAGTAACGGAGATTAGAACACTGTTCTATGAAACTATTAGGTGTCAATGTATGGATTACCTACCAAATTACAATATAGTATTCCTTTTTGGATGACCAGAAATGGTTGGTCCATATCAGACAACTGGCAGGTATGTCTGGTCTTCTCCCAGAGTAAGACGACAACACTTTATCATTATCTACGGTCTTGTGAATTACATTGATAATGTGGACTGATAACCCACTGATGTAGATGAAATAAGATATCATAATCATCAAATACTCTGATGTCTTAAGTGCGTTTATGATTTACACCGGCCAAGGAAGCCCCTAGCTCTGTAGTCGAACCATTGCTCTAAATGATTCACTACGAGAATCGATTCTTCATGATAATTGTAAACAAGGATTTTGTGAGAATTGGTTGGGATGATATATATGGGTGTAACATTTTATAGATATCTAACTGGTGGGATATATATATATATATATATATATATATATATATATATATATATATATATATAGTTTAGTAACAGTTGATTTTGCAGGTTTGATAAGTATTGATTATTATCATAATAATATTATGGGATTGAGAACCTTATGTGTCTCACCAGGTTTCCCAACTAGACCCACTCAACTTATATGCATCACAGGTAACAGGTGTCATACCCCCAAACCGTAACGGCGGAAACGTTCCGAGGCGGAGGACGTCATGCTCAGTATCACAACACATGCATCATAGTAATCAAAGTAACAACAACCATCGTATTGATAATATAATATTTACATTATGTTCAAAATATTACTTGAAATACATTAAAAGTACAACAAAAGTTAAGACGTAAAACTCCGTCTTCGCAGCGCCTGAGAGAGAGTACCTGTCTACTAACGATACTGAGAATACAAGTGGTTTGGAAAAAGTGTCAACATTAAAGTTGGTGAGTTCATAAGTATTTTTGTTATAAAAAGTATACTTTATGTTACTTGGAAAAGTTCGCCGGTTCCTTCAGAAAGTCCTATATTTTCTTAATAAGTAAAATGACTGTAGTTAATCCTTCTGTAATCATTCAGTGGATACTAATTTTATATAATACAGATCGATTAGACAGTTGAATGTGTGAATCTTCCCTAAGCCCACAACCAAACAAGGAACATGAAATGAGGCGGAAGTCACACATTCCACTGTCTACCAGATCTTTATTATATATAATCTTAACGTATTCATCAAGTAATTACATAATTAACATTACCGAATCTCTGGTAAAATAGTAACCACAATAATTCCTTCTATAATCACTTAGTTTATACTAACTATATATAACCTTATATCGAACGGATAGTTGAATGTGTGAATCTGCCCTGAGCCCACAACCAAACAAGGAACAGGAAATGAGGCGGAAGTCACACATTCCACTGCCTATCGGATATTATTTATACATAATTCGCATGTATAAACTAAGGAATTATAGAATTAACCATTAAAGGTCTTTTATGTAATAATAGTTTAATAATAAATATTAAGCCTTTTGCAAATAAGTTCCTAGTTTCACTAACTCTATTGTGAAACATTGATTTCAGTAATAAATGTTATTGTTTTCAGAAAGTTCTATCGAAAATTGTTTATCTTAAAAGAACGATGTTTACCATAGAAAATCCTATATTTTCTATAAAACCGACTGGTAGTCTATGTTATTCCATGATCGAAAAGCACAAGTATAAATACTATACTTATTGTAATGTTATCTAGTTTTGTTGATAAGTTAAATTGGCTAAAGACTGGTTTGTTCTGGAAATCTGATACGGCGATACTACCCTCCTATAATCACTTAATACATACGAGTTGTATATAACCGAGATCGAACAGACAGTTGAATGGGTGAATCTGCCTTAAGCCTACAACCAAACAAGGAACATGAAATGGGGCGGAAGTCACACATTCCACTGTCTATCAAATTTCAGTTTTATCTAACCTTAATGTACATATTGAGTACCATATAGTTAATATCTCTGGTGGAAGTTTCGGAAAAGTATATTACTACGTAAATATATCGTTATTTCTCCTTATGAGTTATATGACCATACTGACTGATATGACGGGTAATGGGTTGTCGGTATCGTTTATGACGTTTGTCACCCCAGACCTGCCGGTCCAACTGTAGCTAACAGTCGGGATAAGGGATTTTCAGTCCCATATAGATCTATATACAAGTGTCACGCTCTCCCTCCAAGAGACTCTGGATCATAAGGATGGACTTCCACTGGTACTTAAATAAGTACCGAAGACGCGTCTCACAAACTAGATTAACGAATTTACAAGTAATACAGCGAAAACCTTTTTTTTATTAACAAGTAATTTTTGTAAAAAGTTTTCCTTTTGTTTTATATACTATACTTATTATAGTTTATAAGTTCATTTCCATGTTTTAACCTGAATTTTATAAAATAGTTCCTATGATCCATAAACTATGCCTATTATGGTTTACAAGTTGATTTCCATGTTTTAACAAGTTTCAAGTTCAAATACATTTAAACGGTAAGAAACATAATAAATGAATTATGTATTTTAAACACAAGCAATCTTGTGTTTTACTTGTATTCACCCCCCCCTAAAAACATTTTAAAAGCTTGGTAAAATATGGGGGTATGAACTCACCTTATGTTGGAGATTTGATTGAAGATTTGGTTATAGGACGTTAGCTCCACAAGTGAAGTCTTGCTAACAAAACGAGTCCTAAACACGATTCATACAATATACATGTATACTTATAAATGAATATACTCATAAGAGTGATAGGAAAACGAACTAATCTGTAAGTTTAACTTACAAATTAAGGTGTTAGAAGCAAAGTTTGAAGACTGCAAGAGAGTTTACGGCCTGATGAAGGGTTCACGGCCCAAGAACAATTGATGTTCTTGAGTTCACGGCCTAATGATCTTGAAGATCTTGAAGATTTTCAGGTGTAACAAGCGTATGAGGGCTAGAAATCACTAGAATGTTGATGAGAAGATGAACACCTTGAAGATCCAAGCATTAATCTTAGAAGATTTGAAGGTTTGAGAGATGATACTTGAGAGAGAATGGATGAATTTACGGCTAGGAATGAAGAAATAAGGATAAAACTGATCAAACACATATATAGGGAGGGTGTTTGCGGCCGAGGAGTTCACGGCCGAAGGGCGGTTCATGGTTCACGGCTTGCGAGGGTTCACGGCCTGCGAAGTGTTCACGGTCATGAACCGTTTGCGGCCCGAGGTGGTTTGCGGCTGCGAAGGTTTGTGGTCCATGCGAAGGCTCTCCGTTCTTAAGGCTTTTCTTCCTTAACATAAAGATAGAAAATTTTTAAGTTGTGACATCATCCCCCCGTTAAATGGAATTTCGTCCCGAAATTCGAATTCTGAGTGGCTACTAGGAATTGGGAAAGAAGTGAGCACTTCGATTTCCTCGAAACTTCTATTTCTTAAGTGAATTTCTGATTCTTGTTGGTGTTCCAGTGGATCTTCACTTTTGTGTCTGCTGTTTTGATCAGTACAAAGTAGGAGGGTTTTGATTTACTTAACTACGTTTATTCAACTGGTAAGATGTCCACTCGTAGTTCTGGGCAGCTTTTGTCCTGAGGTTCATAATAGGATTTATACCTGATCCATCTATCATTATCTCGTGTATACAAGTTGTATATAATTAAAATTAATAAGAAGGTCAGATGTGCGACTCTGCCCCAGGTCCACAACCAGACAAGGAACAGGAGATAGGGCGGAAGAACACATCCTAGGTCTATAGAATTTTAATTATATACCACTCTCACGTATACACTTAACAGTGATAGGTTAACCATATTTATCCCTAGCCTCTGTGCTTGAACCTGACTTGCTGCATATGTGGTATTTACAAAAAGGTCTGCTGGAAATACTTCAGGAAATCACGGACTTTCAGAATACCCTTGGTGTTTTTCATTTTAAGATATCTTGTCTACGGAATAAACTAGGGAGACGTGGTACCCCTCGCATGGGTACTTCTGAAGTTTTGAAGAGAAAGACGATTCTGAGGTTCGTATCTAGTTTATTGTTATGAGTGACGGAAATTTCGTTAGTCAGTCGTTTTAAGGCGAAGGATCATTACGTGGCATTGGTATGATGAGGACCAAACCAATCCATTTCTAAGAACGACTTATCGTAAATAATTGAAAATAATTAACTTTTTTAATATAATCCCTACTAGGTCCCTCTATAATCGTTTGGTGTATACAAGTCATGTATAATTAAGATTGGAAAGACAGTCGACTGAGTGACCCTGCCCTAAATCCACAACCAAACAAGGAACAGGAAATAAGGCAGAATCACTCACTCTATGCCTACAAATCTTAATTATAAATGACCCTAATGTATACACTAAGCGATCATAGCTTACCTGTAAGGGTTCTTAATTCTTATATGAACGATGTGTTAACTTACGATTTTGAACTTTATTTGTTAAATATTTTCCATGAAAACTCAATGTTTAATTATTGTTGTTTTAGATAACGTACCAAAATTCTAGAAGGTTCCTCGTCGCTCCTTTATGTCCTATCGTTAAACTCCTCCTGATCCTCCGTCATTCTTCTCTGTTGGACAATCTCTCTTGAAATGTCCCATTTCACCACATGCATGACATACTTGAATTGTACTAGCATCGGTGGTTAAAGTTATGTGTTGGGTCGGAGTCATACATAAACGAGCTTCTTCATTATTCCTCGTTTTTGGACAATTTCTTTTGAAATGTCCGGATTCTCCGCACCCGTAACAAGCCTGGTTTACTCCAACGCCGGGAACTTGGGTGGTTGGTGGGACCAGTGATCTTCAAAATCGAGTGGTGTGTCCTTTTCTATTGCAGGGGCGACAGATATTGTAGCTGCAGGGGCTGCCACGGGTTGCTATCTCTTGGCAAGTTTTTTAGATAACTTGCGCTCGTTTCTGTTTTAGAACTTCCGTTTCTTGTTCTTAGGTAATGGGTTGTTAGTATCGTTTATAACGATTGTCACCCCAGACCTGCCGGTCCAACTGTAGCTAACACTCGGGATGAGGGATTGTCAGTCTCATATAGATCTATATACAAGTGTCACACTCTCTCTCCAATAGACTATGGATCATAAGGATGGACTTCCACTGGTACTTAAATAAGTACCGAAGACGCATCTCACAAACTAGAATAACGAATTTACAAGTAATATAACGAAAACCTTTTTTTATTAACAAGTATTTTTTTGTAAAAAGCTTTCCTTTTGTTTCATATACTATACTTATTATAGTTTATAAGTTCATTTCCATGTTTTAACCTGAATTATATAAAATAGTTCCTATGATCCATAAACTATGCCTATTATGGTATACAAGTTGATTTCCATGTTTTAACAAGTTTCAAGTTCAAATACATTTAAACGGTAAGAAACATAATAAATGAATTATATATTTTAAACACAAGCAATCTTGTGTTTTACTTGTATCCCCCCCCCCCCCTAAAAACATTTTAAAAGCTTGGTAAAATATGGGGGTATGAACTCACCTTATGTTGGAGATTTGATTGAAGATTTGGTTATAGGACGTTAGCTCCACAAGTGAAGTCTTGCTAACAAAACGAGTCCTAAACACGATTCATACAATATGCATGTATACTTATAAATGAATATACTCATAAGAGTGATAGGAAAACGAACTAATCTGCAAGTTTAACTTACAAATTAAGGTGTTAGAAGCAAAGTTTGAAGACTGAAAGAGAGTTCACGGCCTGATGAAGGGTTCACGGCCCAAGAACAATTGATGTTCTTGAGTTCACGGCCTGATGATCTTGAAGATCTTGAAGATTTGCAGGTGTAACAAGCGTATGAGGGCTAGAAATCACTAGAATGTTGATGAGAAGATGAACACCTTGAAGATCCAAGCAATAATCTAAGAAGATTTGAAGGTTTGAGTGATGATACTTGAGAGAGAATGGATGAATTTACGGCTAGGAATGAAGAAATGAGGATAAAACTGATCAAACACACACACACACACACACACACATATATATATATATATATATATATATATATATATATATATATATATATATATATATAGGGAGGGTGTTTGCGGTCGAGGAGTTCACGGACGAAGGGCGGTTCACGGTTCACGGCTTGCGAGGGTTCACGGCCTGCGAAGTGTTCACGGTCGTGAACCGTTTGCGGGCCGAGGTGGTTTGCGGCTGCGAAGGTTTGTCGTCCATGCGAAGGCTCTCCGTTCTTAAGGCTTTTCTTCCTTAACACAAAGATAGAAAATTTTCGAGTTGTGACAACAGGTTAAAGCTGTTGGAACTTGATTAGGATGTCGAGTGATTAAGAGACAATTTGCAATAGAGTTTAGGACCATTAAGTCTTTATGACATCCTTAGGGTTTTGATATTTTGAAACAATCATTCGTATTCAAAATATTTTATTGTACTGAGATTTTTTTCTGCAAACAAATAAATTATGATTTTAAAGCGTAAAGAAAAGTTTTTTTCTACAGAAAATAGAGGATGTCACAAATGAGGAGTTAAGATTTTATTGAGATTCTAACTAGGGAAGAAACATGTATTTAGCTCTTATTTCATCCATTAAAGTCGTTTATAGTGGTTAACTAAGTGGTATAGTTACAGACACTAAAGTGTAATACCATTTTTGGATAAAAGAATCACAAAATGGATTACATGTAGAGTTACACAGTCATGTACTCATGTAATTTTCAAGACAATACACAACATGTGTAGTAATTTAACAAAAAATTGAAAATGACGTAGCTTTTGTTTCATTGATCCCTTATATTTAAACCACTTACATTACTCTTCAATTGACTTAAGGAATATATCTAGATGATAAAATATGATTTCAAACATTACTTTTCATTAGATACTTAATTAGTAGTTAAGAAAATAGTTAAACTTTGATATATAGGTGACCATTAGTCATTCAAACACTATTATAAGTAAAGTATGCAGCTACAACAAGTTGAGGTGAGTTCTTACCCATGATATTTGCTTATCTTATTTTGATGTTTTAATAATCTAAAATTTCTCTCGATGAGATATCATATATCCATGTTATGCAAATAATATAAGTATTATTTGGTGCATTCATGAAACGATTTTTACTATGTGTTTTGGAAATGGGGATAAAAAATATTGAGTCTGAAATGAATTTAATAATGATCGTGCATCCATCTTAAGATTGGTTAAGACTATTTTATAGTCCAAACATTTAAGATTTACTTTGATATCCAAATGAGAATGTTTTGAATGTTTCAAATTATTGTGAGTTGTTTCCAAGTCAACTTCATGTGCGACAGTTGAAAATTGTGAATGTTTGTGAATAGTTTCTAATGAAACTTCCACGTGCATTTTGCGTCTTGCATGTCCTTCATGTGGTACTTGTGCCATGGTTCACTTCTACTAAGTATGTTGAATGATTTTGGAACCTCTATGTAAAGAATATGATATGTGTTATTTTTCTACATATGCTTTGTAACCATTTTTCCATGGTACATTTACTTTGGGAATTTCGTAAAATGAGGCACAGGACATGAGAGATATGCTGACTTTGAGAATGACCTTGGGTTTGCAATTTAATAAATGCATTTCATTTTTTTGATATTGATAAAATTTTATTGATGAGTTTGATGTCGTTTAACTATACTTAACTTTGGAATGCTTTTTTATAAATATTGAACTTATATAAATATATTGATGTTTTAAAAACGTTTTAGGGTTTTTATTTTGGATTTAGATTGTTAAACTTATTTAAACAATTTAAGTGTTGATCTTGTTAATGCTTACTAGCCTTTTTAAGCCTAACCTATATATTTTAACATATATTCAGGTTGAAAGACTTAGTTTAAAATCGATAATGGATTTAGCACTTAGATATTTATAAGATACTACATTTTGTATTTAAGATGAATGTATGAATGTGTACTTTAAACTAATTTCTCTTGATTATCTTGTTATATGCATCGTAGGCCATGTCACTTTAAACATTTTAAAAAGTTAAGGAATTGATTTTCAAGACATTTATCCGCAAATTGTTTTCCATAAATGAGTTGTTTTATAAAATGATATGAAATCACTATTTTTAAGAATATTTCCATAAAATGAGTGTTTCACTAAACATATTAATTTTTACCAATTTTTTAAAAAACATACAAAAATTAATTGAAAAATAAACAATAGAGAGGCATGAAAAAGCAAAGCTACATGGTGATCAAACCAGTACACAGGCTACAAAGCCACAACACCCAGTCATATCTAATCATTTTTATATTTACTTGTTAACCAATGGAACGACCACATAATAATAAATTAAAAATAGATCCTAGACATCTCACTTTTTGTTGGAAAAACATTGCAATTTTTGTAATATTCCAAGAACGGAAAGCATCACTTCCAAACATTTTTTTGTTATCTTAAATAATCGAGCTTCCTCTACTATATTCCTAATTTCTTGCCAATTTTGGGAGTGCATATTTTAACTTGCCACCAATGACCTACTTTGGCCCAGAAAATTTTCAAAACTCGACAACCTCAAAACAGATGGTTTGCAGATTCGATATTAGTGGAACAAAAGGCATATTGAGACTATCAAGCTTAATACCTTATTAATATTTTATCAAGTAGGGATCCTATTTTCACATTCTCATCAGTTAAAAATATTGTTTTTACCAAGTAACCACTTCTGCCAAATCGAATCAACTGGACAGTTAAGGAGAATTCTACCTTAATGAAATTCTTGTAGGAAGATGTTGAAAATTAACCATTTGATTCAAGCATCCACCGTTACTTATATTTTACCCTTGTTCTATTTATAGGTCCATATGACCGCTCTAAGAGGTGCATAATTCCAAGCCAACTTGACTATGGTGGATATTTTTTTCCAGTTTCAATGCCTAGAACCATTAACATATCAATCTTTAGTTTTACAATACAATTACTATTCGAATAATCCAATGTCATAACCAAGTTAGTAAGACTATCCAAAAAAGTAAGGTCATTTTTGGGTTTTTCTCAGTGAACCAAATAGTATTTGGGTGTTATAAGAGAGATACAAATAGTTTATTAATTATTTATGTGATGATAAATTAATTAAAAACTAGTTTGAAATTTATTGGATTTAATTATAATTAATCTGGAATTATTTTGTGTTAATTAAAAGTGCATGGACTTAATGTTAATTAATTGTTTAATAGTTAAATGATTAGTACATTTTAGAACCCTAGGGATAGGTTGGATGAAAATTGATGGGGTTTATCCTTATAGATTTCGTCCAAGGCTACATAAAAGGATGTAAGAGGCAGTTATTTAATAGTTGAATTAATTGGTTTATCCGTAGCCGAAAGAGTTCAATAGGTTGATATCAAGTAAAAAGTATTAAGTTAAAAGTATTCAAACAAAATTCTCATTTATATATTGGCAAAAATGTGAAATGTATGATAATCAATGAAAACGCATATCATTCTTAATAAGACTATTAATTGAGCGTGTGTGGTTAACCGACACATTAATTTGAGAATGTAAGAGGAAAAGTGATGAGGCAACTCTTATCTATGATTTTTTCATGGAGCGTATGTGGTTTACCTGCATATCAATGTGAGACAATAAACAGAGCGAGTGTACCGTGCGGATTTGCATAGTTATTCACAATCCTATTTGTGATCCTCAGTATCTCAGTCACAAAGGTAAGAGCATAATCCTAGATTAACATACCATTGATAAGACTAATGATTCTCAAAATATCTAGGTATTTCATAGTGGTTGAAATTGGTAAAGTGCATTACCTACCTAAAATAAATTTATGATAGGATTATGACATCCCTCTTTATAAAACGAATCTAAACTGTGGAACATAACCATAAATATAAATTGGGATATAAAAAATTATATTAAGGATGTATATCAACTAACTAAAAATGTTTATCTGAAATAGATGTATGGAAATGATCTTCCTCCTCCTCCACTTCCATCTGCTACAAGTTTAAACTTCATTCTTCTCTTCATTTTGTCAAGGGAAAAGCTGACTAGTCCAAACTACATGGTTTGGAAGCGTAATATGAATATGATGCTTCATTATGATAATCCAATTCTCAAAATTGACATAAAAACTACTAGTCCTGAAGAATTTTTTGCAAATAACAAACACGTTAATGATGATACAAAGGTTGCTTGCATTATGATTGCACCTGTGGCTCCATATATCCAAATGTAATTGAGGACTATTGGCCATTGAAATATACTTGCAACTTACAGAAATATTTCACAAGAAGGCAAGGCAAGAACGATTTGATGTTGTCAAATCCCTTATGGTGTGGAAGCTAAAGGAAGGAGAGCCTATGTGTGCTCATGTACAAAAGATGCAGAGACACATTGAGAGAATCGAGAAGCTACATGTGAACTTTGATAATGAGTTGGCCATTGACATGGTTCTTAACTCATTTCCTTGTTGTTATAATCAATTCATTTTGACTTATCATTTGAACAACATAGAGACCACATTGACTTAACTCTACAGTTTGTTGAAAACTATCAAGGCGAGCATGAAAAAGTCTCATGGGTATGTTACCTCAAGTGCTCATGTCATGGCCATTCATCAAGGTAAAGGAAAGAAAGAGAAAGGATTTTGCCAACCCAAGTGGAAAAGGAAATTACATACTAGAGAGTCTAGTAGTGGATCAAAGAGAAAGGCCAAGTATAAAAATTCCACATGTCAATGATCCGAAAGAGGCCAGTTTCTCTCACTGTAATCAAAGAGGTGATTGGAAGAGAAGTTTTGTGAAGTCTGTTCGAGAGTTTAAGGATGGGAATCTCAAGGTGTTTTGTTCCTAATCTAGTATGTACAGTGTTGTAAAAAGCGGCCTAGGCAGTGCCTAGGTGCTAGGTGGCCTCTTACTATCTACGATTAATGACAGTAAGTTGAGTTAGACGGAGTCAGTCCTGGCCGGCTGTAAGCGATCTTCGTCGGTCATAAGTGTTCTAGACGGTTTAAGCCTGTAAAAAAGACAAATAGTCAAAATATTCAAAAATAAAATCCCCAATTAGTCAAATTTATGATATTGGGTGACTAAATTACGATGATTGATGACTAAGACTGTTAAAAAGATCCCCAATTAGTCTAAAAATCATTATGTACGATGATTTAAATATTTAGACTACTAAATATGCCAAAGTTTTATGGTTATTTAGTTATTTTGTTATGATATATGTAATACTTAATTTTTAAAAAATAAATTTTATTAAAATTAAGGGTCTCTACCTAGGCGCCTATTAATCCTCGCCTAGATCAATTAGTCCCTTAACCCTATTCAACCATCCGACCACCACGTAGCGACTTTTACAACCTTGGGTATGTATATGATCGAACTCTATAACACTAAGCTTCAAATTAATGGGTCCTTGATACAAGATGTGATTTTCACATTTTTTCTAATATGTAGGGACTAAAGGAAAACAAGAAGCTTAAGAATGGGGAGCTAAATCTAATCATGGGTAAAAGATGCATTGCGCCTATCATGAGGATTGGGATTTATGAGCTCTTGATTGATAGTGGTGTTAGGATAGATTTGATTAATTTTTGATATTTGTCTAATATGAAAAGAAACATAATTTCATTTCATGTATTCTTTAGACAATGTTATCCTTATTCGTTTGATGATGATAATGGAAATATTTTGGTTTATAAAGATGGTTCTTTTATATTCATATATTATCCTTGTAATGGTGCGTATGTAACTGTTGTGTGTGTGTGTGTGAATAACATGAGTAATAATGTATTTAATATTTCTTCTTCTAATTATTTAGACAAAGCGTGTTTATGGCATTGTCGTGTGGGGCACATAAACAAGAAACACATCGCCCAACTCCAACAAGATGGAGTCCTGGAATCATTTGACTTAAAGTCAGATGATGAATATGAATCTTTTTTATTAGGCAAGATGACAAAAGCGCCATTCATGGGGACATGTGAAAGAGGTGAAGGACTGTTGGACATCATTCATTCGATGTGTGTGAACCCTTCAGATCTGCCAAAAGGGACATCAATCGCTATTGCGAGACATTTACTGATGATTACAGTAGATATGGTTATGTTATTTGATTAAACATCAGTCATAAACTTTTGAAAAGTTCAAAAAGTTCAAACACGAAGTACATAATCAATTAGGCAAGAAGATAAAGATGCTCCAATCCGATAGGAGGAGAATATCTTAGTATCGAGTTCAACGAGTATCTCAATGAATGTGGAATAGTTTACAATTGAATCCTCCTAGAACGACACAACTTAATGGTATGGTTTAGAGGAGAAATCAAACCTTGCTAGATATGGTTTGTTCCATGATGAGTCGAGCTTCACTCTAAATATCTTTATATGGTATGCCTTAGAGACAGTCACCCATATCCTAAATCTTGTTCCAACCAAGAAAGTTTCCAAAAGACATCATGAAATGTGGAGTGGAAAACCTCATTCACTCGCATATATCAAGGTTTGGGGTTGTGAGGTTCTCGTTAGGTGCGAAACCCAACATAAGCTTAAAGCTAGAACCGAGAAGTGTATTTTCATTGGTTAACTATAAAAGTCCTTTGGTTACTTGTCCTACAGACCCAAAGATAATATGGTATTTGTATCTCGAAGGGGAGTCTTTTGAGAGAAAGAACTAATATCCAACGAGGACAGTGGGAGTGTAATTGATCTTGAAGAAATTCAAGAACCAACCAACGATGAAACTTTAGTTAACACTAACACTCAATCTGAGGTTGAGACACCTATCGAGCCAGCTGATAAGTCATTACCTTTTTCGCTGATCTAGTAGAGTTAGCATGCCTCCCAAGTTCAATGGTTTTCATATTACTGCGGATTCGGTCACGTTTATTCATGATAAACCATTGTTAAATTTGGATGAGTCAACTAACTACAAGGAAGCAATGGTAGGACCTGACGCTTCCCAATGGAAAGAGGAAATGAATAACGAGATTTAATCCATGTACGATAACTAAATTTGGAATTTGGTTGATCATACACACATTCAGAAGACAGTGGGTTGTAAATGGATACTCAAGAAGAAAACTGACATAGAAAGGATCGTACACATGTTCAAAGCTAGGTTGGTGACAAAGGGATATACTCAAACCCAAGGATTGACTATGATGAAACCTTCTCACTAGTAGCTAAGATAAAGTAAATTAGGATTATGCTTGCCATAGCTACCTTTTATGATTATGAGGTATGGAAAATGGATGTTAAAACCGCTTTCCTTAACGGGAAGCTTACTGAGGACATCTATATGACTCGGTATGAGGGTTTTGAACATGCCAAGTACCCAAATAAGGTGTGCAAGCTTGAAAATTCGATTTCTAGTTTTGTCTATAGATGACATACTCCTTATAGAAAATGATATCATAACTTTTCAAGAAGTGAAATTTTGGATTAGGAAGTGTTTTCTTATGAAGGATCCAAGAGAGGCAACTTATATTCTTGGATAAGGATTGATGGAGATAGGAAAAGATGTATAATATAAAGGATTGTACACACATTCAAAGCTGTTGGTGACAAAGGGATATACTCAAACCCAAGGATTAACTATGATGAAGCCTTCTCACTAGTATCTAAGATCAAGTAAATTAGGATTATGCTTGCCATAGCTACCTTTTATGATTATGAATTATGGAAAATGGATCTTAAAACCACTTTCCTTAACAGGAAGCTTACTGAGGACATCTATATGACTCAGTCCGAGGGTTTTGAACATGCAAAATATCCAAATAAGGCATGCAAGCTTGAAAACTCAATTTCTAGTGTTGTATATGGATAACATACTCCTTATAGAAAACGATATCATAACTTTTCAAGAAGTGAAATTTGGGATTAGGAAGTGTTTCCTTATGAAGGATCTAGGAGAGGCAACTTATATTCTTGGATAAGGACTAACAGAGATAGGTCAAGATGTCTAATAGGACTTATCCAGAGTACTTACTTGGATAAAATAATGAAGAGGTTCAGTATGAAAAATTCCAAGAAGAAGGAACCGCCCATGCCTCATACTGTAAAGTTGAGTAACACTCAATGTCCTAATAGTGATGATGAAATAGACATAATGAGTCGAGTCCCACACACTATGGCTATAGAATCGATCATGTATGATATGACGTGTACTCATTCTAACATCTCATATGCTTTGAGCATGGTGAGTAGATAGGAAGACAAACCTAGAGTAGGTCATTGGACAACAGCGAAGAACATTCTTAAGTATTTGAGGAATACAAATATGTTCTTAGTTTTTTATGGAAAAGATGAGCTTAGAGTTACTAGGTATAGTGATGTAAGTTTACAAACAGATAGAGATAATTGTTGTTCACAATCTGGTTTGGTATTCTTATTAATGGGTGGAGCGGTGACCTGGAAAAATTCCAAATAAAAGAGGGTGGAAGACTTAACCTATGAGTCCGAGTATATTGCAGCTATTGAAGCTGCAAAGGATGCGACCTAGTTAAAGAATTTCATTGGTGACCTCAGAGTTGTTTTATCGATCCAAGATCCCATGTAAATCTTTAGTGATAAAAATGGTGCGGGCACATTTCCTAAATAACCTAAGGATCATAGGAGGTCAAGGCAAATAATCAGTAAATATCACTACATCAGATATAGAGTGAAGGAAGGTGACATCATAGTGAATAAGTTATCGTCATTGGATAATCTAGACGATCCTTTCATGAAGGCGTTGAGTAAAATCAAGCACTTGGAGCATGATAATAGCATAGGTATGAGAGAGGATATTAGTTTCAGTAGTTAGTTGATATTTTGAAACAATGTAAAAACAATAAATTGTAATTGATTGTGGTGACTAAATAATAGAGATTTGTTTATGAGTTAGTGAACTACCATCTTTAATTGTTTATTACATTGTTTCGTTTTGAATGCTTAGAATCCACTTCCAACGTAATAAGTTACTTAAAACCTCCACAGTCAGTCATAATCTTGGGAGTAAGTAATGATTTAAGTCTGTTATAGAGCATTAGTATTTTGTCTATGGTGATTAGACATAACATAGAGATTGCGACTAGAACTCATGAATACTTAAATAGAGATTTTAAGTATTGTAAAACATGCACTTAGAGATTAGATCATGGATTTTGTCACGATAAATTCAAATATGATAATATATTCTATTCTTCAAGCAAAGATGCATAAGTTGTAATTTACGGTTTTGTTATGACTTATGCATTGGCATTACATCATTGACAACACAACCATAAATGGATGTTATAAAATGTATGTCCACGTATGACATGATGAGTTAATTATGATTATGTAGTAAAAGTTTATTCGTTCCATTTTCCTTAATATGAAAGCGATATCTTTAGGCCCATCGGTGATTTGATGTTGAAATTATAATGTTGGGCCAAGCCTGGACTAGATTGATGTTTTCAATTTTGTGAGTCTAATAAGGTCATCATAAATCGGAAATCATGAAACATAATCTTGGACCATGATATTGATTCATATCCATGTATCATGTCCATATGATATCTTGTACAACGAAAGAATAGTTGATAACTTGTCTAAGGGTTGTCTCTAAGAATTTGATTCACAGTTCAGTTCTACAGTTTCTAACGAAGCATACTTTGTTGATTAAGTGGGAACCGTATGACCAATTGTAGTTAATGACTTGTCCAAGTGGGAGACTGGTTGAATAGTGTCCAATGTCATAAATAAATTGGTAAGAATATCCATTAATAGCAGGGTCCTTTTGGGTTGCCCTAAATGAATCAAATAGTATTTTAATGTTATAAGAGAGATACAAATAGTTTATTAATCATTCATGTGATGATTAATTAATAAGAAACTAGTTTGGAATTAGTTGGATTTAAATAGAGTTAATCTATGTTAATTAAAAGTACAGGGACTGAACGTGAATTATCTAATAGTTGAATGGTTGGAACATTCTGGAACCCTTGGAATAGGGTAAATTAAAGTTTTTAAAGTTTATACCTAGAGATTTCGTCCAATGCTACATAAAAAGAAATGATTTGAATTTGAATTAAATATTATTATCTAATTATTCAAACCTGCTTTCTCTACAACTAATTGACAACTATAAATAACCCCTCCTAGGTACTCCATATTTTCATCCCACTCTAAGAATTCTTAGACTTTCTCTTCTTTCTTAAACTTCTTGCTTAATCTCTATTGTTCCAAGGGTAATTTTCTAACATCAAAGACTTTGTTATTGTTGGGTGTGAATCATTGGAGGTAACCTACTTTGGTTACTCTTCCTTGGCTTGTTGGATTCGATCTACATCAAAGGTCTACAAGTAAATTGATTTTGCTAAAGGTTAGTAAACTTTTATCCCTCTTGTAGTTTTTCATATCAATCAAGTTAGGATCATTGTAGGTTTTAGAATTCGTTTGCCTCAGAATAAAATTGTTTCTTTCCGCTTCATGTAAATAATCTAGGAAGCTTGTAGAAACCTATCACTTACGTCTCAAGAACAAACAACTGAGGATAGTGTTGTTATAAAGGTATATCGCTACACTAAATTTGTGTTCCACATTTTCGTTTCATTTGCAATCACCCATCGTTTTCTTTAATAGTTTGAGAGGCTCGCTTCCTTTTTCTTATATTTGAAAAGCAACCTCAATGATTTTCTTCTGAACAAATCCATGAGTTTTTCTTAACCAAAATAAGGGATAATAGAACTTCCTTCCAATGCATGCCTTGACTCATGCACCACAAAAAAATATCTTCCAACTTGAATCTCCAAATTCGTTTCATTAGGAGAGCTGTAATAAAGGCATAGAGGCTCCCAACTCCTAAGTCACCTTCGGATTTATCGGTTAATATCTCACCTCATTTGACCCAGGACATACGGGCCTCACCTTTATTACCTCCCCAAATAAATTCCTTATAGTTCCTTCAATATATTTAAGGACATTCTCGAGGACGGATAATGAATAGACATCAATTCTTCCAAAAACACTTTTTATAAGGGTTAATCTCCCACCACAAGATAGGTCTGTCAATTTCCAAAATGAAAATCTTTTATAAATTTTATCAACAAGCGGCTTCTAAACTTTAATGTCCAACACACTTTTATCAATATGACAAGCATATGCATACAAATTTACCAATTTGTTTTGAACAACAAGAACTTTATTAATGAGAAGCCAGCGAGATGCTAATGTTACAATATTTGGTTACATTCTTTTTTGGGGTAGCCACATCAATTCGAGCACTTAATCATAGCACCCATTCTAGCTAACTATTTAACAAATCGAAACATAGCTAAACCTAATATTTCAACCAATTTCAATATCCGAACACTATAAAAAAACTTTACTTTCAAAAGATTCAAATAATTTGGAAATAAACCCCGAGGTTAGTGATTACTCTAACAAATTAACAAACCTTAAAATAATATTTAACAAGTAAACCACAACCAATGTGGGATTGGCTTACTTGGTAAAGGTTTTCTCTCTTAAATTGGAGGTCCTATGTTCTAATTCGGGGTTGACAATTTCTACTAACTTGGTGATACTAACTTCTAACCACTTATCAGCCGTTAAAAAAACATAAACCAATAAAAATTTTAAAAAGTAAGGTTTTACTTATAAATTGAGTTATCAAAAAACAAAAATTAAAAAAAATCAATGTCATTATTAATAATCAAATAAAAGTATTAATGTTAATAAAGGACCAAAGGGATTTTAGGAAACGATATCAGGTGTTGCCCTCCCTCTTTGAGGTTGATGGTTCAAGTCTTGTCGTGGACATATTTGGAATTAGGTGTTAGCTTAGGAGTAGATTAAATTTGTCGGTTAAAAAAATCAAGGTTAATAAAGGGACAATAATAATGATGATAATAATATATATTAAAGTATAATTACAATAAAAACAATTATAAGTATTAATAAAATATAAAAATTATTAACTATACACACTTAGACCAGCTGATCTTTTTGTTTATTTGATGGGCTAAAAGGAAGCATGCATGTGTGGATCTAACAAGGGTTTGCCCTTTGTGGGATTGGGGAGTGAGGTTTTCACTGTGGATAAGTAGTTTTAATAGATGCATCATGCAAAATAGCAAAGCATGAGAAAACGTGCATGAAAAATCAATAAACATTTATACATTTTCCGTTTGATACTTTCGGTTTCCTTGCATAAAATATTATGGAGTATCTCAATAGAGTCTAACGGGTCATGCATAGTAATGTTATGATCACAAAATCTATGAATGTTATTTTAAAAGAATTAGTTTTGTAATCCAAAAAGTGGTTGCGACACAACTTGTTGCTCATTTACCTGCTACGTCTATTTAAACTTTTATTATTAAACATTGAAAATACAATGTTGATGTTAATTATAAAAAATACTTATAAAATTAATAATTATAATAAGACATATTATTAAATATAACATTAATCATCTTAAAAGACAATATTAATAGTTATGGGGGTTAATAGTTATATGGGGATCTTAAAATTTTAATATTTTATAGTAATTTTTGCTAAACTTTGAAATAATATTCAAATAAACAATTTCAAAATTTACGGACATAAAGTTATTAAAATTTGTCAATATCTTTCCCGGTGGATCACCAATGGATTGAAATCTGAACCGTTAGAAAACTATAAAAAGAAAAACCTTAGAAGAGGCTTTTATCATTCGTCATCCGTTTTCTTAGTAGATTTTCCAATTGAGAAATTAAATATTCTCCTACTTTTTGTTACTACAAATTCTCCTAACCAATTAAATAGTGACATGTGTAACATTTAATTTAATGTTCATTTAATGAAATTTAATTATATTTTAGTATATACTAATATAATACATATTATAATTTAATTGGGTAGGAGGATTTGTATGAATAAAAATAGGAGGATATTTAATTTCTCTTTTCAAATATATTGATTTGTTCCATATCCAAACTAGTAGCAATCTAATATGTTTTAATGAATAATTTGTTAGTACTAGTTTGGCTGATCAAAAGCTTGAAGTGCCCTAGAACACACACTCAGTCTTTAACAATATTCCACGATTTTAGCGATTATACATTACTTGGTAATGTTATCTTATTTTCTTTACAATCATATATATATATATATATATATATATATATATATATATATATATATATATATATATATATATATATATATATATATATATATATTCAAACCACAACTCGATCAACGTATACCAATACAAAACCACAAAAACAATCTTACACGATTTAAGTCAAGAGTACACAGACGATAAATGCACCAAGATGCGATCACGAACTCCAAACCAATTGACACTTTAATCCTGTTTGGTTTGATTCGATTCAAAATCTTCGTCGCATAGATTTCAGTTCCAGTGGACATATAAAAAGCTGGAATTTGTAATATGGAATAAAGCGCGCGATAGATGAACGTGCATGTAATATAGCCTTTGCTTTCCAACTTCTCAGTGACGTCATGGAGGTATTTCTAAAGCTGAATTTGAAGGCCACCTCCTTGCCAATTGCTTTTTCACTTTAATTTCAAATTATATATATATATATATATATATATATATATATATATATATATATATATATATATATATATATATATATATATATAGGGTTAAGTTCATTTGAGACTATTAAATTTTGTGAGATATGGACATAAGATCTCAACCATTCATCTATGATTTTGTATGACTGTCATTAAATCCAATTTAATTCAATTAAAACATTATGGACGGTGGCAGTTTTGCAATTATCTCAAAGTTCAGGATTAGAAAAGGACACATAGGGGTAATTATGACAATTTACGTTCTATCTGTATTCTAACGTCATTCAATATCTCTACATGTCTTTCTTCATCCAAAATCCTCTCTCCACATACGATCTTAAATTCAATTGCGAACCAGATTTATGGATTCGAAACCCTAGAAACATAATTGTGATTGGATCTACCTCGAATTAAGCTCAATTACATTGTTTTCAACCCTTTTTATTATAATTGATCATCAAGAATGGATCCTTCAATATTATCTAATTTTGATTCTACATTAAAACCCCCAAAACCTTATTTTGTGATTTTGAATCTCGCGCTTCTGATTTCGATTTTGAATCTCCAATATCATCAGCTCGTTAGTTTGTTTTAATAAACAACAAAACTTCTTAGCACATACAAATTTCCGAGAATCCTTCAATTGGTACTTCTTCTCCTGATTCTCAGTTGAGGAAGGATTTTTCGCGTCAAGTAATAAAAGATTCCACTAACTCATCTTTGGCAGTTAACAATTTCAATGTTAATAAATCTACAATCTATACTATGTTATTATGCATAAATGAAGTTATTCATAAAATATGTAGAGATATTCCTGGCATTTGAAATATAATTTGATTCAAGATCTTATTTTGTTTGATTTATCTTATAATCTAGTAAAAATATAGTAAATAAATGTTTGATAACTTGATATTCTACTTTTTCTAATTTGATAAGTCATAACTTACTTCTTAAATTGATTTTAGATGTTATTTTGTTTGAGTAATTGGATTATCTAGTAAAAATTTAGTGAAATTTTGTTTTATAACTTGATATTCTGAGTATTCTGGTTTGATAAGTCATATGGTACTTCTTAATTTGATTAAGATGTTACTTTGTTTGATTAGTTAGATGATCTAGTAAAAATATTAGTAAAATAGTATTTGATAATTTAATATTCTATGTATTCTGATTTGTTAAATTAGGTGTTACTTTATAAATTTGATTCCGGATGTTATTTTATTGATTAACCAGATGTTACTGCTTACTTTGATAAGTCAAAACTATAATAAGTTTTGAGAATTTGTTTTCCTATCTTGACATAATCGAATTCATCTCTTTATGTTCTAGTTCAATAATATTTGATTCAGATTTGGATTCTAGATAATGTAGATTCTAAATCATCTCTTGTAATAGGATCCAGGAAGTTATTATTCTATTTATTCAAATTTATGAATTATTTTTCTGAAATTTATATTGTAGTTATGGTTAGTGTTTGATCCGGATTCACTATAGTTGGGGCTAAAAATGAACTTCTTTATTGTAGTTTTGGTTAAATATATTTGAAATTGTTTACTGTAGCTAGGATTAGTGTTTGATACACATCGAAAGCTAATGAAATTGTTGGTTTAGGTTGGTGGTGTCTATTAACATAAAGATCTGATTAGGTGATTAGGTTATCTGATCTTTTGTATTTTATATAATATTAAATATCTTGTTTGAATTATACTAGATATTACTAATCGAAATTAAAGGAATATAAACTTTATTTAGAGTCAGTACCATGTGGATAGTTATGTTTTTATTTTATTTTATCTCATACATTCTACTTTGTGTATTGTTAATAATGCCTTGATCATATTAGATTTGTGTAAAATTAAATGTGAAAGTAAAATAAAATTTTCTAATTGTAAATTATTTATTAAACAATTAATTATTGTTAAAATGTTAGAATATTCTAGTATAACAAATTATTTGTTTATATCCGACTTTTATTGTTTTAATAAAAGTATGGTTTATGTTTTGCTACAGTTGAAATGAAGAAACTACTAAATCACGGGAAAAACGAGTTTTCTATCCTAAAAGAAAGAATGTTGAACAATTCCTATCATCAAAAATAGATAAAGGCCAAAACAAAATCATACTTCATGATACCTCGTCTGATAGCTCGTCATCTGATCAAAACACGTCAACAAAATATGAACAAGTACATATGACACTAGACGAATCCCTACGCGTTGCGCAAGAATATATTTATATAGTTTTTTTAACGGCAAACGCACATCCACACAATTATTTAATCCTTCTCTAATTCTATAAATTGTGATTGAATATTTATAAATGAAAAAATGTTAATAAATGTATATAAAACATATATTGATTTCTATATATAATGAATAACAAATAGTATAAAAAATAAATATTGGATGATATTATTGACCATTTTAAGGTTGGTAAATTATATACAAATTGTACGTTAATTTATGTATTTAATGAATAACAAATATATGAAAAACATAAATACTACAACTTTTAATAACATAAAAACACTACAATGTCTACTATAACATTTGTAAAAAAAATCCTTATTAAACATTGATAAATCATACAAAAAATATATAGAAGACACATATTTGATATATGTATATATATATATATATATATATATATATATATATATATATATATATATATATACACACACACACACACAGACACATACATAAATACACGCTATTAAAATAATCATATCGCTATTATTAACTTTGAAATAATTATATTTATACGAAGTTGATATAAAAACTCATTATACCATGTTTGATGTCTTTAAGGCATACGACAAAAAATTATTAATAACATTAAATTAATTATGAAAGAATACTTATTGTACCAAGAAAAATCCGCATAGTAATAACAATGATGCGGCAAAACACTCTTTTTTTCAACTCTTTATATTTTAATTAAAAATATCTTAAAACACGTGATTGTTTGTGAGAAAACTTATTTATATATATTACTAATACGGATACAATGTATATAAATGAGAGGAAAATAAAAAGTCACTACCAATCACTACCATAAGTTACAAAAACTTTTGAGTTGTAGTGATTAATAACTTTATATTTTAAATCATAAGTATACACAAATTACAACACTCTTTTGTAGATGTGAAAATTTCAAATGAATTTGATTTAAGTAAATTTCTCGCGTTGCGCGGAATAGAATGATATATATATATATATATATATATATATATATATATATATATAGACACACACACACACACACACAGAGACACACACACATACACGCTATTAAAATAATCATATCGCTATTATTAATTTTGAAATAATTATATTTATACGAAGTTGATATAAAAACTCATTATGGCATGTTTGCTGCCTTTTAGGGCATACAATAAAAAATTATTAATAACATTAAACTAATTATGAAAGAAACTTTGTTAAGCTTGTAAACTTCTCATTTTAGGTCACCTCATATAACATTTGTACCATTGCTATAACGATAGACTTGAAATTAAGCTTTTATGATACAAATTACGGAGCACATCAATATACTTAACATGTATTGCTTTAAATAATTACAATATATGGTTCAAACAACATTTTATACATGTACAAATGTAAATATAAAAGGAATCAAAAAATCGAAGAAAAAACAAAGCATATTGAACTATTCATAACAAAAATGAAGAGATAAAAACAAATAGGCCAATGATGTTGTTCTCACATGTAACTTCGAAAATTGCAAACCACAACTCGAATTGCACATCACTAATGGAAAAAAAATATAACACGATCAAACTATGAGTAAAAAATGATACATTCATCCACAACATTGACTTGTAGAGCTCTTTTAGGGACTCCATCACTGCTAATACGTTCTAAAAGAATTGCGCCTATTGAAATTTTTTTCTTTTCATTTTCTTATGACATCCTTCTTACATGTAAGAGTTTATATAGCATGTTTGGTGTTTAATGTTAAATTAATTACTTAGAAGACATTTGAAAAGTCATTTGAGAATATGAAAAGACAAAGGAGTTTCAAATCAATGTGGTGCTTAGAAATATAGTCATTTGAAGATATGAAAAGACAAAGGAGTTTCAAATCAATGTGGTGCTTAGAAAAATGATTCTATTATAAGATACTAGGCGAATGTCGCGCGTTGCGCAGAAACACCTATATAGTTGAAATATTTACAAATATATGTTTTATTTAAATATAACAATAACGTCCTTGTTATATTTGATATAATAATTCGTATACTAAATTAATATAATATATTGATTATTGTGAATTATATGATAATATATACATCTATTATAACTACATAATCTCAATCATTTGAATGACTTCTACCCGCGAGTTACTCATGAATAAAATTAAATATAATATATGATTTAATGTTACTTATAGTTGTTGTTATTGTTAATTAATTTTTTAAAATTTATTTGTTTAACATTTTAATTTATGTCATTATAATTATTTAAAACATCAAACATTGTTTTTTGATTTTAAAGGTAACAATGTAATCATTTATATCGAGTTATTTTTAACTATTGTTATTGTAAGTTATTTTAAGTTACTTATTTGAAAACTTTTAACGATTATAAAAATATCTTTAGGAAATATTTTAGTTAAATTGATATTACAATTAAGTTTTTTGCATTTAGCACTACGATTTATCACTTTTAACTATTTACAAAATATTCTTTGGGTTTTTTAAGTGGAACTGAAATTTATATTTAGAGTGACATTGTAATGTTATATTTAAATGAAAATTTTAAGTATTTTGTCCAAATTGTTCAAAAGTTGTAGCTTTACATACAACAACATATTAAATCTAATAAATTAAGTATAATATGTTAAAAGTTAAAGACATAACTTTATAGGTAGAAGTAATATATTATTTTAATATTGAAATTTAGTTTATTTATGATTATACTTTAGGTTTGATATTTATTTAACCTGATTAACCAACTTATAATCATTATTAGAAAGACACTACAATTTATCACTTTTGACTATTTACAAAATATTCTTTAGGTTGTTTAAGTTAAACTAAAATTTATATTTAAGTTGACCCTATAATGCTATATTTAAATTAATAATTTAAGTAATTTATACAAATTGTTCAAAAGTTGTAGCTTTAAAATGATAATGGTTTACATCCAACAATATATACTAAAACTAATAAATTAAGTATAATATGTTAAAAGTTAAAAAAAACATAACTTTATAAGTAGAAGTAAATATATTCTTTTATTATTGAAATTTAGTTTATATATGATTACACTTTAGGTTTGATATTTGTTTAGCCTTATTAACCAACTTATAATCATTATTAGAAAGAAAATTGAAAAGTCATGGGAGTTTCAAATTAATGTGGTGAAAGGAAAAACACATAAGAATTTCAAATGAATGTGGTGAAAAGAAAAATGCTTCCTTTATAAGTATAATAGGTGAATGTCTGCGCGTGGCGCAGAAACACCTATATAGTTGAAATCTTTACAAATATATGTTTTTTTAAATATAACAATAATGTTGTTGTTAAATTTGATATAATAATTCGTATAATAAGTTGATATGATATATTGATTATTTTGAATTATATGATAATATATACATCTATTAAAGCTGCATAATCTCAATTGTTTGAATGACCTCCACCTACGGGTTATTCATGAATAAAATTAAATATAATATATGGTTTTATGTTATTCATAGTTGTTGTTATTGTTAATTAATTTTTAAAAATTTATTTGTTAAACGTTTTAATTTATATCATAGTAATTATTTAAAACATCAAACATTGTTTTTTTGATTTTAGAGATAACAATATAATCATTTATATTGAGTTATTTCTAACTATTGTTATTGTAAGTTATTTTAAGCTACTTATTTGAAAACTTTTAACGATTAAAAAAATACTTTTAGAAAATATTTTAGTTAAATTGAGATTACAATTTAGTTTTTGCATTTATTACTACAATTTATCACTTTTAACTATTCAGAAAGCCCCGACCTGACATTCATTAGTTTCGAATGAAGAGTGCCCTGCCGCACCTACTCCTATAAAAAAGCGAGACTTTACTAAACAAGAAAAGCCCCTTCTATCTTATTAGTAAAGCGCTAACGCGCGCCCTGCAATCAAACTCAAGTTTAGCCTTGATCGATACGACAACCTTACTAATAGAAAGGGTAAAAATGCGCTCAAGCAACCTATCTTACTAATATAATAAGAATTCAGGGCCTATCTAAGCCCTATGGTTGTAAAGCTACAGCTCGAAAGCCGGCCTTACCTTCTATGTTTTTAGTAAAGGGCCTTTTCAGGCTCGCGCTAGGCGCTCACTTTTTTTGGCTTCCCTAAAATAACATATTGAAAAGTTGGTAAAGACCCGCCCCTTGTTTCAGTCAGAATGAGTCCCCGGGACCCCGGGACATTGGCTTCCGCCAACAATGAACTATTAAGGATCGTGGATATCGTGTTCTTGCAAGGCTAGACCATAGGCGCCCGAGGCGGTATTCCCATCTTGTGGTTATGGGGCTAAAATTGCTCTCTCCTTCTTACCCGCTTGATTTCTGGTTGGGTAAGGGACGACCACTCAGTCCAGAAGCTCATGGGCATTTGGTGAGACTCCTTCGAGACAAACTTAAGCCCCAGGAGCTGATATTGCCCCCGATGAGCTGTTCGAGACTAAGGAATCTAGATATTTCCTGGAGTACTCTCTCCTTTATGGATGGATGCGCCAGTGGTTAAACTACCTTAAATGGTATCACCTTATCGCACTTTCCCCTTGCGTTACCCTCGAGGAACTGTTTAGCGGTCCGATTGTCTCTGAGAACCCTCGGGAATATTCAGAGACTCAGCTAATGCTTCTAGGCCCACATTCGGAGACAGACCAAGCACCTCTCTTACCCACTCACTATCTTATAAACCGGACTGGCTTATTATCTGATTGAGATCGGAAAGAGAGGAGGTAGCCCAAATCTTCCAATAGGCGCATACGAAAGGTTCTGAAACAATTGGAAAAGCTCTGAAAAATAAACAACCCGACCTGAGGAACTACCAACAACGGAAGAACTAGCAACAGCGGGAGAAACAGTTTCTAACCTCTAGACTGACATTCTCATTTCGCTTGTTCAGTTCAACGAAAGTCGGTACTAATCAAGCATAGTTTAGCCCTATGATTGAATTGCGATAGTTGGATTCCCTCTTCCTATAGCTATGACTGGCAACCCCTATAAGTCAGTTTTTACTCCCTCTTTGAAGGTCGAGCCTATATAAAAGTCAATATGGTCTAGCTAGTTCTCACTTCTCCCCCTATAGTGACAAAATATTCTTTGGGTTTTTAAGTGGAACTGAAATTTATATTTAAGTTGACCTTATAATGTTATATTTAAATTAACAATATAAGTATTTTGTCCAAACTGTTCAAAAGTTGTAGCTTTAAACTGATAATGGTTTACATACAACAACATATTAAATCTAATAAATTAAGTATAATATGTTAAAAGTTAAAGACATAACTTTATAAGTAGAAGTAGAGATATTATTTTAATATTAAAATTTAGTTTTTTTATGACTACACTTTAGGTTTGATATTTAGTTAACCTTATTAACCAACTTATAATAATTATTAGAAAGATACTATAATTTATCACTTTTAACTATTTACAATATATTCTTTGAGTTGTTTAAGTTGAGCTAAAATTTATATTTAAGTTGACCCTATAATGTTATATTGAAATTAACAATTTAAGTATTTTATAAAGATTGTTCAAAAGTATCTTTAAAATAATAATGGTTTACATAAAAACAACATATTAAAACTAAGAAATTAAGTGTAATATGTTAAAAGTTGAAAACATAACTTTATAAGTGGAAGTAAAGATATTCTTTTAATATTGAAATTTAGTTTATATACGATTGGTTTGATATTTATTTAACATTATTAACAAACTTATAAATCAGTATTAGAAAGAAATTGAAAAGTTACAACTTTTGGTAATCTTATGTTATTGAAAATTTTATGTCATTTATATTAACTATAAAATAATAATTATTACATTTAGTTTATAAAAAATTATAATTAATTTGAACAATAGATAAAATAATGCTTATTAAAAGCAAATAATTTAATGGTCTCTACTCTTGTTTTATGTGTATATAACATTAGCTATATTTGTCAACTATTTTAATTTACTACTGTTATGATTTATTAATTTAAAAAAAAATTTGACGGTATTTTAATTTCATCATGATTATTTAAATTATCAATAACTGTTTGTAATCTAACATAATTTAATTTCTAAGTTTCTATTATTTTTAACTATTATTATTATAAATTAATTTAAAAACTATTGAATTAAATTTTAGTTATTATAAAATATAGTTTTCAGACACCTTTTAGTTAATTCGATTCATAGATTTCGGTTCTTTTATATTTATTATATTTAATTATTTCCTTTAACTTTTGGTTTTAAATTTTACACTAAATTTAAAAAAAAAAACATTATTTGATATTTTACTTTAGGTTTTAAATTTTACACTAAATTTATAAGCTTATTTGTTACTCCCTCGGTCCCAAAATTATTGTCCACATTTGACTTTTTAAGTCTCTTTTGTTCAACTTTGAGCTTAAATAATTTACTTTTTGTTATATAATTTTTTATGCAAGATATATGAACATATTATTTTTTAAATGTATTTTCATTGTTATAAGTTTCATCAAAAATTATATAACACAAATAAAGTTATTTATGGTCAAAGTCGACATAGAAAGACTTCAAAAGTCAAACGTGGACAATAATTTTGGGACAAAGGGAGTATATTAATATAAGTTATTTATTTAACAATATATTGAAGTTAACTAATTATGTATATCATATTGTTAAGTCAAAAAGTCTTCCATTTATAATAATGTTTACAGCTAAAAACATATTTAAATTAATAAATTAAGTATATTATATGGAAATATGAAGAGTTGGGAGTTTCAAATGAATGTGGTGAAAGAAAAAATGTTTCCTTTATAATACAGTATGACTAGACGAATGTCCGCGCGTTGCGCAGAAACACCTATATAGTTGAAGTCTTTACAAATATATGTTATTTTTAATATAGCAATAACGTTGTTGTTAAATTTGATATAATAATTCGTATACTAAATTGATATAATACATTGATTATTTTGAATTATATGATAATATATACATCTATTATAACTGCATAATCTCAATCGGTTGAATGATTTCTACCCGCGAGTTACACATTAATAAAATTAAATATAATATATGGTTTAATGTTATTTATAGTTGTTGTTATTGTTAACTAATTTTTTAAAATTTATTTACTTAATGTTTGAATTTCTATCATTATAATTATTTAAAACATCAAACATTGTTTTTTTATTTTAAAGGTAACAATATAATCATTTATATAGAGTTATTTTTAACTATTGTTATTATAAGTTATTTTAAGCTACTTATTTGAAAACTTTTAACGATTATAAAAATATCTTTAGGAAATATTTTAGTTAAATTGAGATTACAATTTAGTTTTTGCATTTATAACTAAAATTTATTACTTTTAATTATTTACAAAATATTCTTTGGTTTTTTAAGTGGAATTGAAATTTATATTTAAGTTGACATTGTAATGTTATATTTAAAATAACAATTTAAGTATTTTGTCCAAACTGTTAAAAAGTTGTAGCTTTAAACTGATAACAGTTTACACACAACAACATATTAAATCTAATAAATTCAGTATAATATTTTAAAAGTTAAAGACATAACTTTATAAGTAGAAGTAAATATATTATTTTAAAATTGAAATTTAGTATATTTATGATTACACTTTAGGTTTGATATTTATTTAACCGTATTAACCAACTTATAATCATTATTAGGAAAACACTACAATTAATCACTTTTAACTATTTACAAAATATTCTAATAAAATATTGCTTAATTAAATGAGGCTTTTTTGTACTCTTATAGAATAATGTTCTAAGATATTCTAAATTAAATGTAGAATATTCTAATAGAATAATGTTCTAAGTTTTCTATTGAATAAGTTAATTTACTACATGTAAATAATGTGTATATAAAAAATATTTTAATATAATAATATTGTATATGACCTCTTTTCAAAAGTTATATGTAGAATATTATGATAGAATAAGGTTATCTGATGTTTTAAGTTATATGTAGAATATTCTAATAGAATATTTCTTAATTACAATTACGCTTTATTATTCTGTTATAGAATAATGTTGTAGGATATTCTAAGTTATATGTATAATATTATAATAGAATAATGTTCTAAGTTTTCAATTGAATAAGTTGATTTACTACATGTAAATAATGTGTTTATATAAAATATTCTAATATAATAATATTATATATGACCTTTTTTCAAAAGTTATATGTAGAATATTACGATAGAATAATGTTCTCGGATATTTTAAGTTATATGTAGAATATTCTAATAAAATATTTCTTAATTAAAATTAGGCTTTTTATACTCTTATAGAATTTCTAGAATATTCTATGTTATATGTAGAATTCTAATAGAATAATGTTCTACGTTTTCAATTGAATAAGTTGATTTAGTACATGTAAATAATGTGTATATATAAAATATTCTAATATTCTAATATTTTATATGACCTCTTTTCAAAAGTTATATGTAGAATATTATGATAGAATAAGGTTCTCGGATATTTTAAGTTATATGTAGAATATTCTAATATAATATTTCTTAATTAAAATTAGGCTTTTTTATACTCTTATAGAATAATGTTCTAGGATACTCTAAGTTATATGTAGAATATTCTAATAGAATCTTTATGAATTAGAATTAGAATAATTTATAGGAAACCAAAGTAATTTATAGAAAACATAATTTTGGTAGGAAGAGTAAGTAAGTTGTTTTTTTGTGTAATTCTAAGTATTTGGAGATGACAAGCTTATGGTTACATAATTGATATTCTAGGTATTCTAATAAGATAAATCATATGTTACTGCATAACTTGATATTCCTTGATTTTATGTAGATGATTTAGGCTTTTTGTAACATTGAACTCTATATGTTTATCATTTCTTTACACTATATATAATGTTAATATTATGTAATTGTTTGTATTAACATTAATCTAATACATATGATCAATATACAAAGGTTCACGTTACATATTCTTATATTTGTTAATAAGTAAAAGAAGGTTGTTATAATGAGTGAAAAGTAAAGTAATTTCTATATTAGTAGTTAGAGTAAATTATGTTGCTACTTTTCTGTAATTCTAGGTATTATGATATGACAGGCTTATGGTTCATAGATGATGTTCTAGGTAATTCTAGGTATTATGATTTTACATGTTTTAGAATGTTGTAATAGTTTGAACTTTATTATAAATTTTATATACTACATAACAAAGTTTATTGGTTAGAAAATCGAATATAGTTATAATACATTGTTTATATTGATATGAAAGTTAAAGTATGTTCCTTTTCTGTAATTCTAGGTATTCTAAAATCATGATGGTTTGAACATCATATTTCATCTTTGTACCATAAAAAATCTATCATAAAGATTTTTATACCATACAAAATCTTGATGATTTGAAAATCACATTTCATGGCTAGCTAATTTTATAAGATCTGGAGATAAGAAATTCGGTATTACATTTGATAAATAATTGTTTGTACAAAATGATAGTATTTCAAAAAGATACCTACAAGCCAAGGTTGTCAAGATCGGGATCCTACGTAGGATCGTTTTTGGGTTTGCAAGATCGGGATCGGGATCCTAAGATCCCACAAAATAAAATATAATTTTAATTTATAATTTTTAATCATGAAAAATATTTCAAACATTCAATTTTTCGTTCAAAAGTTATAAAAACTTCAAAATATTAGTCATAAGTCACAACACAAAATGATTAACGGTAAATTGGTAAAGGGTAAAACACATAAAGTGGTAAAAAAAAGTAGGATCGGATCGGATCTCGATCCTACGATCCTACCCCAAATACGATCCGTATCGTTTTTCATATCTAGGATCGTACGATCCTACGATCAGGATCGCGATTTTGACAACCATGCTACAAGCATTACGTTAAGCAGATTCCTCAGCTTGTTCATTCAGATTTGATGAATCCCTCTTCAATTTCTCTTAATCACTAAAAAGCATTTGTCTTTGGTAATCAAGTATAACATGTCTATGTTGTTTATGATTTGCATCACCGAGTTTTTTACAATCACAAGAGCCATATGTTGAATCCAAATCTTAATCTATATGGTCTGCACCGTGAAAATAAAAGATATCATTTTGTAAAATATATTATCAAATAGAAAATGATTAATCTGATGTTCTATTGCTAAAAAAACATATTGCTTGAATGCAAAATTAAAAGCAAACCTTAACATAATGATTGATCGTTGATATCAAAGCCCCAATCGATAATTGAGATTATATTACGATGAATTATCGAAATAAGACTGTGAGAGTAAAAATCAAAGCTTGAAGGTGCAAAGAATTTGATCCTAAGTTCTTGATCGATTGATGATGATGATAATTGTTGAGATTTCTTAACATAAGTTGATGTTATACATTACCTATTATCATAAGTTTATGTTAATTTATGTATGTATAGTATTCTATTAGAATAATATTATTTATTTGATGTGTAATTTTAGTAATATCTTTCACATATTAGAGAAGTTAAAAAAATTAATCAGATATATAACATGATGTGATATTGTTGTGATATGACGGAGAATGATTGGGTCGAGATTGCCGGTGAACCTCATGAAAGCAATTTCCCCTGATATCACGGTACAAAACAAGAAAGAGATTGTTAGTCGACGTCCGGGAGGGGTTCCCGGGACGAAGCTCCGACGATCTAGTTAGTATGAGATCAGAGAGAGGTGCTAATTGATTACAGAGAAGAGAGAATTTCGTCCCCTTCCTCGTGAGGAAGAAGGATCCTTTTATACCTGGTTTGAGAGGCGTGTCTCTCAACTGATTATGTTGAGGATTCCCTCGTGAGGTGCGACGTTGCGGACCCATATTGGAGGGTCCTCCGTTACGTCCTTTGCCTCGTTCTCTCATTGGTTGGAAGGAGATCTTCCAAATGTTTACGAAGATCGTGGCTATCGTATAAGGGGTGAGTGGGGCTCTCTGATTGGTCCCACGTTTTCCAGGGTATGACTTCCTGGAGAAGGGGTTTAGGCCCGGCTCTGCACCTTAACCGCTTTATCAGTGTCCTTCGCATTGGCGAAGGCCCGGACTTGGCTTTAGACTGGGTTCTGACCAGGCCAAGCCCGATGTCAGTTTGACTTCTCTTTTGACGTTCCCCTGAGGGATAATTTAACAAGTCTCTTAGGCTTGTAGGCGTATGCGTCGGCATGATAGTATCGCCGTTCGAGCCTATATCTCGACACATGTATGCCTAGGTTTATATCTATCGTTTGACGGGCTTTAGGTAGCACCGTTAATATGTGTCAGATCCATCATAAGACGGCTCGTGACACCAGTTTTTTCTTTAAAAATCCCCCTTTTTTCAAGACCTTTTATCCTTACCTCCTTTCTTCACCCTCGTTGTATATATCTGGGCATTCTGAGAATTTTTCTTTCCGATCACTTATTTTTTCCTCGACAATGGACCGTTACGGTAGAGTCCCTACTGCTGAGGAGTTCCAATTTCTGCAAGATCACTTCGGTTTTTTTCCGGAGCATGGTGTAATGATTCCGGAAAAGGGGGTATTGATCTACAATCGTCCTCCAGGGAAATTTGGAGTCCCCATTCCTTTGTTCGAAGCGGGATTGCGTCTGTCGACGTCGGATATTTTCGATATAATCGTGCAACATTACGGTTTTACTGTCGACGAGTTAACCCTGAGCGTTGTCAATAAGATCGTCGGTTTTGAACTGATATGTCTCTCTTTGGGTTGCGTTCCCACCTTCTGGGTTTTCAGTTACTTTTTCTTTTCAACTACAAACTCCGACGTCTGTACCCTAGCTAAGCGACGTGGCATTCATCAACTGATCTCCGAACTGGATACTTCGAAGAAAAACTGGAAAAGGCAATGGCTTTGGGTTGACCGGAACCTCGTGAGGCATGGGTATCGTAGAAAACGAGACTTTCCAAACCGTCTCCCAAAGCTGTTTGGGGACAATTTGACTCTCGGCAGACGGATGGGGAGCGTTAATGTTAGTGGAGAAAACTGGGAAGACTTTATTCTTGCCACGGCCGGTATGAGTGCCTCCTGGAGGGCTCGCGAGAAGACGGCGCAAATGTTCTTCGTGAGATGCGGTATTAGATCATCTCCTCCCCCCCCCCCCCCGCCCTTTTTTTGAAAACAGAGTGAGGATAAGATATCTTGTTGGCTTATGAGTTCTTACTTTTGGCGTTTGTTTTCACAGGTGCGGAGGCCGATATTTCTTTCCAGATGGCCCTGCGTGGTCACTACATGGGCAAGCTTTGCCATCGGGAGATCGATCTCGTAGAGGTTCTTCCTCCTCCTGTGTCTGAGGGACGCATGCGGGAGCTTGCTGGACTGCTTTTGGTGGAAGGGGGAAATGTAGGTTCTAGCGGGCCTGCGTCACCTTCCAAGCCGGCCGTTGGGGTCGTTTCCCCAGCTCGTTTTCCGGTTTCTGTTCCTTCCAGTTTGCCTGTGGGGGTACAAGAAGGAAGAGGTAGTGCGCCTACTCGGAAGAGGCAAAGCTTGCGTGTGGTGCCGTCTTCGAATGAAGAGACAGAATCCGACGATGCGGGTCTTCGTCCTCGTAAAGCTCGTAGGACGATGTCTGTGGCCACGCTTGTTGGTGGTATCGGGGATATTCTCGGCGGTCAATTTTTTGTGCCTGATCAGAAAGAGGTTCTCTTCAGCGTGAGAAGCCTTCCCTGATCGATGAACTTCATCTAACTCCCTGTCTTTCAAGGCCTACGCTCTGGGCTGGGCGATTACTAGGGATTCCTTACTGTTGGAAGGCACTGCCGCCCAGGAGTGGAGTAGATGCGCTCATCCTCCGGCCACGATGATTTCGCTTGCGGTTCAATCAAGTGCTCGTATGGCTGGCAACCTTTGTTACGTCGCGGCCCAGACCTCTGCCCTTGTGGTTACTACCGCCGACCGGGTTCGCCGAGCCAGTGCAAATCAGGGGCAGTTGAAAGTATTGCAGGGTTCCTTAGCAGACATGGGGGAGGAAGTTCGTGATTCAGAGGCGGGGCGTCAAATACTTGTTGAGTAGAACAACATTGTGACCTGCGAGAAGGCCGCTTTAGAGGATCAAGTGGGTACTTTGGAGGACCGTTCAGAGCGACTTAAGGACCAAGTGAGTTCTCTCACTCGAGAGAAGGATGTGCCGGTGAGCAGACTGACAAGGTGCCAACTTCAACTTGCTCGAGCCCGTGCTGAAGGTGTCGTTGCTCGAGGTAGTTTGTAATGGGTGTTGGAGAAGGGGGTGGCTCGTGTGATTGATAGAGTCATCGAGAGCGCTGAGTTCGCCAAAGGGGTCCAGGATGTTCGTGAGGCTTGTGAAGCTCTTGGGTTTGAGAAGGGGAGGCAACTGAGTGGTTGCTTCACATCTTCAAGTAAATTCGAAGTTCCGGGTTCTAGCCAAGTGGTGAGCAGAGCCGAGGAGGTCAACACTGCCCTTACATCTTTTGCCGAGACGGATTTTACTGGCCTCTTCCATTTAGGGGAGTTAGATTATGATGGCTTCTGTCAGTTTTGTGGCAAGCAGAGCCCGGGAGGTTCTTCCTCAGACTCCGAGGGTTGATTTGTGTATGCTCCTTTTGTTTGTGTTTCTATGTACTATGTGTATAGTGTAAAAAACTGGTTATTAATAACCATAAACTTTGTTTTCTGTTTTGTATTTGGCATGGAAGTGCTCCCTTCCCCTCTTTTTTTGTATGTATGCACATGCTTTGAACTGTAATTCGTTTTTGCACATTCCCTTATTCTAGGGTTTGCGTTAATCTGGTAACGTGTGCTTCAGATGTCGCATAACTGCTACTACTGAGCTATGTTCCTCTAACTTGTATGTTTAAATAGGCTTATTAAGCCGTGAAATAGTAGTCAATGTTGTTCACTATGATGTATGGTGTAGCTACCAATACATTGAATGAGATCGTCATCTCGAGGCTTTTGCTGCTCAATTCTTAGGGGGAAAGGTTATGAATCCTTTACAACCCCTCGTTCGGTGCCATTTACACAATCTCAGCTCTGAGATGTCATTGGCATATTGTAGGTAAAGATTATGAATCTTTTAAGACCTACGACTGCATTCTTGCATAGATTTTGCTCAAGTAGCGTAGGTGATCAGTCGTTGTTGCTACTTGGAAAATATGTGCAACCTCTATACTTTGTGTTTTTGCAATACAGAATTCTGGAAAGTTTTTTTTTAAAATGCAAATTATATTATTTCTGGAAGGAAAAAAGAAAGACATGAGACAATAGACTCTAAATGTCTGAGTGTCAGGGCATGTGCCCAGTCTTTGCTTTGGCGCCTGAAGTATGGCTATCGTGTGAGGAGTTGGGCCATACTTCTTGTTTGGCGGTGACGTCTTTCTACACCTGATGTAGGTGGGTCTTTAAAGGTTGGGGCTTCCTCTTATTTCCCCCAGCGGGGCCCGACGTGGGGGAGTTATGTTTCGTTTCTCATTCCCTGGGGATGTTTTCATCTATCTTTCTTTGCGACCCGATGCGTGTTGCAACCGTAGGAAGTGCCTCCCCTTGGCCGGGTGAGAGTGTCTCATGTGCGTTTCTGTACATCTATCCTCTTTGCATTTCCCGTTATCACTAGAGATGTTGTTTTGCTTGCCGGGGGCTCTTGCTGGCGCTCTCTTATGGGAAAACCTGCTCATTAAAAAGAACGGCATTCCACCTCCGTTGTTGTTATATCTTGCACTTGCACCCTCTGTTCTGAGGAGCTTTGGCTCATGTCTAACATCGGTGAAGATTTTCTCTGGATCCCGAATTGTCTTTTGCTGGGCATTTCCTAGTTGTCAATTATGGGCCAAGAAGGCGCCTTTGCTTGTGGGCCAGCGTTTCCTTGTCGTGCACTTGTCACTTTGTATTCTTGTTGAGCGCTCCTTGGGTCAGCGTTAGTTCCCTTCTGTGGGAGAGATGTTGTGAGTCGACTGAACACATATCGCCTTCTTTTCCTGGTCTCGTGGACTGGCACTTATGCCACATTAGATGTCCTTTGTGGGCCTTCTCTTTTTTCGCACAAGTGCTTCCGTTGATTCTGCTTCCGTTATCGATGTAAACTTGTTCCACCAAAGTCGGTGATGTGTAATGGATCATTGGGTCCTAATGTTCTGTCCTAGGGTCGTTTACTGAGAATGCTATGTTGAGGATGTTTTGGTGGTATAACCCTGTATCTGTATATTGGCTTTGGTGGTTGGTGCATGGGCGGGGCCCAGTGATGGTGAGTATCTCCGCCCTTTTTTCGCGGTCTTTTCCTCCATCCTTTTGATTTTTGGGCTGGTGTTTATCCTCGTCGAATTTTGCATTGAGGTCTTTTGTTATATCAACCATGTTCCTAACTAGTTGTTTTTCATCAATCTCCCTCTTTAGCACTGTACACTCGTTTGTATCGTGAGTTTTGCTTTTATGATACTCACAGAACTTGGGTCTGTCTTTGTTTTGCTTGGTTGGAGCCTTGTTGATTGCATGAACATCGGTATGACCGCTTCTGCCATCGTCCCTGTTGAACGGTCTATACCTTCTAGGCATGTGCTGGGAGTGACGATTGTGTCACTGCTGGTCACCATCTTTCCTTCCCTGCTGGGCCGAGATTGGTCGCGACACCACCTCCTCCTGCCTGGCATATGCATTGGCTATAGCTTTGATATTGGCCTCTTTTCTCTCTTCCCCTTCGATTTGCCTCGGATATTTTTCAACACGGACCTTAATTTTGTCCCGGGATCTGGGGACAGTTCCCTGCATCTTCTTCGATAGGGGCCCCAAGAGCAAACCTTGCGCGAAAGCGCTTGTTACCAGGAACTCTTCATGTCCTGGAACATTCAAGGTGGCCAGCGTAAATCGATCATAATACTCACAAATCGATTCCCCTTCTCTCTGCTTGTATGCCATTACAAAATTAGCGTCCCCTTTGCCTTTCCTCAATTGCATGAAATTGTTGAGGAAAAGGTATTTCAGTTGCTTAAAACTAGAGATGCTTCCCGGCCTCAGAGACTTGAACCACTTGCCTGAATTTCCGGTTAGGGTGCAAGGAAAATAAGTGTAGGTGAAGTGATGATCCATCTTAAGGGATGTCATCGCCACTCATAATTGCCAATGTGGTTATATGGGTATGTAGTACCGTCGTATTTAGGCATGTTTGGGATCATCGTCGTGTGCGGAATCTCATACTGCAGCAGCTCGTGGCTGAAATTAGAGCTGGCGTTTTGCATGGGGTTGTCCATGTATGAGTATGGCATCTCGCCGTAAGCCATGTGTTGTTGTATTTGGTACGGGTTTGCATACATCTGGTTATACATGGCTGTCGGCGAGATGTACGGCTGATACTGCGGTAGATTTGGCGCCGACCCAAATTACTGGATTTTGTATTGCCCTTCTGGAGGAGCCATATGCGGGCTTGCTCCTGTATACTGCTGAGCATATGGAGTAAACGGTTGAGCCGTTGTCATGAAGGGATTAAACTCGGATTGTACTGGGAACTGAGCGTTGGGTCCGTAAGAGCCGGATCCCTGGCTTGTCGAGATCTGGCCTCCTGTGGTTTGCGGTTGGGACAGTGCAAGGATTGGATCTGGGGCGTGTTGAGGATCGGTGGTTGTTGTACGTATATCGGCATGTGGGGCAAACCTGCATGGTGGCTAGAAGGTATACCATTTGGGAATATTGTGGCTGTGGTTGAATGGTATGCGGGATCCACGTCCCGGTGCCGGAGGTAAGTGGTAGAGACTGTTGTTGTGAAACAGGGATCTCTGTTTGTGGAGTTGTGACGATTTGTGGAGTTGTGGTTACGATCGCCACTTGTGGAGTTGTGTTGGCTGTTGGGTGCCAGAAGTTGGCTGTGAGAGTTGCTGCCGTCTGTAGTGCAGAACTAGATGGCGTTTGTGAAACTGGAGTGCGATTTGATGCGTGCCCTTTCTGAACGGAAGTTTGCCCTCCTTCTAGTGACTGCATCGGATGCAACAGGCTTTTTTCTAGTGCTCCAGACACTATTAGGATTTCGCCTTCCATTACTGCTCGTTGAATTTGTTGCGTCGATGTATCGTTCTAGAGATACGCCCGGATAGCGCCAAATGTTGTGATATAACGGAGAATGATTGGGTCGAGATTGCCAGTGAACCTCGTGAAAGGAATTTCCCCTGATATCACAGTACAAAACAGGAAAGAGATTGTTAGTCGATGTCTGGGAGGGGTTCCCAGGACGAAGCTCCAACGATCTAGTTAGTATGAGATCTGAGAGAGGTGGTAATTGATTATATAGAAGAGAGAATTATGTCCCCTTCCTTGTGAGGAAGAAGGATCCTTTTATATCTGTTTTGAGAGGTGTGTCTCTCAACTGATTCTGTTGAGGATTCCCTCGTGAGGTGCGACGTGGCGGACCCATATTGGAGGGTCCTCCGTCACGTCCTTTGCCTCGTTCTCTCATTGGTTGGAAGGAGATCTTCCAAATGTTTACGAAGATCGTGGCTATCGTCTAAGGGGCGAGTGGGACTCTCTGATTGGTCCCGCTTTTGCCAAGTATGACTTCCTGGAGAAGGGGTTTAGGTGCGGCTCTGCACCTTAACCGCCTTATCAGCGTCCTTCGCATTGGCGAAGGCCCGTACTTGGCTTTAGACTGGGTTCAGACCTGGCCAAGCCCGATGTCAGTTTCACTTCTCTTTCGACGTTCCCCTGAGGGCTACGTTAACAGATATATAATCTTATAAACATGAACTTGTATTCATAAAAAACAAATTAGTTAATGAATAACAAAAATCAAAGATTACAATTGCTAAATATAATATCAAATAAAAATATATATTATTATGGTGTTCTATTACTAAAAACCAAATTGATTGAATGAAAAATGAAAATCAAACCTTGAAATAGATAACCGATTCCTGAAATCAAAGCTTCCAACTGATAGTTGATCTTAGATAATGATCAATTGTTGAAATTTAAGATCTAGGAGTAAAAATTAATGCTTGAAGGGGCTAAAAATCGATCTCATTCTGATGACGATGATGATGAATAGTTGAAAGCACTTACCAGGAAGCAAAATCGAAGCTTGAAAATGCTGAAAGCGATATGAATCTTATGATCAATTGCTAACATCGATTTATATAACTTGATGAAAGAGTATTTTGGTGAAAATCAATTTCAATCTAGTTGTGAAGTTGAAAATCATCAAATGAAGGGGATAAGATCTGATTCTGATGAAACTTCCAATTGCTGAAAACGATCTCAATCGAAGATATCAATTGATGATCAGTTGCTCGTGAAAGCTTGAAATCGATGTGAACTAGTGATCAATTGATGAAATCTCATTCAATAAGACTATAAAATCACAAATCATCGCAGTGTGAGTGACAATTAACATAGAAAAGTCAAGTTTTTTGCTCATGATTCAATCTAAATATTGTTGCGATTGAGAAACCCATATGAGGAAATCACCGGATGAAAGAGCGAATCTGATTTTGTTACGTTGATTAAGGAAAGATCATGTAAATCAAGGGATTTCGTTATATGATTAAAAGCTGACTAATCTACCCTTGAGTGTTTAATTAAGCACCTTAATCAGGGTTTTTTTTTATCCACAAGATCAAATTTGATCAAAGGCAAAGTTTTGGTCCCTATGTCTCACAAAATATAGGTGGTTATATATATATATATATATATATATATATATATATATATATATATATATATAAGGCTAGGTTTATGTGTTCCTAGCATCTATTGTGTACTCGTAAGCACAAATCTAGACCACCGGATGGAATAGAATTAGTGATCATTGATTTGACAGTCTATGATATTAGAATAGGGTAACATGTATCATATAATCATACAAATTTCAAAATAAAGGTATTTTAGTCAATTCACCTATATTAAAAAAAGGAAAATTTCAGATTTTTAGGGGCAATTAATTCTCTTAATTTTAAAAATCTGGATTTTTTAAATTAATTCAATTTTAATTCTAACGTAATATTTTATAATAAACCGAATTTATTTTGTCATTCTGACAGAATGTCAGCCATAAACTAGTAACGATATTTCCGATTTTATTCTTACAAATATAGTTCAAATTTAGATATTTTTGATAATTAACCCTATTTAAGAATTCTACATATTCTTCATATACATCCAAGTCAGTCTATGATTTTATTCTTCATATACATCCGAACTTAAATACAAATTCATACATATTCTTACAAACTAATAGTCTTATATATTTTAATATAGTTACACTGATTCTAACAAAATATCATCAAAAATGAATAAATTTCTTAAGAAATAGAATTCATAAATATACAATTATTGAACAAATTCACTTGATCTTCTTCAATGGTCAAAATAATCCACTTGATTCCCATTATTCTTACGAAAATGTGATGTATTATTGTAAGAATGGAATTATTCGCAAATATACTTGTCGTTGAACTTGATTCCAAGTCTTTCTCTTGTATGGTCAATATTTGATTCCTTATTCAAGTCATTCTAAAAGAATAACGTTCATTACTCGTTAGTATTACCAATTAAGCAAATATTTTTGTTGTTAACAAACATTCTTAAATACATTCTAACAAAATGCATTTATACACATAAATTCTGATAGAATGCAGTACAGAATACATAGCAAAATATTTTTTACATTTTTCCTATCTTGCAATTTTTTTTACTTTTCTTATCTTGACAAATAAGGAGATTGAAAATTGAATTTTGTCAGAATAATAGGCATCAAATCGATGAGTGTTACTAACCTCATTCTAAAAGAATATTGTATTTTCTCATTCTAAAAGAATTTGCAGGTTTGAAATAACATTCATTAGTTAAACAAATAAATTTCATTACTTTAGGTGAAAATCAAAAATTATAAAACCCGAAACCATTAAAGATTAAAGTTTACAACCATTACCCTAGTAAATTACCAACTTTGACGTACTCCTAAAACAGGTCAAAAGTCTTTTTATTATAATGTTACCTGAAGCCAATATTCTATAAGAATACATATACTTGATTCTAACAGGATATAAAAAAAAACTCATTACTCTAGGGTGAAATAACATTCATTAGTTAAAACAAATAAATTTCATTACTCTAGCCGATTCTTGAACAAGGCAAGTAAAAAACACCAGATTTGAAGGGACTGTGATGCCCTAAGTCACGGACCTGATGAAATTAAAATTTGTGTTCCTACAACTAATAGCATCTTTATGGATTTCTTCATTATAGTATGTTAATAGGTTAAAATAAGTCATCTCCTAGCAAAAATGATGTGCAATAATTTATTGAGTGATCAATGCTTGTCTGTATTCCTCTTTCTAATAATAATGGGATACATAGAAGCATAAATATGGATGTCTTTTTCAACTTAACCGGTCTTAATTTTCAAAAGCATCAAGTTGCTTTACGATAATTTAACTAGTGTGCAACTATCGATTATGAATACCAGATTCAATAAAACAGAAACCTAAAAACATATATAATTGCCAATGATTAGATTTGTAAAGTAGATATAGAGAAGGTAAGACCTTTATAGAAAAAACAAGACCATTAGAATAAACGTCGGTTCTTGGCTCTATTCAACAAACTTCATCGACTTCACCACCAACAAGGAAACTGATTTCATAACACGTTGTTTCTAATGCAAAATGATGGATTCATAAAAGCTTCGCGATGGTCTATCGTTCCCTTATTCAACCGCTAATCCCACCGGAACAACAAAATCCATTTTCATGCTCACTCCTCCATTGATTTCAATAAAACGAGCCCTAATAAACCCAAAACTAATACGAAGCGGTGATGATAGAATAGTGGTGACAATTGCTGGATTTATTTTAGTGGTTCAGATGCTTGTGGGGAAATATTCGAGCATTGCAAGTTGTGGTGGGGAAGAAGGGGCGGCACCGGTGAACGAAGATGGGGATCGTCTACAATATGGAAATGATGGTAGGTCGTTCTTCCTCCTTTTATTTTGGTGATTTTAAAATCAAAATGATGTGAATTATGGGAATTGATTTGGCATGCGGAATTAAAATGAACATAAAGTACGTGGTGATTTGGGTGTCTAAGAGATGTATTCGATCATGAAAGGTGTTACAAAAAAGTATAAGCGAGATCTACACAAATAAATAGCTCACACTAACACTCTTAATGTTACATCTCTCAAGCACACCTCTACAAGTGGTATGAAAGCCACTATATATAGAGATGTTTACATGTCTCTCTCTCTTACTCTCTCTCTCTCTCTATATATATATATATATATATATATATATATATATATATATATATATATATATATATATCTCATGTCACAAGGCTGCACTACCACATACAACTGGGTCTACAAGAGTCAAACCATTACAAAGTCATACATGCATAACTTTGCACCCCAACATTCTCCCCTCAAAGTTAGGAATGTATGAACCGCTTCAAACTTCCAAAATCGAGCAACTTCACGAACCAAGCCTCAAGCGTGACACATGTAGAGATAAACTTCGAATCTTCAATTCTTCAATGACCTTCCAATCCGGGTTCTACGGTGTGATACCTTCCAAACCGAGCATCAAAAGGCAATTAGGAGTATCCAAACCTCCACAAAATTACCCAATTTTAAGCATAAAAGCACACCCCAAAAATCTTCAATAAATCCAAACCCATCATGAACTAATCACTTCTGAATCTCAAATAGAATCACTTCATAAACTTCAATTGCTCAAGGTCACTTCGTTCTTCAAGTCCGAGTAATATGAAAAATTTAACTTTTGCATTCTCATATTTAATTCTCTCCCCCTTTCTCTAATCGAAAAATGATTATAAAACCAAAAAGGAATGAGAAAGCGCTCAAATTTGGAATTTTCCATACAAATTTCCCCCTTAACACATGGCATAAACGATTTGCATAAATCCGGAAAATCCAAAAAATATTCCAATTTTCGAATTCGTTCACGGGCCGCCTTTGACGAAATTTCACATATTTGGGTAGAAACTGTCAATTTCAAAATTCTATAGTGACCCGGTGCGCCTAAAACAGCCTAAGATGCGAAACTTTACACCAATTGTGAAACTGGGCATAACGTGTTAATTCGCATTAAGTGCAGGGGCCTGTTTCGAAAATATTCTCATTTCTCTTAATTTTCAGCCCAATTTCGAAACTGGATAAATCCTGCCAACTTGCGAAAACTGCAAGTATTCGAAATGGAAATTCAACAACTAACACCATTTTCATATTTTTTGTCCCCATTTCGAAGGTGGGTGAAAAATGTTATTTCATTGAAAGTTGAGGGATTCGAATCGACACTATTTGTTTCTTCTTCATCTGCACTTTGAAGATCAGATGCAATCAGGGACCTTCGACGATGCCCATTTCGAACCTTCAAAATCAAACCTTCCCAGCCGATCGTTTGTACCAAACCTTCAAACCGACTTCCTAATTCCAATTCTTGGTCTCAAAAACTTCAACCATTCGACCATCAAACCTTCCCAATTCGATTCTTCGTACCAAACCCATTTTCGTTCACCAAACAAAAATTATGAATGTGAATCCAAAAAAGAATGTTCGACATCAAAGCAATTAATCCCAAATCAAAACTCCAAACCATGGTCACACGTTGAGAACTCAAGAACACCGCTCACTTCGAACTGCCAATCCATATACGTGAGTCCGATTTTGACTTTCTCGTTGTCAAAATTGTGTTGATGTCAAACCCGTTCGACCATCGCATTCAACTTTGACCCCTTTCGTACTCACAGATAACGACGTTTGGTTCCAATTTTGATTCTTTATTTGACAGTCGACAAACACCAATATCTTTGACCCCAAAAACAAACATTCGTCATCTACACCTTCGACACCAAGAATCGATTTCTCATCAATCAGACCTTCAAAGTCAAAAATTAACTGCTTTAGATTTTCAAGTCTTCTGCATTCGGTATACATTGACCACAAAAAGGCTTCGATATCAAAATCATTGTTCAATTATCGAACGACATTCACGCCTCAGCCTTCGATGTCAAAAACAAGAACATAACCAATTTCGAAATTAGACCCCGAATCAAGCTTGATTTTGACATCCATAGCCCAAATACAACGTGTATGAAATGATTTCAACCTCCAATTCATCGATTCATCACTTGAAAATCGAGTTTGACTTTTTCGATTTCAAAGTTCAATAAACATGAAATTGAATATTTAACACCAAATTTCAGATAAAAAACGTGATTGTTTCACTGTTCTTCATCACATGCAAGTGTTCTTGGTCAATTTCTTCAAAATCAAAGAACCAATTTTCGATTTAGTAACTTTGACTTGATCAAAATCGATTTTGAGATTGAACACATAACATAGAATCGATTCACAAGTCCAGTTTTGACAATCAAAACTAACTGATTTTTAGGAACGATAAGAAGAAATCGAAACAAAAGAACTTGTAGATTAAACCGAGAGTCAAGATCATCAGTAGAGTACAACCCTTTTTAAGCGTATGACAAAGACGACTCAATCAACGAATAAGTATCGATTAAATTTCAATGAATCATTGGGTCAATCAGTGAATTTATCGAATTAATTGATTTATGGGCTCAAAAGTTAGGCATGAATAGTAATCTAAAAAAAATATGCTCAAAGATTTGTGAATAGTAAAGAGTTCGAAATTGGATCAACAACAAATTTATTGGCTAAATGAATTGTGAACAGTAACCAGAAAATTGATTTAATCATTTAGAATTAAATTCAGATTCCAATGGGCAATTGCAAAAATTTAAGAATCGAATAGAACACAGGAATATTGGCTTGGATCGGGTTTGATCAATGAAAAAATTTATTGGATCGTAACAAATGGGTTTTTCAAAAAAAAATTGATCCGATGAGTCAAAATGATCAAAAATGCAAGAACGCAAGCACATATCAAAGAGATTTAGAGAGATCATAGAGAGACTCGCCATAAACATTCCAATTGAGTTGAATGTAGCCAAACCGAGAACCGTTTCTTCAAAAAGTCACATTGATCTTCGAAGACCCGCTCTGATACCAATACATGTGAATTATGAGCATTGATTTGGCATGCGGAATTAAAATGAACACAAAGAACACGGTGATTTGGGTTCCTAAGAGATGTATTCGATCATGAATGGTGTTACAAAAAAGTATAAGCTAGATCTAGACAAATAAATAGCTCACACTAACACTTTCAATGTTACATCTCTCAAGCACACCTTTACAAGTGGTATGAAACCCACTATATATAGATGTGTTTACATCTCTCTCTCTCTCTCTATATATATATATATATATATATATATATATATATATATATATATATATATATATATATATATATATATATATATATCTCATGTCTCAAGGCTACACTACCACATCCAAGTGGGTCTACAAGAGTAGAAACCATTACAAAGTCCTACATTCATAACTTTGCACCCCAACACAAATCCCCCATTTATCTCAATCACCATAATTATAGAATCATAATTTACTAATTTACCCTTATTAATTTATAAAATGCTTGAATTATTGTTAAATTCTCATTGGTCCATACATGCATACAATAGTTATATGAAACATTTGAACCTCTCTCTCTCTCTCTATATATATATATATATATATATATATATATATATATATATATATATATATATATATATATATATATATATATATATAGAGAGAGAGAGAGAGAGGTAGGTTCAAATGTTTCTCACATCTATTGTGTGCTAGAATGCACCAATAAGAATTTTGTAAAAATTAAATTATTATTTAATCGAATAAAGATACATATTAAATGATTTCCATAATTATATGTATATTAAATGATATCCATACTTATAATTATTTTTTTATGGAAACTAATTAAATTCTTTATAAATCTCAACAATAATGTTCTTTCAGAATTATTCGTATCTAGAAGAATGAGAGTGTATTCTAGTAGAAAACACTCTCACTCTTCAGATTCCATGCAACTTTATTGTATTTTAAGTGAGTGGGTGCTGAAACAAAACACGAACCCATACATAAAAATCTAGATGCGAATTCATTCTGAATGAATGTTATTGTTGACATTAATGACAGATTTAATTAGTTTCCATAAAAAGAGAATTATAATTATTGATATCATTTAATATACATATAATTATGGAAATCATTTAATATCTATCTTTATTTAATTAAATAATTATTTAATTTTACTCAAATCCTATTGATGCAATCTAGCACACAATAAATGTAAGAAACACATTAACCTAACCCTATATATGTATATATATATATATATATATATATATATATATATATGGTTTGGTTTCGGTGAGGACTCAAGAAACGGTGACGACTACGAGGACAATTCTAAACCACTCATTTCGTCAATAGCACAAACGTCAAACCCAAATAATTTGTTATGGTGCGTTCGCATGCGAACCACATCCGTGGTAACTAATACGGACTCGAGGATTTAATCAAGTGTGGAGAACGTCCATGAAACATCATTTAAATGAGTTTTTCTTATTTATTTTTGATATTTTGTTTTTTGTTTGTTTTTTTTAATATTTGTTTATTTTCCGTTAAAAGATTAAAAAAAATTAAATAGATACATGCTCGATTTTATCGTTTTTTACTTCTTTTTTTTTTGTCTTTTTTAAACCAAATTTTTTTTTCTTTTTTTTTTAATATTTTTGTTACATACTTGAATGTAACATCCCTAGATTTGACAGGTCTTTTCGAATCATCTCTTCTATTATTTAATTGTCGTTTGTAGTCCATGGAGTTGGAAGAGTCGAGTCATGTGAAGCCTAAGGGCTAAAGTTGCAACTTTTGGATCAAGAAAAGTACGCTAAGCGTACATAAGGTACGCTGAGTGTAATAGGCGCGCCCTAGTACGTTGGGCGTACACTTGTGTACGCTAAGCGTACTCACGTCAGATGGAAACCCTAATATTTAGGGTTTGGGTGTTATATAAACGACATTATGAGCTCAAAACCCTCCATCATTTTAGTCTCCATAACTTTGAGCCGTTTTCCCCTAAACCCTAACCCTTTTCTTGAGTGTGTGAGCTGAAAGTGTGTGTTTTGAGTAGTTGGAGAAGAAGGTGTTGCATCAAGAAGTTGGAGAAGGAAGACAAAATTGTAGATCTGAGGTTTCTTTGTGCTCTAGAAACTCCAGAAGGTAAAAAGCTCCAACCTTTAAGCTTGTATGATGTAGATCTTGCCATGCTAGCTTTATGAAACCATTTCTTGTCCCAAATGTCCCAACTTGGTGCATGTTATGATTTGAACGAGATAAGCTATCCTTTCAGACCCTAGAAAGGGTCCTAAGTGATAAAAATGATGTGCCAATGGCTGAAAGTGTCCCATGCATGTAGTAGAAAGGTCTTAATGGGTTACGACCATGTATTAGGAACTTTCTGGACGTCCAAAGTCTTAAAGTTCAAGACTTTATGGTTCTAAGGCACATTTGGTCGATGGATCTGGAGTTTGGGATTAAGTGCTTAAGCCATTAAGCACTTATTAGGGTTTTGGTGAAACCTTGCGTACGCCCGCGTAATTTCTGTACGCCCAACGTACTGAGTCAACCACCCCGATGGTGGTCAACGCAAAACAGAAGTACGCCAGCGTACCAGAGGAGTACGCCCCACGTACGTCCTCTGTTGGGTTTTTGACGATTTGGGCTTTGGTATTGGACGCCTTTTTGGGCCAGTTTGACATGGGCCTTGTTGGGTTTCTGAATAAATGCGTTTTGGGCCATTAGTGGTAATAGATCTTAAAATGAGGCCCGATTTGGGAGTGGGGGCCCAATTGGGAAAATTGGGCCAATAATGGGCCTTATGTATATGGACTTTTGGATGGTGAATTTGATATTGGGCCCTGGCCCAAATTAGAGAAAAGGCAAAATGGACAATGTGGACCCTTAGTCAAGATTGATATCCCATGTGTTGACTTAGTATTCGTTATTTTGATAGTTCGGGATTCTTTGAGACAGCGGTCAGAGATTTTCAGTCCAGTTTAACATTACTTGTGAGGTGAGTTCTTCTCACTATATCAACAGGGTCTAAGGCACCAAGGTCGGTCCTTAATGATTTGTATCCTGGTTATAGGATGGTTGTTATGTTAGTGATCTGTTAGATCGGTATCCTGGTTATAGTATGGTTGCTATGTTAGTGATATGTTAGATCGGTATCCTGGTTATCGGATGGTTGCTATGTTAGTGATCAGTTAGATCAGTATCCTGGTTATAGGATGGTTGCCATGTTAGTGATCTATTAGATCTGTATGACTATCTGTACTTGCTAGCTAGCATATGATATTTATGTGCACATGATTGTTGGTTTGGGGGATTGGGTTGAGGCAGGTCCTGCTTTGTGTTGTAGGCCAAGATACCCAGGGCGAACTAGATAGACTGCAGACCAGGTTAGGGCATACTAGTCAGGCCGAAGGCCCGGCGAGTGGTCCGGATAGGCTGAAGGCCCTGAGAGGCGGTCCAAACATGTCGATGGATCGACGAGCGGTGCAGATAGACTGATGGCCTGTGAGGCGGTCCAGTCAGACTGATGGCTCATTATGCATACTATGTTATATCTGTATGGTGTTGGTATTTTGGGGGAACCCACTAAACTTCAGGCTTACAGTTATTGATTTTATTTCAGGTAATTCTGATGATCGCGGGAAGGCGAAGGCGTGATCGTACACCTCCTTATATTTTTATGATTTGATTCCGGGGATGCTCTGACATGATAATATTTGAAAACAAGTTTTGAAATAATCATTGGTTTTGAAATGTTTTAAAAAGTTTAAAATTTTCATGATTTTTATGGATGTTACAAGTTGGTATCAGAGCCTTGGTTTGAATGAATTGGAGGAAACACTCGTGTGTCTCCAGTCTCAAACTAAGGACAAGATTTAAAATGAGTTTTCAAATGGTTTTCAAAATACTAATGGAGGACGCAAGTGTACGATCAGTCGGAGCTCGCGAATAGACCCCAAAATACCTTACGTATTATTTGATTTATGTGATATGTTAGAACAACATGCTAGTACTAGGCTAGGGATCTACCGTAATTGTATGATAGAATTGCTTGATTATATGATGCCTGATAGCCTAGGGTTTTTCCTTATATGAAATTGACATCATTATTGTAGTTTCTTAGTGTATGCATCACGGCTGTACATAATTAAGATCTTATAGCCTGAGAATGTTTGGTTTGGCCTTATTTCCTGTTGTTGTCTGATGAAGGGCTTAGGGTAGGATCAGGTATTCGAAAGTCTATAGGGTCTAGCGTTATGTATGGCTAGCATACACTAGTGTTGTAGGGTTGGTGGAAGTTTCATGGGTGGGTGAGTTATTTGGGGGTCAGTCCGCCAGTTATGAGATATTTAGCCTTCCTCTAGGAGTGAGGGTTGAGCGCATGTCATGCTTACGTATAGTGTTAGGGCATTGTGATGATACTTGAGACAAACATGGGTAGGTGTGGAAGGTAGTATGGGCCCGTACTACTGAAAGCACAGGACCCATATACGTAGCAAGGAAGTCACAACCCCTAGGGTTTTGTTGGGATTTGGTTCCCGGATAATTATATGGAGTATCTGATATCTTCCTGGTATATTTTCAGCATGGTGGTTACTCGACGATTTGTGACTGGATCCGGGTCAGGATCAGGAGGTGGCGGACAGGAGGCACCGGCAGTGCCCGAGACTATCGGCCATATGGGACCAGACGAGATGGACGACAGGATCTGGGAGATCCTGCATGATAAGGTTGTTGCGATGTTCCGTGCTCAGCTACCGGAGATGTTTGGGTCTATCAAGACCGCCATGGTGGAGTATCTCGATGAGCGTTATGCAGCCCTCACTGAGGCGGCTGCTGCAGTAGCTACTACAACTGTAATGGAGGCAGGGGGAGGAGCCAGTCGGGATTTTCAGTATCGGGACTTAGACAACACGAAGCCCCCTACTTTTGATGGGACTCAAGACCCCATCAAAGCCATGAGGTGGCATTCTGACGTGGAGGGGTGTTTCTTCATGTGTTCATGTCCTACTGACTAGAAGGTCAGATGTGCCTTGAACCTGCTGAGGTCCGGGGCAAAGGACTGGTGGAGGTTGATGACCGGATCGCATTATGATGATCAGAGAGCTGCGGTTACTTGGGATCAGTTCAGGGATATGTTCCGCGCTCGCTACATTTCACGAGTCGAGCGAGACCGGCTAGCTCAGGAGTTTCTGGATTTGAGACAGGATGGTGAGACGGTGACGGAGATCACCCGTATGTTCACGGAGAGGGCGATGTTCTGCCCGGAGTTTGATTCTAAGCAGGCTCAGATGATACATTATCTGAGCATGGTCAAGACTGACATTCGACAGTTTGTGGCGACCCAGCGTTGTGATACGCTTCTGGATCTACAGGAGGGCGCTAGGCGGCGTGAGTTAGAGACTGAGCTGCAGTTGAGGGAGCAGCGGCAGGCCCCGAAACAGTCTCATCCGGCGCCAAAGCGGTGTAAGACCGCTGATTCTAGGTCGGGAGGACAGCAGGGCCGCACTTGAGGCAAGTGCGGGAAGGGTCACTCGGGGGTTTGCAGATCGGGTAGCGCATACCGCAAATGCGGCAAGGAGGGGCAATTCGCGAGGGATTGTCGCCAGCTAGCCCCGGTTCAAGATATGAGGATATGTTACCCCTGTCATCAGGTTGGTCACGTGAAGACCAACTGTCCACAACTCGCTGCCAGGCCGGCGTAGGCTCCAGCGTCGGCTACATTGAGGATTACTGACGGGAGTCAGGGTAGAGAAGTGCCCCTGAGGGCTCAGGGACGCGCCTTCCAGCTTATAGTAGAGGAGGCCAGAGCAGCACCAGACGTGGTTGCTGGTATGCTTCTATCCCTTATTTTACTGATTATATCCGTTTTATGCTTATATGTTTGTACCTGTGATTATGTACATTTTTAGTGAACTCCTTACCTGCTTTGGTATTATTTGACTCGGGGGCGAGTCGGTCGTTTGTCTCTTATACATTTAGTAGGGAGTTCAGTTTTCCAGTAGGAGAGCTAGAGTGTCCGTTGCGAGTCTCTATCGCCAACGAACGAGGGGTTTACGCGTCTTCGGTCTATCGGGGTTGCATGTTGGAGATCTTCGGGGTATCTTTCCCAATAAACCTGATTCTGATTCCCATAGGGGAAGTGTGTGTGATCGTTGGTATGGACTCGCTTAGTCGTTTCGTTGCCATGATCGACTGCGAGGGTCAGCGAGTGGTGATTCGAACCCCAAGTGGGGGAGAACTGATTGTCTAAGGCGAGGGCACCAGATTGGGATCAGGATTTTGTTCGGCTGCCAGGGCTCGGCAGTACATTCAGCACGGGTGTGCAGGTTATCTAGCGTATGTGGTGGATACGTGGGTCAGGGATCAGATTTCAGTTTCAGAGGTTCCAGTAGATAGGGATTTTGCTGACGTGTTCCCGGAGGAGTTACCCGGAGTGTCTCCGGAGAGGCAGGTCGAGTTTAGGATCGACCTAGTGCCAGGTGCGGCCCCTATCGCCAAGGCGCCGTACCGATTGGCACCACCAGAGATGCAGGAACTGTCATCACAGCTGCAGGAGCTGCTGAGCAAGCAGTTCATTCGTCCTAGCAGTTCCCCGTGGGGAGCGTCGATTCTCTTCGTCAGGAAGAAGGATGGTTCACACCGGATGTGCATTGACTACCGGGAGTTGAACAAGTTGACGGTGAAGAACCATTATTAACTCCCGAAGATAGATGATCTTTTCGATCAGTTGCAGGGAGCATCTTGGTTCTCTAAGATAGACCTGAGGTCCGGGTACCATCAGGTCAGGGTTAGGGAGGAGGACGTGGAGAAGACCGCGTTTCGGACTCGTTATGGACATTACGAGTTCGTGGTGATGCCGTTTGGGCTCACCAACGCACCAGCAGTATTTATGGACCTGATGAATCGGGTCTGCAGACCGATGCTCGATCGCTCGGTCATCATGTTCATAGATGATATCTTGGTGTACTCCAAGCCTCGAGAGCAGCATGAGGAGCATCTTTGAGAGCTATTAGGAGTTCTGAGGCGAGAACGACTTTATGCCAAGTTCTCGAAGTGCGAGTTTTGGTTACGAGAAGCTCAGTTCCTTGGACATATCATTAACCAGGAGGGGATTTTGGTCGATCCGGCCAAAATCGAGGCGGTTATGCAGTGGTAGGTTCCAAAATCTCACTCAGACATCAGGAGCTTCTTGGGATTGGCAGGGTACTACCGGAGATTCATACAGGATTTCTCCAAGATTGCAGTACCCCTCACTCGTCTGACGAGGAAGGGGTGGATTTCCGGTGCGGCCTCGAGAAGCAGAGGGCGTTTGAGACCCTCAGATAGTAGCTATGCGAGGCTCCAGTCTTGACTCTTCTGGAGGAAGTCGAGGATTTTGTAGTGTTCTGTGATGCATCCATCACGGGACTGGGAGCGGTCCTCATGCATAGAGGACGGGTGATAGCCTACGCATCGCGGTAGTTGAAGCCACATGAGACGAGATACCCTACTCATGATCTAGAGTTGGGAGCGGTGGTATTCGCTCTCAAGATTTGGATACATTACCTCTATGGGGTCCGCTGTACCATTTACATGGACCACAAGAGTCTGAGGCACATCATGGATCAGCCAAACCTGAACATGAGGCAGCACAGGTGGATTGACGTGGTAAAGGATTATGACTGCAAGATTGTTGGGTTGATTAAGTGTTGTGTCATGGGCTCGGTCCTTAGCCCAGTTTTGTTGTCCGGTTTGGGCCTGTCCAACCGTGATTGTTTTGTTTAGGGTTTAGTATTTAAGGTGCATGCATGCAGCCTTTCTGAAAAACGCATTGATTATTATTGATTTTGTACTACAAACCCTAGCTCGCCTCTACAGTGGAAGGTCTTTGTCGAGCTCTGCTGAGGCGTGACTACATTTGAATCATTAAGCATTATTTGATTCTATATTGTGTTCTTCATATCTATTTGATTTTATTGTTTAACCTGTTGAAGATCTAATCGATCTAAGAGTTTTTCAACTCTACAATTGGTATCAGAGCAGGAGACTGTGTAATTCATACACATCTCTTCTGTTGAAGAAGATCTTAGGGTTTTCCACTTAGATTGATATTACTAGAGCCGTCATCTGCTGTTGACTTGGTTCTTTAAATATTCGATCTTACCCTAACGTTATTTACAAGTATGATTGTAAGCAGGTTTTTAAACAAACATCGACACATCCATGGACGATTCTCAGTCAAACCCAATCAACATCTCAAACAGCATAGGATCGACGACAAGGATTCCTATTTTATACACTCATGACTATGAGGTCTGGGCGCATCACTTTGAAGACTACGTGATTGGCTCAGAAGATAATGGATACTTGATCTGGGAGGAAATCACCGTTGGTCCATTCGTTCATGCAAGTACCTCAAGAGTTGTAAAAACTCAAAAGGAATATAATCAGCTTATTAGCGACGTGAAAGATATACCTCAAGATGAGAAGGAAAAGTTTCAGTGCAATATCAAAGCTTTAAGGATGATTAGGTTTGCGTTACAGTCAGACACGTTTCGGTTGGTAAGCTCATGCACGACAGCAAAGGAAATATGGGTCAGGTTGAAGAAATTGTACTCTACAGATGAAGATCTTGAGCATTCAATCCAAACACTGTTGCTCTCAGAATTTGGTGATTTCAAGCAGAAGCCTGAAGAGAAGCTCGTTCAAGCCTTCGATCGCTTTAATCATCTCTTAAGTAAGATGATTAAGCATGGGATCGAAAGGAAGGTCATTGAACAAAAGGTAACGTTCATGAATGGTCTTAGATCGGAATGGATGGCTGTAGTGTCAACGGTGAAGGCACATGAACAGTTCAAAAGTTATTCTCTTGCAAAACTGGTGGGAATACTTAAGTCGCATGAGAATGCCTTGACTAAAGAAACGAATATGGTTTCTAGCATGGGATCCTTGGCCCTAATCTCAAAAGGTAAGAACACTGCTGAGGAAGAAGAAGATTTAGATCTCTCTGAATATGATCTAACAAGAGAAGACTATGCTCTGATGGTGTCAAATCCCAAGAAGTTCATCAAGAGAAGGTTCTCAACAAACAAGAACTGAAACTGGCAAGGCAGTTACAACGCGGAGAAAGCAAAGGAGGAACCGAAAAGTGTTTCTCAGACAGAAGAACCAAAGAAGGAAGCGAAACTTGGAGGTGACTCTGGCTTTACCTGTCACTACTGTGGAGGTAAAAATCACTTCGCCAAAGACTGCATGTTAAGAAAGATGACAGAGAAGAACAAAGATGAGGACGAGGAAGCGAACCTTGCAAGGCATTTGGAGGAAATCAGGAAGAAGAAAGCAGGATCTAACAACACTATGAATGCTCTCATTGTGCAGGGAAATGTTGCTGATGATGAATTTGGAAGTGTTGAAGTTTGGTCGACTGATTCAGAGGACGAAGAAGTGAGGAAGCCGACTCATGGCAGGGCTCTGTTGGTGAAGGAAGATGATAGTGCAGGAAGGTGCTTGATGGTGACTTCTGGGGTGTCACACATGCGAGGTTATACCACTGATAGGGGACATGATGAAGATAAGGAGAGAGAAGACCGCTGTTTTGCAGCGAAACCTGTCAGTCAGCAGATCAACGAATGCGACGAGTTGATCCAGAAGGTACAATCTATTCTTATCTCTCTGAAAATCCCCATCACCAACTATGAAAAGGAACTCAATGGATTAAAATCTAAATTTTCTAGTTTAAGTGGAAGTTTAACTCAAACTCGCGTCACAAACTCTAACCTAACTGATCAAATCAGCAGGGTGTCATCGAAGAGTGAGGAAAGGCGAATATGGATTGAGCGGAAGGAGAAGGAGTTGATTAGGTCTAGGGACGAAACAATTTATTTACAAAGAGATAATTTGAAGCTTTTAAAACAACGAAATGTTTTTTGTTTAATTGCTAAGCGGTTATATACCAATATTACTCAATTGCATCTCGATTGTGAAATAGGGAAGAAAATACATCGTATGATTTTACCCTTCCTTGAGTTAAAGGAGGATGAAATCGATGCTGATGCATATAACTGCGAAAATGTTGTTTCTTCTGAGGATATTTCTCCTGCCTACAGAATTGGTCTTGACAAAATATAGTCCTTCATAAAGTCCAAAGACCATAAGGACATGCTTAAAAATTTGTTGGATGAAAATGACAAACTGAAAATCCAAACCGAAACTGTACAGAAATTTGACTCGTTGAATGCTAAGTTGAGTTCAGAAAATAAAATTGATGTTGAAAATACTTCTGAATTTGATGAGGATGATGATATGAGTGTCATTTCTGTGGATGATGAGGTTGATTGTTCAGAATTTGTCAAAAGCGAACCCGAAACTAACAAAAATCTCAACTCTGAAAATTCAGTTGAGTTCGCTCGTTTGTCCAAAGACAAGACCAAAGTCCTTAAAGAAAAGGCCGTTGTATATCAAAAGGTCGAAACAACTCCAAATCAGGTGTACAAAGTTAATGGAGTTACTCAGCAACAAACAGCCGAACTAACGGCAATAGTAGCAGAAGATAATGCTGAAGGATGTGATGAATATTTCTGGTCATCACCTATTGATAATGCCGATGAAACAGTAGGTCTGTCGCAGAAAACATCGTGGAGAGTAAAAGGAAGGTATGTGGCAGAACCACTTAATGATCCTTCTCGTTTTGATGAGCCTAGCACAAGTGGTACCAAAACGGCTTCAGACGAACAAGTCGTAGTGTCAAGCGAAACCTCCTCACTTAAGAGCGAAGCCTGTGTTCAAAAATATGAGAAAAAGGCCAACATCCACAGAAATCCTAAACAGGTGAAAGAACGAAAGCATCAAAGGAATGTGAGGTACAAGAAAAACCTCACTGAAAGGAAGCAGTTCTGGCGATCTAAAAATCCCAATTACGTTCACTATGAAAAACCTTCTAAGCAAAAGGAAGTAGGAAAAGAAGACTCCAGCATTCGCACTCGGCATGGCAAAAACAACCGAAAACAGAGTTTCGGTCCTCAAAATCAACCTAACCGAAAACAGCGTTTTGGTCCTCAGAACCATCCCGACCGAAAACAGTGTTTCGGTCCGCCAAAGAATATCAACCGAACATAAGGTTTCGGTTCTCGAGATGAGAAAAACCAAAAGGGTAATTTCGGTTCTAGACTAATCAGTGAGAAGAACCGAAGGGAAAGAAATTTTGGCTCTCAATCACAAAAGAGCTATATCCAAAAAGCTAACTCCGTTTCCAAATCTCATATCCCTAGTTCTAAACTTCACTCACAGAATGATCAAAAGGGAAAAGAAAACCTTTGTCAAGAAAATGCAAAGAATTCGTTAATTAAGTCTAATGTTGATCGAAAGTATGCTAACGTAAAATACACATATTCGGCAACTCCACCTAAAGTGCTTAAATCAGATAAAATCAAAGTTTTCACCCTAAAAAGAAAAGATGAAACAACGTTAACAAAAAGAACCTTTTTAGTTGATATTTCACTTACAATTCCCTATTCTATAAAAGGCTCACTAGGACCCAAGAAACTTTGGGTTCCTAAATCTGCTTAAATTTTGCAGGTTATACGTGACGAGCAGTTTGATGATGAATGGTACATAGACAGTGGATGCTCGCGTCACATGACAGGAAGAAGGGAAGAACTGAGGGAGTTTCGGTCCCTTACAAATGGTGGAAGTGTCAAGTATGGTAACAACTCTTATGGCACGATTAAAGGTTATGGTATGATTACCAATGGCGTGTTTTCGATAAGAAAAGTGGCGTATGTTGAGGGTTTGCAACACAACCTTATTAGTGTTTCTCAACTGGTGGTTGGTACTGGGCTAAAGGTGTCATTCGACGACGAGGGATCAGAGATTATAGAAAAGAAGTCAAACAATATTTTGCTGAAATCAAAGCGAAAATGAGAGATGTACCCTCTGAATCTCAATCCGATCCGAGGAAAACCAGCAATCTACTTGCTATCAAAGGCTCACTCAAACGAAAGCTGGATTTGGCACCGAAGACTTTCCCATCTGAACTTTAAAGACATCAACAAACTAGTGCTTGGGGATCATGTTCGAGGTCTTCCTGTTCTGAAATTCGATAAAGAACACTTGTGTGCTGCATGTGAAATGGGAAAGCAAAGTCGACAGAGTCATCCTTCTTGCATCAACACAAAAATTATCGAACCACTTGAATTACTTCATGTTGATCTATGTGGACCTTCATCAATCGAAAGTGTTGGTGGCAACAAGTATATACTTGTTGTAGTGGATGACTTCTCTCGATTTACCTGGGTATTCTTTTTGAAGCAGAAATCGGAGGCCACTCCTCAACTTAAACTCTTTATCATCCAAATAGAAGTCCAGCTAAGAAAGGTTGTTCGTAACATAAGAAGTGACAACAGATTGGAGTTTAAGAATAAAGATTTTGAAGAGTTTCTTGCAGAGAAAGGAACTACTCACAACTTCTCGGCTCCGTACACTCCACAACAGAATGGTATTGTCGAAAGGCGAAACTGATCTCTATGTGAAGCAGCACGAACTATGCTGAGCTTCGCCTCATTACCTCTGTATTTCTAGGCTGATGCCATTGCTGCTGCCTGCTTTACGCAGAACAGATCTTATCTCAACAAACGTTTTTCGATCACTCCATATGAGATTTTAAACAACCAAAAGCCAAATGTCAAGTTTTTTCATGTGTTCGGTTCAAGGTGCTTCATCTTTAATTCAAAGGAGCACTGAAATAAGTTTGATGTGAAAGCAGATGAAGGAATCTTTCTGGGCTATTCCTTAACCTCTAAAGCATATAGGGTTCTCAACAAACGTTCAAAGAAAATCGAGGAGACCTATTATGTTACCTTCGACGATAAGTACGTCAAGAGACTCAAAACCACCGAAGGCTCTGTGGCGGATATATTTCCTATTTCTGGTCAAGTTACGATACCTATTTCGAACATGTTTGAACAATATATGTTGCTGTTTGATGAGCCTGAAAAGGCTATTCACTCTGAATCCAAAGCTGCAGACAACAAGGTAGATAACTTGAAGAAAATAATCGGTGAAGCTGCAGCGAACATGGAAGAAGAACAGCCTGTGAAATCCAACAAGCCAGACATAGGTGAACCTCAAAAATATTGCTCTCATGCTCAGGGGGAGGGTTTGTCTGATCTTCCCAACCAAGATCCAACATTCCAGGTGGAGTGCTCTGCAACCGAAATCCAACTTCAAGCGGAAATTCTAAGCCTGAAACTGAGGAAGTATCATTGTTCGAAGTGAAAGATTCTAATCCTGCAACAGAGGAAGTATCATTGCTCGAGGGGGAGAACGCGAACATAAACGATGATGATACTCGGTCGGAGTTTGAAGAAGAAGTAAACTCTGAGCTGGATCCTTCATTCGATCCTAATTATCCTCCACTCATCAAATGGACAAAAGATCATCCCCAATCACAAGTTATTGGTGATTCCACAGAAAAAGTTCTCACACGATCTCAACTAAAAGAGAAACGAACAACACTTTTCTCTAAATTAGAATTTTGCATGTTTAACTCTTTCGTCTCAAAAGTCGAACCGAAGACAGTCAAGACTGCACTTGATCATTCTGATTGGGTACAGGCAATGCAGGACGAATTACATGAATTTGAACGAAATAAAGTGTGGAGACTGATTCCAACACCAAGGGATGCCTCTGTGGTTGGATTAAAATGGGTGTTCAGGAATAAGATGGATAAGGAAGGGAATGTGATACGCAACAAGGCGAGGTTGGTTGTGAAAGGATACTGTCAAGAAGAGGGTATAGACTATGAAGAGACCTTCTCTCCAGTAGCAAGGTTAGAATCGGTTCGCAATTTTCTTGCCTACGCTGCACACAAAAACTTTGAAGTCTTCCAAATGGACGTAAAGTGTGCCTTCTTAAACGGTGAACTGGAAGAAACTGTGTATGTAGAACAACCACCGGGCTTTGTGAACGAAAAATAACCAGATCACTGCTACATCCTGGACAAGGCGGTCTATGGTCTCAAATAAGCTCCACGTGCCTGGTATGAAACTCTAACTAGATTTTTGAAAATGTCTAAATTTAAACAAGGTTCGGTTGACCCAACCTTCTTTCGCAAGAAAGAGGGTAACCACCTTATGATCGTTCAAATTTACGTTGATGACATCATCTTCGGATCCACAAATCCTAGCTTAACTGCTGAGTTCAGGAAGCTGATGGAAACTAAATTTGAAATGAGCTCAATGGGTCCTATTAACTTTTTTCTTGGTCTAAATATAAGACAGGGACCCGAAGGCATTTTCATTAATCAAGAGGCCTACACGAAGACATTGCTTGCCAAATTTGGAATGTTGGGATGTTCAAAAGTGAAGGTTCCTATGGCGTTTGGCACAAAGCTAACACCTTCTCTGGACAAACCGGCTGCTGACATGACTCTTTATCGTCAGATGATAGGGTCTCTAATGTATCTCACTGCTAGTCGGCCAGATATAATGTTCTCTGTTTGTTATTGTGCTAGGTTTCAAGCCAATCCACGCGAACCTCATCTGTTGGCAGTAAAGAACATCTTTCGGTATCTAAAATAAACTACTTCTCTCGGGTTGTGGTACCCAGCCAAATCAGGGTTTTTTGTCCAAGCATTCTCAGATGCTGATCTTAGAGGATGTGGACTAGACCGAAAGAGTACCACTGGTGGATGTCAATTTCTGGACGGCAAACTCGTAAGCTGGCAATCGAAGAAACAAACATGTGTATCACTCTCCACTGCTGAAGCAGAATACATTGCTGCAGCATCATGCACATCTCAGGTCATCTGGATACAGAGTCAACTTCGTGACTTTGGGCTGAATATGAAGAAAATCCCACTATATTGTGATTCCGAAAGTGCAATAAGGATTTGTCACAACCCAGTGCAACACTCAAAGACGAAACACATTGCACTGAGGTATCATTTTATCAAAGATCATGTGGAAGATGGAAATGTTGAAATTCATTTTGTAAGAACCACTGCTCAATTGGCTGACATCTTCACTAAGGCCTTACCTGAAACAAGTTTTAATAAAATCCTGCATGGCTTAGGAATGATGGATGTTGAATCTGTACCGAAATCCCCTATGTTTCAATAAAAGTTAGAAGCGAAATAGAGCGAACGCTCGGTCCATTTCGGGTTCGGTTCTTCTTGGAACCGAAATGCACCGAACGCTCGGTCCATTTCGGGTTCGATTTCCCTGATCTCGGTTCGCCTCTAATTTCTATCTTATGATTTCGGTTGTATATTTTGTATATTTCATAAAATCCAAAAATATTTCTTTCTGTTTTTAATTCTTTTTCAGAATATTTCATAAAATCCAAAAATATTTCTTTCTGTTTTTAATTCTTTTACAAAATATTTCATAAAATCCAAAAATATTTCTTTCTGTTTTTAATTCTTTTTCAGAATATTTCATAAAATCCAAAAATATTTTTCTTTTTATTTTCGTTTCTTGCTTACTTTCTATACAAGAATTTTTCTTTCTGATGGAGCTGGGGCAGGTATCAATCTCAATCTATGCACTAGCTAAGTGTCCCTAGAAGCATGTTGTTGTATGTTGACCAAAGCCTCGAGCGATTTTGAGTAAAGTCTTAACGACATGATATATACAAATCTTGTCTCACCAATCAGGCTGTCAAATTTACTCTAATCATGAGCTGCCTTACTCTTCTCAAATTGAGTTAAGAGTTTTTCTGCAATGTCAATCTTTTATGGAAGAGGCACATTCGGTTCTCTTACCCACCTTATTTTTCTCCATCACGGTTCGATTCACATTTTGTAACCCTTGAGACTCTCAGCAATAACCACTGAGGTTTATGGTTACACAACTTCTGTGTTGATGATCTTAGTTTCGTCCACCACGAATCAAGTGAAACCCAAAATTCAACTCCCATAATGAATTAACGGTGAACTCGTCAAAGCTCTAGCTATTATTTGTCACCTTATGAAATCTCCAATTTTCTTTTTGCGAGATCCTTATGAAATTGTTTTTCACCAAGACTCTTTCTTCCAAAAGGATCCAGTTTTTTATTTTTTTGAGATTTCCTGTCAAAGTTTTTCAACAAGTCACTGAATATGTTTCCTACCTACTTGTTTAATAGGCTATATTGGTCTCACAAGTACTTCATTCTGTTTCGGTCTTATATCAAGTATCGAACTCAAGAATTGAAGCGAAAGCCACCCTTGGACGCTTTAATTGAAAAGATGCCTTTCAATGCTTCTTAACAAGTACTTGATCGTAATTCAACGGGAATCCAAACAAGCACTTTGAAGTCTCTCTTGACTTTGAAGGAAGAGATTCGTGCCAGGGATCACCTGCTTAATGTCTTAATAGACATCACAAATTCCCACAAAAAGTTTGCTTTATTTCTTTATCTTTTACACTCTTACGCACACACATTCTCTATTCCCAAAGAGGTCTTGTTTGGTTCTTCGCGAATTAATGCAGATAGCTTAAAAACTAAAAGAGATGGGTTTATGTAACGACATTGGGTTATTATGGTCATAGCACGTTTATCGGCGATTCATCTGATGACTCAGCAGGAAGTTTAAACGCTTGACGGTTTGAATTATGGATAAGTTTGGAAGGCGCCATAATTTAAATTGGTCATCATGCGTCATCTCTACTTTATCGGGGTTGCAAGATGTCAAATCACGCTTTTTCAGGAGTCGTTTCCAAGATTTCAGCAATCATCACTTACGATTTCTCTCTCCAAGATCGTATATAAGGGCTAATTTATGTGCGACTATTCCTTACCACACTTCAACTCATTAGAGCAAAAGCAGACGATCAATTTCTCACTATTCATCTTCTTCCTCGTCAAGCTTCATCAATGGCAGAATCCTCCTCTATTCAGGAAACTACTGCACACTCTACTCTTCTTGCAATCAAGCCCAATCAGAACCTGCTGATCGATCTCTCACCTTTCCTCTACGATACGTATATGTATCTAGTGGTGGAATGCCTGAAATATTCCCCACTCGTCAAAGCCCTAACCACAGTCGAAGTTGTACCGATGTCCTGTCTCTCTCAAATCTATTCCTCTGCAACGTATGATAAAGGGGCAGACAAAATTTTCTTCGACATTCTTAACCAGAAAGCCTCGATCCCCAGGAATCGTTTCTGCTCTCTTCTAGGGCTTGCGTTTGAAGATTCCATGGTTAATCCCGATTCCATTGCCACAGGTCAGCTCTTCTCTATGTTCTACAACATGGGGTATACTGAAACCCTAACCACTGTGACTAAGTTCAAAAAGTCCTGCCTTCCTCCTTAATGGAATGGCCTCTTCACTCTACTGTTCAAAGGGCTTTCTGAACGAAGTGCCGACTCTGATGGTGCGAGCAAGTCCTTCATGACTTTGCTTTATGGTGTGTACCACAGTCTTAATCTGGATTATGGAATGGTTTTATGGCTTCAACTTATTCAGAGTTTATCATCTTCATCTCGCCACACCGAAATCTCTTGTGCTCGCTTCTGGACTATTGTCACTCAGTGGGCAATGGATCGTTTCCATGTTCCTATCATGGTGGACTCCATGCTTTCTTCCATTGCTACGTTTCATACTACCAATATCATCGTTACTCATCCTTCAAAGTTTATTTTTGTGGGGTCCATTCCTGAGTCGATGTTCGCTTCTGTACCTCCTTCAAGCAAGCTTATTCAGGAATACAAGAAGCTTCCCTCTTCTGGTCCAAGGGAACTCACTGCTGACATGGTGAAATCAATTAATGATGCAGACAAACCTGCAAAGCGAGGCAAGAAGGTAGAAGTAAAAAAGGGGGATAAGGGGGGGTCAGGTCTCAAAAGTTCAAACCCCTAGGAAGCGCAAGTCTGAGAAGGCAGCACCATCTCAACCGAAACCGAAGAAAGGCAAGAAACCTACTCGCCGGCTCATTCTCCAATCATCAAGTGATTCTGACTCAGAATACGTGCCTCCTAATCATCCCACAAATCTTCCCAGTGAATCTGATAGCGAAAGCTCAGAGGATGAGGGTTCGGTTCGTGGTGATACCCCGCCTCGCTCGCCTACACCAGAGGTACCTGTTCGGTCCAAAGCACCTTCTCCTCCACCTGTCTCTGTTCCTGTATCCATCCCTCCGATTTTTCCTGTCATTACATCTCAACCATCCTCTACCGTTCCCATTTCTGACCCATCTTCTCTGAGGCTACTACTACCACCACTACTGGAGTTCGAACCAACGTATCTGATACGGGGGCTCGTTCTTCAGCACCCGAACCCCCAGTCACTACCGAACCTCCAGTTACTACCGAACCACCATCTCCTACCCAATCCGCTGAAACCAACACTGTTCTTGGAGGTGAGGACTTGGAGTTTGATTCCACTTACTTCAGTCCATACCGTGTCCAAAGTGACGATGATGACGATGCTCCTATCACCAAGCGCCATCTCAAGACGGTTACTGATAAGTTTGATCAACTACTCTCTTCCTCCTCCACTGGTGCTTACTCTGAAGCTGCTCTCAAGGCCTTGTTTTCTTCGGTTGTTCAAGAACATGATGCCTCTCTCACTGCTGCAGTGAAGGCAATTGATGCTTCTACATCTCAATGTCAGAAGGCCTCGCTTGCTATTGAGGCCTCCACCAAAGATTGCAAAGATGCGACCGCAAAAGTCGAAAAACTAATTTCTGAGGCTCAAATCTTCCTTGACTCTTTGCAAGCAGCTGCTCAGAAGAACTCCCAGACTGTGAATGCTTCGGTTGAAACACTCACGCGTTCTCTCGAAGCTGAAAGGTCTAATCTTGAAGTCGTTCGCCGGGCCATTGAAGCTGCTAACGAAAACCTTCATACTAGTGTCAATGACCGCTTGACCCAGCTGGAAGCAGAACTTGCGGTTGAAAATCGTATCATGGATGAACTAGACAAACGGACTTCTCAGCTAAAAATTTAAAACATCAAGCTTCGCTCTGCCACAAAAGAGCTTGATGACTTAAAGTCTGAAAGAGAGGTTATTCGAAGCTCTGTGGGTGACGTTCATTCCATTCTGTTACACCTTCTTGACGCTCATGACTCTATTCTGACTATATCCATTAGACGCCATTTAGCCGAAAAACTCAGACCTGCGTTGGATATCTTGAGTCGGATAGAGGGTGTTATGGTGACTTCTGTCAAACCGAAACAAGGGGGAGAAAAGTTTACTGAAGCTGGCAAGGATGCAACTCAACCTCCTCCCGAACCCAAATCAATAGCTGCACCGAAGGATAATGTAGCTTCGGTCAGCAAAAGGGATAAAAAGAAGAAGAAGATTGGAGAAGATGATGAATATGATGATGATGATTTTGAAGACATCTTGGGTGAAAATCCCTCTAAGCCTTTTCAGAAATCCAAGCCCACTGATAAGAAGCTTGAGAAAAAGATTGAGAAGGAAATAGTTGAGCTCGAGAAGAAGCAAAAAGAAAAGGAGCTCTTGGAGAAAAAGAAGTCCATATTTCCAGAATGGACCATTGACTCGCTCTAGAGAGAAGCTATAGATGAACCGAGTACTCATTGGCTTGAACCTGTAATGTCGTTCGTTCTTGAGAACTCGAAAGATGCTCAATTTGATATGCCAATCACACGAAGGCATTTATATTTCATTGCTTCAACTCAACTGCTGTAATTCCCTCTCCAGACCCGAAGGTAGATCGGGATCTGTTGGAATTTTATCTGGAGTTCGCTCAGCCACAGTACTTATCCTGGAACTCAAAGAAGATTACTACGGTTAAGGTACTGAAGCCTTATTCAGCAGGAAAATTTGTCAACGTTAAGTTTAAAGTGACCCGAGGCTCTGATAGCTCGGTTCATAATTTCTCCCTGGCTGATCTACCAAACCTTAACCCTCACGACTGGATACTCCTCAACAATATTCTGCTGTCAAATCCTCAGGAGTATCAGCCGATCATTGACCACATCAAGCGAATGCTTGTCTGCTACATTCATGAAGTAGCAAAGATGGATCAAGAAATCGCATCTGCCATTCACAAGCGACCAACGATCAAACCTATTGGAAGAACTGGCAATGTGAACGCGATGGTCAAGGGTAAAATCGACCCAAAGTTTCACACCGTGATGTTTGTTAGGGGTGAAAGTCAAAAATGTCTTTTTGCTCTTATTGATAAGCACCTGTTTTCAACAGCTTGCTTAGAGCATATTTTGGAGATCATTCACCGGTGTGATCAGAATTCTGCGGCTGACAAGAAGTTGTTTTCTGATATGCTACGCTGGTACATTCAATTTTGGCAGACGCTTCTTGCTATCATTCCTCGGCTGTTCAAGGTTGTGAAGAAAGTGAAGGCTCCACAACAGAAATAATCTCTCGCCTCATTTGACGCAAAGGGGGAGATTGTTGGGTTGATTAAGTGTTGCGTCATGGGCTCGGTCCTTAGCCCAGTTTTGTTGTCCGGTTTGGGCCTGTCCAACCGTGATTGTTTTGTTTAGGGTTTAGTATTTAAGGTGCATGCATGCAGCCTTTCTGAAAAACGCATTGATTATTATTGATTTTGTACTACAAACCCTAGCTCGCCTCTACAGTGGAAGTTCTTTGTCGAGCTCTGCTGAGGCGTGACTACATTTGAATCATTAAGCATTATTTGATTCTATATTGTGTTCTTCATATCTATTTGATTTTATTGTTTAACCTGTTGAAGATCTAATCGATCTAAGAGTTTTTCAACTCTACAAAGATCCTTTACCATCTTGGTAAAGCGAACGTGGTTGTGGACGCTCTGAACCGTAAGTCATCTGGGTCTTCTGTTCCAGTGATGTGTATAAGGATATCAGTGGATTCTCCACTGGTAAGTTTGATCATGGAAGCTCAGGTTGAGGGTATGTGACAGGAGAATTGGAAGCTTGATAGGATTAGGGGTGAGAACACCCGGTTTGTGCAGGATAGCCGGAGATTATTGACCCGTTGCGGACGGGTTTGGGTTCTGATGTTTGGTGGAGTCAGACAGACTATATTAGAGGAGTCTCATAAGTCTCGCTTCTCTATTCACCTGGAGGCCACCAAGATGTACCGGGATTTGAGATTGAGTTACTGGTGGTCGTGCATGAAGCGGGAGATCGCTTGGTACGTAGAGAGGTGCTTGACCTGCAGGATGGTCAAGGTCGAGCACCAGAGGCCGCATGGCAAGTACAGCCTCTAGAGATTCCCATATGGAAATGAGAGCAGATCACGATGGACTTCATCACCAAATTGCCGAGAACTGCAAGGGGGTTCGACGCTATATGGGTCATCGTGGATCAATTGACCAAGAGTGCTCATTTTCTGCCCATTCGGGAGAGCTCATCGGCCGAGAAGCTAGCCGATGTGTATATCCGCAAGATCGTTGCTCTCCATGGGGTGCCGGTCTCTATTGTCTCAAACCGTGATGTTCGGTTCACCTCCCGATTCTGGCAGAAGTTCCTCGAGGAGCTGGGCACGCGGCTGCACTTCAGTACAACCTATCATCCGCAGACAGACGGCCAGAGTGAGCGGACCATACAGACTCTCGAGGATATGTTGAGAGCCTGAGTTATTGACTTCGGTGGGTGTTGGGACTCCTACCTACCCCTTGTAGAGTTCTCCTATAACAACAACTTTCACTCCAACATTGGTGCTCCACCTTATGAGCTGTTGTATGGACGGAGATGCCGCACCCCAGTCTGTTGGGGCGAGGTTGGTCACAGGGTGATGGGTCGGACCGAGGTAGTTCTACAGACTACTGAGATGATTCAGCAGATCAGGCAACGGTTGCAGACCACACAGAGTCGACAGAAGAGTTACGCCGACTGGCGCCGATCTGAGTTGGAGTTTCAGGTCGGTGACATGGTACTTCTGAAGGTCTCACCCTGGAAGGGTGTGATTCGCTTCAGGAAGAGGGGAAATTTGGGTCCCCGATACATTGGGACATTCAGGATTACTGCCCGAGTTGGAAAGGTAGCGTATAGACTAGATCTCCCTGAGAAGCTTAGTCGGATCCACAACATTTTCCATGTTTCACAGTTGCGGAAGTGCATTCAGGATGAGGAGGCAGTAGTATCATTAGATGATATTTAGGTCGATGAGCGCCTGAATTATGTGGAGAGGCCAGTGGCTGTTCTTGAGAGGAAGGTGAAGATTTTACGGTACAAAGAAGTACCTTTGGTAAAGGTTCAGTGGCAGCACCGGAGGGGATCCGAGTGGACGTGGGAGCCGGAGGCAGAGATGCGGGAGCATTATCCGGATCTATTTGCTACAGCAGACTTCAAGGACGAAGTTTAGGTCAAGTGGGGGAGAGTTGTAACATCCTGAGATTTGACAGGTATTTCTGAATCCTCTCTTCTATTATTTAATTGTCATTTGTAGTCCCTGGAGTTGGAAGAGTCGAGCCATGTGAAGCCTAAGGGCTAAAGTTGCAACTTTGGGATCAGGAAAAGTACGCTAAGCATACATAAGGTACGCTGAGTGTAATAGGCGTGCCCTAGTACGCTGGGCGTACACTTGTGTACGCTAAGCGTACTCACGTCAGATGGAAACCCTAATATTTAGGGTTTGGGTGCTATATAAATGACCTTATGAGCTCAAAACCCTCCATCATTTCAGCCTCCATAACTTTGAGCTATTTTCCCCAAACCCTAACCCTTATCTTGAGTATGTTGGCTAAAGGTGTGTATTTTGACTAGTTGGAGAAGAAGGTGTTGCATCAAGAAGTTGGAGAAGGAAGACAAGATTGTAGATCTGAGGTTGCTTTGTGCTCTAGAAGCTCCAGAAGGTAAAAAGCTCCAACCTTTAAGCTTGTATGATGTAGATCTTGCCATGCTAGCTTTATGAAACCATTTCTTGTCCCAAATGTCCCAACTTGGTGCATGTTACGATTTGAACGAGATAAGCTGTCCTTTCAGACGCTAGAAAAGGTCCTAATTGATAAAAATGATGTCCCAATGGCTGAAAGTGTCCCATGCATGTAGTAGAAAGGTCTTAATGGGTTAAGACCATGTATTAGGAACTTTCTGGACGTCCAAAGTCTTAAATTTCAAGACTTTATGGTTCTAAGGCACATTTGGTCGATGGATCTGGAGTTTGGGCTTTAGTTCTTAAGCCATTAAGCACTTATTAGGGTTTTGGTGAAACCTTGCATACGCCCCGCGTAATTTCTATACGCCCAACGTACTGAGTCAACCACCCCGATGGTGGTCAACGCAAAACAAAAGTACGCCAGCGTACCAGTGGAGTACGCCCCACATACGTCCTCTGTTGGGTTTTTGACGATTCGGGCTTTAGTATTGGACGCCTTTTTGGGCCAATTTAACATGGGCCTTGCTGGGTTTTCTGAATAAATGCGTTTTGGGCCAATAGTGGTAATAGATCTTAAAATGAGGCCTGATTTGGGAGTTGGGGCCCAATTGGGAAAATTGGGCCTTATGTATATGGACTTTTGGATAGTGAATTTGATATTGGGCCCTGGCCCAAATTAGAGAAAAGGAAAAATGGACTATGTGGACCCTTAGTCAAGACTGATATCCCATGTGTTGACTTAGTATTCATTATTTTGATAGTTCGGGATTTTCGGAGACAGCGGTCGGAGATTTTCAGTCCAGTTCAGCATTACTTGTGAGGTGAGTTCTTCTCACTATATCAACAGGGTCTAAGGCACCAAGGCCGACCATTTATCATTTGTATCCTGGTTATAGGATGTTTGCTATGTTAGTGATATGTTAGATTGGTATCCTGGTTATAGGATGGTTGCTATGTTAGTGATCTGTTAGATCGGTATCCTGGTTATAGGATGGTTGCTATGTTAATGATCGGTTAAATCGGTATCCTGGTTATTGGATGGTTGCCATGTTAGTGATCTGTTAGATCTGTATGACTATCTGTACTTGCTAGCTAGCGTATGATATTTATGTGCACATGATTGTTCGTTTGGGGGATTGGGTTGAGGCAGGTCCGGCTTTGTACTGTAGGTCACGATACCTAGGGCGGACCGGATAGACTGCAGACCCGGTGAGGTCATACTAGTCAGGCCAAAGGCCCAGCGAGCGGTCCGGGTAGGCTGAAGGCCCTGAGAGGCGGTCCAGACGTGTCGATGGCTCGGAGAGCGGTCCAGATAGACTGATGGCCTGTGAGGCGGTCTAGTCAGACTGATGGCTCATTATGCATGTTGTGTTGTTTATATGATATGGTTATATCTGTATGGTGTTGGTATTTTAGGGGAACTCACTAAGCTTCAGGCTTACATTTATTGATTTTGTTTCAGGTACTTTTGATGATCGCGGGAAGGCGAAGGAATGATCGTACACCTCCTTATGTTTTTATGATTTGATTCTGGGGATACTATGACATGATACTATTTGAAAACAAGTTTTGTAATAATCTTGGGTTTTGAAATGTTTTAAAAAGTTTAAATTCGGCAAGATTTTTATGGATGTTACATTGAAGATACTAGTGTTTTTCTTTATTTATTTATTTATTTTTTGTTATTTTTTAAACTAAATATTGGTTTGAGTTTATAATGTTTAATATTTATAAAATTTTAAAAAAGAAGAAGGGTCATAATATTTTCTGTTCATAATTTTTTTTTAATCATATTATTTTTGGATCATAAAATTTTGAATTAAGTTATTTTGAATCGTAGTATTTTGAATCAAATAATTTTTGAATAATATGATTTTTTATCAATAATAAATTCAATTAAATATAGTTTTTGTTAAAAATAATATGGATCATTATATATTTTGAATCATTTAATTTTGAATCAAAAAACATAGAATTAAGGATTATAAAATATTTTTGTCTAAATACTTTTAGATTATAAAAAATTAAGGATTATAAACAAGTTGAATAAAAAAATTGAAACATAAATATTTTGAATTATCGCATTTTAGATCATATTATGTTCAATATTTTTTAAAATAGAGAGAGAGAGAGAGAGAGAGAGAGAGGATGAGGGGGAATTGAAATTTGATGGGGTTTCTTTTTTCTTTTTCTTTTTTTTTTCCTCCTTCCTTTTACCTATTTAACCTTCAAACAATCAATTTTTACCGGAAAATATTAAAATCTCGCACATAATTACAAAAATGTCATATCATCTCGCGAGATATTGACAATTAATAAAATCAAATTTTCACTTTTATTTTTTCAATCCTAAAGCAAAGGTTTGTCCTCGCAGTCATCACTTATTTCAAAGTTCCCACTTGAACCAACTTTTATATATATATATATATATATATATATATATATATATATATATATATATATATATATATATATATATATATGTCCGCGTAAAGCGACGACGATGAATTGTTTTTTTGGTGAATCGTTTTTACGGAAAATAATTAGTAGATTATATTATTAGTTATTATATACTCCCTCCGTCCCAAATTGATAGTAGAATTTTGACTTTTGAAGTCTTTTTTTCTTCAACTTTGAGCTTATATATTTTTATTTGTGTTATATATTACTTGATAAACTTATAACAATGAGAAAAAATTAAAATACAATACATTCATATATTTTGCATCAAGTATTATCTATCAAAAACAAAAATATTTAAGGTTAAAATTGAAGAAAAAATACTTCAAAAGTCAAAAGTGGACTATCAATTTGGGACGGAGGTAGTAATAACCAATTATCTCTTTTAAATAAAATATTTATGTTTATAGCTTATATTTATATTGTCTGTTAATACCATTGATGTAATTACTAAATATTGGTGTCTACTTTATGAAATGTAAATTAATTTATATACATGAATTTAATATTTTAAAATTTTTATTTTGCTCCAAATTGAATTTCTTAATTACTTTCATTAACTCAAGTCTTCAAACTTTTAAAAAGTATTAATGAATTATTTATGCATAATTGATTTGTACAAAAAGCCTTATAACTTACACCACTTAAAATTTAAGGTATGACTAATATGTTTTATAATATAGTATAAAATAATATATATATATATATATATATATATATATATATATATATATATATATATATATATATATATATATATATTCACATTAAAAAAGTCGTACTATATTATTAAAACAACTCATCCTTAGATTGTCATGTAGGTGGGATGTTTATGTTAAGATAATGATTCAAAAGAGTAATATACTTTATGATTTATATATGTTTGGTCACTGAGTTTTTTTTTCCGTTTATATTTGTCTCTTTAATTTGTTTAATTGTAGACATTCAATCCTTATGATCGGTTATTCCAGGTAAAACGAAAAAAAAATAATAATAAGATAATATATTTGTCATTTTGTACACATTTGTTTTTTAATACTTTTTTGCACATTTCTCCCATAATATGTTTTTGTTGCAAAATAATAGTTCGTTATTTTTGTACACATTCGATACTTATGATCATTTTCTTTAAGTTTTTGTTACGACATCCTACGTGGGACAATCGTTAATGAGGTATTCGGGGCTCTTGATGTTTATAGTCACCGCGACCTCAACTGTTTGGTCGCTTAGGTCTTGTGGTTCGATTAGATCTCGTGTTCTGAACGTCGTAACTTCTTCATATGATATCGTATTGTACCGATCTTTATATCCACGTGTTCGTATTTGTTGTGTTCTAACGTCGTATTTTCTTCATACATTCTCAGATTTTAACGATCTTTATATCCACATGTCCGTATTTCGGTCTACTACAACTTTCGTTTAGATTACTTCCATTAAAAAGCAATATATTTTTACTTACAATCTTTATATACACGTGGTCTTTATGAATATATGTATGATCGTTTCTTTTATAAAATCATAAGTAAAAATATATTACTTTTTGACGAGAGTGATCTTAGTTGTTTGATCGTTTAGGTCTTATGGTTTGACTTAGGTCTTGTGTTTTAAACATTGTAATTTTTTCATATGATCTCAGATTTTAATGATCTTATATGCACGCGTTGGTATTTACATATACTGCAACTTTCGTTTACATTACTCCCGTTAAAAAGTAATATATTTTTACTTATGATGTTTATATACATGCGTTCTGTATAAATGTATGTATAACTTATTTTTTATAAAATCATAAGAAAAAGTATATTATTTCTAGTAGACTCAAATACGAACATGTTGATATAAAAATTGTTAAAATCTGAGATCATATGAAGAAGTTACGACGTTCAGAACACAAGACCTAAGCATCAAACAATCAAGGTCGTAGTGGCCATAAGAAATCGTTTATAAGTATTGAATATGTAAAAAAACAACAATGATTTATTTTGCAACAAACAAAATATTAAGCATTAAATGTGCAAAATAAATATTAAGGACTAAATGTGTACAAAGTGAGAAATGTATTATCCTATGAATTCAATTTTTCCGGCATAGATGGAGTAGCCGGTAATAAGGACTGAATGTGTAAATTTAAACAAATTGAAAGGGAAAATATGGATGAAAAAAAAAACTCAGTGATCAAATGTTTATAAATTGAAAACTATATTATATTTCTAAGTCATTATCCCTTTAAATTATCAAACAAATTAGTTCTTTTTCAAATTAATATCAAAATATATAACACTAACATTTTACAAAGTGTGAACAATATTTTTAATATATTTTATTTATTGATATTTATGAGAATTGTATAACATTTTCTAAACAAGGACAAATCTAGCCCGTTGTAAGGTGTTTGCTTCCTTTCATGAGTTGGTTGGTTTGAACCTTTTTTTAATGGTAAATATTATTAATAAGGACACCCTAATAATTAGCTAGAAAATCAAAAAAATTACATAGGGGATACAAAATCAGATTTTGGAGCCATACATCTCATGTGATATTTATGTGATATTTAGTTTATGATTTCTTTGCACAACCTACTATACGAACAAACAACAATAGTAATATCAAAAAACCTATCTTTCTTGGATTACACTTATAAAAGTAGAATTTCTTAAGTTCGAAATGATCCACCAAGCCATCAATATAATGACATCCAACACCAACTTATGTGTAGTAAATAGAGACATCTAATACAACCACCTAGAAAACTCTCGAACCCAATGTAACAAGTTCATGTCAGTATCACCTAATCTATTAATTTTCTCCAGAATAGTCTTGGTAACTTCTGATAGCTTATTTTATTTCCTTATTTTTATTAGTTTATTTTAGATTTTTAGATCTTTTTATCATTATTGCATTGTATTTTATTTATTTTCTTTAGTATGGATCGTACCGGGTGCTTTTTATGTTGCATGAGGTATTTTGCAGGGTTTTGGAGCTTATCGCGATTGTGGATTAGAGTGAAGACGGACTTGTGGGCTCTCGAGGCGCTATTGGGCTTGGCGGATCCACCAAAGGAGATTTGGGCTTAAAAAGAGTTGAAGACTTGGATATTTTGGGCTTGTGAAGATGGATCATGGATAATTAATTTGGGTTTGGAGCATCCACATTTGAAGCTAAAAGATGATTGGTTGATTTAAATCACATGGATATGGAGGGGACCAAAGGAATCTTTGGTAGTGGAAGGGTGGAGTGGTGGAATGAAGGACCAATAGCATTACAGCAACATTTGCGCGGGTAAAATTTTCGCCGCGCGGGTACCCGCGCAACTACCCAGTTTGGGCATTTTGGTCATTTGGCTTGCCATTACCTTGGGGAATCAGAGCTAGCAGCCATAACTTCGATTTTACACCATTGGAGACCTGGAGGAGGCGATTTTTGAAGCTCAAGACTCATTTCTCTTCATCTTTCCAAGATTTTTGGTAGTTTCTTTATGCAATTAGACTTTTGTGATTGTTGTTCTATTTCCATGAGTGGCTAAACTCTTTATATTTGTTAACTTTGGTTAAAACCTTTGAATGTTTGTGGGTTTTTGAAGGATTCATGCTAGATTATCAATTATCTTATGTTTATGGTTCTAGATCATATTTCTTATGCTTGTTTAATGCTTTGATCATGAGCTTGGCACTTGAATGAGCTATTGTTAGTTTATTTCTTTGGTTTTGCATTGAATCATTGAATTAACTTAGAACAAGGGCTTTATGATGGTAAAAATCATCTCTAGTTTATGAATCATAGCTCCTTTATGGATGTGTAAGCATTGACATCCTCTAGGAATTGGGGATTCCTTCTTTCTTAAAATAAAGAATCTAATAAAGAATGGTCCAAGTCTTCATTATGGATATTACAAATAAGACATGTAGCAAAAAGGAAGATCAATACCCTAACCAAAAGCTTCTCTATTGTCTGAAGCTAACTACACTCATTTTCCACATAAAATATATTCACTTTCTTTGGAAGTAAGGAATTCCCTTTAGTAAGTACCTTTCCATTAGTCAAAAAGAATTCATCAATAAAGTCATATATTTCTCTAATCATGAAATAAAAGGATAACGTCGAAGAAAATCAAGTTCCTGAAGCATCGAAGAATTTTGATGACTCAACAATAATTGATGAACAAACTGATGAATATTCGTCATCAACAACAAGGGTAATGTCGAAGAGAGTCAAACTTCAACGTCTAGTCAAGTTAAAGGGGAGCACTTGACTACACAACCTCAAGTCGAGGGGGAGCCACACATAGTAGATCCATGTGTTCAGGGGGAGCAAGATCAAACACATATTGAATATGATAGCGAAGCTACAGGTAATGAAAATGATCATATTAATGATAATCTTTTTGTTGCAGAAGAAGTTTTGGAAACTAAAGAACTATTTGAATATGCTCATTAGGATTTTGATCCATCATTTCCTCTTATGGAGAAATGGACTCGTGGTCATCCCAAAGAACAAATTCTTGGTAATCCTAATTCTGGTGTGTTAACAGGAGCACAAATTAGAGCTCGGAACGAAGTTCTTAATGCTCACCAATAGTTTTGCATGTTCAATGTTTTTATTTCAAAAATTGAACCAAAAACAGTCAAGAATGCATTAGAACATCTTTATTGGGTTGTTGCAATGCAATATGGATTGGCTGCATTTGAAAGAAACAAAGTTTGGAGGTTAATTCCTAAACAAAAAATGTTTTTGTGGTTGGTTTAAAATGGGTTTTCAAAAACAAAGTTGATAAAGAAGGTAATGTGGTTTGCAATAAGGAAAGATTAGTTGTAAAAGATTGTTATAAACGTGAAGGAATTGATTATGATGAAACTTTTTACTCATGTTGCAAGACTCAAAGCAGTACATATTTTTCTTGCTTATGCAGCTCACAAGAACTTTGATGTTTACCAAATGGAGATGAAGTGTGCATTCCTAAATGGTGTACTCGAAGAAACTGTTTATGTTGAGCAACCGTCTGGATTTGTGAACGATAAGTTTCCTGATCATTGTTATATCCTTGACAAAGCTGTTTATGGATTAAAACAAGCACCATGTGCTTGGTATGCCACTTTAACTAATTTTTTTGAAGATCGCTATATTTAGGCAAGGATCAATTGATCCCACATTATTTCGAAATGAATTTGGGATCATCTAATGCTTGTTTAAATTTATGTTGATGATATAGTTTTTGGTTCTACTGACCCTTCATTGTCAAAGGAATTTGAAGAATTAATGAATTGTCGCATTGATATGAGTATGATGGGTAAGATTAATCACTTCTTGGTACTGAACATTCTACAAAGCAAAGAAGGAATCTTTATTGATCAAGAAACTTATACATAAAATTTCCGTGAGCGCTTTCGAATGACGAATTGTTCAGATGTGAAGGTTCCCATGGCAGTCGACACTCACTTAAGTCCTTCGTTGGATAAGCCAACTGTTGATTTGAAGACATATCAAAGCATGATTGGTTTGTTATTGTATTTAACTGCAAGTTGACCTAATATTATGTTTTTGGTTTGTAATTTTGCCAGGTACCAAGCGAATCCCAGAGAACCACATCTCATAGCTGTTAAAAATATATTTCGATATTTACAGCGAACTCCGACTCTAAAATTTGTGGTACTCAACGAATACATGATTCTTCATTCAAGAATTTTATGATGTGGATCTAGGGGTTGTCAATTGGATCGGAAGAGCACCACATGAGGATGTCATGGGAAGCTTGTGAGTTAACAGTCGAAAAAGCAGATAAGTGTATCGATATCTACAACGGAGGCTAAGTATATTGTTGTTGTTGCTTGTACTTCGCAAGTGATCTAGATTCAAAAGTCAATTGCATGACTATGTGATTAACATGTAGAAACTCCTTTGTTTTGTGATTCTTAAAATGCAATTCGCATTTGTTATAATCTCGTTCAGCATTCTAAAACAAAACATATTTCACTTCGATACCATTTCATCAAAGATCATGTTGAGGATGACAATATAAATGTTCATTTTGTTAAAACCAGAAACTAATTGGCAGATATTTTCACTAAACCACTTGATGAAAAATCTTTTCTGAGAATATTAAATGGATTAGGAATGATGGAAGCTTGTTATGTTCCAACCTCTAATTAATTTTTCTTATATTTCCATAACTAAGGTTTGGACTAAACTTTGCTATTGATACAACTTCATTCAGAGGTTATGTTCATGTTTAGAGCTTCGATACGCTTCATTTTAGAAATTTTCTCTGACTCGTTCAGCGATAGTTTTCAACAAGCGAAGGTGTAGAGAAGTCTTGATTGCGGTAATAGCGAAGGTGTAGCGAAGGTCTCATTGAGAAATATTCGCTATCATTAGTGAAGGAGAGCGAAGGTCTATTTGTGCTCTTAGTAACTGAGTAGAGAAGGTCTAGTCACAGATCCTTTGTAGAACTATTTGCTATCATTGTCGAAGGACTAGTGAATGTAATATTTTCCTTGTTATATAAAAAATAAAAAATATGAAAAAGATTTTATTTATTTTTGTCTTTTATTTCTCAAATTCAAAAATCCAAAAAGATTTTCTTTATTTTTGTCATTTATTTCTCAAATTCAAAAATCCAAAAAGATTTTCTTTATTTTTGTCTTTAATTTCTATAATTCAAAAATCCAAAAATATTTTCTTTAACCCGAAAATAGCAAGGATTGATGTTAAGAGAGATGAACGATTTATTAATATATTAATTTATTAGTATATTAACTAGAAATACTCAATAATTAAATAGGAATTAATTGTAATTACTTGGAAATAATTTTTGGTTAATTAGAATTAATTAAAAAGTGCAAGTGTTGACTTATAATTGTTTAATAGTTGAGCAATGAAGGCAATTCTAGATCCTTCCTATGTTGAATGGTTTTGGAGGAGACTTGGAAGGATTTTGGAAGCCTTTTGAATCAGATAAGCAAACTGCATTTGAATAGGATTAAAATACCAATATTTAATATTTAGATCTAGAATTTTAGGGTTACCTGTTAGCTATATAAATGGTCTTAACGCTAATCAAAACCGATCCCTAGCCTCTCATAAAGCAAAAATTAGATTTTCTACTCTCTCTCTCTCTCTCTTAAGTTTCTATCTTAGGGTTTCTTTGGGTTTTAGGTGTGACGCATTAGAGGCTACCATACGATTGGAGCTAGTCTTTCCAAGGAGATCTATAAGAAGAGCTCTAACTTCAATTTTTGTTGCTAAAGGTATGTTTCTTATCCTCCTAGATTTCGATTTTAGTAAGCCAATTTGATTTTTCATAAAGTATGTTGCTATAATAGTGAAAATGTCATAGAAGTTCTAGGTTGCATGTGCCCATAAGAGTTTATGTGTAAAATCTGTTGTTCAAATCTTGTTCTTGTAACCTAGATAACCCATTAGTTTTATGACTGACTACCTAATGTTCGTATAAAAAGAAATTTTTAAAAATACACAAGAAGTTGAATGAAATAAATTATCAACATCCTAGTGGACCAATGTTCAGAAACGAATTGAAGCGAACAATTGTAGTTTGATATTTCTAGTTAGGGTTCTAGTGTTTGTGTGTGTAGCTTTCATCACTTTTAGTGTATGGTTATTTAGATGTCGTTTAAATACAATTATGTGAAAGCATTAACCTAATTTGTTAAATGTCATTGTTATAGCAAGTTAATAATAAGTATGTAAGGTTCTTTTATCATTTTGAAATGATAAATGAAAATGAAAAGTTTTTTTTGTATGTGAATGGCATATTAGTGTCTTCTTAAAATGATTGATTTGTTGTTTGACTTCAAAATAAATAATATCATGTTTACAATTATATAGTGTCTCATAAAAAATACACCACAAATGTTACATAATGCAACATATTTCATTAATGTTACAAAAATTTAAACTTGACAAAAATGATACAAGGTTAGGGCACATTGGAACTTGTCAAGAGCTTGTGAAGTTCCTATGATATTGGCCTCCTAGTGTACATTTAAGCTTAGAATATTATTGGTCAATATAATTCATACATTTAGTTATAAAAGGAAGCATGAATGCAACTTTATTTATGTCCACTAAATTTATAAAATTCGTTATATTGTCAAACATGGTAATTTAGACCCATCAAATACGCAAATTTGGCTAATGTGTGTTTGTCAAACATGGTAATTTTAACCACTAAATATTTTATGAGAAACTGAGTAAAATGTATTATAGTATGAGTTGATTTTAAAAACTTAAATATTATAAATATTATAAGAAGTATATGTGACGGGTCTAAATTACCATTTTATAAATTTAGTGGACGTAAATAAAGTTGCATTCATGCTTCCTTTAATAACTAGATATATGAATTCTATTGACCGATAATATGGTAAACTTAATTGGAAGTCACATGAAATAGTTTGATATACACTAAGAGGTCAATATCATAGGAACTTCACAAGCCCTTGGCAAGTTCCAATGTGTCCTATCCTTGTATCATTTTCATCAAGTTTAGTGGACGTAAATAAAGTTACATTCATGCTTCCTTTAAATTTTTGTAGCATTATGTAACATGTGTGATGTATTTTCTTATAAGATACTATATAATGGTAAACATGATATTATTTATTTTGAAGTCAAAAACCAAATCAATCATTTTAAGAAAGACACTAATATGCATTCACATACAAAAACAAAACTTTTCATTTTCATTTATCATTACAAAATGATAAAAGAACCTTACGTACTTATTACAAAATTGTTATTACAATGACATTAACGAATTAGTTTAATGCCTTTGCATAATTATATTTAAAATACATCGAAATAACCATACACTAAAAGTGATGAAAGCCACACACACAAAAACCATAACCTTAATTAGAAATATCAAACTACCATTTTTCGCTTCAATTAGTTTATGAACATTGGTCCACTAGGATGTTGATCATTTATTTCATTCAACTGCTTGTGTATTTTCAAAAATTTCTTATTATATCAACTGTTAGTTAGTCGGTCATCAAATTGAGGGGTTTTCTAGGTTATAAGAACAAGATTTACACAACGAATTTTATACATAAATTCTTATGGGCACATGCAACCTAGAACTTCTATGGAATTTTCACTATTATAGCAACATACTTTATGAAACATCAAATTGACGTACTAAAATCGAAATCTAGGAGGATAAGAAACATTCCTTCAGCAAAAAAAAGTTGAAGTTAGAGGTCTTTTGTAGATCTCCTTGGAAAGACTAGCTCCAATAGTGTGGTAGCCTCTAATGCATCACACCCAATACCCAAGAAAACCCTTGGATCAAAACTTGAGAGAGTGTGAGAGTATAAAATCTAATTTATGCTTTTTCTGAGAGGCTAGGGATCAGTTTTGTTTAGGGTTAAGACCCTTTATATAGTTGTCGGATGACTCTGAAACCCTACATTTGAATATTAAAATAATAGTATTTTAATCCTATCCAAATGCAGTTTCCTTATCTAATTCAGGAGGCTTCCAGAACCCTTCCAAGGCTCCTCCAAAACCGTACACCCTATGAAGGATCTAGAACTGTCTTCCTTGTTCAACTATTAAACAATTGCAATTCAACCCTTACACCTTTTAATTAATTCTAATTAACCCAATTCCAATTATTTATGATTAATTCTTAATTAATTATTGACGGTTTCTAATTAATATATTAATTACGTAATATATTAATAAATCATTTATCTCTCTTAATATCAATTATTGTTATTTCCTGGTTATTAGGGAAACCCAAAAAAGTACTTTACTTTTATTCTTTAAGATTATACCAATTTAGTTAATACCTTAGACACTTAATCCAACACAAACTACTCAAAATACCCACTTTTTGATGTGGATTTGGAATATGTGAGCAATTTCCTACCTTGGTTTTTATTAATCCAATAAACTAACAACCTAACTTAAATATCACAGTTGCATTTACGAAAGGATCGACTTTTTTTCTATACATATACATTTGGGAGCTTAAGCCACCTTATTCAAATGCATCACCATCTTGTTCTGATAACTTATCATAATGTTGAATTTCACTAACTCAATAGTTTTCAAGTTAATTAAATGTTCCACATTGGTTTTTGCTTAAGAAAATTGACAAGTAACCTTATACAAAGTCTATTTCCACACAAAATCTCATTGAGTCATTCAACCAAAAATCTCTTTTCATAATAAAATTTACTCCAACATCTAAAATGTGTAATCCAAAATAAAACCCTAGTCCGAAATATAGAATTTTAGATGATATGGTGATTTTAAAAAATATGTAAAAAAAAACTACTTAAATTAGATATAGATAAATGACCATTTTGGATAGTCATATGTGTCATTTTCTCTTATCATTTTAAATCATCGGAATAATAATTTTTTTAACAAAATGATTATGGATATCGTATAAATTTTATTATATTTTTACTGGTTTTGACTCTTTGACATAACTGACTCGTTCAACTTTAACTAAATTTAAATTCTATCCATTAAAAAGACTTAAATGTTGTTTATTTTTTAATAGATAAATTATCTATAGTTTTTTTTCATATTACAGAAGAAGATGTGGAGTAGATGTTAGAAGTTTACAAAAAGAAATCTTTTATGTTTTTAAAAGCTTGTAGATAGACTACATAAAAAATTGATTATTTTACAACTTATTAATCATAGTTTTACAATATTGAAATTAATTTCTACAAATAGAATAACAAAGTTTTTTGAAATCATTCATTCTACGTTTTGGTTGATAAAAGCAAGAACATTTAAAGTACTACGATAATTTTCGTTCAGGAAAGCAAGAACCATAGGCATAATCATATTCACAAAAGCAAGAAACTTAGTAGCCAAAGGGTGTATAAACGAATTTTGGTTTATAAACATAAGCCAAGGATGCACAAACATATATCTTGATTCGAAACAATTTCAAGTGACATGGAAAGAGACAAGAGGAGAAAAAAGAGATCTATACCTAATTCGTTGATGGAAGGCGAATGCATGAACTGATGGAGAACAATGACCATAGCCATAACAAGTCTGGTAATATTACTATAAATAGTAGTGTCCTCTTGGGTTAAACGCAAGAACAAATAAAGCAGAACTGAAAAAATATTTATTTTAGGGACTTGTTTTGTTAATTGATTAATAGATTAATTAATCAATTAAAAAACATGGAGAATATGGAATATTCTATAATGCTTTGTTTCTTTGATAATTACCAAAAGCCTGGATAATTATTAATAGATTTGGTAATTATCTTAAAAGTTTCAAACCAGCTCCCTATAAATAAAGGGGTAAATCTCGGTTTTGGATGGATGAAAACTTAGTCGTATTACTCTAAAAGTCGTAATCCTTGAGAAAACCCTAGAAAACTCGAAGGCTCGATGGCACGTCGTGACACCTCTTCTGTCACGACATGACGATGATTCGATTCATCGATTTCAGGTTGCATCATGTTGGTTTGTGGTGGTTTTTTCAGATCTACTACAGTTTTGTACCTTGGGTGTGATTACATAAGAGGAACTCTCATTTGGTTTCTCTAGTCCAATCAACTGGTTTGTCTTAAGAATAAACCTACAAGAAATTAAACGTATGTTTTCTATATATTGAGTTCTAATAAGTTGCATAGATAATTGAGTTTAGATCCATATGTTTGGAGTGTTAGATCAAATAGTTTATTTTTTCCACTACCATTTTTGTAACATCCCAAAAATAAAGATAAAATTTTCATTTTTAAAATCCAACCAAAATCCATAATTGTTTACAAAACATTGTTTCCAAAGATAATAATCACATATCAGAGTGTCCTAAAATCGAATATCATAAATCAGGAGGATATGCACGATCACCCTTTTGCTTTCTCCCGAACATTTGAAGTACCTAAAATATAAAACTTAAACTGTATGTCAAAGCTTAGTGAGTTCCCCCAAAATACCACATAACAGAACATATACAAAACACATACCGAGTCCACAACCTCCTGGTTGGATTACCCCTGGCCCACAACCTTAAGGTTGGATTGCAATGGCCATAACCTTTCGGTTGGATTGCCTAATATATATTTGTTCCACAACCTCCTGGTTGGATTACCCCTGTCCCACAACCTTCCGGTTGGATTTCTCGGGTTTGTTCCCTTACAACACAAAGCAACACAGCCTCAACCCAACCACACTATATCGATATATACAATAGATAAACATATAAGCAGCAAACAAAATAATCATACGGATCTACCAGTATAACACATACTCAACATAACATCAATCTAGTATACTAGGTTACATAATCTAATGGATCGGCATTGGTGCCTTCGACCTACAAGTACAGTGAGGAAAACTCACCCCACACTCTGACGAAATAGTTGAACAACATGTTTCTCTAAATACAATTCTATCGATCACCTTTACAACAGATAGTGTCCAAATCTGAGACTACAGCTCAAAATACCTAAAATACCCCTAGGTCAAACTTGGTCAAAACCCTGGTCAAAGTCAAAGGTCAAAAAGTCAATCGAGTTGACCCAGGCTGAGTACGCCCGACATACTTAGCACGTACGCATAACGTAAGCACTAACCAGAAACGGGGACCCCATTGCGTACGTGCAGCGTACTCAGAAGTACACCCAACGTCGTGATCAGATAGCAACCAACCCATTAAGTGCTTATTTCCTTAAGTCCTTTCGTCTTAAGCCCAGATCTTGTCTCAATTAGTGTTCTAAATCATCAAGTTTCAACTTTATAACCTTGCATGGCTATTAAGTGCCCAAACATTAAACCCTAACTTCCTAACCCATTAAGACATCAAAATCTTTGCATGGTAGGAAAAGAAGGAACAAGATCACATTTTTATCACTCTAGACACTCTAGAAAGTCCAAAAGGACAACTCCTTTGTTGTAGGGTAATTCATACTCAAATGGACCAAGATTATGGGGCTAATTGTAACGCCCAGATTTTTCTACCAAGGTACACCCAAATTTATCAAAAAATCATTTAAAAGTTTTACAAATAATATTGGTGTACAGTGGCACTCTGGCATACAAGAAGTTATCATAAGGATTGTGTTGGCAGCAAGCACAGGATCGAGCCGGACGTCACAATAAATCTACCCGCAAAATAGATTATCACAAATATGTAAGCCTCAAGCCTTAGTGAATAACAACTACTATAAGATAATCATATAAATATATAAAGCATAAAGTCATACAATTCATGCAAATTATATAAATTTCACATAATTGTCACATATCTAATATAATCATTTCATCAAGGGATCTATCTCTCAGTAATGATCTATCTCTCAAATATCTATCTTAACAATAATCAATACCTCCCTCATATAAATATCTCGATCCATGACCAATCTATCAAATAAGTTCTATTTTTCACTTATAGAATATTCATCAATCAAATATCAATCTATTAACATAATCTAATCTCTAAATAATTATCTATTTCTCAATATCTTAATCAACAATTAAGTATTGTCAATAATAATCAACCATATAATAATTATCACAATTATCACAACGCTGGATGCTAGAGTAGTGCTACTCACCTGGTTAGACTTATTCCAGTCTCGGCTTTGCTCTTCCACTATCTCTTAGTTCATTACATGGTAACACCTATTTATCAAATAACAAGTTCCTCAGAACCTGTCCAGACTCACTAATAATTATACATTGTGACCTCTTATAACAACAATAACCAAATATCATAATAGTATCATAATAGGCTAAGCCCATGGCTAAATCTCTCATATCGTGTATTTCTCGGGTAATAGTGTTTATAACCCTTATTAATCAAACTCAATATCTAATCATGAGATTTTCTCACTAATCTCACCAACGGGTTCATAATAGCTCCATATCACGAATACCCATAACCCTTACACGGGTCTAATATATCTAATAATAATCAAATATCATAAATACAATTTATCGAGTAAAAGATACTTCATTGTATCCTGTAACTCAACTCTATATCACCCGTACGCCAGCATAACATCTCCAGTATAGACTCTCGAGAATGGGTCCCGAGTAGCATCTCTCCTTACGTACGCCAAAATACTTCAAAACAACTCAAAAAACTCATATTTATACTCTGGGGATGCTCACGTCGTGAGCATATACCTCTCACGTCGTGAGAAGTGTTTAGACCGGTTTCTACCACGTGTCGTGCTCTTTCGCCACGTGTTTTCGGCAATTCATGCTGCTCATGTCGTGAGGAAACATCCCTCACGTCATGAGGGTCAAAGGTTTGACCGTTGACTTTCTCAATATAGCAACATACTTTCATCAAATCTTCAAACGATCATAACTTCCTCATACGGACTCCGTTTTTGATGATCTTTATATCCACAGAATCCTCTCAACGAGCTCTATAACATTGTTTAATTATCTTTTGCTAAATATCATTTCTTAAAATAAAGCAACTTAAGGCTTATCTCATTTACTAAACTCATAATATCTATATTTCGTAAAATAACACCCGTTACAAAAAACCAAGTGTTACAATACTCCCCCCCCCTCCCCCAAAAAAAAATTCCATCCTCGGAATCTCTTGAAATATCGTGATACTAATCTAGGGTAAGCTAAATATTCGTATCACATATATCTCATTATATTCTCTTACGCTACTCTTATATTATCTAATCTCATACTTTTATTTTTTATATGAATCTCAGATTTTCTCATCTCATCTCATAATTGTTCAAGGCTCATACGTTTCTCATATCATTTCTCTACTCTTTTACAGATTCTAAATAGAATTATTATATAACTCTCATTGTCTCATGTCTTCTGTAAGTTTAAACAACTTACATAATTTCTCATGTATATCTAGACACTTTATGTAGCTTTAATTAATATTCCTTTCATCTAACTCCTCAATGGTGAGCGACTTTAATTGGTAGGGAAAAATGTCCCGACAATTACAAATCGATACTTATTAGTATTATTAATATTTTATCCCAAATATTAAAATCAATCTCCCCGATTACTCAGATCGGTGATTAATAATTCATATCAATAATAATTGTTCAATACTAATATTCAAAATGTTTCTCTATTACTCTTCTCGTATCTTATATTTATCTCAACTCATTATCATAACTTAAGCCAACATTTCTCTTAGTCTTCCTCAATAATCATTTGGTACTTGACTTACAACTCATCCTGAAGTCACAAGTGTAAATGCTCATAGCAATTATCGTCATTAATTACAAACTAGACACTTCGCAAGTTAATCTTATTATAAGTTATACTTCGAATATGAGCACTCATTCATAAATCACTCAAATCAATTTCAATCTCATTAATCTCCATGATACACACAATGTGATTAATTTACTCAAATATTCACAACCACTCAGATCAACCACTCATTTTACTCAGGTCAATTTCTTAAATAAATCTCTCGAATTACTCAAATTATTGATTAATTAATCATTTTACTCAGATCAATCGAGTCAGTCACTTAGATCAATATTACTCATTCAAATCAATTACTAAAATTGTTGGGATCAACAACTGAGGTCAACTAGATAAATCACACAGATCACTCAGATCACTCATCTCAATAGATCGATCAATCAATCACTCATATCAATTAAATCAATTACTCAACTCAATCGATTACTCAGATTAACCAGATCATTTACTCATATCAACCAGATCAATTAAATCAATGACTTATATTAACATCAATTTCTCATATCAATCATTTAGATTACTCTAATCAATCACTTTGATCGATCACTCTAATTAAATCAATTACTTGAATCAATCTTAATTGTTTAGGTCAATCTCTCAGATCAGTATCAATTGCTCAATTTAATCACTCAGATTGCTCAAATCAATTGGAACGACTCCCACATCAATCACCCTTACTACCCTTGACTCAGGATAATCTCCCAACAAAATTTATGGGTTTTCTCAATCCTTCCAGCCTTGTAACTCAATCATACGAACTCCGATTTGAACAAAAATTTATATCGTTGGAAAGCCTGTTAAGAGCACTAAAATTTCATATAACTCTCTCCATCTGAATATGTCTAAAACTGGAATTATTCAGCTGTGAACATGAAGGTCTTGAACATTTCAACAATTTCACGTATTTAAACAACCAACTTTAAATAATCATATCTCATTCACTACACATCCTCTATGTCTGATTCTTCTTCCTGTGTATTCTTTGTTATATAGACCATAACTTTACTTTACAAATTTATTCCTAATCAGCTAAAAATATCAATTTATTAGGCTTCAAAGTTGACACCTTGCAGCTGTCATATTTAACAAATTAGCCTCTAATAACTTTTTTGTCTAACTTTGCAGGCTTGTACATTCTTCATTAGAACTCTCTCTTTTTTTTACATTCAAATTACACAATTAACCAAATCACTCACTCTAATCAATCGCTCAGGTCAATCACTCAGATCTGTTACTCTGATCAATTTATGTAATTGCTAATTGTATGCATCATAATCATACATAATGCCACAATCATAATATCTTATTTTTCCTTGTAATCAAACCTTGTCGTTTATCAACTTGTAACATTTAACCCAATATCACATCACAATTTCAGTACGTGACTTATCAATAAATATCGAATAATAATGTCAACTCGTGACAAATCAACGAATAACAAAGGTGTCAGCCCATGACATACCAACAAATAGCAACAATGTCATCCCGTGACACATCAACAAATAGCACAGTCTCATTCCCAAGGAATGTTAATCTCATATCTCAATCTCTTTCCGAAGGAATATCAATCTCATTCCCGAAAGAATATCAATCTCATATCTCGATCTCATTCCCGAAGGAATATCAATCTCATATCTGATCTAATCATCTTTCATCTCGATCAAAAGTTCTTACTGTAATTTCTCACTTTATATCAACATTAGGAGTTATATATTTACTCCAAATCATACTCTCATACTTAGTCTTATTTATATCTTGTTATTTTCTAAATTATCATAATTAATATTAAGAAATATGCTTTTATTCCATAATTATCATCCTTTTTATTATCAATAAGCCTTCCACATAATGGATATCAGCTAGACACTCACCAAATCAGTATATTATAAATCATATCTTCGAATATTATTACGGGTTCATAACTCATCCAAATTAATCACTCAGGTCGTTCAAACCATTTTCTCAATTTAATCTCTTAAATTATTTAAATCAATGATTAATTAATCATTCAAATTTATCAATTCTGATTGCTTAAATCGATCATTCATATTAATTACTCTAATTGATATTAATCACTCTGATCAAAATTTAATTGCTCAGATTAGTCACTCAAATCTATTGATTTACTACTCTAATCAGCATTGATTTCTCTGATCAATCACTTGGATTGCTCACCTAGTTTAATCAAATCAATCACTCAAATTAATTGGATCAATCGCTCATATTAATATTTTTCACTCAAATCAATTTCTCGAATCACTCAATTTAATATTGTCTACTTAGATCAATTACTCGGATCAATTTCATCTACTCGGATCAATAACTCAAGTTGAGCATAATATATCTCATATTAGGATTAGATTTTGTCACCTCTTAGAGACTCAATCACAAAATATCGTCTACATGTAAGTCAAATCGTCTACATGTATGTGAAATCGTCTACATGTATGTCAAATCGTCTAAATGATATAATCATGAAAGTCTATGATTTCAATCAAAATTCTCATTTTGTAAGATCCAATCACCTCTCATGGATCTTTGTGTAAATCATATTATCTCAAGTAAAAGTCTTCATTTCTTAAATTCTATTTCATATATATTCTTTGTCTCTTTCTCTCTCTTTCTCTCGATCTCACTATCCTTCTCTTTTTGTCTCTTTCTATCTTTATCCTAACTCATTCATCATCACTCTCTCTCATGAGCCACAAAATCTCTATCAAAAATTTTCTACATCTTTATCTCTTTCTTAATATTAATCTTGATCACATTATCTAGTTTTAAGAGTAATACTATCACTCCATCTCACGCTCTCAGACTCTATCTAATCTCATGCTCTAACATCTCTTTTAAATTTGAGCTTTTTGATTTAGAACTCTTCATTATAACTCTCATATTATCTCAACTTTAAAAGCTATAGAATCACTCTAGTTTTATACTCTCATTTTCTATACACTCTTGACTCTATAAATACATTTTAACTCATCTTCATCACATATATTGTCATAATAAAATTCATGTCACCTTGCAATTCATCATCATAAATCATCATATAGTAATCTAGTTTTTTTATTTGTGTCGTGGGAAACTCTCACCGCGTCGCAGCTACTTAGAGTACATCATCTACTAAATCTGCATGGCTACGTTGTGTTGTAATCTCCACTTCGCCACGTCATGATCTCCACCTCGCCACGTCGTGATCTCCTCCTTGCCACGTCGTGAGCTTACACTCGTCACTTCGCGAGCTTACACTTGTCACGTCGTGAGCTTACACTCGTCACATCGTGAGCTTCACAAATCAACTATAGCATCATACTTTAATTCTCACGTCATGATTACACATGCTCACATCATGAGGATCAAAATATATTGTTATTTCTTGATCTAGTTGCATCGCGTATTTCCAATCACCGTGTCGCATATCTCGAATTGTTGCACCTCGTATTTGCTATGAATCTCGCAGTCATACATCGCAACTCCCTCCAAAGTGCTCCACGACATTATTTTATAGGGAAATAATAAATTATATATAGATATAATTATTTGCCTCAAGGTTCTCTAAATGCCTAATAGCCAATTAATTCATAATCATCAAACCAAATCAATTTATCTAACACATTTATCAAATTAATAAAATATCATCTCTACTCTTAAGGTTTAAGTTTAGGAATCTACTATAAAAAAACCTAATTCACTTAAACCTCGGCTCTGATACCGACTTGTAATGCCCAGATTTTTCTACCACGGTACACCCAAATTTATCAACAAAATCATTTAAAAGTTTTACAAATAATCTTGGTGTACTGTGGCACTCTGACATACAAGAAGTTATCACAAGGATCGTGCTGGCAGCAAGCACAGGATCAAGTCGGGCGTCACAATAAATCTACCTACAAAATAGATTATAAAAAACGTAAGCCTCACGACTTAGTGAATAACAACTACTATAACATAATCAGATAAATCAGATACAACATAAAATAATACAACTCATGCAAATTATATAAATTTCACATAATTGTCACATATCCAGTATAATCATTTCATCAAGGGATCTATCTCTTAGTAATGATCTATCTCTCAACTATCTATCGGATCAATAATCAATACCTCCCTCATATTCAATATCTCGATCCATGACCAATCTATCAAATAAGTTCTATCTTTCAATTATAGTATATTCATCAATCAAATATCAATCTATTAACATAATCTAATTTCTCAATAATTATCTATTTCTCAATATCTAGATCAACAGTTAAGTATTGTCAATAACAATCAACCATATAATAATTATCACAATTATCACAACACTGCATGTTAGAGTAGTGTTACTCACCTGGTTAGTTAATAGACCTATTCCAGTCTCAGCTTTGCTCTTCCACTATCTATCAGTTCGTCACATGGTAACACCTATTTATCAAATAACAAGTTCCTCAGAACCTGTCCAGACTCACTAATAGTTATACCTTGTGACCTCTTATAACAACAATAACTAAATATCATAATATTATCATAATAGGCTAAGCCCACGGCTGAATCTCTCATATCGTGTATTTCTCGGGTAATAGTGTTTATAACCCTTATCAATCAAACTCAATATCTAATCAAGAGATTTTCTCACTAATCTCACCAACGGGTTCGTAATAGCTCCATATCACGAATACCCATAACCCTTACACGGGTCTAATATATCTAATAATAATCAAATATCTTAAATACAATTTATCAGGTAAAAGATACTTCACTGTATCCCGCAACTCAACTCTATATCACCCGTACGCTAGCATAACATCTCCAACATAGACTCCCGAGAATGGATCCTAAGCAGCATCTCTCCTCACGTACGCCAAAATAATTCAAAACGCTCATATTTATACTCTAGGGATGCTCACGTCGTGAGCATATACCTCTCACGTCGTGAGAAATGTCTAGACCGGTTTCTCCCACGTGTCCTGCTCTTTCGCCACGTGTTTTCATCGATTCATGCTGCTCACGTCGTGAGGGTCAAAGGTTTGACCGTTGACTTGATTTCCGTTGACTTTCTCAATATAGCAGTGCACTTTCATCAAATCTTCAAACGATCATAACTTCCTCATACGACTCCATTTTTGATGATCTTTATATCCACAGAATCCTCTCAACGAGCTCTATAACATTATTTAATTATCTTTTGCTAAATATCATTTCTAAAAAGAAAGCAACTCAAGGTTTTATCTCATTTACTCAACTCATAATATCTATATTTTGTAAAATAACACACGTTACGAAATACCGGGTGTTACACTAATAAGCATAAAACTTCATATCTAAAAAGATCTAAATAAATAACCAACAATTTTAGAGCTTTATACCTTCTAGAGGTTGCTCAAGGACTGAAGAACTCAGATATACCAAGCTTGGAGTTCCTTCTATGCTTTCTAATGGTCTCCTTCCTTCAAAGTGGACACCAACACTTAAAAATGATTTCAAGACACCACAAATGGAGCTTAGGGTTTTAAAGGGACGAAGTAGGGAATGTAGGCTGATGAGGGGAAGAGGTCTTGGGAGATAATGATGCTTAAATAGGGTCCAAACCCTAAAAGCTAAGGTTTGGCCTTCAGCTACGTACGCCCAACGTACAAGGAGTATGCCCAGTGTATTAGAAAAAAGGTGACTTCCTCATTAATCCACCATGGGATCAATTCTGCAATAAATTTCATACATAAGGGTCAAAAATGTAATTTACCTAGATTATGAATGTTACAATTCTCGCCCACTTGAATCAAACTTCATCTTCGAATTCTGCTGCCACGAATAACTCGGGGTAGTGCTCTCGCATCTCTGCGTCGGGTTCCCAAGTCCATTTGGAACCCTTTCGATGCTGCCACTGGAACTTGACCAAAGATACGACCTTATTGCGCAAGGACTTCGTCTTCCTTTCCAAAATCATCATGAGTATCTCAATAAAGTTTAGGCGATCATCAACCTGAATATCATCTAAGGGAACAACCGTTGAATCGTCAGTCACACACTTACAAAGCTGAGAAACATGGAAGGTGTTGTGAATCTAACTGAGCTCCTCAGACAAATCTAGTCGATAGGCAACCTTGCCAACCCTAGCAATCACTCGAAATGGTACAATATACCGGGACCCCATGTAATGTCCGTGTTTCTAGGCTAGGCATTTATATTGACATTATAGTCTAGGTTAACCTTTGTAACTCATTTTGAAGAAATGAAAAGGAATTATGTGAATATTATGTGTTTTATGCTTAATTATTAGGGCTTAATTAATTAAGAATAAAAATGAGCGTCAAAAATTAAATTTTAGATAAAACTTATATCTATTAAGAAACTTGTAGTGGGCGTGACAAGGATTACGGATATATAAAGAATGCCGAAATCCGAGTTATAACGAAGAAGTTATGACCTGTCGAAGTTTCGCGACAAACCAGCACGGGGTCGAATGTCGTAAAAAGTGAGTTTTCGATAAACTACTTTTTGGCCTTAGTGATCTAAACGAAACTTGTAGTGTTCGTTAAACCGAGAGTAAGTATAAAAAGAACGCCCAAATCTGACTTCGTATGAGGAAGTTATGATTTTTCGAAGTTTCAGCTTAGCAGTAGACAACTAAAAACTCGAATTTTAGATTGAGTGATTTTTAGCCGACACGACCTAAACGAGAATCGAAGGTCTCGTCATTAGTAGCACAACGGTAAAAAGTCTGACGAAAACGGACGTCGGATGAAGAAGTTATGAATTTTTAACGGATTTCCTGTCCCGGTCTGTTAAAAATAATAATATAAAAATTAAAGTCAAAATTAGCCGACGAAGTCTAAACGAAAGTTGTAGAGCGTAATTTTACCTACGCGTGCATATAAAGAACGTCAAAAACGGAGTTCGTATGCGAAAGTTATGGATTTTAGAAGTTTTGGCGCGAAAATCGAGAAAATTCGCAGTCACGTTTTGCCACGTCACCTTAACTGAAAGAGTGCCACGTGTCCGAAATTGGTGAGTCATGCGAAGCCACGTGTCACCTTCCCTCGCATGAACAGTGTCACACCCCCAAACCAAGGATGGCGGAAACGTCCGGGGGTGGAAGACTTCATGTATAGTATCATAACAGCAATTGTAATAGTAATTCAAGCAAACACAACCAACATATATATAATTAAAAAAATTTACATCATTGTATGAATTACATGTTTACGAATCAATTACAATATGTTGATAAAATATGAAATAGTAGACGCCTTAGCGTCCCATCCTCAAAAGCACTTGATTACCTGTTTAATGATTTCCTGAGAATACAAGTTGTTTGAAAAAGTGTCAACACAAAGGTTGGTGAGTTCATAAGCTTTTGTTTGGTATTATTAAAAGCCTTTCGTTTGTAAAAGTAGTATTTGTGTTAGAAAAATCCAATATTTTCCTTAATGTGTAAATGTAGTCTTAAAACCCAAAGACCGAAATGTACAAGTAATTTGTCATATTTATAGTAAAACAATGCAAGTTTAAATCGACATAAACTCGTTAAATTTTAATGAAGTTCCCGTAAATTCCAATGTTTGTTAATACTTTATGTGAGTTTATTATAACCATACTATGACCAAGGTTGCCTAAAACGACGTTCTTCAGGCGTCGGAAATGTTATGACATTTGTCACCCCAGACCTATCGGTCTAACTGTTGCATGCAGTTTAGGTGTGGGTTTGTCAAACCCAATATAGATCTATACACAAGTATCACGCTCTCCCTCAAGGAGACTCTGGTTACAATACAGGACTTAATGGTAATTTGAAGTAAATGTCTCACAAAGTCATTAACGGAATTACGTGTTATGAAAATTTGGTACCGTATGGCCGTACCTTGCTTAATGAAAATATCCTTTGTATAAATGTACCCTTTTTAAATGTATGTGTTATGTAATGTATCATAAACTATACCTATTATAGTTTATCAACCAAGGGTAGTACGTGGTAATGTATGCAAACTATATTCAAAATAGTTTATTTAATGTTTGAATGTATCTATTGTACTTTGATTATAATCACTTGTTATTCTTTGTATTTTATATGACCAAATCCATTTGTAAACTGATGTGTGTCTAAATATTAAGACAAAATGTCATATATTGCAGTAACATATAATCACATAAAGATATACACCTTGCTCAACATGTTACAAGGTGATATGAAATTAACAGCAACTTTTCGTTAAAAACAGTTTCTGTTACCGTTCTTAGAAAATTTATAGAAAAATCATCAAAGCTCTAAATCCAAATCCGCAAATTTTGAGAGTTTGGAATATGAGTCTAGTTTGTTCGTAAATTTTATCATGATTTTTAGTGATCTCTAACAGAGGTGAAAATGTTCATAATCACAGACTGGTCCGGGTTTGCCTCTGAAATGACAGGCAGTTTTGTAAAAATCACCATAAATTGTAAACAAATCATATGGAGATGTGCAAGTAGCCATTTTAAAGCTAAGAGTTTGAACTACTTGCACCTGAAACAGTTTTGAAAACTAAAATATTTAAGTTGACCAAAACAGTCTGTGATTAACGTCCATCTTTTCTGATGTAATCTGTTAGGAAAAGTTTAATTGTGTTCTTGATGATTTTACTTGTATTCCCCCCCTTAAAACTTAAGAAAACATGTAAATGTATGGGTATGAACTCACCTTATGGGGTTTCAGTAGATGAAAGTGAGAGAGAGGAAGTGTTCAACTCAAGAACACTAAGAAGATGTCTTGATGATTCGAGAATCTAACACCGAATAAGATGGAACTTGTGTAAGATATCAATGATTTGAGTAGAATGGAGTTTAATAATTATGTGAATGATGAAGATACTTACTAATTGAAGAAAGAAATCCCTGGAGAAAGCCTTGAAGTTCTTGAAGTTGAGAGAAAAGATGAGAGAATTTTGGAGAGTGTTCTTGGTTGCTAAGTGTAGAATGAAAGAGTTTTATGGAGAATGAGGAGAGAGGATCAATCCTCCAGCTCTTAGAACGTGGGAAGAGCTGGAGATTGGCTGTAAAGGTCCACTAAGGAGACAAGGGGTAGTGGGAAAGTATGGCTAATCATAGAGTGAGGTGGTGGTGGTTTGCTTTTGCCATAAATTAAGGAAAAGCAAATATTCCCTCAATAATTAGTTCAATCACCAATTCTTTTAATATATTTTATAAAAACCCTGGAGATTTATATATTTTGGGGCCTTAGTTTATAAAATAAAGTTTTGGGTGAAAATCTCACGTTAAAATAATGAAAAACGGAGTTAAAACGAAGTCGTAGTCGAAAAACCGGTAAAAAGGAGCTGTCTGCGAGGCTTCGGACCTTCGGACCTTCGGACCTTCGGACCCTCGCTTCGGACCTTCGGACCCTCGCTTCGGATCAGAGGCCTCGGATGCGAGGCTTCGGATGCGAGGCTTCGGTCCAGAAGCTTAGGTTTCGGATCCTTAAAGCTATTTTACTCGTTTTTACTCCGTTTCAAGCGATTTTTGACCCGGTCAAGGGTCGAGATGACCCAAATGATTACAAAAAGTTAAAGTAACTTTTGAGTGAGATTTGGGAGAGATTTCAAATAGAAAGAGATAGAGTGAAAACGATTTAGAGAGGTTTCGTTTGTGCTTAATTTGAGTGTCCGGCTTCACAACGCAAGGTTTGTAAACCCCATTAAACCGTGTTTTAGTGTCTTACACAATCCCGATGATTGTGTAATAGTGTTTTATCGCTTTGGTTCGTTGTTTAGCACTTGTTAAGGCTAAGGAAAATCAAACACATGAACTTTCCAAATGATGATTTCTCATTAAAATAGCGAATTGTATAGTGATTACATAACGTAAACCCTAGCATACAAGGGTTATTGGAGTTGACCGGTTTGACTTGTTGACTTTGAATTGACCGAAATTTGACGGTTGTCACATCATCCCCCCGTTAGAAGGAATTTCGTCCCGAAATTTTCATTTTGACTAGGATTTCAAGAGTTTGGGAAGAGATGTGGATACTTTTGTTTCATCTGATCCTCGCGTTCCCAGGTGAATTCGGGTCCTCGTTTAGCGTTCCAACGTACCTTCACGATGGGAATACGACTTTGTTTCGTTCGTTTGATTTCCCGATCCATGATTTCGACTGGTTCCTCCACGAAGTGGAGATTTTCGTTAACTTTGATTTCGTCGAGTGGTATTACGAGTGTCTCATCAGACAAACACTTCTTTAGGTTCGACACGTGAAATGTGGGATGTACTTTGTCGAGTTCCTGAGGTAATCGAAGTTTGTATGCTACTGGCCAAATCCTAGGAAGGATTTCGAATGGCCCGATGTACCTTGGATTTAGTTTCCCGCGTTTGCCGAATCATATAATTCCTTTCCAAGGGGAAACTTTTAGTAGTACTCTATCACCCACCTGGAATTCCAAGGGTTTGCGTCGTTTGTCTGCGTAACTCTTTTGCCGATCGCGAGACGCTTTCAGTCTCTCTCGAATTTGAACGATCTTTTCTGTGGTTTCCCTTATGATTTCAGGGCCAGTGAGGGTGCTATTAGAGACTTGCCCTCTAGCTAGCTGTGTATCCCCCACCTCAGCCCAACACAGGGGTGATCTGCATTTGCGACCGTAAAGAGCTTCGAATGGAGCGACTTTGATGCTAGTATGATAGCTGTTATTGTAGGAGAATTCGATAAGCGGTAGATGGGTATCCCATGCTTTACCGAAGTCTATCACACAAGCTCTTAACATGTCTTCCAACGTTTGAATGGTTCGCTCGCTCTGTCCGTCGGTTTGTGGGTGGTAGGCCGTACTCATGTCAAGCCTAGTTCCCAATGATTTTTGTAAAGACTGCCAAAACCGTGAGGTAAATCTACTATCTCTATCGGAGATAATGGATATCGGCACACCATGGAGTCGTACAATCTCTCTGATGTACGTTCTAGTCAGCTTCTCCATCTTGTCGGTTTCTTTCATTGGTAGGAAGTGTGCTGATTTGGTCAATCTGTCTACAATTACCCATATTGTGTCAAGCCCGCCCGATGTCTTAGGCAGCTTCGTTATGAAGTCCATGGTTATTCGTTCCCACTTCCACTCAGGTATATCCGGCTGTTGTAATAGCCCGGATGGTTTCTGGTATTCGGTTTTGACCTTAGCGCAAGTCAAGCACTTGCTCACATAGGTAGCAATCTCAGCTTTCATGTTCGGCCACCAGTATAATTTCTTGAGGTCCAGATACATCTTATCCGACCCGGGATGGATGGAGTATCGAGTCTTATGTGCTTCATTCATGACGACATCTCGGAGTCCACCGAACTTCGGTGTCCAAATCCGGTTCATGATATAACGTGCTCCATTATCCTTGACTTCTAAGTTTTTATCCATTCCCCTTAATGTCTCTCCTGCCACCTTTTCTGGTTTCAAAGCTTCCAGTTGAGCTTCCTTGATTTGTATGGTCAGGTGGGAATGGATTGTCATTGTTAAGGATTTAACTCGGCGGCCCGAGTACTCCTTCCTGCTTAGAGCATCGGCCACTACATTGGGCTTGCCCGGATGATAACGAATTTCGCACTCGTAGTCATTCAGCAACTCCACCCATCTCCTCTGTCGCATGTTGAGCTCTTTCTGATTGAGGATATGCTGAAGACTTTTGTGATCAGTGAAGATAGTGCATTTCGTGCCGTAGAGGTAGTGTCTCCAGATCTTCAAAGCGAATACCACTGATCCTAATTCCAGGTCGTGCGTAGTATAATTAACCTCGTGCGTCTTAAGCTGTCTTGATGCATACGCGATAACATTCCCTCTCTGCATGAGCACACATCCGAGGCCTTGATTCGAAGCATCACAGTACACTACGAAGTCCTCGGTTCCCTCTGGGAGAGACAAGATCGGTGCGCTGCATAGGGCTTGTTTTAACGTTTGGAAAGCAGTTTCTTGTTTATTTTCCCACTTGAATATCACACCTTTCTGCGTCAAGGTGGTGAGCGGTTTCGCAATCTTGGAGAAGTTTTGTATAAATCTTCGGTAGTAGCCAGCAAGCCCAAGGAACTGTCGAATTTCGGTTGGCGTCTTGGGTGCTGACCAATTCTCGATTGCCTTGATCTTGGAGGGATCCACATGTATGCCTTTCTCACTTACCACATGTCCAAGGAAATCCACTTCTCTAATCCAGAATTCACACTTAGAGAACTTAGCATAAAGCTTCTCCGCTCTTAGTGTCTCTAGCACTTGGCGTAGATGTAGGCGATGCTCTTCTTCGCTTCGCGAGTAGATCAAGATATCGTCGATGAATACGATTACAAACTTGTCTAGGTAGGGTCGACACACTCTATTCATTAGGTCCATGAATACCGCATGTGCGTTTGTTAAACCGAAGGACATCACCACAAACTCGTAGTGCCCATAGCGAGTTCTGAATGCAGTTTTGGGAATATCTTCTTCTTGAACTCGTAGCTGATGGTAGCCTGACCTTAGGTCGATTTTTGAGAAGAAATTTGCTCCTTGGAGTTGGTCGAAAAGGTCGTTGATTCGGGGTAGAGGATATCGGTTTTTGATGGTGAGTTTGTTTAGTTCCCGATAGTCGATGCACATGCGAAAGGATCCGTCCTTCTTCTTTACAAAAAGGACTGGTGCTCCCCAAGGTGAGAAGCTTGGTCTGATGAACCCTTTGCTCAAAAGCTCGGTCAACTGACTGGACAACTCCTGCATTTCTGATGGTGCGAGGCGGTATGGAGCTCTGGCTACGGGGGTAGCTCCGGGTATTAAGTCAATTCTGAAATCGACTTGTCGTGCGAGTGGTACACCAGGAAGATCTTCTGGGAACACATCCGGGAAGTTACACACTTCGGGGATGTCTTTGATGTCTTTCACGTCTTGTTTCTTGTCTACTACATGGGCTAAGAAGGCGTGGTACTCCTTCCGGAGATACTTTTGGGCTTTGATGCATGAGATGATTTGTAAATTCGCACTAGGTTTGTTACCATAGATGAGAAGGGTTTCGTCATTTGGTAGATTGAGGCGAACGGCCCTTTCGTAACATAGAATGTCGGCACGGTGAGGAACTAACCAATCCATCCCGATGATTACGTCGAAGCTTTTTATGGTGACCGGCATCAGGTCAATTTTAAATGTATGGTTGCCTAGAGTGAGAGTACATTCTGAGTATATATCGCTAGTGCGTTCTACTTTCCCATTTGCCATTTCTACTACATAAGTATCCTTTAGTGATTGGGGATTTTGTTCAAGTAACTGTTTATATTGGTGGCTCACGAAACTCCTCTCCGCTCCACTATCGAATAGTACGCATGCATAAGAGTTATTGAGGAGAAACGTACCGGTAACCACCGTGGGATCCTCGACTGCTTCCCCATGTCTTATTGCCAGGACTCTTCCTACTCCACCAGCATTAGGGGCTTGTGCTTTGGGGCAGTCTCTTTTGAAGTGACCTGCGTCTCCACAGTTGTAGCAGGTCCGGGTTGCCCCCGTACCGGCGACTTGGTTGATTGGTTGATCCGGCGCTTTACAGAAACGAGCAGTGTGCCCCTTCCTGTCGCAGTTGTTACAGTGCATCTCCCTACAAGCACCATTGTGGTGAAAGTTGCACTTGTTGCACTTAGGTAGTTTTCCCGCATATGGCTTCGGTGGTGCTGGAGTGGTAGCAGTAGTGGCAGTATTAGTGGCAGCATGGACAGCAACAATTTGTTGCTTCTTAGCGGGGTCCTGTGCTGGTTGGCTCTTCTTTTCGTTCCAGAACTTCCTTTTGTTGTTTCCTCCTTTTGATTTATCAGTGGTGATGGTTGTAGTATTATGACCGGCTCGGTGGTCAACAAGTTGTTGTGCCAGCTCCCTAGCACTGTCAAAAGTAGTTGGCCTTGAAGCCAGGACACTACTTTGCACGTGGAGAGACAGTCCCCAAAGGTATCGCTCCACCTTTTTCTCCTCCGGAGTAACCATTGTTGGGCAGAGGAGAGCCAATTCATTGAATCGGGTGGTGTAGGTTTCAAGGTCAGAGCCCGTCATCCTGAGGTTCCAAAGTTCTTGTTCCAGCTTTTGAATTTCACCCCTCGGGCAGTACTCCTTCATCATCAACGTTTTTAGTTCTGCCCAGGTTATGGAGCTAGCCACTTCGAGAGTAAGTGACTTAATCCGGCAGTTCCACCAAGTAAGGGCCCGGCCGGTGAAGGTGAAGGCTGCGAACTTAACTTTGCTCGCTTCGGGGCAAGAGCACACCTGAAAGACTACTTCGGTCTTTTCAAACCATTGCATCAACGCGATGACTCCCCCGCTTCCATTGAAGTTGTCGGGTTTGCCATTTGTGAAGTCTTTGTATGAACACTCTTTTGCACGCCACGTACTGTCTCCGTGGTTAGAGTGTGTAGCTCCCGATCCCGAACCACCAGCTCCGTTGGTCCCTATCTGCGACATTGCGGCCGCTACGGCTGCTGTTACTGCAGCCTGGAACATCGCGGGATCAAACTGTGGAGGCGGCGGCGGAGGAGGTGTTGCTGTGTTGCTGGAAGGTCTTGGTCTTCTTCTTGGCGGCATGGTTCTGTCATAAGTTGCAAAGTGCATACTAATTTAGTCGGGACATAATTAATATATTATATTTTAAAATGATCTTTATCGGTTACTTAATTAGTTGCAAAGTGCATACCAGTCATATGTGATTAAGATATAATAGTCCTTCGAATAGATGACCCTAACTCCAAGACCACAACCAAACAAGGACAGGAAGTGAAACAAAGATACATAAATTCTAAGTCTATAGCATCTTAGTTACATATGACCTTAGCGCATCCACTTAGCAGCTATTAATTTATAAATAAAGACCTATTTAATTATCAGATAATTTATTATAGTAACACAAAATACTCCTATAGTATTTGTAAATATTTAGTTTTGAGTCCTTAAAGTATCCTTTGTAGTCTGTTATTAGGTTTGTTAGATTTGTTGTCCATCCTGACCATCCCCCGGTATATGCAAGTCAATTCCCGGACAGATATAGTTGATCAGGCTATATCCTTCCCAGACTTGATTTACATATACCAAGGCATACCCATAATGTACAACTCCTCTTCTTTTATTTTATGTTCTTCTAGTTATGACACTATATGAGCATGTATGCATGTATTTATACTTTTAAATAAAAAAAAATCATTTATTTTCTAAAAGTATATTTATTTGAAAATGCACAAATCAGAGACTATTAGTCCCAATTGTGTTTATAGTTTGTATATCTTATGTGGTTTGATATACTTAATTTACTATAAACTGCGCTCTGATACCAATCTGTCACACCCACAAACCAAGGATGGCGGAAACGTCCGGGGGTGGAGGACTTCATGTATAGTATCATAACAGCAATTGTAATAGTAATTCAAGCAAACACAACCAACATATATATAATTAAAAAAATTTACATCATTGTATGAATTACATGTTTACGAATCAATTACAATATGTTGATAAAATATGAAATAGTAGACGCCTTAGCGTCCCATCCTCAAAAGCACTTGATTACCTGTTTAATGATTTCCTGAGAATACAAGTTGTTTGAAAAAGTGTCAACACAAAGGTTGGTGAGTTCATAAGCTTTTGTTTGGTATTATTAAAAGTCTTTCGTTTGTAAAAGTAGTATTTGTGTTAGAAAAATCCAATATTTTCCTTAATGTGTAAATGTAGTCTTAAAACCCAAAGACCGAAATGTACAAGTAATTTGTCATATTTATAGTAAAACAATGCAAGTTTAAATCGACATAAACTCGTTAAATTTTAATGAAGTTCCCGTAAATTCCAATGTTTGTTAATACTTTATGTGAGTTTATTATAACCATACTATGACCAAGGTTGCCTAAAACGACGTTCTTCAGGCGTCGGAAATGTTATGACATTTGTCACCCCAGACCTATCGGTCTAACTGTTGCATGCAGTTTAGGTGTGGGTTTGTCAAACCCAATATAGATCTATACACAAGTATCACGCTCTCCCTCAAGGAGACTCTGGTTACAATACAGGACTTAATGGTAATTTGAAGTAAATGTCTCACAAAGTCATTAACGGAATTACGTGTTATGAAAATTTGGTACCGTATGGCCATACCTTGCTTAATGAAAATATCCTTTGTATAAATGTACCCTTTTTAAATGTATGTGTTATGTAATGTATCATAAACTATACATATTATAGTTTATCAACCAAGGGTAGTACGTGGTAATGTATGCAAACTATATTCAAAATAGTTTATTTAATGTTTGAATGTATCTATTGTACTTTGATTATAATCACTTGTTATTCTTTGTATTTTATATGACCAAATCCATTTGTAAACTGATGTGTGTCTAAATATTAAGACAAAATGTCATATATTGCAGTAACATATAATCACATAAAGATATACACCTTGCTCAACATGTTACAAGGTGATATGAAATTAACAGCAACTTTTCGTTAAAAACAGTTTCTGTTACCGTTCTTAGAAAATTTATAGAAAAATCATCAAAGCTCTAAATCCAAATCCGCAAATTTTGAGAGTTTGGAATATGAGTCTAGTTTGTTCGTAAATTTTATCATGATTTTTAGTGATCTCTAACAGAGGTGAAAATGTTCATAATCACAGACTGGTCCGGGTTTGCCTCTGAAATGACAGGCAGTTTTGTAAAAATCACCATAAATTGTAAACAAATCATATGGAGATGTGCAAGTAGCCATTTTAAAGCTAAGAGTTTGAACTACTTGCACCTGAAACAGTTTTGAAAACTAAAATATTTAAGTTGACCAAAACAGTCTGTGATTAACGTCCATCTTTTCTGATGTAATCTGTTAGGAAAAGTTTAATTGTGTTCTTGATGATTTTACTTGTATTCCCCCCCTTAAAACTTAAGAAAACATGTAAATGTATGGGTATGAACTCACCTTATGGGGTTTCAGTAGATGAAAGTGAGAGAGAGGAAGTGTTCAACTCAAGAACACTAAGAAGATGTCTTGATGATTCGAGAATCTAACACCGAATAAGATGGAACTTGTGTAAGATATCAATGATTTGAGTAGAATGGAGTTTAATAATTATGTGAATGATGAAGATACTTACTAATTGAAGAAAGAAATCCCTGGAGAAAGCCTTGAAGTTCTTGAAGTTGAGAGAAAAGATGAGAGAATTTTGGAGAGTGTTCTTGGTTGCTAAGTGTAGAATGAAAGAGTTTTATGGAGAATGAGGAGAGAGGATCAATCCTCCAGCTCTTAGAACGTGGGAAGAGCTGGAGATTGGCTGTAAAGGTCCACTAAGGAGACAAGGGGTAGTGGGAAAGTATGGCTAATCATAGAGTGAGGTGGTGGTGGTTTGCTTTTGCCATAAATTAAGGAAAAGCAAATATTCCCTCAATAATTAGTTCAATCACCAATTCTTTTAATATATTTTATAAAAACCCTGGAGATTTATATATTTTGGGGCCTTAGTTTATAAAATAAAGTTTTGGGTGAAAATCCCACGTTAAAATAATGAAAAACGGAGTTAAAACGAAGTCGTAGTCGAAAAACCGGTAAAAAGGAGCTGTCTGCGAGGCTTCGGACCTTCGGACCCTCGCTTCGGACCTTCGGACCCTCGCTTCGGATCAGAGGCCTCGGATGCGAGGCTTCGGATGCGAGGCTTCGGTCCAGAAGCTTAGGTTTCGGATCCTTAAAGCTATTTTACTCGTTTTTACTCCGTTTCAAGCGATTTTTGACCCGGTCAAGGGTCGAGATGACCCAAATGATTACAAAAAGTTAAAGTAACTTTTGAGTGAGATTTGGGAGAGATTTCAAATAGAAAGAGATAGAGTGAAAACGATTTAGAGAGGTTTCGTTTGTGCTTAATTTGAGTGTCCGGCTTCACAACGCAAGGTTTGTAAACCCCATTAAACCGTGTTTTAGTGTCTTACACAATCCCGATGATTGTGTAATAGTGTTTTATCGCTTTGGTTCGTTGTTTAGCACTTGTTAAGGCTAAGGAAAATCAAACACATGAACTTTCCAAATGATGATTTCTCATTAAAATAGCGAATTGTATAGTGATTACATAACGTAAACCCTAGCATACAAGGGTTATTGGAGTTGACCGGTTTGACTTGTTGACTTTGAATTGACCGAAATTTGACGGTTGTCACAAACAGTAGCTGCGTGTCGGATTCTGATTCGACCGAAGGGAGGCCCAATCCGAAGCTCGCAGCTGGACCGAGCCTTGCACCCCTTAGCCTCCGAGCCTCGCACATGGACCACTAGACCTCGGTCCAATCAGCAGCTGCCACCGAGGCCTTTGCACGTGCAGCCACCTGCGCACCTTCGCCTGCGGACCCCACCACCGGAACCGACTTCGGACCCCCTATAAATAGAAGGGTCATGCGAGCCTTCTCGGGTAGATTTGGAATTTTGCCATCTTTCACCCCTTTCTTCATATTTTCTTCATCTTAACATTCCCCAAAGCCCCGGTATCGATTATAAGCCCCGGAATACGCCACGAAGGTCCGTGAAGCCCGGAAAATTTATCTTTTCGGTTTCGAAGCCCGACCTTTGCAGAGCCCGGTTTCTCAATAAAACTCTCGGTTTTATTAGAAACGAACGTTTTAGGAAACGAATTGCTGCCCGATTTTCATCAAATCAAGTGAGTGTATAGTCACTTTCATTTTACACATAGATATGAAGTATTTACCTTATAATACGTGCTATGTGCAAGTATATTAATTGTTTATTTGAGGTGACTGTTGAGTTGATGTTTTATACAAGTTTTAAACTGTATAAGTATTTTTATCTACAAATATGTTGGGTAGAACATGGGTAGATAGTGATGTGTGATAAAATAAAAGTAATGAGAGACCTCGATGTGATTTGTGATTCAGTCATCTAGCAGAGTTTGGATGACGACCACGGACTTTCTAGACAGTCCAGTGGGAAACATTAGCAGGTCCGCAACCTGTAGGTGTTAATGGACTAGAGTGTTCATTCGCTGTACTCCATCCCCCTCATGGTTTCCTTTAGGACATGTATGGCTGAGGAAACCCCTTAGTAGTAGTGTCCATCCCGATGATATTCTTTAGGCTAGGTCCCTTGTGAAAAGTGTTTAGAGACGTAAAGTGAGGATAACGGGAACGGGTAATCAGGGTTATTGTTGATTGGTGAACTTAATAAGTTTATTATTATTGTGGGTTGAAAACCCTATATGCTCACCAGGCTCCCAAGCCTGACCCACTCAATTTTTTATGATTACAGGTAGTGGACCCCGAGCATAGTCGGAGGATGACGTGAGATTTTTGGATTATAGGCCAGTAGTTGTAAATAACTGTAGTAAGGCTTATAATGTCTTGTTTATGCTTTTGATCTGTATCGGAACATGACATCCCGAGGTTTTGATATATATGGAAAATATATACCTTCTTAATGAAGGGTTTTGATAAACTTTTATCATATGTTGTTTGGGGACCAATTCCGCAACATCTTTTGAAAAGATTTCTCTGATTTTATTTTAAAGAGCATAAATTAAATCGGTCTTTTCTGGCCGAGAAATTGGGGGATGTCACAGTTGGTATCAGAGCATTAGTTTAAGCGAACTAAGAAATATCCTACGATTTCTAGACTTAAACTTAGAATGCTAAGTGATGATTGTGAGATGAGTGTCTATCATATTTTAGACACGAGCACTAGTTTATTTTAGGAAAGATGCCTAAAATGCCCTTATGTGCTAAATGCTATGTGTTTGCCATGTGTGCCGTTATTTGTTCGGATCTATGGTCTGTTGCCGACCGGATCTGGAAACCTTATGTGTGTAGGATTCTAAGCGTATGATTACGAGATTAGAAGTAACATGTAAACGTTTCGGAGTGATAAGGGAATTGAAATATCTAACAAGGATAAAGACCTAAATTCTCCTTATTCGGTATATAGATTGTAATGGCAAGAACTCGTAGTGGAGTTGCAAATGCAAACGGAAACAGGGATCAACAGCCTCAACCTCAAGTAGTTGAGCAAGTACCTGTTGTAGGAGTTGCACCTGAGCCAATGACGATGGCTGGGGTACAAGCAATGATGCAGATGATGCTAGATCGCCAGATGGAGGAGACAAGGCGATTACTACAACAGCATAGGGAAGAGACTACGATACCTGTTGAACAGCCCGTACTGAATGAAGGGCAATCAGTAGGAGGGAACTATAGTGGGACTCTTGGTCAATCCAACCCACCGATAGTTAGACAAAACAACCAGGATGGAGGAGTTGATGGACGCGGATGCAAATACAAAGATTTCATGGCATCTAAACCACCATGTCTATCTGGGTGTCCGACACCGGTGGAAGTCATGAATTGGATCTCCGAAATGGAGACGATGTTTGAAAGTTGTGAGTGCAGCGACAAACAAAAGACCGCACTTGCAATTCCTCTGTTAAAGTCTGGTGTGTTGAGCTGGTGGAAATTACTAGCTGATTCGATGCCTAAGGGAGAAGCTAGTAAGATGTCTTGGGAAGATTTTGTGGTACAACTGAAATTGCAGTACTGCTTTGAGCAGGATCTTCTGGAAATTAATAATGAGTTCCAGAATTTAAAGAAGGGAAAGATGAGCGTTACTGAATACGCTGCTAGTTTTACTGAAAAGATGAAGCTTGTTCCTTACCTAGTTCCAACTGAACTCTCTAAGGTCAACAAGTTTGCCCTCGGATTACCAGTAGACTTTGGTCCGATGGTAAAACAAGCAACCACTTTGAAACCCGCCATCTGGGCTGCTAAGAATGTGGAGGTTCAGATCAAAGAGAAGGGTCTGGAGAGGGCAGATGTTGGTGAGAAGAGAAAATTTGAAGGAACTTCAGGTTCCAACAAGAAAAGCAAATTTTCTAAGTCTAAGAAGTTTGGAGGAGGAGGAAGTGAAGTGAAATGGTGTGAGAAGTGCAAGAAAAAGCACTCTAGGAAATGTAGCGAGGGGTAACTTGCTACAAATGTGGAAAGACTGGGCATTATGCCAACGTGTGTCCATCCGACAAGAGGGTATGTTTTGAGTGCCATGAAGAAGGGCATGTTTTTAAAGACTGTCCAAAGAGGAAGGATGCAGTATAGCCCAATCTACCACCAAAGCCGAAGGCTAGAGCCTTTCAGATGACCCTTGAAGCTGCAAAAGAAGAAGTCGATGTCGCTTCAGGTACCTTTCTCGTAAACGAATTGCCTGCCCAAATTTTGTTTGATTCTGGAGCCAATTACTCCTTTATATCGCATGAATTTGGTAGAAAACTAGCTGTGCCTGTAAATAGACTAGTTAATGCCTTATTAGTCGAGATTGCTAGTGGCAAGTTTGTACCTGTTAGCCATCGTATGAAAAATATCCTCATTGACTTGGATGGGAATAAGTTCCACGAGGAATTATTGCCTATCGAGTTAAATGGATTCGACATAGTTTTAGGAATGGATTGGCTTAGCGCCAATGACGCCGAAATATTGTGTAGGAAGAAAATAGTAAAAGTAAACCCGTCAGGGAGAGAGTCGTTCATGGTGTATGGAGACAAACGCAGAGTAAACTCTGGAATCATTTCCCTAATGAAAGCCAGAAAGTGTTTGGCCAAGGGATGTACATCATATCTAGCGTTCGTGATCGATGCTAAGAAGGAGAAGGAGGTGCAGGATATTCCGGTGGTGTGTGATTATCCGGAAGTCTTTCCCGAAGATCTTCCCGGATTGCCCCCTGATCGACAAGTTGAGTTTCGTATCGACTTGTTACCAGGAACAACGCCGATAGCCAAAGCACCCTATCGATTAGCGCCAACCGAAATGAAAGAACTTATGACACAACTTCAGGAGTTATTGGACAAAGGTTTCATTCGACCTAGTTCATCACCCTGGGGAGCCCCTGTGTTGTTTGTAAAGAAGAAAGACGGGAGCATGAGAATGTGCATCGATTACAGAGAGCTGAATAAAGCGACAATAAAGAACAAGTATCCGTTGTCGAGGATCGATGACCTGTTCGACCAGTTGCAAGGTTCGAGCTATTTCTCGAAGATCGATCTTAGGTCAGGATACCATCAACTGAAGGTGAGGGAGCAGGATATCGAAAAGACTGCGTTCAGAACAAGATATGGACACTATGAATTTTTGGTTATGTCGTTCGGATTAACCAATGCCCCAGCAGCTTTCATGGATTTAATGAACAGGGTTTGTAAACCATACCTTGATAAATCCGTGATAGTATTCATAGACGATATCTTGATCTATTTGAAAAGCAAGCAGGAGCATGAGAAGCATCTGCGTGAAGTGCTGGAAGTTTTGAAAAAGGAGAAGTTATATGCAAAGTTCTCCAAATGTGAATTTTGGATTCAAGAAGTCCAATTTTTAGGTCATGTGGTTAACCAAGATGGAATAATGGTTGACCCAGCAAAGATTGAAGTTGTGATGAAGTGGGAACAACCAAAAAGTCCTACGGAGATTAGAAGCTTTTTAGTATTAGCTGGATATTATCGAAGATTTATCCAAGGCTTTTCTTCGATTGCTACTCCATTAACAGCTTTGACCCACAAAGGAGCTACTTATGCTTGGAATGAAAAGCATAAGGAAGCCTTTGAAAAGTTAAAGAAGAGACTGTGTGAAGCACCGATTCTTTCGTTACCTGAAGGAGTTGATGACTTCGCAGTCTATAGTGATGCCTCTGGAGTTGGGTTAGGATGTGTTCTGACCCAAAGGGATAAAGTGATAGCGTATGCATCGAGGCAGTTGAAAGAACATGAAAAGAACTACCCCACTCATGATCTGGAGTTGGCAGCGGTAGTATTCGCCTTAAAGATATGGAGGCATTATCTTTATGGTACTAAGTGTAAACTTTTCACTGATCATAAGAGTCTTCAATATCTCTTTAATCAGAAGGAATTAAACATGAGACAGCGGCGCTGGCTGGAACTACTCAAGGACTACGACTGTGAGACACTTTACAACCCTGGTAAAGCAAATGTTGTTGCTGATGCTCTCAGTCGGAAGGTAAATCTTGAAAAGAGAAGGCCAAGAGCGTTGTGAATTGAAGTTGTCTCGACAATTATGGAAAGTATAAAGAAAGCTCAGGAGGAAGCTTTAGAGAAAATTGACCGGAAGGAGGAACGTTTGGACAAAACGTTGGTGTTTGATACAAACGGTCAAGGATTGAAGGTATTCAAAGATAGGATTTGGGTACCTAAGACGGGAGGAGTAAGAGGTCTTCTGATGGAAGAAGCTCACAAAACCATGTACTCGATTCATCCCGGCGGTACGAAAATGTATAGGGACCTAAAACCCTATTACTGGTGGCCGACGATGAAGCTCGATGTTGCTAAGTATGTGGCCGAGTGTGTAACTTGTGCTAGGGTTAAGGCACAACATCAGAAACCGTATGGGAGTTTAGAACCTTTACCTGTACCCATGGGTAAATGGGAAGATATCACTATGGATTTTGTGACTAAACTGCCCAGAACAAGGAACGGTCACGACATGATTTGGGTGGTCGTTGATCGCTTCACTAAGAGTGCGCATTTCATAGCCGCTAACGAGAAATGGTCTATGGATAAACTTGCGAATTCTTACGTGAAGGAAATTGTGAGGCTACACGGTGTTCCGTTAACGATTGTATCCGATCGTGACAGCCGTTTTACCTCAAGGTTTTGGAGAAGTCTACAAGAGGAATTGGGTACCAAGTTGTGTTTGAGTACAGCTTACCATCCTCAAACCGATGGTCAGAGCGAACGAACGATTCAAACATTGGAGGATATGCTGAGAGCATGTACCCTAGAATTCCAAGGTAACTGGGATGAACACTTACCTCTAGTAGAATTTTCCTATAATAATAGTTTCCACTCGAGCATCAAGATGGCACCTTATCACGCTTTGTATGGGGAGGAGTGTCGAACGCCATCATGCTGGTTGGAAGCTGGGGAAAAGCAGTTTATGGGACCTGAGATAGTCCATCAAACTGCTGAAAAGTTGAAAGTGATAAGCGAAAGGATGTTAGCTGCTCAAGATCGACAAAAGAGTTATGCTGACAAGAAAAGACAACCGATATCCTTCGATGTTGGAGATTCGGTTTTACTTAAAGTCTCGCCGTGGAAGGGACTTATAAGATTTGGTAAGAGGGGAAAGTTGAGTCCAAGGTTTATTGGACCATTTAAAGTTCTTCAGAGGATCGGGAATCAAGCTTACAAGCTAGAATTACCGGAAGAACTGGAGGGTATTCATAACACATTTCATGTGTGTTATTTGAGAATGTTTACGGGAGATGTGCCCGACATAATTCCCATTTCTGAGTTAAGGTTGGATGAAAACAAGAGGTTGATTGAAGAACCTGAGGCAATCGTTGACCGTAAGACTAAGAAGCTGAGACGCAAGATGGTCGATTTAGTGCTTGTGCGTTGGAAACATACGAATGGGCCAAATTTCACTTGGGAAACGGAGAGTGACATGATGAGTCGCACCCACATTTGTTTGCTGATGTGTGATTCCGGGGACGGAATCATCCTAAGGGGGAGAGAATTGTAATGCCCGTGTTTCTAGGCTAGGCATTTATATTGACATTATAGTCTAGGTTAACCTTTGTAACTCATTTTGAAGAAATGAAAAGGAATTATGTGAATATTATGTGTTTTATGCTTAATTATTAGGGCTTATTTAATTAAGAATAAAAATGAGCGTCAAAAATTAAATTTTAGATAAAGCCGATATCTATTAAGAAACTTGTAGTAGGCGTGACAAGGATTACCGATATATAAAGAATGCCGAAATCCGAGTTATAACGAAGAAGTTGTGACCTGTCGAAGTTTCGCGACAAACCGGCACGGGGCCGAATGTCGTAAAAAGTGAGTTTTTGATAAACTACTTTTTGGCCTTAGTGATCTAAACGAAACTTGTAGTGTTCGTTAAACCGAGAGTAAGTATAAAAAGAACGCCCAAATCTGACTTCGTATGAGGAAGTTATGATTTTTCGAAGTTTCAGCTTAGCAGTAGACAACTAAAAACTCGAATTTTAGATCGAGTGATTTTTAGCCGACACGGCCTAAATAAGAATCGAAGGTCTCATCATTAGTAGCACAACGGTAAAAAGTCTGACGAAAACGGACGTCGGATGAAGAAGTTATGAATTTTTAACGGATTTCCTGTCCCGGTCTGTTAAAAATAATAATATAAAAATTAAAGTCAAAATTAGCCGATGAAGTCTAAACGAAAGTTGTAGAGCGTAATTTTACCTACGCGTGCATATAAAGAACGTCAAAAACGGAGTTCGTATGCGAAAGTTATGGATTTTAGAAGTTTTGGCGCGAAAATCGAGAAAATTCGCATAGTCACGTTTTGCCACGTCACTTTCGCTGAAAGAGTGCCACGTGTCCGAAATTGGTGAGTCATTCGAAGCCACGTGTCACCTTCCCTCGCATGAACAGTAGCTGCGTGTCGGATTCTGATTCGACCGAAGGGAGGCCCAATCCGAAGCTCGCAGCTGGACCGAGCCTCGCACCCCTTAGCCTCCGAGCCTCGCACATGGACCACTAGACCTCGGTCCAATCAGCAGCTGCCACCGAGGCCTTTGCACGTGCAGCCACCTGCGCACCTTCGCCTGCGGACCCCACCACCGGAACCGACTTCGGACCCCCTATAAATAGAAGGGTCCTGCGAGCCTGCTCGGGTAGATTTGGAATTTTGCCATCTTTCACCCCTTTCTTCATATTTTCTTCATCTTAACATTCCCCAAAGCCCCGGTATCGATTATAAGCCCCGGAATACGCCACGAAGAGCCCGTGAAGCCCGAAAAATTTATCTTTTCGGTTTCGAAGCCCGACCTTTGCAGAGCCCGGTTTCTCAATAAAACTCCCAGTTTTATTAGAAACGAACGTTTTAGGAAACGAATTGCTGCCCGATTTTCATCAAATCAAGTGAGTGTATAGTCACTTTCATTTTACACATAGATATAAAGTATTTACCTTATAATACGTGCTATGTGCAAATATATTAATTGTTTATTTGAGGTGACTGTTGAGTTGATGTTTTATACAAGTTTTAAACTGTATAAGTATTTTTATCTACAAATATGTTGGGTAGAACATGGGTAGATAGTGATGTGTGATAAAATAAAAGTAATGAGAGGCCTCGATGTGATTTGTGATTCAGTCATCTAGCGGATTTTGGATGACGACCACGGACTTTCTAGACAGTCCAGTGGGAAACATTAGCAGGTCCGCAACCTGTAGGTGTTAATGGACTAGAGTGTTCATTCGCTGTACTTCATCCCCCTCATGGTTTCCTTTAGGACATGTATGGCTGAGGAAACCCCTTAGCAGTAGTGTCCATCCCGATGATATTCTTTAGGCTAGGTCCCTTGTGAAAAGTGTTCAGAGACGTAAAGTGACGATAACAGGAACGGGTAATCAGGGTTATTGTTGATTGGTGAACTTAATAAGTTTATTATTATTGTGGGTTGAAAACCCTATATGCTCACCAGGCTCCCAAGCCTGACCCACTCAGTTTTTTATGATTACAGGTAGTGGACCCCGAGCATAGTCGGAGAATGACGTGAGATTTTTGGATTATAGGCCAGTAGTTGTAAATAACTGTAGTAAGGCTTATAATGTCTTGTTTATGCTTTTGATCTGTATCGGAACATGACATCCCGAGGTTTTGATATATATGGAAAATATATACCTTCTTAATGAAGGGTTTTGATAAACTTTTATCATATGTTGTTTGGGGACCAATTCCGCAACATCTTTTGAAAAGATTTCTCTGATTTTATTTTAAAGAGCATAAATTAAATCGGTCTTTTTTGGTCGAGAAATTAGGGGATGTCACACGCCAACTTGCCCCTCTTCTTGAAGCATGTTACACCCTTTCAAGGTGATACCTTCAGTAAAACCATATCGCCAACTTGAAACTCCAACTAAGATCGATGTCTGTCGGCATAACTCTTCTGCCGAATCTGGGCTGTCTGCAACCTCTGTCTGATCTGTTGTATAAGCTCTATCATCTGAAGGACTACCTCGGTCCTTCCCATATCCTTGTGACCGACCTCTACCTAGCAGAATAGGGTACGACACTTCCTCCAATAAAGAAGCTCGAACGGCGACACAATGATGTTGGAGTTATAGTTGTTGTAAGAGAACTCAGCCAAAGGAAGGCAGGTATCCCAACTCCCACCGAAATCTATGACATACACTCTCAACATGTCCTTAAGTGTATGAATGGTCCTCTCGCTCTGGCCATCGGTCTGAGGATGATAAGCAGTGCTAAAATGTAATCTCGTACCCAGTTCCTCGTGGAACATCTGCCAAAATGGAGAAGTGAACCGAACATCTCGATCTATTACAATCGAAACCGGAACACCATGCCAAGAAACGATCTCGCACACATAAACATCAACCAATTTCTCAGCCGAGGAGCTCTCCCAAATAGCAAAAAAGTGGGCACTCTTGGTCATACGATCCACTATAACCCAAATTGCATCAAATCCCTTACCCTTCCGAGGTAACTTGATAATGAAATTCATGACGATCTGTTCCCATTTCCACATGGGAACCTCCAAAGGCTAAAGCTTGCCATGCGGCCTCTGGTTCTCAGCCTTGACCATCCGACAGGTCAAGCACCTCTCAACATACCAGACTATCTCCCTCTTCATACACGGCCACCAATAACCGAGTCTCAAATCCCGATACATCTTGGTGGCTCCAAGGTGTATCAAAAATATGGACTTATGTGCCTCCTCCAATACAGTCTGTCTGATCCCACCGAAATTTGGCACCCAAACCCGACCACATCGGGTCAATAATCCACGACTATCGATAGAAAACATGTCGATCTCATCCTTGATTCGCTCATAATCAAATCCAGCAGTATCGAATCAATTGAAACCCTCATACATAAACTCCCAGCAGAAGAAACCAGCCGACTTGCGGCTCAATGCATCAGCAACCAAATTAGCTTTCCCTGGGTGGTACATAATCTTGCAGTCATAATATTTGACCACGTCAAGCCACCTACGATGTCTCATATTCAGATTCGGGTGATCCATGAGATATCTCGCACTCTTGTGATCCGTGTATATGGTACACCGGACCAGATATAGATAATGTCGCGAAATCTTGAGAGCAAACACTACTACTCCCAATGCCAAATCATGTGTCGGATACCGAACCTCATGCGACTTCAGCTGCCTAGAAGCATATGCAATAACCCTCCCTCGCTGCATAAGAACTGCCCCCAGACCAGTGATGGAAGCATCACAATAAACAACAAAATCCTCAACATCCTCAGGAAGGGTCAACAGTGGGGCCTCACATAACTTATGTATTAGCATCTCGAATGCAGCTTGCTACTCAGGACCCCAGCAGAGATCCACACCCTTTCTTTTCAAACGAGTGAGAGGTACAACAATCTTGTAGAAATCCTGAATAGATCTCCAATAATACATTGCTAATCCTAGAAAAATCCTGATCTCCGAGGGAGACTTCGGAACCTCCCACTACATAACAGTAACCAAAACTCACACTTCAAGAACTTGGCATACAGTCGTTCCCGCCTCAAAACACCTAGAAGTTCTCGAAGGTGCTTCTCATGCTGCTCCCTAGTCTTGGAATAGACTAGGATATAATCAATGAAAACAATGAATGATCGATCGAGCATCGTCCTGCACACTCGATTCATCAAATCAATAAATGACGTCGGCGCATTGGTGAACCCAAACGGAATCACCACGAACTCGTAATGACCATAGCGAGTCCGAAACGCGGTCTTCTCCAAGTCATCCCCTCTAACCCTCATCTGATGATACCCTCACCTCAAATCGATCATGGAGAACCAAGACACACCCTGCAGATGATCGAATCGATCATCAATCCACGGAAGTGGGTAACGGTTCTTCACCGTCAACTTTTTCAACTCCCGATAATCAATACACATGCGATGAGATGCATCCTTCTTCTTTACAAACAAGATCGATGCTCCACAATTTAAACTGCTCCGTTTGATAAATTGTTTGCCTAACATCTCCTAAAGCTGAGAGGACAACTCTTGCATCTCTGGTGGTGCCAATCGATACGACGCCTTAGCAATCGGGGCCGTATCGGGGACCAAATCAATCCTGAACTCAACCTGCCTCTCGGGAGGCATACTTGGTAATTCCTCTGGAAACACATCTGGGAACTCCCTAACTACAGGCACATCCAAAACTGAAACCTCCTTCCCGACACGAGTATCAACCACATACGCTAGATAACCCAAACACCCATGCAGAAGATATTGTCGTGTCGTGCCTGCAAAACAAAAGGCTGATCCAACCCTGGTACCCTCTCCATAAATAATTAATTCTCCCCCACTTATGGTTTGAACTACTACCCTCTGACTCTCGCAATCAATCATCGTACAAAAGCTGCTTAACTAGTCCATCCCAACTATCATGCATACATCCCCAATGGGGATAGGGGTAAGATTAATCGGTAAGACACCCCTAAAAATCTACATAACACAACCCCAATAAATGCTCGATGTAGAAACCCTGTGTTTTTTTGTGATAGAAACCCGCAACGGACACTCCAACTCCCTAAGAATCATCTCAAAACTCCTACTGAAGGGCTGAGACACAAAAGAACAACTCGTACCTGATTCAAAAACCACAAGAGCAGGCAAGGAGTTCACTAAGAAGGTAACTAGCAGAGTCATAAACATAAGCATACCATAAAATAATTTATGGAATAATAAATGAAAACATACCAGTAATGACGCCCGGCCCCACCTTGGCCTCCTTTTCTCTGAGCTGGAACGCACGACCTCGAACCCTCGGGGGCTCCGTCCTACCCTGGAATCCATCTTTGATCCTCAAGGTAGAAGTAGTAGGTGCCTACATGGGTCTGACAGCAAGCAATAGACATTGGGCCTTCACATGGCCCACCTGCTCACAATGATAACAAATCCTAGAAATTGTCGGTGGATCCAACTAGCGAAAGTCCTTCGCATAATGCCCCTTCTTTCCACATTTCTGGCACCCATAAGAAGATCGAAAATACCCTCACGAACCTTGTCACACTTGCCATAAGTATAACCCCTCTGTCCTGTAGATTGTGAATCGACAGGCTTGATCTACTTCGCTGCAGTTTGCGACTGAACCATAGCCTAATGCTAATCGCTCGTCTGGGTCTCTATCTTAATCTCTCACCTCCTCACGACATCCAGAAGCTCAGCTAGGGTACTATATCGCTGGATAGACACAAACTGCCGAATATCTTTCTTGAGCATGCTCAAGTACCAAGTCATATGGGTCTGCTCCGTAGCAGCAAAATCAGGGCAGAAAAGAGTCCTCTCCGTGAACATCTTGGTGATCTCCATCACCGTATCAGTCGTCTGTCTCGGATCCAGGTACTCTTGAACCAATCTCCCCCTCACCACCAGGGGAACATATCTCGTGCAAAACATCTCCGAGAACTACTCCCAAGTAACAGCATCCCTTTGCTCAGGAGTATAAGAGCCGATCACCAATCTCCATTAATCCTTTGCCCCTAGACGAAGAAGGTTCAGGGCGCACTTAACCTTCTGGTCATTCGGGCACGAAATGTGAAGAATCAACCCTCCACATCAGACAACCACCTCATCGCCACAATCGGGTCCTTGACCCCATCAAACTTCGGGGCTTCGTGTTGTTGAAGTCCCGATACTAGAATGATCTCTCCCCTCGAATCCCTGCAGCAGAAACAGTCATGGTAGCTGTAGCAGCTGCAGTCTCAGTGAGTGCAGCATAGCGAACATCAAATAGCTCAATCATAGCAGTCCGGATAGACCCAAACAACTCTGGAGGAGAACCCCAGATAGCGGTAGCCACCTCAGCGGCAATCATCTCTCGTATCTGGTCGTCAGTCAACCCCGACCTATCCTAGCCACCCGCTCCGAATCCAGAACCAGATCCTCTCGCAAACACCATACTGAAAATGAACCAAAACACATCAGAATTTCAATATTTCATACCATCACAACCATCATAGATAGACTAAACCATCAGGGTTTGTGACTTCCTTGTTACGCGTATGGGTCTTGTGCTTCGATTAGTAGGCGCCCATACAACCTTCCACACCTACCAGTATTTGTCTCAATGGATCATCATAAACTTCCCGAAAACAAACTCACAACTAGGATATACATACATCCTATCCTCACTCTCTCGAGAGCGGCTAATCATTCCTCGACTGGCCTGCTACACCCACATACTCACTCATGAAACTTCCACCAACTCTGCAGCCACTCATGCATGCTAATCATATATAATGTTGGATCCTATAGATAGTCGAATACTTGATTCTACCCTAAGCCCTTCATCAAAAAAGAACATGAAATAAGTCTAAATCAAACATTCTCCGGCTATAGAATCTTAATTATGTACAACTATGAGGGACATACTAAGCAACTACAGTAACAACGTCAATTTCATCTAACATACAAGAAGTCCTCCTAGGCTATCAGGTGTAACAAACCGTTATTTCAAACCTATGTAATAATATAGGTCAATTTATAGTTCTTTTTAAAATAATAAAGAGAAATTTTAGCATACTGTGTACATTTACATAATTAACCCTCAAAAATGAAGTATTAAACAATCCCGATTGGGATAAAAAAGTGGTAGATATTGTAACAAGGTTTCCAAAAATATAAAGAACACTAAAATCCGAGTTATAACGAAGAAGTTATGACCAATCGAAGATCCGCGACAAAACCGGCAAAACACTGTTTAGTGTAAAAAGTGAATTTTCAATAAAAGGCTTTTTAGCCATAACAATCTAAATGAAAGTTGTAGATTATGTTAAACCGATAACTTTCATAAAAAGAACGTCAAAATCTGACTTCGTATGAGGAAGTTATGATTTTTCTAAGTTTCAGTATAGCAGTATACAACTAAAAACTCGAAATAAAGATCGAGTGATTTTTAGCCAACACAACCCAAACGAGAATTGAAGGTATCGTCAATAGTAGTACAACGGTAAAAAGACAGACAAAAACGGACGTCGGATGAAGAAGTTATGAATTTTTAACGGATTTTCCTGTCCCGGTCTGTTAAAAATAATAATATTAAAAATAAAGTCAAAATTAGTCGATGAAGTCTAAACGAAAGTCGTAGAGTATAATTTTACCTACGCGTGCATATAAAGAACGTCGAAAATGGAACTCGTATGCGAAAGTTATGAATTTCAGAAGTTTTTGGCTCAAAAATAGAGAAATCATAGAAAATCGGGCAATTTCGCAAGGCTGAGAACCGGCCACGTCCCCTCGCATGCGAGGCTGCCGCGTGTCGCCTCGTGGCTGCTTCTGATTCAACGAAGGGCTCGGCCTCTCCTGATCCGACACGCGCTTCGCACGGTGGTGCCTCCGAGCTCGGACCCGTGTCCGCTTGCGAGCCGAGCCACGCGTCCCCCTTCCCTTGCTGCCACCTCGCCTGCTGACTCCTCCCCCTCGGTCCGAACTTCGGCCTATAAAAGGTCTGCGAGACTCTCCAGTTTTAACTTTATTTTTACACCAAATTTCACACACTTTCATCTCTTTCACTCCCACAACCTCACCTACAACCCCCAAAGCCCCGATATCAAATCTAAAACCCTAAGCAAGCCTCGAAGCCCCGAGATTCTCGAGAAAAACAACTTTCTCCAGTCGAAACTCTGCCCGAATAAAACCGGTTTTTCTTAAAAAAAGCTCCTCTTCAGAAAACGAAACGCTATCCAAATCACCACCTATCAAGTGAGTTCATACCCCCGTATTTTCATAATTTCTACTGTTTTAACGGGGGGAATACAAGTCTAACACAGGAACTTTGTGTTGCAAACAAATGATTTCAAATCATGATAAAATGACATTAAGTCATCAAAAAATACTCAAAATATTAAACTCTTTTATAAACTTATATTTTTCCCCAAAATTCATATTTGTATATATATATTTATATAAATAAGATTTAAAAGGCTTAGGGCTGATAACTCATTCTGGGTCCTTTTCCTTGTTTGGATGTGGGCTTATAGTACCGGTTATTTGTCCGAATGTCGTTTAAGTTTTAATTATATATAATTGTATATGTATATAAATATAAAAGTTATTTCATCAGTTTAAATACCCTTTGTAATATGTTGAACAAGGTGTTACATTCAAAAACAGTTAAATACCAATTCAGAAAGTACATATAAATTATAATAGGTATAATTTATGATACATAGAACAATAATTCATGATTCAAGTATACTAGAATACACCGTTTTACAAGAAACAAAGGTTTGTTTCAAAACAAATCAAGGGTATACAACTTTCAAATACATATTAAGAATACTAATTCAGGAATATACAATCAATCATTATTTCAGGATGATTGGGTTTTCATAACTATTATACATGTAATGTTTATATGCTTTTTATGAGTCATTCAATTCAGGTTGTCTAATTCATTTAAACAACATAGTTAAAGTCCTGATATTATAACCAGCGTCTCCAGTCAGGGGATCGAAACAAGTTGTGTGTAGATCTATACTGAGATTGACAACCCCGCACTCAGGCTACTAGCTACAGTCATGCATACACGCCAATGAGTGACAATTGTTATCAACAGTTTAAACGCCTACAAAGCTTTTTTTTCAGTTCATCTAGTCTCAGTATGGTTATAATAACTCATTAAAAAGATATTAACAATACGTTAGTGTATAATCAACTAAACGTAAGTACATCTTCAAAGTACCAGTTTACAAAATACAAACTACAATAATACATTAAAGTTTACAATAACAGTTTGTGGAACCATGCACACTCACAGTTACAAGTTTTACATAAAGGAATACAAATACAGAACATTGGTTTACAAATAGAACAGTTTTATGAGAACAAAACTACTTTTCATATACAGCAGAAAATATAGGATTTTCTGGAACACTTTACATATTCAAGATACAAAAGCATACTTTTAAACATAAATACTTATGCACTCACTCAACTTTATGTTGATTACTATGATGCATGTGTTGTGATACTAAAAATGAAGTCCTCCACCCCCGGACGTTTCCGTCGTCTGGTTTGGGGGTGTGACAGATTGGTATCAGAGCATTGTTTATAGTGAACTCAGTATATCAATCCATAAAAGATATACAAACTATAAATACATCGGGGCTAAGAGCTCTGACTACAAGTATACTTTTTAAAATTCTAAGTATTTTTACAAGAAGTATACTAACACTCATACCTACAAGTACAGTATCACAGTCATAAGAACTTAGAAGTATTTGAATGTTGAACATTATAGTCAAACCTGGGCAGTTATGTAATCATATCTGGGATTAATATAGCCTGATCAACTATATTGATTTGAGATATGACCAACATGTGTTTGGGAGTGACAATAGTGTTGCGACATGTCTAAAACTTAACGACCATACATATTCAGAAGAACTATAGAACATAACACAAAGATTAAAATACTATGGGAGTATTTTACTATCCTTGCTTCTAATAAAGACAATATGGATGAACACAATTTACCTGGGGACCCCTACCATCAACAAGATGCGGGTTGGAATTCATATTTAAATGAAGAACCTTTCGAAGATAGCGAATCAAGTGGTACCGACACAGAACCACAAGTCTGCAATCCTGGGGAACGTCTCCTGAGACAAGGTGAAGCAGAACCTATACCAGAATGGGGCCAGTATATAAACCACTGGAGTCGGCAAGATGGCCAACGCCCTCCTTACGGGATGGCAAGAGGTTTCTATAATGTCTCTAGAGGAGGAACTGCCGATAGAGCTCTTCCGGTTATAGTAAATCGAATAGCCCGTCAAGCCGATCAAGCAAGGATTTCGATCAATCGAATCCTACAAGTAAATACGGTTGCATAGGTTAACACTACAGATATCCTTCGTCTTGATGAAATGCAGGACGACACCCAGCATCATACAGAAGCCCTTCAAAGACAAGTCAATGTTGTTCAATCTGAGATAAGGGAATTGAGAGAGCATCAAGCTGCACAAGAAAGGCGCTGGAAAGCACAAGATGAAGCAGGACCCAACAATCGTCGTAGCAACCGCCGCAAGTAGTGTTTACACTACTTCTAATCTCTATTTTAATATGTCGAATGTATACTACTTTTCACGATATGTACAAAACCGTGTATCAATAAAATAATAAGCACTTTACTTCAACAAGAGTTATTACAATTTTCATAAACAATCCTATTTCAAAGTTTTGGTTATAGTATAAATCTACATATATGTTCTAGTGTTATTTTTCATGTTTTTCAATACGACCGCGAAAATTTTATTTTCGGTAGGTCGGTTTGATGTCGATGCTTTCTCAGTATTGTGGTATATTATAGACATACTTTAAGGTCAAGTTTTCCAGATTACATATACTTAATATACCAATACAATCGAAATGTATTCTCATACTCTTTGAAAAATAACCACTCAAATTCATATTATCCTGTTGCAAGTTGTACTTGCAATGGACTTCTATTTCCAATTCTTTACAAGATTCATATTGAATTAAGTGTTTAGTTTAGATATATCAAATTCATATTCATTCTTGATATCTTACCATCTTTTTATCTTTTAACTTTTATAGAAAAAGATGCCTCCTCGTAGAAATCCAAGAAGTAACAATGTCAATGAAGCACCGACGCCACCTCCACCATCACCTCCTCAATTCGACGCTGCAATGTTTCAAGCAGCGGTCACGGCGGCTGTAGCGGCTGCCATGTCTCATATCAATACTCCTGGTGCTAGTGGGTCGGGAGCTGGTGCACATCCTTCTAACCATGGCGAGAGTCATGAGCACTCGCGAGAGTGCACTTATAAAGACTTCTCGAACGCCAAACCCATGACCTTTAATGGAACTGGAGGAGTGATGGTTTTAAGGCAATGGATTGAAAAGACATAAGCAATCTTTGAAATTTGCTCCTGTCCGGAGGGTAGCAAGGTTGAATTTGTTGATTGTACTTTTTCAGATAGGGCCCTAACATGGTGGAACGACCATGTTAAGTCACTGACTTTGGTAGTGGATAATACTATAAGTTGGGAGAACTTAAAAACCATGTTGATGCGGGAATACTGTCCGTGAGGGGAAATTCAAAAACTTTAGCAAGAGCTCTGGGGTCTTACCATGGTTGGTGCAGACATAACAACTTACACAAATGGATTCTGTGACTTAGCGATTCTGTGTCTAGAAATGGTTGCTCTGGAGAGCAAAAAGATTGAAAGATATATTTGGGGACTGTCGCCCCAGATACTGGCAAGTGTCATTGCTTCTAGGCCTATTACCTTTGACAGTGCCAAGGAACTGGCACAGTCACTTATTGACCACGGAAATCGTCAAAACTTTGTGGTTGCTGCCCCAGAACAACCTAAGGAGAACAACAACAACATCAAGAAGAAGGGTTGGAACAAGAGGAAGGGCAAATCTCCTCTGGGAGCTTCAAAGAAGCAACAAGTAGTGGCAGTCCATGCCGCTATTGTACCTGCTACTGTACCTGCTGATGTCCCTAATAACCCTGCACCAACTCAGCCCTATGCTGGTAACCTCCCTAAATGCAACAAGTGCAATTTTCAACACAACGGAAATTGCCGAGAAATGCAGTGTCGTAACTGCAACAGGAAAGGGCATACTGCCCGATTCTGTAGAATACCACCCCAACCAATTAACCAAGTACCTACCGCTAGATTAGGTCAAGCATGCTACCAATGCGGTGATGTGGGGCATTTCAAGAGAGATTGTCCAAAAGCTGGAAATGCCGGTGGAGTTGGGAGAATTTTAGCCTTGGGTCACGAAGAAGCGGTGGCAGACCCTGCAGTGGTCACGGGTACGTTCCTTCTCAACAATACTCATGCATGCATTCTATTTGATTGTGGTGCTGAGAGGAGCTTCGTGAGCCATAATTTTAAACATCTACTAAATCAAAACTCCCAACCATTAAATGAAACTTTCACAGTCGAAATGGTTAACGGGAAATCTGAATCCACCAACGATATATACATAGGATGTATCCTTACCTTGAATGACTTGTCTCTCCCAATAGACCTTATGTCGGTCTCTATCAAAAATTTTGATGTCATAATAGGTATGGATTGGTTGTGCCCTAACCATGCCGACATTCTATGCTATGAAAGAGCTGTTCGCTTAAACTTGCCAACTAATGAAACTCTTATTATCTACGGCGACAAACCCGGAACGAACCTTCAGATCATTTCTTGCATTAAGGCAAAGAAATACCTTCGCAAGGAATACTGTGCTTTCTTAGCTCACGTGGTAGACAAAAAGCAAGAAGTGAAAGACATCGCAAGCATTCCTGAGGTCAGCAACTTTCCCGATATATTTCCCGATGATCTTCCAGGAGTGCCTCCCGAACGACAAGTCGAATTCCAAATCGACTTAATCCCTGAAGCTACCCCTGTAGCCAAATCCCCCTATCGTCTTTCACCTTCGGAAATGCAGGAATTATCTAGCTAGCTTAACGAACACCGAAGCAAAGGTTTCATAAGACCAAGCTTCTCACCTTGGGGAGCATCGGTTTTATTCGTAAAGAAGAAGGATGGATCATTCCTCATGTGCATAGACTACCGCGAGCTGAATAAACTTACCATCAAGAATCGATATCCTCTGCCTCGCATTGACGATCTGTTCGACCAACTTTAAGGTGCGAACTACTTCTCGAAAATAGACTTAAGATCCGGGTATCACCAGTTACGGATTTTGGAGGAAGACATTCCCAAGACTGCGTTTAGAACTCGTTATAGTCATTACGAGTTTATAATGATGCCATTCGGATTGACGAATGCACCTGCTGTGTTCATGGACCTAATGAACAGAGTGTGTCGTCCATTCCTGGACAAATTCGTCATAGTCTTCATTGACGACATCCTTATCTACTCAAGAAGCAAAGAGGAACATGGCCAACATCTTCGTCAATTATTACAAACTCTTAGAACCGAAAAACTCTATGCGAAGTTTTCAAAGTGCGAGTTTTGGATTAGGAAGGTTGAATTCCTAGGTCACGTGGTCAGTTCAGAAGGAATACACGTGGACCCTTCCAAAATCAAGGCAATTGAAAACTGGCCAACACTCAAAACACCTAAAGAAATCCGACAATTCTTAGGTCTTGTTGGCTACTATTGCAGATTCATCCAAAATTTCTCCCGAATCGCTAAACCGCTTACCACCCTGACGCAAAAGGGTGTAACTTTTAGTTGGGGAGAGAAGCAAGAAACAGCATTCCAAACGCTCAAACAAGCCTTGTGCAGTGCACCGATCTTGTCTCTACCCAAAGGTACAGAGGACTTTGTAGTGTACTGTGATGCTTCTAATCAAGGGCTTGGGTGTGTTCTTATGCAAAGAGGAAAGGTTATATCCTACGCCTCAAGACAGCTTAAGACGCATGAGGTCAACTATACAACACATGACCTTGAGCTAGGAGCAGTGGTGTTTGCTCTGAAGATTTTGAGACATTACTTATATGGCACGAAATGCACAATATTCACGGACCATAAAAGTCTCCAGCACATCTTCGATTAGAAAGAACTGAACATGAGACAAAGACGATGAGTGGAGCTACTGAACGATTACGAATGTGAAATTCCTTATCACCCTGGTAAAGCAAATGTAGTAGCTGACGCCCTTAGCAGAAAAGAATACTCGAGACGCCGAGTAAAGTCGTTGACCATGACAATTCATTCACACCTGTCCACACAGATCAAAGAAGCTCAACTTGAAGCCCTGAAACCCGAAAACGTGGCAGGTAAAACTCTGAGAGGAATGGATAAGAACTTCAAAGTCGGGGATGATGGAGTCTATTATTTCATGAACCGGATCTGGACGCCAAAGTTCGGTGGTTACAGAGACATGGTTATGAATGAAGCACATAAAATCCGATACTCCATCCACCCAGGTTCAGACAAGATGTATCTGGACCTCAAGAAACTATACTGTTGGCCTAACATGAAGGCCAAAATCGCTACCTTTGTGGGCAAGTGCCTTACTTGTGCCAAAGTCAAGGTAGAGTACCAGAAACCTTCAGGTTTATTACAACAACCTGAAATCCCTGAATGGAAGTGGGAGCGGATTATGATGGATTTCATAACTAAGTTACCCAAGACAACGGGTGGTTATGATACTATTTGGGTAATCGTCGATAGATTAACCAAATCCGCACACTTCTTACCAATAAAAGAAACCGAAAAGATGGAGAAGCTAACAAGAACTTACCTCAATGATATTGTTAGACTGCATGGTGTGCCAATATCTATTATTTCAGACCGAGATAGTAGATTCACCTCTCGTTTCTGGCAGTCTTTACAAAACTCTCTGTGAACTAGGCTGGACATGAGTACAGCCTACCATCCACAAACCGACGGAAAAAGTGAGAGGACGATTCAAACATTAGAAGACATGTTGCGTGCTTGTGTGATAGACTTTGGAAAGGCATGGGATATTCATTTACCCCTTGTTGAATTTTCTTATAACAACAGTTATCACACTAGCATAAAGGCTGCTCCATTCGAAGCCCTCTATGGCCGCAAGTGCAGATCCCCTCTGTGCTGGGCTGAAGTGGGTGACACGCAGCTAGCTAGAGGTCAAACTCCTGACAGTGCTCTCACTGGTCCGAAAATTATTCGAGAAACTACAGAGAAAATCGTACAAATTCGGGAGCGACTTAAAGCTTCCAGAGATAGACAGAAAAGCTACGCTGACAAAAGGAGAAAACCCTTGGAATTTCAGGTTGGTGACCACGTCTTGTTAAAGGTCTAACCCTGGAAGGGCATGATACGCTTTGGAAAGCGTGACAAACTGAATCCAAGGTACATAGGACCACTCAAAATTCTTGCCAGAATCGGTCCTATAGCTTACAAACCTCGACTACCCCAAGAAGTAAGTAACATTCATCCTACCTTCCACGTTACGAACTTGAAAAAGTGTCTATCCGACGAGACTCTTGTGATCCCACTCGAGGAAATCGAGTTAAACGAGAGGATCAACTTTGTGGAAGAACCCGTAGAGATTCTAGACAGGGAAGTTAAGAAAACCAAACAAAGCCGTATCCCGATAGTGAATGTTCGCTGGAATGCAAAACGGGGACCTGAATTCACATGGGAGCGGGAGGATCAAATGCAACAGAAATATCCACATCTTTTCCCTAGTCTATCTGTAATGCTAATTTCGGGACGAAATTCTCTCTAAAGGGGGGATAATGTAACAAACCGTTATTTCAAACCTATGTAATAATATAGGTCAATTTGTAGTTCTTTTTAAAATAATAAAGAGAAATTTTTGCATATTCTGTACATTTACATAATTGACCCTCAAAAATGAAGTATTAAACAATCCCAATTGGGATAACAAAGTGGTAGAGATTGTAACAAGGTTTCCAAAAATATAAAGAACACAAAAATCCGAGTTATAACGAAGAAGTTATGACCAATTGAAGATCCGCGACAAAACCGGCAAAACACTGTTCAGTGTAAAAAGTGAATTTTCAATAAAAGGCTTTTTAGCCATAAAAATCTAAATGAAAGTTGTAGATTATGTTAAACCGAGAACTTTCATAAAAATAACGTCAAAATCTGACTTCGTATGAGGAAGTTATGATTTTTCTAAGTTTCAGTATAGCAGTATACAGCTAAAAACTCGAAATAAAGATCGAGTGATTTTTAGTCAAAACAACCTAAACGAGAATTGAAGGTCTTGTCAATAGTAGTACAACGGTAAAAAGACAGACAAAAACGGACGTCGGATGAAGAAGTTATGAATTTTTAACGGATTTTCCTGTCCCGGTCTGTTAAAAATAACAATATTAAAAATAAAGTCAAAATTAGCCGACGAAGTCTAAACGAAAGTCGTAGAGTATAAATTTACCTACGCGTGCATATAAAGAACGTCGAAAACGGAGCTCGTATGCGAAAGTTATGAATTTTGGAAGTTTTTGGCTCAAAAATCGAGAAATCATAGAAAACCGGGCAATTTCGCAAGGCTGAGAACCGGCCACGTCCCCTCGCATGTGAGGCTGCCGCGTGTCGCCTCGTGGCTGCTTCTGATTTGATCAAGGGCTCGGCCTCTCCTGATCCGACACGTGCTTCGCACGGTGGCGTGTCCGCTTGCGAGCCGAGCCACGCGTCCCCCTTCCCTCGCTGCCACCTCACCTGCTGACTCCTCCCCCTCGGTCCGAACTTTGGCCTATAAAAGGCCTATGAGACTCTCCGGTTTTAACTTCATTTTTACACCAAATTTCACACACTTTCATCTCTTTCACTCCCACAACCTCACCTACAACCACCAAAGCCCCGGTATCAAATCTAAAATCCTAAGCAAGCCTCGAAGCCCCGAGATTCTCGAGAAAAACAACTTTCTCCAGTCGAAACTCTGCCCGAATAAAGCCGGTTTTTCTTCAAATAAACACCTCTTCAGAAAACGAAACGCTATCCAAATCACCACCTATCAAGTGAGTTCATACCCCCGTATTTTCATAATTTCTACTGTTTTAAGGGGGGGGGGGGATACAAGTCTAACACAAGAACTTTGTGTTACAAACAAATGATTTCAAATCATGATAAAATGACATTAAGTCATCAAAAATACTCAAAATATTAAACTCTTTTATAAACTTATATTTTTCCCCAAAATTCATATATATATATATATATATATATATATATATATATATATATATATATATATATAAGATTTAAAAGGCTTAGGACGGATAACTCATTCTCGGTCCTTTTCCTTGTTTGGATGTGGGCTTATAGTACCGGTTATTTGTCTGAATGTCGTTTAAGTTTTACTTATATATAATTGTATATGTATATAAATATAAAAGTTATTTCATCAGTTTAAATACCCTTTGTAACATATTGAGCAAGGGGTTACATTCAAAAACAGTTAAATACCAATTCAGAAAGTACATATAAATTATAATAGGTATAATTTATGATACATAGATTCATGATTCAAGTATACTAGAATACACCGTTTTACAAGAAACAAAGGTTTGATTCAAAACAAATCAAGGGTATACAACTTTCAAATACATATTAAGAATACTAATTCAGGAATATACAATCAATCATTATTTCAGGATGATTGGGTTTTCATAACTATTATACATGTAACGTTTATATGCTTTTTATGAGTCATTCAATTCAGGTTGCTTAATTCATTTAAACAACATAGTTAAAGTCCTGTTATTATAACCAGAGTCTCCAGTCAGGGGATCGAAACAAGTTGTGTGTAGATCTATACTGGGATTGACAACCCCGCACTCAGGCTGCTAGCTACAGTCATGCATACACGCCAATGAGTGACAATTGTTATCAACAGTTTAAACGCCTACAAATCGTTTTTTTCAGGCCATCTAGTCTCAGTATGGTTATAATAACTCATTAAAAAGATATTAACAATATGTTAGTGTATAATCAACTAAACGTAAGTACATCTTCAAAGTACCAGTTTACAAAATACAAACTACAATAGTACATTACAGTTTACAATAACAGTTTGTGGAACCATGCACACTCACAGTTACAAGTTTTACATAAATGAATACAAAAACAGAACATTGGGTTACAAATAGAACAGTTTCATGAGAACAAAACTACTTTTCATATACAACAGAAAATATAGGATTTTCTGGAACACTTTACATATTCAAGATACAGAAACATACTTTTAAACATAAATACTTATGCACTCACTCAACTTTATTTTGATACTTTCTTTTCAAATTACTTGTATTCTCAGGGAAACAATAAACAGGTACTCCCCGAGCTTTTTAAGAAGATGGAGCTATTTGAGTCACATCTTCTTCTTTTGTATAACTATTTTGGTTTCAATATACAATGATTGAACACATGTAAATACTTATACTTTTTAAATACAATGGTTGTTTGTACTTTGATTACTATGATGCATGTGTTGTGATACTACAAATGAAGTCCTCCACCCCCGGACGTTTCCACCGTCTGGTTTGGGGTTGTGACATCAGGCATCATATATCAGACAATTCTTTCATGAAATTCCTGAAGATCCCTAGCCTACCACTAGCATGCAGTTTTATCATAATCATAAATACAAAATAATAGTGTTGGTAGCTTGGGGTACACTCTCTTGCTCCGATTGATCGTACACATCTCGTCCTTCCCTGATTACTTTTGTTAACAATGTTTAAAATCATTTTGAAAACTCTTAAAGATTCGTAGTTTGAGTCTGGATTCACACGAATGCTTATCCAATTCTTTCAAAGCAAGGCTCTAATACCAACTTGTAACATCCCAAAAATCAAAATAAATTTCTCATTTTTAAAATCCAACCAAAAGCCATAATTGTTTACAAAACATTGTTTCCAAAGATACTAATCACATATCGGAGTATCCTAAAATCAAATATTATAAATCAGGAGGATGTACACGATCACTCCTTTGCTTTCCCTAGTCATTTGAAGTACCTGAAACATAAAACTTAAACTGTAAGCAAAAGCTTAGTGAGTTCCCCCAAAATACCACACAACAGAACATATACAAAACACATATTGGGTCCACAACCTCCTGGTTGGATTACCCCTGGCCCACAACCTTCAGATCTACCAGTATAACACATACTCAATATAACATCAATCTAGTATACCAGGATACATAATCCAGTGGGTCGACATTAGTTCCTTCGACCCACAAGTACAATAAGGAAAACCCACCTCACAGTCTGACGAAATAGCTAAACAACATGTTGCTCTGAATACAACACTATCGATCACCTTTACAACAGACATTGACGAAATCTCAGACTAAGGCTCAAGATACCCAAAATAACCCTAGGTCAAAGTCAAAGGTGAAAAAGTCAACCGAGTTGGCCCAGGCTGAGTACGTCTAGCATACTCAACATGTACGCAAGGCGTAAGCACTAACCAGAAACATGGACCTCATTATGTATATGCAGTGTACTCAAAAGTATACCCAGTGTACGCAATCAGATAGAAACCAACCAATTAAGTGCTTATTTCCTTAAGTCCTTTCGTCTAAAGCCTAGATCTACTCCTAATTAGTGTTCTAAATCGTAAAGTTTCCAAATTTATAACCTTTCATGGCTATTAAGTGCCCAAACCTTAAAACCCTAACTTCTTAACCCATTAAAACATCATAACCTTTGCATGGTAGGAAAAGAAGGACCAATATCACATTTGTATCACTCTAGACACTCTAAAACGTCCAAAAGGACAACTCATTTGGTCTAAGGTAAATCATACTCAAATGGACCAAAATTATGGGGCTAATAAGCATAAAACTTCTCATCTAACAAGATCTAAAGAACTAACCACCAAGCTCAGAGCTTTATACCTTCTGGAGGTTGCTCAAGGAGTGAAGAACTCAGATCTACAAAGCTTGGATCTCCTTCTTTGCTTTCCAATGGTCTCCTTCCTTTATAAGTGGACACGAACACTCAAAAATGAGCTCAAAACCCCACCCATGGAGATTAGGGTTTTAAAGGGATGAAGTGGTCAATGGAGGCTGATGAGGAGAAGAGGTCTTGGGAGATAATGATGCTTAAATAGGGTCCAAACCCTAAAAATTAGGGTTTGACCTTCATCTACGTACGCCCAACATACAAGGAGTATGTCGAGCGTACTAGACAAAAGGCGTCTTCGTCATTAATCCACCATGGGACCAATTTTGCAATAAATTTCATGCATGAGGGTCAAAAATGTAATTTACCTGGATTATGATTGTTACAATTTTGTTTGTTCTTATGAGGCTCGAAACCTATTAGTGGTATCAGAATGCAAGGCTAAATCAAGTTTATTTCCCTTAGACTTTGTCCTTTGACTATGTTAGGGTTTATATGTGTAGGGTTTCTATTTTAAATCGTTATAAAAGTCTAGAAATTTTCCTTGATTGAAATTGAATTTGTTATGCTTGAAAAAATAATGTTTTAGTCGTTCTACCTCTTCGCCATGATGTGGATGGTCCTCCACCACGTCGTGGTATCTACATGGAAAGCGACTATTTTCATCGCCACGTCATGGTCTGTTCTTGGCCACGTAATGGCTAGATGCTGAGAACAAAAGAATTAATTAGTGTAACACCCATTATCCATAATGGGTCTGTTTAGGGAATTAATGAGTCAAAAGTATGGTTTTTGGGGATAATCGGGTGTCACAACGTGACCATAGGGAGGTCACGACGTGATGAGTTAAATGGGAAGCGCATAAATGGAGGCATGTCATGACGTGAAATGAGTATGGTCACATCATGAGGAGGGCTGCAGTCAAGCCCATGATCTTTTAGGGTTTCCTTCATATTTAAACCTCATTAACTCGAATTTCGGGTTCATTATCAGCCTTCATCACTATCAAACCTCAAAAACCCTAACCCTAATCCCTCTCGGTGCTTCTGGGCTCATTTTGGTGGTTTTGATGCTTTTTGAAAGAAACAGGAGGAGATTTGGTGCAAAGATCGAGCAAGCAACAACTTTTCATCTTGCATATCACCTTCTGGACCATTTGTAAGGATTCAAGCTTCCACCTTCATGTTTTATTCTCTTATATCTAAGTTGTTTGAGTCCTTTTTTGTTCATGGTTTTGATTTTAGTAAATGGATGGAATAAAGTTGGCAAATTTATGGTCCTCCTGAGTCCCTAGAACATCGTATCTTTTGGATCTAAGAATTGGATGTAGTTTGTAAGCCATGCACAAATATTAGGTCACTTTATTGCCTTTTAACCTAGATTGGATAGAGGACATGCATGGGGTATGCATGTCCATAAAGTTGTCATTTTTATGAACCATTGGAGTCCCTTAAATATTTCTTGAAAGTTGGAGTTGATGACTTAATGGATTAAGGACTCAAGCTATTAAGATGTTGCCTCAGATTGTGGTCACGACGTGACATAGGAAATGTCATGACGTGACCATGGTGGATCTTTCGTCTATCTGGTCCTATTGTGTTCACGACGTGACCAAGGAGGGTTCACGTTGTGGTGCCTACTGAATGAGTTGTCCGTGACCGAGTTGACTAGGTGGTGTGTGACTGAGTTTGGAATCGGGCTGAGCACGTTATCATTACATAACCAAGGGTTGGTCACGATATGAGGGTCTACTATTGGTAATGTTGGATGTTGACTTTGACCATTTACTGTTGACTTTTGGACCGGTTTGAATTTTGGTCACACTTGAAGGAGTTGGGTTATTGATTAAGGTCCGTCCGTGTTTTGGTGTCAGTCAGCTCATGGGAGCAATTAATGCAGAGAGTGAGCATGTCGTGGTATTTCTTGGGTCTCCAATTCAGGTGAGTTCCCTTACTATACTATGAATTAAAGTGTATATCATTCTATGTTAGGATATAGTAGTAGTATGTTGGTTAGATTACTAGTAGGTTGGTGATCGTCTAGTGGGGTGCCCTAAGGGTTGTATGTAGTTACATAGGATAGCGTGAGAACTCTTGATCTAGGATTTCTTTCTTGTTCCACATTTGGTCATGGCTCTAGAGTCGGATCCCCTAATTGAATATCTATCTCACCTCTGGTTACATATAGCTATGCATTCCTTAGAGATCTGCCATTAGCGATGTAGTATTGTATGAGACCGAGTAGGCGGTAGTGAGCTACTAGACAAGTAGACTAGGGTAGATAGTTTTATGTGCTTATGTGATTTCTTGATTAATTAGTTATTTTATATGTCGACATGTGGTGGTGAGGTGGGTTGAGGCGGTCCTCCTTTGTGTTGTAGGCCAACAAACCCGAGAGCAATCCAATCATAGACTGAGGGTCGGGAGGGCATTCCATTCTTATGTTGTGGGCTTAGGAACAATCCAGTTTTCATGTTGTGGGCTCAAGGGGAATCCAGTCTTCATGTTGTACGCCTGGGGGCAATATAGACTTCGTGATGTGGGCCCGGGGTCAATCCACTATTTGTGGTGTTGGCTCGATGTGCAATGCATTGTATAAATAGTGTGGTGTGTGGTATTTTGGGGGAACTCACTAAGCTTCATCTTACAATTATGGATGAAATGTTTTTCAGAATGTTAGGGTGCAAAGTCACGCTTGGATGTGGCTTACCCTTATTGATGTGTAAATGAGTTGTCTTTCCTATAAATAGGAAGTGAGTGACACTCATATTTAGGATGATCATTTTGGAGTGTAAGACTAGAGAGAGAAATTTGTACAAACCCATTTGTATATCCTTTCTAGATCTAATATGAGCTTAAACAGATTTATTTACTCCTTGTGTTCTTGCGTTTACTTGATGATTCACTAGATCTTTCTTATTCCGCACAATCCATCATAATCAACACCAATACACAGGTACCAGTGATAATCATGGGAAGGCGAATGTGTGACTGTACACATTCATCAGCAGAAATGGAGATTCCACATTTACTATATTACTGTGATTTTTAAACAAATGTATTTTGGAAGAAATGCTATTCTTAACTTGGATTCTATTAATGTGAAGTTTTACCTTAATTAAAAATGAAAATTTTTGTTGTGAAAATGAGACGTTAAAATTAGATCGAGTGTTTTATGTGTGCCACGACGTGGTAGTTCTTTCCCCACGTTGTGAAACCCAAAGTTCCAGATTCTTCTAAATTTGTTTTTTATCCTTTGGTTGCTCGTCCTTTTCAGTTTTAATCACATACAGAGTAGCCTTTATACTAAAAGATAAATTTACATTTTATTTAATTATAAGATTAATTAAAAGACAAAAGATTAGAACTCATATAATTTAATTGTTGACTTATTACTCAATAAAATTAAAACACATACAATCCACAAATGTGTATATATAGTAAAATAGTATTTATATGTATAACACTAAAATAAACATTAAGTTCTCGCATGTTTCTTAATTTTCATTGTTAGTCTTACCACAACTAGGCTCGCCTACTTTATTTGATATAAGGGAGGTTTAAGGTAGGTCTCTTTGATTCTTAATGAGATTTCCTTTCAACAAACATTTATTGCTCGCCACCCTCACGACCTTCTTGCGTTATGAAGAAGAGTTACCGAAAGGGTTTTATAGGACAATTGTGCAAATTTAAAAGTATTAACTTAATAAGTAATAAAAAAAATCTCGTTTTACATTAATAACGTGAATCTTATGCTTCCCATGGAAGCTACACCTTGTCATATATTATTCTTCGCGTTATGTGTGGGGGGTTTACCGGCACGTCAAATAAGAATATTATCGAAGTAAGGTATATGGTAATCGTGATTCTTAAGCGTTACTTGATCCGAATTTCATGTAGCTTCGCATGGTCGATTCACCATTTTGGATTCATGATCCTTGGCTAATCCAGTTATTAATGCTAAATAAGCATAAAAAGATATTAAAAATCTATTAACATAGTATCAATAAATATCAAAAGATCTAGGAATCTCATAAGGATTGAGATTGACAATTGTTTGTCTACCTAAATAGCTTCTTGGTGTGATTTCGACTAATCCACTTCACATTATGGAGTGAAATATGGATCCTAGCCTTGTTTGAAATAATTTGGTAATTGGGTAATTATTCATTAAGGATCAATAAAACAAATTTAGGTCAAATCATTAATTGAATGATGTCTTAGAAGTATCCACAAAAATTATATGCAATAAAATCCTCCAAAAGCATAAGCTAGAAGGGGTGGTCAATCTTGTTCGTGTTTTGAGAATGGTTCTCTTAAACAAAAAGAAAGATTGTACCTTTAGCTATAGGAAGGAACATGTATCATATACTTATTACATCGGTAGCATTGATGCTATATGGAATTCCATCAAGATAGGAATTTGTCACACCCCCAACCATCGGCGGAAACACCGGGTGGTGTAACGTCATTCTTCGTATCACAGTTATATAACATACATTGAACAGTACTAAAGAAAATACATACCTTTATTGATAATTGAAAGTTACATAACTGTTTTTCTAGAACCTATTACATAATATCCAACTATGGCATACTTCTTAATGAACAGAAAGGTAATAGTAAAACTTCTCCTGTTCGAATACATACCAGCTTTTCAAGTTCCTGAAAACACATGCATTTTAAAATACGTCAACATAAAGTTGGTGAGTCCACAGGTTTTGACTCCATATAAAAAGAATACATTTTCCACGTTCAAAAGTATAGTTTTGAAAGTATCATTTAGACTCTCCAACATTTAGTATGTATATTAGGTATAATAGTTTACTTATCAATTAAGTATTATACCTAAACATTCCTTAAACCTAAAGTATATGTAGGGGGAAACTTATACTTAACATTAATACTTGTATACGACAAAGTATAATGTTTCTAACAATTTGCTACCATGAGCCTGTAACCGCTGCTATGACATAATACCTCTGATAAAACCCACTCATGATTTCCATGAGGACAACCTACTCATGATTTCCATGAGGACAACCCACTCATGATTTCTAAGAGGACAACACTGTACGCTTCATCGACGCCAGAACAATAACAAGTAAAAGGATAGTTCGTCACTCGCTTATGGTTGACTGTAGCTAACAATCACAAGTGGGTGGTCAACCCGTAGACTAATTATACACGACTTCCTCGCTCACACGGGATTAACGGTTACAGTTCAGAGGATTTCCTCTAAGATCCCCAATCTTAGTTGATGAATACAATTACTCATGTAGACTTCGACGACTTCCTATAGCTCTAACAACAAAAGCATTTTCATGTCTAAAACCCTAAGTTACTAGACTATGCTTTTAAACATTACTCCTAACTTCATAACATTTAGGCAGTATAACAGCTATAACTTGAAGTAAAACCAGGTTTTATCTTGACATAAAACCAATAACAACAACAACATATAACATACCAAGTTTTATCTTGTCATAAAACTAACAATAACAACATAATTTATAAATTAACATATAGAACTTCCGAATATAACTTTGGAACTATATCGCACACAACATATATACAGAATCCTAAGTATAGCTCAAGATCTACATTAGTACAAGAACATGCTAACAAGTTGATAATAGTTGTATATATTCAAAATATTATATTTAGAACAACTATATCCCGGTTATTATAACTATCTACGTTGATACTGATATACTATCATATAGACATAATAATAACATATATACAATATTTACCATGCGTTTTCCCATGAAATATTAAAAAGTGGGGCCGTGAAACTCACCCTAGTAGCGTGATTTTATGTAATCTAAGCAGAAAGAGTCAGCGGTACGAGGTCGTCGGGGCTCGTGATGCAAGAGGGCTTCAGCAAATGAGAGAAAGGAAAGAAGTTCAGGTGTAGGAATAGCTGAAGTCGAACCTGTTATTTATAGGAAGATTTTTGGCCTCTCACGTCGTGAGCCATGGCTGGTCACCCCGTAGACTTGCCATTTGCGTCCCTAGCTTCGGAAGGTGGCCATGTGACTCCTCACGTCGTGAGATATCCTTGCTCACGTCGTGAGCTTAGAACTTATCCCTTCGTAGCCTCGTCACGCACCTTCTAGGTCCGAAATGTGGCAAAATGACTCCTCACGTCGTGAGTTTGTATGCTCACGTCGTGAGCTCAGTCGGATTAGGGTTTCTGACAGCTGTATCTTTGGAAGGTGGTAACTTTCACATACGAACTCCGTTTTTGACGTTCTTTATATGCACGCGTAGGTATTTACGAGTGCTACAACTCTATTTTAGAATCCAATAGCTAATTCTAAAATTATTTTAAATTCCTCTTATTATAGAGATTTATAGTGTTCGGTTTATCATAACTTCTTCATGCGAAGTCAGATTTAGACATTCTCTATATTTTTGGAATCGTATGGACGTATACTTTGAGTTGTATCATAAAGAAAGTTCATATTTGTATTAGAATTTATCATGAACAACATAGTTCGTTATCACATTACTAGTTTAACAAAATCACATTACATGATTAGCATAATCACATGTGATTGTCTATTGACCTATTTTGCCTGGTGTTACATTCTCCCCCCGTTAGAATAATTTCGTCCCGAAATTTATCTTATGGATGGGGTTTCGTCAAACAGTTGGGGGTATTTTTATTTCATCTGATCTTCATGTTCCCAAGTAAATTCAGGTCCTCGTAAATAGTTCCATCGAACTTTCACTATGGGAATACGACTTTGCTTTAATCGTTTGACTTCTCGATCCATGATCTCGACAGGTTCTTCTACAAAGTTGAGTTTCGTCTTAACTTGTATCTCGTCGAGAGGTATAACAAGGGTGTCATCGGATAGACATCTTTTGAGATTTGATACGTGAAAAACATCGTGCATATTACTTAGTTCTTGAGGCAACTTGAGTTGGTATGCGACAGAACCAATTCTTGCTAGAATTTCAAAAGGTCCTATATACCGTGGGTTTAGTTTGCCTTGTTTCCCGAATCGAATTACGCCTTTCCAAGGAGAAACATTCAACATTACTTTATCTCCAACTTGGAATTCTAAAGGCTTACGTCTTACGTCAGCATAGCTCTTTTGAAGATCACGTGCAGCCTTTAATCGATCCTTAATTTGCACGATCTTTTCAATTGTCTCATGGATTATTTCTAGTCTAGTATGTAAGGTATCGCCTGTACGTTCTCTGGCCATCTGCGTATCTCCAACTTCTGCCCAACATATTGGGGAACGACATTTTCGCCCATAAAGAGCCTCAAACGGTGCAGCCTTGATGCTAGTGTGATGACTATTGTTGTAAGAAAACTCAATTAATGGTAAATGAGTATCCCATGCATTTCCAAAGTCAATAACATAGGCTCAGAGCATATCTTCTAATGTCTGAATGGTTCTCTCGCTCTGACCATCAGTCTGTGGATAGTAAGCTGTACTCATATCTAGACGTGTTCCTAAGGATTTTTGTAGAGATTGCCAAAATCGTGAAGTGAATCTACTATCTCGGTCAGAAATAATAGAATTTGGAACTCCATGAAATCTGGCAATTTCCTTAAGATAAACTCTAGTCAGCTTCTTCATCTTGTCGTTCTCCTTAATCGGTAAGAAATGGGCGGACTTAGTCAGTGTATCGACTATTACCCAAATAGTGTCGAACCCACTAGGAGTTTTAGGTAACTTAGCGATGAAGTCCATTGATATCTGCTCCCATTTCCATTCAGGTATTTCCGGTTGTTGAAGTAAACCTGAAGGCTTTTGATGTTCTGCCTTTACTCTAGAACAAGTCAAACATTTTCTCACATAAGTTGCAATTTCTGCCTTCATGTTTGGCCACCAATAATGTACTTTTAAATCTAAGTACATTTTGTCAGAGCCTGGATGCACGGAATATCTGGACTTGTGGGCTTCTTCTAAGACCAAGTCCCTGACTCCACCGAACTTAGGCGTCCAAATTCGATTCATAAAGTGTCGCGTTCTGTCATTTTTTTGTATAAGTTGCTTTTCCATTCCTCGCAAAGCTTAGTTCTTGATGTTTTCTTCTTTTAGAGCCTCAAGTTGAGCTTTTCTAATTTGTGCGGTAAAGTTAGAATGGATAGTTATAGTTAATGCTCGTACCCGACGGGGTTTAATATATTCTTTCCGGCTCAAGGCATCGGCTACCAAGTTTGCCTTTCCAGGATGATAACGAATCTCACATTCGTAATCATTCAACAATTCGACCCATCTTCATTGTCTCATATTAAGATCTTTTTGGTTGAAGATGTGCTGGAGACTCTTGTGGTCAGTAAAAATAGTACACTTAGTAACGTATAAGTAATGTCTCCAAATTTTTAGTGCAAAAACTACAGCTCCCAATTCAAGATCATGGGTAGTGTAATTATTCTCATGCACCTTAAGTTGTCGTGATGCATATGCGATAACTTTTCCTCTTTGCATCAACACACATCCCAATCCTTGATTTGATGTGTCGCAGTATACGACGAAATCTTCTGTCCCATCTGGAAGGGATAGGATTGGTGCACTACACAACATTTGCTTCAGTTTCTGAAAAGCAGCTTCTTGTTTGTCTTCCCAGTTGAACTTCGTATCCTTTTGGGTTAGTGTTGTAAGCGGCGTGGCTATTTTGGAGAAATTCTCTATGAATCTGCGGTAATAGCCAGCAAGTCCTACGAATTGACGCACTTTTGTTGGCGTCTTTGGTGCTTCCCAATTCCTGATTGCTTCAACTTTGGATGGGTCAACATGAATTCCTTCGTTGCTAACTACATGACCTAAAAATTGTACTTCTCTAATCCAAAACTCACATTTGGAGAATTTGGCGTACAACTTTTCTTTTCTTAGTAGTTCCAAGATTATTTGCAGGTGTTGACCATGTTCTTCCTTGGTTCGTGAATATATCAATATATCATCGATAAATACTATCACGAATTTATCCAAGTATGGTTTGTAAACACGAATCATAAGATCCATAAACACTGTTGGGGCATTGGTCAATCCAAAAGACATAACTAAGAACTCATAATGACCATAACGAGTTCTAAATGCTGTTTTTGGAATGTCATCTTCTTGTACTCTGAGTTGATGGTATCCTGATCTAAGATCTATCTTTGAGTAGTAGCTAGATCCTTGCAGTTGATCGAATAGATCATCAATTCTTGGAAGCGGATAACGATTCTTGATCGTTAGCTTGTTCAGCTCCCGATAATCAATACACATTCGAAAGGATTCGTCCTTCTTCTTGACAAACAAGATTGGTGCTCCCCAAGGTGAAAAACTTGGTCGGGTAAAGCCTTTGTCAAGAAGTTCTTGTAGTTGGCTAGACAATTCTTGCATTTCGGATGGAGCCAACCGATAAGGAGATTTTGCTACTGGTGCTGCTCCTGGAATTAAGTCGATTTGAAACTCAACTTGTCGGACGGGTGGTATTCCAGGTAGATCTTCAGGAAACACGTCAGGGAAATCACATACTTGAGGTATGTCCTTGATTTCTTTTGTCTTTCTCTTCTTATCTACAATGTGGGCTAAGAATGCGCTACATTTCTTATGTAGATATTTCTGGGTCTTGGTACAAGAGATGACTTTGAGGTTCTTCCCAGATTTATCACCATAGATAATCAGGGCTTCGCCATTTGGTAAGGGTAGTCGTATGGCTTTCTCATGACATAGAATTTCGGCCCGGTGTGAAGATAACCAATCCATGCCAATTATGACATCAAAACTACCAATAGGCATTGGCATGAGGTTGACGTGAAAAAGGTAGTTATTAAGAGTTCACAGACAGATTTCTAGGATTTCATGTGTTTTCTCAGTTTGACCGTTAGCTATTTCTACTTCATAGATTTCTATTAATTTGCTATACTCATGACTTAACAATTTTCTAAACGTCGGAGTTATAAAACTTCTATCTGCTCCAGAGTCGAAGAGTATGGTAGCATATAAATTATCTATGAGAAACGTACCAGATACGACCGAAGGGTCCTGGATAGCCTCTCTGCTTCTGTGACAACCGTCAAATTTCGGTCAAGTCAAAGTCAAACAAAGTCAACAAGTCAAACCGGTCAACTCCAATAACCCTTGTATGTTAGGGTTTACGTTATGTAATCACTATACAATTCGCTATTTTAATGAGAAATCATCATTTGGAAAGTTCATGTGTTTGATTTTCCTTAGCCTTAACAGTGCTAAACAACGAACCAAAGCGATAAAACACTATTGCACAATCATCGGGATTGTGTAGGACACTAAATCATGGCTTAAAGGGGGTTTATGGACCTTGCGTTGCGAAGCCGGACACTCAAAAAGATCACAAACGAAACCTCTCTCAATCTCTTTCACTCAATCTCTCTCTATTAAAATCTCTCCCAAATCTCTCCCGAATCTCTCTCAAAAGTTACTTTAACTTTTTGTAATCATTTGGGTCATCTCGACCCTTAACCGGGTCAAAAACCACTTGAAACGGGGTAAAAACGGGTAAAATAACCTTAAGGAACCAAAACCCTCCTATTAGAAGCGAAAACTCTCATGAGAAGCCTCTCAGGACCGAAGCCTCTCAGGACCGAAGCCTCTCATGAGAAGCCTCTCAGGACCGAAGCCTCTCATTAGAAGCCTCTCAGGACCGAAACCTCTCAGGACCGAAGCCTCTCATGAGAAGCCTCTCAGGACCGAAGCCTCTCATTAGAAGCCTCTCAGGACAGAAGCCTCGCATAAGAAGCCTCTCAGACAGCCCATGCGAGAGGTCTCGCAGACGGCCCCTTTTTACCGGTTTTTCGACTACGACTTCGTTTTAACTCCGTTTTTCATTATTTTAACGTGAGATTTTCACCCAAAACTTTATTTTATAAACTAAGGCCCCAAAATATATAAATCTCCAGGGTTTTTATAAAAATATATTAAAAGAATTAGTGGTTGAACTAATTATTGAGGGAATATTTGCTTTTCCTTAATTTATGGCAAAAGCAAACCACCACCACCTCACTCTATGATCAGCCACTCTTTCCCACTACTCCTTGTCACCTTAGTGGACCTTTACACCCAATCTCCAGCTCTTCCCACGTTCTAAGAGCTGGAGGATTGATCCTCTCTCCTCATTCTCCATAAAGTCCTTTCATTCTACACTTAGCAACCAAGAACACTCTCCAAAATTCTCTCATCTTTTCTCTCAACTTCAAGAACTTCAAGGCTTTCTCCAGGGATTTCTTTCTTCAATTAGTAAGTATCTTCATCATTCACATAATTATTAAACTCCATTCTACTCAAATCATTGATATCTTACACAAATTCCATCTTATTCGGTGTTAGATTCTCGAATCATCAAGACATCTTCTTAGTGTTCTTGGGTTGAACACTTCCTCTATCTCACTTTCATCTACTGAAATCACATAAGGTGAGTTCATACCCCTACATTTACATGTTTTTCTTAAGTTTTAAGGGGGGAATACAAGTAAAATCATCAAGAACACAATTAAACTTTTTCTAACAGATTACATCAGAAAAGATGAACTTTGATCACAGACTGTTTTGGTCAACTTAAATATTTTAGTTTTCAAAACTGTTCCAGGTGCAAGTAGTTCAAACTCTTAGCTTTAAAATGGCTACTTGCACATATCCATGTGATTTTTCTTCAAATTATGGTGATTTTTACAAAACTGCCTATCATTTCAGAGACAAACCCGGACCAGTCTGTGATTATGGACATTTTCACCTCTGTTAGAGATCACTAAAAATTATGATAAAATTTACGAACAAACTAGACTCATATTACAAACTCTCAGAATTTGCGGATTTGGATTTAGAGCTTTGATGATTTTTCTATAAATTTTCTAAGAACAGCAACAGAAACTGTATTCAACAAAAAGCTGCTGTCAATTTCATTTCACCTTGTAACATGTTGAGCAAGGTGTATATCTTTATGTGATTATATGTTATTGCAATATATGTCATTTTGTCTTAATATATAGACACACATCAGTTTACAAATGGATTTGGACATATTGAATATAAAGAATAACAAGTGATTTTAATCAAAGTACAACCGATATATTCAAACATTTAATAAACTATTTTGAATATAGTTTGCATACATTACTACGTACTACCCTTGGTTGATAAACTATAATAGGTATAGTTTATGATACATTACATAACACATACATTTAAAAAGGGTATATTTATACAAAGAAGATTTTCATTAAGCAAGGTACGGCCATACGGTACCAAGTTTTCATAACACGTAATTCCGTTAATGACTTTGTGAGACATTTACTTCAAATTACCATTAAGTTCTATATTGGGTTTGACAAACCCACACCTAAACTGCATGCAACAGTTAGACCGATAGGTCTGGGGTGACAAATGTCATAACATTTCCGACGCCTGAAGAACGTCGTTTCAGGCCAACTAGGTCATAGCATGGTTATAATAACTCACATGTGGTATTAACAAACATAGAATTTACGGGGATTTCACTAAAATCAAACGAGTTTATGTCGATTTAAACTTGCATTGTTTTACTATAAGGAACGAACACTACTTGTACATTTCGGTCTTTGGGTTTTAAGACTACATTTACACATTAAGGAAAATATTGGATTTTCTGGAACGAACACTACTTTTACAAGAAAAGGCTTTAATAAACTCACATAAAGTATTAATGAATATTGGAATTTACGGGAACTTCATTAAAATTAAACGAGTTTATGTCGATTTAAACTTACATTATTTATTATAAGTAAGAAAAGTTACTTATACATTTCGGTCTTTGGATTTAAGACTACATATACATTTTAAGGAAAATATTGGATTTTTCTAAAACAAATACTACTTTTACAAACGAAAGGCTTTTAATAATACCAAACAAAAGCTTATGAACTCACCAACCTTTGTGTTGACACTTTTTCAAACAACTTGTATTCTCAGGAAATCATTAAACAGGTAACCAAGTGCTTTTGAGGATGGGACGCTAAGGCGTCTACTATTTCATATTTTGTCAACATATTGTAATTGATTCGTAAACATGTAATTCATACAATGATGTAACTTTTTCAATTATATATATGTTGGTTGTGTTTGCTTGAATTACTATTACAATTGTTGTTATGATACTATACATGAAGTCCTCCACCCCCGGACGTTTCCGCCATCCTTGGTTTGGGGGTGTGACAGATTGGTATCAGAGCACAGTTTATAGTGAATTAAGTATATCAAACCACATAAGATATACAAACTATAAACACAATTGGGACTAATAGTCTCTGATTTGTGCATTTTTCAAATAAATATACTTTTAGAAAATGAATGGTTTCTTATTAAAAGTATAAATACATGCATACATGCTCACATAGTGTCATAACTAGAAGAACATAAAGTAAAAGAAGAGGAGTTGTACATTATAGGTATGCCTTGGTATATGTAAATCAAGTCTGGGAAGGATATAGCCTGATCAACTATATCTATCCGAGGAGTGACTTGCATATACTGGGGGATAGTCATAATGGGCAACAAATCTAACAACCTAACTACACCCTACAGGGAATACTTTAAGAATCGAATCTAAACACCTAAAAATACTATAGGAGTATTTGGTGATACTATAACCAACTTATGTGAAAACTAAAGACCTCTATTAGTAGGCCTATGATAACTGAGTGCATACGCCAAGGTTATACATAATTAAAGATATTATAGACTCAGAATCTATGACTATTGCTCTACTTCCTGTTCCTTGTTTGGTTGTGGACTTAGAGTAGAGTCATTTATTCGAAAGTCTATTCTATCTCAAATTATGTATAACTGATATGCACTACGTGATTATAGACGTAATTAATAAGGATCACCCCTATAAGTAATTATAGGATTAGGCGTCTATTAATTATCTCTTCTACCCCTATTCTCGCACGAGCAACATGATGTGTAAATTTTAACGCCCGTACAAAACCTACTTCTACCCACTACCATAACTCCGTCTCCAAGACGTTAACAGAAACACCAAGAATAGTTCACTAAAGTGCGAAATTATACATGTGTATATAAATGGTAAGGATATTTACTAAAAGGTTTATCAATGAAATAGGCATGTATTTTATTTCATTGAATCTCACTACTTGGTATTACAAACAATTTACAACTGGTAACTCTAAGATTCTTTAGGTATACCTCGAAGTTATGTGTAATTAAGAAATGATTGACCTAGAAATGGTGAGTCCGCCTTAGGACCTGTTCCTTGTTTGGTTGTGGACTTAGGGTAGACTCATTAGGATCAACAGTCTAATAAAATTTTAATTACACATAACTGGGGGCATGTCAAGTGAATCTTAGGAGTGGATCAGACATGGAACAAATCACAAGATTATAATCAAGTTATTCCTACTAAATTCATAAGTCTATTTATATAGACCTCTGGTATAGAGTCGTCGGCGTAGTCGTGTTGGCAATCTAGAATATGGCTAAATACATAATACAAACTATAATACCCAAATTATACAAAATTTTCTGCATTAAAAATCAATAGACAAATACATAAAATGAAACTAAAAAGGGTATCAAACTATCAAGAGAAAAACACATACAATGTAGATTAAAATCCACTAATTATAACAAAATGGCTAAGGATTGTTAAGTCCTCTCTTCTTATAAATAGCTTTGAAGCAAGCTTGCCTAAGCTTCTTTGTTCTTTCTGTCAATTCCATACCTGGCAATTTCTCCATCATCTTCTTGTGCCCTTCTAACGTCTCTATCTCCTCCTTTAATCCCAACTCCTAATTTTTTTTTAAGGTAGATGCAATATATTTTTCATGTGAGTTCACAAAATTTACAATGAGTTAAGTTTATATAAATATAAATCAGGAGATCGTAGTAAATCAATTGATTTGATGTGGCATATGCCTAGGACCTATGTTTAGTTATAAAGAAACTAACAATTAAAATTTTAGAAAATACCAAAACTACTTTGGTTACCAAGTGCATGAGTAATGTATAGAAGGTTATTATCATAATTTACCTTGGCATTTTCAATAAGGGATTGAAGGCTCTTAAGTTTTCTATGAGGCCATCTGTTTATGTTTAGCTCTCTGCATCTTTTCTTCAACACTGTTAAACTTATCCCTAGTTCCTTTGCTGCCATGATTATCGGCATCTCAAAGTACTTCTCTATCTCTTCAAACTCCAATGGTCTCAATCTCTTTGCCACCTTCCGGCCACCGTGATCAGTGGTGGCAGCACTAGAACTACATGTAGCCTCACCACCGGATTTACAGTCTTCACTGAAACTAACCAATGGTAAATTACCATCCTCCCAACAATCCCATAAGCTTATATCTTCAAGGGGATCAAAATCGTGAAACTCATTTCTAGAAATGATGTTTTGATCTTTGTTAAGTACTGTGGAAACGTTCTGATCGAGCACTTCATGCAATTTTTCCGACAACTCGTAATCATGATGGTTGAGCATGTCACCACTGCAAAATCCAAAAACTCAAGATAATCAAATCCAACACGATGAAAGACTCTTTTTGATCACTACAAATCCAAACCATGTTTTGATCAATGTCGACAAAATCACTTTTCTGTGCGTAAGATGGTGTAATGAGTGACGTTTATATATACCTGAAAAGATCTTGATGATCAAAGTACTGAAACCAATCGAGGTCATCTATGGGGTTTTGATGATCTGCAGGTGGATCCATTTGTGAGGGAGAAGTTAAAAGTCGCGGTAAGAATGTGATGATTTATATAAGTAAAGTAGGAGAAGTAATTAATAGCAAATTGTTGGGAATGCAACAAAACAAGTTAACCACTTCTGAAAAATTGATAAATGATTTCGGTAACACTCGCGGAATATAAACTAGTGAAAATTACAAATGAAATTGAATATATATAGTCTATGATGTTATGGTTATTGTGTATCTAACAAATGAATAGAAAATGAATATATATATATATATATATATATATATATATATATATATATATATTCTTTGAGCCGTAACCTTCTTCTTCAATTCACACACATATACGTATATGTTGCTGCAAATTATGACTTGTGTGCCTCATGCATTTAATGCATCACATGCCTACTGCATATTCTTGACTTTGAAGCTACGTACCAGTTTCCAATTTCCCCAGTAGCACAGTTTTCATTAGAAAGTACTCCAAGTCTTCACACATGAACCAGTTAGAAAGTACTCCAAGTCTTCACACATGCAAATTATGACTTGTGTGTCGCTATAGGTATGTCGTTGGCTCTTGTTAAAAACCTATAGCGACAACAAGTCATCGTAATAGATTAAACCTGTGGTGACGACAAGTCGTCGCTATAGGTAACTAATAAAACTTTATTTTTTTTAACCCCAAAAATATGATTGACAAAATCTATCCGACGAGACCCTCGTGATACCTCTTGACGAAATTGAAATCAACGAGAGTCTCCACTTCGTGGAAGAACTGGTAGAAATCATGGATCGAGAGATCAAAAGAACAAAGCAAAGTCGTATTCCTATTGTGAAGGTCCGCTGGAACGCTAAACGAGGACCCGAATTCACCTAGGAACGCGAGGATCAGATTAAACAAAAGTATCCACATCTCTTCCCAAACTCTTGAAATCCCAGTCAAAATGAAAATTTCGGGACGAAATTCATTCTAACGGGGGGATGATGTGACAACCATCAAATTTCGGTCAAGTCAAAGTCAAACAAAGTCAACAAGTCAAACCGGTCAACTCCAATAACCCTTGTATGTTAGGGTTTACGTTATGTAATCACTATACAATTCGCTATTTTAATGAGAAATCATCATTTGGAAAGTTCATGTGTTTGATTTTCCTTAGCCTTAACAGTGCTAAACAACGAACCAAAGCGATAAAACACTATTGCACAATCATCGGGATTGTGTAGGACACTAAATCATGGCTTAAAGGGGGTTTATGGACCTTGCGTTGCGAAGCCGGACACTCAAAAAGATCACAAACGAAACCTCTCTCAATCTCTTTCACTCAATCTCTCTCTATTAAAATCTCTCCCAAATCTCTCCCGAATCTCTCTCAAAAGTTACTTTAACTTTTTGTAATCATTTGGGTCATCTCGACCCTTAACCGGGTCAAAAACCACTTGAAACGGGGTAAAAACGGGTAAAATAACCTTAAGGAACCAAAACCCTCCTATTAGAAGCGAAAACTCTCATGAGAAGCCTCTCAGGACCGAAGCCTCTCAGGACCGAAGCCTCTCATGAGAAGCCTCTCAGGACCGAAGCCTCTCATTAGAAGCCTCTCAGGACCGAAGCCTCTCAGGACCGAAGCCTCTCATGAGAAGCCTCTCAGGACCGAAGCCTCTCATTAGAAGCCTCTCAGGACAGAAGCCTCGCATGAGAAGCCTCTCAGACAGCCCATGCGAGAGGTCTCGCAGACGGCCCCTTTTTACCGGTTTTTCGACTACGACTTCGTTTTAACTCCGTTTTTCATTATTTTAACGTGAGATTTTCACCCAAAACTTTATTTTATAAACTAAGGCCCCAAAATATATAAATCTCCAGGGTTTTTATAAAAATATATTAAAAGAATTAGTGGTTGAACTAATTATTGAGGGAATATTTGCTTTTCCTTAATTTATGGCAAAAGCAAACCACCACCACCTCACTCTATGATCAGCCACTCTTTCCCACTCCTCCTTGTCACCTTAGTGGACCTTTACACCCAATCTCCAGCTCTTCCCACGTTCTAAGAGCTGGAGGATTGATCCTCTCTCCTCATTCTCCATAAAGTCCTTTCATTCTACACTTAGCAACCAAGAACACTCTCCAAAATTCTCTCATCTTTTCTCTCAACTTCAAGAACTTCAAGGCTTTCTTCAGGGATTTCTTTCTTCAATTAGTAAGTATCTTCATCATTCACATAATTATTAAACTCCATTCTACTCAAATCATTGATATCTTACACAAATTCCATCTTATTCGGTGTTAGATTCTCGAATCATCAAGACATCTTCTTAGTGTTCTTGGGTTGAACACTTCCTCTATCTCACTTTCATCTACTGAAATCACATAAGGTGAGTTCATACCCCTACATTTACATGTTTTTCTTAAGTTTTAAGGGGGGAATAGCAACAGAAACTGTCTTCTAAGAGCTTTGATGATTTTTCTATAAATTTTCTAAGAACAGCAACAGAAACTGTATTCAACAAAAAGCTGCTGTCAATTTCATTTCACCTTGTAACATGTTGAGCAAGGTGTATATCTTTATGTGATTATATGTTATTGCAATATATGTCATTTTGTCTTAATATATAGACACACATCAGTTTACAAATGGATTTGGACATATTGAATATAAAGAATAACAAGTGATTTTAATCAAAGTACAACCGATATATTCAAACATTTAATAAACTATTTTGAATATAGTTTGCATACATTACTACGTACTACCCTTGGTTGATAAACTATAATAGGTATAGTTTATGATACATTACATAACACATACATTTAAAAAGGGTATATTTATACAAAGAAGATTTTCATTAAGCAAGGTACGGCCATACGGTACCAAGTTTTCATAACACGTAATTCCGTTAATGACTTTGTGAGACATTTACTTCAAATTACCATTAAGTTCTATATTGGGTTTGACAAACCCACACCTAAACTGCATGCAACAGTTAGACCGATAGGTCTGGGGTGACAAATGTCATAACATTTCCAACGCCTGAAGAACGTCGTTTCAGGCCAACTAGGTCATAGCATGGTTATAATAACTCACATGTGGTATTAACAAACATAGAATTTACGGGGATTTCACTAAAATCAAATGAGTTTATGTCGATTTAAACTTGCATTGTTTTACTATAAGGAACGAACACTACTTGTACATTTCGGTCTTTGGGTTTTAAGACTACATTTACACATTAAGGAAAATATTGGATTTTCTGGAACGAACACTACTTTTACAAGAAAAGGCTTTAATAAACTCACATAAAGTATTAATGAATATTGGAATTTACGGGAACTTCATTAAAATTAAACGAGTTTATGTCGATTTAAACTTACATTATTTATTATAAGTAAGAAAAGTTACTTATACATTTCGGTCTTTGGATTTAAGACTACATATACATTTTAAGGAAAATATTGGATTTTTCTAAAACAAATACTACTTTTACAAACGAAAGGCTTTTAATAATACCAAACAAAAGCTTATGAACTCACCAACCTTTGTGTTGACACTTTTTCAAACAACTTGTATTCTCAGGAAATCATTAAACAGGTAACCAAGTGCTTTTGAGGATGGGACGCTAAGGCGTCTACTATTTCATATTTTGTCAACATATTGTAATTGATTCGTAAACATGTAATTCATAATATGATGTAACTTTTTCAATTATATATATGTTGGTTGTGTTTGCTTGAATTACTATTACAATTGTTGTTATGATACTATACATGAAGTCCTCCACCCCCGGACATTTCCGCCATCCTTGGTTTGGGGGTGTGACAGCTTCCGATCACGAATGCCCTGCCACGTCCTATGCCTCCTTGACTCCTTAACTTTAGACATTCTCTCTTGATATGTCCAAACTCTCCGCACTCATAACACTTTCTTCCTTCATCATGGCCTGCTCCAGTATTTGCTCCCTGATTCACTATTGCAGGTGTTGTGCTCCTGCAGTGACTAGCAGTATGCCCCTTCTTCTTGCACTTCGTGCAAACAAAACAGTCACCTGGATGATGACGGTTGCACTGACTGCACCATGAAGATTTTGGTTGAGTGGTTACTGCCGTCGTGGCTGCATATTTGTTTGCCACTTCTTGTCTTTTCTCAGATGATTGTCTGGGATTCTTCCCATTAAACTTTCGCTTGTTTGTTCCAGATTTGGGAGACTCAACCTTTGAGACCACTACTGTTCCTTAGATCTCTGTGAGGGTTAGCTGATTAGCTATTCTCTTAGTGTTGTCATAGGTTGTAGGCTTTGATGCGATCACCATGCCTTTGATTTGCGATGCTAAACCCCAGATATATCGCTCAATTTTCTTATATTCAGGGGTTACAAGTGCTGGACACATTACTGCAAGATCATTAAATCTAGCGGTATAAGCTTTTATCTCTGAACCCTTCATGGTTAGGGTCCACAATTCTTGTTTCAGCTTATGTATTTCCTCCCTAAGACAATACTCCTCTATTAGCATCATTTTTAGCTCTTCCCATTTCATGGAATTTGCAGTATCAATTCCCATTGTATTCACATGGCTGTTCCACCATGTAAGTGCTGCATCAGCGAAAGTACATGCTGCAAAACATACTTTACAATCTTCTGGACAGAAGCTTATTTGAAAGACAGACTCTGTCTTTTCTATCCACCTAGTCAAATTAACAACCCCTTCATTTCCATGAAAGCTCTTTGGCCTGCAATTCATAAAGTCTTTGTAGGTACACGTTCTAGCGGTCCCTACATTGCCTTTATTTCTAACTCCACCTCTTGTGACATTAGATAGAGTCGCAGCAATTCTTTGAGCTATGATTTCTTCAAGTTCTGGTGTACTTATTGGGGGGTTTGGTTCTGATGGTTGTTGTTGGGGTGCTGATCGTTGGTTAGGGTTTAGCCGAGCACTACTCCTTCTAGGCATTTTGTTTTAGTTCCTATTATAAATAATAAGAATTTTATGAGTTTTGTTAGTCATTTAATACACGAGTACTAAATACTTCAATTATTCTTCAAAGTGTAAAACATAATGGATAACACAATGATTACGATAATATATGCTTCATATTATTACCAGCGGTTACATCAGTTTATTTAGGTTTATAAGAGAAAAGTTTCTATAAACATTGCAAAATTTGCAAGGTTTTCTACATCCTTGCTATAAACTTTACTCTTCTTGCCTTAACTAGTCTGATTTCTCTATTTACACAACCACTAGTTTTAGCTTATGTACCAGTAACCTAGGTGATGACCTAGCACGTCAGTGACATTAACCACTTGCTCCTCCAGTGCTTGAGTTCTCTGCTCAAGACTTCCTATGCGCTCCTCGTTTCTCGAGGTTTGATTGTAAAGCTCTAACTCTGCAATCCTTTCATCGTGAGTAATCATGTCGTTATAAGCGAAATTTATACGATGATGGACATCCATCACCGATTCCTGATCTCGCGTCCTTTGTCCTTCTAGCCTTCGTACTCTTTCGGAGAGATGAGTAGCCCTTCCTTCGACAATTTCCATCTTATCTTCAATTTTCACACTTTTCTCAAACAATTGAGATAAAGTGTTAACTTCGGAAGAATGTGGGGGATGTGGTCGAGATGATTGACCAGTCTCATACATCTTAGCAGCTCTTTCTTCTGCCACCCACCTATCAACGGTTTGTGCGATCCGTGCAGGTTCATCTTGAACTCTATGACTTCTTGAAGATGTTGCCTTCTGATTCTTCTTAATCTTTTGCCATATCGGTATCGATTTACGAGCCGTGCATTTCATCTTCGCTCCTCCTGGAACTTGACGGTAAAGAGTGTTCATTGGTGGTAAAGATGATGCCACCGATTCTGTCTCCTCCAATGGTTCGATCTCTTCCATAGGTTCACTCTCTTCCCATTCATTGGAAGGTAAAGGTGCTCCATCGTCAGAAGGTATTGGATGAAAGGTGGTTGGATTTATAGGGTAGTAAGGATCGCCCACCATCATGGGGAATGAAACTTCCTCTTCTTCATCCGTATCCTCGATGATTATCCATTCTCGTGAATGTGCCATGTCGAATTCCTATACATTTTGGATCACCAAGAGTTTAGTCTATCAAGTATTACTCCCAAATTAAATAGTTCATATGATCTGATCATAATAAAATGTGGTTGCGCACCTACACCTAATTGTGATAGGATCTACGCACATATAAACTTTAGTTGGAATATTTGATCTAAATCCTTGAGATCAAAAACATTCCGGGTATTAAGGTGTATTCTCATCGAGGGTCTGAGTCTTTATATATGACTCTATATTCTTATTTATTGTATTCACGCTTTAACTATTATTTGTTACTTTAGGTCTATCTGATAAGGCTCCGGCCAGTCAGGACAGTCGAAACGGCAGGATCATTTTAGCATATAGCCGTTCTGGAATCCAGCAACCCAAATCGACATGTCTATCCTTGTCACCGCTCCCGTAAGTAGTCCTTCAGTAGAATAATAAATAATACTTTTTAATGTAGGCTAAGGGATATACCTAAACCTAATAGAGTAAGCCCTAAACTATAGACCTGTTTTCCTAAGAAAGTACTAGTTCACAATAGTTAATAGCTCTGATACCAATCTGTCACACCCCCAGCCATCGGCGGAAACACCGGGTGGTGTAACGTCATTCTTCGTATCACAGTTATATAACATACATTGAACAGTACTAAAGAAAATACATACCTTTATTGATAATTGAAAGTTACATAACTGTTTTTCTAGAACCTATTACATAATATCCGACTATGACATACTTCTTAATGAACAGAAAGGTAATAGTAAAACTTCTCCTGTTCAAATACATACCAGCTTTTCAAGTTCCTGAAAACACATGCATTTTAAAATACGTCAACATAAAGTTGGTGAGTCCACAGGTTTTGACTCCATATAAAAATAATACATTTTCCACGTTCAAAAGTATAGTTTTGAAAGTATCATTTTGACCCTCCAACATTTAGTATGTATATTAGGTATAATAGTTTACTTATCAATTAAGTATTATACCTAAACATTCCTTAAACCTAAGGTATAAGTAGGGGGAAACTTATACTTAACATTAATACTTGTATACGACAAAGTATAATATTTCTAACATCTTGCTACCATGAGCCTGTAATCGCTGCTATGACATAATACCTCTGATAAAACCCACTCATGATTTTCATGAGGACAACCCACTCATGATTTCCATGAGGACAACACCGTACGCTTCATTGACGTCGGAACAATAACAAGTAAAAGGATAGTTTGTCACTCGCTTATGGTTGACTGTAGCTAACAATCACAAGTGGGGTGGTCAACCAGTATACTAATTATACACGACTTCCTCGCTCACACGGGATTAACGGTTACAGTTCAGAGAATTTCCGCTAAGATCCCCAATCTTAATTGATGAATACAATTACTCATGTAGACTTCGACGGCTTCCTATAGCTCTAACAACAAAACCATTTTCATGTCTAAAACCCTAAGTTACTAGACTATGCTTTTAAACATTACTCCTAACTTCATAACATTTAGGCAGTATAACAGCTATAACTTGAAGTAAAACCAGGTTTTATCTTGACATAAAACCAATAACAACAACAACATATAACATACCAAGTTTTATCTTGTCATAAAACTAACAATAACAACATAATTTATAAATTAACATATAGAACTTCCGAATATAACTTTGGAACTATATCGCACACAACATATATATAGAATCCTAAGTATAGCTCAAGATCTACATTAGTACAAGAACATGCTAACAAGTTGATAATAGTTGTATATATTCAAAATATTATATTTAGAACAACTATATCCCGGTTATTATAACTATCTACGTTGATACTGATATACTATCATATAGACATAATAATAACATATATACAATATTTACCATGCGTTTTCCCATGAAATATTAAAAAGTGGGGCCGTGAAACTCACCCTAGTAGCGTGATTTTATGTAATCTAAGCAGAAAGAGTCAGCGGTACGAGGTCGTCGGGGCTCGTGATGCAAGAGGGCTTCAGCAAATGAGAGAAAGGAAAGAAGTTCAGGTGTAGGAATAGCTGAAGTCGAACCTGTTATTTATAGGAAGATTTTTGGCCTCTCACGTCGTGAGCCATGGCTGGTCACCCCGTAGACTTGCCATTTGCGTCCCTAGCTTCGGAAGGTGGCCATGTGACTCCTCACGTCGTGAGATATCCTTGCTCACGTCGTGAGCTTAGAACTTATCCCTTCGTAGCCTCGTCACGCACCTTCTAGGTCCGAAATGTGGCAAAATGACTCCTCACGTCGTGAGTTTGTATGCTCACGTCGTGAGCTCAGTCGGATTAGGGTTTCTGACAGCTGTATCTTTGGAAGGTGGTAACTTTCACATATGAACTCCGTTTTTGACGTTCTTTATATGCACGCGTAGGTATTTACGAGTGCTACAACTCTATTTTAGAATCCAATAGCTAATTCTAAAATTATTTTAAATTCCTCTTATTATAGAGATTTATAGTGTTCGGTTTATCATAACTTCTTCATGCGAAGTCAGATTTAGACATTCTCTATATTTTTGGAATCGTATGGACGTATACTTTGAGTTGTATCATAAAGAAAGTTCATATTTGTATTAGAATTTATCATGAACAACATAGTTCGTTATCACATTACTAGTTTAACAAAATCACATTACATGATTAGCATAATCACATGTGATTGTCTATTGACCTATTTTGCCTGGTGTTACATTCTCCCCCCGTTAGAATAATTTCGTCCCGAAATTTATCTTATGGATGGGGTTTCGTCAAACAGTTGGGGGTATTTTTATTTCATCTGATCTTCATGTTCCCAAGTAAATTCAGGTCCTCGTAAATAGTTCCATCGAACTTTCACTATGGGAATACGACTTTGCTTTAATCGTTTGACTTCTCGATCCATGATCTCGACAGGTTCTTCTACAAAGTTGAGTTTCGTCTTAACTTGTATCTCGTCGAGAGGTATAACAAGGGTGTCATCGGATAGACATCTTTTGAGATTTGATACGTGAAAAACATCGTGCATATTACTTAGTTCTTGAGGCAACTTGAGTTGGTATGCGACAGAACCAATTCTTGCTAGAATTTCAAAAGGTCCTATATACCGTGGGTTTAGTTTGCCTTGTTTCCCGAATCGAATTACGCCTTTCCAAGGACCTGCTATTTATAGGAAGATTTTTGGCCTCTCACGTCATGAGCCATATAGTCTCACGTCGTGAGCCATGGTTGGTCACCCCGTAGACTTGCCATTTGCGTCCCTAGGTTCGGAAGGTGGCCGTGTGACTCCTCATGTCGTGAGATATCCTTGCTCACGTCGTGAGCTTAGAACTTATCCCTTCGTAGCCTCATCACGCACCTTCTACGTCCGAAATGTGGCAAAATGACTCCTCACGTCGTGAGTTTGTATGCTCACGTCGTGAGCTCAGTCGGATTAGGGTTTCTGACAGCTGTATCTTCAGAAGGTCGTAACTTTCACATACGAACTCCGTTTTTGACGTTCTTTATATGCACGCGTAGGTATTTACGTGTGCTACAACTCTCTTTTAGACTCCAATAGCTAATTCTAAGTTTATTTTAAATTCCTTTTATTATAGAGATTTATAGTGTTCGGTTTATCATAACTTCTTCATGCGAAGTCAGATTCAGACATTCTCTATATTTTTGGAATCGTATGGACGTATACTTTAAGTTGTATCATAAAGAAAGTTCATATTTGTATTATAATTTATCATGAACTACATAGTACGTTATCACACTACTAGTTTAACAAAATCACATTACATGATTAGCATAATCACATGTGATTGTCTATTGACCTATTTTGAGTGGTGTTACAGAATTGACTATGGAAACATAGTCAACTCGCTAACATGTGCATATAATCAGATGATTTTGATTTGATATGAGAAACTTGGAAAGATCCATCTTAGAAAATGTTAGGTGTACAAATTTAAGCAACAAGGAATTCCATCGTGTTGGGAGTTTACTATGGTGACATAACCAACAAGCCAACTGGTGCATATAATCAGATTATTCTGATATGAGCTTTTTGGAAAGATCGATTATGGAACTACATTGCATGTTAAAGACTTTTGGAATTAACATGGAAAAACATAGAGACTCCAAACTTCAAAGAACTAAGTATATTGATAAGATTAACGAAATAAGGAATTTCACAAGTTGGAATTGGCTATGGTCGGATGATTCTGACTTAGTATGGACAACTTGTAAAGATCCATCGTGGAGTTACATAGCATGTTGAGAACCTTATGGGACCAACATGGATAAGCATAGAATTCAAAGTTTTAATTGCTCCTATGGTTAGATGTCATGAAATAAGTGTCAAGAAAAAGAAAGCCAATTGTCCATAGGCAAAAGGATGTTCTTAGTTGGTGTATCCAACTGCAACATCAAATGCAAAGAATAATAGGTAGTCCCATTCTGAGACATATTTTGATATGCTAAAATAATTACTAAGAAAAGGACTAAGAAAAGGACTAAGAAAAGAACAAATGCCCAAAGTAATCTAATGTAGACTAAAACCTAAAGAAGAATTGATTAATCAACAATAATGAGGAACCACCATAGTTTTCTAAAGGATCAAGAGTCAACTTGTTCTTCCAAGTGGTTAGTCTATAATTAGAATAACGAATCCATAACATCATTGGTATATTACTTCAAATCCTTAAGTGTTTCACTAAAGGATGAGTACTGACACTTTGCAAGAATGTGCAGTGACCAAAAGGAAGTAATGGAATATATCATAGAGAAGGTATTATGATCAAGGACATCAATTCGAGTTCCTTTTCTGCCTGTAGGATCATAAGATGACTCGTTCTCTGAAATGTTAATTTTATGGTCTTATGATTCAAATTGTTTATACAATGTTTGAGGAGATAGTTCTAGCTTATTTAAATAAAGAATGTTCCATATGTTTTCTATTTAAAAGTAAGTTATGAAATTTTTAAGGCTAGTATAGTAACAATAGTTTAATGGAGACTCATTGGTTGGATTAAATGTAGTTACGGAATCATCTTCTTGAATAAGAGTCGCATTACCAAATATCCAGTTGGATCGGATTTTGGAATTCATTTCACCTTAAGTTTTATGATGAATGCAAATCTTATTTGTCAAGAATGATAACACTGACACCATCAAATGGAAAAGTATTAGCTAGAATTAGTTTACACTAATTCGTCGTTTAGATTAACCACAATGCATGTTGATCTATATATATCCAAAATGTTTAGATCACCATTTTTGAATGAGAAGTGCATCATCAAATATTCAGTTGGATAGAATTTTGAATGTCATTAGACCACAAGTCTTTTGACTGATACATATCTCATAGTATCAAGATAAATGATGAACAAATGACTTTGTGATGTTATAAGTTGTTGGAATTAGTTCACGCTAATTATCCCTTTAGATTGGTCACAAAATGAAGTTCATTGTCAATTGGGCAAAAGGATAAGAAACTCAGATCCAAGAGGATAGTGAGAATCTTGATCAAAAGGTTAATGATCATCTAATGGAATTGTGAAGGAGTTTCACAACTCGTCTTAAACCAAAGTATTTCCATGTGCAATCTAATTGGATAAAGAATCAAAATCATTATTTGATTTGTAATTAATGGGTCGTATTGTGCTTACAAACAATTCATGGATTGTACCATAAATAAGTGTTACAAGAGTCCTTGGTCTTGTACAAATTAAGAAAGTTTTACGTTGTAAAAGTTGGGCTATTTCGAGGACACCCCAACTACGTTTCTTGGAAACCATAGGAGAACAAAGTATTTGTTGCTCGAAGGATAGTCTTTCGAAAGAAAGAGATGATATCCAAAAGAACTTGTGGGTGCCACATTGATCTTGATAAGACACAAATACCAATTAACGAAGAGCCTAAAGGAAAAACACTAGCACTTAATTAGACGTTAAAACATGTTAAGTATGATGGAATCCCTATACGTCTTCCACATAGATATGATATAAGATGTCAAGGACCTTGTTGAATCCATGTCACATGGGAAATGATTCACTAATAGATTACGATCAGAGTTTATCAACTATCAGAAGCTATGGAAGGCCCAATAAGCCACAATTGGAGGAAGATATAAGGAATGAGATTCGGTCCATGTATGTTTGATATTTGAATTGATCCAACACTTGGTGTTAAAACCATATAGTGTTTGTAGATCTTCAAATGATGACAAACATAGATAGGAACACACATATATTCAAACCAAGATGGGTTGTGAAAGATATGTAGGTTTGAGAAGTCGGCTTCACCTTGCCATCTTTAATGTCGGCTTCACCTTGCCATCTTTAATGTCTTGCAGATACTTTGGCCAACTTCGTTTCCAATGCCCTTTGTCATTGCAGTAAAAGCAAGTGGATTCTTTGGGATCAGAGATAGGAGGAGCATCAGAACTGGATTTACCTTTGGGTTCATTACTTGAAGACTCGGCTTGAGACTTTCCTTTTCAGTTTTGCTTTGGAGGACCTTTCCTCTTGTTCCCCTTCCCTTGACCAATGGACAGAAGGGGAGCACTAGAAGGAGTGGAGGCAATACTTTTTCCCTTCATCCCTGCTTTAGTTGTTCGCAGGAGGTTGTGCAATTGAGCCAAGGCTGCCTCATTTTTGTTCAGATGATAGGTCAAGATGAACTGATCATAACAACTTGGTAAGGAGTTCAAGACAATTTCAATAGCCAACTCCTCATCAAAATGCACATTAACACTAACAAGGTGATCCAAATACCGTTGCATCCTTTGTACGTGGCTGCTAGAAGACTATCCCTCTTTCATTTTGCTTGTTCTGAGGAACTTTACCACCTCGTACTTTTCTTGACGAGCTCGCTTCTGGTACTTTTCCATAAGGTCCTTGTTCATCTCGTACGGCCAGTAATCCTTATAAAATCTTTGCAACTCAGGATTCATGGTGGCTACCATGATGCAAGGAACTTTTGTTGCATCATTGTAATGCTTCTTGTAGGCGGCTAGTTCTTCAGGAGTGGCCTTCTCTTCGTCAATCTCATTTAGTTCTTTCTCAAGGACATACTCATTGTCCTCGAAACAAAGGGCCATCTTAATGTTGTACATCCAGTCGTTGTAGTTGGTACCATTTAATTTCACCTTCGAGCAGATGTTCAATAACGAAAAGTTTTGGGAGGAAGAAGAGGAACCAGAAGCATCATTTGAAGTAGACATCTGTAAAAAGAAGGTAGTTTTAGTGAGATAGGAATAATCCTTAATATAACAACCCAAAATATATTAAGGCTAGGATCCAACTAAAAAATTCACAACCTAGAAAAGGGATGTCGTAATCTAATTGTAATTTTATAAAGGTATGTAAATGATGATTTACCAATTCCACCAACAGAAATGAAATTTTAAAAGGAAATTAAGTTTTAATGAAATTCCTAGATCTTTTGAGATTCATTGAAACTATTCAATGACATGTTTAATCTCAAATTATGTTCTTCCATTTGTGACTGAGATACCGAGGATCACAAACAAGATGTGAATAACCATGCAAATTAGCTTGGCACTCTCGATGTCATTTATCATCTCATTTTAATGTGTCAGTTAACCACACACACTCCATTAATAACTGATAATTTTCGAGATGCCCATTGTTACTCTTTATAGTCACTATTAGTGTGTCGGTTAACCACACACGCTCCACTAACTACTATAAAGTATAATGTGCAATTTCATGGGTTAGCATACAAATTCACATTTTTCCTAAAGTAACTAAGATTGAGATTTTTCAAAAGGGTTAGTTACTTTTAATAGCATTATACTTTTAATGAGAATTATATGTCCTATCAAACCCGTCCGGCTAACGACCCTCCACTAATCAAGGAAGCGGTGGGTAAGAGTGGACATCCATTCACTACCATTTTATAGGCAGTTTCCTTATATCCCCCTTATAGACTAGCTTCGTGAATGAGGCGTACTAGCGGTTCGACTGACTTAGTCTTATGCATATAGTAATTATTAAACTTTTAATTTTACATATAGTATAAGGTGTATTTTAAAACCTTTTCAAAATAAAAGGTTTATAATTAAATTTTTGAAAATTAAATAATTAATTTAAATTTAAAAATAAACCAAATGATTTAATAATTATCTATTAATTAACATTTAATTAATTATATTAAATCAAATAAGGATTTCCCAATAAAATTAATCAATTAATTTGATCCTAATCCTTATACCCCTAAATTTTTCAAAAATAGGTATAGGATTTATCCAATTATAATTATCCAACAAATTAGCTTTTTTTAAAATTTCGAAACTGATGTGGTTATGGTCTCTATTTAAACTAGAGATTATTAAGTAGAGAACTTAATATTTGATGGAGATTAGTCATTTCATTTAGGATACTACTGTGTTCCACCTTAATTTCGAATTTCGTGGGGAGGAGGGTTAGGGTTTCAAAACCTAAACCCTAATTTCGAAACTTAGGGGGCAAGAAACCCTAATCCAATTTCGAAATTTGTTGCCTTATAGGGTTTGATTGCCATAAACCCTAATTTGAGAAAATTCAACAATTATAGCAAATTCAATTGAAAACAAACCTAACGCTCTGATACCACTGATGGGTTTTAGGCATAACAAAACAAACTTAAAACTCTTAAGTATGCATGCAACCTAAAACAAGATCTATGTTTTCACTATTGAACCTATAACTATGAACATCAAAATAAGAACCCTATGAACCCTAGGTAATTTTCGAAATCACTAAAGAAAAGGTGTAGGGTTACATACCTTTTAGTTGTTATTGTAAACAACTAGAATTCCTCTTGTTGATCTTTTGGAACCAAGCACCACAAGCGTCGTGCCTCTGATGGTTCACACCCAAGCTAGCAAGAGGAAAACTATAGAGAGGAGAAGAGAGCCAAGATTTCGTCCAATGCTTGTAGAATGAAAGGGATAGACGAAATCAAGAGCTAGGGAGACCTTTATATAATTGAGCAATCTTGGGCCAAAGCTAGGTTTTAAGGGATAAGCCCTAGATTCCTTTACTTGGTGACCAAGCAGCCCAATCCCTTATCCAAAGGGTCGTGGACGAAAATTCTAGGTCTTCCCTAGAAGTTTTCGTCCACCTCATCTAATGAGGTTCTAGAGCCTTCCTTCTCAACTTTCAATAAATAACCAAACAGTCCATGTACTTTTAATTAATCCAATTAATCCCAAAATTAATTCCAATTAATTTCTGATTAATTATTAATTAAATAATATGATTTCTAATTAATATATTATTTTCATAATACATTAGTAAACCATTTATTTAATTTGTTATTCACATAATAAATTAATCTTTCTCTCTAAAAGTCATCTTGTCCAATTACTAGTTTTGAGGGCAACCAAAAAAGATTGTGCTACTATCAATTTAAGTATATATCAATTTTAGTTATGGGCTTAGACACTTAATCCAACAACTATAAATAACAATGTCATTTTGGGTTACAAGCAAGAACAAAATAAACCAGCACTGAAAAGATATTTATTTTGGGAACTTGTTTTGTTAATTGATTAATAGATTAATTAATTAATTAGAAAACATGGAGAATATGGAATATTTTATAATGGTTTTGTTTCTTGGATAGTTACCAAAAGAGTAGATAATTACTAATAGATTTGGTAATTATCTTTAGGGTTTCAAACGACCTCCCTATAAATAAAGGGGTCAAATCCCAGTTTTGGATGGATGAAAACTTAGCCTTCTTACTCTAAAAGCCGAAACCCTGAGAAAACCTTAGAAAACTAGAAGGCTCGATGGCACGTCGTGACACCTCTTTTGTCACGACATGACGATGATCAGAATCATCGATTTGAGCTTGTATCGTGTTAGGTCGTGGTGGTTTGTTCAGATCTGTTAGAGTTTTGCGTCTTGGGTACGATTATAAAAGATGAACTCTCATTTGGGTTCTCTAGTCCAAGCAACTGGTTTTGTCTTAATAAGAAATCTATAATAAATCTAAGGTATGTTTTCTATATATTGAGTTCTAATAAGTTGCATAGATTTGTTGAGTTTAGATCCATATGTTTCGAGTTTTAGATCAAATTGTTTGTTGTTTTCGTTGCCATTTTGGTTGTTCTAATGAGGCTCGAAACCCATCATGAACAACATCTGATAGAGGAGTGGACATCATGAATAGAAGTTGGTGGAGAGAGTGGAGCATGCACAAAACATGGTGGAGGGGGATGCGTAAAAAAAATATTAAGGTTAGAAGATATTTTCTAAAACCAAAAGATGTTTTTTTATCTACTATAAAAACAAGTCAAAGAGACTTTTTTGTATTTTGCCTTCTAAAAAACAAATGCTCTTTAGATGTAATGTCTACCCATCCAGAGACATAAAAAGTTGACATGACAATCTGAGTCTATGTGTCGTGTATACGGGCCAGACACGAATTAAATGACACAAATTTGTCAAAAACAAACATGAAACAGATTGTAAAACGTGTTTGGGTATCAAACATGAACACAACATGTAATTAATCTTTGTGACACGTGGGATGACACAAATATACATGTTTTAATCGTGTTATACAAATAAACATGAATTTACACTAATAGAATGTTTATAATGTTATTTACTAAATTGTTCCTAATATTTTAGTAAATGTAAACTTTATCCCCTAAATAATTAATAACTAAAACAACAAGATCAAGAAAATTTAGGGGTTGAATTTGTATTTTTTTTTTCATTTACATAGGACCGGTTATACGTCTGTGTCTATACGTGTTTAAACATATACATCTGTGTTTGACACTTGTAAGACACGAAATATGAGATTTAGAATGTGTATCGACACAAATAGACACAAAGCATGAATTTCTAAAACTCTTACACGGAAAGCTCGTGTAATGTTCGTTTCGTGTCAATTGTTTCGTGTATCATATTGTCGAGTCTAACGAAAAATCAAAACAAATTTTTCTTAAAAACAAACACTATCTTTTTTTGGGAACCGGCGAGATTTTATAAAATGCAAAAGCTTGCGCCAAACAAAACAGCAAAAAAAAAAAAAAAAAAAAAAAAAAAAAAAAAAAACGCAAGACTCGCCATTCGCCGTTAACATACGTTTGTCATAATGGACTAACCAGCCCATAACTCCTTTTATGTGAATTGGTATTCCCTAAAAGGATATTTATTTGTTCGTTCATATTGCAAAAGGCTCAGCCCACTAAAAACCCATTATATGAGTAAACCAACTATGCATAAAATAAAACCAGACTTTGGGTTATCCTTTTTTGCTCCCAAAACATGATATATATATATATATATATATATATATATATATATATATATATATATATATATATATATATATATATATATATATATATATATATATATATATAGACTTTGGGTTATCCTTTTTTGCTCCCAAAACATGATATATATATATATATATATATATATATATATATATATATATATATATATATATATATATATATATATATATATATATATATATATATATATATAGGGAAAAGTTCAATAGAGAACCAATATGGATCAAAGAACCAAGGAACCCATCTTAACCATCTATTTTTTTTAATCTTGGCCATTAATCCTTAATTAACCAAAAAAAACACGGAGGGGCATTTTGGTAAGTTCAGCGTCTAATCTAATGTTGTTGTTTGTCTCCGTTAGCGTCTTCTGTCACTGTCCTTCATCGATCGATCCAAAATCTCGGCTGTTCTTCGAAATCAACATTTTTCATCCAATTTACTAATAGTTTCTTCAGATTTCAGCTAATCATCAGGTATTTTTAATATCTATTCATCTTTCGTTTATGATTATTAGGTCAATTCCGATGCATTGTTTATCAACTTATTTTTATTGTTATTGTAATCGTCTATTGTCAAATTCTGTTGATTTTACCGTTTAATCTTCAAATTGTTATGTTTTTATTGTTAATTTGCTATTTTTATGTCGTATGTTGAATTTGCGTTTGATGTTACTGTTTTTCATTCGACCGTTTTTGTAATCATTCGTCTGTAATGCATATTCGACATTTAGATAATCAATTATATCTTGTGTATCTTCTGACATTTAAGTTTTTTCCAAACTTTTAGTGATTTTGAGAATCTTATCTTATCTTGTGCATATATTTTAAAGTTTTGTGATTATCTTGTTTATTTGTTTCCTTTTTTGTGTAATTATCAATTCTAAATTTCTAATCTGTATATAAACTCCAGGTTACCGACGATTCATTATGAGTTCTTTGAATTCTTGTTCAGATTTGCATTCAACTATTAATGAACAATCACGTAAGTTTTTTTTTCTTAATATAAATTTCACATTTTCTATATAATGTAATAAAATATATGTTTTTTTTGTTTTGCAGTTCATGATCAGTCATCTTCAAATATGAATATTGATCATTCAAATAACAGTAATTTTTGTTCAGATTTGCATTCAATTATTAATGAACAATCACGTAAGTTTTTTTTCTTAATATAAATTTCACATTTTATATATAATGTAATGAAATAGATGTTTTGTTTGGTTTTGCAGTTCATGATCAATCATCTTCAAGTATGAATATTGATCATTCAAATAGCAGTAATTCTCATTATAGTTTTGATTTTGAACTCTACAATACTGAAAGTTTTAAGCTTATTCCTTATGATAAGTTGATACATAAGAAGCCTTTCAAAGGATTGCTGTTTGATTCATTGGACATTGGTCTTGACTTTTACAAGACTTATGGTCAAGAATGTGGTTTTGATGTGAATATGTCAAGTCAAAAAAGATACAATGATGGCACAATTCGTATTAGATATTCGACATGTAGTAGATCTGGTTTCACGGAGTCATTCAAGAATGAAAATGTTAATGTGAAATTTTCAGATGTTAAGAGAAGGAGAACTTCTTCTAAGAAGAACGGATGCCCTACTGTTTCAAAGTTCAAAAATCTCTGATGTTCTTTAATGTTCTACATTTATGTGTTTGTTGAAGATCATAACCATGAACTTGTTGCTCAAGATCAGTTGCACTTATTAAGGATTAATAGGACAATGGATTTTCTTGATGAATCCTTTATACATAAGGTTGGTACTTGTAACATTGGTGCTTCAAAAGCTTATAACTTGGTGAGTAGTATGAAGGGTGGCTTTGATTCTAGGGGAGGGACTGCAGCTGACTTTAAAAAATTTCATAGAGATTTGAATTGTAAAATTGGTGTCAAAGATTCCCAAATGGTTGTGGATATATTGACAAACAGAAAATTGTGTTTCTCTAATTTTTCATTTGAGGTTCAAAAAGATGTTGATGATCATCTTACTGGACTTTTTTGGGCTGATGATACTTCGAAAGCCAACTATAAGGAATTTGGAGATGTACTATCTTTTGATGCTACTTATCAAACAAATAAGTAATTCCTAATCCTTATTTGTTCTTTTTATGGTATTTGTTCTTTTTAATAATACCTATCAAAAAAAAATTCAGGTATTCTATGGTATTTGTTCTTTTTACTGGAGTTGACTACCACAAGCGTTGTGTTACTTTTGCTGCTGTTTTACTAGCTCGTGAGACAGCAGATGCATATGTGTGGTTGCTTGAAGTGTTTCGTAAAGCATTTGTCAAGCCTCCCATGATGATTGTAACAGATCAGGATTCATCAATGAAGAAAGCTGTTAATTTTGTTTTTCCTGAATCGAAGCATAGACTATGCATGTGGCACATCACTCAAAAACTTGAGGAAAAGGTATATTTTTTGTTTCTTGATTCCTATATATGTTTATAACCATATAGATCATAAAGCATATAGTGAATTCACAATGTAAATTTTCATATGATGAAAGGAACTGTAACGCCCCGATTCCAAGTATGGATTTAAATAAAGGTTAACTGGTTTAATGTCCTACTCGACGAGTTGGTTGCCCTACTCGTCGAGTAGCAGCGGGGTTGGAACGCGTGTTTAGTGACCTACTCGACGAGTCCACTAAGGGACTCGACGAGTAGGAGTTGGCAGATGAAACCCTAAATCTCGGGGTTTTGCACCCTATTTAAGGAATGATAAGCCTCCTATGGCCTCTTTGCAGTCTTTGAGAGCCCCTTAAAACCTTAATACGTGTGTGTGTGCCCATTGTGTGTTTGAAGCTTGAAGAGAGGATCCTTGGAGGGAGAAGGCTTAGAGGAGAAGGAGATTGGAGCAAGTAGAGTGTGGGAATCAACTCTTATCTCAGTTATCATCTTCTGGAGGTAACCAAATCGCCTTTTCTTTGTGAATCTCTTCTATTGGTTGAGTTTTAGGGCTTTGGTGAGATATTAAGTTGGAAAGATGAGCTATGGGCTAGATCTGAGGTTGTAACTTTAGATCTGGACCCTCCTTGGATTCTATAAGCATAAAGTTTCAGTTTTGGTCGTGATTAAGGTCCCTCTTGAGCATGAAGTTCCATTAAGAACTTAAAATAGGCATTTAGAGCCTTTATAGCCATGCATGCACGTAAAGTTTGCAACTTTACGTGATAAGCATGCCCTAGAAGCTTGGATCTGTGATTTGGAGCCGCTGCATGGCTCAAAACAAGTCTGTATGGAAAAAGGACTGAATGGACTCGGCGAGTCGCAAGGTTGACTCGACGAGTCACATGAAGATGGCCATGAACTCGATGAGTTGGATGAATAACTCGGCGAGTCCGATGAAGATTACCATAAGACTCGGCGAGTTGAAAAACAACTCGGCGAGTCGGATGAGTTTTCCCCAAGTTATGAATGTGTGTGTGTCCGTCGTGTGCAAAAAGGAAAACTCGACGGGTGGCCTTAGAGTTGGTCGAAAATCGGAGAAACTCGATGAGTCACCTCGATGACTCGGCGAGTGGGATAGTGCTTCAAGGAACTCGACGAGTAGCTGAGGGTACTCGGCGAGTAAGGTCAACATGGACTGTTGACCTGGACTGAGGACTTTGACTTTGACCAGGGGTTGACTAGTGAGTTATGGAGTACCTTATAAGGTTAAGGACTTATGAGTATATTGTGCTATGGTATTAGGTGGTGGAGCCTGTGCCAAGTGATTCGAGAGTTGGGTTTTATCTTCCGGGTCGACATTTGCGAGGTGAGTTATCCTCACTATACTAAGGGGTCTAAGGCACCAAGGCCGACCCATTGGATATGTTATCCTAGCAGTGTTAGATGTTGGGTATGAGTTAGTGTTGCATGCTAGTAGTTATGCCAGTTAGGTAGACCTGTAGGACTACCTGTGATGTTATGTGATTATTGCATGCTCAGTGGTTATGATATGTGTTTGTTATATGGGATGGGTTGAGGTTGTACTGCTTCGTGCGGTAGCCAACAAACCCTAGGAGCAATCCAGTTACGGGCTAAGGGAGACTCGTACTGTGGGCTCGGGAGCATTCCAGTTACGGGCTGAGGGAGACTCGTACTGTGGGCTCGGGGGTAATCCAGTCTGTGGAGCTGGGGACCCATTACATATTGTTCAGTTGGTTATGGTTACGGGCTAAGGGAGACTCGTACTGTGGGCTCGGGAGCATTCCAGTTACGGGCTAAGGGAGACTCGTACTGTGGGCTTGTGGGTATTTCAGTCTGTAGGGTTGTGGACCCGTTATGTGCTGTTCTGTTCAGTTTGTTATGATATGTTATTGTTGACATGGTTATATGGACTGTATGTGTATCGGTATTTTGGGGGTAACTCACTAAGCTTTCGGGCTTACAGTTTCAGTTTATTGTTTCAGGTTCTTCAGGGGATCGTGGCAAGGCGAATGCATGATCGTACAGCTCCTCCTGTTATGTTTATGTTTCTGGGAATACTCTGATAGAATGTATTTTGAAAACAAATTTGTAATGTTTTGATGAACTTGACATGTTTTGAAAGTTTAAATTTGTTCGAAATTTTTGGGTGTTACAGGAACAAATCTAAATCATAAATCACACTGTGAATTCATAATGTGAACCAAATGTTATGTTAATATGAATTACGTCAAATATTCAACATATGTAATGATTCTTATGTGTTTCTTTTTTTAGATTCCTATCGATGTTTATAACCATCCGGACTTCCAGAAGACATTTTTTGATATTATATGGAATCTTCAATGTTCTCCACAAGATTTTGAAAGTTCATGGTCAACAATGTTAGATAAGTTTAATCTAAAAGAAAATGACTGGTTAAGGTCTGTTTTTAAAATAAGGGATTTATGGATTCCAGCTTTTATGAGAGATCTTGAACTTTCTGGTTTGATGCGAACTACTTCAAGATCAGAGAGTCTGAATAATGCTTTCTCACATTTTTTGCATCATAAATCAAATTTGGTGAAGTTCATGATGTCGTTTGATAGTGCAATGGAGAAGCAAAGGCATCATCAATCTTTATTAGATTATCAGTCCACAACTACTACCCCCAAGCTAAGGACTCCTTTGGCTATTGAAAAGCATGCATTGGAAATTTATACACATAATATTTTCTTGGACATTCAGAAAAAGTTATATAAATCCGTGTTTTATTGTGTTCAAGAATCTGTAGTTATTGAAGATGAAAGTGAAGTTTATGTTTTGAGAGATAAGAAGAAAAAAAAGTTGATTGATAAAAATGTGAATGAGGATGAAGAATCTGATGACTTTTATCAAAATAGTCTTCCTTCTCATTGTCCTAATACTCGTTACAAGGTATGTCTCTTTGTCCTAATATAGTTTATTAAATATAAAATGTAGTTTCAAAATTCACACTGTGAATGTAGGATGTTTTGCTAATTTATAGTGTGAATTTTTATAGAGTTATAAATTGGTTTGTACTTTTCATTAGATTAGTATGGAATATGTTTTTTTTTTTTGTGAATTTGATTTGAAGTACATATTTATATTATGGTATTATGATTTCTAATGTCCTGTTGATTAATAATGTGAATTGATGTTAATTTGTATAAATTTTTATCGAATGGTATGAGATGGAATTTCTTATTCACATATTAATTTGTTTATTAATGATAATTTTGTAGGTTGTATTTAGTAGAAGGGGTGATAGCATTAGCATCAGTTGTAGCTGCATGTTTTTTGTCCAGGAAGGATTGTTATGTCGTCATATGTTTTTCATATTAAATATGAAAGAGTATGATGAAATTCCATCAAATTTCATTTTGAGGAGATGGGGAAAAGATATCATAGCTGATGGGTTGTTGAGAAAAAAATACTCATGAAGGGTCCAATTAGTGGTTTGGTCTAGGCTTTCTATGTAATAGGTTCTTTTGAGTCAATTTATAGCTTTTGGTAGTTTGTGAGTTATTTATGGCCCGACAATGAGTTTACGGCCGTAAACCTGTTTACGGCCGTAAACCCAAGGCCGGCCCAGGTCCAGTATATATAGAGGTATGCTAGGTCATTTATTAGTTGTTGATGCCACAGAGTTCACGGTTGTTATTACCACAAGTTGTACCAGACGTTATTCTAATAGAAAGCGTGTGCAAGCTTGTTATCATTCTTGTTTCTACTTGTTCTTTATTGTTAACTGATTGTGTTTGCTGTTTGATCACTGGTAAGATCCGTTTTAGGACCTTACAATTGGTATCAGAGCAAAACCAGCGTCAAAAGCACTCTACAATCGATTTGTGACCGTGTTCTTATTTGTTTGCGACTGAAGTTGGTGTTTGCTGAGAAAGGATTTCAAGCTTCATTCAAAAACTGCGTTTTTCTCAAGTTTCTGGGAGATTACGGCCTTAGCTTACGGCCGTAAACTTAGATTACGGCCGCAAACTCCCATCAGTTCTTGAACCGTGAACTTGGTTCTTGGGCCGTGAATAAGGACTGTTCATAAACCGGAAAATTAGATTCTTGGACCGTGAACTTAAACCGGAAACACCTTACGACCGTAAACTCCAGACCGTGAACAGAGTTTACGGCCGCAAACTCTCTTTTGACCGTGAACATAGTTTACGGCCGCAAACTCGCCTTTGACTGTGAACTTGTGTTTGACCGGAAACTTAATTTATTTTTTTTTAATTTTTGTTTGATATTAATTTAATATTAATGGAATCTCAAAGTCAAAATCATTTTCACGAACTTGATATTGTCATGGGAACTACTACGCGTATTCCAAGGTTAATGTCTGCAGATGGTTTTCCTGAGTGGAAGTACATGATTGAAAAATATATTAAAATGAAGGATTTCAAAGTCTGGAGAAGCATTCTTAGAGGACCTGTCAGAATCACTGTTACAGTTGGAGGACAGGTAATTGACAAGGCTGTTGAGAACTACACTGATGAGGAGTTTGAGAAAGTTGAAGAGCAGGAAAGGGCTTTAGCCAATTTAACCATGGCATTATCTCCTGATATTGCTCAAGGTTTTAGAGAATACACTTCAGCTAAGGATTTGTGGGAAGCCCTAATTGAGGTATATGAGGGCAATGAAGATATAAAAACGAGTCGCCAGGACATGTTGAGACAAAAGTTCAATATGTTCAACTACATTCCAGGAGAGACTCTTGAGGCTCAGCTGCAACGGTTCACAACTCTCACCACTGACATGAGCATATCTAGGATTTTTCTGACCAAGTCAGAGATTAACAAGAAACTTCTGAATGCTCTTCCTAGATCATGGGACATGAATGTTGTTGTGATCAAGAAGACCAAGGATTTAAATCGTCTCACTCTTGCTGAAATCATGGCGATCATCAAAGCTTGTGATATTGATGACAAGCAGAGAGAGATAAACCATTTGAACTCGTACTCTACTGCAAATCTTGGAATCTCATCTAACAATGATCTCTCATCAATCATGTCTTCCTCAGGTCAAGCTTTTGCTGCTCAACAACCTCAGATTCAGACTCTTGCTACTGCATCATCCACCCTCATTCAAAAATCAGTCATTTGTCACTCCACAAGCTGTTCCCCATCCAAATGTGCCAGTTGTAGCATCTTCTTCAAACACAAAGGATACTGATGAAAATCTGGCTCTAGCTACTGGGCTGGTTAACTGCTACAATGCTTTTGTAGCTGGAGAGCTTCCACCTCAGCTATCATTTGCTGACCTGGATCAGATTCATCCCGAGGACGTGGAAGATATGGACATCACATGGCAGATTGCTATGGCTGTTTTCAGGGCCAAGCAGTTTGCTAAGAAGACAGGGAAGAGCAACTGGGGCATGAATGCAGACAAGAAGGTGGGTTTCAACAAGGGCATGCTGCGATGTTTCAACTGCCACGAGCCAGGTCATTTTGCTCGTGATTGTCCAAAGCCTGATCGTAGGACGAACAACAGGACGATGGTTGCAGTGGGAAACAACCGTGCAGGTGCTGTGGCTAATGGTGAAACTGCTATGGTCGCTCAGTCTTTTGATTGGGAGGACCAGATTCAGGCTTTGAATATGTCAGGGCCAGAAAATGCTCACCTAGCTCAGATTGATGATGCTTCCTTGAAGAATGATGCAGCTGATCCCGAAGCAGAGATGATGGAGCTGCAGCTTGCTCTAATGGTGTCTACTTCTTCCGAGCCCAAGAAAAGCGAGGTAAATCTACCGTCTTGTTCTCATGCATGTAATGAATATGTTAAACTTCTTCATGATGAAATTCAGTTATTACGTAGAGAAGTAGAGGACCTTAGATATGAGGGCTACCAACTTAGGAAAGGACAAAAGCCTCTTAAGGCCCAGTTAGAAACTAAAATAAAAGATTTTAGAAGAATTCAGGCAGAATACAGTGAGAAATGTGAAATGTATGATTATGTTAAAAGACAAAATGATGAGTTAATTACCGAGCTTGATACATTGAAAAGACAATTTGAAACTGCAAATTTTGATTTTAGAAAATTTGATGGATCAAGCGAGGTAGTTGCCAACATGATTGATCACTGCATGCAGTTCAAACGAAACCAACAAAAGGGCTTAGGATATGATAGTGTACCTCCTCCTTATAATCATACATATCAGTATCAACCCCTATCCAAAGATGAGATTGCCAATGAATCTTTCATGGTTTATGGCAAGCCATCTGGTTTCGTTTCAGGAGGATTTATAAATGTTGAAAGTACTGACGCTTCTACTTCCTCTGCAGATCAACCCTTAGATCAGGCGAAGCATGGAGTTGGAGTTTTTGTTTCTGTTTCTGTTCCTAATTCTGATATTTCTGTTTCTGTTTGTGATTCTGATGTTAAGACTGATAATGTTTTGTGTGATGTTTCTACTTCTGCTACTGTTGAATTTAATTTCTTTGATATGTTTGATGAACTGTTTGGTAATTCTGATGCTTGTGATTCTCATGAAAAACCATCAATTCCACAAGTCACATCATCTGAGACACCCTCACTTATCTCACAACCTATTTCTCATGCATGTTCTTCTGAAAAAGAGTAAGAGTGTCTGTCAAGAAAACAAATCTGAGAAATGTAGTACAAGTTCAAATAATAAACAGATTTGTTTTAATTGTGGCGTTGGTGGTCATATAGCTAGGAATTGTCAAAATAGGATCTTTGTAAACTATATGTCACCAAGAGGAGAGAACGAATCTCGAGGAAGGTCTTTAGTTAGAAAATCCTCAAGAGCTCGTTCTCGAAATGATGATTGGGAAGATGATCGAAGCAGAAAAAGGGCTATTTTTCAAAAGAATAAAAATGTTTTTAATAACAAATCTCCAAATAGTTTGCCAAAACCGAACAAGGCTCCGCCAAGATCGGTTTCGTCAAAAGGCAATTCTGGATCTTCAACCACTTCTGGTAGAACATCCAGAGGCTCATTGCAAACTCATAAGAAACATATTTCAAAACCACCTGAGAATGTTGTAAAACCTAAATATCATTGGAAGCCCAAATCAGTTTCTAATCCATCATCTACATCCTCTGAAGTGATTACAAATGAGGATCCTAATTTGAAATCTTTAAAGGAAAAAACAGAGAAAGTGAAAAGGAAACCCAGGACAGTGATGACCTGGGTTCCCAAATCTAAATGATCCCGCTCATTTTGCAGGGACAGTTGCGGAGGAATGTCGTCCGTCCTTAGTACGTCGACAGCGGCTGCTCCCGACATATGACTGGAGACATCTCCCAATTGACCGAAATTCAATCTTTTAATGGGGGGTATGTTTCCTTTGCCGGTGGAGAAGGTGGCAAAATCACTCAAAGAGGAACCGTCACAAATGGGGTGTTAAGTTTCGAGAATGTCAACTTTGCTCCCGAATTGAAGCATAGTTTGTTGAGTGTGTCTCAGATATGTGACAAAGGCTATTCTACCCACTTTACCGATAAAGAATGTATGATTCTCAAGCCAGGCATTGTCATCCCGGAAGAGTGGATTCTCGTCAAATCTAAGCGGGATGGGAATGCTTACATTATTGACATGAACAGTAACCTACCTGAACAAGTCACTTGCCTATTCTCAAAAGTCTCCGAACAAAACGCAATGTTGTGGCACCGACGGCTCGGCCATGCTAACGCGAAAAACCTGAATCGCCTTGCCAAGAATGAGATGGTTCGAGGCTTACCTGTCAGAGACTTCATTACATTTGAGAAGTGTGTGTCCTGTGCCCAAGGAAAACATCATAGAAAACCACACCTACCCAAGCAAGTCAACTCAATCAGTCAGGTGCTCCAATTATTACATATGGACTTATTTGGTCCGGTCAACGTCCTGAGCATCAACAGAAGCTCGTACTGTCTTGTTGTAATCGATGATTTCTCTCGGTTCACGTGGGTCTTCTTCCTTTCCAACAAAGTTCACGGTTTCCAAAAAATCCAAAAACAATAAAAATTCCAAAACATCAAAAATCAGAAAATAAAGATATTGCTGATAGTCTTGGTTGCAGGTGCTGTGACGGGAAATGATATTAGCAAGTGATAACGGGCAATCTGAATCTGCGTAACGTACCTAAATTGAATTGTCTACGCTCTGTGCTCGATGCGCTGGTAGGCATGAAAGATGTTAAATGGACTTGACTAGGAAGAGTTGAACCTAAGGAATTCAAGGACTTGAAAAACATTGACCTAGTTAGATCCGTTTAGCCTGACATTACGACGCTTGGATAGGTTGAGCAGGGAGATATACATGAGAATCTACCGGTCACATTAAATGAACCCGTATCTAGAACTGTGGATTCACTTTTCCTCGATGTGCGGATTCTGTCCTTAATTTCGGTTGGATGGGGTGACTGGGGAATTCCGATAAACTAGGTCTGTAGAAGATTATTTTCTTGCTTTCTGTCTGTTAGTCATATGTTGCCTCCTCTGCGTGATCGAGAGATCCGACCTGGACTGTAACATATGCAATTCTATCTCTCTGCATCTTCTCTCTATGCAATTCTTTCTATCTGTTAGCCACATACTGTCTCCTTTGCGTGACTCATAATCCGACCTGGTACACAGTATATGCACCATTCTCTTCTCAATCCCTCTAAAACTTCAGTTAGTCATATGTTTCACCCTCTGCGTGATTGGAAGAGATCCGACCTGGGTGTATAGCATATGCACTCTTAATCTATTTTCTCTCTTAATAATTGTCTGCTCACCCGGTGTAAGGAGTATTCTGGAAGTCCTTGATGGCTGGAGCATATCAGGAAGCGGGAAACACGTTCTAGTACATTTAAAATTGAACAATCACTATGTTGTCTGTAGATCTCGCTGCTCAATTTAGGTGGACAACAATATCCCTGGTTGTCGTCAGCTAAATGGTCCCTAAGAAATTTACTTAAGAATAAGGGCTAAAAGTGTCAGGTTATTGGTAAATTGTCCAAAATTATGTCACAAATGTTTCGTGCTTAAGTGGACCACAATACTGGCGATCGATCAGACGAAGATGTGAAAATAAGGGTACCGACAAGTGAAATAAGGCTGTCCAACAACTTTGATCCCAGCGTCACAAACTCATTTCTCAGTAATTAAATTGTTTAAGTTGTATATTTTATTTGGAGTTATTTCTATTTAATTTATTTTATTTTACTTTTATTTTTATTTTTATTTTTAATTTTTAATTTATTTTGTTAACTGTAAAAATCTAACAATTACTTTTAATTTTAAATTTTGCAGAATTAATTTTATTTTATTTTATTTTAATTTTAATTTTAATTTTAGTTTTAATATTAATCCTCAAAAAGATTTGTTTTTTTTTTAAATTTTGAAAATATTGGACTGTGTTGGATCCTGCCTTATACTGTGTGGACATCAGGTAAAGGAAAGCTAGGTATAAAAGGGGTTTACAGCCGGAATCCTCCTCTTTTTTCTGATTCCGGCCGCAAACCCTCCCACACTCTCTCTCCTCGAAATTTTTTTCTTCGATTTTTGCAAATTTACTCCGATAGCTTTGAAGGTATCTCATTTCCGACCATGAATATGCATTTCGTTCAGTGATTTGATGATTTCTGAGCCTGAAATCGACGAAAAACTGATCGACGGAGTTTACGGTCGAAGCTTACGGCCGTGAAGAGTTTGCGGCCGTAAACTCCCTTTGCTGCCATTAGCATACGGTCAAGGGTTTACGGCCGTAAACCCTCGTTGACCGTAAACCCTCGTTGACCGCAAACTCTGACTTCGACCTAATTTTTTTTAACAAATTATTAATTCATTTTGGGGTCAAAAAATTAAATCATTTAAAATTTTAATTGCTCATTTTTCTCTCTTGTCTTACTTGGTATGTTTTAGTGCAGATAAAATGGCAGCTTTAAAATTTGCAGATATGCACAACCTGGCGATGGTTCTTGCTGACCCTCCGACGGCTCATCAGGAATTTAAATCAATGATTCACGGATTGCGAGAATGCTGCTTGGCCTCTGCCATTACAATGAACACTGCTGTCTATCAGAAAATGATTCGTGAGTTCTGGCAGACTGCCAAAATGACAAGGGATGATAATGGAGCTGTCACTGTGGATGCAATCGTTCAGGGATGCAAAATTGTTATTGATGAGACCTTTGTGAGAGAGACTCTGCTGATCAACGACCTTCCAACCTTTCCCACGGAAATTGGTATTGGTGATGCTCAAAGGATTCTAAGGAAGATGGGATACGAGGGTGATTCTCCACCAACAATGAAGAAACTTATGCCGCCCTATTGGAGACTTCTAGCCCACGTGTTCGTGAGCTGCATCTCCGGCAGAAGGTCCGGTGCTGATGAGATATCCCTGAGAAACACTGGCGCTATTGTTTCTCTCGCTGCGGGGATCGACTTTAACTTCTCTAGGTTTATTCTGGACGAATTTGTGGTCAACATTAATGCCACTACTCGGGATACCTTCCTAATGTACCCTCGGTTCGTTCAGCTCTTCATCAATAAGCAATTTCCCAACTTGGTAAAGGATGGAGAAACACTCGATATGAAATCATTGGGCCCTCACACCGTTGGGCTCATTAAACAAAAATCGCAGGGGGAAGGTGATCTTTCAAGGGTTGTATCCTGTGGTTAAGTTCGGACGATTTGCTGAACCAAATGAAGCAACAGAGTCACACGGATCCTCAGATAAGATATCTTCGGAGCACACTTCGTCGGAGAAGGTGATCTCAGAAGAAGATGTGATCATCGTGTCAGATCAAGAAGGAGAAGAGACTGTTGCTCTTGCTATGTCAGTAGCCGAGGAGCATCACCTACAAACAGTTCAAGTTGAAGGAGATTACAATGAAGGGTCTTCCAAGAATACTGTTGAGCCTACTCAATATGAAGACCTTGATCTCACAGGCTTCGATACAGATGAGATTCCAACTAATTTTGGATCTAATGATGATTTTCTGTCAAACATCAACCTCAACTCGCTGCTAGATAATCTCAGTGATGTTACTCACACATCAACGGAGAGTAGGGATACAGAAGACGCTCTCGAATCAACCCCCATTACTACAGAACAAATGGTTGTCTCTTCCACTCCAATGGTGACAGTATCAGGGATTCCTCCCCGTGATGTTGTCTCACCTACATCTGAACCACTTCAGGGTGATTTCTCAACAGACCAGACTTCGCAGCCTCCGTCCAAAAGAAGACGACGAGATCCTAGAATCGGACATCTGGATTCTATCTTGTCTCAGGACTTGACATTTACTCCAACTACCACTCCTGCAATTGTAACTACGGAACCTTTACGTGAAGGCCCTAGCATATTTTTTGAAGTCGGTGGCTCCTCTATTCCACCAGGATTCTCTCCTCCAAGACCTGCTCACGATGCAGCCTCTGTGCGTTTGGCCTTGCATCTTGCTCAGGAACAAGCTGACGCACCTTCCTCTAAGGGCAAAGGAATTGCTTTTCGAGAAGGTCAGTCAAGAGAAGATGACTCCGTGATAGATGAACTTCAGAAAAGAGTGAATGTGCAGGATCAGAAAATTATTGAGTTAAATATTCGTGTTGAAGATCTCTTGAATGAGAATACAAATTTAAAGTTTCAAGTTTCTGATCTCCAAGAAGATAAAGCAATCAAGTCCAGGCAAATCTCTGAGCTCTAAGATCATTTCAATCTTTTGACCTCCAGCTACTTTGATCTCAAGAAAAAGCTTGAAGAACAATTTGGTGATAAGTATAAGACATCCGCAGATGAGCATAGAATTGATCTTCACTCTCAGGCTCATCCTATTGCCATGCCAACTGCTCAGACTTCTCGAGTGGTGAATCGTTTTGAAGAAGAACCTGCTCATGCCCCACATGTTGCACAGATTATTCGAGATAAACAAGACAAAGCCGCCGAGAAGGGACAACTCCTGTTCAAAAGGAGTTCCGACAAGAATGCACCAGGAAATCAATCCACAATCACTGTTACTGATCTCGAAACCGTAAGGTTTAGAGACACGTATGGTGATAGGTCCGGAATCGTATCATGGGGTTTCCATGATCCCCAGAAAATGTGGATTGTTCGCAGAAAGAGTGGCAAGACGGAGCTCTACAAGGATTGTCATGATTTTAACTCTTGGACCAGGGTGGATCTTTCAGAGCTGTCTCAATCTCCATTCTCAAATCCGACAGATAATCAGCAAGCAACTAACTTCAAACACTTTCTGGAAGATCAAGTAAAGAAGGGTTTTCCATCTATGAAGACTGCTGAATCTGTGATAAAGCAATATCCTGATGTTATTGATCCCAAAACTGGTAATCCCCTCCAGGTGGTGATGTGGCCTGCTACAAATCAGGTCAAACAGATTCCCGTGCTTCAAGGTTACTCGGATGGATCCTTAAGCTCTATGCTCTACTGGGTATTTGATGAAACCACAGCATCTGCTGTCATCAAACTTAAGGAAGATTGCATTCGTTTGTATGATAGAAGGGATTTGCTCTAGTTTAGAAAATGGGACATTCATCATTTGAGTCATTTTCAGATCCAGGTTGCTGAGGAGATATTTGATTCTGTCGCGAAAGAATACACCACTATGGTTGCTGAGATTATAAATAAGCGGATGTGGAATGGAGCGATGGGGCTGGACGATGTGATGATCGTGGACAAAGATTGACTTCAAGCTAGTACCAAACCAATGGGGAGATTGAAGGGTCCAATTAGTGGTTTGGTCTAGGCTTTCTATGTAATAGGTTCTTTTGAGTCAATTTATAGCTTTTGGTAGTTTGTGAGTTGTTTACGGCCCGACAATGAGTTTACGGCCGTAAACCTGTTTACGGCCGTAAACCCAAGGCCGGCCCAGGTCCAGTATATATAGAGGTATGCTAGGTCATTTATTAGTTGTTGATGCCACAGAGTTCACGGTTGTTATTACCACAAGTTGTACCATACGTTATTCTAATAGAAAGCGTGTGCAAGCTTGTTATCATTCTTGTTTCTACTTGTTCTTTATTGTTAACTGATTGTGTTTGCTGTTTGATCACTGGTAAGATCCGTTTTAGGACCTTACAACTCATATCCTCATAAAGGCAGTAAAAATGAATGTTTGATTCAAGATGCATATGCTATTCTTCGTTTGTCCATTAACAAGATAGCAAATAATGAGGATGAGTTGGCTAAATATATAAAGTAACTTCAGGAGGTTGATAGTGGTATTCCTTTATGTACCTCATCAAGGGCATCTTCGAGTAGATCAGTTCACATTGAAAAAATTATTGGAGCTGCAGTACCTGATGTTATCAACATTCATAATCCAGAGGGGATCAGAAACAAGGGATGGGCCAGTGGTAAAAGAATCAAGAGCACTAGAGAGAAAGTGATTGAGAAATCTAAAAAGGGTACTAGGTTGTGCAGTTTATGTTATAAACCAAATCACAATGCTAGGAGTTGCATTTTGAGGTTTAAGAAGTCTGATTTAGAATCTGAGGTTACAGAAGGCTGATTGTTTCTAATTTTTTCTTTTTAAGACGACTAAAATAAGATTTGATTTTTGTCATGATCATTCAATGGATAGAAATGTTGAAATATTGATGTTAATTTTGATATTCATTATTTTAGAGTTTATTTCTAATAATAGAATATATTTTTTTCAAATTTATTGTTTTTTGGTTAAAGATATTTTTTTATTGTTAGTTTTTTGAATATTTTCTAATAAAAATTTCATGCTAATGATTTAATTTATGTATATTAATTATCATTGATAATCTCATATATAAAATTTTCATGTTAAAGATTGTCTTAATGTAATTTAATTCACATTGTGAATCTCAACTATTAATTGTTTTAATGATCTATATGTACCATAATTCACATTGTGAACCTCACATATAAAATATACATGTTATAATATGTACTGTAATTCACATAGTTAATCTTACATATAAAATTTTCACAAGGTTAACATATAAACAATGTAAATTTTCTACATATATTGTATTGTTATTACATTAACATTTAATCATTTAGACCAAAAAAAATGAAGTAAATGTATGAAATGACAATGCACTTTCAATTCTTTATTCAGAGTAGAAATATAATCACTTCCCCCCCACCCACACACCAATATCATATTTTTAATAAAGCATGTAATTGTATAACATACATGTAGACATTCACATGAAAATATAAACATCTTTTAAGTATTTAGTAAAGTTCGTTATATTTGATATAGAAACTAACATCAAATTGTAACATAACAAGCATGTATATGTTCTTAAAGAAATTAAAGTGCATCTAAACTTATACTAATAATGAATAGAAAACTAAGTTTTAAGTTTTACACTTCTTTTTCCAATCCTTGAAGTACTATATCCTTTCTCCCCTTTTTTCCCATCCCTTGTCGAGCAAATCTTTTATTTCTTCATTAGTCTTTTTTGCAAACTTAGCTGTTTGTGCAATGATTTTTGACCTGTGTGTGTTTGCGTCACTCAATAGTATCTTTGTCAAATACTTAATGCGTAAATCGTTAAACACACTTTGTTGTTGTTTTGATTCTTTTGGCAATCCACATGTCCAATTTACTGTTTTATCTCCCATATATGTCTCCATATGACGCATGAAAAAAACTCCACAGTCAACATGATTATCCCTCGTGTGCCAATTCATGTTCACCCTTTCTGGTTCAACACCCTCCAAAGTTAAAGCTGATTTGTGATTGGCCCTCATCAAGTACCTACTAAAAAGTATTTTCTGCAAAAAAGAAATTGTCATTTTCTATAGTTATTATTTTATTTAGATTATCAGTCTATTAATACTTATATTTATAATGTAAATTTAATATTCTTACCAATTCATTAGGTGCATCACGATAAGCTCTAGAAAACTCTACAACTGAATTCCTATTGTCAATGACATCAACCGCTGGTTCCTCTAAGTTTATGCAGATGATGTAAAAGTGATTTTTTTGATGAACTGGTAAAAACACCTGTTTAATAATTTAAATTGTTAAACTTTGTTAAAAATATGTAATATATTCAACAAAAAGAACAGTTTATTACCAAGTGAACTTTTTCAAATGTCAGAAGTTCTTTGTCCTTTTTCATTGCATCTTTGATATTTGACTCAAATTTATCAAATCTTTGATTGAAAGGGATATTTTTGTCAAATATGAACTGTCATTGCAAAAAAATTTAAATATACATCAATCTTTAAAGAGTAAATTGTTAAATTCACAATAAGTTAAATTTTAAATTTAAAATTATTCACACTGTGAATTATAATGGGATTCACTGGGTGAATTTTATTACTTATTCAGAACTATTGAAAATTGTATTTATTATATTATCAACATTATCATGATATATATTTTTTTAATTAACTTACCACAATTGATGTATCAAAGAAATACCGATTCATTGTAGAATTTGATTTAAGCTTTTCTTCATAGTTCAAAATATCAGTCCAAGCATCAATGACATGTGCATGTACCCATAATCCTGCCTGCATTGTTTCAATCATTCCTCTTCCAAGCACATACCATCTCTTATTCTGAAATACCTTCTCACTTAATTTGTAATCAAATAAAACAAAAAAGCAGTTAATAGAAAATTAATTTGTATTTGTATTTTATATACTATTGTATTTAAATAAAAGATAACATGAATTATTACCTGCTATTACCAATTCTGGAAAAAATTCTATCTGATACTTTTACTTCATCTGGATCTACAAATTTTGATGCACAGACCTGTTTTTTATTATAAGGAGAAGATAGCTTCAGTGATGGTTTTTTAATCTTTTTCCTACTTCTCTTTTTTTGTCTTCATCATCTTCAATTCCCAAGATATTATTGTCACATTCTGTTTCTTCTGAATCATAACTTTCTCATTCATCAAGTTTTTCATCTTTTATTTCTTTCTTCATGTGTTCATCTTCACTGCTTTCATCTCCTTCCTGAAACTCTTGTGTTAGACCAAGACCAAGTCCAAGTGAAAAACTAGGCATTGATGATTTTCTAGTATTTTTTTTCTTTTTTTATCATCTATTTTTGTTCTCTAAAACTTTTTACATTTTCAAAATCATCATAATTATCAAAATTTAAAATACATTGAATAGAATCAGCAATCTCATGCACTATTGGATCATTGTACAAATTTCCTGGTGTTACCATGATTGTTTGATTCTTTATTTCATGTTCATTCAAATTCTCTTCGCTTTTTTTTCATCTTCATCCCTGTCACCTTTTGCATCATCTTCATTTTGAGTTTTATAAATGAATTCTTGTTCAAAGACTTTCTTCATATCTTTCAACTCATCGCTTTCTGTGAATTTTGTTGTTGAAAACTCAATTAACTTTCCAAACTTCATTTTATCATTCACTAGTTTTTTGTAATCCTTTTTCGCTTTGAATACCAATTCCTGCGAAATGAGATAAAAAATGTCAAAGAAAATGATTTTTTTTTTAACTTTTTTCTATAATAAATTACAGTTTCAAAATATGAATGCATTGATGAGGTATCACATTTTTAATGCATTTTAATAAATTACATATTCACTTTGTGAATTTATTATAGAGAAAGTAATAAAATATAGGGGTGGATTTGGTACGGTACCAATTCGTTTTTCCTTAAACCGTGTACCGTACCAACTATAATTGGTACAAAAATTTTGATACCGGTACCATACCAAATATACTTGGTACCAATATATTTGGCTACCAATAAGTTTGGTTCGTACAAATTGGTAATGGTATATACCAACTTCTTTTAATTTTCTATTGAAATATTTTAAAATAAGCAAATAAACAAAGTAATTTTGACGTTTAACAAAAAAAATTAGTTACGGAGTTCTTTTAATTTACAAAAATATTCTATTGAAGTAACGTTAAAGTAACGTTTCAAATATGTGCTTTAATGTGGTAATAACTATTGACTAATACGTCCAAATAACTTATATAACGTTCTTAAAATGTAAACACTAAACACAATTAATAATTGAAATATACGATTTTTCTTATATATATACATATTATAATAATAAAGGAATTGGTTGGTACGGTATTACCATGGTATTAAAAAATTTGTACCATTACCGTACCAAAATTGGTCAATTGGTACGGCACTACCAACCAAACATGTTGGCTACCAAATATATTGGCTACCAACTTTCTCGGTTCGGTTGGTAACATGTTGGTTGGTTTTCCGTGGTACATTTTTGACAGCCCTAATAAAATACACTTTTATATTCACAGTGTGAATCACTTTATGAATTTCATTTTAACTACAATTTTATAACATATATCTGTAATTTAACTTCAATTTTTTTTAATTATATAGATTATTAACTTACATCGAGTTTCATATCTTCATTTTCATCGGTGTCAGATTCTTCATCATTCTCTATAACATCATCATTCCATTCCGAAGTTCCAAAGTCACCACTCTTTAACTCAGCTTTTTCCCTTTTCACCATCATTTCATAATCCCAAAAATGTAGTGCATGTATTTGTCTTTTTTCATTCTTATCATTTCTCATAAACTCCAAATAAGCTAGCTGTTTATGTAAACAAAATTATGATTAATTAGTTTTCTTATAATAATATAAATAAACGTGTTAATTATAAGAATTTTCTTTACCAATAATACAAGAAGTGGCCCACAATAGTAGTTTCCTCTATCGGTTTCATCCCATGTCGTCTTTGACATTTTCAAGCAATTGGTTATAAAACCACACCAGTCAATTTCTCTCATAGGTGTTTTGCCTAACAAATGTGGCAATACTGTTGTCTTACAAGTTCCAGGCTTATTCTGTTCACAAATGGTATTAACAAACAGTAATACAAAGTTTGTTCTGAAAATAATCCCTGAATCTGATGATTCTTTAATTTTCTCTTCAACATCCGATGGTCTCATAGCCTTGAAATTGTATTGTTGCTTCCAGTCCATTAATTCTTTTCCTTCACATTGATCAGTGTTATATATATCTTTTCCACCTAGAGGAATTCCAAGCAAATCATGAACAAGTTCTGGTGTTATGTCTATCTTTGCATTAGGTAGATGGATTTTCATATCTGATGGATTGAATGAATTCACAACAAAACGTGCCAATTTCCCAGAAATTCCATTGGTTGCAATTCTCAGCAAAGATCCCAATCCCATTTCTCTGACAGCTTTTCTCTGTTCTTTGTTTATAGATTTAACAATATCATAAAACTTCTTTGGCTCATTCTTGTTCTCAAAGATACTCTGTCATTTGGATTTATTGGCACTTTTGCCTTTTTTTCTTTGACTACTTCCAGAGTCTTTGTTTTTCTTTTTCTTTTTCCTGTTAGTCGATAATTTTCATAAGCTTCTCATAATATAACATATATAATATAAAATAACTAACAATACAAGAAATTCACATGTGAATTTGTTTTGCAAAATATAATATGATACATAAAATAAACATGTGAATTTGTTTATAACTTTGTAAATTAAACATGTGAATAGTAATAAACAAACTTGTTATTTTTTCATCAGATTGTTTCTTTACAAGGCTATCTTCAACTTTAATAGGAGTCACAGATTTTTTGTATTCAATCATTTTAAGTCTTGGACTCTGTCTGATTTCGGTTCATGTTTTAACAAATTTATAAAGAATTAATTTTATAATACCAAATTCAATTATAATTTTATAAATACTAACCTTGAGTTGTTTTCTTTTCAGGTGTCTTGAAAACATATTTTTCTTGCTTCATCGACTTTTTCGTTTTTGTTTTATGTAATCTTGGACTCTGTCTGATTTCTGTTCATTTAAAAAAAAATAAAATTAAAGATAATTGATTTTATATATTAAAGTAAATTATAATTTTATAAATACTAACATTGAGTTGTTTTCTTTTCAAGTGTCTTCAAAACAGATTCATCTTGCTTCATCATTTTTTTTGTTTGCTTTTTTTGAATCTCATCAGCTTCTAAACTTTTTTCTTTTTCAACATTTTCTTCAATAGTCTTTTCATCTTCATTTTTTCTTAACTTATTAACTATTTCCACCACGGTTCTCCTTGCTGTGTTTTTGGTATATTTTTTTGAACCTTCAACTACATAATGTGAAATTTTTAATATGAATGTCAAAAATATAAGTAGTATTAATACATGTCAAACAATATAAAATTGAACATGTGATGATCAAATTGCAAAAACTTTTTAGAAATTCACATTGTGAATCTGTTAGGCTATGAGCTATATTCAAGATTCACATTGTGAATTTATGCATTTAACAGCAAAAGAGTTTGAGGTTCACCAAATGATGTACACATACACATGGTGAATTTTTACAATTACATTGAGCATAGTGAAATACAAACAAAAATGTTGATCAACTTGCAAAAAAAAATATGTTTTTAAGAGATTCACATTGTGAATCTGTTTGAATGTGAGATACACATCCAAGATTCACATTGTGAATTTATGCATTTAATAGCAAAAGAGTTTGAGGTTCACCAAGCGATATACACATACACATTGTGAAAAAAAATATGTTTTTAAGAGATTCACATTGTGAATCTGTTTGAATGTGACATACACATCCAAGATTCACATTGTGAATTTATGCATTTAACAGCAAAAGTGTTTGAGTTTCACCAAATGATGTACATATACACATGGTGAATTTTTACAATTACATTGTGCATAGTCAAATACAAACAAAAGTGTTGATCAACTTTAAAAAAAATATGTTTTTAAGAGATTCACATTGTGAATCTGTTTGAATGTGAGATACACATCCAAGATTCACATTGTGAATTTATGCATTTAATAGCAAAAGAGTTTGAGGTTCACCAAGTGATGTACACATACACATGGTGAATTTTTACAATTACATTGTGCATAGTCAAATACAAACAAAAGTGTTGATCAACTTGCAAAAAAAATGTTTTTAAGAGATTCACATTGTGAATCTGTTTGAATGTGAGATACACATCCAAGATTCACATTGTGAATTAGTTTTTTTAATAAGTGTGTAGTATATGATTAGATAATTAGTTATTTTATTCTGAATGCAAATGTTCTAACCTTTTTTTTTATCTTGAATATCTTCAATTTTTTCACTTGTAGTTGAAGGTATAACATCTTTTAGACTTCTTGTCAATTTCATTCTTTTCTTATTATCCTTTTTTTCATTGATCTTTTCTTCATTTCCTGTTTTTGATTAACAAATTAATTCAAACATCAATTTCATGGTATGAAAGTTATGATTTATTCACATTGTGAATTCAGTTTGAATCAAAACATTACCAATGCAACTCTTTATAAATTTACAATGAGAAGCACAATAAGAGATACAATATGAATTAAACATAGATACACAATGTGAATTTCACAAGATGAAAAAATCAAATGTAAATGATAAATCACCCTGTGAATTCACAATTTGAATAAATGATATGTTAAATTGATATATAATCATGATTCACTTTGTGAATTGTCAAATAATATAATACTCAGAAACATTGAATCCTTTCAAAATAATCAAATGTAAATCACAAAGCACACTGTGAATTCAAAATGTGAAATTAGTTTTTCAGTTTAATGAATAAATTCAGAAACCACTTAGATTCACAAAGTTTTTAGGAAATTACGGTTTGTAATTTAGATATTCATGATTTCTGTATCGATATGAAGAAATTTATATCATTAGGTTTTTGGTAATTATACGAATTCTCAAAAGTTCATGAAATTAGGGTTTCGATTTACTTAATAAACTCAGATTCGAGTTAGATTCACAAAGTTTTAGGAAATTTCAGTTTGTAATATAGATATTCATTAGGTTTTCGTTATGTATACAAATTATTAAAAGTTCATCATCCGACGAGGGTTTCAAATCAGTCTAAAACGATTTTGTTAATAAAATAGTGTATTAACAGATTCATCGAATACATAATGTAACAGATAGTTTAGATTTGTCGTTTTGAAATTTATCAATCGAAAAAATATAATGTTGAAAATGGATTAAATGAGATAATCGAAAGTGAATAGCAGTCAAATATACCTTCTAGATTCATTTTGACGAACTTTTCGGGAAGATTCACTGTGGATATTGACCGAATCGTCGCCGGAGATTCGTTTGAAATCGATGTCGTCGGTGGAGTAAAAGATCGCTTTCAATGAGAGGGTAAAATCGATTTCACTGAATTGAAACTGATGAACTAACGACGTTAATTAACAGTGAGAGTTAAAAAGTTTTAGTTTGACGACAATGCCCCCTTAAGTTACGTGTTTGGTTATAATCAGCTGCACATTATTGTTTTTCATACTTTTACATCTCAAATCCAATGGCTGTTAATATTTTGATCCAACCATCTTAATAGGTTCCTTGGTTCCTCCACCCATATTGGTTCTCTATTGAACCCGTCCCTATATATATATATATATATATATATATATATATATATATATATATATATATATATATAAAAGCCCTATGGCTCTCCTGTCTCAAAAATCAAATTTACACGGTTCAATGGTCGCCACGTAATTTGCCTTTTAAGCGATGCGTCTCCTGACATGATCTTCCACCGTTTAATCTCCTCCTCCGCGTTGCTCATAGACACCTGTTTCCGACCACCGTTTCCCTGTTTTGCCTCTTCGGTCTTCCAGTTGGTCACCTTTCTTTATGTCTGTTCCCAACTCTCCAACCGCCGGCATGTGTTTTTGTAGCACCTCTTCCGGGAAAACACGATGCTTCCAATCGACACAACGTCGAATGAACTTCTTCAAGACAAAAGGGGGTGTATATATTATACCATATTCTCTCCATTCAAGATCAATCCGGTTCAATTGCTCTTTCCCTCTTTTACTCACAGGTAACGTGATTGATCTTTTTGTGTTATTAATTTTGTTTCCATTGGGTCCGTATCATCGACACCTTCTTCATCCTTTCTTCCTTTATGAAATTAGGGCTTTGATTACTTAAGGCCTCACTGGTATCTTCACCATCTTCGTTAATCCAACCAATTTCTATCTGAAAATTAGGGTTCCTTGTAAGCTTTAAATGCTAGGAACTAGGAAGGTGTATATCTCCGGTAATTTTGGGTGCAGGCATACAACACGGGGATCTAACAAGGGTAAATTTCACAAAAGACAAGTGCTTTGATTGCTGCATGTATACTATTGCTTGAATGAGGGGAATGGCATTAACTTCATCCGACCAAATATAAGTAATTTTTACTGTCACATTATTGAAATTCTTGATCATGCAGTATGCCTTGATTGTTCAGTACCTTTTTGCAGCCTTGCAGTATTTGTGTCTTAGGGAACCAAACAACTTCTAGAGATACCATGAAGAATGTTGGTGTTCCAAAAAGTGCTTCTACTTGGCTGGTTTATTGTTTTTGATCTATTCTTCTGATTTATGAACTGGTGATTTTGATTTTTAGATGTTTTTACCTAAAGGGTTTTGATTATACATTTAGATCTTGGATTGGACCTGATTTTGGTTTCTGAGAGGTTTTCATTTTTTGTTAACATTTATCATAGTGGGAGCCTTGGATAATGGTAACGACAATGTGACACTAGAAGTTGGAGCGATGCTTGGTGGTTGTTTGTACGTTTGAGCAACAACTAAAGACTTTAGCCATTGAAGATGTTGAAGGTTTGTTGCATGGTTTGGGTGAAGAAATCAATAGAGGTCTTAGGAAGACCCCTCTTCGTGTTGCTAAACCCTTCATGAAAGAACTAGAGGTTAACTATTCTCTTATTTTTGTTACTTTTCATTTCAATTCTTTGTAATTATAGCATGTATTTTGAAGATATATCAGTATATGTTTAACTACTGTTGTTTGATTGTTTCCTTTCTGAAAAGGGAAACAAATATTATGTTTATGTATGTTTTTTTAATCTGAAGGATATTCCACTGAAACAATCGGGTGAGCATATGTAAGAAACTTTTGTTCTCATTGTTCTTACCTTTTTTGGTGATATCTACGGTCTATATCAAGAAAACAAAAATAGCTAAAAAGATAACCCTTTTGTTTTACAGTGCTAAGGCGGATTGGTTTGTTAAAGTATGTGAAAGTATATCATGTGTCTTACTGTACAAGCTAATTTTGAGGTTCTTGCAAGCCTATAAAACTTTTTACTGAGTTTAATGAATTTAATTTGAAATTACTATTTGGTTTTGAATTTTCGGTTTCTCTCTTATCAGATAACTATTGTTTTCTTTAATCTTCTTTTGAGTTTTTTAATATATATTTTGTTATTCAAAAATATACTTTTAGTGTTGTGTTCGACAAGTTTACAAATTGCAATGAGAAAAATGTGTAATTAACTTCTAATATTGGTCTCATGGACATATGTGAAAATAACGAGTAGTTTAGGTCGGGTTCAAGTCCCGTCATGGACATATGTGAAAATAACGAGTAGTTTAGGTCTTTGGGAGTATATTACATTTGTTGTTGAAAAAGAAAAAGATAATATAATTGTTGTGGGCTCAACTAATCTTTCTGTTGTCATCTTTAGTTAAAGGTTGGATTGGCCTAATGTCTCTTTATTGATAAATGTTTTACCTTTTTAACATATAGCTTATTGGCAATTCTCACCTGTTAACAACGTGCATTCTAAATTGGGTTTTCTCAGCTTCTTCATGGCTGTTGTGCATCTAAAAGATATCGAGCAATGAAGGGTTAGCAGTTCGTTAATTTTGTGGAACACAGTAATGAATCAAAGAACCATATGAAATATGTTAGAAGAAAGTATCAAATAACCATTGTGTTAATAAAAATGAATCAACTTTAACATGTTATGCTTTTGATTTGTAAATATACAATATGGTGTTTAAAACTTACATTAATGAATCAAGGAACCATATGAAATATGTTGGAGATTATTCTATTACATTGCAGCCCATTGGTTTGTAAATATACAATATGGTGTTTAAAAACTTCGTTTGTATTTATTTTCGTATTTCAAGATCATACTTCCATTTCAATGTATTACAACTTCGCTCGTTTAATTCTTGTTATTGAGGAATTGTTACTTAATGAAATCTATTTAAAGAATGCATCAGAGGTGCATATCTTAGCTACAACAAAGGATGACAAGGAGGGAGATATAGATAGACTATGCATGACCTTCATTGAGACATTTGTAGAGTTTGAGAATGTTGTAAAGGGAGAAACTTCGAGATCTATATATGGTGGTGATATTCACCCAATAACTTGTTGTGTTATGAATTATATGAAATTGATGGTGGATTTTAATAAAACAATAACTCATTGTTGCCAGAGGCCGACATCACGACTCTCGTTCTTGGTTCTTCGCTGGTTAATAACAATTAATTTGTTTGTAATACAATTTTAATTTCATTTCCTTATCCCTAATAGCAATGTAATTTACTTTCCTTGCCCACAATATTAATGTACTTTCATCTCCTTACTGATAATAGCAATATACTTGGAATTCCTTATGTATAATAGCGATTACATTTGACAATTCAAAAAGTACCCAAATTACCCTCCACGGGCCGTGCTTAGCACGGGCCTCAAACTTACCTAGTATATATATATGAAAACCCTGTTTTCCTCCTTCCTTTAAATTTCAATTTCCATGGTCCACTACAAGACACGTAACCTAACTACAAAACGACGCAACTGATGACAACTTATTGTTTCCAACCCTCCCAACGTTTGCCAATATCCATACAACGTTTCCCAATCCAAATGGAAACCACAAATCGATTTCCTTCCCCTCTAACCATTCCCGATCCTCTTCCCGTAGAAAAATCCCCAAATGTTTACGCTATCTCATCCTACTGGTAAAAGCACGTAAAATTATCGTAAATAGTAGTTTCCTTCGCTTCTCTTCCTGTTAATCTTCCTAAGCCCAACCACTGAAGATTGCGTAATTCGATCCTGTATACAAAAAAGGTAACGGCTTTCTTCTATTCTCTGCTTTCATCATTCAATCTCGGTTTCATGATACGCTTCTTTTCCATCTTCTTCTTCCGGATAAACCAGTCTTGCGATTTCATCAAAGATTATCCCCACCATACGCACCGGAAATCATCGGTGTCTCTTTATGTCCAGTAAATCGGGTATTAAAATAATGATAATTTTACATGACTTCAAATAATTATGAAACCATTATATCTACGATAGTATTATTGGTTTCCTATAAGTTGTGTTCATGCACATTCAAAATTGGACACCAATAGTCACTGAAAACGTTCCAGGATCAAGAACACAGAGCTAATTCACTCTTCTCCATTGTATAATAGTTTGTGGCTACTTGAAGACTCAAAGTCCCAAGAATATACAACTTGACCTGATATGTAAAGAAGATTGTTTTAAAGAAGATTGTTTCCAAGATGGTCAAATTGTCTTTGATTTTTTATATGTGTAAAGTTAATTACCAACCAAAGAAATATATATTAAGAAAAGGGATTTTGTCAAGATTGCTAAAGTTTTTTTGGTGTTTGTAGAGACACTCTGACGAATTTGTTCCGATTCATTTATTTGGGTACCAAGCAAAGGTAATGATGGTCCGTAATCAACGGCTCTTATGTATATTATCAATGAGATTTGAGTTAATGGAGGTTAGACTTTGATTAGATTAGTTTCTTGATCTTAAAATCATAATATTCTAAAATAATAATAATAATAATAATAAATAAGCTGTTATCTTCTTTTTTCAGCTAACATCTTGCCATATGTTGCCAAATTTCAGTGAGTGCCGGTGAGCAATGACGGAACTAGAAACTTTTGTTAGGGGTAGCACAAAGATTTATTGATAAATGATAATAAGTATTACTATTTTTTTTAAATATGATTGCATTAGATATATCAAACTAGTATATATATATATATATATATATATATATATATATATATATATATATATATATATATATAAATATATATAAAAGCTCTTTTATTCTCCTGCCTTGTAAATCAAATTTAGCCGCTTCCGACTACGCCACATACCCTACCTTTTAATGGATGCAACGTACCACAAGCACCACACACAACGTCACTTGCTTTTCCTCCGCAAGTTAGTCTTCCTTAACAGCATCAACGACATCATGGAGTACATTTGGTCGGGTTTTATGTGAATCCATTGGGTATGGTCGTTTTTTTAAAGACGTCATCTTCCTTCAAATATGATATACACCGCTTCATGTTGGAATCGCATGTATATGCCAAGAAACACAAATACCAGCTGCATGCGTCTATCGATACCCTTTTTTCTAACCGCAGTACTTTGTCCATAGTTTGATCGCTTGGTGATTAATACATCTCCATCCTCCTGCGTCAACTATTGACAGCCTCCGAAACCACAATCTTGTCATCCACTCTCGATTGGATATCTCTAACACGTTTTACAAAGAGGTACATCATTTATCATCGCCGATCCCCTTTTCTCTCTTCCATACCCGAATATCTTGTATTCAGAAATCTTCTGACGATTTCCTGTTGTTAGGAATCGGACCGGGTACACGCAGCGGAAACACACTATCACACACACAAACACACGAAGGAAATAAAGCAAGAAGGAACACAAGGATTTTACGTGGTTCGGATTCGGTGTAAATCCTATGTCCACGGGCGCAACTAGATTTTATATTAACTCACTATAAGATTACAAATGGTAATATCACTCAGCACTTTTGTTCTCTCAAGTTTTTGCACACAAAATATGCAAAACATACATGCATATATATAGGTATATTTGTGAGCCGCAATATGCACAAGATTGCCGCAAAGATTGAAAAATGCGTAGATTTTTCTTTAGCCGTCCATTGATTATTCCACCGAAAGTTCGCGTCCAATTCAAATGTTCAATTGTTGCGTTCACATTAGAGATAGTGACAATAAATATTAAACAATTGATTCCACCGTCCATTCAACAATTCAATTGTTTTAATTTCCAAGTTTCATTTATGGCCCTTGAACTCTTAGGAACTTGTCAATTTGTTCATGACTCCATAAATCTTAACAATCTCCCACTTGGAGACTTGAACAAATTAGTCTTTCTCCGCCATCCAACTCTCAATTACTCCAGTAATCTTAAAAAAAACAACCAAGTCCGTCAAGCTTCCAGTTCCAAAGAACAAGCTAAAACTTAGTCTGATTTCTCTAGTTGCAGCCGCCCCTCATCATCAATTACTAGAAAGGGCCAGTTGAAGCTCCCACTAGCTCCAACTCAGCCATGGCTAATCCCGCCACCGACTCATCCTCTGTCTCAACTGGTTTGGACACTCCACCGGATCCAGAGATACACCGAGGACCACTAACACTCTCCAAACTTTGCAAACATTCAACAGGAGAGAATTTTTCAGTCTTAGTCTTCAAAACCCAACGGCTCTTTGTAACTGTACCAGGAACACATCTCGTGCTCCCACTGTCACAGAATCCCCTGAATGGTTTAGACTTTCGAACTCGTTCAGCTAACATCTCTTTGGCTCCAGAATTCATGTTTGCAAAATGAACTCTCTTAGCCGTAGATTTAGCGAACCAGATTTTGTCTTGCTTAACAGGGACGGTCATAATTCCCTCATCAGGTACCTCAACCATATACAATGACTCACACTTCATACCACGAGCAATCACCAGATCACCATTGACCACCCTCCATTTACCACTACCAAACCTTACTTCCAGTCCTTGTTTATCCAGCTGACCAACAGAAATCAATTTCTTCTTCAGCTCCAGAATCACCCTGACATCCTTCAGGCTCCATGTAGTTCCCAATGAAGTAACCAAATCAATATCTCCCATGCCCGTTACCTGAAGCATCTCGTCATTTGCCAAACGTACCTTTCCAAAATCTCCTTCTTTTAGATTCACCATCGTTTCCCCGTTGTCCATGGCGTGAAACGAAGCCCCTGAATCCATGACCCAAGAGTCTACAGAACTTTCCATACTGAGTAACAATGCATCATCCTCAGACACACTCTCAGCACCGGCAATGTTTAATTCTTTCTTTGGACATTGACTCTTAACATGTCCCACCTCCTGGCAGTTCCAGCACTTCACATTCTTCCTAGTTCTAGATGAACTTCTTCCCCGACTCCCACTGCTTCCACTATTCCTGCTATTCCCTCTACCTCTTCCGACATTTAATAAATCAGAAGAGGAAGATCCACCTTGATTCTTGCGTCTGATATCCTCGCCTAGAACCAAATCTCTAACCCCTTCAAAAGTCATACCACTGGTCCCCACGGAACTCGTAACAGCGGTAACTGTTCCGGACCAGCTATCAGGTAGAGAAGCTAGTAGCAGTGATGCTTGAGTCTCGTTATCAAATTTAATTCCCACAGATGATAATCTGGACAGAATTGAATTTAGATTGTTAATGTGAACCGTAACTGAGCCTTCCTCATTCATCCTTGTAGTGAACAACTCCTTCATCAAGAACACCTTGTTAGCCGCCGATGGTTTCTCATACATATTTGACAGAGCCTCCATCATACCACGTGCCGTGGTTTCATTCATGATGTTGAAAGCAACGCTCTTCGTCAACGACAATGTAATAACCGCCTTGGCTTTCTTGTCCTTTGAGTTCCACGCATCTTCAAAAGCTTTTTCCATTTTCTCCGGTTTGTCTCCGAGTACCATGTCCAAGTCTTTCTGACATAGCAATGCTTCTAATTGCATTTTCCACTAGCTAAAATCAGAACCATTGAACCTTTCGATTATAATCTTGTCTTCAGCCATTACGACAAACAAGATACAAATCAGGTACACTCGTGCGTGATAAAAAAAACGATCGTACCCTCCAAAACCTCGCTAACCAGGCTCTGATACCAGTTGTTAGGAATCGGACCGGGTACACGCAGCGGAAACACACTATCACACACACAAACACACGAAGGAAATAAAGCAAGAAGGAACACAAGGATTTTACGTGGTTCGGATTCGGTGTAAATCCTATGTCCACGGGCGCAACTAGATTTTATATTAACTCACTATAAGATTACAAATGGTAATATCACTCAGCACTTTTGTTCTCTCAAGTTTTTGCACACAAAATATGCAAAACATACATGCATATATATAGGTATATTTGTGAGCCGCAATATGCACAAGATTGCCGCAAAGATTGAAAAATGCGTAGATTTTTCTTTAGCCGTCCATTGATTATTCCACCGAAAGTTCGCGTCCAATTCAAATGTTCAATTGTTGCGTTCACATTAGAGATAGTGACAATAAATATTAAACAATTGATTCCACCGTCCATTCAACAATTCAATTGTTTTAATTTCCAAGTTTCATTTATGACCCTTGAACTCTTAGGAACTTGTCAATTTGTTTATGACTCCATAAATCTTAACACCTGTTTATAGTGAAAATCGCAGAGATAACTAAGTTGATGTTGTTCATAAATAAATGAAACACCCCTTCTTTTATTATGCACAGATAAATTAGTATTTTGGGACTTGTGGATTTACAGGGTTGGTGTTGTTGAAGTTTCAGGATGGAATTGGGAGGGCCCTTTAGGTGTTTTAATGATTTGCTTCTTTAATACCATTCTTCAATCCTCTTGGTGATCGACAAAGGTTAAGCATCTCCTTATCAACACCATCTTTTCCCTCATAATTTACAATTTCCTTTTGTTTTCATGAGGTTATTAACCCTTCTTTTATCGAAATTTGATTTCCTTTCTGTTCGAATCATTTGGTGCCCTAATTTCCTGCTTTTGTCGTCCACCATTGGTCCCCCTCTTATATTTTGAGAATTTTGTTAAATTTTGTAACTCAATTTTAGATTATTTAGGGTTTCATTGTGTGGGTTGTATTGAATATCTTGAGTCCTTTCGATTGCATCAAGTTCCTAATTATATCCATCAGGTAAAACCGAATTGCATCTCTAAAATGATATATGTTCTACTTTACATGATAAATTTATTATGTCTTTTGAAAAACTCTTACTATATTTCTATGGTTGATTATTATCTGTGTTACATAAAGACTATTACTCTCTTATTCTTTCCTTTGTCTTATTAACAACTAACAAGTTAGAAGTTTATGATGCTTTAAGATACTTTTGTGTTTCATTTATCAGAGGGTAGTGGTTGTTTAGTTGAAGTCTTAAAATAATGAAAAATCAAACTACCATGGGATTCCTGTGAATAAGATAGTTTGGATGTAATTTTTTCAGTAAATCAGTTGGATGGTTTTCATGATTGTTGATAGTCAACCCAAACAGCAAGGCTGATTTTCGTTGGAAAGACCATGTTAATCATATTCTTTTAATCTGGTTGTTTTGAGGTCGAGCACTTTGACTTTAGAATCTAGAATATGTTTTATTTAGTGGCTTGTGATTTGAAATTTTTGTTTATATTTGTGTTTTATTGTTGTTATTATATTACAACCTTTTCTTGATTTTGGAATGGAAAAAAGCAAAGAATGTTGGTTTGTTTCAAGGAATATAAGCGTTTCATATTGAACCTCGTGTAGTGGTATTAATTGGTTATTAAAATCATGGATAATTAATTTAACGAATATTTTATTTCAAAGTCAATGCAAAAATATTTCAAGTCTCGGTTACTCATATGTAATGCCACATTGCTTACATGTATTGTCTCATAAATTTTACGAATTTTTACCCGTGTTATTTGGAAAAAGTAATATATTTGTCAAGTTTTCTCAATTTTTAATATTTGATTATATCTTCTAAATAAACTATGTGAATGAGAATAAATCACCATTTTACCCTTCTGTCTATTTCTCTTTTAGTCTGAATGAACTGTTTAGATGAGTAATCGGCTATTATACCCTTTTGTCTAAAAAATATAGGTAAACTTCTCTTTGTTGACTTTTGTAATAACACCATAACAACATGTTTTCGAGTTGGTGCGAGTTAGTTTTTTTTTAATCAAGTGCTTAATTGATGTAGTGTACGAATAAATGATGATTGTCAGGAGAAATTTTCTACGAATAAAGACTTTTCTTTTTCTGTACTGAATGAACCATCATAACGAGATAAATGACCATGTTATCCTTTTTGTCTAAAAATGAGAGTAACTGAGTCAGGAAAAATGAGATTGCTGATATTTATTCCAATTGTCATGCTGGCATGAAGATTTAGAAGCAGATTTAATTTCTTTACATGCCATAACTCAGTGATAATATGTTAGGGGTGGCAACTCTCGACCCAACCCGTAACCCGACACGAACCCGACACGAAAATAAGCGGGTTAGGGTTGAGATTTCTGACCCGCCAACCCGCCAAGCCGCCAACCCGTTTATTTAACGGGTTGGGTTGGGTTACGTGTTTGGGTTCGCGGGTCAACCCGCCAACCCGCCTAATTTATTTAATTATCTATTTATTTTAATTTTTAACAATCTAATATTATACTATTATTTTCTATTTATCATATCCTTAAAAATTAGTTTGGTATTCGTTGGTATCATCAGCCATATTAATATTAGAGTTGTATGTTTGGGCAATGTGGCATTGTGGGCTTGTGTTGTGGCTCATGATCCACAGATCCAGTCATCCATCCTTCGCTCCTTGAGTCCATGTGCAGCCAGCCATTGCGTGCCCTAATAAAAAAAAAAAAACGCCTCTCTTTCCAGTATCCACATTCACGACCGATTGAACGATTGAACGAAGGATATGGACTGATCTTCGAAGGCAGAAACATCACGAACTCATGATTCAATCACTCATCGGGCCGCTCCTCATCCGCTCAACGCCGTTCGCACATCACACTCGCTCCTGATTAGCTTCGACGTTCGACACTTCGACCCAACTTCCTTTCTCTCTACGGTAAGTAACAATCTATAGACTATAGTATATACACTCTATTGATTAGTAAATTACGGAATTACCACCAGATTTTGACGTTCGCTCATGATCCAGTCATCCATCGACGTTCGACACTTCTGACTTTGATTGTAAATCCCATCATCATCATCATCCAAGTTCGTTCTTTAGGAATTCAACTGCTATCTTTGATTTTTTGCTTCTTAGTTACAGAAATCGACCAGGAAGATATAATGCTTCCACATTGTGTATCTTTTACCCACTATGTTAAATGAAAATATGATTCTGAGTAGTGCTTCTTTTTCTGTTAAACAGTAGTGTCATTGTTGACTTGTTAAACTGATTTTGAACCTGATTTTGAACCTGTTTTACACTGATTTTGACTTGTTTTACCCACTATTTAATAATCAGTAGTGCTTCTTTTTCTGTTAAACAGTAGCGTTAAACTATTAATCATTATATTGTTTGTGTAGGTCGATATGGAAGATGTTATTGTTGACAATCATGTTGAGGTTGACAATGAAGAAAGTGAAAGTGATGACTCAATTGAAGAAGTTGAAGCACCAAATGAATCACAAGGAGTTGAGAGTACTTCTTCAAAGAAAAGGAAAACAAGGACATCAACTTCAGATGTTTGGAAAAGCTTTACTAAATTACCAAGAAAAACACCAAATGAACCCTATATTGTGTGTGCAACAAATGTGGTCAAAAATATAAACAGGAAGTGAAAGCGGTACCGGTAATCTACGTCGCCATCGAAGGAGATGTGAAGATAATAATACTAGAGACATTGGCCAATATATGATTTCCGATAGCCAAGGTGTAATGGATTTGAGAAATCCAAAGTTTAGTCAAGAAAGACTAAGGGAATTGTTGATTGAAGCTGTTATTAGACATGACTTGCCATTCTCCTTTGTTGAGTATGAAGGAATTAGAAATATTTACAAATATTTGGAACCAAATTCCAGTCATATTTGTAGGAACACAGCAAAGGCAGACATTAAAAAGTTACATGCAAGTCATTGTGTTAGACTTCGTGGCGAGTTGCTTAAATGCCCAAGTAGAATATGCTTAACTTCTGATGCTTGGACATCAATTGTTACAGATGGTTATTTGAGTTTGACTGCCCATTATGTTGATAGCAAGTGGGTCTTACAGAAGAGGATTTTAAATTTTTCTGAATTCCCTCCTCCACATTCTGGTGTTGCTATTGCTGAAAAGCTTAGTGGCTTGATCAAAAGTTGGGGAATTGAAAGGAAGTTGTTTTCTATCACTTTGGATAATGCTTCCTCTAATGATGTTTGTGTTGGATTGCTTAAGAATCAATTTCGTTTGATGAATTCTTTAGTATATGATGGTAAGTTGTTTCATCTGAGATGTTGTGCCCATATTCTCAATTTGATTGTTCAAGATGGGTTGAAACAAATCGATGTGGCTGTGGAAAAAGTTAGAGAATGTGTGAAGTATGTCAAAGGATCTTCAGCAAGAAAAACAAGGTTTTCTCAATGTTGCTCACAAAATCTTTTGGACACTAGAAAGGCTTTGATGCAAGATGTTCCTACTAGGTGGAATTCTACTTATATGATGCTTTCTTGTGCACTTTATTATCGACTAGCCTTTTCGCATCTTAGTTTGAATGATTCTAACTTTCAAGATTGCCCGTCCTCTGATGAATGGGAAAGAGTTGAGAAAATGTGTAGCTTTCTGAAAGTGTTTTATGATGCAACTCTTCAGTTTTCAGGATCACTTTATCCTACTTCAAATTTGTATTTCCCTCAAATATTTGGAATACATTTGAAGTTGGTTGAAGAGAAGAAAAGTCCCGATGAGTATATGAAAAAAATAGCTACCCAAATGTGGAATAAGTTCAACAAATATTGGGCTGATTTTAATGTTCTGTTAGCTATAGCCGTGGTGTTTGATCCTAGATATAAGTTGTCGTTTATTGACTTTTGCTATAAAAAACTCTATGGAGAAGGTTCATCACAATTTAAGGCTATTGAGAGTGCCTTTTATGAACTTTATGATGAATATGTGCAAGCTTCAAAAAATGCAACAACATCCGACTCGACATCACATCAAGGGAGCAACGACAACATTAGACAAAGTAATGTTGGGGGAGAGTCTAGTCAAAACAACATTCTTGAGGTAAATCATATTTTCTAATTACTATTAAATTTGAATTTTATATTTGTTTAGTTTTTAAATATACTAAATTGCTAATTCGTTTTTTATATATATTATTTTTTATTATAGGAGTTTGACGAATATGATAATGATGATCCGGGTTCCAACACCACAAGTCAATTGCATGTATACCTTCTTGAGCCAAGAGCTAAAAGAACTTCTTCCATTAACATGCTTGAGTTTTGGAAAGCCCAACAGGTATCCTGAATTAGCTAAATTAGCTATGGATATACTTTGTGTTTCCGTTTCAACAGTAGCATCTGAATCGGCTTTTAGTCTTGGTGGAAGAATTTTGAATGAATATCGAAGTTCCATGAAGCCCGATGTGGTTGAAGCTTTGGTTTGTAGTCGGGATTGGTTGTTTGGAGAAAAAGGTAATATTTCATAATTTTTGGTTTTATCGTATTATCTAAAATTTTGTATTAATTTTTTTTCTTTTCCTTATGCAGTTGATTTGCATGTGGCTATTGACAACCTAACTCAAAATGTAATGAATTTGAACATCAATGAAGACAATATGGAGGTTACAAATTCGAACATACTTTAAGGTGTCATTTGGTGAGTTCTTTTTAGTACAAATATTTATGTAGCTTTCAAAAGATCATAAATTTGATTGTTCATATTGTTTCTATTTGAAGGTTATCTTGAAGAAGTTGGTGTTGGAGGAAGAAATGAGAATTGTAGCATGAATGAATTATCACATTTGTTTTTTTATATGTTTGAACAATTGCATTTTTCATGAATGTTTTGATTTTTAGAGTTTTATTTGGATGTTTATGACTTTATGTTTAATGTTTATTTTGGATGTTTATGACTTTATGTTTAATGTTTATGACTTTTAGACTTCATTTTATTTGGATTTTTCAATTTCATCTTAAAATGTGTTGCTTATTAAATGGGTTATACGGGTTGGGTTCGACCCACTGACACGTGAACCTGCCAACCCATATACTTATACGGGTTATGTGGGTTGGGTTGGGTTGATGTTTCCAACCCGTCAATCCGTGACCCGCCAACCCATATATTATATGGGTTGGATTGAGTTTCTGAATTCCAACCCGCCAACCCGAACCCAACCCAATTGTCAGGCCTATAATATGTCGTGCTCTAAATAAGAGAGTAGAAGTTGACTTTAGATGGAAAAGGAGAACGCTTTAATTTGAAATTTGACATAGATTTTGAGTATTTGTAGACAAAGAATCAATAACTACAGTGAACTGATAGCATAAGACTTTGAATTACGAGGTTTTATGTTTATTGTGTATGTGCACTATGTAAGTAAGTACTGGCAAGAAAATATAGCACTCTTATGTGAATGAAGGAATTCTGACTTTTTTTTTGAATGGTTTACTTTTATGGGTAGTCAACTACTCAATTTGAAACCTATACTCCGATAAATTTGTTTTTTGTTTTCTGATATGTAGCTATATCGTGAATGTCTTCGTAAAGCAAAGTACATTATGCATATGGCATCCACCCTCATGTATGTTTCTCACCTTTGCTCCTAAACTATGCATACTTTCCCTTTTCTCCTTCATTAGATTCCATTTCAACAAGAAAATTTTAGTCTAGAATCTAGATGGCATTAGATGACCCGTTTCTTACTTAAGTTGGTCATGTTATATATATATTTCATCAATAATAATCTGTACGTTACAGTTACATGTTTGGAAAATTTAATAATATGATTTGAGTAACATGTATTAGGTTGAACTCCCTTCTATTTTATTAGTGGAAGCCCCTAAAAGCCAGAGTGAAGATCAATATCTAATGAAAAAATAAGTGTACTAGGATCACAGTAACGTCCTTTGATACCCTTGTTACAAGTCATGCCAAAGGAACTATGTCAAATAATGAATCTTATGACAGGTAATCTTGAAATATGAGTTGAGTTCATGTTGAGATCCTTGATTTATATGAGCTTTCAATTACTGTTGGATCTGTATAGACTCGAATTTCTAGAAATGACATTTTTCTTACTATAGATATCAACAACTGAATATTGGTGATTTTTCTTTTATATGTGTATAGTAAAGGTGGAAACTCTGCAAAGTGCAGAAACAACCTTCAAACAGGTAGATACATTGTTATCAAAGGCTCTTGTAACAATAATCTCTAACCTCCCTCTAAGCTTCAGATGATGAGATTTAATATAAGCACATAACATAATTTGAGCTTCCTCTTATTATCCAAACCAATTTAACGATTTAATTCCAAATAGCCTAATTGCAGGAAATCATTATTTTATATATAGATGTCATAGTTCCAAAATACAATGTCGTATTATGAACTATTGGAAAATATTGTTGTAATAAGCAAATCAAAGAAAGTATGTTATTATTTCTTGCAGTTTCAACCCTGCTATCAATTATAAACACAATCTTTAAGGTAGATACATACTTTTATGTATTTGGATTCTAGCATCCTTCTTCTATTACACTTTATTAAAACATTGTAAAGCCTTCTACTCTGAAGATTTAGCAAATTATAGAAAAGTACTCTAAAAATCTTATAGAACATTATACTTAAAGAATATATCATTTATGGAAACATATGTTTAATAAACTGAGCTCATGTTTAAATTACTATCGCATAAAAGATAGAATCCAGAAGAATATAAATGATTTCAAATTTTCTATGAATCGCATAGTTTGCAGTTCTCAAACAAGTATTTTAATTCCCCGATAAAATAACTTCAAACAGTCAATATTTGTTTAAAGTAATAATAAATTTGTAACGCCTGGTTCCTGATAAGTATTTTTTTTAAAATGAAGAATTATCATTTTAACGAGGGGACTCTACGAGTTGAAGGATCAACTCGTCGAGTAGGATCGGGCGTGGACGCGGGAGTTAAGTGACCTACTCGTCGAGTAGCAGCTGTCTGTATGAAACCCTAAATTTGAGGGTTTGCACCCTATTTAAACAACTTATCTCAGCCTCCATCGTCCCTTATACTCCCAGAAGACATCATATCGAAACCCTAGCCTTGTTTGAGTATTCTAAGGCCATTTTGGTGCATTTTGGTGGATTGTGAAGCTTGAGAAGGGGAAAGGAGCTTGGGAGTTCAAGTTGGAGCTTGGAGATCCAGAGATTGTGTTCCATTCCCAGCTCATTTAAGGTAAAAAGCTCCTGCCTTGATCTTCCATGTGTTTATTCATCTTTAGGGCTTGGATTTTGGGCACAATTAGGGTTTTCTAAGCCATTTTCGGGTTGTGAAGTGTTATAGGGAGTATTGACTTCAGATCTTGGTCATTGGAGGGGTCTCATGGCATAAAGGTGCCAACTTTATGGCCATGAGAGCCCCATGCATCTTTTAGACATCATTTGTAGTCCTTTAGGGTTAAAAGACCCATGTATGGACGTAAAGTTCGTGGCTTTACGAGCTATATCGGCCCTAGGAGGTCAGATCTACCCTTTGGATGAGATGAGCTTGACAGAAATCGAGTTTAGGGACATGGATTTTAGTGGACTCGGCGAGTTGTTCTTGGGACTCGACGAGTCGGATAGTGGTTCTCCAACCCTTGCTGTTTTGAGGGTCTGGTTGAGTCTAGAGAAGGACTCAACAAAGATGGACGAGATTATAGATCTGGGAATCATGGGACTCGACGAGTGGTTGAGCAAACTCGGCGAGTCCAAGGCAATCTCCCAATATTTGAAGATGGACTCGACGAGTTGTTCATACAACTCGGCGAGTCATAGAATGGACACATTCTTATGAGGGAGATGAACTCGACGAGTTCAAGGATGAACTCGGCGAGTCGGATGAAGATGGTCCCGATGGTATGATGGAAGGAGAACCCGTCGAGTTCTTGCTAGACTCGACGAGTAGAGTCGGGGGTTGGTTCGAGTTAGAGGAGTATGGACTCGACGAGTTGGTAGACCAACTCAGCGAGTCAGGTCAACTAGATGTTGACTTTGACCAATGTTGACTTTGACTGAATTGAGTTGACCCTGGTTTGGGTTGCATGTTCGAATTGATAACTTAGAAGGGTTGCCGTGTAGGGATTGAGGAGTCGAGGGGAGTTGACTTTCACGCCGAGGACATTTCAGACACTACACGACATCGAGGTGAGTTACCTTTCAGTAGAAGTGGGTCTAAGGCACCAAGGCCGGCCCACTGGTAATTGGTTAGTTGTGATGATTGCGTTTGTGATAATCATCTGGGTTGCTTGTGCTTGATATATGTGTATGCTAGTATGCTATGATATGTGAGATAGTATCAGTAGGAGGGGACTAGTCCCCGATTCGGTCGCTAGGACCAATGGGTAGGTCGGACACCCCAGATATGTCTGACAGCATGATTATGATACGATATTATATGCTAGCGGTAGGGGTGAAATAGTCCCCGTATCCGGTTGAGATAGACCGGAGGGTAGGTCGGCACCCTAGAATAGCCTGACATGGGTAGGTCAGCACCCCATAATGGCTTGACATGGGTAGGTCAGCACCCAGAATGACTTGACATGGGTAGGTCGGGCACCCCAGAATTGCCCGACAATATGTATGTGGTTGTGGTATGTGGTATGATGGGGGAACTCACTAAGCTTTGTGCTTACAGTTTCAGTTTTGGTTTCAGGTACCTCTTCGTCCAAGGGGAAGGAGCCGGCGGTGTAGCAGCGCATCACACACACACACATGATTTCCGCATGGAGTTTCTGGGATTGTACTCTGATTTTCATAACTCTTGATATTGTGATTTTGAAACATGACGTTATGGTTTTTATAAGTTGATGTAACCTTGACAATGTTTTGGTACACTATTTCATGAGGTACTTAATTTAAAAATGAAATTTTTGGCCTTGAAAATTGGGATGTTACAAAATTAGTCTAATGAAATTACAACTTAAAAAAAAAGAATTATCATAGATAAATTAGTCTGATGTTCCCATATCAACTTAGAACTATGGTCACCACTCTTACATGGTTATTTTCATCTTCAGTCAATCTACATAGCCATTTTATGGCAAGGAAAGTGACTGTCACACCCCAAAACCAAGAACGGCGGAAACGTTCAGGGGTGGAGGACGTCATGTAAAGTATCATAACAGTGCAAAGTAGTAAACAAGCAACAACATCATCCATTGCATTAAAAGTAAAGTTTTAATACATGAGTGTTCTTTCATAGTAATAAGACACCAAAATATGTAATCAAAATAAAAGACGAGTCTTGTCTGTGCTCCGTCTTCTCAAAACCTGGTCATCGTACCTGTCTACTGATGACCTGAGAATACAAGTTATTTTGAAAGCGTAGATCAACATAAAGCTGGTGAATTCATAAGTATTATGGTGTCATTGATTTGAAAAGCTGTTATGAAAGACTTGTAAATGTTTAATAAAACATTTAGTATAAGTGTGAAAACCCTAGAAAATCCCATATTTCCTACTAGTATAAAAGGTAGTCTTCTACCAAGACCTGAATGCTTTGAAAGATGCATTTCTGTATAAATGAAAGTTTTTCCCATATGTGACTATTGTTATAAATATATAGTCTACCTCATCGTTTATGTGAATGTGTCACAAAATAAAAGTAAAAGGGAAAATTATATAATCATTTAAGTATTATCCTTTGGTACTAGGACAAACACGGCATAGTAATTGCTGAATAGTATTAACCGTAGACATCCGTCGATGTGCATTTTCCCTCTGTAGCTAACAGCTGGGTGTAGAATGGTTAGTCCCGTACATATATAATAGTATCTACACATATAATATGTAATAGTATCTCATCATATAGTATCTATGTAATAGTATCCATGTAAAAGTATCCATGTAATAGTATCTCTTCATATTGTATGTAATGTATTAGTATAGACTCATGAATGAACTGACTCTTGTGTAATTCCTTGTAATAGGAATAGTAGTTTGTATCCCCTAAACTATACCTATAATAGTTTACTGGAATGTAAATTGAATGTCCAAGTAGGTTTATACACCCTTGCTACACAAGAGTGTTGGAACTGAAGAAAGAATGAAAGCTCTCATATCAATACATATGTATATGAAACATAAGTGTATAGATATGGTTTTTAACAATAAGTTGAAAGAGGTTTTGTAAAACATTTAAGAGTTTTGAACAATAAATAATGATGACTTGATGTCAGTTTATAAAATAATTCAAAAGTAAATCATTTGATAACAAAGTATAAAACAACCGAAAACTATTGTATTTATCACATTTTGAAGTATGTGAAATCAGTTGGTTGAAAACACAGTTATAAATCACTTGTGATTGATTCTATAACTTCCTGTTTTCTACTTGTATTCCCCCCCCCCATGAAAGCATTTAAAATCATTTAAAAGATTGATTAAGGGGTATGAACTCACCTGTAGTGGGTGGTTGTGGATGAACTGAATGATGTAGGATCCTAAGTGTCAAGTGAAGACTTGTACACACACAATGATCCTAGTTAACATATAATCACATATATGTATCCAATTAGTCATAAAACAACTAATTAACCAAGTTTAAGACATCCTAAGACATGTAAAACACTTGATTTAAGTGTTATAAGTCATAAGGATTGCATCTAAGGGTGGTAGGACCTTGCTATTGAGTTTGGGGTTCAAGGGTAAACTCCCTTGGAGTTTACGGTTTTGTGACCATAACTCCTTGAGTTTACGGTCGTAAACCCATGAGTTTACGGCCGTAAACTCATGTTTCTTTGACCATTTCGTGTTTTGAAGCCTTAAAGATCACAAGAAGAATTCCTACTTCATGTTTAAGCCTTAGGAAGAGATTAGGGCACCATTTCACTCCTTTTAGGAGTTTACGGTCCTTAGACCATTTCCCTTTGGGTTTACGGCCGTAAACCCAAATGATTATGGTCTTTTGGTTGTTTTGAGTCCTAAGCACAATAAGGAAGGGGTCTAGACTAGTTTCCAAGGCTTAGAAGGGACTAGGGCACACTTTGGCACCCTTAATAGGGTTTACGGTCCAAGAACATCTTGAACCGTAAACACCTTGATCTTGTGTTTCTTGGGTGTTTTCTTGATGTTTAGAAGTGTAACAAGCCTTATAACATACTAGGGTAGGAGTACTTACTAGGTAGAAGCTTGAAAAGGTGCTAAAAGTCCAAGAACACTAGTGTGTGTTCTTGGTGAAACTTGAAGATCTACACTTTTGGAATGATTTCACGGATGGAATCATGTTAGATCACTAGATTAGGGTAGATATCAACTTATTAGGGCTAGAAACACTTACAAGTTGAAGATCTTGAAGAAATGTTGGATGATACTTGAGAGAGAATTTGGTTTTGGATCTTGAAAATGTGAAAAGTGGTAAAATATGACTAAGTGTCATATTTATACCCCCTTTTTAGGGTTTACGGCCGTAAACACATTTGTTTAGGCCGTAAACTCCAAACTCTTGGAGTTTTGGGACATTATTGTTGCACAATAAACCCTAGGGCATCCTCTCTCCTGTCATCTCCTGAATTACTAACTTTAAAACACTAGAACTTAATCCAAAAAGCTTGAAAGTTAGCAGAAACTGTTCTGACTCTTATTGAAGTGAGAGGTTGTACATAATAAAAATTTCGGGTTGTCACATCATCCCCCCGTTAGAAGGAATTTCGTCCCGAAATTAGAATTTAAGCAAATAAGTAGTTACAAATAACTAAGTAAAAAGATGAGGATATTTCAGTTTCATCTGATCCTCTCGCTCCCAAGTGAATTCAGGTCATCGCTTGGCGTTCCAGCGAACCTTCACTATCGGGATACGGCTTTGTTTCGTTTGCTTGACCTCCCGGTCCATGATCTCTACAGGTTCTTCCACGAAGTTGAGGCTCTCGTTGATCTCGATCTCGTCGAGTGGGATTACAAGAGTCTCGTCAGACAGACACTTTTTCAAGTTCGAGACGTGGAAAGTAGAGTGTACGTTACTGAGTTCGCGTGGCAAGTTAAGTTTGTAAGCTACAGGGCCGATTCTTGCGAGAATCTCGAAAGGCCCTATGTACCTTGGATTTAGCTTTCCACGCTTTCCGAAGCGTATTAAGCCCTTCCAGGGTGAGACCTTCAATAGAACACGGTCGCCCACCTGGAATTCCAACGGTTTCCTTCGCTTATCAGCGTAGCTTTTCTGTCGGTCTCTAGAGGCTTTCAATCGTTCACGAATCTGAACGATCTTCTCTGTCATTTCCCGAATGATCTCTGGACCTGTGAGAGTGCTTTCAGGAACTCGTCCTTTAGCTAACTGGGCATCACCCACTTCAGCCCAACACAGAGGGGATCTGCACTTTCGGCCATAGAGGGCTTCGAATGGAGCAGCCTTTATGCTCGTATGATAACTGTTGTTGTAGGAAAATTCGACAAGGGGTAAATGAGTATCCCATGCTTTCCCAAAGTCGATCACACAGGCTCGCAACATATCTTACAAGGTTTGGATAGTTCTCTCACTTTGTCCGTCGGTCTGTGGATGGTAGGCTGTAGTCATGTCCAGCCTAGTTCCTAGGGAACTTTGTAGCGACTGCTAGAACCTCGAAGTGAATCTACTATCTCTGTCTGAGATAATGGATATGGGAACACCGTGCAGTCGTACAATCTCCCGAATGTAGGTTCTCGTAAGTTTCTCCATCTTGTCGGTTTCTTTGATAGGCAGGAAGTGTGTAGACTTGGTCAATCTGTCGATGATGACCCATATGGTATCAAGTCCACCCATTGTCTTGGGCAACTTGGTTATGAAGTCCATAGTGATCCGCTCCCACTTCCATTCCGGTATCTCCAGCTGTTGTAGAAGACCGGAGGGTTTCTGGTATTCGACCTTGACCTTGGCGCAAGTAAGGCATTTACTTACGAAGGTAGCAATCTCTGCTTTCATGTTAGGCCACCAGTATATCTTTTTCAGATCCAGATACATCTTATCTGAACCTGGGTGGACGGAATAACGAGTGTTGTGTGCCTCAGTCATGACCAAGTCTCTGAAACCACCGTGTTTCGGTGTCCAGATCCGATCCATGAGGTATAAGGCTCCGCCACCCTTGACTTCCAAGTTCTTATCCATCCCTCTCAGGGATTCACTCGCCACATTTTCAGGTTTCAAAGCGTCGAGCTGAGCCTCCTTAATTTGCGTGGACAAGTGTGAATGGATAGTTAGAGTCAAAGATTTGACTCTACGACCAGAGTATTCTTTCCGACTTAGGGCATCAGCTACTACGTTGGCTTTACCCGGATGATAACGAATTTCGCATTCGTAATCACTGAGTAGCTCGACCCACCGTCGTTGTCTCATGTTGAGCTCCTTCTGGTCGAATATATGTTGTAGGCTTTTGTGATCTGTAAAGATCGTGCTTTTTGTACCATACAGGTAGTGTCTCCAGATCTTCAGAGCAAACACGACTGCTCCTAGCTCAAGATCATGTGTGGTGTAGTTGACCTCGTGTGTTTTCAGCTGTCTTGAGGCATAGGTGATGACCTTACCTCGCTGCATCAGAACACATCCGAGTCCTTGATTTGATGCATCACAATAGACAACGAAGTCTTCTATCCCTTCGGGGAGGGATAGTATTGGTGCGGTGCACAAGGCTCGCTTGAGCGTTTCGAACGCTCTCTCCTGCTTCTTTTCCCAGTCAAAGGCCACGCCCTTCTGGGTCAGTGTTGTAAGAGGTTTCGTAATGCGGGAGAAGTTCTGAATGAACCTGCGATAGTAGCCAGCGAGACCTAGAAACTGACGAATTTCTGTAGGTGTCTTCGGTGCTGACCAGTTCTCAATGGCCTTGATTTTGGAAGGGTCCACGTGAATTCCCTCTTCACTAACTACGTGGCCCAAGAATTCGACTCTTCGAATCCAAAATTCGCACTTAGAGAACTTCGCATAGAGCTTCTCCGATCGTAATGTTTCTAAGACTCTTCGTAGGTGTTGACTATGTTCCTCCTTACTTCGAGAGTAGATGAGTATGTCATCGATGAAGACAATGACGAACTGATCCAAGTAAGGACGACACACCCTATTCATTAAATCCATGAATACAGCGGGCGCGTTTGTTAATCCGAACGACATCACTACAAACTCGTAGTTTCCATAACGAGTTCGGAAGGCTGTCTTGGGAACATCCGCCTCTAACACTCGTAGTTGGTGGTATCCGGATCGTAGATCTATCTTCGAGAAGTAGTTGGCTCCTTGAAGTTGATCAAATAAATCGTCAATGCGGGGTAAGGGATAACGATTTTTAATGGTAAGCTTGTTGAGTTCCCTGTAGTCGATGCACATACGAAACGATCCATCTTTCTTCTTGATGAACAAGACCGGTGCTCCCCATGGTGAGAAGCTTGGCCTAATGAATCCCTTCTGGAGAAGTTCGTTAAGCTGACTGGAAAGTTCCTGCATCTCTGCCGGTGCCAGACGATATGGAGATTTAGCTACTGGAGTAGCTCCTAGCACTAAGTCGATTCTGAACTCGACTTGGCGTTGGGGTGGTAATCCTGGAAGTTCTTCCAGAAAGATGTCGAGAAAGTCGCGTACTTCTGGGATGTTCTGAATATCTTTCACTTCTTGACTCGTATCGACGATGTGTGCGAGGAATGCATGATATTCCTTTCGCAAGCACTTCTGAGCTTGTATGCACGAAATGATGCGAAGGTTCGTACTAGGTTTGTCGCCGTAGATAACTAGAGTTTCGCTGTTAGGAAGGTTAAGACGAACTGCTTTTTCAAAGCACAAGATGTCGGCGCAATGAAGACTCAACCAATCCATGCCGATAATGACGTCGAAACTTTTAATTGGGACCGGTATGAGGTCTATCTCGAAAGTATGGCCATATAAAGTTAGAGTACAACCTACGTATGTGCAGTTAGTACTTTCCGTTTTCCCGTTTGCCATTTCTACAGTGAATGATTTATCTAGTGCACGTGGTTTTTGTTTAATCAAGTGTGCAAATTTCTGTTTTATGAAGCTTTTCTCCGCTCCACTGTTGAAAAGTATGCACGCATATGAGTTATCGAGGAGAAACGTACCAGTAACTATCGTAGGATCAGCTACGGCTTCCTCGTGGCCTATGGCCAAAACTCTTCCTACTCCGCCAGCTATCCCTGCCTTAGGGCAGTTCCTCTTGTAGTGGCCCACTTCGCCACAACCGTAGCAAGCTTGGCCCACACCGGCGTTAGGAACTTGAGCGGTCGGCCTTGCTGGAGTCTTGCAGAAACGGGCAGTATGCCCCCTTCTGTTGCAGTTAGTGCACTGCATTTCCCGGCAAGGTCCGTTGTGATGGAAGGTACATTTGTTGCACCTCGGAAGATTACCGGCATAAGGCTTCGCTGGTAAGGGATTAGCAGGGACAACAGGAGTTACTGTGGCAGCATTGATTGTAACTAGTTGTTGTCTCTTTGAGGATTCTTGCGAAGCCCCGCTTTTCCTCTTGTTCCACCCCTTTTTTTTGTTGTTGTTTCCCTTTTGTTGCTCAGGTGTAGAAATCGTTGGGTTCTGGTGGTTTCCGTGATCTATAAGAGATTGTGCCAGCTCTTTGGCGCTGTCAAAAGTAACAGGCCTGGATGCTAACACACTTGACTGGATCTGGGGCGACAGTCCCCAAATATATCTCTCTATTTTCTTGCTCTCAAGAGCAACCATATCAGGGCAAAGAATTGCCAGATCACAGAATCTATTAGTATAAGTTGATATGTCAGAACCAACCATTTCAAGACCCCAGAGTTCCTGTTCGAGTTTTTGAATTTCCCCTCGTGGACAGTACTCTCTCATCAGCATGGCTTTCAATTTTTCCCAACTTATCGAATTTGCCACTATTAGAGTCAGTGACTTAACGTGGCCATTCCATCAAGTTAAAGCCCTGTCGGAAAAGGTACAAGTAGCAAACTTGACCTTATTATTCTCTGGGCAGGCGCAGATTTCAAAGACTGCTTCTGTCTTTTCTATCCACTGCCTTAAGATCATAACCCCTCCAGTTCCATTGAAATTTCTGGGTTTGGCATTCATAAAATCCTTGTAGGTGCATTCCCGGGGATGCCCATGACTCTCGCCATGGTTGGAAGGAGGTGCACCTGTTCCCGATCCACTAGGGACAGGAGTATTGATGTGTGACATGGCAGCCGCTACGGCCGCCGTGATAGCTGCTTGGAACATAGCAGCGTCGAACTGAGGAGGTGGTGGTGGTATCGGTGTTTCGTTATTATTGTTACGCCTCAGATTTCTGCGAGGAGGCATCTTTTAGCTATAAGTTTAGAAAGATGAAGATAATGATAAGAATTTAATAGGAAAATTGATGAAAATGACTCATGGACTAACTCTTCATAGCCCAACAGTACGATTGAATGTAGATCTAGAACTAACAGATGGTAGCATTTGGATAATAATTCCCATGAGATTAGGTACCTGTCAATATTACTGGAATTACAGATGTAACAAGTTCGGGAAAAATGGCCAACAGAAGGAGGCCTTACATCAACCAAGATGGGAAAATTTTGACAGGACTACGACCTAATCAAGACCTAACAGGTCTAAGATTTACAAAGATAGGGAATTAGACCAGAGTTTTACATAACTAGGTTATATCCAAAAGAGAATTCGATGAGATTTTATCGGCGATGAGAACTACTAGAGTGAGTTCTTGATTCCGACAGAAGGCGTTCTATGTCCCTCACACGCCTGTCAGATCTTACTTGCTGAGCTTGAAGTTCCCTGACTTCAGCTTGAGTTCCAGCAAGTTCTCTCTGCAAAGCTGCATTGTGGACCAGAGTCCTTTCATGAGCATACTCTAATTGGCGAATGCGGACTGTGTTTACGCCAGAGTTGGCGTCAACCTCTACGACTTGGTCGATAGCGGCTCGACCCTGTTCGGTGTTCCGGGAAATCCTACGAACCATGATGGGCAGGACCCTGTCAGCTGAACCTCCCTCAGTGAGGTTGTAGAAGCTTCTGTCTCCATTGTAGGGAAAGGGTTGACCCTGTTCCTGACTCCATCTATTCAAGTTTGTGGCCCACAGGGGTGTGGGTCCTTGAAATGCTGGACGAGGGTTCAGGTTTGGGTTTTGAGCAGCTGGGGGTAGGTTGTTGACTTCTGGTTCTGTGTCTGAACTATCAGAAAAACCTTCCGCTTCGTGATCATCCAAAGGAATTGGGTGATCATTCTCTGGCTCTTCTCCGAGCCATCCAGCATTGCCATGGTTAGGGTAGTACGGGTCGCCGTGGGGATGGAATCCAGCCATGATATCTACGCGAGAAAAGGGATATAAGAAGAAATTAATAGACGTACTAACTAAAATAATTATAAGATGATCTTTATTAGTTACTCCAATACTTGTTTAGTGCATACCAGTTATATGTACTCAAAATAGGATAGACCTTCAAATAGGTGACCCTAACTCTAAATCCACAACCAAACAAGGAACAGGAAGTAAAGCAAAGATCACAGATTCTAAGTCTATGACACCCTAGTACATATAACCTTAGTGTATCCACTAAACAACTATTGGCATACTAATAAAGACCTTTAATTCTCATATAAGTATTTATAATAACACCAAATACCCCTATGGTATTTCATTGTGGTAGTGTTGGTAAGTTTTTAGACTTGTTGCCATATCACAACCATTCTTGGGCATGTGCTAATCACTCCTCGGACCAGCATAGTTGATCAGGCTATGCCACTCCCAGGACTGACCATACATCCCCGAGCTTACTTGTGATATTCAACAATCGTAATACTTTTTTTCTTGTCATTGTGACACTGATTTTAGTATGAATGCAGGCATGTATACTTAGTTAAATATTTTATTATTTAAAAGTAAAAACTCTTGGTCAGAGTATTTTAATCCCAATGTATTTATAGTCTGTATATCTTTTATGGGTTGATATACTCAATTCACTATAAACAAAGCTCTGATACCAATCTGTCACACCCCAAAACCAAGAACGGCGGAAACGTTCAGGGGTGGAGGACGTCATGTAAAGTATCATAACAGTGCAAAGTAGTAAACAAGCAACAACATCATCCATTGCATTAAAAGTAAAGTTTTAATACATGAGTGTTCTTTCATAGTAATAAGACACCAAAATATGTAATCAAAATAAAAGACGAGTCTTGTCTGTGCTCCGTCTTCTCAAAACCTGGTCATCGTACCTGTCTACTGATGACCTGAGAATACAAGTTATTTTGAAAGCGTAGATCAACATAAAGCTGGTGAATTCATAAGTATTATGGTGTCATTGATTTGAAAAGCTGTTATGAAAGACTTGTAAATGTTTAATAAAACATTTAGTATAAGTGTGAAAACCCTAGAAAATCCCATATTTCCTACTAGTATAAAAGGTAGTCTTCTACCAAGACCTGAATGCTTTGAAAGATGCATTTCTGTATAAATGAAAGTTTTTCCCATATGTGACTATTGTTATAAATATATAGTCTACCTCATCGTTTATGTGAATGTGTCACAAAATAAAAGTAAAAGGGAAAATTATATAATCATTTAAGTATTATCCTTTGGTACTAGGACAAACACGGCATAGTAATTGCTGAATAATATTAACCGTAGACATCCGTCGATGTGCATTTTCCCTCTGTAGCTAACAGCTGGGTGTAGAATGGTTAGTCCCGTACATATATAATAGTATCTACACATATAATATGTAATAGTATCTCATCATATAGTATCTATGTAATAGTATCCATGTAAAAGTATCCATGTAATAGTATCTCTTCATATTGTATGTAATGTATTAGTATAGACTCATGAATGAACTGACTCTTGTGTAATTCCTTGTAATAGGAATAGTAGTTTGTATCCCCTAAACTATACCTATAATAGTTTACTGGAATGTAAATTGAATGTCCAAGTAGGTTTATACACCCTTGATACACAAGAGTGTTGGAACTGAAGAAAGAATGAAAGCTCTCATATCAATACATATGTATATGAAACATAAGTGTATAGATATGGTTTTTAACAATAAGTTGAAAGAGGTTTTGTAAAACATTTAAGAGTTTTGAACAATAAATAATGATGACTTGATGTCAGTTTATAAAATAATTCAAAAGTAAATCATTTGATAACAAAGTATAAAACAACCGAAAACTATTGTATTTATCACATTTTGAAGTATGTGAAATCAGTTGGTTGAAAACACAGTTATAAATCACTTGTGATTGATTCTATAACTTCCTGTTTTCTACTTGTATTCCCCCCATGAAAGCATTTAAAATCATTTAAAAGATTGATTAAGGGGTATGAACTCACCTGTAGTGGGTGGTTGTGGATGAACTGAATGATGTAGGATCCTAAGTGTCAAGTGAAGACTTGTACACACACAATGATCCTAGTTAACATATAATCACATATATGTATCCAATTAGTCATAAAACAACTAATTAACCAAGTTTAAGACATCCTAAGACATGTAAAACACTTGATTTAAGTGTTATAAGTCATAAGGATTGCATCTAAGGGTGGTAGGACCTTGCTATTGAGTTTGGGGTTCAAGGGTAAACTCCCTTGGAGTTTACGGTTTTGTGACCATAACTCCTTCAATTTACGGTCGTAAACCCATGAGTTTACGGCCGTAAACTCATGTTTCTTTGACCATTTCGTGTTTTGAAGCCTTAAACATCACAAGAAGAATTCCTACTTCATGTTTAAGCCTTAGGAAGAGACTAGGGCACCATTTCACTCCTTTTAGGAGTTTACGGTCCTTAGACCATTTCCCTTTGGGTTTACGGCCGTAAACCCAAGTGATTATGGTCTTTTGGTTGTTTTGAGTCCTAAGCACAATAAGGAAGGGTCTAGACTAGTTTCCAAGGCTTAGAAGGGACTAGGGCACACTTTGGCACCCTTAATAGGGTTTACGGTCCAAGAACATCTTGGACCGTAAACACCTTGATCTTGTGTTTCTTGGGTGTTTTCTTGATGTTTAGAAGTGTAACAAGCCTTATAACACACTAGGGTAGGAGTACTTACTAGGTAGAAGCTTGAAAAGGTGCTAAAAGTCCAAGAACACTAGTCTGTGTTCTTGGTGAAACTTGAAGATCTACACTTTTGGAATGATTTCACGGATGGAATCATGTTAGATCACTAGATTAGGGTAGATATCAACTTATTAGGGCTAGAAACACTTACAAGTTGAAGATCTTGAAGAAATGTTGGATGATACTTGAGAGAGAATTTGGTTTTGGATCTTGAAAATGTGAAAAGTGGTAAAATATGACTAAGTGTCATATTTATACCCCCTTTTTAGGGTTTACGGCCGTAAACACATTTGTTTAGGCCGTAAAATCCAAACTCTTGGAGTTTTGGGACATTATTGTTGCACAATAAACCCTAGGGCATCCTCTCTCCTGTCATCTCCTGAATTACTAACTTTAAAACACTAGAACTTAATCCAAAAAGCTTGAAAGTTAGCAGAAACTGTTCTGACTCTTATTGAAGTGAGAGGTTGTACACAAAAATTTCAGGTTGTCACAGTGACCAAGCAGAAGCTTGGAAACGATATGTGTCTGTTGAAGGTATACTTGATTATGATAGCTTGAAAGATGTGGGTTTAGTTGTAGAAGTGAGTCCCAACTGTTTCATCTATTAAAAAAGGGGTTTTCAGAAGATTCATATGTAGTTTCAATCTTTTTCAGATAAGAGTTTACATGTGATTAAGTTTAATAAGTTTGAGTTTATTTAACAGAATGCAATTTCTTTTTTTGGTAACAAAAAAAGAAGAAAACCAAAACAGTTGTTGATAAATCCTCTAGGAATGGGAACTCAACAACAACTTTTGTTGATTTTCTTTATCATATAACATCATACTTTCATTTTTTGTTTTGTTAAAAGTTTAAAAGAACTTTTAAAGTACAATATCTTTAAGGTTACATGAATGTAACTTCATTTTGTTAACCATAATCGCAATCTACATCCAATTCATTAACAATATTAGCAACATACTTGGTTCCAATATTCTTTACTCTTTTTTACCAACATCGACTATGTATTTTACTTTTTTACTGGATATAATAACCCATTCACATTTCTTTATTGATTACACCAATTACTTTCCATATTATGTTTGGAGTATTCACCATGCTAAGATCAAGATACACACTTTGAAAAGTGAACATAGTTTTAATATTCTACCTAAATCTTTTTAAATACCCAAATCGCACTTCTCGGACCGTGCTTAGCACAGGCCCCGGGACTTACCTAGTGTATATATATATATATATATATATATATATACTACCTTATAAAAGAAATTTAACTATTTCTAAAAATAGTTTGAATATAATAATAATATATTTTTAAGACGTCCAAACCATAAAGCTAATAGTACAAGTAACCAATAATAAAATAATATTATTTTTCAAATAATCGTGACTTTTAGGCTGAAAACTCGCACCATTCTCGTACAAACACCAACCAATATTTTATGATGTAAAACTTATAACTGAAAGTACAAATATTTTATGTGAAGAAGAATTCCTCCGTCCCCTTTAGGCTTTTGATCGAGTCTACTTTTAATAGCGAGAGTTCGGCAAATATCTATGGAATATGGTTGCTTCCCTATCTAAAATCCTTCTTCTAAATTGTAACATCCAGATTCCCAGTTTTGCTAGAAGGAAGAGGGAAACACCCATCTAGAGCGTGAAGGGAGCTTGGATCTGGGCTAATCATCTTGAGAGTTCATCTCTGGAGGTATACTCCTTTCTATTTCGTGTTGATATGATAGATTTCATGATTTTAGGGTTTTTACCTCCATTTTATGTAAGATCTAGTGAGTATGAAGTCCCCTTTGTGTTAATGACATCAGATCTGGACCATGAGAGGTCCATAGATTCACTATCCCTCAGCTTTATGCAAGCAAATGAGAGTTTGGGGACTAGGTTGCCATTTTTAGAGTTATTTCTCCATTTATGACTTGATGTGGGTTGCATGCACGTAAAGGTTGCACCTTTACATGACATTTGAGCACTTGAAGGGTAGATCTGATGGTTAGGGAAGCAGATCTGACCTTAGGAGGTCATTTGAGGATGAACATGGAGGCAACTCGCCGAGTCCATAAGTGGACTCGACGAGTCGAGTCGGGGTTGCCCCGCGATTCGTGACAGGAGAAACCCGTCGAGTGGAAGGATGACTCGACGAGCCAAGAGAGGCTTGAAGGATACAGAGGACCCGCATGGACTCGCCGAGTCGCCCTTGTGCACTCGACGAGTCGGGTCAAAGTTGACCGTTGACTTTCGTTGACCTTAGGGTTCTGGTCAAGACTGATTCAGAAGAGTCAGGGAAGGGTAGAATGGTCTTCTACCCAATCTGTAGAGACGAGGCTATGAGAGAATATTGATCGGGAATGTTATTTGAATAATAGGAGGAGGCTAGGTCGGGACGTTGAGCACGAGAGTTATCCGACTTCATTGAGGTGAGTCTTCTCACTATACTGTACCTGGAAGGGTACCTATGTGTGACCGGAAGGTCTTGTATGCTATGAGATGTATGTGATATATGCGGTTATGTGATATGTATGTGCTATGTATGTTATGTATGGTATGGACCGGAAGGTCAATATGATATGGACCGGAAGGTCAAGATGACATGGACCGGAAGGTCAAGAGGTTACAGACCGGAAGGTCGATACGGGTAGGACCGGAAGGTCTACCAGGATTCGGGACGGAAGTCCCCTGAGACACATGGATCGGAAGATCCTACAGATTTATGGCCTGGAAAGGCGTATGTGTTGTATGTGGTATTTTGGGGAACTCACTAAGCATTTATGCTTACAGTTGTTGTGTTATGTGTTTCAGGTACTAGCGAGGATCGCGGGAAGGCGCCGGCATGATCCGTACACACTTATAGAGTTTATGTTATTGAGATTCTGGGACATGTTATGTTATGACACAGTGGACACATTATGTTTTGTGATTATCGTGTGATTGAAAGTATGATTTAAAAATGAAAAATTGTTTTGAAAATTTTCGTTGTTACAATTTGGTATCAGAGCCTTGGTTTGAGGGATTCGGGTGCATCTTCGGATGAACCTGAAATCAAACTGAGGAATAAAGAAAGTTTTTCATAAAATAAACAATTTTTCTAAGAAAGTAAAAGATTTTGAGAAAGGCAAAAGGGAGCAGTGTGTACGATCAGCAAGCGCCTGAACGGTGATTTCCCAAAATACCCTTACATTATGTGTTATGAGATATGTTATGATACGATATGCATGCTAGAGTAGGCTAGGTATTCATATTAGGACTAGAGTGGCCTGATTTGTGATGCCTTAGCCTAGGAAGGATTTTGCTGCTATGTGATGCTTGAGAGCGAGTAGGTAGCAGTGAGGAGCTGATGAGAGGTCTACCGAAGGGTAGCCTATGCCAGTGAGATATAAGGTACTTATGATCTGGGATCCAAGGAGGAGGACTTAGGGTGAATATTGATGCGGTGTGGACGGTAGTATAGGGCCCGTACTACTGAAGACACCGGAGCAGTGCGCACTCTAAGTAAGAATCCTTTGGGTACTAAGGAACGAGTAGGGTTGAGTTATCGAGTGCTAGTATGCTCGAGCGAGTCTCTGATATTGTTGTATTTCAGAGGCATCATGGTTGGGACACGCCACAGACCTGAGGCGAGCGGCGTGAGTGACGAGGAGCTTCGTCAGATGATCCACGATGAGGTGGCAGCGGCGATTCGAGCCGAGATTCCGGAGATGTTTGGGTCTATCAAGACCACATTGATTGAGACTTTTGATGAATGGTATGTAGCGGTGACTGAGGCTGCGGCTGCTGCAGCTACTGCAGCAGTAGCTGCTGCTAGACCTCAGGGAGGTGACTCGTTGTTGCTTCGAGAGTTCAGCAACACGAAGCCACCAGAGTTTGACGGGACGCAAGATCCGATCGCTGCGATGAGGTGGATTTATGATATTGAGGGATGCTTCTATACGTGTTCATGTCTGGAGCATCTGAGAGTACGTTTCGCGCTGAACCAGCTTCGCTTGGGGGCGAAGGATTGGTGGAAGTTCGTGACGGCGAGCTTCACTCTTGCGGAGATTTCAGAGGTGACCTGGGAGAGGTTCACCGCTATGTTAAGAGACGAGTATGTTCCCCCAATGGAGAGGGAACGGTTGGTTCAGGAGTTCTTGACCCTCAAGCAGGGTACCGATTCTGTTACTGTGGTTACCAGGAAGTTTCATGAGAGGGCGATGTTCTGCCCTGAGCAGGTGTCTACTGAGCAGGCACGCATGAGCCGGTATTTGGGCGTTTTGAGGAGGGACATTCGGGAGTTCGTGTTGAACTCGACTTACCGGACATTTGCTGAGCTCCAGGCAAATGCCAGGAAGAGGGAGATTGAGTTGGAGACTCAGGCCAGGGAGGAGGCCGAGTCTCAGAGGATAGATCGGCGGCCGACACAGTCTCAGCCGGCAGCCAAGCGGGCCAAGTCCGCTGATACCAGATCTGGAGGCCAGAAGGGCCGCACTTGTGGGAAGTGCGGCAAGGGACATGATGGGGTCTGTCGATCGGGTGCTTGCTACAAATGTGGCAAGGAGGGGCAGATCGCCAAGGATTGCCCCAAGGGATTTATTGTTTGCTTTCATTGCAACCAGACTGGCCATCGGAAGGCCGAGTGCCCGCAGTTACATCAGGGATCAACACAGGGATCTCTACCTACTGCTAGAGCTACCGAGGTTCGGCCAGCGAAGTCGAGGCACCGAAGGCTCGTGGGAGAGCTTTCCAGTTGACAGCGGAGGAGGTCCGCGCAGCGCCCGATGTTGTGGCTGGTATGTATTCTTTATTTATTTATGCTGAGTTGAGATAATGTGCTTATATTGTGATATGCGTAGGTACTTTTCTTGTGAGTTCTGTACCTGACTTAGTGTTATTTGACTCGGGTGCGAGTCGATCATTTGTGTCGATAGCGTTTAGTCGACACATCAGTAGCCGACGAGAGGCGTTGAGTCGACCTCTACGAGTTTCCATAGCTGACGAGCGAGCGGTGTATGCTACGGATGTGATTCGAGGATGTGTACTCAAGATCTTCGGTGATGAGTTCCCGATAGATCTAGTCCCGATTGCAATGGGGGACGTATGTGTCATAGTGGGCATGGATTGGTTGAGCCGATTTGGGGCTGTCATAGACTACGAGCGACAGTTGGTGACGATACGAGACCCTAGTGGGGGAGTACTTTCGGTGTACGGCGAGGGTACCCGATGTGGGTCGGCATTTTGTTCAGCAGCCAGAGCGAGACAGAGTTTACAGCAGGGCTGTAGCGGGTTTGTGGCATATGTGATGGACTCACGAGTGGCCGCCGAGGGGCCAAGTTCGGTTGATGATGTGCCGATAGTGCGTGAGTTCCCGGATGTGTTTCCTGAGGAGTTGCCGGGTGTGCCTCCCGAGAGGCAGGTGGAGTTTCACATCGATTTGATTCCGGGGGTAGCGCCTATCGCCAAGGCACCTTATCGCCTTGCGCCGCAGAGATGCAGGAGTTATCCTCGCAGCTTCAGGAGCTACTGGGAAAAGGGTTTATTCGACCGAGTAGCTCGCCATGGGGAGCGCCGATCCTTTTTGTCAAGAAAAAGGATGGTCCACACCGGATGTGTATTGATTACCGGGAGTTGAACAAGTTGACGGTCAAGAACCGTTACCCATTACCGAAGATTGACGATTTGTTCGATCAGTTGCAGGGAGCGTCTTGGTTCTCCAAGATTGATCTGAGGTCTGGATATCATCAGATGAGAGTGCGTGATGAGGATATCCAGAAGACGGCGTTCAGGACTCGTTATGGGCATTACGAGTTCGTGGTGATGCCTTTCGGGCTCACCAATGCACCAGCAGCGTTCATGGATCTCATGAACAGGGTGTGCAGACCGATGTTGGATCGTTCAGTGATCGTGTTCATCGACAATATACTGGTGTATTCGAGGTCTAGAGAGCAACATGAGGAGCATTTGAGGGAGATCCTCGGGGTTTTGAGATCGGAGAGGCTGTACGCCAAATTCTCCAAGTGTGAGTTCTGGTTACGGGAGGTCCAGTTCTTGGGGCATCTCGTCAACCAGAATGGGATTTTGGTCGATCCGGCCAAGATTGAGGCGGTTATGAGGTGGGAGGTGCCAAGATCACCCACCGAGATCAGGAGCTTTCTAGGATTGGCCGGCTACTATCGGAGATTTATCAGAGATTTCTCCAAGATCGCCGTGCCTCTCACCAGGTTGACCCGGAAGGGTGTTGCTTTTTCATGGGGTCCGGAGCAACAGACCTCGTTTGAGACACTTCGCCAGAAGTTATGCGAAGCCCCTGTGTTAGCCCTCCTGGAAGGAATGGAGGATTTTGTGGTGTATTGTGACGCATCAATATCGGGGTTGGGTGCGGTGCTTATGCAGAGGGGGCATGTGATAGCGTATGCATCGAGGCAGCTGAAGTCTCATGAGACGAGGTATCCCACCCACGATCTGGAGTTGGGGGCAGTGGTGTTCGCCCTCAAGATCTGGCGCCATTATCTGTATGGGGTTCGGTGTACCATATACACGGACCACAAGAGTTTGAAGTATCTGATGGATCAGCCCAACCTGAATATACGCCAGAGGATATGGTTGGACGTGGTAAAGGATTACGATTATGCGATCCTGTACCACCCGGGCAAAGCTAATGTTGTAGCTGATGCACTGAGTCGTAGGGCGGAGAGTGCCGCGATTCGAGACACTTGTATGCGATTGACAGTGATGACTCCGGTGTTGGACACCATTCGGGAGGCCGAGGCGGAGGCCGTGAGACCGGAGAACCGCAAGAGAGAGCGGGTGATTGGGCAGGTGCCTGAGTTTGTTACCGATAGTCATGGGCTTATGACCTTTCAGGGTCAGATTTGGGTGTCGTATGCAGGCGGGACGCGCACCACTTTGATGGAGGAGGCGCACCGATCAAGGTTCTCGATCCATCCCGGGGCCACTAAGATGTATTTGGACCTGAAGAAGGACTATTGGTGGCCCTGTATGAAGAGGGATGTAGCATGGTTTGTTGAGAGGTGCTTGACCTGTCGCAGGGTTAAGGCCGAGCACCAGCGTCCGCATGGCAAGTTGCAGCCACTTGAGGTTCCCCAATGGAAGTGGGAACAGATTCCTATGGATTTCATCACCAAATTGCCGAGGACCGCGAGGGGTGTCGATGCAATTTGGGTGATCGTCGATCGGCTGACGAAGAGCGCGCATTTTCTTGCTATTAGTGAGAGCTCTTCTGCTGAGAGGTTGGCAGAGTTGTATGTGAGAGAGGTGGTATCGCGGCATGGAGTGCCGATCTCGATTGTGTCAGACCGAGATATACGTTTCACTTCCAGGTTCTGGAAGAAGTTTCATGAAGAGTTGGGTACGAGGCTGCATTTCAGTACCGCTTACAACCCCCAGACGGACGGGCAGAGTGAGAGGACGATTCAGACACTAGAGGACATGCTTCGAGCATGTGTGTTGGACTTCGGGGGAAGTTGGGACACGTACTTGCCGTTGGCTGAGTTTTCCTACAACAACATCCACCATTCAAGTATTGGTATGCCTCCCTTCGTGTTGTTGTATGGGAGGAGGTGTCGGACTCCCATTTGCCGGGGAGAGGTAGGGCAGCGTGTGATGGGTAGCACCGAGATAGTGCTTCAGACGACAGAGCAGATACAGCAGGTTAGACAGAGGTTATTGACGGCTCAGAGTCGTCAGAAGAGTTATGCGGATAGGCGACGATCCGAACTTGAGTTCCAGGTGGGAGACTTAGTACTCCTGAAGGTGTCTCCTTGGAAAGGAGTGATCCGATTCAGGAAGAGGGGCAAGCTGGGGCCCCGATACATCGGTCCGTTCAGGGTGACCGCGAGGGTGGGCAGGGTAGCATATCGGTTGGAGATACCTACGGAGCTGAGCCAGATTCATGATACCTTCCACGTGTCTCAGTTGAGGAAGTGTATAGCCGACGAGTCGGCAGTGGTGCCATTGGGAGATATTCAGGTGGATGCGAGCGTGAATTATGTTGAGAGGCCAGTGGCGATTATGGATCGGAAGATCAAGGTTATGAGGAACAAGGAGGTGCCCCTGGTGCAGGTCCAGTGGCAACATCGGAGAGGGTCCGAGCTGACTTGGGAGCCGGAGTTGGAGATGCGGGAGCAGCATCCAGAGTTGTTTGCGGAGCAAGACTTCGAAGGCGAAGTCTGATTCTAGTGGGGGAGAATTGTAACATCCGGATTCCCAGTTTTGCTAGAAGGAAGAGGGAAACACCCATCTAGAGCGTGAAGGGAGCTTGGATCTGGGCTAATCATCTTGAGAGTTCATCTCTGGAGGTATAATCCTTTCTATTTCGTGTTGATATGATAGATTTCATGATTTTAGGGTTTTTACCTCCATTTTATGTAAGATCTAGTGAGTATGAAGTCCCCTTTGTGTTAATGACATCAGATCTGGACCATGAGAGGTCCATAGAGTCACTATCCCTCAGCTTTATGCAAGCAAATGAGAGTTTGGGGACTAGGTTGCCATTTTTAGAGTTATTTCTCCATTTATGACTTGATGTGGGTTGCATGCACGTAAAGGTTGCACCTTTACGTGACATTTGAGCACTTGAAGGGTAGATCTGATGGTTAGGGAAGCAGATCTGACCTTAGGAGGTCATTTGAGGATGAACATGGAGGCAACTCGCCGAGTCCATAAGCGGACTCGACGAGTCGAGTCGGGGTTGCCCCGCGATTCGTGACAGGAGAAACCCGTCGAGTGGAAGGATGACTCGACGAGCCAAGAGAGGCTTGAAGGATACAGAGGACCCGCATGGACTTGCCGAGTCGCCCTTGTGCACTCGACGAGTCGGGTCAAAGTTGACCGTTGACTTTCGTTGACCTTAGGGTTCTGGTCAAGACTGATTCAGAAGAGTCAGGGAAGGGTAGAATGGCCTTCTACCCAATCTGTAGAGACGAGGCTATGAGAGAATATTGATCGGGAATGTTATTTGAATAATAGGAGGAGGCTAGGTCGGGACGTTGAGCACGAGAGTTATCCGACTTCATTGAGGTGAGTCTTCTCACTATACTGTACCTGGAAGGGTACCTATGTGTGACCGGAAGGTCTTGTATGCTATGAGATGTATGTGCTATATGCGCTTATGTGATATGTATGTGCTATGTATGTTATGTATGGTATGGACCGGAAGGTCAAGATGATATGGACCGGAAGGTCAAGATGACATGGACCGGAAGGTCGAGGTTACGAACCGGAAGGTCGATACGGGTAGGACCGGAAGGTCTACCGGGATTCGGGACGAAAGTCCCCTGAGACACATGGATCGGAAGATCCTACAGATTTATGGCCTGGAAAGGCGTATGTGTTGTATGTGGTATTTTGGGGAACTCACTAAGCATTTATGCTTACAGTTGTTGTGTTATGTGTTTCAGGTACTAGCGAGGATCGCGGGAAGGCGCCGGCATGATCCGTACACACTTATAGAGTTTATGTTATTGAGATTCTGGGACATGTTATGTTATGACACAGTGGACACATTATGTTTTGTGATTATCGTGTGATTGAAAGTATGATTTAAAAATGAAAATTTGTTTTGAAAATTTACGTTGTTACATAAATTCTCCATCGTCTCTCTCTCTCTCTCTCAGCCTTCCTTCATCTTTCTGCTCCCTCTAATAAAAACCCTAAACGCGGCCATCTACCTCCATTTACCACCATCACAGGAATTTCACCACCACCAATCAAACCCACGAGAAAGCCTAACCTCCGCCTCTCTTCTTTTTACTACAACAATCCTCCGTTGTCTCACTCTCAAACCCTAATCCCCATTATCAAGAGATCCTTATGCTTTTTGTTGATCTGGAGACACAAGGCTGAGAGAGAACTAAACTGTGCTGCCATCGCCACTACCTCTATGAGTGCAGACGAAAAGTTTCTTCTAATTTGGTTCATATCTTTTTTTATGTTAGCAAAGGTAAAATTCATTTGTTCTTTTTACTTTTCTATATCAATCACAATGCTCCTTGACATCCATTTTTGTTTTGCTTCTGATTTCACGATGGTTTTTCTTCTTTGATTTAGTAGGTTTGAACATAATGGTCAGAGATAAAGAGGAGGTAAACACCTTACCATTTGATGTTTTGATTTTACATTTGTGTCTACAACAACGAGGAATCATACCTCCTTATAGACTGCGATAGTTCAACAACCTATTTTGTGATGGTTCAACAATATAAGGCTGTGGATTTAGTTCTAAAACAACAATCTTATATGTATGTATGTATGTTTGTGTTTCAGTATGTGTGAGTGTCCGCTTTTTTTTCCTAACGTGAAATGGGTTTTGTACAACCATTCAACCAATATGTACAATATTAAAGTTTTTTCTGTATATATCTTACAGAGTGGGGTTTTGATCGATGTTTCCAACATTTTCTTCATCTTTTCTACTTTCATTTACAATAATCTCATTGTCTCGCCCTCCTGTTAACAAATGGTACTACAAATCATAGACCAATAAAGAAGAACAGAAGATGGATGTGGAAATGACCAACCTCCTCAACATAAAAGGAACAAAATATTGGGGTTTGGACTTTCCCTTTCGTTCATATTTAAAAAAAAAACTAAGTTCATCAAGATCTTTATTTTTTTAGAACTTGACCAGTTTTACTTGTTTTTGGAATACATGGAGAAGTTAGTAATGGTGTTTCAATATCCACTTTGTCATCTTCATATGCTTGACCTTGAACCTTTGTTACGATTTTTGATTTAAGCATATAATACATGATCATGTTGATTTTTTATAGATTTTTTTTTACTTTCAGACAGAAAAAACACAGGTACGGTTTTAACCCTTAAAATCGTCATTTTTTTTTGTTTTTGCTTCTTATATTTGTATATGTGGATATAGGTCTTGACTTTGGAATCTGAATATGAAGAAGCTGAGGTATCAGGCGTTGGAATTGGAAATTCTCCAAAAACACAAATCTTCATATTCATCAAGAGGTCAACTATTTTCTTTTACTTTTTAGTGATTCAACAACAAAGGAAAGAGCTAGCAAATCCTCATATAGGTTGAATTCCATAATGATCTTATCTCTCTCTCTCACTCATACACACATAGGTTGTTTAGTTGTGCAAATTGCTTACCAATATTTTTTTGTGGTATCAGGTTAGCACAACTAGAGTAAAGGATTGAGATATGACAGTAGTAAGAACTTTACACTTTTATTTTCTCTTGCTTTTTTGTTTCTTCCAAAATCATCACCTTTTACCAGAAATTGGAATTCAATTTTGACATTTTCTTTGTGGGATTTGGCATATAAGGTATATGGTATCATGTGGAAGTTGGCTTTAATGAGCCTTCCTTTTTTGGCCCATAACCCCACTTTTATCCGCGTGTTGAACCTTAATTAAGGCGTACTTCCAACCTTACGTCCTAATTTGGTTGTTGGGTCTGTGGGTAAGGGAATGAAAAAGGCCATTTTGGTAAATTAAGTACAACCTTTGTTTCTTTTTTTATTTTCTAATTTAAAAAGAGGGGATCTACAATAAGATTGCTGTGTTTCTTTAATTAAATTTGACTTATTGTTCTTTCAGGTATGTCCTCTGGAAACCAAAGAGGGCATGGAAGCAGTTAGTGATTGCAACAAGAGAAAAGTGATATACCGACCTGAATTTGGAAGGTGAAATACCGACTGGTAGTAGATTTACAACAATTGATGAGCAAACCAACGTTTGATATTCAGTGTCAGTGTTGAAGTTTTTTTTTGTGGACCTATTACCCATGTTTATGTCTTTAGTGATGTGGGTTTGTGATCTTCTAGGAAACTTAATTTTGGACTTCTTGCTGCGAAGTATGCTTAGTTGTCAATTTCGTGTTTATTTTCTATTATTCCATTTGGTCTTTTTTTATCTTTTGAGTTAGATGTTTACCTGAATCATTAACAACTCTGGTATAAATTGCAAATTATGTGAGCACTAGAGTTAAAACAACAAAAATTTTATGTGTTTTATTGTTATTTTTGCAGGGGTTGGTGGGAAGCTTACACTTAAAGCATCAAATTTTGCTAATCTTGACCATTTTGCCCTTAACATTGAATTTTTGGAATCAACAGATGGTATAAATTTCACTTTGCCCTTAACATTGAGATTTTTTCTGATCATGGTTTTATTTACCATTTTGTTTCCTTTTTAGGTATACTTTATTAACGAACATAAGCATATTTTCATGGTATTCATCATGTATATCTATATGGTTGCTTGGTCGTCTAAATTGAATTTTTGGAGAACAAATTACCTGTGTGTTTTGTAATTTAGTCTTGAGTTTTTTACTTTGAACAATAGTAAACGACAAACGAAATACTCATTTTCATTACACATGATTTTTGTTTTATAGTTATTGATATGGATTTTTGTTTTAAATATGATTAATTTTGTTTTTAAACTTTTTTATTTTTGTAATTCACTTTTAAAACGTTTTCTATATGTACAATTAATTAAAACTATATAAGAAGAAATAAATGAATAGATTGTATTTTTTAATCTCTACATTAAGATTTTAAAATACCAACTCAATGTATTATTGTTGAATATGATATGTTATACTTTAAATACAAAGTAATTTCCAGTGGGGGTGAATAGCCATGACACTCTCTGATAGAAATGTACATTCTTTTTTACTATAATTTGAAATAGTAACATCTTTTCTGCTTACAAGTTTCACTTTTTTTAGAGTTGTTGCTAATGTTGATGTAGTTAATGCATTAAGTTTGGATCGGAGTTGCCATTCATATCAACATACTTATATTTATAACCAATAACAACATCGTACTTCTCTTTTTAAACAATAATGACAACATGCTTCACGTTTTAACCCATAATAGCAACATACTTCTTTTTAAACGAATAGTTTCAATATATTTCACTTTTTTTACTAAGAATAGCAACAAACTTTTGTTTTTAATAATACTTTTTACCTAATAATAGCAATGTCCATCTCTTTTGAACTTTATATCGAAAACAAAGACTACATATGTACGTTGCGTCCCATTGTGGAGATGATTCGACATTCCAATCATCAAATTCATTTGATATATCATTAAGATAAAAAACTAAATCACGTATGTACTTCAAAAAACTATTCACCGAAATGAATTAATCGTCACAAGAAACTAATCGTCTAACTAAACCATTCGTCGCCACTGCTTTCATCACAAACAATAACATTTTAAATTACTTGAATAAAATTCTATTTTGATATATAAATAAGTATATAAATATGCATAACTTATGCGCATTAAAATTTATTTGCCTTTGTATGGCGAAAGTTACAACTGTTTTTTATCGTCAAACCATCCGATAACAATATGTATATGCATTGTGTTCCTTAACATATAATAATATGTTTATAAATGAAATTAATGTCCAACTAAATTATTCATCCCCGCCGCTTTGCGCGGGTAAACGGCTAGTATATATATATATATATATATATATATATATATATATATATATATATATATATATATATATATATATATATATATATATATATATATATATATATATATATATATATATATAGAGGAGGGTTCAATTGAGAAAAAAAAACGTTGAGAATTGGGGAATCATTCTCAGGCACACATTTATTTTGCCGCAAAACACTTAGGCGTACCGTCGGAAATAGATAACGGATAAACATGTGTTTTCCAACCAAACATGTTTCCTTAAACTATGATAATCATTACCTTAATATACACAAAAACATATTTTTTTTCGTTTTTTTTATTTTTAGAAAGCCATTATTATCGAAAAATTATTTTAAATATATCAAAATTCATAATTTTTTATTCTCTATAAATTGACATCCATATTGATATAGTTTTAAGATAAAATAAAAAATTTATTTTTTTCAGAGTTTTAGCTCTCGTTATTCATAGGTGAATAAAAATCTATCAGATTTTTATTACAGTACATTCGTTATTCACTTATGAATGAAACGTATGCATAACGTTTTTTTATAGTTAAAGTATCGTTCATATATGAATATGACACGCAATAATATTTTTTTACTTAAAATATATTTTTTACATCATCTTTCATCATATATTATATTTATATATTAATAAAACGTGTATTAGTTGTCGTCATATTTTATATTCATATATGAATAAAACATTTATCAGATTTATGTTACAGTTAATTTGTTATTCATATATGAATAAGTATTATAAATGATACTTAAACTGTAAAAAAAATTAATTATATATTTTTATTCATAAGTGAATAACGAATGTAATGTAGCAAAAATCTGATGCATTTTTATTCACTTATGAATAACGATAGCTGAAAATATAAAAAAATAAATTTTTTATTTTATCTTAAAAGTATATAATATGGATGTCTATTTGTAGAGAATAAAAAATCATGAATTTTGGTATATTTAAAATCATTTTTCGATATAAATAGCTTCTTAAAAATTTAAAAAACGAAAAAAAAAAACTATCTTTTTGTATATATTAAGGTAATAATTAGCCTAGTTTAAGGTAACATGTTTTGTTGGAAACACATGTGTATTCCTTATCCATTTCCACTGGTACAACAGAGGCTTTTGCGGCCAAAATAAATGAGTGGCTGAGAATGATTCCCCCATTCTCAACCTTTTTTTTATTTTCTCAATTGAACTTACCTATATATATATATATATATATATATATATATATATATATATATATATATATATATATATATATATATATATATATATATATATATATATATATATATATATATATATATATATATATATATATGGGTTCGGGTTCATTTGAGACCATGCTAATTTTGTGAGACCGTGAGACCAAATCTAAAAATAATTTTAAAATGGAAAATAAAATGAAAAATCCAAAAATTCTTTTTAGTTATTATTTTCGTAACTTTAATTACCTAAAAAAAATAAAAAAAAATTACCGTTTTTTTTGAAAAATACGTGAAATATTCTAATAGAATATTACACTGTAAATATTCTAATGTGATTTTTTGAATGTTACAATATTTTACTAGATTTGTCAGATATGTAGAATATTCTAATATTCTACTAGAATATGTAAAAAAAATGTATTTTTATTTATTTATTATTATTTTTTTTGATATTTTTTTTTGGAAAATATAAATTCCGAAAATAATATTTGAAAAAAAAATTTCATAAATTTTCAATTGTTTTGCATTTTAAAAATATTTTTTTTTATCTACTAAATGAGTGGCTAGGATTGCGTCTCACGATCTCACAAAATTAGGCCGTCTCAAATGAACTTAACCCTATATATATATATATATATATATATATATATATATATATATATATATATATATATATATATATATATATATATATATATATATATATATATATATATATATATATATATAAACACTTTTTTTACCTTCTAATTTGGTGGTCGTTGAATATTAAAATCCTTAATAAAATTATTCGACTTTTGACAACGATTGTAAAATAAATGAGCTCTCGAAACCGTTGTTAAAACCATGAAACTTTACAAATCTGTATAACTATTTAATCACATAAATCGTTTTTTTATGTTTTTCGATCAAATTTACCCCAAATATTCAGCATTAAAAGTATAATATCTTAATAAATAATTTTTAAACTCAGTAACCAAATTAGGATTGATGTGAAGTTATGTTACTACTTATTACGATCTACCCCTTTTATAGAAAAACATGCATGAACCATATTTTAGGTGGTTTATTGTTTTAAACTATAGAATAAGTTTTTTATTTTTGTTTATATTTCCATCATGAACAGAAATAACATATTCATATTATTTTAACAAGTGTATCTCTTAAAGTCACCTAAGAGGTTTACATACTGTCAAAAGAGCATGTCCGATACTGTATCATTAATTCATTATAGAATTCAACCACTCAACCACTAGCTTTCCATTATTGGGCTATTATTTTCATGTCTTAATGAAACAAAATCATATTGTTTTTTCTGTTAAACAAAATATATAATATTAAAAACTGCATGAACGCTATCAAATGCATGAGAATCTTTCTGCTATTTGCTGCACTTCCCTTGATCATTACTTGAAATAGAGCAACTGAAATGAAATGAACTATTATAAAAATCAATGTAATAAAGACAAGCCTAATCCAAATGGTAGAAGACAGGGCGACCGTCCATGACTCATCGTTTTAAAGGGCCCAATATTTTAGGTTATGTAATATTAATATGATCACTAGTCTGTTTTTAAGAAAAAAATAAGATAAATTACATATTCGAGAGCGAGCCAAATGCAAATGTCACGATTTGAGGAAGAAGCATAGCATACGTATAACTATCGTAGCTCATAAAGAAGGTCGTTTGTGCAACCAAAATGAGGGGAATCGTGTAACATCCTGTTTCGGATCGTCCGAGATTAGGGTTTGTGGGCTGCAACCCGGGCATGAGGAAGTCTCGGGGTTGCGACGAGTTGCTGCAAGCGTAGAGCATCTTGACACCTTTCCGAGGATATGAGATTCATTGGAAACAGAGTTATAGCGAGGAAGCAATGGAAGTTTGAAGTTATGGCAGGATAAGTCATTTAATTGAAAAAGGTGGCAGCGGAGTACGCTGGGCGTATGTGTGTGTACGCTTAGCGTACTCATGTGCGTGACTTTTAAGCGGAGCCACCTAGTACGCTGGGCATACTAGGCATAGAAGGAAAACCCTAATTGAGAGGAGTGTCCCTATATAAAGAATGAGATGGCCTCATTCCTGGCCACCATCCTCAGTCAATAAATCCTCTCAAACCCTAATCCTCGTTCTTGAGCTTGTGTGTGACCATTGTGAGCTTATAAGTGTTCTTGTGGGATTTTTGGAGTGAAGAATGAGCATGGAAGAGAATAGAGTTGGAGTCCAGGCTTTGGATCTGAGCTTTTCTATGGTTGGAGCATCATTTGAAGGTATAAAGCTCAAAGCTTTCCCAACCTTTTTGTTTTGTGCATGATATGGTCCATTTTAGGGTTTTTGGTCCCAAAGCTTGAGGCTTTATGAGTTGTTGCACTCCAGAGATTAATATATGTCCTTTTAAGTGTTTCTAGTGGAGAGGATCCATAAAAATGAGGTCTTGAACGTGAGAATTAACCCATGCATGAGATATGAGCATTTTGAATTAAGAGAGTAAGAGTTTTATGTGTTTGTGACCTTATCAGCCATGCAAAGGCTTAAAGTCACTGACTTTATGGAGTAAGAGTCCTTATGGAGTCCAGATCTGGGATTTGAGTTAATGTATTAACGGGTTAAGACCAAATGAGTAGGAAGAGTGAATCTGGGAAGTTCACAAGCGTAATTCCAGTACACCCCGCGTACTGCCCGAGTGTCCCCGATGGCCAAACTGGATTCGTGAGTACGCTGAGCGTACCAAGGGAGGTACGCCCCACGTAACCTCACTATGGACTTTTGGGTTAAGTCTTATTTTGGGCCTTGAGTGTTGGGTCTGGAGTTGGGCCGGTTGCAATAGAGTTTTGGACCAGAGGAATAATTATATAGGTGTTTTCGGCCCTTGAGTTGGGTTTGCCTTTTTATATGAAAGTTGGGCCTCGAGAGAGCCCATTTATTAGTGGGCCTTGGTGGGCCCAATGGGTTTTAGGTCATTGATAGGCTGGTTAGTGGACTACCTTTAGACCTAATGAGTGAGAGTTTGGACTTAGTTCCTAATTGGGATAATTGTGGGTTTGGTACAGAGTTAGTGGCCGGTGCATAGCAGCAGCGTTTATAGGGGCTGTTCATCATCCGAGGTGAGTCTTCTCACTATTCTTACCTTGAGTGGTATCCTATGTGTGACGAGAGGGTCTTATGTGGTTATATTGAGTACTGTGATATCATACATTATGTCTATGTGATTTATGGTGTGTATTATTCTGAGTTTACTGAGTTAGGACCGGAGGGTCCATCTGAGTTAGGACCGGAGGGTCCACCCGAGTTGTGGGACCAGAGGGTCCCACTGAGACACATTGACCGAAGGGTCTTATCTGAGTTATAACCATGAGAGGCTAAAGAGATATGTGTGGTATTTTTGGGATCTCACTAAGCTTCGTGCTTACAGTGTTATGTGATATGTGTTTCAGGTTCTTTTCAGGATCAAGGTGCCGACTTGATTGTACACACCAGAGAAAGAGTTATGTTTTGAGGATCCTGGATTCTTAATTAAATAATTATGGAGTTGTGTTTGTAAATCAAATAAATGGGATTTTTGTGAAATGTGTTACGATAATTATGTGAAAATAGAATGAAAATTTTGTTTGAAAATTTACGGTGTTACAAGTTGGTATCAGAGCCTTGGTTTGAGGGATTCGGATGCACCTTCGGGTATATCTGGACTCAAACTGAGGAATTGAGAAAAATTTTCAAAAGAAATGATTTTTCTAAAATGAGCAAGAGTTTTTAAGAGAAAAACGAGAAGGAGCAGGGTGTACAATCAGCCAGAGCCCGAACGGTGATTTCCCAATATACCCTTACTTATTTGTGTTGTGAGTTATTATTGAGATATTAGTGATGCATTCTAGAAGATAGGCTAGGTATTTCATATCTTAGGGCTAGAGTTGCCTGATTTGTGATGCCTTATCCTAGAAATTTTGCTATTTATGATGTGCTTTGAGTATGTGCGGAGCAAGAGTATCCATCAGGAATCTTTTAGAGAGAGAGAGAGCTTGAGTAGAGGAGTAATCTAGGAGAGATACCTAGATGAGCATCATAGGAGCCTACTGAGAGAGTAGTTAGATACCCGCGAGGGGTAGAGTTGCTTGAGTTTGGTGACACCTTTTTAGTGCGAGTAGAGCAAGTGGAGTTGTAACCTAGAGTGGTTTTACGTGTGGGTAGAGATTATTTGATGCCCGAATGCTGCTTGCTTCATGCTTTGTGGGACTCTTGATGATAGGAGTCAGCTACTAAGTGAATATGACGATATTCAGGAGGTAGATGGCTGGCATCATAAGGAGTTCTTCAGCAGCTGATGGTAGAGAAGTGTGAGAACCTAGGAAAAGCCTAGGGAGAACCCTTAGTCAGATGAGTACGCTGATAGATGAGAGTATTCGCTGGAGAGCGACCAGGTATAACGGGATTGGTGATCGGGAAGGTTGAGCAGATACTTAGGAAATCTGGGACGATCCGTGTGGAATGTATGGGTAGATGTGGCAGGTAGTATGGGCCCGTACTACTGAAAGCAGAGGACCCATACTCGAAACAGGGAGAATTCCAGAGGTTCTAAGTAGCAGATTGAGAATAGAGATTACATGGTTCGAGTACCATGATTCATAGCAGATTGAGAGGAGATAACATGGTTCGGTTACCATGATTCGTAGCAGATTGAGAGGTGATCACATGGTTCGAGTACCATGATTTGTGGCGGTTAATGCTTCTGGTTTTACCAGTTATCCCGTTGTGATTGATTAGACCGAGATCAGATGTGATAGCGTGTGGGGCCCGAGGGCCATGTCGAGCTAGTTTTAATGGAGCCTACCTTGAGAGGGAAATCGAGTTAGTTTCCGGGAGATTTTATTGGTGAGATGCCAGTTGGAGTCGTAAGACTCAGGGATGAGTAGAGGTGATGCTTATTGGAAGACCGCGGTCTGAGTTGAGCAATCGACCGATAGATGAGACGTCACCATCTGTGACAAGAGTTGCACTGTCCCCGTTTCTGGGAGAAGCGAAGGAGATAGAAGTTTCCGGTTTCAGAGTTGGAGGTAAACCCCGTGGGGTAGCATAGGGTTGCAACCTTTTCACCAGAGTATTTGGTCAATATGTCGCTGCGAGGTATTCCTTATGCCACGAGAGAACTATTAGTGGAAACTGAGATGAGGACAAAGAGATGCCTTAGACGAGTCAGACATATTTTTAGCAGCGATTTCAAGTGATCAAGAGGAGTATACTGGGGCAGTGGCCCTCGTCGTTATGTTGTGTATCGGCCGTGAGAGTGAGGTACCGTGCTTTGATGATGATTCCCGTATTGGGAGGCTGGTCGAGGAGTCAGAGACGAGGTGTGTTATAGTGCATTATTTCCGTACCGAGAGTCAGGATTATTTCAGAACAGTTGGGGTATCTGGCGGTGTGTAGGTCTGAGGCTTCGAGATAACTAGAGGCAGTCACGTTGAGAGGATTCTGAGATTTTTGTCTGAGTTACGGGATATTTGGAGTTGCTTGGTTTCCATCAGGAAGATCATTGATGTGATTACGTGGTACGTTCCAAGAGTTAAGTGTGATGTACCCGGTGAAACAGTCTGTGGAGTAGACTGTGGGTATGCCAATTGGTGATGGTTCGAACCCTGAGTGGGGGATGACTAAGTATTTTATTAAGAGGATCAGAGATTTGTTCAGGTACTGTTAGAGAGCTGGTTATGGAGATATGCGGTGCGGACACAGGAAATCTGGATTATCGGTGGATGAAGCGAGGTGCAAGGTTTGCAAATGTTGAGTTCGAGGCGGTTGGGTCGCTGATTTCTGGGTGCAATTGCTGAGAATTGTGGGTATCAGTATAAATTGTGATTTATACTCCAGGAGGGGCATGAGTTGATTTGTCAACCAATTGTAGAGTCGGATGAGTAGTTACGTATGGATGGTGATCAGTAGAGGGTGGAGCTTTGGATTTTCGTCAGCATGTTTTCATTCGTTGACGAATTCTTTCGTGTTTCAATTGTGAGATGAGAATATTTCGAGGCTTCAAGTTGCGTAAGTGGAAGATCAGTGGTTGAGGCAAGATATCGTGGGATGCTGTGATGGTGTTCCGAGGTACCCGAGTGATTTTATTGTTCCAGTGGAAACCCAAAAGGTAATTGTCGTCGGAGTGGGACTATCTAAGGGTGTATTTGTGCTGAGAAAAGTGCCTTGCCTACGAGAACTTACATCAGGAGTGGTGGTGTATAAACTGAGTGGGTGTGTGCACTTGTCTATGTTGGGTTGTGGAGCATGAGTTAGCGAACTCAGTGTAGTGATGACTTGATGATGAGATTATGAGGTGATAAGAGAGCGAGTGGATCCGAGTGGGGGTAATTACTTAGTATTATCGGGGAAAGACCATGGAGTGAGCCCATGGCGAGTCAGTGAGTAAGAGAGTGTTGTAAGACTACGGGGAGCCATAACATCCATGAGTCAGTGAGAGAAAGGGTATCGTGTGACTGCGGAGAGCCGCAGCATACGTGAGTCAGAGAAAGGGTATCGTGATACTGCGGAGAGCCACAACATACGTTAGTCAGAGAAAAGGGTATCGTGATACTGCGGGGAGCCGTGGTATTCACTAGTCAGCGAGAGAGTGTCCTGATACTGCAGGGGGCCGTAGTATTCACTGGTTAAAGAGAGAGTGTTGTGATACTGTGGGAAGCCGTAGCATACTCGAGTCAGTGAGAGAGTGTCGCAAGACTACGGGGGAGACCGTAGCACTTAGTAGTCGATAAGGGTGAATACTGTCCCGCCGGGAGCTGTGGTATTCACTAGTCATACTATGGCGCAGAGGAGTTCTTAGGCTTGGGTAGCCTTACCACTTGAGTATTCGGGAGCCTAGTTGCCGAAACAGGGGTGAGACTGGGGTCTTCGTGTCGGTCGAGAATTGTTATATCCCAGGTTGAGAAGGGATTATCGTAACCGGAAGGAATTGGAGAGATGGTGTGTGCTTAAATTCGCGAATCTTGGGTCATGAGTTGAGTACCAGATTGGAATTGAGTGGTTCCAATTTTGATGTTGAATCAGACTCTCGAGCTTGAGTCTGGATTCGTTCGTGTGTTGAGTAGGCGAGATGAGGTTTCAGATTCGTAGATGGGTTCATTTTGAGAAGTATTGTTCTCCATCAGATGTCTTAGACAAGAGTGAGTCAGTTTCGTCGGTATGGGAAGAACCGCGAGACGCATGGAATCAGTGGTTGGTAGATGACAGAGGTCGAAGGTGAGACGATTTCAAATGAGTTGTAGTATTCGCTTGGAGTAAAGCGAACTTCATGACTTGTGTATCACGATGAGCCGAGATAGTTATTGTAAGAAGGAAGTCGGTAAGACGTTCTTGTTATGCAATGAGTAACCTTTGAAGGTTCATCTATTTGGTCGAGAGCTGACCTGGTGCTCAGTGTTGAAGGGATATTTGAGCGGGAGTTGGGGGCTTGTGTCTATAGAGGTCAGAGGATACTTCCAGGCGAGCATGATCTTTTTCTTGTGTTCGATGTCAGAGTTTTTGGGTTCATCCTTTCTGATGAGTTCTGATAGATGTTCATGCATTGGGTCCTTAAGGGGGGAGATTATGACCTTTCCGTTCCTTTTGAGTTGCGATCGGGATCGATTAGAGAATCAAGGTTGGAAGAGTGTTCCAAGAGTCTGTTAGTCGATGGGCGATTAGCAGGATGGTAATTTGCGAGGGTGGTCTGGCAGGGAGATAGACCACTAGAGTTTTCAAGTGCTGGAGAGTTATATAGCGTACCACAACGGCAGTTGGGTCTGTCCTTCTTCGGGTCGGGAGTCCCTGTTAGGATCGGGTGTCTTTGGAAGTGATTGTTGTATGATATGAGGACCTTCGGTGGTGCTTCTCTGGTTTTTGGGCTCGATCTATGTGTTAGTAAGGAGCGATTTCGAGGGCGAAATCTAATTCAAGTGGGGGAGAATTGTAACATCCTGTTTCAGATCGTCCGAGATTAGGGTTTGTGGGCTGCAACCCGGGCATGAGGAAGTCTCGGGGTTGCGACGAGTTGCTGGAAGCGTAGAGCATCTTGACACCTTAACGAGGATATGAGATTCATTGGAAACAGAGTTATAGCGAGGAAGCAATGGAAGTTTGAAGTTATGGCAGGATAAGTCCTTTAATTGAAAAAGGTGGCAGCGGAGTACGCTGGGCGTATATGTGTGTACGCTTAGCGTACTCATGTGCGTGACTTTTAAGCGGAGCCACCTAGTACGCTGGGCCTACTAGGCATAGAAGGAAAACCCTAATTAAGAGGAGTGTCCCTATATAAAGAATGAGATGGCCTCATTCCTGGCCACCATCCTCAGTCAATAAATCCTCTCAAACCCTAATCCTCGTTCTTGAGCTTGTGTGTGACCATTGTGAGCTTATAAGTGTTCTTGTGGGATTTTTGGAGTGAAGAAGGAGCATGGAAGAGAATAGAGTTGGAGTCCAGGCTTTGGATCTGAGCTTTTCTATGGTTGGAGCATCATTTGAAGGTATAAAGCTCAAAGCTTTCCCAACCTTTTTGTTTTGTGCATGATATGGTCCATTTTAGGGTTTTTGGTCCCAAAGCTTGAGGCTTTATGAGTTGTTGCACTCCAGAGATTAATATATGTCCTTTTAAGTGTTTCTAGTGGAGAGGATCCATAAAAATGAGGTCTTGAACGTGAGAATCAACCCATGCATGAGATATGAGCATTTTGAGTTAAGAGAGTAAGAGTTTTATGCGTTTGTGACCTTATCAACCATGCAAAGGCTTAAAGTCACTGACTTTATGGAGTAAGAGTCCTTATGGAGTCCAGATCTGGGATTTGAGTTAATATCTTAACGGGTTAAGAACAAATGAGTAGGAAGAGTGAATGTGGGAAGTACGCTGAGCGTAATTCCAGTACGCCCCGTGTACTGCCCGAGTGTCCCCGGTGGCCAAACTGGATTCGTGAGTACGCTGAGCGTACCAATGGAGGTACGCCTCGCGTAACCTCACTGTGAACTTTTGGGTTAAGTCTTATTTTGGGCCTTGAGTGTTGGGCCTGGAGTTGGGCCGGTTGCAATAGAGTTTTGGACCAGAGGAATAATTATATAGGTGTTTTGGGCCCTTGAGTTGGGCTTGCCTTTTTATGTGAGAGTTGGGCCTCGAGAGAGCCTATTTATTAGTGGGCCTTGGTGGGCCCAATGGGTTTTAGGTCATTGATGGGCTGGTTAGTGGACTACCTTTAGACCTAATGAGTGAGAGTTTGGACTTAGTTCCTAATTGGGATAATTATGGGTTTGGTATAAAGGTAGTGGTCGGTGCGTAGCAGCAGCGTTTATAGGGGTTGTTCATCATCCGAGGTGAGTCTTCTCACTATTCTTACCTTGAGTGGTATCCTATGTGTGACCAGAGGGTCTTATGTGTTTATATTGAGTACTGTGATATCCTGCATTATGTCTATGTGATTTATGCTATGTATTATTCTGAGTTTACTGAGTTAGGACCGGAGGGTCCATCTGAGTTAGGACCAGAGGGTCCACCCGAGTCGTGGGACCAGAGGGTCCCACTGAGACATATTGATCGGAGGGTCTTATCTGAGTTATAGCCATGATAGGCTAATGAGATATGTGTGGTATTTTGGGGATCTCAGTAAGCTTCGTGCTTACAGTGTTATGTGATATGTGTTTTAGGTTCCTTTCAGAATCGCGGGAAGGCGCCGGCTTGATTGTACACACTAGAGAAAGAGTTATGTTTTGAGGATCCTGGATTCTTAATTAAATAATTATGGAGTTGTGTTTGTAAATTAAATAAATGGGATTTTTGTGAAATGTGTTACGAGAATTATGTGAAAATAGAATGAAAATTTTGTTTGAAAATTTCCAGTGTTACAAATCGAATCGACGAATTGTAAATTGACGGCTTATGAAGCAATCTAGTAATGATAAAATGGATTGGTCGATTATGTTGTCTCAATTCCTAAATCTTAATGGTTAGAATTCCATTGCATATAGAATCTTGTTAGCCATTCTTGTTATTGTAGCTGATTAGCATCCGTAGAGAACTTTTTCAAAGTTGATGTTATTAGAGAATTACATAAGCCTACCGATATCACTAGAAATGTTGAATGGTTTGACCGGATAAAAATGTGTTATTAGACAAGATTGTCTTTTTACTATTTTTTTAGAATATAAAAAAAAAATCGACTTTTTTGGATTCGAACTCCTAACCAACAGAATTAAAAAGCATACGGTACAACCATTGAACCAATGTTTTTTTTTTTTTTTTTTTTTTTTTTTTTTTTTTGATATTATTACTAATGATTTTATATCTGAAAAGTTATAGGAAACATTTTTCTTTAAATTAATATATTTTTGTAAAATATTTTGTTATATTTCTTTTTTAAATTAGGGTACTAAAAGTTTTACATAAACGTAACGGGTAATTATTTGGTTATATTTGTGTTTTTGAAAAAATTAAAAAAAAAATAATAATAATAATCTCTTTTCCACACCTAAAATATATTTGGAAGAGTCATAAATCTAAAATATATTTAGTCCTTAAACCTAAAATATGTTTGAAACATTTCTAGATCTAAAATAAGTTTGGAGCGGTTGACATGTAAATAAACACTTTAAGTTGGCATGCTTGTGAAAAGTTATCCTGGATATCGCAAGGTCCGACAAGTTTATCTGGCAATTCACTTTTGTACTCGAGGAAGTGTGACATGAAATGCGACATTTATGAGATGTCTTGTTTTGAGTTTCACATGAAAAATGGTTCTAATGTTTCTTTTTAATTACATTCGTACTGCATGTATATTGTATGACAAGTTTGGGTAATAAACTAATAATAACATGAACTTATTATGCTGAAGTTTATGTGTGTGTCATTTATCGTTGAAAGGTAAAAAAAACATAGATACATGAGATCATTTGTGGATTGGGTTATATTTTGTTTTTCTGTATAATATTTTAAAGAGATGTATTATCATTATTAATTATGAAATCTATGTACTATGCGGATTTATTAAAAAAATATGAATATTTATAATTTATGAAGCTTGAATTTATAAAGAAAAGAAAGAAAAATATTGAATTATTAAAATGTAGTGTTCAATTTGTTATTTTTAACTTTATTTCCGTTTTTTTTAATTAAAAAAAATAATATAACTAAATAAACAAACAAAATAATTAGATTAAATTTAGAACTTAAAAATTAGAAGGAAATTAAATTGATATGCATTACCATTACATTTACTATAATTATTACATTTGAATATTATATGGAAATTAACTAAATGGAAAAAACAATAAAATGACATGTGGAAAAAACAATAAATCAAAAAACTTAAAAATGAGATGTGTCAAATGCAATAAAAATATGACATTTGGCAAAAATGATTTTTCATTTATTAAAATTGATGATTACATCTGTTGCATAATTATAATGAGTAAATTACACGAATGGTCCCTATGGTTTTGGGAATTTGCACGTTTTGTCCCTAACTTATTTGTTTAACTCGGAAGGTCCTTACTGTTTGTTTTTGTTGCACGCTTGGTCTCTGTCTTACCAAAAAAAAAAACTATTTCGCCATTGATTTTTTAATTTATTTAAATAAACGCACCCCCAACCTCACTTCCACTTCACCTCATCTTATTTAAACAAATTAAAAAATCAAGGGCAAAATAGTCTTTTTAGGTAAGACGGGGATCAAGCACGCAACAAAAACAAATTGTAGGGACCTTCCGAGTTAAAAAAAATAGGTTAGGGACCAAACATGCAAATTACCCCAAACCATAAGGACCATTCGTGTAATTTACTCTAATTATAAAAGATTCTAAATTTATTTCATGACATCGTTAATGATATGACTGATACTTGTTACTTTGTAAAGAATAAGGAAATTTGTCTATATATCCTAATAAATGAAAATGTTTTGTGCAACATGTCATCTTCTCCCCTTAATTGTCACATGTTATTTTCTAAAATTTTATGCATTTTCCATTTCGCCACTTGGCATTTTCTGGCTTTTCCATTTTCTTATAACTTAATTAAAAGTTTACTTTATATTGCTATACTAAATGTGAGACTCATGTATTACATGTGTTAATTTATATATATATATATATATATATATATATATATATATATATATATATATATAAATGTCAAAATATTTGAGAATTTTGAATTTATAAGAAAATAAGAAAAATAATGATTTGTTATAATGGAAATGTTTTTTATCTTTTAAATTTAAATAAAAAAAAGAACTAATGAGCTTTAATTTTGGAAATTTTGAAATTAAAAGGTAAGTTTATTAGTGAATTTAATATCCATTTATTACTACATTTATTGCAATTATTACATTAAAATATTATATGAAATTTAATAAAGTAGAAAAACTTATAAAAAGACATGTGGAAAAAAATTTAAATCAAAATAACCACAAAATGACATTTGGCAAATTGAATGAGTGTGACAAATGACAAAAAAAAAATCTTCATTTATTAGAGAGGATATGTAACATTGTAACGTATTTGGCATTTATTTGGCATTTATATGATTCTAATAAAATCTCACATTAATTGCTATACAAAAATTCATTTATTTCCTATTTTAATCTATCATACACTTTTTATACAACTTATCTTCTATAAGCATTACAAATTTATACATTTTTTTATGAAAGGAATTGTTATATCAATCACGTTATTTATGTGGAATTATCATTTCCAAAATATAGGACATAATGATGTATATACACGATTTCCTAATTATTGTAATGTTATTATTTATATCCGAAATCATTTGCATAAACATAATCGACTGCTTGAGCATCTACACAAGGCTAGCAATTTTATTTCGTGAAGTAGTTAATGAGTTTTATATATTACAAAAATCTATTTTTGGTGGAAAAACATAAACCCTAAGTTCACATGCACCCTAAATGATCTATGTTCTTTTTGGTCCCAAGAACTTGACTTTTGTGAGTTTGGAATACTCCAGAGGTTTGGGTTGTCCTTTCAAGCATTTTGGAGGGTTTACAATCATAAAAATGCAAGTTTGGACCTTGATACTCTTCTATGCAAGAGTTTTGTTACTTTAGAGTGTAATTTAAGTTAGATTTTGGTGTTGGGCTCTTTGTAGCCATGCAAAGTCATAAAGGTTGCAACTTTATGACTTTAGACGTTCTATTAACATTGTATTTGAAGTTTGAACGTTAGGTATTAAGCCATTAAGACCTTGGGTAAGGATTTGGGATTTTGCGGTTACGCCAGGTTTTTAGGTTAGAACGTTGGGCGTTCGGACGCCATGCATTCTCTTAGAAGCCCATTGGGTCGATTTTGAGCCTTAGGTCATTTAGGGTTTTGGGCTTGGATTAGTTGGGTCTTGTAGGGAAATGGAAAAATGGTCTTTTGCCCTTAATATGATGAAGGATGAGTGGACCATTGGTATGGGATAAAACCTTAGTTATTGATTGGAGTCGTTTCTGGTTTATGTTTAGTGTGAGGATCAGTGTTCGCATCAGATCGAGTGTGATTTGATACCTTCAGTTTGAGGTGAGTTTCCTTCACTATAGTTGTGGGTCGAAGGCACCAATGTCGGCCCACTAGATTATGTTTGTAGTATGATGATTGTCTTCGTGACAATTACATGTTATGCATGTATCTGCTTGTTGTCTTTGTAACTCTTATTGTTATGATTATATGTGTTAGTGGTAGGGGTGAAATAGACCCGATATCGGTTGAAGGATACCGAGGGGGGTAAAATTGACCCAATACTGGTTGAAAGATACCGAATGGGGTGAAATAGACCCGATATGTTTTTCACTGTTTATATGTATGGTATGGGGTATTTTGGGGGAACTCACTAAGCTTTGTGATTACGGTTTCCATTTTATGTTTCAGGTACTTCCAACTTGAAAGAGAAGGGTCCGACCTGATCGCACTGCATCCACTTATGTTTTTCCGCATCACGTGATTTTGGGATCTTTTACTTTGATAATATGTTACTATGATAGACTCCTGACTGTTTTGATATGATTATCGTATGATTGAAATGAATTTAAAAATGAAGATTTTATCTGAATTTTTGGGATGTTACAAGTTGGTATCAAAGCCTTGGTTTGAGGGATTCGGGCATACTCTTGGGTGTGTCTGAACTCAAACTGAGGGTTTGGTAATTTTTTTTATAAAATAAATGTTTTAATAAAGGATTTTCTAATAAAAGAAAGGGGTGGTGCATGTAATTAGCCGAGCTCAAGTAAGTGATTCCCAGAATACCCTTGCATGTTTATTATGTTATATGTTATGTGAATTGCATGCTAGATTAGGGCTAAGGATTTGCTCAGGATTTCATGCTAGGAAATATGTCTTTATATGACTGTTGTTTGAGCTTTTGAGTTGCATGCTAGTATGGATTTCAGATGATTATATGGATTGGCCTGATATTTGATGCCTTGTAGCCTAAGAGGAATTGAATGATGTTTTAGATTCGAAATATTTACTGGTAGTAAGTGAGCTTGGGGATGTCCTATGTTTGGCTTGTAGTTTGGAGTGTTATTGCTCGAATGATGCTTGCTTTGTGCTATTTGCTACTCTTGATGATTTGAATTAAGTATTAAGTGAATATGTTAAGTCGCATGCTGCACAGGTTAAATAATCTCAGTGTATTGATTTAACCATATTGCACAGCTCTTGTCTAAGTCCAACCATTGTAGGGATGCGTATTTTACTTGGAGGATTATCTAAAGCTTTGTTGCATGTGATTGCATTCATAAAGTAGATAATTGACATTATTGGGAGTTCCTCAGCAGCTGATAGCAGGGTGAGGTCGGGAACCTAGGAAAGCCTAGGAAGTGCTTTAGTGGGTTGGTTGCACTGCGTAGCGGGTATTTGGAGTATCAATTTGAGAAGGTGACTTGGAGGATTCAGGATGATTCTTGAGAAAAGTATGGATAGGTGTGGAAAGTGGTATTGGGCCCATACTACTGAAAGCACATGATCCATACTCGACTCGTTGAGAGTCACAAAGAATCTAGGAAGCCAGTGGGATGAGGATTATTTGGGTATGTTTTGATCATGTGTATGATTTCTTTCTAGAATGGTGATGAGTACGCATGGAGAAGGTTCAGGTTTTGGTTCAGGCTCTGTTGATGAGCCAATTGGTGGGAGGACTTCTAGGATTCTAAGTTCGCGATGGATTGAGGAGATGGAACGTGTCTTCCGCACTAGTCCCTATCCCATAGAAGCCAAGGTTCGGTTTACCTTGGATCACTTGCATCATGAAGCAAGGAGTTGTTGGGAATTGATTGCACAATCTATTTCGCTTAGTGAGTTGGAGACTATGTCTTGGGAAGAGTTTGTGACCCGGTTTAGGGTGGAGGTTGCGCCAGCTATCGTAGTGCAGCAGTTAGCAAGGGAGTTTGTGAGCATGTCAGGGTGCAAGACCCTGAATGATGTGACTGCTAGAGCCCGTGAGTAGGAGATTGATTTGGAGCACCTCGGGAAGAGGAAGGAAGAACAGATTCAAACCGCAGTGGGCCAGGCGAAGAGGCCCAAGACTCAAGATGCGTGTTTGGGAGGCCAGCAGGGTCGGGGCCGTTGTGTCAAGTGTGGGAAGAACCATGTGGGAGGCTGCCGGGGGACAGGGAGGGGCTGTTTCAGTTTCGGACAAATGGGTCTTTTCAGTAAGGATTGCCCTCGAGAATCGGGTTCAATATGTTTTCACTGCAACCAAGTGGGCTGCAAGAAGTACAATTGTCCGGAGTTGATGAGAGGAGCAGTAAGGACACCTGCTCCAGCCACTCTGAGGATTACTGATGGTCGCGAGGACCAGCTGGAGGTTCCTGTGGGGAGGAGTCGAGCATTGTAGTCCCATGCCGAGGGGATCTGAGTTCCATCAGCTGACATCGCATGTATGTGTTGTAATCACTTGCTTCATGCGCTTATGAAATGTGTTTATGATTTTATGTTTGTATGTGAGACACTATGTGTGGTCTGTTGGGTTTTATTTAAAACTAGTTTCAAAAACTACAAATGACGTCTAACGGAAGACTTGAGGCTTGCAAGTATTAGAAAGATTTAAAGCGCAACCATAGAAGGAAGAAGAAGCAACAACCTTTGATGCAATTTGTGTCCTCTAGGGGAGGCTTGGATGTTGAAGAAGATGGATGAACCCAAAAAGACACCAACAATGATCCAACTTGATTAGAATGCTAGTTCTTATGTTAACTTTAAGCTTAGAACAAAATTCCCAAGTATATGTTCCAAGAGAGTAAAACAAGTAACAATTTCTTCAAGAACTCAAAGCTAAGGAAGAGATGGAGATGGGAGCAATGAGCTCTCGACTTTTTGGTAAGGAAGAAGTGACCAAAATGCAAGAGCGCAATCTATTTAAAGCTTACACTTAATCTAAAGGTCTTTATCCAATAAGCACTTTAGATAAGCTTGTCACATGCATACACCATACTTTGATTTCTTTTGATTAAACTAATAAGAAAGCCATGTCTCTCTTTTTCCTCATGCATGGCCGCCCATGGAGTGTAAAAAAAGAAAAGAAGAGTTTATATTTTATAAACTCAAAGTTTATAAGATATAAACCTTGTCTTTTCCTAAAAGACAAAAGGCTTTCCAAGTCCAAAATATTGTACATGACTTATTAATTCATACCTTATGAAATAATGTGTTACTTGTATTGTAAAATAATTATTTCCTTGAAATAAATATTTTTCCAATTTATTATAAGAGTTTATGAATATTTATTAAAATCAATTTTTAATAAATAATCAATTGTGTCAAGTTGTTGTTATTGTGACCCTTAGGATCATATGTTATTTAGTAATATCATTTTAATATGACTCTTGAGCATACTAAATCTTTCAATCTCCCACTTGCGCAAGACTCATATCAAATTGATATAGACAGTGGTGAACGTCTAGCAACATTTCACTGCCCCCAACAACATATGACATAGTGTCATTCCATCAACGCCCAATTCCCCAGAAGCCCCAAGGCTACAATTGGTGAGTAAGGTAAGTTTATCAGTTATCACTTTGCTACAGACATCATGTTGAACATGAGATATAGATCGCAGTTAATCTCATATAAGTGTTCAACTTTACATCAGGTCTTAGATGTCTAACTCTCAACGAATAAGAGGAACAAATCCTATCTTGACTACATACACCTATTGCATGGTTCACATCATGCCCGATAATAGCTTTTATAACTACCTGCTTAAAGAAAAAAATTTGACTACATCAAAGCATAACATTCTCCACACTCAAGTCCCATATATGTATCTCAGGTGTTAAGGATATATAGATACTACCTTTATCAAGTATCATTCATGACAACGATCCACAAAATGATCTTGAACAGGTCAGTCCAATACTTGCTCTCTAGTAAGTACCTATGAAACTGGTTACAACGCTTTGTCAACCATTCCAATTCATATTAGTCTTACTTTATTACTATTCCCACAATAATAACCGACTATGGATTTTAGAGTGAATAAATTTACTCGTGGATTAAACATGTTAATAAAGAACACAAGAAATATTTAATGAAAAGATAATATGTCATATATATCATAATATTACAATAGATGATGTTACAATGTCTTAATATTCAGTACTAATACATAGATAAAATCCAATCACTAGAATATCGAAGTCCTATTCCTCGAGCATGACCTTCAAACTTGACTTGAGGAAGGGGCTTCGTGAAAGGGTCCGCCAAATTTTGATCAGTGTAAACTTTGCAAATACTAATTTCACCTTCTTCAACTTTATACCGGATGAAGTTGAATCTTCGGCTAATATGCCTGGTCTTCTTGTGTGATCTGGGTTCTTTTGCCAAAGCAATAGCACCCTCATTGTCACAGAAAACGTCTAGGGGATCCTTAATGGTAGGGACTACCCCTAGATCTCCAATGAATTTCTTCATCCAAGCAGCCTCTTGTGTAGCTTCAGAAGCAGCAATGTATTCTGACTCTGTAGTGGATTGTGCAACAACACTTTGCTTGGAGCTTTTCCAAGATACCGCACCCCCATTGATAATGAACACATATCCTGATTGCGATTTGAAATCATCTCGATCAGTTGTGAACGAAGCATCGGTGTAGCACTTTACACTTAAGCTTTCTTCCACACCTCCATAGACGAGGAACATATCCTTAGTCCTTCGTAAGTACTTGAGAATGTTCTTCATAGCTGTCCAATGACTTTCCCCTGGATTTGGTTGGAATTTGCTTACCATGCTCATAGCATAAGCAAGATCAGGTCTTGTACAGTTCATGGCGTACATGATGGATCCAATTGTAGAAGCATATGGAACATCCTTCATCTTGTCTAGCTCAACCTTTATGCTAGGACATTGAGATGAACTTAGTACAGTGCTATGCGCCATAGGTACAAATCCTCTCTTATAGTTTTGCATATTGAACCATTTCAACACTTTATCAATATATGTACCTTGGCTTAAACCTATTAATCGTTTTGATCTATCTCTATAGATTTTGATTCCTAGAATGTATTGTGCCTCACCTAGGTCCTTCATTGAGAAGCACTTTCCAAGCCATGTCTTTACACCTTGTAAAGTTGGAATGTGATTTCCCCATGATTAATATTTCATCCACATATACGACCAAGAATGTTACCGAGATCCCACTAGTTTCATCTAAACACAAGATTCATCTTCATTTATAATAAAACCACACTTTGTGATTTCATCATAAAAACGATGATTCCAGTTACGAGATGCTTGTATTAACCCACAAATGCATCTCTTGAGCTTACACACTTTATTAGGATGCTGTTGGTCGACAAAACCTTCGGGTTGAACCATATAGACATCTTCTTCCAAGTGCCCATTTAGAAAAGCAGTTTTGACATCCATTTGACATATCTTATAGTCATAATATGCAGCTATGGCGAGTAGTATCCTAATAGATTTAATCATAGCAACTGGTGAAAAGGTTTCTTCATAATCAATCCCATGAGTTTGAGTGAATCCTTTAGCAACAAGTCTTGCTTTGAATGTGTGTAAATTTCCATCCATGTCAGTCTTCTTCTTGAAGACCCACAATACTTCCAACAGTCTTGCTATTGGGAGGAAGTTCAACCAAATCCCAGAATTGATTTTCTCTCATGGATTGCATCTCTGCGTTCATGGATTCAAGCCATTTGTTAGATTCGGGATCTAACATTACATATCGGTAGTTGATGGGCTCATCAGCATTCATCATCATGAAGCACTCGTCAATGAGAAATCCATATCTCTCAGGTTCATGACAAGTTCTATCGGATTTGCGAACGCCTTGTGTTTCAATAGGTTGAAGGACAATGATCTCTTCATCATCAACAACCTCTTGTTCAGTACTAGTGCCAACTAAAGCTGCATCGGGTTGAGGTTCTTGATCTTCTTCAAGTTCCACGCGCCTCCCACTTGCCTCATCCATTAGAAACTTTCTTTCTAAGAATTCATCTTTTCGTGAGATAAAGATCTTATTCTCACTAGGAATGTAGAAGTAATATCCTAAACAATCTTTAGGATATCCTACAAATATGCATTTGGTAGATCTAGGCTCAAGTTTTCTTGAAGTCTCTTGTCTGACATAAGCTTCACAACCCCAAACTTTTATATAAGATAAGGATGTAGCCTTTCCATACCACATCTCATAAGGTGTTTTATCTACCTTTTTAGTTTGTGCCATATTCAAGATACGGGCTGCGGTGAGTAAAGAATAACTCCAAAATGATAAAGGAAGAGTACTTCGATTCATCATAGATCGAACCATATCAAGTAAGGTCCAATTTCTCCTCTCAGCAACACCATTAAGTTGTGGTGTTCTAGGTGGAGTGAGTTGTGAGATAATCTCACGACTCCTTAGATGGTCTTGGAACTCTTGGCTCAAGTACTCGCCTCCTCTATCCGAACGAAGGATTTTGATTGTTTTGTCGAGTTGATTTTCAACCTCACTTTGAAACAATTTAAACTTTTCAAATGCTTCATGTTTATGTTTCATCAAATACACATAACCAAAACGACTAAAGTTGTCAGTGAAGGTGATGTAATATCTTTCACCATATCTAGACATTGTTTTGAAGGGACCATATACATCAGTGTGTATGATGCCCAATAAAACACTCTCCCTTTCATTTGTTCCAAAGAAAGGGGATTTTGTCATATTGCCACATAAACAAGATTCACATATGTCAAATGAATCAATGTCATTTGCCCCCACAAGTCCGCTCTTTTGGAGTTGAGATATGTGCTTCTTGTTTATGTGTCCAAGGCGACAATGCCATAGATATGTTTGGTTCAAATCTTTTTTGAGCCTTTTGGTGTTAAGATGATAAAGGGACTTATTGTTTGAGGTGTCATCTAGGTTTAATTCATAAATCCATTTATTGGTCTTGCCTCAAAATAGAATATTCCATCCAAGAAGGAATGAATATTATCATCAATAAATTGAAAATTAAAACCATATTTACTTAAACGGGAAACTGATACAATATTTCTAGTAATAGAAGTAATCAAACACACATTTTTTAATGTCAAGTACATACCAGATGGTAACTGTAAATCAAAATGTCCTATTGCTTGGACTGCAACCCGTGCTCTATTGCCCACATGCAATACCATCTCATCTGTCTTCAGTTCCCTACTCTTTCTGAACCCCTGCAACGAATTGCAAATAAGAGTTCCATAATCACTATCAAATACCCAAGTGTTAGATGAAAAAGTAAATAGTCACATTTCAATCATGAAGATGCATATACCTGAAGGGCCTTCCCCAGCCTTCTTGTTATTCAACTCATCAAGGTACTTAGGACAATTCCTTTTTAATGCCCCACGACACCACACTCAAAGCATGTGTCATCATTGGCAACCTTTTCCTTCTTCTTTGGTGGTGGGTTTTGGAGAGCTTTCTTCCCTGTGCCCTTGTCAGCTTGTGGCTTTCCCTTGAAGTTCTTGCCTTTGTTCTTCTTGACTTTTCCTTCCCTAATCATGAGCACTTGGGGGGGGGGGGTTCCTTGGGATATTCTTCTCTGCAGTTTTTGGCATCCTGTGTAACTCGGAGATAGATTTCTACCACCCATTCATGTTGTAGTTCATGATGAAGGTATCATAAGACTTTAGCGATGAGTTCAAAAATAAGTCTGTGGCCAAGTCTTGTGGATATGGAGAGCCCAATCTCTCTAATTGATCCAGATAGCTTTTCATCTTAAGAACATGTGTGCTTGTGAGTACTAGAAATGATGCACAAGGATAAGGTTTGAAAACTCAAACCTTGAGATAATCTTTAAGATCAATGTCTGCTCTTAATTAATGGTTCTAGTCAAGTCTGGTAATACCAGTCGAGACTTGAAGTAAAGATTCAACAAAGTACTCAAGTATCAAATGAAGAAACTAGGAGTATAATTGATGTAAAGACAATAAATGAACAAGAGGAATGTTATGAAAGATCTTGACTTGAGAGAAAAGTGAAAGAGAGTTAAGAAGAATATTTTCTATCTTTAGAGAACAATCTGTGTATTTCTTGTCATTCAAAGCACTCCTTAAATAGGCTAAGGAGGTACATCGTATAAACTTGTGAGACATTCCTAGGACTGGTTAATAATCAACTACTGGCAACTGATTATCTAAAAGATACAAAAAGCTAAGTCCTATGAAACGTTACATCATGAATAAGACAAGAAATAATAAATGTTCAAACAAGCAGACTGATCTCGGATTTATAATCCATCTCAGAATAGTCTTCACTTTGAACTCCATCTCTACTTCGGAAACTACTGACTTTGGATCTTCAATACTTGTGATTGCTAGAGGTTCACTTTTCAGGTTCCAACAATCTCCCCCTAAGTGAACTTAGCAATCTGGTTAGCTTAGTTGGCTTCCTCTTGGATGAACACATGAGCTCTGTACAACCAATATTAGACTTCAAGATACGATTGAAGTTGACTTATAAATTTGGACTTCACATGCTCATGGGCTTCTGACTTAGCTGTATTTTTGATGAACTTTTGAAGAGCTTGGAGGGGATGATATGCTTGTCTAGGACTCGGAAGAAGTCCTTCTTGTTTGTCTTCTTTTACAAGTAGACGTACCCCACCACAGGTTCATCAACTGGCCCTTCTTCCAATATTTCAGCTTCAGGTAGCTTGAAGTAAATTTTTGCCAAGAACCTTTCAGTTCCGAACAAATGAGGCAATTCGAAGTCACATCTTCAAAACACAGCGACATAATCCTTTAAGTAATTCATTGAAACACTGTAGGCAGCAATGTTCATTTGATCATTTTGATGCATTCGGAAATGAGCTTTAATGGTTAGGATGTCGTTCGGATTGATGGAGGGGAAGTCAACGTCCGTGATTGTGAGTTGTGTTGTCTTGTTTCGATATACATAGAAGCGATGCAACAGACAGTCTAAGACAAATTTTTTCAAAACCTTCCTTCTGAACCCAAATATCTTGGTTATTCTCTTTCGAGACCACACTTCTTTTTGGGGACGTACGTTCAAGGAGTAAAAAGTCTTTAAATGTTCTCTTTCAATTCTGATGATCATTTGTGGATCATTCTCTGGGTGGAGAGGAGAAAATTTGATGTAGAACTTGCCGTATGGAGAGATGGGAAGATCGAGCTGGTCCGAGTCCTCGGTTGGTAGATCATAATACATTAATGACACTATGTCCAAGTCATGAATTATTCCTTCTCTGTAGAGTGGGGAAAGCCCTAGCATCGGATTAAGGATGTCTTTGAGGGATTGAGTTCAGATGATTTCTTCTAGGGCCTGATCTATTTGAGCCTGGGACCAACCTTCAGACTTTTTGGTGGTCTATTCGGAGCTTTAGGCTTTTTTCCTTTGTCTTGTTGCTTGCTGAGAACCGAGATGACATGCTGCATGTTTTCATCGACGGTAAACTCTGGAGGAGGAGGAATCAGGGGCTCGTCAAGAATCTTGTCAGGTTTCTGAAGTGGAGAACCTTCATCGATTGGAGCTATTCTTGGCGAGGGAACTGGAGGCATCATTGACTGGGTGGCTCAGAATGCATCAATCGCCAGCTTGGTCTTTGCCTTAGCCATTTCACGGCTTCTTTGTAATACATCAGCTTGGGATGATGGCCATGAGACAGCAGACCATACCCTTTGCTCTTCCTCGGAAAGAATTTTGGCTAGAAACTTCCTTGGAGCTTGAATTCCTATCACAACATTGGTGATGTACTTGTCATCTTCATCATCATCATCATCATATGGAGTACCTGTAGGAATGATTTGAGCAGAATCATCATCAGACTCATCTTAGAGTTTGAACTCTGAGGCGGGCTTCCAAGAGATAGAGTGATCTCTTTTACTTGGGCCTTTTCCCCCTCTTGCATCGGATGGCCTGACAACTAAGGCAAGCAAAGCTGAATGCTAAAATACAACAGACGATCAAACACCTTCTGAAAGCTGGTGTTCATCTGTAAGGTAAGGGCGTCATAGGCTTCAACAGTCAGAGCCTGAGCTTTGAGATGGTCAAATAAATTGGCAAGGATGGACAACATTTCATCGAACTTATTGTTTGGAACATCCACAATATTCCAGCAGGCTCGGAGGAGTTTGATGAGTACTTGTTGCATGATAAGATTCATCTCATCTTTCTTCTTTATCTCCTTCTCCATTCTCTGAATCTGCTTTTCATGTCGAACGTGCATTTGCTTGATCAGTTCATTGGTGGCACTGATCATATCATCGTGAACTTTCAACATGGTGGTGATGGTGTCGAGATAGTGATCAAGACTCGAATTGTACTTTTGCTCAACCTCCTCAATGGTGTGCTTGAGTCGGAGGGAGATGAGTTGATCCAGTGGTTGAGCTCTTTCTTTATTTGAGGGCCCTGGTTTTTGACTTCCGAGAGTGAGAGGAGAATTGCATCCAGTTTAGTGTCGATACCAAACACTTTGGCATCAAGTTGGGCAACCGACTTGTCTAAAGATTCAACCTTGGAGACTGTAGCAGAGACATTGTCTCAGAGTTCCAACAAGGCAAATGGATCAATATAGTTTTCAGCTGATGATCTCGTGTCCAAGGTGGAACTCTCATACTTGGCTTTAACACTCTCTTGATGGACTGGAGGTTAGGAATGGCCAGGATTGTTGGAGGTTTGATCATCCTTGGGAGGATTTGCTTCTGCTTCACCTCCATGAATGTTGTGAGCTTGATCATCAGTATGAATTTCTTCATCAACAGGCTCAGATGAAGATGATGAGAGACCAAAGTCATAATTTGGCCTGGATGAAGATGGTTTCTGAAAAATGTGAAAATATGAGAGAACGATAGGAGCAGCAATGGAGACACTATCGTCATCAAACATAAATTCTGACGAGTGTTCCTCATCAGGATCTGGATGTAATGCATCATGGTGGGAGGACTTCGGAATGTTGTCTTGAAGAGTCTTTCCTGAAGCAAACTCTTGGTCAGTGACTTCATCAGATGGAGCAACAAATGAAAGGTTGCTTTGAATGGATATGTTCCTCATGGAAATGAGAGTAGCTTCGACCTGTGATTGAGTAAGCTCTGGATGCCTGGTGTGAGCCATGCTAACAAAGTCTAGCCAATCCAGATCGTCAGTACCTGGTCGTCCTTTACCTTTGCCAGGTACCAGACCAGTTGTGGCATCCGAGGTAGGAGGGACTACTCCAGCTTCGGAATGCTTAGGATCCAAGACAGGGGTCATAAATTGTGCTTGTGTAGAAGAAGAATGAGTGATATCCGAAGTGACTCGTGGGTGTGTTCCAAGGGGTGCAAGTAACTATGTTCAACACCATCATCACCTTGTTGGGAAGGTGAAGGTGGATTATAAGGAGACTCCCCGTGAGTGTGTGCAAATGATTTTGAAAATCCGAATGGTACTTCGGAAGAGTGGGCAGGAGGGGTGAGAGGATGACCAGAGTCAGTCGGAATGTCTTTGATACTTTCCTTTTGAGAGGAAGTATCGACTTTGGCTCTTGTTTTGGCTTTTGGTTGAGAGGGAGAGGTCTTTCTTTTGGCAGCCTTCTTTTTCTTTCCGCCAGTGGAGGCTGGCTTGGCCACACCCGAGGTGGGCTCAATGGAGGCAGGGGTAGACTGTTTAGGGCTATACACAATCGATGTCGCCAACTGGTGTTTCAAGTGAGGGACTCGGATGGTAGGATGGACAACATGTGTTTAGGCAATCTACGAATGGGTCCGAAAGATGCCTGGTTCGAAAGGCGATAAGTCTTAATAGCTTTGAAAGTTAGAAATACCTCTTTCGGAATTGTGTCGACTGGGATTGGTTCACTCCTCTCTCGGTAGAGTTGTTGGATGGTAAGAGCCTAAAATCTCGGACTTGATATCTCCAGAGGCATTCTCTTCACAACAAATTTCCGAAAGTCTTGCCACAAGACTTCGGTCAAGTCGACAGCATTTGTTTTTCCGGAGTAGATACTATTGACAACATAGAGCCAATATTTGCTCATTGTGTCCATACCTCCATGTTTCCCAGACAGACCTCGAAGGATGAGGTGCATGAGAACTATCCATAGCCCAGGAACTGCATATTTCTTGAACTTAATAGCTTTGAACTCTTCAGCATACCCTATGTGGTTGAGAAACGCCTGAAACTCTTCAGACGATGATTCTTAAACTGTGAAACCCTTAGGGTTTTCAGGAATCCCAATAGCTTTCAAGAAGGTTTGCTTTGAAATTGGTACAATACGGTCACCAATGATCTTAATCTTAAGAACTCTGTCTTCGATCTTGATTATGTCAAAGACGATGTGAAGAAGACGAAGGGGAATGAGTAGATCAGGAATTTTGATGAGAGGAACTGATATGGGATGATAAGACATAAAATCGATCATGACCCGAATAGACTCTTCATAGTCCATTGGATCCAAGGAGAACAATTGATTTGTATCTCTGAGGAACGGTTTAGTCGACTATGATGAGGCAAAACCCTTGGAGGATTTCTTCTTGGGAGCAGTTTTGGTGATTTTGGGGGTGTTCGAGAAGATGCCATTATTGCAGGTTATGAGTGCTCGAAGAACAGTTTTCAAAGAGAAAGAGATGAAGGTTATGAGAGCGTAAAGTGTCAAATGGGTTTTGGTGAGCCTTTTATAGGTTGGATGAAGGTGGGTCGGGTTAAAAAAGTGTAATGATGAAACCCGAATATGGATATGGAGCGCGTTAAATGTGTTGACACATTTGGAATGAGTTGACCTGCAAGGACGAAAGAATATTATGGCAAGACGTGCAAAATGGAAACCGTCATTTGATTGATATGATGTTTACTTTATTGAGACGTGTGCAAAAACAGTGCGATTTTCAAGGATTAAGAATAATCATCATTAAAAAAATAACCGTTTGAGTTATTAAGAAAAACGTTTCAGTATTAACAATGAAAAACCTTTTCAACTTCTTTCAAAGAAAGTGTTCTCGGAGCTAGGAAGTTCCGAGATGATTTGCCAAAGAGATCTCGGATCATGAAAATTCCGAGATGGATTGTTATAAAGATCTCGGAGCATGAGCGTGTCGAGATGGATTGTCATAAGATACTTCCGAGATGAAAATGAAAATACTTGTACATGATATAGAGTTCGAGATTGCACAGACTCGGACTGAATATCAGAGGTAAAAGGAGAAGATCTTAGAGGACATATTTAAACAAATTTAGAGATTCCGAGATATGAAGGAACAGATCTCGGACAAGGTAAGAGGTGAGCACACATTACCATTTCGGACTAGAATTCCGAGATGAACTTCATAACACACTTTTTGAGATAGATTATGAGGTGAGATCAATCAAAATACCAATGTGACCATATTGGTCAAGAACTTCAAAAGATTGAGTGAACTATACAACTTAAACCAGAAGAAGAGGTTAGATAAAAAAGACACATAAAATGATCTTGTTTATTCCGAGAGGAAACGATTACCAAATGAAAAATAGTTTTAACTTTGGAATTCTTTCACTTCCTGATGATAACATCAGAGAGTACAAGCCTCTTGAATGAATTGAGGATCAGGCAACATCATACCCATTTTGTTCAGAAAACCATTGAATTTGGTTTCGTCTAATGCCTTAGTAAAGACATCAGCAATTTCATCATCAGATGGAACAAAAATAAGTTCAATATTTCCTTTTAAGACATAATCTTTAATGAAATGGTACCGTATATCAATGTGCTTCGTCATGGAGTGCTGAACTGGATTGTGTGAAATCGCAATGGCACTTTGAGAATCACAATATATGGGAATTTATTGGAAGCGGTAACCATAATCCAAGTGTTGTGATTTCGTCCAAAGAACTTGAGAGGTCCAACTAGTAGCAGCAATGTATTCCGCTTCGGCTGTTGATAGAGCAATGCAGTTTTGTTTCTTAGATGACCAACTAACCAATCTTCCACCCAAAAATTGATAGCCAGCAGAGGTGCTTTTTCTGTCCAATTGAAGACCGCCATAGTTTGAATATGAATATGCTTGTGGGAGGAAACACTCATTTGTTGGGTACCAGATTTCGAGACTCTTTGTACCTTTGAGGTATCGGAATATTTGCTTGACCGACAAAAGATGAGACATATTTGGATTGACCTGAAATCTGGAACACAAACATGTAGAAAACATGATGTCTGGACGACATGTTGTTAGGTAGAGTAGCGATCCAATCATTCCTCTATATTTCTTTTCATCAACAACAACACCTTATGGGTCCGAAAAGATCTTGTGTCCGAAACCCATAACTACCTTTGTAGAGGCACAAGTGTCTATTGAGTATTTCTTGGGGAGCTCAGAAATGTATTTCTCTTGGTGAATAAAGATTCCTTTGTTGGTTTGTTTTACTTGGAAGAAACTTAGTTCACGATTCATACTCATTTGGAATCGACTAACCATTAACTTGGCAAAATCAGCATCCATTGATGGATCGGTGGACCCAAAGATAATATCGTCCACATAGATTATAACCAACATGATATGTTTTCCATTTGATCTTCAGAACAGGGTAGTATCGATAATTCCTCTTTGAAAACCAGAACGCTTCAGAAAGTCGGTGAGAGTCTCGTACCAGGCGCGAGGAGCTTACTTGAGGCCATAAACAGCTTTTCGGAGTTTGTAGCAATAGTTTGGATAAGAAGGATTGACAAAACCGGGAGGCTGTTGGAGATACACTTCGATATTAAGTTCACCATTAAGAAAAGCACTCTTAACGTCCATTTGGTAAACTTTAAAGCCTTTATGAGTTGCATAAGCAAGAAAGATTCTGTTGAATCATGAAAAGTGACCCTCTTGAACTTCAGCTACCGCAGCCCACAAGGATCCGCAGTCAAGGTTTCATCAGCAGCCTTACCCGAAGTCATCATCTACCGCAGTCACTCTTAGCTACTAGATTACTTTACTTTGTCTACTTTTTATGTAATTCTCTCTATTGTCCAGTATGCCTTGCATGGCTACTCTTAGAGACGTAATCTAGTGTAACTCTTGAGACTCTATAAATAGAGCTCATTCTCACTTATTCAATACAACTCTTGATGCTATCATTTCTATCTCTCTATCTGATTATGCATCTCTCCTTACTCTCCAAATTCACTAGAACATAACTGAATACAATCTCTCTTCGGAGCAAGTCACTTGTGACTTAATCACTAAGTTTGATCTCACTCACTAACTTGGTCTGAATGCATTCCTCGTTATGAATCAACTTATGTGTATACTTGATATAACAATTGTTGTCATTTACATTTCTTTACTTTTCCGCAACTGAATTTCTAACCCTCTAATTCTAACTTATTAATATTATTGTTGAGCTTTTAGATCCTTCGAGATAAACTATTCCGCAAATATACTTGTTCTAACATTTGTTCAAGTGTGTCTCAAAGTTTTTCTCTCAACAGATTCTGCCAATTCTTCTTGCATGGCTGTAATCTAGTCAGCATGTTCAAGTGCTTCCTTGATGGATTTTGGTTCAACCATTGAAATAAATGCCAAGAAATGACATTCATTTTGGATGTTGGTGGCAGAACGAGTTTGTACACCGGCGTTGAGATTTCCTATAACTTGGTTTGGAGGATGATCCTTGGTCCAGACGTGTAGTCTCGGAAGCTCTTCTATAGCAGATGATTCGACATCAACAATAGGGTTGTGTTGCTTCCCCTGAACAACTTGGATTTGAGGATGATGCTCCCCCTGAACTTCTGAACCTGAGATACCGACGTCATTTTTGTCCGGAAAGCCAAAGAAATTTGCATCATCTTCATTGCTGATCGGATTGGGATCGAATTCAGCAAATTGATCAGCTGCATCTTCAAATGAATCCACATTTGATTTAGGAGAGGTAAAACCATTATCCCCCTCTACCTGAGAATGTTGAATTGGTTCGGAATCAAATGGAGGAAATGTGGGCGTCGGACCTGAAACATTTTATGAGATTGGAGCTACAGTTGATGAGGACTGTCTTGATCGAGATTCCGATTAAAGAGCTATTTCAGATGGTATGAACAGTGTTTCAAAATCAACTTCATGAATTATTTGAGGTTTCGTACATCCTGGTCATGGAGCATCAGACTCCATGATGTGGGTTGTGACATGGGTTGGGGCAGAATTCCGAACATAGTTGTCATCAAAGGTGACATCAAATCTTTCTTCAAGAACACGAGTTCGACGATTTAGAACTCGGTAATCTTTTGATTTTGCTGAGTATCCAAGAAAAAATGTTTCATCGGCTTTTGGCTGAAATTTCGTGAGCTGATCACGATCGTTTTTGATAAAGCATCGACATCCAAAGACATGCATAAAGGAGATACTCGGCTTACGACCATTCATGGCTTCATACGGTGTCATATTGAGGCGTCGATTGATGATGCTACGATTCTGAGTGAAGAAAGCGGTGGAATGTCTTCGGCCCAGAGATAGAGTGGAAGATTTGCAAATTTGAGCATCGATCGAGCCGCTTCAACTATGGTTCTGTTACATCTTTCTACCACACCGTTTTGTTAAAGGGTGTAGGGAGCTGAGAAATTATGGTCAATACCTTTCTCAGATAGGAATTTCTTAATGGCGACATTGGTAAACTCCGAACCATTATCACTTTGGATTCGTCGAACAGGTAGTTTGACGAGAACTTCAATTCTTGAGTTCCGAGGCTGTTTCTGACTTGAGCCTGAGGAAGAAAACCCATGTGAACCTTGTGAAATCATCCACAATCAGAAGAATGTATTTCTTGTGATGTAGACTTTCTACAGTGGAGGGTCCACACAGATCTATATGAAGTAGCTCTAACAGTTCCGAGATTGATTTTTCGATGATGACAGGATGACCATTCTTCGATTGCTTACCATATTCACAGGCAGCACACAGATGATCATTTTCATACTTGAGGAGAGGCAGACCTCTGACCATTTGACCGGAAACGAGATCATTCATATATCTAAAATTTAGATGAGCAAGCCTTCGATGCCACAACCAACTGAGATCAGGAACTGCCTTTGAGAGTAGACAGAGTTGAGTTTTGCCAATGATCATATTGATGTCAAGAGGATACATGTTCTTGTTGCTATTTGACTTGATCAGACATTCTTTTCGGTCTTCAGTCATGATATAGCTGTGTTTCTTCAACTCGACGATCTGCATCAGTAAGTTAAGGCACACTAATTAGATTATGCTTTAGATCAGCTATGTATGCCACATTTGATACATAGAAGTTTCCATTGGTGAGGACGCCATAACCTCATATTTGAGAGCTGAAGTTGTTGCCATACGTCACATAGCCAGCATTTGGTGAGAGTTTGAGATCACTCATAAAATCTTTCCGCCCCATAATGTGCATGGAACAAGCACTATCAATATACCATATTGTATCTTGTTCCGAAGTACAAAGTGCCTATAAAAATTAGTGAAGTTTGGAGTTTTTAGGCTCCGAGTTAGATTTTGGGACTAGGGCACAGGCTTTGGACTTAGATTGTGACTTTTGCGAAACAGGTGTCTCAGAAGACTTGTTCTGAGATCCTTTGGGATAGAAGAAAAAATGCTAAGGTATTTTCATTGATCCAGAAATCATATTCAATAATAGGTTGTTTTGGAACAACTTTTCTTGAACAGACTGTTTTTGAACTACGGAGTTAGGAGGAATGGATGGCATTGTAAGAATCTTAACAGGCACAAATGTGTTATGGTTCCCAGTGGTCGAGCTTACAGTCGAAGATACTTTCTTTTTGGAATTCTTAATGAACCTGGAGTCTTTTCTAGATCTAATTTCCTTTTTGAGGGCATTTTTGGCTTCTATCTTAGGATCGACGACATCTGTCCTATTCAATGAAGGTTTCTTCCTGGAGTCAGATGATGAATTAGAAGTTTGGCCCGCAGATGGGTTGTTAAACTTAGGTTTAATTGGCACTAAGGTGGTTTTTGAAATCACTTGAGAATCAGAAACACAAGAATCAGATGAATATTATATTATGATTTCTACAAAGTCACTATCAAAAGATACCCAGACAAAATCTGATTTATCCGAGTCGGGTCCAATTGTCTCCGGAATAATTTGTTCAACAACGCAATTGTGAGGAGGACTGTGGTTCGGAATTTGAACTATCGTATTGGGAATGCTAGAGGAAAATTTCGAGGTCTGATTCAGCTCTAGGGGTATAAAAGGTGGAAGAGGCATGGAATTAGGACATTTAACAACTATTGGTTGAAACTCAGGAATCAGGCATAAGAATCGGTTCGAAGTCTCAGAAAGGGGTGACAATGGAGAGACAGGGGTATCCAAATTTTTGTGGTTCGAAATGTCTCCCATAAAAGTTAAGTTTTGTAACTCCTTGAAGGGAAGAGCAATAGGTTTCGGAAACTCGCTTCCGAGACCAAGTGCTTTAGACCAAGGATGACGAAAATTATGAGTCATCCGTTCATTTTCTTCAAGAATGTCTATGGAATTATGCAAAGCATCTATTTTGGCATTGATACATTTGTTATAATAAGTTAAAACATTTCTTTTAGAATAAGTGATTTCACATTTGTACTTAATAATGATATATTCATCTTTTGACATTAGAAGTTCATGTTCTAAAGACTCAATCCTAAGCTTCTTATCTTTGAAACGTAATCTAAGACGACTTAATTCACTCCCCATCTTCTCACAGGCTTCTATGGCAGACTTATAGGCTTTTGTAAATGATGTTCATATCTGATTGGATCTGGGTTAGATATGGTTCACAAAGAGATAAATCAAAATTATTGTCAATAATCATAGATTTTACCTGTTGAACGATGCTTCTGTCGGGTGGGTTGTTGGTCGCCATGTAGCAGTAGTTCGGTTCAGCATCATCATAATCTTCCTCTGATCCAAATGACCAGTAGCCTTCATCACATTCAATGGTTTGTCTAGCCATAAGACACATGTTTCTAGCAGTACTCACATCATCTTCATCTCCTGATGACCAATATCCTTCCACGTCTCTCGACACAGTGATAACGAATGCTTTCTCTCTAGTAGCCATTTCTTGGGCTCGACGTGCATAGTACGCAGAGTCTGATGAAACAATGAATTGAGGATGAAATGAATCAGAGTTTAATGATCAAAGTAGAATTGTGAGATTTGAACACAGATGTAAATATGATCTTGTTTCAGCTCTATTACGCTCTCAATTTTTACAGAGTACCAATGACAATCCTGTAAAGACTCGTACTTATGACTCTAGTAAACACTCCTATTTATAGGAGAGGAAAGCGTACAAAAAATATACTAAGGACTATGCGTTAAGCTTCGAATACAATGCCCTAGTAAAATAGATTACAAAATGTTCGAAGGGTACAAAACATACTTCGACTAATTACAACATTTCGACCCTTACAATCTCCCCCTTTGTAATCATAGTCGAAGTCTTCAGTTTGTAAGAAGTGTGATGGAATACAGCAACACCCTTCGAATCTCTGTGTACCAAGAGATAATTTTCTTCAACTCTTTCTTATCTCCTTCATTGTTCTTCTTGCAGTGATTCGTACGAACAATTAAGTTCGTATATGGAGTCGTAGTGTACCTCTCCACTTCACTTGCCTGGAAAAAAAACCTTTTCGCTTTTCCAGCTTTGTCTTTTCCTGCGAAGACTAATCCAAAAGGCTTTAGGTAAATTTCACCATCAGCATACTTCTTCAAATCAGCCTGAGTCTTCGAAGGAGCCATTGGAGCAGTTATTTCCATTCCTTTAGCTGTTGCTAACTCCACATCAGTCATTGCCAAACACTCATAGTAATTTTCGATGAAGATTTTGATGTGAGCAACTCCAATCTTGAATTCTTCTGGTTCTGTGTTTTGAAGGAATGAAAAGGATTTATCTTTCAAAAGTAATGCAACTTGTATAAGATCATACAAGTTCATTAATGGAAAATCTGCAACAGTGAATTCACAAATTTTTCGATCTGCCCTGGCAACCACATATTTAAAATTTTGGACTGTGTTTTCGAAAACCACATCCTTTTTCATACTTATCACCTTCTTGATTTTGATCAAAGAACAAACATCCTCAGGGGCTTTTCCAACTACAGCATGAAAATGAATTTTCATGTGTGTGCCTTCATCTTTTTCTTTAAAATTCCCTTCTGCCTTGAACTGAGGCATGATAAACATCATTTCATTTATCGGGAAATCCAGCTGGCTTGCATCAGTATTCGTGACCAGGTAACTCTGCTTTGGTTTCTTTTCAAACGAATACATGTGATTGAATGCAACCTTGGCTTCGATTGTTTCATAGTTATAGTGTTTCGTTGGATCCCATTTATCCATTCCCTTTGGATCACTTGCTCGCTGAGCCATTATACTTTGAACGATTCTGAGCTTTTCGATCTCAGCTTCAACTTCAACCTTCTTTTCTTCCTTCGACTTTTCGACAACAATCGATTTCCCCTTGTCTTTCAATGCTGGATTATCAATTATCTCTTTTGGAATTGAACCACTTCCACCAGTCTCCGAAGATTTACCAATTACAATCCCTTTCGAAAAAGTTCTTGTAATGGGTAATGTTGTTACAACTGTAGAAGTCACCATCCCAGCCGAAACTATTATTGGCTTTGTTGTTGGGATTTTCGAAGAAAAGACTTTTCCCACCACTTTCGCATCTTCTCCACTAGTCTTCGACTCACTGGTTTTCCTTTCTCCCCCTTGCACCCCTGTGATAGCAGGTGGGGCATTTGTGGTTGGAAGAAGACTTGATATGCGAAAGAGAGGAGCAAGTTGTTTGTTAAGAATGGCTTCGAATTGGATAAACTTCTGAGACAAAAATTCAGGAGTCATCAGTGGAGACGAAACCAGCTTGACAGAAAGTTCCTTTAACTCCTTGAGTAGAGAAATTACTTCTTCAAAATTCGTACTTTCTGTTGTTGAAATTTGAGAAATTTGAGGACTCAAATTTTCATACAACTTGACAAATTTGGTGACAACGTCACAAATTATATCAACTTTTTGATGCAAGGAAGCATAGTCTTGTTGAGCCGTAGCGATTTCTCTTTTCATATCGTCACGAAGTTCGTGAATCTGCAAGTTGACATCCTCTCGTACTTTCTTCACATCTTGAACAAAAAGCACATGTCGTTCCGTTGCTACATTCTTCAACTCTTTCAAATCACTAGCAAATTTCGAACTTTGAGAATTGAGTCGAATTTCAGTGTTTTGATCATTGAGATCAACTTTCTCCAAGACTCGAGATTCAGAATCTTTAATCATGCCAGATACTTTGCTCACCATTCTGGCTTCGAACATCTTGATCATAGTGTCAACCTCCAAACTTGAAACAGAAGAGCCACCCCCCATATCCGCTTGAGACTGAAGTATGGAATTCAACTTCTGATTTAAGATCTTAAACTGCTTCATGGTCATCAACATGTGATCTGGAAATTATTCTTCTTCATCTTGAAATTCCAAGTCTTCAAACGTTCCTCCAAACCCTTCATTGTCAGTCTCTGTCTCCATAAAAGTAGTGTCTTTAATAGGAGAAGTTGATTTGGGTGGCTCAGTAGATTGTGAAGAAAAAATGGAAGTAAAAGGTTGATCAAGAATATGTTCGAATGTTGGGGAATGTGTAGTTGATGTGAGAGGAGTAGTGGATAATGGTAACGAAACAATATGTTCAAAAGGAGTAGAAGTAGTATGACCTGAAGCTGCATTTTTCGAACCGTCTTCACCCATATCGACATTTGCATCCGTAGCAGATACGCGTGCAGGGATGCCTGAAGTTCGAACCGCCTCAGAAACTGACTTGGTAATCGAATCTTCGGGTGGTATAATGAGTATTTGCTCAGGAGTCGAAGTCTGATCATTAAGAGTTGGTTCAGGAGTTTCAGGAATTCGTTCTTCATCATCCTCAGTGGACTCAGTGGTAATCACCGGCTTTCGAGTCTTCCTCTTTTTCTTCTTGGACAAACGTTTGGCCATATCCTCAGCCATTCTTTTCTTGGACACCGGAGAGACAGGTGCTGGTACTTCGCGAATTAACACTCCTTGATGAGTGATTTGAGGTTTTTGAACCATTTTCTGTGTAGGAAACTTGCGTTTGTGAGTGGACTTCATTTTAATTCTTCGAAACATTCCAGTCTTCGAAGGAATAATGACATTCTCTTGAGTTTCTGCAATGATAGGCTCAATCACTTGGGTCTCATCAATAGATACTTCACCAGTTTCAGGCTTTTTCTTTGGAGACTTCGAGGATTTCAAATCCTTGGTTTTCTTTTCAGATGAAGCAGGATCAGACTTCTTTGATTTTTTAGACTTCTTTTCTTCCCTAGGCAACAAAATCCCAGTCTGAACAGAAGAATCAATGGTTTGCAAATATGCCACCAAAACAGAATTCCTAGGATCAACCCTTTTGAGCATCGCATCTGGAATTCGAGCCACAGTTGGGAAATCATCAGCATTATCTACAACTTCCTTCGGATAATGGTATGATTGAAAAGCAACTTTTTCTTCGTCATTTGGTACCAAAATCCCTTCCTTATTATAAAAATATTGCAGAATCAGGCTCCAATATCTTGCACACGAAATACCGTGAAGGGGATTCATATGTTCTACACCCTTTTGGAATTCCTTCCATAATTGTGTAGAATAGTCCACTTGAAGATCGTAGTATAGACCTGCAACCATTGCATACACCTCCATTCTTCCTTTGTCTAAACCAACTGTTCTCCCGGTTAAACAGCATAGAAAAATACCAAATAAGAAATTCCACAGTCTTGGAAGACCAGATTTCTTAAAATCACTTATTTTGGACAATGGTGGCTGATATCCCATCTCATTAAACATATAGACAATTTGAGGGAATGTGAAATCAACATAAGGAGGCGAATTCGGAATATCAAGAATCTGGAAGAAGAGTTTCTTGGATAGTCTAACCTTTTTGTCGTTCACTAGATGGAAAGTGATCGTATCAGATGCTTTGTTGTAAGTCGCAGTGGATCCTGCTTGAGAAAGCCAGGATAATGGAACAGAAAAAGAATTGAACATCGTCGTAGATAAAACAGAGTGCTTCAAAGCAACGATGAGCATCTTCAATTCTTCTGGGTATTGAGAAACTTCACCATCCACATAATAGTTAGTGGATTGAATCTTCATTACTGGTGCAGATGAAATATCTTCAGTGGAAGGATCAACATGAGCAGAAGTCGCCATTGTTAGGGTTTGAAGATGATGATGAACAGAGAATTTGGGAATTTTTCGTTTTAATCGCGTAAACTGAGAATGAACCCTTGAATCCCCTTTTATATGTAACCTTGAATTTTTGAATTTGAAGCGGGATGCATTTAATGAGATCCGACTTGGCACCTTGAAAATCGGACCATTACTACGTAAAAGTAGCCATGCGTCAAAAAGGAACTGTCACATCTCCTTGAGAACCGGACAGAATACCATACGTCATATGTAGACAGCTTGTATTGTTTTCCCCAAGATGATTTGTAACCGTTATGACTCTTCGTATGGAAGCAAGGCTCTTTCACTTTTGGGTTGAAAAGCGAAGTCATACGCCAGAAGTTCGAAATCATCAGCCTGAGTTGGTATTACTCAGAACCTCAAGGATTTCGTGAGTGCAGTGTTCCAAATAATATAGACGAGAAACAAATATAAGAAAAATATGGGATAATGTGATGTCAAACCATTGACACAAAAGCAGATTAAATCCCGGGCAAAGATTACTTCATTAATCATTAAGAGAAATGATCAATTGCTTGTGTGGGTTCCCGTGAATTACAATCGAATACTTATTGATAAGTATCAAAGGGCTTCTTTTTATTAGGCTTCGTGGGTAAAAAAAAATTCGTTACATGTCAACCTAAACATAAGGTGAGAAATTGTAACAGAAATTACTTGTTTAACCAGTGTAGTCATTGACAAGTTTGCTTTGATAAAGAATTTGAAGTGACTTTGGCTTTAGAATAAAACTCATACGGAAATCATATTCATAAAAATATTTGTACTGGATCTTGTTGGGTGACAAACATCCTGGGTTTCGAATGTTTGATCAAGATCTCTCATTTGAAAAAAATATGATTTGGAGTTTCGAATATTGGTACTGAAACAAAAGTTTCGTTAAAATCTGGAACATTGTTCCCGTTAATTCCTTATAAGTATGTTGAAAATTGGGTTTCACTTTCATCACGGTCTCATGATGTCAGATCATAAACACAGACTTTTGATATGTCTAAGTCTCGATTGGTTTGATCAGAGACCTCTCGGACATATGTCTTTGTGTGTGATCGTGTAAGAACTCTTGGGTGAAAAAGATGGATTTAAGACACGAAAAGTACCTCTGTTATTGTTGGACCAAACAGAAAACTCTTAACTCATTTTGAGAAGAGTCAGGTAGCTCAGAGACTAATGTGAATATAAGCCTGATTGGGAAGAAATTTTCGTATGAAGAATTTCATTAAGGCTTTCGTACACACACATTGAGTCATTGGAGGCTTCTGGACAACATGCAGCAGCATGCTTCTAGGGACAACTTAACTAGTTCAAAATGCGAAAAATATTGATCAATTCATACGAAAAAATTTACCTGACCCTAATACTGCATGCAAAGTCCCCTCTGTATCGTCATGATAATCTGCAACAAAATACTAAAAAGAAGTAAGAATCAAAATATTTTTGTTGTTTTGATTTTTCGAAAATAAAGACAGAACAAGCTAAAATCTTTTTGGATTTTTGAATTTTCGAGAATGAAATGACAGAACAAAAACAAATGAAAATCTTTTTGGATTTTTGAATTTTCGAGAATGAAATGACAGAACAAAAACAAAAGAAAATCTTTTTGGATTTTTGAATTTTCGAAAATTTAAATGACAAAACAAAAGCAAATCTTTTTGGATTTTTGAATTTTCGAAAATTTAAATGACAAAACAAAAGAAAATCTTTTTGGAGTGTTGATTTTTCAAAAATAAGAATATACTGTACTTGTTGCAAAAACACGAAATTTTATCATCCCCTGAGAAGTGATTAATATACGAATTCGAAGAGGTCGAAGCTTTGACTATGAACAGTAACCACTGAATCAACCCTTAAAATAAATGACAAACGTGCGAATTCGAAGGGGTCGAAGCGTTGACTATGAACAGTAACCGCTAAATGCTGAATGACTTTGCGTTATCTTTTATTCAGCGCCTCTGATTCATCCTTTGTCACCCATCATTCTTCTTTTTCGCATGGAACTGAATTTCCATCGATCATTCCAAGTTCTTCTATAATTCGCACAAGAGATTTTTCATCTAATGCTTTCGTGAAAATATCAGCTAACTGATCAGTTGTTTTCACAAAATGTACTTCAATATTTCCATCTTCCACGTGATCCTTGATAAGTGGTAATGAAGAGCTATATGTTTAGTCTTCGAATGCTGCACAGGATTATGAGAAATTCGTATTGCACTTTGAGAATCACAATATAATGGAATCTTTTTCATATTAATTGCATAATCACGTAATTGACTTTGAATCCATATTATTTGTGAAGTACAAGCAGCAGCAGCCACATATTCTGCTTCAGCTGTTGAGATGGATACACATGTTTGCTTTTTCGATTGCCAGCTCACTAATTTGCCATCAAGAAATTGACATCCACCACTTGTACTTTTTCGATCAAGATTACAACCACCCAAGTCTGCATCCGAATATGCTTGTACAAAGAACCCAGTTTTCGAAGGATACCACAATCCTAACGAAATTGTTCCTTTAAGATAACGAAATATGTTCTTCACAACAGTGAGATGTGGCTCTCGTGGATTAGACTGATACCTAGCACAATTACACATAGAAAACATGATATCAGGTCTACTTGCTGTGAGATAAAGTAATGAACCAATCATGCTTCGATAAAGTGTTATATCAACGGCAGGTTTATCTAACGATGATGTCAACTTTATGCCTGTTGCCATTGGAACACGTAACTTCGTGTTATTTGTCAATCCAAACTTTTCGAGCAGATTCTTCGTATATTTTTCTTGATTGATGAAAATCCCTTCTCTGTTTTGACGAATATTCAATCCAAGAAAATTATTGATTTTGCCCATCATGCTCATTTCGAACTTACTTTTCATCAAATCTTCGAATTCTTTAGACAAAGCAGGGTCAGTTGAGCCAAAAATAATATCATCAACATAAATTTGAACAAGCATTAGATGATTCCCAACTTTCTTTCGAAATAATGTGGGGTCAACAGATCCTTGTTTAAATTTAGATTGTTTCAAAAACGAAGTTAGAGTGGCATGCCATGCTCTTGGTGCTTGTTTTAAACCATAAACTGCCTTATCTAAAATATAAACATGATTTGGATATTCTTCGTTAATAAAACCTGTGGGTTGTTCCACATAAACAGTTTCTTCAAGCTCTCCATTTAAGAATGCACACTTCACGTCCATTTGATAAACATCAAAATCTTTATGAGCTGCATAAGCCAGAAATATTCGAACAGCCTCGAGTCTTGCGACAGGGGCAAAAGTTTCTTCATAGTTGATTCCTTCTTGTTGTGAATATCCTTTAACAACAAGTCTGGCTTTGTTTCGAACAATGTTTCCATCTTTGTCGGTTTTATTTTTGAAAATCCATTTTAACCCGACAATCGAAACATTTTCAGGTTTAGGAATTAATCTCCAAACCTTGTTTCGTTCAAATTCAGACAATTCAGATTGCATTGCAACAACCGAATCTGAGTGTTCCATTGCAACCTTAATTGTTTTTGGTTCAATTTTAGATATGAAAACATTGAACATGCAAAATTCTTGATTAGTATTCAATACCTCATTCTTTGCACGAATTTGAACTCTTATTAAAACTCCCTCTTGTGGATTCCCAATTACTTGATCCTTCGGATGATCTCTTGTCCATTTTTCCATTGGTGGATATGCTGGATCAAATTCCAAAGGAGCATCTTCATATATATCATCATTCTCAGAACCTGCAATCGAACAAACATCATCAAAATCATTATTATTTTCAATATTTTCTATATACTCCCCCTCAACATTATGCTCCCCCTCAACATCATCATTTAATGTTTCTTTCTCCCCCTCGAAAGAATGCTCATCATTATCTAATGTATTCGAATCCAAGTGCTCCCCCTCCACTGGATTGTTTTGTATACTTTCGTTTATTTCTTGAGGAGTTGATGTTGATTCATCAGTAAACTTCGCAAATTCGGGTATGTGATTATCAGGAGCATGAATTTCAGCATCGACTGCATGATCTGAAATTCCAAAAATCAAATCATAATCAATATCATCCATTTGTAAAGATTCAGTTTCAACTTGTGTTTCTTGTAAAATTGGATGATTTGCAAATTTATGCTCATTTTGTTTAACATAGTAATCATCGAATGTGAGATTGAAAGTTTCTTCCACTTTTCGTGTTCGCTTATTTAACACACGATATGCGACAGAATTGTGCGAATATCCAAGAAAAATCCCTTCATCAGCTTTTGCTTGAAATTTCGAAAGATGATCCTTGAGATTAATAATAAAGCACCTACATCCGAACACATGAAAGAATTTCACATTAGGTTTACGATTATTCAGAATTTCGTATAGTGTAATATTAAAACGCCTGTGTATGAAAGATCTGTTCTGAGTAAAACATGCAGTGGATATTGCCTCAGCCCAAAGATATTGAGGTAAATTCGCATATGCCAACATGGTTCTTGCTGCTTCGCACAGTGAGCGATTCCTTCGTTCTACAACACCATTTTGTTGTGGTGTGTATGGAGATGAAAAATTATGCGAAATCCCTTTGTCCACCAAAAATGAATCAAGAACATTGTTCTTAAATTCAGTTCCATGATCACTCTTGATTTTTCGAACAATCTTCTTCAATGTTGTTTCCATCTTTTTGATAAAATCAATCATGATTTGTGCAACTTCGGATTTAAGCCTGAGAAAATAAACCCACGTAAATCTGGAAAAATCATCAACAATAACTAAAATGTACCTTTTCTTGTTGAGAGTTGAAACAGTCGAAGGACCACACAAATCAATATGTAAAAGCTCCAGAGGTGCAACAATTTTCGAATCTATCGTAATTGGATGACCTTGTTTATGTTGCTTGCCAACTTCACAAGCTGCACATAAAGAATCATTATCAAATTTAAGTACAGGTAAACCTCTTACCAGATCTTGTACCACCAATTTATTGATGTTTCGAAAGTTGAGATGTGAAAGTCTTCGATGCCATAGCCAGCTTAGATCAGATGTGGCTTTCGAAAGAAGGCATACAGCAGGTTTGCCTACAATAGGATTGATGTCCAGAGTGAACATGTCACCTTTCCTTTTGGATTTCAGTAACACTTCGTTTGTGTTGACATTCGAAATAATACTTTCTTCTTCGTTAAAGAGAACTTGATTGCCAGTGCCCACAACAAGTTGATAAACACTTATCAAGTTATGTTGGAGACCTTCAACATATGCAACACGATTCACTGTGAATTGACCATTTGTGATTTTCCCATATCCTTTGACTTGACATTTTTTATTGTTCCCAAATTTTACTACTCCAGCATTTTTGAGACTTCGAAAATCTCGTAAATTTTCCTTCTTCCCAGTCATGTGACGAGAGCAACCACTATCAATGTATCACTTGTTATCATATTGCTCGTCACATAGTACCTACATTCAGTGAAAAAATTTAGGTGCCCAAGACTTTTTGGGTCCTTGGAAATTAGATTTCAACATGGAATTAAATGAAGAATTTTTGACCCAGTCACAAACTTTAGTTTTGAGACTATCAATAATGTCCACATCATCATTTGTAGGAACCGAAACATAAGATTTTGTTGGTTTCGGATGTACACTGACTTTACCCTTCGCATTTTGGGTTTGTGACTGAACTGTCTTCGTTTTTGTGACTGGTCTCCAGGCTTTGATAGAGATGTTCGAATCTTTTGAGGATGAACTTCCATTCGAAGAAGTATTGACATACTTTTCATAAGCTTCGTTGATTTGTTTTTCTGAGTATTTGTTGGATTGATAAACTTTTCCTCGTCCTTCGAGCCAGTGATCTATATTTTTCCTTGAAGTTATGCCTTTTTCATGCGAAGCCTTTAGTGTTTGTTTCTTCGTATGATTAGGAAAATTTGGCTTTTGAGGAAAAAAATTAACTTTGGGATGAGCATATGATGTATCAACAGTTGATTTAAAATGTTGATTTTGAAAGACTTGTTGATTTGAATTAGATTTATTTGAAAATGCTCTTGATTTGTTAGTGTCAGAAACTTTCGAAAACTTTGGTTGCTTATTCTCTTCAGACCTTGTATGAATGGATTGAGATGAATGTTGAGTTTTTGTTGAAAAAGAAGAATTTTTAGCTTTGAAAACATTTTTGGTTGATTGTGATTCAGACATCTTTTGAGACTCAATATTTTGCCAAAATATTTTCTTTCTTGCTTGTCGTTTTGAAATGTTGTTTTCCTTCGAAAATTTGTCAATTTGATCTTTAAATTCCTTAGAGTTTAGTTTGACAACTTTTTCATTTTCCTTTTCAACATGTTTTGTATTCTCTTTTTCAATTTTTGATTTTTCAACCCATTGGTTTTGTGGTTTTTGTCGTTGAAACACATACAAATTCTTTGTTAAGTTGTTTTCAAATGTGTTTTGATTTGCGAAAAAGCCTTCATCAGTTGTTTTTGAATTATCCTCCTCAACTAACTTCTTTAATTCGGGTTTGATATTTTCAACATTTCCAGTAGTTACGAAAACTTGATTTGGAAAAATGACATCATCTGTACATTTGAAATTTGGATAAACCACTGTATTTGTTTCAAGATAGTGTTCACCTTTTTCATTCATTACTTTTTCAAACTTTTGTGCATCTCCATACACTTGATCAACTACTATTCGAGGAATTGCCTCTTCTTTTGTAGTTTCCTTTTCCTTCTCAATTTTCTTTTCTTCTTCATCATCACTATCATCAGTTTGACTGTCTTTGAGATCCACGAAGTTCATATCACAAACTTTCGAAGTTGAGGGTTGATCATTGTCAATCTCAACCAACAAATCCTTACCTTTTTCTTTTCCTTTAAATGATGATGCAACATTTATAATAGACAACTGAGAACAATCAACATCCTCAATATCACTGATTTCACTAATATTGTCAGAATTATCCTCAATATCAGCAAAATTAGATTGAGAATCAGATGTTGAATTCTTAGTCTTTTTCAAGATGTGAATTTGTTCAGACTTAGTCAAAGTGTCATTTACAATTTTAACCAATTCAGTTGAATCAAGACATTCATCTACTTTGACTATTCCATATCTATACTTATCATTCGGAACTTTGTTAAAATCAACTATTTCTTTTTCACAGTCATACGAAATGTTATCTACCGTAGCTCTTTCATAAGCTAAAAATGGCAGTAATTTTCTATGTTGTTCTTTACTGATTTCGCATGAATGATTTAGTTCAGTTAATTTCCCATACAATCTTTTAGCCGAATTACAGTAAATGTTCCTCTGGGCTAACAACAGTTTCGATTCACTAGACAAGTTATCCCTATCCACCATGATATTAGTTATTTGAAGTTCTAAACAATCTATCTTAGTAATTTTCGAATCTAGTTTCTTCTGTGTCTCTAGCAACTGCATAGACAGCTTCTTAGCCTCATTGCTAGCAGATACTACAATTGAATCAAAATAAGTAACAGTTTCATCGAAAGATACTAATTCAGAATTATAAGCATGTACTGGAATATTGAAAGATTCAAGAATATTATGTACCTTCGTGGTCATCGGAGATTTGTCAGCGACTTTTGATACGAAGCATCTCCCATGAACTTCGTATTCCTCCTCATCTGATTCTTCTTCCATCTTTGCATACATTGCTCCGTGGGTTGGATTTCGCATTTCCTCATCATCTGATCCAGATGACCAAATTTGATAAGTTCCATCTTCTTCTTGTTCACCACGAGCAACTAATGAAAGATTCTTTGCCTTCGTACGCACCTCCTCCAACTTTTCCACATAGTACGCTTCATCCTTCGTCTTATTCTTTTTCTCATCTTTCTTCCTTAGCATGCAATCATTAGCTAAATGATTAGCCCCGTTGCAATAATGACAATCAATCCCAGCATCTCCCTTTAACTTCTTCTCTGTTTTTCCCTCAACAAACTTCGTATCTTTCTTCTCTTCCTTCTTCTTCTCATCCCCAACACTTTTACTCATAAAATTCCCTTTTGTCTCAGATGACTTTGCCTTCGGATTGAATGGCTTTTTGAAGAACTTTTTCACACGATTGTTTGAATAGAAAGCAATCGCCTCATCATCTGAGTTCATAATGAACCCTTCGTCTTCGTCCGAAACATCTTTCTCAGCTTCCCTTTCAAAGATCTTCGAAACCAAAGCTAGTGGACCTCCCAAACTTGCCTTCGATTCTTTAGCAATTTCGTTCACTTCGCTTTCATGAGACTTCAGCTGATTGTACAAGTCATTCAAAGTTGACGTATCAAAGCTCTGTTGATTCTTAACCATCATGCTCACACTACACCACTCCTTACGAAGACACATAACAAAAATTAAATTGAACTCCATGGCTGATCTGGTGATACCATATCGATTGCATCGATAAATTAACTCATTAAGACAATCGTAACAAACTTCAATCGTTTCACCATCTTTCTGTCTGAAGTCCTTCAGTTCCACTAAGCATTGCTTCACAGAGTTAACTTTTGTCTTCTCACTGCCCTGAAATTTCTCCTTGAGAATGTTCCAGATCTCCTTTGCAGTTGTACAACTCCTCACATAGTTGTAAACAACTGGAGGCAAAGCACCTCTTAGCTCTCTCACGCATCTCTTCTCTAGATTTTTCAGACGATCAGACTGATTCTCAACTTCGGAACTTCCAGAAGATGATCCAATTGGTTGAACATTCGTTGGTGGATTGAGATTACCAAAAATGCAATTCCACAGTTCTTCATCCAATCCGCTGAGATAATCCTGCATACGATCAACCCATTGATCGTAATACTCAGGGATTAGCATAGGAATTTTGGTGGATGATCCTAGAAGATGAGAAAATGAAGTCATGGAATTAAGATTGAAAGACGCCATTGATGTACGGAATAAATCCTTGAGAATTTTTGAAGAAACTTTGAGAATTTGACAACAAACTATATGATTCAAATCAGAATCACTAGCAGAACACTCAATTCAATGATTCAAGTGTAGAATCGAATCACAGACTTAGATCCAATGAATTTTTCACTTTCAAAAAGTGCGGAATTTCTTAAACCAAAAAGTTGATTTAAAAACTTTTGAAAAGATGAAAATCAGATCAGAGATATAATTCCTGCTCTGATACCAATTGATGAAACAATGAATTGAGTATGAAATGAATCAGAGTTTAATGATCAAAGTAGAATTGTGAGATTTGAACACAGATGTAAATATGATCTTGTTTCAGCTCTATTACGCTCTCAATTTTTACAGAGTACCAATGACAATCCTGTAAAGACTCGTACTTATGACTCTAGTAAACACTCCTATTTATAGGAGAGGAAAGCGTACAAAAAATATACTAAGGACTATGCGTTAAGCTTCGAATACAATGCCCTAGTAAAATAGATTACAAAATGTTCGAAGGGTACAAAACATACTTCGACTAATTACAACATTTCGACCCTTACAGAGTCCTTGATCTTGGGTTTTTGTGGCGCTTTAGCCAAGCAGTCTTTGGAAAACTGGTTTGCATGACCACACTTGTGACAAACGATCTTTGGTTTTTCTGACTTCGGAGTCTCGTGAGATTCCAAGGTATGGTTTGGTGTAGATATGTTGGGTTTATAAGCAGGTGGATTTTATGAAGGTTTAGGAAATGGTTGGGGATTTCTTTGATGAGGAGCTTGGAAATGGTTGTGATATGGTTTGTGAGTGGGATTGAAGGGATGCTTATATTTCATGTAAAGCAAAGCAAACTCTTGTTGAAAACGTATTTTGGGGTCCATTTCTTCAGGGTCGAGGTCTCCATCAAACTGATAGTTTGAACTAGCAAGAGCAAGTAAAGTTGGTGGAGAGTGTTGAACAGGTGGGATAGTTGGGATAACAGCTTTGAAAGGGTCCGAAAGAGAAGGGTTTGAGACATGAGGATCGAAATAGATAACAAGATCAAGAGGACCTCCTAAGAGTTCTCTTAATGTTTGTGCAACATTTGATTCACGACCTTGAAGTTCGTCAAACAGCTGGTAAAGCTTCAACTTCTTCATAGATCCATTACTCTGAAGACACGATTTCACATTTCCCCATCCTTTACCAAGACTATTGATGAACTTGAGATTGTATTCAAGTGGAGTTCGGACAATCCCATGAGTTGTCATGTTGTTGAAAACAATTCGGTATCTGTTAGAGGCCAAGGCAACTGATTCACCTGGATTTGTGGTGAAAGTATCGAACTTGTTGACAACGGAAGTCAAACGCTTATCCTTCATGTTTCTGATCCTTCGAACAGGTCTTGCAGTGTGTCCCAATTCTATTTAGCATATTTATACAACTTAATGTGCTCAAAGAGAGAAGGAGGAACACCAAACACCATTTCGGAAAAAGCAATTTGATCTGCATGAAATTTCTCAATGTCATCAGCAGTGAGAGGTGCTTGACGTTGTTCTTCCTGTCCCATGAGATTTGCAGCAACATCTCTTACAGTTTATCTAACAGGAACATGTGGACCTTCTTTTACGGATCTCTAGATAGCTTCACCTTTTTCCTTACCAAGTAAGAAACTTTCCATTCTAAATTTCCAGTGATCATACTCTTCAACAACTAGCAATGAGGCACGAGAAGGGAAACCCATGCTATTTTCTATTTGCATTGAATACATTTGTTGAGAATTAGAAGAAACCATTGAAATTAAGATATTAGAGCAGAAGCGGTAGACAAAAGAACTTTTATCCTGAACACAGAAATGATCGAAATACCAAGGTAATTTCGAATCAAATATAATCTGTTCTTATGGATTCAAAGGACAACCACTCAAGCTTTGATACCAATTGTGAGTACTAGAAATGATGCGCAAGGACAAGGTTTGAAACTCAAACCTTGAGATAATCTTTAAGATCAATTTCTGCTCTTAATTACTGGTTCCAATCAAGTCTGGTAATATCAGTCGAGACTTGAAGTAAAGATTCAACAAAGTACTCAAGTATTAAATGAGGAAACTGGGAGTATAATCAATGTAAAGACAATAAATGAACAAGAGGAATGTTATGAAAGACATTGACTTGAGATAGAAGTAAAAGAGAGTTAAGAAGAATATTTGCTATCTTTAGAGAAACGATCTGTGTATTTCTTGTCATTCAAAGCACTCCTTAAATAGGCTAATGAGGTACATCGTACAAACTTGTGAGACATTCCTAGGACTGGTTAATAATCAGTTACTGACAACTGATTATCTAAAAGATACAAAAACCTAAGTCCTATGAAACGTTACCTCATGAATAAGAGAAGAAATAATAAATGTTCAAACAAGCAGACTGATCTTGGATTTATACTCCATATCGGAATAGTCTTCACTTTGGACTCCATCTCTACTTCGGAAACTGCTGACTTCGGATCTTCAATACTTGTGATTGTTAGAGCTTCACTTTTCAGGTTCCAACAGTTCTCACATTCCCACTTTCCTCCATTTTCATGCCATGGAGTTCTCTCACAGTTTCGAACCTTTCAGTTCTAGCTTGCTGACCAAACATCTGCTTGAGATGTTCAATCATGTCAAAGGCAGTATAGACTTCCAGGTCTCACTAAAGATCAGGAACCATAGAGGCAAACATAAGACATGAAACATCAAGTGAATCATTTATATGCTTTAGCTATGTATCATGTGTAGCCTTTGGGAGAGCAGGTGGTTCATCAGGGGTTTGTTTTTCAAGGACATAGTCTTTCTTTTCTTGTTTCAAAAACGATTCTTAAATTTCTGTGCCCATCCAAAAAGTTGGAGTGGTTGAGTTTTTCTTTGTCAAGAATTGACCGAATGTTCATTGGATGGTGGTGTGTTACAGTAGTTGGTGGAGCCATCTACAAAAGTTTAACAAAGTTTTCATTCAATATTTAATTCTTTAAAAATAATACCCTTTTGTTTCCAAAAACATTATTTATTTAAAGTATAGGATCCAAGTTACAAATCAAATAAATGGTTAGGTATCCTTTATCCCATTTACTCAATTTTAACAAGGTAAATAACTTGTATTAATTACACCATTTGTAATTCCTTGGTGTATGAGACCCCTAACGATCTATTTGTTAATTTGACATGTTTCGTCTTATTTATGCATTGGAACACTCTTGCTTAGGTGACCTTTATCACAAGAGATTTTCAATCAAGTCATCCAATTAGAGAAACTTGTATAATTATCCTATAACTTGATTATAGAGTTCACAAACATACTTTGAACACCAAAAGATGATACTAATGGTTAGGTATCCTTTATCCCACTAGCATTATACAAGTGATGTGTAAATTGTTTCTAAAGTTGGATGACATAGACTTGCATTTTGATAAAGGGATTTGTATCTTTTATTATTCTATTTAAAACATGTGATATCATGACAATTGCATGCATCCAATATCTCATGGTATCAATTTTCTAAAAAATCACTTTTAAGGTTCTTATAAAAAAACCCGGATTTTATCTTTCGGCTTAGTTCAATTTTAAAATTAATACCTAGTATTAAGTTTGTGTTTGATCCATGTAGAACCTTTTAATATTGTTTAATAAAACTTACTTTTATTAAATAATACTTTAGAGTTTGAATAATTTATAAAAACATGATTTTTACACTTATAATTCAATATTTCAAAAGTTGACGTAATTAACAATTTTATAAAACCGGTTTTTATTTTATGGCTAGAATATGTTACATCCAATGTCCATATTTTATATTTTGAAATCCAAAGTCCATGTGATGTTTATTTTGTCCAAAAAATAGTTTGGGTTTGTGAAAAACTAAATTATCAACCACACAAAATATTTACTTGGAAAATAAACAACACAAGCATGCATTTGACATAAACAAGCCTTAAACTATATAACATTTTTGTGAGCCAACACAAAAGTGTTAAGTCCTTCCTAAGGGACAAAGGGACCAAATATTACAACTTGTTCTTCATGTGATCTTCAAGCTCCCACTTGCAATGACAACCAACTTTGTTGCAATTTTATGAAAACTTTATAAAAGTTATGAACTTTTATAAAATCTTTGTAAAACTGTGGGTCTCCATGGTTCTTCAAGAAATGGCCTCCATCATCATCTTGTTACATTTTTCATAAAATAAATCTATTCTAAAACTAATCTATTACATAAAAAAATAACAAGAATAAAAACTAGCTACTTTTATTACATACTTTATGAATAAAAGAATATTACAAACCATTTCCAACCAAATCACACAAACAACAACACAAATGGTACAAGGCTTGTTTATGCACTCTAAAATACATATAAACATAAAACAACCTTTGTTTTTCTAAGACAACTTTAAGTGACAAAAAATGCATGTAATTTTTTGTCACATAAAATAACAATTATAAAGTTGTCAAAGAAAATATGTATGAACTTGTTTTTATACAAAACAAGTTATCCGTATTCTCCAAAAACTAAGATTTCCATAAATAAAAAAATCTAACCAAACTGGTAAGGTGGCTCTGATACTAATTGTTGAGTTTTATTTAAAACTAGTTTCAAAAACTACAAATGATGGCTAACGGAAGACTTGAGTTTTATAAATAACATAAACATTTTATTACCCACCAAGGATCAACTTGCAAGTATTAGAAAAATTTAAAGCACAACCATAGAAGGAAGAAGAAACAACAACCTTTGATGAACTTTGAGTCCTCTAAGGGAGGCTTGGATGTTGAAGAATATGGATGAACCCAAAAGACACCAACAATGATCCAACTTGATTAGAATGCTAGTTATTATGTCAACTCTTAAACTTAGAACAAAATACCCAAGTATGTGTTCCAAGAAAGTAAAACAAGTAACAATTTCTTCAAGAACTCAAAGCTAAGGAAGAGATGGAGATGGGAGCAAGGAGCTCTCGGCTTTTTGGTATGGAAGAAGTAACCAAAATGCAAGAGTGCAATCTATTTAAAGCTTACACTTAATCTAAAGGTCTTTATCCAATAAGCACTTTAGACAAGCTTGTCCCATGCATGCACCATACTTTGATTTCTTTTGATTAAACTAATAAGAAAGTCATGTCTCTCTTTTTCCTCATGCATGGCCGGCCATGGAGTGTAAAAAAAGAAAAGAAGAATTTATATTTTATAAACTCAAAGTTTATAAGATATAAACCTTGTCTTTTTCTAAAATAAAAAAGGCTTTCCAAGTCCAAAATATTGTACATGACTTATTAATTCATACCTTATGAAATAATGTGTTACTTGTATTGTAAAATAAATATTTCCTTGAAATAAATTTTTTCCCAGTTTATTATAAGAGTTTATGAATATTTATTAAAATCAATTTCTAATAAATAATCAATTGTGTCAAGTTGTTGTTAGTGTGACCCTTAACATCATATGTTATTTAGCAATATCATTTTAATATGAATCTTGAGCATACTAGATCTTTCATGGTCTATCTAAGTTTCCACCGAGAAATTGAGTTTTCTACATGACGGTCTTGAGAATCTTCATACGCCATTTTGCATACCAAGAGCCATACTTAAAGGAAGATTGGGGATTTTGCGTGGGAGATTAGCGGTTGGATCGGCATGTAGGATTAGCACAATGGATCAGAGGGGTTGTAGTGAAAGTTTGTTGGGTCATTGGATTTCAAGATAGTTGTGGAGTGTAAGGGATTGGTCAGAACGTGGGTGCAAAGGATCCGGTTCTATGTTCATGTCTTTAGGAAGTGTGAGTGGGGTGTTCGCCTCATGAGCTTTTAAGAAAAGACCTTATGGAAGCTGGATGTCCCCTTCTGGGATAATGAAGTCATAATTCAGGAGCACTTGTGTCACTAAGGATGGATGTCAACTGATTGTTTACATGCTTGAACCGATTGCTACAGCTAGTAGGGCAAGAGTAGTAGTGAACCATCACTCCAAAGTGTGAGTGATGAATTGACCGCATGGGCTTGTTCAGATGTTGGGATTGACAATAGAATTTCAAATGGAGTTGGTTAGAGATGTTATGAGTGCATCGTTTTCTTTCGGCAAGTGGGTAGTTGGATTGGTGATCCATCCATTTCGGTCAAGGGTTATAGATCTTGGTTATCAGCTCAAGGGGCTCAAGGATTTGGAATTGTATCACGGGAAGTGCTTTGGGTAGCGAAGCGTTTAACTTGGTTTGATCATGGGTATAAGATCGGTAATTGTCAAGTTCATACATTGGAAGTGTGGTCAGTTGCAGCTTTAGATGGGAATTTCTCTAGTGCAACTAGGTCGTTGAATTGGCTGGGTACCTGTTTCGATAGTTGATGTTTTGTTCTTCGTCATCCGATAAAGTCACCAAGGACTTATAGTGGATTCAGTGGTGTTCGGGAATATTGAGCTCGTTGAGATTTTGGGGAGTATTCATTCAATTTTGGCAGGTGTGTGTTCGCTAGGATTGGCTAGGAATGGAACGCTAGTACTTGTGAGCTCAGGTTGTCGATAACTTCAAGCAGTCAGGTTACGAGATAGATTGGAAATATATTAAATTAGTGGTTGGAAGAGCACAGTTGAATCCAAGCAGGGGAGAACCACTTGGACTAAGGGATTGCACAAGGAATGAGATTTCAGATTACCTTGCACGTCAGTGGTGGTGCATGACGGGTATGTGAATAGGTTCAGGTTAATGGTTGTGATAGAGCCTCTCTGCCTGTTCTTGTCTGATAAAGGCTTTGGGACTCAAAGCATGACCCAAATACCTGATTGGGGTATAGTCGAATGAGGCTTCGACCCATGATTTACTAGGTTGGCAGATAGTGATAAAAGTGTTGTAAGACTGCGGGGGTGGTCGTAGCATTCAATAAGCTGGAAAGTGGTGGTGGAAGTGTTGTAAGACTGTGGGGTGACCCTTGGCATTCACCTGATCCATGAGCAACTGTGAGAGTGTGGTGAATCTACAATTTGGCTTGTAGTTTCCTCTAGGTGTGATTAGACCATGGAAGGATGGGTAGTGAGACCGTAGGAAGGTCACATAAGTCGTGGAATCAAGGAAGGTTATGGGCCATATAGGGCCGGTCATGATGTAGGTTACGTTGCATCGGTGTGATGGTTGGTTATGATATCCCTGGTTGGAATGGGAGGGTTGTTGAAGCCTTATATACAAGTAGGATAGAGTAGCTTTGCCAGACAGACTCTTGGATAGAGTCTCGTGGTTCAGTCGTTTGAAAGGATGTCGGTTTTAGCGACCGGTCGGAAATCCGGCGCTTCAGATAATTAGTAGATCAACTCGGAGCTCAAAAGATCTTGGATAGATCGAAAATGCGAATGTTGGTCAGCAGGATAGTTTAGGGTCGTAAGGATTTCACTCGTATTAGATTGCAAATTGGAGCCATATTGACTATGATTGAGAATGGTTTTGTATGTCAGGAAGTCAGATAAGGTATTGGATTCCTATATTTGAGCTGAGTAGTGATGGTTGTCCTTTATTGGTTAAGGTCAACGGGAGCAAGGAGTCATTCGTCATCAGTATGTGAGTTCTGTTAAGGTCAATAGGTGACTCTCCAACCAACCCTAGACTGACGGCCAAAGTGAGCGGACGATTCAGACGCTCGAAGATACGCTACAGGCTTGTGTACTAGATTTTGGAGGGTGTTAGGATACTTACCTTCCACTGGTCGAGTGCTCCTGCAACAATAGTTATCATGCCAATATTGACCGACCGCCATTATAGATGTTGTATGGAAGGAGGTGTAGACCCCGGTATGCTGATGGCCAGGTCGGACATCGAGTCATGGGGAGTATTGAGGTTGTACTCAAGACAACTGAGTTGATTCAGCAGGTGCGCGACAGATTGCGAGTCGCGCAAAGCCGACATAAGAGTTATGCAGATCGGCGACATTCGGGCCTCGAGTTTCAGGTAGGAGACTTGGTGCTTCTGAAGGTGTCGCCTTGGAAAGGTGTCATCCGATTTGGAAAGCGGGGCAAGTTGGGCCCCAGTTTCATTGGTCCTTTCAGGATTTCAGCCTGGGTGGGCAAGGTTGCCTACCGGCAGGATTTTCCTGATGAGCCCAGCTAGATCCATAACACCTTCCATGTATCCCAGTTGCGGAAGTGTGTAGCCAATGATTCAACAATGATTTCGTTGGATGATATTCAGGTGAATGAGCACCTGAACTACATGGAAATGTTGATCGCGATCCTCAACAGGAAGACCAAGACTCTGCGTAATAAGGTGTTGAACCTGGTGAAGGTGCAATGGCAACACCGAAAGGGATTTGAGTAGATGTGGGAGTCATAGGATGAGATGAGGGAGCACTACCTAGGCTTGTTTGTAGCAGCGGACTTCGAGGACGAAGTCTGATTCAAGTGGGGGAGATTTGTAACACCAGTTTCCAGGTTTTTGCATTGTTGGCCTTGCTTCGTATTATCTTTTAATTTTGGTCCCAAATGCCAGGCGTTGGGAATGGAACGTTAGGCGTTGGAACGCCAGGCGTAAGTTTGTCGACACCAGGTGTTCACACGCACAGGACAAACCCTTATATTTAGGGTTTGCACCCTATTTAAAGGCCATTATAGCCTCAACACATTTCTTATCGCCAGCCCCCGTTCCTTATAGCCCTCATTTCAAAACCCTAAGTGAGTGTGAGTGTTTTGAAGCCTTGGAGTAACATTTTGGTATTATTTTAGTGTTCTTGGAGGAGAAGGAAGATCTTTGGAGTGTTGGTGTTTCTCTCTAGCCTTTGGATCTGGACTCTTGGCATCTTGGAGCACCTTTTGGAGGTATAAAGTTCAGATCTTGATGACTTCTTTATTAGATCTTGCTTAAGTGTAGTTTTATGTTCTTTTTGGTCCCAAGAACTTGACTTTTGTGAGTTTGGAATGCTCCAAAGGTTTGGGTTGTCCTTTCGAGCATTTTGGAGGGTTTAGAATCATAGAAATGCAAGTTTCAACCTTGATACTCTTATATGCAAGAGTTTTGGAACTTTAGAGTTTGATTTTAGTTAGATTTTGGTGTTGGGCTCTTTGTAGCCATGAAAAGTCATAAAGGTTGCAACTTTATGACTTTAGACGTTCTTTTAGCATTGGATCTGAAGTTTGAACATTTGGTCTTAAGCTATTAAGACCTTGGTTAAGGTTTTGGGATTCTGTGGTTACGCCATGCTTTTAGGTTAGAACGATGGGCGTTCGGATGTCATGTGTCATTGAGTGGACGTCAGGCGTTCTCTCAGAAGCCCATTGAATCGATTTTGGGCCTTGGTCCATTTAGGGTTTTGGGCTTGGATTAGTTGGGTCTTATAGGGAAAGGGGAAAAATGGTCTTTTTCCCTTAATATGATGAAGGATGAGTAGACCATTGGTATGGGATAAAACCTTAGTTATTGTTTGGAGTCGGTTCTGGATTATGTTTAGTGTGAGGAGCAGTGTTCTGGATTATGTTTCCTTCACTGTAGTCGTGGGTCGAAGGCACAAATGTCGGCCCACTAGATTATGATTGTAGTATGATGATTGTCTTCATGACAATTACTTGTTATGCATGTATCTGCTTGATGTCTTTATAACTCTTATTCTTATGATTATATGTGTTATTGGTAGGGGTGAAATAGACCTGATACTGGTTGAAAGATACCGAAGGGGGGTGAAATAGACCCACTAGGGGTGTAAGTGAGGCGAGCTACTCATTAGCTACTCGGGATTGACTCGTTAAAAGCTCGACTCGAGATCAAATTAAACGAGCCCAAGCCGAGCTCAAGCTTAAATATGAGGCTTGTTTATTAAATGAGCTCGAGCCGAGCTTCGGCCAGTGAGCTTGCGCACCTAAACGAGCTTAAACGAGCCTATGTGTCATATATATATATATATATATATATATATATATATATATATATATAACCATTCATTTTCCTCTAAATTTTTTAACATATGAAATAATATAATTAGAGCAAATTAATATTACTTAACTTCTAAATGCTATTAATATATCATAATTAATAATCATTATAGTAGTTTGTACTAACTAACAAGAGTAGCTTTTTTATAATATAGTTTTCGAGAGTTGTAGTTTATTCTCAAACTTGGTAGCTAATAGAATTAAACAAAAATGACTGTTTCTTATTAAACGAACAAATAGATAACTATTAGAGTATGTATTTTATTATTTAACTTTTGGCTACTCGTATATCACATAGATGTCATATTTGAAATAAAAATAATAACAAGCCGATCGTTACAAATGTCGAGATACCTTAAACGAGAACTAGTTTTGTAAGGGGGTTCCTCCCACATCGCCCGTGAGACTTTAAGAAAGGGTAGAAGAAGTCGCAACTCAAAAAATAAAATAGCTCAAGTTTTTCAAACACTAAACGGGCCGAGATCAAGCTGAGCCCAAGCTTATTGAATTGCTCACAAGCCGAGCTTAGGCTTTATTTTTTAGGTTCGAATCGAGTCGAGCTCGAGCTCGAGCTCTTTAAAAGTTAATTGAGCCGAATTCGAGCTTGGTTAGGCTTGGGCTCAACTCGACTTGTTTACATCCTTAAGACCTAGTACTGGTTGAAAGATATCGAAGGGGGTGAAATAGACCTAGTACCAGTTGCAAGATACCAAAGGGGGTGAAATAGACCCAATATGTTTTTTATTGTTTATATGTATAGCATAGGGTATCTTGGGGGAACTCACTAAACTTTGTGCTTACGGTTTTCAGTTTATGTTTCACGTACTTCCAGCTCGAAAGGGAAGGGCCCAACCTGATCGCACTGCATCCACCTATGATTTTCCGCATCACGTGATTTTGGGATTTTGTACTCTGATAATATGTTACTATGATATACTCCCGACTGTTTTGATATAATTATCGTATGATTGAAATGAATTTAAAAATGAAAATTTTATATGAAATTTTGGGATATTACAGAACATGCATACTATGCCTCTCTATGGTTCTTTCTTTGTGAAAAAGATCAACTAGATAATATTCCAATGATGCTCATTTCATAATTCCAAATTCCTGTCACTATCTAAAATGTATTGTAATTCCAACTTTACATGCATTGACCTTCTGTGATGTCGAGGCTTCAAAGTCATAGTCTCATACAGACTGAGCCAACGATATTACAGAATGTTTCATTGAAACTTTGTTATTAGAAACAATTCCATGGTAATAAAGTTTCAAATTCAAGGTACATTCCTTGAACACTTCTCTTGCATTAAAGTTTCAAACTCACATGTAGATTTAATAATAAAATTTTATTATGGAAACATTTCCATATTCCCACATGACCATCAATTTTGACCAAGAATCATCTCAATCTCAAACATGTCACTATGGTCCGTCCAAATCAATACCATACTTCCAACTATCCACAAGTAACCAATCTTTAGTAAACCACAGGATGTTCTTGATAGTTGCTTTACAACTCTAGTCATATAAAAAATTCTAATCATTTTTCCTCTTAATGCTCAAGGCATTTGGAAAAATCAGAATAAGTGAATATTATAGCATATGTAATCGATCCTATACCTGAAGTATATCGGACTCGATTCACTATGTCTTACATAAGGATCTAAAATATGTTGAACTATTTCAACATGATGTTCATATACATCTATGACTAAGTTCTATTAAACTATACAATCTAATCCTTTAGATTCGAAACGATGTATGAGTGTCCTCTCCCTTAAGCCTAATATAGCGAAACAATTCCCAAACTTTGCTATTTGCAAATTGAAAACTTTGCTCCCTACGAATAGTATTGTTAACATGTAATACTAGCATAACAATTACGCTCCCACTAGCGTTGACATGTACCTAAAAATCAATTGGACTTCTAGAAATCAACACTCTTGACTTTCTTACTGAAGTATAAATTTCTATTACGCGATGCTTTGATAAATCTCCAACTAGACTTGTTAAGCATATACAGCTTAATTGGATAACATATGTGTGTATTTAAACCCTTTCAGAACTTATAAATATATGTCTTGAAAGTTCAAACAATTCATTGCCATTCCTCATAATTCAAAATATGAAGAGGGATGTCTTAATCATATTGTGAATTTGAGAATGAAATTAATATAGTCAATATCCATATTGATCTTTATCAGATCTTTAAAATCTATCAGCAAAAGTATTTCCTCATAATCATTCTCATGAATTAGAGCGAATCCTTGCCATGTAGATTTCAAGGTGCATACATTCCCATCCATGTGAATCCATCATTTCCAACCTACAATTATAAGACAAGGTTTAGGACAAAAACAAATTGAAATTTAGCTTTCCTTTTAGGGACTGAACTTCGCTTATTCTAAATTTCTTACCCTCTGGTAGCACAAGGGCCTACTAGTGCTTCCGTGTTGTTAAGCAGCTCATTCATATTGATCAATGTACTTTCACTAACTAATGTGATTTGCTTTTGCAGTTAAATGAAAAACATAGAACTCGTAAGCATTACCAACTCAACTAGAATGTGCACATAAATAAGAATGTCTCAATAAAAACGATAGGTTATCAACCCCAGGTCGCGCGCTAGTAATAACTAAAAGGTTTATTATCGATTGACTCTTGAAACTTTCAAGATCAATACGACTTCCACTGACTTCTTGAAATATGAGTTTTCTCTCAAAGAACATTCCTTTGACAAGCTAAAACAAATATTCAAAAGTTTGTGTGGACTCTCCACAAGAAAACACTTCATAGAACAGGTCTCAGTTTCTCGATCAACGAAAATAGCACAACTCCAATTCCATATGTGCTAGAGTAAGAAAACCGTTTTTTACTCCACATATTTCGAGGTGTTTTCATCCTTCTTAGTTAGAAACGAGTTTCAAGATACGATTTGTAGTTACTAGAGTATGACTCTAGAACTTGATTGGAACAAAGTATGACTCATCTATGATCGAACCATTTACAACAATGTTCGATTCATCTTCTTAGTCATACAATTGTACTACGATGTTCTTGGAGGAGTCAGATTTGATACAATTTCACAATTACTAAGATGATCATAAAACATGATACTAAGGTACTCTCATTTCCTTTCATATTGGAGAAACTTTTTGTTGGATTAGGTGTCTAAGCCCATAACTATAATTGGTATGTACTTGACCCGAGAGTAGCATGGTCCATTTCAGGTTGCATATCACCAGGACAATTTGATAGGATGGACTTTTGAGAAGAGGTTATTTATGATTTATTAATATATTATAAGTTCTAATATATTAATATGAAATCATATGATTTGATTAGTATTGATCAAAAATTAATTTGGGAATTAATTTAGTGATCAAAAGAGACTAATTAAATCGATGGGACTAATTGTGTAAATTAGTCATATATATATATATATATATATATATATATATATATATATATATATATAGTTTGGGCTTATGATACATGATGGATTAAGTTTATGGAAGAATCCATAAAGAGTTATCCCACTTGATTCATGGATCATGGATAATTAGCCCAAGGGTAAGGATTAGGGTTTACCCATGACTTTTGGAATCCTACACTATATATATGTTACTCCATACCCTAAAATCGGCCTGACATGTTCTAAGAGTTCATATAGCCGATTTATAGTGCAAGAATACTCTCTCTCAAGTTCTCCTTTGTCCTAGGTGTGTTGTGAACCATTTGAGGCATCACAGTTGGGGTGCTAAGTTCTTAAAGGCCAACAAGTTCTACAAGATATATGAAGAGGTAAACTCCTAACTAGTATTTTATGTTATTTATGTCAATTACATGCTAGTTGTAAGCTTAATGCTTTGGAAACAATATTGCATGTATAATTAGAGAAAACATAGATCCAAAGCATTTAGGGTTGTATGTGCACCATAGGATGTTGTAGTATACAAAACCCAACAGTGGTATCAGAGCCTAGGGTTGTTTTCTATTATATTTGATGCTTGCTTAAGTTTCAAAGCTGGAAAAATCGTTTTTCTGCATTCTGACTGGTGAACTCGCCGAGTCCACTGGGTGACTCGACGAGTCCACTCAGAAATGGACCAACTCGACGAGTCCAGTTCATGTACTCACAGAGTTGGTGCTCCAGTGTGAAGAATTTCGAGTTTTGGCCAGAAATTGGATTAGGATCATTACCCCCAAACTGTTTTTTGAACCATGAAATCTGTTTTTTCATAAGGTAGTGATCATGCTTGTCCAATTTAAAGATAATTGTCATAATTTCAAGATTTGTATTAGTTTATATGATTAGGCTAATTGATGATATGAATTATCTTGTTCTTATGAGTTTAACTAGATCATGTATGTAATATTTGATTATTGTGTTAATTAAAATAATGATCTAAATGTTTTTAATGAAATCCATAACTTGTCCTCAAGTTATGGAAAATGAAAGGTCTAATTTTTAAGAGTCATTTTAAATGGTTTTAAAGTCTTCCATAACTTGTCCTCAAGTTATAGAACATGAAAAGTTTTTCATAAAAACCACATTAAACTCATAAGTTATGGAAACCAAAAGTTTTGACAAGTTTAAAAACTTGCCCTCAAGTTTTGGAATTTGTAAAGTCTCACTTTTGAATACTTTAATTACAAACCCTAGAGTTTTAAAAGTTAAAATTCAACCCTTATACTATTATATTATTATAAGTTTAATAATTATATAAATATGTATTGGGTGTACCAAGCTAATTTTCATGGTTATTCACACCTTGTTTGTGATCCTCGACATCCCAGTCACAAACTTGAAGGGCACAATAGAGATTTAAACATGCCATTGAAAAGTTCAATGAATCTCAAAGGATCTAGGAATTTCAAATCCAAGTAAAACTTAATAATCTATTTCGTTTTTCATGGTGGAAATTGGTAAATCGTCATTTACCTACCTTCAAATATTCTACAATTGGATTACGACATCTCTTTTCGCAATTGTAGAATATTGTGTTGGGTCCTAGCCTTAATATTTCGTTTTAGGTGTTATACTAAGGACTTAAATCAACTAACTTGAATTTCTCCCTCATAGATGTCTAGTTCTGACAACTATGGTCTTCCTTTTTTTTTTGAAAAAGCTTCCTAATGAAGATGATATCCCACATGGCGATCAAGGTGAAAGATTAATCCCTTTGTCGTGCATTAATGGGACTTGAAATCATACTTCACTTCCTCCACCTCCTCCAATTATTCTCCTTAACCCACAATTTCAAAGACTTGAAAAGTTTAAGGTCACTCAAGCCCTATTGGAAAGCAAACACAAAGATGGAAGTCTGTATGTGCCAACATCTTGGAGATGAAGTTACATATTGACAGGCTGGGAGAGTTGGGTGTCGAAGTCTCAAGGAAGTTGGCTGTTGACTGGGTTCTTCAGTCACTCCCTGAGTCGTATAGTGAGTTCATTAAGGACTACTATATGACAGATCACGCCATGACCCTTATCGATCCTGCCTATTTGCTTGTTGCTGCTAAATCAGCAATGATTTGGTGCACTGGTAAAGAAATTTTGATTGGAAGGTCTACTCCCCAAACTTCCATTGACATTGAAAATGGTAACATTGGAAGTCCAGAAAAGCTTTCTCTTCCCAATGGAAAGGGATCAGCCATGGCAAAGTCAATTGACCAAATGGTAAAGAGAAAGGCTAAGTATGAGATAGTCCAGTATACTATTCCCAAAAGGTCCATATGTTCTTATTGCCAAGAAAAGGGGCATTGGTTGCGAAGCTGCTCTATTTACCTGAAAGATTATAAGGATGGAAAAGTCAAAAAGTTTGACTCTACTTCAGGTAAGTCCAATATCTAACTCTATTAAGTTCCTATTTGGAGATTCTTAATACATGATGTAATGTAATTACATTTTGATGTTTTGGAGAATCGAAGAAAAGAAAGGAAACTTAAAGGAAGAATAAACTGATTCTGATCGTGAAGAGATGGATTTCGATCGCATGGTTCGGTGATTAGAATTTTGAGCTGTTGCTTAAGAGTTGTGATAGATTGCTTAGGAATAGATAACAACATAGTTTCATTTTTAATTGCATTGTAAGAAAAGTTTCTGTAGTTTTATAAATAAAGAAAAGTTTTTCTGTAGTTTTATAAATAAAGAAAAGTTTTTTTTTATTTTATCTTATTTTAAGTTTCCTTACAATGGCATTTGTGAAAATTGTTGTTTATATGATTCCATTAATAGCAATACTGAAAAATGGATTTGATTCTTTCGTTTGCGGTAGCGTCAAAATTTACCAAATAAGGAAAGATTCTTATCACCCAAGTTTCAGTTGGATAGAAACTTGTAATCATTGGGTGATGAATGAGTTTTCATCTTTGGGAAATAAGACTAATTCCTTGTTCACATGCATATATGAGTCAAGCGAAGGACTAGGGGATTGGGTGCACTTGGTTGTGCGCTGGTCAGGTCCACCACAAAGAGCGATAATAGTATTCGTTATAATTACTAAAGTTTAGTAAATATGGTTATGCTTACAAGTTTAAGTGTAATTCTGAAACATTGGAATAGTTTCAATGTTTGGCAGAACGAATGAGAAGAATCAAATTAGGCAGAAAGATAAAAGTTTCTCCAATCTGAAAATATGGGAGAGTACTTTAGTATCGTATTTTATGATCATCTTAATGATTATGGAAAACCATATCACAATTGATCCTCTAAGGATATCTTAGTGCATTTGTATGGCTAAGAAGAGGAATCGTGAACTTTTGAAGTGGTTAAGTCAAGAAGATGAGTCATACTTCATTCCAAAAACATGTCTTAGAGTCATACTTCAAGATTCCTTGAGTGACATAATCTTAAGAAAGGTTTATAACACTTATCAAATGTAGAGCCTAATGTTTTCTAATTTTGTACATTTAAAATTGGTAGGTTGTGATGTCTTGGATAAGACAAAGACCAACTAAGACCAATTGTGTAAAGTGTTTTCTTGATAAGTAACCGCACTAACTCTTGAATATTTGTTTGTCAAGTAATGTCTCTTGAAAAAAGAGAATCTTATATGTCAAGAGGTCAGTGGGAGTCTTAAAGATCTTGAAAAGGTTCAAGAAATAATCAAGAGTAATCCTGTTGTTTATCACTAGCACATGACTTGAGGTTTGTAACCTATCGTGTTGACATTTTCTTGTTTTTGTGCCCATTCCAGTTAAAGTTGACTATGCATGTGAGTTCTATGAGTTCTCAGTTGTTTGCATAACAACCTAGGAAGCAACGGTAGGCCCTTGTGCTGCCAGGTGGCAAGAAATTAAGATTGAACAAGTTCAGTCCATATGAGTTTGGATTTGTCACTAACCTTGTCTTGTGATTATGGTTATGACAAATTCACATGGATAAGAACACATACACCATAAAAATCTAAGTGTCATAAGGTTTCTCTCCAATTCATGAAAATGATTGTGAGGAAACGCTTTCACTAAGAAGATTTTAAAGAGTTAGTAATTGTGATATTTACATTCGCAAATTCGATTATGATTACGACATCCTTCTTCATAGTTCGAATTGTGAGAAATGGCAAAGGTCTAAAAATTTGAGACTTATTGATGTAAGTTCTAAAATTGTTTAGACACACATGTGAGCTATCTAAGGAAAGGTGTATGAATTTGAGAAGCATAGATAAAGTCTTATCGAAGCATCTTGTATCATAAATTTGAACTTTGGTAAGAAAGTCAATGAGTACTGATTTCTAGAAGTCCAGCTGATTTCTGGGTACATGTCAAAGCTAGTGGGAGCATAAGTGTTATGCAAGGAAGATAATAATCATTATGCTAGTGGGAGCATAATTATTATGGTAATTGTTGCAAGTTAGCAATGTTAATTATAGAAAAACAAAGGTTTCACTTCGCAAAGTTGCAGGGTTGAAAAGTTGTTTTGCTATAATTAAGGGAGAGGAATTCATACTTCATTTCAAATCTAAAAGCTTAGATTGAGATTTTTTAATCAAATTTAGTCAAGGATATATATGAATGTTATTTTGGAATGGTTCAACATAAGGAAATTCTATATATATGGAAATGTTAATTGCGTTCTCAAATTCGATTATGATTACGGCATCCCTCTTCATAGTTCGAATTGTGAGAACATGGAAAATAGAAATATTATAGCAAAAGACTGATCAAGTATCATGTATTTATGTAAGACATTATGAATCGTGTCCCATATGCTTCGGGTATAGGATCAATTTCATATGCTATAATATTCTCGTGTTCTAATTTTTCCAAATGCCTAGGGCATTAAGAGGGAAAAAAGGACTAGAACAAGATATGACTAAAGTAGTTAAACAACTGTTAAGGACAATCTAAGGTTCGCCAAAGATTGGTTGCTTATGGATAGTTGGAAGTATATTCTGAATTTTGGAAGGAACATATTGACATACTCTAAGAAGAGGTAACTCTTTTCAGAAGTGATAGTCAAAATGGGAATATGGAAATGTTTCCATAAGTGGAAGTTTTTCTTTAAATATGTGTAAGATTAGAAAACTTAATGCAAGAAGGATGTTCAAAGGAATGTACTTTGAATGTGAGACTTCGTTTCCATGGATTTGCTTTCCATTGGAATACTTTGTAATGTCTGTTGCCAAGTATCTGTGACTTTTGTGCATAGTCATTACAAGATGATTATTGCATATAAGTTTAAAATCTAACAGATTATAGCAAATCGCAAGAATTCGGTATTCTTACATTTACGATAAGGATTTGGAATTGTGAAATGAGTGTCATTGAAATGCTTTCAAATGATCTATTTTACAAAGGATGGACCATAGACAAACATAGTGTGCATGCTTGGAGCATGGCATAACTATTGTTTTAATTCAAATATTAAGTAGATTAGTCGAAACACTATACAATGAATAATGCGTAATCAATATGGTGATTAAATAAAAGGTGTTTTATTTATATTCATAAGTTCTGAGACCATATTGGATTCGATTATTTTGTGTTTCACTTTGCATGTTTTCACTTCCCAAATAACTAGGTTATTCAAACTATCCACAGTAGATCATACTTTGGAAGTACGTATTCAGGCAAGACTGTCATGAATCTGACTGTAGATTGTCTAGGTGTTTTAGACATAGCACAAGTTTGCTGCATTGTTCATGAGTACTCTTGGAATAAGATTCGAGTATTGGATTAAACCCATTCTCACCTGAATCGCTTCATGGATTTTATCAAGAGTGATTGTGAGATGATAATATCTTATATTCTTGAAACGGAGACATATGAGTTGTAGTTGCAAGTCGGTTGCACATTGACATATGTAAACACACAAGTAACTTGGTGTTATAAAACATATTGTTATGTGTAATTCGATGAGTAAGTACAAGCAAGGATTTGAGTCAAAGTTTATCCGAACCTTTTACCCCATGTGGTTAAAAGCGATATCTGTGGGCCCCTAGATGATTTAGTGATGACAAACCTAAGTGCTTGGCCAAGCCTGGACTGATTTGATTTGTTCAATTACTCGATCGTCATAAATCGGAAATCAAGAAACAACAGATGGACAGAGAGAATGATTATAATCCATGTCTCATGTCCATATGATATCTAGAATAGATAAATATATGATCACTTATCTAATGGACGCGTCATTGACTAGGTCAGAGTTCGACAACGACTTTTAAGAGCTACGATTGCTAGTCGGGTTGTAGAGCCATACTTGCAATAATAGTTATTAGATTTATCCAAGTGGGAGACTGTTGGATTAGGTGTCTAAGCCCATAACTATAATTGTTATGTACTTGACCCGAGAGTACAATGGTCCATTTCGGGTTACATATCACCAGGACAATTTGATAGGATGGACTTTTGAGAAGAGGTTATTTATGATTTATTAATATATTATAAGTTCTAATATATTAATATGAAACAATATGATTTAATTAGTATTGATCAATAATTAATTTGGAATTAATTTAGTGATCAAAAGAGACTAATTAAATCGATGGGGACTAATTGTGTAAATTAGTCATATATATATTGTTTGGACTTATGATACATGATGGACTAAGTTTATGGAAGAATCCATAAAGAGTTAGCCCACATGATTCATGGATCATGGATAATAAGCCCAAGGGTATGGATTAGGGTTTACCCATGACCTTTGGAATCCTACACTATATATATGTTACTCCATACCCTAAAATTGGCCCGACATGTTCTAATAGTTCATAGAGCCGATTTCTAGTGCAAGAATACTCTCTCTCAAGTTCTCCTTTGTCCTAGGTGTGTTGTGAATCGTTTGAGGCATCACACTTGGGGTGCTAAGTTCTTAAAGGCCAAATACAACAAGTTCTACAAGCTATATGAAGAGGTAAACTCCTAACTAGTATTTTATGTTGTTTATGTCAATTGCATGCTAGTTGTAGGCTTAATGCTTTGGAAACAATATTGCATGTATAATTAGAGAAAACATAGATCCAAAGCATTTAGGGTTGTATGTGCACCATAGGATGTTGTAGTATACAAAACCCAACACTTTTATCTTTCTGCCTAATAGATTCTTTTTAATCATTCTGCTATTCTTTGAAAAACTTTTCAAAAGTAGTAGAATTATGTTCAATCTTATGAACAAAAAATATTTACTAAAACATATATAAAATTATGACGAATAGAGTTGTCGTCCTTTGTGGTGGATCTGAAGAGTCCATATCAACATGTACCAGATCCATTGGTCCTTCACTTTACTCACATAAACATGTGATCAACGAATTAGTCATAATTTTGCAATGAACAAGATTCTCATACACTATACAATGTGAATTGTACAACACCAAGTATATGTTCAGTTGGTGATGAGATTTCTTTTCACTTGGTCAATTATGACAATACCACAAGCGGTATAATAAGAATCAAATACACAATTAATATTGCTAATATTAGATATGTAACTAACACTTTCATAAATACCATTGCAAAGAAATATATAAAATGAGCCAACCAGATAAACCAAAATTTCACTGTTATTGAAAAATAAACGAAAAGTTGGAACATGTCCTTACAACATATAAAATGAAAACTATGTTTCTAGACATCTCCGAAGAGTAATAGCAATCTATTAAATTATCCCAAATCCTTAGTAGTAGCTCCAAATTCTGATCATTGAACCATGTGACCAAAGTCCATTTCTCATGATCAGATTTAGCTCACCTTACTCAAGCTTCTTTCTTTCTCTTAGCTTCTTTAATACCATCAAATATGATCATCACATCATGTATTAAGAGTATATGAATAGGAACCTCTAGAAAAATGGATTCATATAAAGGATGTACCTAAAGTAGAGCCACACGAGTTGACTTTACTATCTTAAAGATCTTTCCGGTATTTTGGGCAGCTTCGTTTCCAATGTCCCTTCAATTGGTAGTGAAATAAATGGACTCCTTGGGGTCAACACATGAAACGATCCCAGAACTAGCCATTTCTCTTTACCATATGATCAAACAGTTTGATCTTGGATAACCCCTTTCCATTGGGAAGAGAAAACTTTTCTGGACCACCTTTGTCAATGTCATTGAAAACCTTGGAATTAGACTCAATAAGCATTTATGTTTTAGATGTGTTCTTAAGCATTTCTGCTTTAGCAACAATCAATTAGGGTCACATCGATATTCTCATATAAAAGTTCTCAATGAACTGATCATATGATTTTGGATGCGAAAGAAGAACCAAAAACAATGGCTTGCTTCCTTGGGAAAACGACACTCATTCTATCCAACTTGTCAATGTATGATTTCTTTTCAGAACATGCGCACACACAAAGTTTCCATTTTGATGTTTACACGCCAATAGTGATTGAGTAATCTCGTATCTTTCAACTTGAGAAAAATGTGACGTTGGGAGAGTCACGGGAGGAGGTGGTGGAAGAAAAGATGATGTCTAGTTCCATCATTTCTTAAGGAAGGAAAACAATTTCACATTGACTTGAAATTAAAAGATCATCTCTAAAAGATTGAGGAAAACTATTTCCTTAAGAACGAGGAAGACCATTTCTATATTCATAAGATATTTTAAGAATATGAGAAAAAGAGAATTCAAATCAGTTTATTTTAATCCTTAATTATTAACCCATAAATTTAAATTAAGGCTAAGAACCATATTTTCGATTCGAACTTTGAAGAGGGATGCCGTAATCAAATTCGAATCTATTTTAGGTACGTAAGGATTTTACCAATTCTAATCTGTTGAGATTCATTAATTCTTATCAATGACATGTTTAATCTCGGATTATGCTATCACTTTTGTGACTGAGATGCTGAGGATCACAAACGAGATGTGAATAACCATGCATACCCGCTTAACAACTTTGATGTCATTTATCATCTCACATTAATGTGGCGGGAAACCACACACGCTCAATCAACAATGATAATTTTCAAGATGTCTATCATATCTCTTTATAGTCCATATTAGTGTGCTGGTTAAACACACACACTCCACTAACGACATATAAATCATGATGTGCGTTTTCATGGATTAACATATTTTTCACACTTTTCCTAAAGTAACTAAGAGTGGGATTTTCAAAATAGTTCCAGTACTTTAATAGCATTATACTTTTAATGAAGTTAATGTCCTATCAGATCCATTCTGCTAACGACCCTCCACCAAACAAAGAAGCGGTAAGTGAGAGTTGACACCCATTCAACTACCATTTTATAGGATGTTTCCTTATACCCCCTTAGAGTTTGACTTCGTGAATAAGGCATACTAGTGATCTGACTGACTTGTCTTATACATATATTATATTAATCTTTTAATTATATAGTATAAGGTGTATTTTAAAACTTTTCTAAAATACTAGGTTTAAATTTAAATTTTCGAAATTAATATAAAAAATTAATTTAATTTAGAATAAATTACACAAATGGTCCCTATGGTTTGGGGTAATTTGTGCGCTTGGTTCCTAACTTATTTTTTAACTCGGAAAGTCCCTACGGTTTGTTTTTGTTACGCGCTTGGTCCCCACTGTTTGTTTTTGTTACGTGCTTGGTCCATGTCTTACCTAAAAAGACTATTATTTAAATAGGGAAAAATAGTGAGGTATGTAAGGTAATGTGAGGGGGTGGTGTTAGGGGTGTGTTTATTTAAATAAATTAAAAAATCAAGGGCAAAATAGTTTTTTAGGTAAGATAGGGACCAAGCGCGTAACAAAAACAAACAGTAGAGACCTTCTGAGTTAAAAAAAATAAGTTAGGGACCAAACACGCAAATTACCCTAAACCATAGGGACCATTCGTGTGATTTACTCATTTAAAATTAAAACAATAAAGATTTAATCTTTATCTTTTAATTAATAATTAATTAAATTAATTTAAATCTCATGATGATTAAATAATTATTTATTATTAACTATTAATCAAATAATTTAAATTTAATCCTAATCCAATCCCTACTAAATTTTCGAAAAAAATAAGGGTATTGGGGTTATCCAATTTAATTATTCTATTTTAACTAATTAAAACAATAATTATCAAATAAGAAAACCCTAAATTTCCCTCTACGTAATCGAAAATAGGGAGGAGGCTAGGGTTTCTAAAACCCTTGTAAAAATCCAAAAAAATAAGGGTGGAGGCTAGGGTTTCAAGAACCCTAACAATTTTCGAAAATGCCCCCATTAGGGTTTAGTTTCTATAAACCCTAATTTTGATCTATTCAACTTTGTGCAAGATCAATGAGAAAAATGTCTCTGATACCACTGATAGGTTTTATATGTTACAAAAATCTATTTTTGGCAGAAAAATATAAACCCTAAGTTCACATGCATCCTAAATGATCTATGTTCTCACTATGATTTGCAAATAACTATTGAATATCAAGAACCCTAGAAGTATGTTACTATTTTTGAAAATTATCAAAGGGTTATAGAAATTACATACCTATTGTTTATTATAGTAAATAAACAATGATTCCTTTTTGATCTAGCTTTAGAAAGCAAGCACCAGAAATCTCGTGCCTCTAATGGTTCACACCCAAAACTTAGCAAATTGGAGGCTAAAGAGGAGAGGAAGAATTTTCATTTCTACCTCTTGTAGAAGGGATGAACGAAATTGTGAACCCTTAGGAGGGTTTATATAGGTGATAGGGAGGCTTAGGATAAGACAGTTTTCTTAGATAAGCCTTATCCATTTTACTTTCCCCCTAAGGCATCCATGTTTCCTTAGAGCTCAGGAAAAGCTCTAAAAACTATCTAGAAACCCTATAATCAACTAGAATTTCGCCCCACCTCTTAGGAAGGTTCTAGAATTGGTCAATGTTCAACTTTTGAACATTGTCACCTTTAGTCCTTCCATTTTTAATTAATCCAATTGACCCTAAAATTAATTCCAATTAATTTATGATTAATTCTTAATTAAACAATACTATTTCTAATAAATATATTATTCTCATAATATATTAATAAATCATTTATTTTTTTATAATTAATTTATTAACTATATAATAAATTAATAAATTAGTCTCTCCCTCCAAATAGCAATCCAGTCAATTACTAGGTTTGAGGACAACCCAAAATGATTTGCTAATAATTCAAGATTATACTAATTTAGTTATTGGCTTAGACACCTAATTCAACAGTAGTATAGTTTTTTTTTATTGTGTGTTATATGTGTATTTTTTCTTAAATCAGTTGATCATTTTGTATAATTCAGTCCAGTAAATCATTGGTTCCTGTTGATGTAAGTATACTGTTCGAAGACTTTTGTATGTTGGAATGCATATATGGTGTTCGATAGAATGTCTTAAAGAAAGAACTCTTGACATGATTGCAGTAAAAAACTCAGTTATATCATCTTACTTACCTGAAATGTGAGTTAATGCAGGGGGTTTCTTTTTATGTTTTCATTTTTATGGCTTCATTTTCTTTTTTATAACACTTGATTTGATTGGAGTGGAAGTTTAGTATGGTTTTTTGAAAAACGATTTAAATTCACCACTTGGTTTTTGCCCATTTTGTTTATTTTTTCATGTTTGATAGAGGTCATGTTTGGCGGGGTATTTGGTCCATTGTTTGTTCATTATGTGGTTTTCAGGTTTAAATTTTCCCCTAGTTATATCATTAGTTTTCAATGTTCATTAGGTTGCTTCTTTTTTAATTGTTGTGATTTTTCGGTCTCAGTTATATCATTTTACTTACTTGAAATGGTTCTTGCCAATAGTGCAAGTGCGTTTTTGTCAATATCCCTTTTTCCCTTTTAAATAATCCCATTAGTTCTTTATATATTGGTTTGAAAATAGCAACATACTTTTTCCCAAATGGAACTCGCATAATATACGCACCTGATGTTCCCTTATATGATCTAATCTTTTTTTTCCTAGTTTTTTTAAACCTTCTGATACTGAATGTAACATATCCCATATGACAGGTGAAATTTTAAAATCAAGATTGATAATAACAACCACTCCAATAACGTTTGATGATTTTTTCAACTTACCCTCTTAATGATTAAATGGGCGTATCTGCTCTGCATAGTCGGGTTGTTTATTACGTGGAACAAGTCCGGTTAATTAACTTACTAACATGTTGGTGTAGATTGTAAAATAATGTTGATTACAGTGAGATTGAATAACACTCAATTTAAATTATATTAATGTACATAATAGTTTATTTTCAGGCTTTGATCCTTAAACCCATTTTCATTATATATATATATATATATATATATATATATATATATATAATAAAAGGAGAGCATCCTTATGAATAGTACCTTACAATGGGTACTGTTCCTCGAATTATTTTACTGAGGTTAAGTCAACTGATCCACCGTTTGAGCCCTCCTCCTTGAATCTTCTTCTACCCTCTTCTCCCTCCTCCATCCAAACACAAAAGGAGCATTGATTACATGCAGGAGATCCCTCCGGACTTTGACTGCTTCAAAATATCCCCATCCGACCGACTCCTTTTTTTCTCTATCCAACGTCATCGACTCTTCCCCCCTCTCTGTCTCTGCAATTCATCGCCATGGACTCTTCCACCGCCATCAACTCTTCCCTTATTGCCATAGCGACGCCGGCCAGACCGATTCTGGCCACACCAGACGTTGGCGAGTCTGCCTCCGTTCATGGAGGAACCACCATGACGACCCTCAATGACCATTATCTGCTCAGAATGACTGCCTTCTATGTTCATACATCTGGAGGTATCATTTTATATTTTCTTCATGTTTCTAGGGTTTAATGATGATTTTCGATTACCATTAGCAAATTTTAAGATCTACCACCACTTGGAACTCATAGGAATTTTGCATCTTGTATTTTTGTCCATCCAGACAAATATCCTTGATTCGGTCCACTCTTTTAGTTCGTGGGGCTGATTCCGAACCAGATGAACGTTCATCTTCTTCGTTGCTTCACCGGACCACTGCATCACCAATTGTTGTCTCCCCTGCTCTACATCATCGCCTGCCATAGACAGCCTTGCAAAGAAATCTCGCCTCCCAAATTTGTAGGTTTTCAAGAATTCGGTTGAAATAATCACACAATTTCGATTGAAATAATCATAAATTAATCTTTTTCTCATATGTGTTTCTTTAATTCTGTTTTTTTAATAACAAGATTTGCCTCCGTTTGTGTATATTGATGTAGGGTTTATCTAAAATCAGTTGGACTTCGTATTTGGCATCTGGAAACATGTATGTGGTTTTAAAATCTGCAATTTAAATGGGTTCTATAGTTTTCTTTCCATTTCATACAGTCGATGGGTACTTTCACCCAATTTGAAGGGTTCGTTGGTGATTGTCGATGCATAAAGGTAAATGTTTCCCCACTTTTTTCATTTTATTATAAAGATTGAATTTTTATTCCATTTTATTCATTGTTAGTTATTTTTTTTTAACAATTTCCTTAGGTTTCAAGTTGAAAAACATATAACAGTGAAGCACAACCGCATAAGCTTCATCTGTTTCTTACTTTTCAGGTAACATATTGCTTCTTTCTTAATCTTAAAAGCATCTTCTATTGAGTCTTGCATTTGTAGACATTTATAAGTTATAACTAAGTTCTGGATAATACTACTATGCTGTCCTAATGCCTATGTCACCACTCCTCCTGTGTACCACTACAGATAAAGGAATATATATAAGTAGATAAATACTTAATTGAAAAATCATGCTTAAAGAAAGAAATATATAAACAACTACAAAGAGTGTTCTCTCTGCCTTTTAATCTCTTTTGTGTTATGCAGTGGTTGTACTAGGATAATTTCCTATACTTCCCTGATTCTATCATACATACCTACAATTCATTTAACTGTTATACACAAATACGAAGAACTAATATGCTTTATCTATATGCAATAAGTAGCAATATGCTTTCGTTTGTTTTGTCAAAATCATCATTTTATACCTTTTCATAATATTTTCTTTTTCCAGCATAATGCTTCATCTATATGCAATTACTTTGTTCAATTTTAACTCCTCTAAATGACAACAAAGAACCAAAATGATTAAATATACCAAATTGAGCAAAAACTAAAATGTTTATTTATTGTATAATCACTTAACTGGGGACCGTTTCTGCTATGATTCATTAGAAAAGTAGGATCCTTTTAAATGCAAAAAAAAGTTACAAAAGTAGGATGCTATTAGATAATTAGTAACATTTTTTAAGGGACCATTTTTGAATATTAACTTATATCTAAGTATTCAAATTATATGTTCTTCATTTACCGTTGGACAACAAATATCTTTTGCTTGTATGTTTTTTTTATTTTTTTTTTTATTTGTTATCTTATTTCTTATGGTAGTTGAATGACATTTTATCACCTCTTACATAATGGTTATTGTTCCCTCTTTTACATTGATGTCAATTATTAGTTTTTCTTTGAAGAAAACCATCTGAATTTTAAATGTGCTTTGTGATCAGGTCAAAAAAGAAATATCCATTGAATCCATGTAAATGGAAGAGCTTTGTTTGATTATTTATACATATAATTTACAGATTTGCCCTTTCTGGAGGCACTTCTTCCAAAACACACAAGGGCTTATCTTTGTGGTTATAACAATGATCATTAGCATGTGGTGGAAGCTAGAGATGAACTACAGAGGATGTTTAATGAGGTATTCTTTGAGCATTTTATATTTCTTAATTTGATTTTTATGCAAATAAACATTATTTTATTACTTTAATATTTGTGATTTGTAAATTCATAAATGGAAATGTTGAGATTAGGTCTCATGTATTATTATTATTATTATTTACAAATATTATTAACTTCATGGTGGGAATACATTTGTTGTATAATATGTTGCAGAATCACAACCATACGTATGATCCCGAATCACTTAAATGGAGTGGAAATAACTCATGTGAATCTGAATGATGGAAGCTGTACACGTCTTGCCTTCCCTCAATAAAAGCTTATGTCTCTTCAACCATGATTCAGACCTTGGTAATAAAGAATGTCATTCTTTCTTATGAATCGCATGTTACAAATTAAGACCTTGCAAATTTCTATGTAAATTATGGCATAAATTCACATATAAATTTCTAATTTGAATATGTAAATAACTAACAGTTACCATATAATTTGAGCTATTTGCAGGGAAAAATTGAATTCCATGAATTTGTTGCTATATATGTCCTTGATTGCTATCGTTGTTTTATTGCCTGTTGGACTTATAATGGAACCAGATGTCTAGAAGTAACCATCTCTCTTACATTGAAATATATATTCATGTGGACATGGCTTTTGATCAATTCAAATATGCCTTTTGCAGCCAGTTTGAGTAACTTCATGGTGAATCTTGCATCCTATTTCAAAGTATAATGAAAATTACACCTAATACCTATGTACTTTACTGAAAACACAAGAACATTCCAGGTTCAAGAACATTCCATCTTCCAGCACCTAACAAGTGAAGTTTTTAATTGCACTTTTTGTTAAAATTCTTTTTTTAAAGGAGTTTATTTATTTTTCTTATAGGCATTGTTTTTTAATGCTACCCATATTATTCATCTTTTGTCTATGTATCAATGTAATGCAATCTATGTCCCCATATAACCCCACTTTGTTAATACAATCAAAATCGAATGCACCATAAAAACCAATAACCTTCCGACCCATGTGAAGCATGGGCCACATCACTAGTTGTTATTAATTTAAGATGTGCTACATATATTAATCGATATATTTATTATGAAACTACATGTAGTTATTTTTATAAATTTAAAGTTGATGTATTTGAAGTTCTTTTGTTGTTTCATGTTTCTAAACGATTTAAATCAAACATCATGATTTGGTCCAATACCATTGTGTTTACTAGAGGCACACTCAATGCAGGCTTCAAAAAGTCTTGCATGTTTTTGTTATATATGTTTTTTATATATTTTAATAAAACCATTTATACATGCAAATATTTTCATATCTTCTGTGGCTTTTTTATAAGTATTTGTTTCAGTTATCTTTTGGTTAATCTTAATTGTTGTATGGATTTACCTACTCTGTGATACCTATAAATACATAAATATATGTAATTTCATTATCTGTGTGTTACTATGTTGCTGATTACAAAAGTTGTTATTTGTTATATTTATAAATAAATATATAAGTAGTCGTCACTTTAGTCTTTTGGTTGCATTTAGTAATATTGTTTTACTATTTTACTAAGTTTTATTTATAAATTAATATTAATATATTCCTTTACTAATTGTTATTTATAAACTTAGCCATATGACATATAATGTTGTATTCAAAAAAGTTTTAGAAAATTTATAATTCATAAACATTATTTAGAATATCTTAATAATTTTGTTTTATTAATATACATTGAATTACTTACTGATTAATCATTTTGTTTGTATTTATGTAAAATTAATAAGTTTACATACAAATATGATAAATTTACAGATACAAGATCTATTGTCCTATACTCAAATACTTCATTTTTTCATTATGTTGGTTGCATATGTGCAGAAATATTACTTTAATAAAATATTTAATGCTTATAACTTTATATTAATACACATGTCTCATACCTAGTTGTTTAAAATAAAGTCTTGGCATAAATAAGCTATTTTATAATCAATGTTGTAAAAAAGATTGACGTAAGCTAATAGGTGGACTGTGGTTAAAGGATTAATCAGTTAGGCATAGATTAATACCCTAAATTGCTACTTATTTGAATTTAAAAAAAAAATCAAATATAACTAGTATCATAACAAATTTCGTAAATATGATTAATATCATAATAAAATATGTTACTATTACTAATACAAAACTAATCATTCCTTAAATAGTTTCTAGTAAGATAGAACTTTTTCAAAGCGTTCCCATAATATCGTTTTTTACTGTTTCGCTCATTGTCTAGGCAATGATTAATCACTAGACGCCTTCTAATCAGTCAGTTAGTGCTTAGGGATTAATTGGAGATTAATCGGGACCTAATCAGGATTTTTACAATAATGCTTATAACTAACTTCACTAGTTGACTTCTCAATTGCATAACCCTTCAACACATTTTTCTAATTTCAAAATTTTTCTAAAATATAAACACACTAACTCCCACCTTCATCCACCTCTACTTATCCCCACTTTAACACTTCCAACCCACCACACCCCTACCTACCCACACCAACCCACTCCGACTCCCAAGCCCACCCTACCTCTACACCCACCCCACAAAAACACACACGCATATACCTCAAATTAAATCACTTATACTATAAATTAAATTATAAATATCGACAGATACATTATATTATCACGATTTTTAAGCCATTTTTCGCAGATCTATGACCAATCTCGGGCTTCATTTTGTTATTAAATTAGAGTTTTTGACAAACGATAAAATATTTATATTCTTAATTCGGTAAAAAACAATATCAGTATTAATTTTTCATATAAATAGTCTCGGAGTTGGAAAATGGGAAGAAGCCATTTCCATTCTTGTCTTCTTGATGTAGTACTTGATCTTGAAAGTAGGGCATGAGCACGATGGACATCCCTTTTGCTTTACGTTTATATGAGTGCTTTGTACCATTCCCCCACATGAAATAAAGCAGTATAGATAAACTAATAATTAACATTTTTATTTATAGGATTAAATAATAAAAGGAATTTTGTAATATTATTTGTAATAGAAATATTAGAAAAATCATAATATTTTGGAAAATTTTTTATTAAAGTTCTAAATTATATTTTTTGAACAGAAAATTCTCGACTTTTTAACTTTTTGAATAGAAAAACCCAAAAAACCGGCTAATTCATTTACTTTAATCCTTTTTGACATGTTCAGGAGGTCATGAAACGATATAGTTAATTTTTCTAAAATAATGAGATTTTTCTGCAGATTTCATCAAAACTTCTATTTAATGTATAAATGTATTTTTTACATATTTATATCTATTTTTACGTATTTATGTACTTTTTAAAGTGTTTATATGTATATGTTTACGTATTTTAATGTATTCTAAATTTGTAGAGGCATTTTTTATGTATTTATATGTATTTTTTAAGTATTTTACATATGTATTTATGTGTTTTTATGTGTTATTTTTTTATGTATTACATATTTATATCTATTTTTAAGTATTTTAAGTATTTATGTATTTTTTTTACTTCAAGTCGTCTTCACCATTTCATCCAATTCGTATAGCTTCTTCGAGTATGTCTAGATGGTTTTCCTACACACCCACATGTTTTAAGCTTTTCTCATTCACTTATCTTGAAATTAAACATCGAATGAGAAAAAGCTTATATTATGTGGGTATGTAGGAAAACCATTTAGATATGCTCGAACAAGTTGTGCAAATTACAATGAAATGGTGAAGACGACTTGAAGTAAAAAAAATACATAAATACGTAAAAATAATATAGTTATACATTTAAAATACACACACATCTACATAAAAAATTAAAAAAAATACATAAATACGTAAAAATACATATAAATACGTAATACATAAAAAACACATAAAAGTATACAACATATGTAAAATACTTAAAAATGCATACAAATACATAGAAAAATACGTTTATACAATTAAAATATGTAAAAGTACATAAACATCAATATAGAAAACTTAGAAAAAATATATAAATATATAAAAATACATATAAATACGTAATACATAAAAACACATAAAATACATAAAAAAATATATAAAATACTTATATATATATATATATATATATATATATATAATACGTTTATACATTTAAAATACATAAACATCTATATAAAAAAATTAAAAAATACATAAATACATAAAAATACATATAAATACGTATACATAACAAAATAACACATAAAAATACATAAATAAATATGTAAAATGGTTAAAAATACCTATAAATACGTAAAAAAAATACGTTTATACATTTAAAATATATAGAAATACGTAAACATATACATATAAAAACGTAAAAAATACATAAATACGTAAAAATAGATATAAATACGTAAAAATTACGTTTATACATTATATACAAGTTTTGACGAAATCTGTCCAAAAATCTCATTATTTTGGAAAAATTAACAATTTGGTCTCATGACCTGCTGAACATGTCAAAAAGAACTAAAGTGAATAAATTAGCCGATTTCTTGGGCTTTTCTATTCAAAAAGTTAAAAAAGTCAGGTCTTTTCTGTTCAAAAAATATAATTTAGAACTTTATTAAAAATGTTCCCAAAATATTGAGACTTTTCTGAAGATTTCTCATTACTGTAATATTCGATCATCAAAATCTTGCCATATAAGTGTTGGATTAATGTCTAAGTCCATAACTATATTTGGTATGTACTTGACCCGACCCGGCATGGCCCATTTGGGTTACACTTCACCGGCACAATTTATATGGATAGTCTTTTGAGAATAGTATATTTATGATTTATATTAATATATTATAAGTTCTAATATATTAATATGGAATCATATTATTTAATTAGTATTGATCAAGAATTAATTTAGAATTAATTAAGTGATCAAAAAGAACTAATTAAATATGGACTCTTATATATATGGAATGGGCCAAGTTCATTTAGGTTGGGCTAACCTTTCATGGATGGTCCATGGAGCTTTTAACCCATGGATCCTATGTAAATGAAAGGTCATGGGTATTAGGGTTTACATGGATGTAACCCTAATCCTCCATAATATATAAAGGGGTCCTTGGCTCACAAAATTGGCACAAGTGTGTGAAAATAAGAGTGAGCCGATTTTAGTGAGCATACATATTCTCTCAAGTTCTTCCAAGGTGTTTTGGTGATTTGTGATTCCACTTGAGGCTTCCACACTATTGGGGCTAAGCTCTTAAAGTTCAAGACTTCAAGCAACATCAAAGGTATGTCATCTAACTAGAACTTTGTAGTATAGTTGCTTCATAATATGCTAATAAGGATGAAACCTTGGAATATTGATTATTTGCATGTATAATAGAGAAAACATAGATCCAAGGTTTATAGGGTTGCATGTACACCATAGGAGTGTTAGAATGCTTAAAACCCAACAGTGGTATCAGAGCCATGGGTTATTTTCTGTTATATTGATGCAAATGTTTTATTTTCAAAGTTGGAAAAAAAAAAGAAAAAAAAACATGACATTTGTCAAATTTTAAGATAATTACTTGTTTTTGTGAAAAACTAATTATTTGTAAAATTTGAATCATTTGCTATAAGAGTTGAATTAGGTCAAATTTAGTAAAAGATAAAATGATATGATTATTTTATTAGTTTTAAAATTTTGATCTAAAGAGTTTTTTGAAACCTCCATAAGTTATAGATATGAAAAGGTTTTTAAAAAAATTGATTCAAAGTTTTTTATGGAGTTACAAAACTTGGTCTTAATGTTTTAAAGAATTCCATAACTTGTTCTTAAGTTATGGAACATGAAACGTTTCATCATAAAACAAGTATTTAACTCCATAAGTTATGGAATCCAAAAGTTTTCAAGAGTTACAAAACTTGCCCTCAAGTTTTGGAATTTGGAAAAAGTTTTTTTATGATAAAAAAAAGAATTGAATTCTAAAATTCTTGGGTTCATAACTTAAATAATTAATTAAATGGTTTTAATTTTGAGTTTAATAATTGGAATTATGATGTTTTGTTGAATAGTTCAAATTAACTCTTATGGACTTTATTAATAGTTAATTAAAGCGTTTAATTAAAATAGTATTATTAATCCATAAATATATGGTTTGAGTTTAATTAAATTAAAAGTCTAGTTTAATTAATAGATTAAACCACCAAGTATTTTAAATGTCTAAAATACACCCTTATACTATTATAATATTAAAAGTTTAATATATTATATGTATAAGAGCAAGTCGTCTTACCATTAGTAGGCCTCATTCACGAAGCCGGTCTATAAGGGGGGTATAAGGTTACTGCCCATAAAATGGCAGTTTAATGGGTGTCCACTCTCACTCACCGCTTCCTTGACCGTTGGAGGGTCGTTAGCTGAACAGGTAGGACAAGGACTATAATTCTCCCTTCATTATAAGTATAATGATAAATACTAAGTAACTAAACACTTATAAATTCCCAATCTTAGTTACTTAGGAAAATGTGAATAAGGTGCTAATCCATGAAATTACACTTTGCACTTTGTTTAAGCTGTTAGTGGAGCGTGTGTGGTTAACCGGCACACTAACCTGGACTTAACAAGGTAGGCAAAGGGTAACTTAATGTTTATCATAGTATCGTTGGAGCGTGTGTGGTTAACCGGCACATCGATTGAGGGGTAAATATTAAGGGTACCAAGTATATTTGCATGGTTACTTCACACCTTGTTTTGTGATCCTCGGCATCCCAGTCACAAAACCTGAAGGGCACACTCGAGATTGAAACATGCCATTGAAAATTTCAATGAATCTCAAAAGATCTAGGAGTTTCAAATCCAATTAAAACTTAATTATATTTCTTTTTTCATGGTGGAAATTGGTAAATCGTCATTTACCTACCTTCAACTATTTTATAACTCGGATTACGGCATCCCTCTTCCAGTTATAAATAGGTTGTCGGATTACGGCATCCCTCTTCCAAGTTATAAAAGTATTGCGTTGGGTCCTAGCCTTAATATTTCATATTGGGTGTTATATTAAGGACTTTAAATCAACTATCTTGAATATCTCCCAAAAGATGTCTAGCTCAGACATCTATGATCTTCCCAAATCTCTTGAAACTTTACTTCCTCCACCTCCTCCAATTATTCTCCCTAACCCACAAGTTCAAAGGTCACTTAATCCCTATTGGCAAGCAAGGTCTACGTGTGATCGCATCTTGGAGATGAAGTCACATATTGACAAGCCGGGAGAGTTGGGTGTCAAAGTCTTAAGAAGGTTGGATGTTCAATCACTTTCTAAGTCACTTAGTGAGTTCCTTTTGGGACTACTATGAAACAGACTATGACATGACCCTTAATGATCTTATCTATTTTCTTGGTCAGCAATGATTTGAGGACTAGTAAAGCAAATTGATTAGGAGATCAACTTCCCAATGGACATTGACAATGGTAACATTGGATATCTAGAAAAGCCTTCTCATCCCAAAGAAAGGGTTTGACCATAGTCAACTAGGTTGACCAAATGGTAAAGAGAAAGGCTAAGTCTGCGATAGTCCCATGTACCATTCCCAGTGAGTCCATATGTTTCTCTTGCAAAGGAAGGGGCATTGATTGTGAAGCTGCCTATTTACCTGAAAGATCATAAGGTTGATCAAGTCAAGAAGTTTGACTCTGCTTCAGGTAAAGTTCACTATCTAACTCTGTTAAGTTTCTATTCTGAGATTCTTATTACATGATGTGACTTGGTCACATGTTGATGTTTTAAGAATCAAAGAAAAGTGAAGAAACTTAAAGGAAGTATATGCTGATTCTGATCGCGAAGATGGTTTTCGATCGCATGGTTCGGTGATCAAAATTTTGAGCTGTTGCTTAGGAGTTATGATATATTGCTTAGGAATAGATAACAACAAGTTTTTCATATGCATTTGCATTGTAAGGATAAGTTTTTCCGGAAGTTTTAAAATAAAAAAAAACCGTTTTGATTTATTTATTTTAAGTATCCTTACAATGGCATTTGTGAAAAATTGTTGTTTACATGTTTCCATTGATAGCAATATTGGAAAATGGATTTGATTCTTTAATTTGTGGTAGTGTCTAAATTTACCAAATAAGGAAAGTTTCTCATCACCCAAGTTTCAATTGGACCGAAACTTGGAATCATGCAAGTTGTATAGTATGATGAATGAGAACTTTCAAGCATTGGAAAATTAAGACTAATTACTTGTTGACATGAATGTGTGAGTCAAGTAAAGGACTAAGGGATCGAGTACACATTCTTGTGCACTGATCAAGCCCACCACAAATAATCGTTAAGACTATTCGTCATGATTTACTAAAGTTTAGTAAATATGGTTATACTTACAGGCTTAAGTGTAATTCTGATACATTGGAAAATTTTTGATGTATAGTAGAACGAATGAGAAGAATCAAATTAGGCAGAAGGATAAAAGTTTCTCAAATCTGAAAAGATGGGAGAGTACTTTAGTATCATGTTATATGATCATCTTAATGATTAAGAGACCTTATCACAGTTCATCCTCTAAGTGCATTCTGATAGCTAAGAAAAGGAGCTATGAATTGTTCAAGTGGTCAAATCAAGAAGATGAGTCATACTTCGTTCCAAAACAAGTCTTAGAGTCATACTCCAAGACTGTATGTTGAGTGACATATCCTAAAGAAAGGTTTAAAACACTTGTCAAATGTAAGAGTAAAAGTGTCCTACTCTTGTACATTTGAAATTGGCAAGTTGTGATGTTTTGGATAAAACAAAGACCAACTTAGGCCAATTGTGTGAAGCGTTTGTCTTGATAAAGAATCCGCACTATTTCTTGAATATTTGACAAGATAGTCTTATATGTCAAGAGGACAGTGGGAGTCTTAAAGATCCTGAAAAGTATTTCAAGATCTAATCAAGAATAAAAAAAACCTGTAGTTTAACACTAGCACACAACTTGAGGTTTGTAACCTATTGTGTTGACATATTCTTGTGATTAAGATTATGACAAATTCAAATGGATAAGAACACATACACCATAAAATCTAAGGGTCATAAGGTTTCTCTCCGATTCATGAAAATGATGGTGAGGAAACACTTCCACCAAGTAGATTTGAAGCAGATGGCAAAAGGTCTAAACAATTGAGACTATGATTACGTCATCCCTTTTCATAGTTCTGAAATTGTTTAGACACACATGCATGCTATCTAAGGAAAGGTGTATGATTTTGATAAAGTTTTATCAAAGCATCTCGTATCAGAAATATGAACTTTGGTAAGAAAGTCAATAAAGTATTGATTTCTAGAAGTCCAGCTGATTTCTGAGTACATGTCAAAGCTAGTGGGAGCATAAGTGTTATGCTAATAATCATCATGTTAGTGGGAGCATGATAATTATTGTTAGTGTTGCAAGTTAGCAATGTTAATTATAGAAAACAAAAGTTTCAATTCGTGAGGCTGCAGGGATTGAAAAAGTTGTTTTGCTATAATTAAGGGAGAGGATATACTTCATTTCAGTTCTAAAGGCTTAGATTGAGACCTTAATCATCTTTAGTCAAGAATATATATATGAATTTCATGTTGGATTGGTTCAACTTAAGGAAATTCTATATATTGCGTTCTCAAAATTCGATTATGATTACGGCATCCCTCTTCATAGTCAAATTTTGAAAACATGGCAAATAAAAATATTGTAGCAAAAGACTGGTCTAGAATCATGTCTTTATGTGAGACATCATGAATCGTGTACGATTTGCTTTGGGTACAGGATCGATTGCATGTGCTATAATATTTGTCATTTCTAAATTTTTCCAAATGCCCAGAGGCATTAAGAAGGGAAAAGGTCTAGAATTGGATATGACTAAAATGATTAAGCAATTGTCGAGGACAATCTAAGGTTTACCAAAGATTGGTTGCTCAAGGACAGTTGGAAGTATACTATTAATATTGGAAGGACCATATTGACATAGTCTGAAAAGAGGCAACTCTTGTTCAGAAGTGGTAGTCAAAATGGGAATATAGAGTTGTCTTCATAGGTGGAAGCAATCTGTGTAAGGTTAAAGAAACTTAATGCAAGAAGCATGTTCAAAGCAATGCACTTTGAATTTGAAACATCGTTTCCATGGAATTTCTCTCCATTGGAATACTTTGTAATGATTGTTGCCAAGTCTTTGTGGCTTTGTGCATAATCATTACAAGAGGAACAGTGCATATAAGTTTAAAATCTAAACAGATTTCGATAAATGATAGGAATTTGGAATTCTTACATTTAAGACAAGGATTTGGGAGTGTGAAAAGAGAATTATTGAAATTATGTTCAATTGATCTAGTTCACAAAGAAAAGGATCATAGACAAACATAGAGTGCATACTTGGTGTATGGCAAAGCTATTGTTTAGAAAAACATAGTGTACATGCTTGGAGCATGGGACAACTAGTGTTTTTAATTCAGGTATAAAGTTGATAAAACCGAAACAATGAATAATGAGTAATCAGTATGGTGATAAATAAAAGTGGTATATTTATATTCATAGGGTTTGATACCATATTTGATTCATTTATTCTTGTGTTTCATTTTGCATGTTTTGACTTCCAGAATAAACTAGGTCATTCTTCCTGAATGACTAAGTTATTCAAACTATCCACAGTCGGTCATATGTTGGAAGTAGATATGAATCAAGACTGTCATGGGTTGGCTTGTAGAGGTCTAAGATGTTGGACAAAGCGGTGCTACAACACTCATGAGTGCTCATAAGTTCTGAGTATTGGATTCAACCCGCGCTCATTTGAATCACTTCATGGATTTTATCACGAGTGATCATGAGACGATAATATCTTATATTCTTCAAACCTAGAGATATGAGTTGTTACTATGAGTTGGTTATACATTGATTGCACGAAAACGCATTTGGTAACTCGATGTTATAAAACGTGCCTTTGTGTATGATTCAACAAGTAGTAGAACAAGCCATATGAGTCGAAGTTTATCCATTCCTTTTACCTTCGGGATAAAAGCGATATCTGTGGGCCCCTCGATGATTTTAGTGAAAATAAGAGTGGGCCGATTTTAGTGAGCATACATATTCTCTCAAGTTCTTCCAAGGTGTTTTGGTGATTTGTGATTCCACTTGAGGCTTCCACACTATTAGGGCTAAGCTCTTAAAGTTCAAGACTTCAAGCAACATCAAAGGTATGTCATCTAACTAGAACTTTGTAGTATAGTTGCTTCATAATATGCTAGTTAGGATGAAACCTTGGAATATTGATTATTTGCATGTATAATAGAGAAAACATAGATCCAAGGTTTATAGGGTTGCATGTACACCATAGGAGTGTTAGAATGCTTAAAACCCAACAATAAGTTGTTCACCAGTTTGTAAAATGTTATATATTATTATTCATTCTGATGTATGGACTTCTTTTGTCACGAGTGTTAGTGGAATTAAATATTATGTAATATTTTTAGATGATTTCTCTCATTATTCGTTGGTATATCCTTTGCGTGTGAAATCACATGTTTACTCTAAATTTGTCTATTTTCATGTTTTTGGACAAAATCACTTTCAAGCTGACATCAAAATCATTCTATATGACAATGATGGTGTGTACAAAAATCTCAAATTCCAACAATTATGTCATGATAATGGCATTCACATGCGTTTCTCGTGTCCACACACATCTCAACAAAATGGAAAATCTAAACACATGTTATGCTCTATTAATAATATCGTTCGTACAATCCTTTTTCATGCCCGTCTTCCTTCGGAATACTGGCTAGAAGCTCTTCACATGTCTGAACATCTCTTAAATATTCTATCCTCTAAGACCATTCAAAATGATACTCCCTTTCACAAATGATTTCAAAAAAATCCCACCTATGATCACCTTCGCATGTTTGGTTGCCTTGTTTTCCAAACATTGTCGCTTCTCACAAACTCTCTCCTAGATTTGCCCATTGTGTTTTTCTTGGCTAGCCAACTAATCACAAAGGTTATCGATGTTTAGACCTTCACCGAAAGCAAACTATCATCTCTCGGCACGTTGTTTTTGACGAAACTGTCTTTCCCTTCGGGTCTGACTCCCGATGATGCTCCTTCTTATTCCTTTTTAGATCATGTGAGCCCTCCTATTGTTTACTCTCATTCCTCGACCTCTCCCATATGGTATGATTTATTAAGTCACGTACATTATTTTGGACTAGAAAGACTTTTGTCTTTTAAGTAAAAGCCAAAGTTTATATTTTATAAAAGAAGTTTACAAAATTTATAAACTTTTGTCTTCTTTTTTATTTTTATAACAAAGAATAAGAGAAGCATGGCCTTTTGATTTGTTTAATCAAAAGCATGTCTAGTTCTTAAAGGCATGGGGATAAGTTCCTTTTATGACATGAGTGCTTCATTGGTTAAGGGATCATGTTGTTTTAGCTTTAAGAGAGTGCATGACTGGCTTTCATTTTTGACCTTTTTACTAGCCAAAACCATGAATATGCTTGGCATACTTACTATCTCTTGTTTTTTTTATTCTTTTACACTTGAACGAACACTTGCATTTTTCTCTCTTTAAGTTTATACTTTGGTTATGAACTTGAATCTTATGAGATTAAGAGTTTAAAGACTAGCATCATCATCAAGTTGGATTATTGTTGGTGTCTTACAGATCCATACATTCTTCATCAACATCCAAGCCTCCCCTTGAGGATTCAAAGTGTATAAAGGTTGTTATTTTCTTTCCAAACATTGCAAGAAGATCCTTGGTGGGTTATAAACTAGTTTTATGTTGTTCAAAATATTAAAGTATTTTGTTGCTAAATGTTGTGTTTTTCAAATTGTTTTTGAATAAAAACCTAACACCTATCACTACATTATTTTCTTATCAATCAATAGAAACAGAGATGCAGACTAACGAAGATGAGGATGAGGATGAAATGATTGGATTTTCTTAGTTGGAATTCAATCTTGAAGAAAAAATGTGGATGGCAATGCCATCATGTGATGAAAATAGTACAAAATTATCAGCTCTAAAATTAATTCCATTCTTCAAATCTTGAATGACAATGTTGGGAAATCTTCTGTTAGTGGTGAAGAAGTTGAGTTTCTATTAAAATATCAAGAGTCACGAACTAGGACTTTAATTGGTGGTGTTGTTAAGGGTGTTGATGAACATCTTGCTAGTCTGGCTCGTACTTTCAACCATGAAATTGAGAAATTATAGGATGTTGCTCGTGAGCGACATGAAATTTTTTAGAAGCTGGTTAATACCTCCAAAGAGTAAATTGAGTCAAAGCTCAAGGAATTTAATGATTTGTTTTCCAAAGAGGTTAAAAACCTTGATACGTTTTGTGAACGTAATAAAGATAAGGTTGATGTTCTTTTCGGTGCAACTTGCACAATGATTGAAGATATTAGTGCCTTCAATAAGGGATATACTAAGGAATTGAAGCTTAAGAAAGAAGCCGATGGGAAGGTGTTTACCAATATCGAAAATTCTCTTACTGGATTTCATGATTCCTTAGCGAAGTTTGATTTTTCGTCAACTACTTTGATATCTCCATATCAAATTTTCTTTGATGATTTCATCTGTGGAATCATGTTTCAAGACGGAGCTTTCACCGATTCTTGATTTGGTCCTTCGTTTACCAACCAATGCTCCACGTTCTATTGCGAACATGTCACAAGGGGGAAAAGGGGGTTGGTTCACTAAAGGACAGTGGGGAAGACCAAGAAAAAGTTTTTGGGAAGGTGATCTCTACCCAAATTCCTACTTCTTTACCAATGAAAGTTGTCATGACGACTTCGACAACAATGTCTGCTCCAAATGTCAAAATTGATTTATCCAAGCTGCAATCTAAGAAAGGGATAAACAATGGGAAAGGACGTTCAAGTTCTACAACATCCAAGCCTATTACAACCTCTGATACTAAGGACACAGGAAAAGGTGTTCATGTCGAACCCTCAACAAAAGAGAACAAAAAGTTACAAGAACTTGAGATGGAAATATTAAGGCAACTGAATAGTATTATGAGACAAAGAGCAAATGATCCACCAGGTCTCAACAAGGGTGACACCAACAAAGTCTGGTGTTATGAAACGATTCAAAAGCACAAGTTTTAGCGAAGATGCGGATTTGTTGTAAAGCAAAAGAAAAGTTATGACATTGAATATACTAAGTTCAATCAACTGGATTTCCCAATTAATCATTCATTGTTTGTCTTTCCTCAGTTCAAGCATGCAAAAATTTATAAGGACAATGATGAGTTTTAGAAGCAGAAAATTTGTTTTCATGTTGTACCTGGGAAGAATGAAGAAGTGTGGTCCTTGGTGAAAATCATCAAGATTGTGTCGATTTCTTCTGATGCATTGTTTAAAGTAGTTTTGCAAAATTATCGATATAGTGTTTTCCGAGCAAACAACATACTATTTGATTTCACCATTTCCAATTTCCCATTGATGAATCCCAATGATCTTATTACGGTTACAAAGCTCTTAGGTGATTTTAGAAAATCCCAAATACATGATAAATCTTCGTACATCGACGAATATGCACACATCAAGACCTTCTTGGATGCTTATTTTGATCACTTGGCTTTGACTGATATTGATCTCTCCATCTCCTTCAACAGAAAGTCGAAAGTTCCTAAGGCTTTGTTGAACGGAAAAATGAACATCGATGAAAAGAAAGATGGAGAAATTATTCACAAACCGTTGGGAGTTGTCTTCCAGGGCAGAGGCAAGAAGGAGGAAGGAAGAAAATTTTATTTCGTACCGATGATGTAGAAAGATATTCCAATCATCATATTTCTAGTATTCTGCTTCGCATCAACAACTGTTAGAAGAATTTGAATGGAGACAGGGCGGAAATTAAGAAGATCATCTTGTGGTACACGGAGATTCGAAAAGTTTTGATGACGACAATAAAGATATTACCCTCAGTTTCAAGATTTGACATTGATCACAAGGGGGGGGGGGGTGGGTGGTTGGAATGTAGATTCTATCTATGTTGTGATATAACGAAACTTAGGTAGTTGTCTTGATTACAAATGTTTGTAAACGACGAAGGTCCACAAGACATTGTTATGTATGTATTTACTAAGCACAGTTAGAGGTTCGTTATTCAGTGTTGAAGTCCAATTATTTTTTTTGTATCTGTGAGTATCCTATAAATAGGGTTGGTATATAAGTGGTTGTAACTTTTGCACTCTTATGCTTTGATCTTTCTCTCTCATTGCAACTTCACTTCTACCAATTCCAAATAATATAGCTGAATCAATATCATATTTAGATCTCAGTGTTCATACTTACTCTCATTTACATTTACGATTGTTAAAACATCTTTTCAATCTCATAATACCCTTAACATATCCTTACACACACACATACATACACACACACACACACACACATATATATATATATATATATATATATATATATATATATATATACTCTAGTTATACATACATTCTTACGGAGTGGATAGAAGCCGAACCACTGACCACCGTCACTAGCAAACAAATGATAAAATTCATGACCAAGAACATTTGGGATCGTTTTGGCACACCCAGAATCCTCATAAGCGATAATGGCACACAGTTTGAAGGAAGTCCCTTCAAAGAGTGGTGCGAAGACAAAAAAATTCATCGTCAGTTCACGTCAGTGGCGCACCCTTAGGCCAATGGGTAAACTGAAATATCAAACAAAACCATAATTAATGGTTTGAAGAAAAGGCTACTCAGGTCAAAGTCTGCCTGGGTGGATGAACACCCGACAATGTTGCGGTCCTATCCTACCACAGCAAGGTCAAGTACGGGAGAAACACCATTTAGTCTAACCTACGGGACGGAAGCGGTCCTCCCATTGGAAATAGTAGCCGGCTCCCTACGAACAGAGAGTTTCGAGGAGGCAGCCAATCTAGAAGGGAGACGTCAAGACCTGGACATGCTCGACGGAAAACGTGAGGCGGCACAACTGCGCCAAGCACTATACAAATGACGAACTGAGAACTATTACAACCGCCGAGTCTGGGTCAAAAAAATTCAAAGTTAGAAAATGGGTACTAAGAAAGAATGAGTCCAGCCATGCTGAACCACTGGGGAAACTCAGTGTCACTTGTGAAGGACCGTACAAAATCGTGGAAGCCCATAAGAATGATTCCTATGTTCTGGAAGCTCAGGACGGGCGTGCCATTCCAAGAACGTGGAATGCGCAGAGCCTGCGTCATTTTTACTCTTAAAATGAGTATGGTTCAATGCTAGCAAAGACATTTTTTATTAGTTTCGACATATAAATGTAACCAACAGAAGTTACATTATCATTTTCAGTTTTATAACGCTCAAACAATAAAACTAGAAAAAAAAGGGAGAAATCACTTCAGATGCTTCTCATTTTTTAGCTTGAAAAATTAAGCAAAAGAGGTTGTGTGCCTTTACCGTGTGACAACAAGGACTGATCATCCAACGTCACATGAGCGAAATCGTCACAAGGAGGCAGCCAGGGGTTTTTTTTATCAAAAAAGGATCATAACCTTTCCCCCAAAACATGTTCGTCAATCATATTACAGTATACATATGAAAGAACATTTAATAAGTGTAGAAGAGTCATAACCTTCCACTAATTAGAAAAAACAAAATTGGGTGAGCCTCAAGATGACGATCTTGGCTACACCCAGGGTCTTTAAGCAGCAAATTAGAACAAATTTCTCAAAGAGCAGCTTCAGTAAAGCATAAAGAGTTCACCAACAAAAGGACTCAGATCAGGGGTGTAAGAAAACCCTCCGTAAATACCATGCGATGGCCAACATAAACCATCCATGACACAACCAAAGAAACGAATATGTGTGGTAACAAGCATTCATGCCCACAAATATAAAGTGAACATTGTCAAGGGTTCCAGACTCCCGGACTTTCAGGCTGCCTCTAAAGGCAGCAAAGACAAAAAATAAAGCAAGAAAAAGAAAATATTGTTCACAAGTGCTACATCAAAACAAATTAAATAGTGCTACTTGGGGGCAGGGGTGTTACCATCACCAGGGGAAGGGCTTGAGCCAGGGCCTGATCCATCGCTTTGAACATCTTGACAAAGGTCGCGAATCCCGGCGATGTCCAGATTACCCAAGCGAAGATAGATGGAAAAGTCTGTTTCAGTAAAAGCAGCCAAGGCATCTTCCATTTCTTGGACCTTGGTCGCCACCTCCACCTCAGCCTTTGCGTTAAAATCCCCAGCGATCACCAGCTCTTGAGCAACCCTATTTCGCTGCTCCACCCCCGCCGCCTCATAAACCATACGCACCTGTACCAAACCCTGGAGAAACCGGGGGCTCTCAATCACCCTGTCCACCACCCGGCTGAGCCCGTTGCTAAGGATCCAAGAAATATCCTTCTCCGATGCTCCCATTGCGGCGTTCTCAGCAACCAGATCAACCTCCAGTTCTGTCGTCCGCCCGCTCAAACCGGCGTTCTCCAGACTCAGGGCCGTCACACGATCGTTCAGGCGCCTCACCTCTTCCTCCAGCTTCGCCACTTGACCCGCCAAGCTTGCTTTCTCGAGCAGCACCACCTCCTGACTGGTCTCCAAGCTGCACTTGTCGGCTTCCAACTTCTCCACCTGGGCCTTTAGCTCTTCGCACTCAATATTCTTCCTGTCAGAGTCAGTCTGGAGGGTCTCCATATCGGAAATATGTTCAGCGGCTGCGACCAAGTAAGATGACACTTGGGCGGCGCCGTAACGCAAGCCGTCGGCCATATGCTCGTCTGACAGGACAGATAGGGCCTCAGTGGTAGCAGGGGAAAAAGCATGCTGACACCACTTGAGAGCGGTGTCGTGATAGGAGACAAGGTATTGGGAAGTTAGCCTCCAAGTAGGCTCGTCTGCATCTGGATGAGAACCTGCTAAAAGAGGGAGGGTTGGGGCTTTACCGGAAGAAGTTGATGCAAGACCCTGAGAAGGTGAAGACCCGGTCTTCGCTTTGGCTCCACCAGCAGAGGGAACAGGGCTGGTCTTCTCGGTGCTTCCTTCTCCCGTATGACATGGCTATTCAGTCGCCCTGGTTTGTGCCCCCTCCAGCAGTTTCAGAGGACTTTCATCGGGGGAACGGTTGGAACTCTTGGTTCCCCTAGCAAGAAGCTCAAATTACGTTTCTTACGAGGGGGGGGGGGGCTCAGTGCTGGCCGTCTCAGATCAACCACCAGAAGAGGCTTCCAAGAGGGCAAAACGCCTCTTGACACGACGAAGACTCCTCGACAATCTGGAAGGCGTAGGATCCTTCTGAGAAGCGCCGGTGACAACAATATCTTGAAGCTCCAGATTCTCGTCGACACCAGCAACACTGTCGGAACCGACAATGGCCCCGATTCCTTGACCAGAAACAGGGGGTGGAAGAGCCTCCAGAAGATCGACGTCACAGCCCTGAAGCTCACCGTCGAACAAACCCTGAAGTGCTTTCTCCAAAGAAACAACTTCCTCCACACCTGGCAACAAAACAAAAGATAACGACGATTAAACAGAATGCCGATTTAAACGTGCTTTACCATTTTTTCAAAAAAGGGGGGGGGAGAGGAGCAAGAGAAATACCCTCTTTCTCAATAAAGAACTCAGGCATCTTCCCACGAGCCCTCCAAGCGGCGCTCATTCCGCCGGCGGCCAAGAAGCAATCAAGCCAATCGTCACCGTTGATGCTGATCTTCTCCAGGACATCAGCCAGTTCTTGGTCGGCACCAAACTGTGTGGGAGCATGGTCGACGTACACCTTAGCCCTAAGATAACTGAGCACCACGAGATCGCTGTTCACCCACAAGAACTTCTCTTGCCAGTTTTTCTTTGACTTCTTATCATGGATAAGAGTATGGACTCCCCGCCAGCGAGAAAGGGTTCGAGTCCCCGACTAAGTAGAGGAATTGAAGAAGTGCTTGAAAGTCGAAACAGTCGGCAGGTGGCCTAGGGCACGACAGAGGAGTTCGAAACCCACTATTTTTTTATAGAGATAGGGGTCAACTCTCTCACTGAAAACCCATATTCCCGGATGATCAGGTTGAAGAAATCAGTGGTAGGCAAGCGGATAACTGCCTCGAACAAGGCGATTGGGATGCCAACTTTTCCCTCAGGAGGATTGTAAAGTGATGCATCGGGTAAGGGGATTTGCACTCCGTGTTCGGGAACGAAACCGAATCGGAAGTCGAAAGACTCCCATTCCTCAGTGGTAAGATCTCTTCCTAAAGCGCGAACAGTAGCCATGAAAAAAATATGAAGGAAAGGTTGAAAGGGTTTTTTCAAGAACAAGAGGGCAAAGAGAAACAAGTAGAAGGCAATGAGGAAACGCCAGGAAGAACTGGGGTTTTAATGCCATCAATGGGGCAGCGAACCATTCTCATGATGAAACCGCCAAACAACGGGATTTCGCCCTGCCAACTGCACAAGCTGCCAGTAGCAGCCCACCATGTGTCTGTGAGTAGACCAGAACAACTCTGCTACGTCACGAATGCATGAGTCTACTGGCCTAAGGGACTAGTTAACGTTACCATGAACGGTCACGTTAAATGTAACGGAAGCACAAATGAGACTTTATCTCGTCAAAGCCTTGGCCAAGGCCCAACCTAGCCCAAGTAATCCAACACTGGGTAACAGTTCACTTCCCTCCACGAGGGAAAAATATTCCCTGTGATGTTCTCATTCACTCATGACCAATCAGGACGTGACAAGAAGCCTTGGTGACGCCTAGAACTGACGTCACCAGGCAGTTAGTTAACGCGGGCATAATTTTCCCAGTTAGAGGAGGCCACGTATCACACTGGTTGGATGAGGTCCCCACGATACGTTAGTAATAGGTATAAAAGTATCTCCTCCCCCTCAAGGAAGGGATACATCTTCTCCCTCAATGAATTTACCCTAATTCTCTCTCTCAGAAAACTAACTTGATCGTCGGAGCGACGTCCCGGGAGAACACCCGGTCGTCCTCTAACTGTTCTTCTGTGATTGTGTTCTCAGGAAAGCTCCCAAGGCAGTTACATCATCAAACATCCAAACCCCCTGAAGAACATGTCACAACATATGTATATATATATATATATATATATATATATATATATATATATATATAACATGCATACATAAACTAGAGAGAGTGATATAACTCACGTTCTTAGTTAGTGAAAACTAGCTACCCCTTTGGCTCCATTCTTTCATTTATACATCTTGATCCATCTTCTTGCTCAAGGCCTATTCTTACACATAATCAAGTTTCTTAAGACTTATCTTAGCATATTAAGAGCTTAATAACTCCCATTTTCAAAATGACGACTTAATGGATCAATATTCTATGTTCTCAATTTCTACTTCTAAACACAACCAAACTAATTAATTAAGCATCCTATACTACCTAATTCACTATAATCTAATTTATTGCATCAATTCAAATTTCCACTAGTTAGGGTTTCAAACCTTAACTTTACATATATAGATTTCACCTTGGAAATCACATATAGATCTTGTTCAAAGATCCTAAACACTTTCATTTACGTCAATAACAAGCTTCCTAAGAGTAATATTTCATTTCTAGTTCAGTTCCATAAATCACCATTAAAGCCCTAATAGCTTAAAAATGGAGAATATGATTACCTTATGGTATTTTGATGTTCAATCCTTGCCTTTAACACCTTTGATCGCCACTTGATCCTTCCCCTTGCTCAAAATCATCGAAGTTCCCCTCTATAAGAAATGGGAAGTGTTTTTTGCGAGAATCAAAGTTGATCGATGCTTAATCTGGTTCGATACCATACTGTGGTGAAGGCTTCACCACACTATGGTGGCTTAAATGACCCCATGGTCATCTTTTCTTCGCATCGTGGTGACCATTCATCCATAGCAAGCTACTTTGCCCACCACACCCGTGGTGCCCATACACCACACCGCGGTGTAAAGTATGTTGCCTGCAACTTACGAATAAGGACTTCGTCTGAATCACAATTTACCTTCACCATACCGTGGTGAGCATCTTGACACATCATGGTAGTTGTAGTTCATCAGCCTTCATGGTTGATTCCATTCCGTCTTGGGATAGTTTTTCTCCCAACTTCTAATGTGCATATCTCCTTCGTCTTAAACCCATTTTCTATGATCTTTATATCCACACGAAGGTGGGGATATACTCTACAATATGTTAATTCACTTATCACAGATTTAATATGGGTATCATTGTATTAATTTACAAAGTTGGCCCAAAAACAAAAAATTTCTCATTTTACCCTTATGGCCAAAGTGCATCTTCTCATGCATATCTTCTCTTGAACTTACTTATCTAACCTCATCTAAGTGACTTAGAATTATCTTGGCCATTTTCATGAAGTCACAGCTCCATAAACTTATCAAATTCTCCTAAATGGCTATTTTTCCCTTTTGGTCAATATTTGACTAATAATCAAATCTCTCTAAATTTCATGTTCTTATAGTAGTAAGTTTATGATATGGTGACGTAAAAAGTTGTATCCCATATTCAATAGTGCCATTAATATATCATAGTATGAGCTTAAAGGTCGTGTAGTAGGGTTCCCAAGGACCATGCATGTATATTAAAACTTATTGATCAGAGTAGTCAATGTTGGTATGAGTGAAAATAAGGCTTTGCAGCATATCAGTGAGGCTATGATATAAAATAAAGTCCAAAAGTTTAGGTCTATATGAACCTGGTTAGTCTGAAGTGTTAATCAGAGTGCAAACTGGTTTGTAGTTAAGCATATTAACATTTTCCAAAATCTCTAAGCCATACTTTTGTACCATTGTGATCAATGCGGACTATAATACCTACAAAATAATTAAGATCACCAAAATCAGTCATGGAGAACTCGGCTCCCAAAGTAAGAGTGATGTGAGGAAGAAGCTCGAGTACAGATGCAGTTAGAATGATGTCATCTATATCTAATAAAAGATATGTCATATGAGACCCCTATTGATAAATAAATAGAAAGGAATCATAACAACTATAGGTGAACCCAAGATGTGTAACATATAGAGAAAAATGATGAAACCATGCTTTAGGTTCCATGCTTTTGGTAAATATACACGATCTCCTGAAATAACTCTGAAGAAAAGAGTTCTTTTGCGTCGAGTTATTTAATAGGTCAGTTCTTAGATATAACAAGATTAATAACAGAGTATGGTGGTCGGTTTAACCACAGAGTTGATAGTTACATCACAATCAATATCGGGTCATTGACTTCATCTATTTGTAATGAGTATTTGTTCAAACCATGAAAGGGACGCGTCAACCTTGTGCTTTTTTTAAACAACTAAATGTAATTGATAATGTTTGTATTAGTAAGGCATGACACAAGATCCCAAATTTGGCTAATGATTAAATCATTATATTCTTGTTTCATGAAATTATAATAGTAACAATCATTAAAAGCATGTAAGTATGTACATGGAATGGGAAACAAATAATCACCATGGACATTAAGTTTTTTAATTAGTTTGGCTATGTAACATCCGTCTCTCGAGGTATTATTTAATTAAGTAATTAATATTTGTTAATTGGACTAATAATGGGACAAGTGGATTTTTGGATCAAACCTTAAGAAAGTGGGCCGAGAACTTGGGTTGCCCATAAGACGTACGTTGGGCGTAGCCTCAGTGTACGCGAGGCGTAGAGGCGCCTAGGATGCGGGGGACGCGCACACGTACGCGCATCATACATGAGCAGATGCCAAAACCCTAATTTTAGGGTTTAAGACATATAAATACCCCATTATAGCCCCCCCTGAACTCCTTACCAGCCTCTTACTCTCAGAAAACCCTAATACTCCCTCATACTCCATTGTTGTGTGTGTTTGACCTTTTGAGCTCATTTTTGGTGAAGAAAAGCTTCGAAGAAGAGAAAAAGAGTTGAAGAAGAAGAACTTGAGTATCTTGAGCTCAAGGATTTGGAGCTACTTCATCTATTGCCACTCAAAGGAGGTATAAAGCTCCTAACTTTCTTCTTAGAAGCTTAGATCTAGGATTATGGAGATTTGGACCTTTTTAGGTCCAAAGGTTGGATCTTTATCATGCAACTTCGTTTTTGAGCTTAGGGTTTCCACCCTTGGAGCTCAAAGCCTTCCTCTAGCAGTAAAGTTTCAACTTTTAAGGCCTTTATGTAACCATGCATGAGATCTAGCCAATTCTACGAAGTTAGTTGCTATTATCCAATGTTTGGGCTCATTTGGTGGGTTGCAAGCCACCAAGTGATCGACTTTATGGATCAAGACAATAAAGAGGATTTGGATCTGTAATTATAGCCTTTGTATTAGAGTATTAAGCACTTAATGGAAAAAGTGACTTAACAAGGAAGTACGTTAGGCGTACATGCAGGTACGCGCAGCGTACACACCATTTAAGCAGTGCGCTTAGCGTACAGATGAGTACGCCCCGCGTACTCCACAGGTATGGGCTTGGTGTGTTCTGGGCCTCGGTTTAGCCCATAACTTGGATTTTGGTCCTTAGAGGGCTGGGTCTGGACTATTGGGCCCTGTGGCCCACTGTGGAGCATAGTTCTGGGCCCGAGAATCTGGAATTAGAAGTATTGGGCCTTTTGGGCCATATTGGGCCATTCGTGAATTATTCATTTTGGGCTAAGGACTTATTGGACTTGTGAAAAGGCCCATTTGGAAGTGTTGGGCCCAATTTAGAAAATTGGGCCATTAGTGGGCCTTAGGGAATAGTCCCCGGTTATCGGTCGATAGGGCCAAAGGGGTAGTATAGTACCCAGCCATGCTAGACAATATGATTATGTTTGTTATCATGTGGTAGTAGTAGGGGTGAAATAGTCCCCGTAACCGGTCGAGATAAACCGGAGGGGTAGGTCGGACACCCCGGTATGTTTGACACGGGTAGGTTACGCACCCCGGTATGCCTAGCAGGGTAGGTCGGGCACCCAGATATGCCTGACAGTATGTTTATTGTATGGTATGTGGTATGATGGGGGAACTCACTAAGCTTCGTGCTTACATTTTACAGTTTTGTTTTATGGTAACTCTTCATCGAAGGGGAAGGAGCTGACACGGTAGCAACGCATCGCACACACACTCGATTTCCGCATTATGATGTCCTTGGGATTATACTCCGACATTATTATTATTCCATGACATGTTTTTATGACATTTGACTTATGGGTTATGAGTTGATATGATATTGATGTTGCTTTTCAGTAAATGGTTTTAATAAATTACTTAATCAAAAACGAAATTTTTGGTCTAGAAAGTTGGGATGTTACAAGTTGGTATCAGAGCCTTGTTTTGAGGAATTCGGACACACCTCCGGGGGTGTCTGGACTCAAATCGAGGGTTTGAAAGATTTTTACAAGAAAATCGTTTTCTAAAATTAAAATAAAAAGGTTTTGAGAAAGAACAAGGTGTGTGATGCGTGCGACCGGCCGAGCTCAAGTAAGTGTTCCCCAAGATACCCATACATGTTATGTTACGATATGATATGCTTATGAGAACTGAATACTAGATTAGGGTTAAGGATCTAGGAATGATGCCTGATATGCCTATTGTCTGTGTATGAGAACTGCATGCTAGATTAGGGCTAAGCATCTAGGGAGATGCCTTATGTGACTGCTATATGTGCTTATTGAGTTATATGCTAGAACTGATTAGTCGTTAATATGATGGCTTGAATTGGATATGCTTGGTATGGTAACTCAATGTCCGAATGCTGCTTGCTTTGTGCTTTTGGGAGTTCTAGTTACCTTTACTTAACTAGTAAACGAATACGATAAGTTACATATTGCGAGGAATAAATAATTTCAGAAGGTTTGGTCTAACCCTATTGCGCAACTCTTGTTTGAGTCCAACCGTTGTAGGGTAGGACCTCTCATTCGAAAAATTATCTGATCTTCGTTATATGTAATGGTATTCGCAAGCTAGTTAGGTAAAGGTAGAAGGGATTTCCTTATGCAGCTGATGGCAGAGAGTAGGTCGGAGAGTTACCCTAGGGTAAGCCTAGGATGAGATTATTGCAGAGAGTTGTAGTAATAGAAGGGACTTGGTAAAGTCAAGGCAATCCTTGAGGAAAGTACGGATAGATGTGGAAGGTAGTATGGGCCCGTACTACTGAAAGCAGAGGATCCGTACTCGAGTCGAGGAGGGCCGAGATAGAACCAGTGAACTTGTAGTATGTGAGACCTCCTGAAGTTATATATGACCCTGACGGTTATGTGTTTTGTTTCAGAATGGTGATGATTACGTGTCATGGAGGAGGAGGTTCAGGATTAGGATTAGGATCAGGATCGGGTTCGGGATCATGTGTCGAGCCAGTTGATGAGAGGTTACGTGAGTTCATTGCTTCTGAGATCACTAGATGCATCCTTGAGTCGACCCCGGTGATTTTCGGGTCGATCAAGGAGGGGATTATTGAGCTGATGGAGGATCACCTCAGGGTGTTTAGGAGTGACTACGCGGCTAGCCAATCAGTGGCGCGCACACTGTCCTTTAAGGACTTCAGGGGATGCGGCACGCCAGACTTCCACGGGGTGAAGGACCCCATTGTTGCCAGGAGATGGATTGCAGAAATGGAGTCTGCTCAATTAACTAGCTTCTGCCCTGAGGGGTCGAAGGTTCGGTATGCTGCTGGATGTTTGAAGGACATGGCTAGAGATTGGTGGGAGTCACTTGGTAATTCTTTGGGAGCCTCAGTTGTTGAGGCGATGACCTGGTCGGACTTTGTGACCAGGTTTAGGGATGAGTTTGTGCCGGCGGTGGAGCTTCAGCAGCTGGCCAGAGAGTTTCTTGATATGAGACAGACTACTGAGACGGTGGCGGAGAAAAGCTAAGTTTTAGGAGAGGGCCTTATTGGTGCTTCAGGATGCAGAAGATGAGGAGATGCGGAGGACCCGCTATCATGATATGTTGAGAGCTGATATCCGGGAGCACGTCAGCTACTCGGCATGCCCGACCTTGGATTCTATGATTGCCAGGGCGAGGGAGAGGGAGATTGACTTGGAGCATATTAGGAAGAGGAAGGCAGATGAGGGACAGGTGACTGGAGTTTTAGGGAAGAAACCCAAGGGATTCGACTCTAAGTCGAAGGGCCATCAGGGCCGGATCCGCTGCGGGAAGTGCGGCAAGCCACATGATGCGGCATGTAGACTAGGGACATCGGGATGCTATAAGTGCGGCAAGACGGGGGAACTTCAGCAAGGATTGTACAGCCCCTACCCCCATCATTCCGACATCAGAGTTGCTGTGTTTTCACTGCAACCAGCGAGGCCATAAAAAGGCCAACTGCCCGAGATTGACAGCAGCAGCAGCGCCAGTGGCGACGCCAGCTCCAGTGACCCTGCGGATCACTGATGGCCGACAGGGCAAGACAGAGGCTCCAGTGGTAAGGAGTCGAGCCTTCCAGTTGACTACCGAGGAGGCACACGCCGTACCCGATGTGGTGACGGGTATGATTTCTTCTCTCTAGCTTTTATTATATGTTGTTTATGATATTTATGTGCTATGTTATGTGTTTTGTTTAGGATCGTTCCATGTGAACGGTATTCCAGTTCAGGTGTTGTTCGATTCGGGTGCTACCCGATCATTTGTCTCTCTTGCACTTAGCAAAAAGTTCCCTGAGTCTTCTGGCATGTTGGATTACCTACTAGAGGTCGAGATTGCTGACGACCGATCAGTTCGAGCATCAAAGGTTTTCAGAGATTGTGTTTTGACGTTGTTCGAGGAGCGCTACTTGGTAGACTTGGTTCCCATACCTTTGTGTGGGAACAAGGTCATCATCGGGATGGACTGGTTGAGCCCTAATGGGACTATGATCGACTGCGCACAACAGTTGGTACGTGTCAGGACCCCAAGTGGAGGAGAGCTGGTGATTCAGGGCGAGAGGCCACAGCGTGAACTAGCTTTATGTTCAGTAGCGAGGGTTAGGCGCTACCTTCAGCAGGGTTGCGCCGGATATGTCGCCTATGTCATGGATACCTGGGAGGAGGGTAAGGCGACTGTGAGTGATGTACCGGTGGTGCGAGAGTACCCGAATGTATTTCCAGAGGAGTTTCCTGGAATACCTTCGGAGAGACAGGTGGAGTTTAGGATCGACCTGGTCCCTGGTGCGGCCCCGATAGCCAAGGCACCGTATCAGTTGGCTCCTCCCGAGATGCAGGAGTTGCCTACACAGTTGTAGGAGCTGTTAGACAAAGGATTCATCAGACCGAGCAGTTCACCCTGGGGAGCCCCAATTCTGTTCGTGAAGAAGAAGGATGGGTCGCATCGGATGTGTATAGATTACCGGGAGCTGAACAAAGTAACGGTGAAGAACAGTTACCCACTCCCGAGGATTGATGATCTTTTCGACCAGCTACAGGGGGCATCTTGGTTTTCCAAGATAGATTTACGTTCAGGTTACCATCAGATGAGGGTCAGAGATGAGGATGTGTAGAAGACTGCGTTCTGGACTCGTTATGGCCACTATGAGTTCGTGGTGATGCCCTTCGGGCTCACCAATGCTCCTGCCGCGTTCATGGACCTCATGAACCGCGTATGCAGACCAATGCTGGATCGGTCTGTGATAGTTTTCATCGATGACATCTTGGTTTACTCCAAGACGCAGGAGAAGCACGAGGAGCACTTGCAAGAGGTGTTGGATACCTTGAGGAGGGAGAGCTTGTACGCCAAGTTCTCCAGGTGTGAGTTCTGGTTGCGCGAGGTGCAGTTTCCTGGGCACCTTGTCAACCAAAACGGTATTTTGGTTGACCCGGCCAAAGTGGAGGCCGTAATGAGATGGGAGGTTCCGAAGTCTCCATCTGAGATTAAGAGTTTCCTGGGATTGGCGGGCTATTACCGGAGATTCATTCAGGATTTCTCCAAGATAGTCGTACCCCTGACCCGGCTGACGAAGAAAGTCGTTGTCATTCGTTGGGGGCCTGAGCAGCAGACAGCGTTTGAGACATTGAGACAGAGACTATGCGAGGCGCCGATCCTCGCCCTGCCAGAGGGCGTGGAGGATTTTGTATTGTACTGCGATGCATCCATTTCGGGTATGGGCGCAGTATTGATGCAGAGAGGGCATATCATTGCCTACGCCTCGAGGCAGCTGAAGCCTCACGTGGCGAACTACCCGATGCATGATTTGGAGTTGGGGGTGGCCGTCTTCGCCCTCAATATTTGGCGACTTTACCTCTACGGGGTCTGTTGTACCATTTACCCGGAGCATAAGAGTCTGAGGTACCTCATGGATCAGCCGAATCTGAACATGAGGCAGCATCGGTGTCTAGACGTGGTGAAGGATTACGATTGTGAGATCCTCTACCACCCGGGGAAGGCCAATGTTGTGGCCGATGCTCTTAGCCACAAGGCAACCCCAATCAGAGACGTTTTCTTGCGGATGACAGTGGTGACTCCGCTTCTAGAGCAGATCCGATAGGCCCAACAGGAGGCTATGAACGAGGAACATCGGAAGAGCGAGCGTATTGTAGGACAGGTTTCTTCCTTCCACTACGATAGCCATTGCTTGTTGACACTACATCGTAGGGTGTGGGTTCCCTATCATGGAGGTGTGCGCCAGGTTCTGATGAAGAAGGCGCACAAATCCAGGTTTTCTATTCATCCCAGTGCGACGAAGATGTACAGAGATCTTCGCCCTGATTACTGGTGGCCCTGGATGAAGCGGGATGTAGCATGGTATGTAGACCGGTGCTTGACCTGCAGGAAGGTCAAGACCGAGCACCAGAGGCCACACGACAAGATGCAACTGCTAGATATTCCTATGTGGAAATGGGAAGATATTACCATGTATTTCATCACCAAACTTCCCAGGACCGCGCGAGGAGTGGATTTCATATGGGTCATCGTGGATCAGTTGACCAAGAGTGCCCATTTCATATCGATCCGGGAGAGAATTTCGGCCGAGAAGCTGGCCGCCATTTATATTCGAGAGGTTGTAGCCCGATACGGAGTGACAGTCTCCGTCATTTCTGACAGAGATGTACGGTTCACTTCCAGAGTCTGGAAGAAATTCCACGACGAGTTGGGTACTCGTCTGCACTTTAGCACCGCTTTTCACCCGCAGACGGATGGTCAGAGCGAGCGGACCATCCAGACTTTGGAGGATATGCTGCGGGCATGTGTCTTAGACTTCGGTGGTAGCTGGGATACCTATATTCCATTAGTTGAGTTCTCCTACAACAACAACTATCACGCGAGTATCGATCGTCCTCCCTTCGAGATGTTATACGGGAGGAAGTGTAGGACCCCGATTTGCTGGGGTGAGGTTGGGCAGAGAGTCATGGGGAGTACCGAAGTGGTACTAAGACGACGGATAGGATCTAGCAGGTCCGGAGCAGGCTTCAGTCTGCTCAGAGTCGGCAGAAAAGTTATGTCGACAAGCGTCGTTCAGACCTGGAGTTCCAGGTCAGGGATATGATCCTCCTGAAGGTGTCACCTTGGAAAGGTGTCATCTGATTCAGGAATCGGGGCAAGTTAGGCCCCAGGTACATCGGTCCTTTTAAGGTTGCTGCCCGGGTGGGCAAGGTGGCGTATAGGCTGAATCTGCCAGCCTAGCTTAGTCAGATTCATAGCACCTTTCACGTCTCCCAGTTGTGGAAATGCTTGGTAGACGAATCTGCAGTGGTACCTCTTGAGGATATTCAGGTGGATGACAGTCTGAACTACATCGAGCGACCGATAGTCATTCTAGATAGGAAGACGAAGGCGCTGAGGAACAAGGAAGTGGAGCTGGTTAAGGTGTAGTGGCAGCACCGCAAGGGCTCGGAGTGGACCTGGGAGCCCGAGGACGAGATGAGGGAGCACTACCCCGAGCTTTTTCCAGACGCAATAGCAGACTTCGAGGACGAAGTCTGAAATAAGTAGGAGAGAATTGTAACATCCGTCTCTCGAGGTATTATTTAATTAAGTAATTAATATTTTTTAATTGGACTAATAATGGGACAAGTGGATTTTTGGATCAAACCTTAAGCAAGTGGGCCGAGAACTTGGGCTGCCCATAAGACATTCGTTGGGCGTAGTCTCAGTGTACGCGGGCGTAGAGGCGCCTAGGATGCGGGGGACGCGCACACGTACGCGCAGCATACCGGGAGTACGCGCAACGTACGTGAGCAGATGCCAAAACCCTAATTTTTAGGGTTTAAGACATATAAATACCCCATTATAGCCCCCCTGGCCTCCTTACCAGCCTCTTACCCTTAGAAAACCCTAGTACTCCCTCATACTCCATTGTTGTGTGTTTGAACTTTTGAGCTCATTTTTGGTGAAGAAAAGCTTGGAAGAAGAGAAGAAGAGTTGGAGAAGAAGAACTTGAGTATCTTGAGCTCAAGGATCTGGAGCTACTTCATCTATTAGCACTCAAAGGAGGTATAAAGCTCCTAACTTTCTTCTTAGAAGCTTAGATCTAGGATTATGGAGATTTGGACCTTTTTAGGTCCAAAGGTTGGATCTTTATCATGCAACTTCATTTTTGAGCTTAGGGTTGCCACCCTTGGAGCTCAAAGCCTTCCTCTAGCAGTAAAGTTTCAACCTTTAAGGCCTTTATGTAACCATGCATGAGATCTATCCATTTCTATGAAGTTAGTTGCTATTATCCAATGTTTGGGCTCATTTGGTGGGTTGCAAGCGACCAAGTGATCGACTTTATGGATCAAGACAATAAAGAGGACTTGGATCTGTAATTATAGCCTTTGTATTAGAGTATTAAGCTCTTAATGGAAAAAGTGACTTAACAAGGAAGTACGCTGGGCATACATGTAGGTACGCGCAGCGTACACACCATTTAGCTAGTACGCTTAGCGTATAGAGGAATACGCCACGCGTACTCCACAGATATGGGCTTGGCGTGTTTTGGGCCTCGGTTTGGCCCATAACTTGGATTTTGGGCCTTAGAGGGTTGGGTCTGGACTATTGGGCCCTGTGGCCCACTATAGAGCATAGTTCTGGGCCTGGGAATTTTGAATTAGAAGTATTGGGCCTTTTGGGCCATATTGGGCCATTCGTGAATTATTCATTTTGGGCTAAGGACTTATTGGACTTGTGAAAAGGCCCATTTGGAAGTGTTGGGCCCAATTTAGCAAATTAGGCCATTAGTGGGCCTTAGGGAGCCTTTGATGGGCCATGGGTGCACTGGGTTTAATAAGTTAAAATTGGGCCTTAGGAATGGTTCAAGTTAGGCCAAGGGGGTAAAATGGTCATTTTACCCTAAGTAGTGTTATAGATTCTAATTAAGTATTATTATTATAATTATGATAGCCGGGAGTCACCGAAGAAGCTGCTAGAGATTACTTCCAGTGAGATTCGACACTCAACTTTACGAGGTGAGTTACCTTCCAGTAGAAGTGGGTCTAAGGCCACAATGCCAACCCACTGGTAGGATTTGTTGTGAGATAATTGTCTTTGTGATAATTATCTAGGTTTTCTACTGTTTTATATGTTTTACATGCTAGTATAATATGATGTTATGTGTTAGTAGTAGTAAGGGGAATAGTCCCCGGTTATCGGTCGATAGGGCCAAAGGGGTAGTATAGTACCCAGCCATGCTAGACAGTATGATTATTTTTGTTATCATGTGGTAGTAGTAGGGGGTGAAATAGTCCCCATAAACCAGTCGAGATAAACCGGAGGGGTAGGTTGGACACCCCGGTATGTCTGTTAGGGGTAGGTTAGGCACCCCGATATGCCTAGCAGGGTAGGTCGGGCACCCAGATATGCCTAACAGTATGTTTATTGTATGGTATGTGGTATGATGGGGAAAGTCACTAAGCTTCGTGCTTACAGTTTACAGTTTTGTTTTTAGGTACCTCTTCATCGAAGGGGAAGGAGTCGGCACAGTAGCAGCGCATCGCACACACACTCGATTTCCGCACTATGATGTCCTTGGTATTGTACTCTGACATTATTATTATTCCATGACATGTTTTTATGACATTTGACTTATGGGTTATGAGTTGATATGATATTGATGTTGCTTTTCAGTAAATGGTTTTAATAAATTACTTAATCAAAAACGAAATTTTTGGTCTAGAAAATTGGGATGTTACAGGCTACATCATAACAAGCACGGGTAGTCATGGAGTTAGTGGAAGTAGATGTAGGAAACATAGATGAAGGAAGAGAAGATATACCATTCGATATGAGCTAAAGGTCATCTACTTATCTTTTATTTACACATGTCAAAAAACATTTATGAGGCAACAACGCTTGTGAGCACATAGAGTAAACAATACAAAAATGTCACAATATAAATTAGGTTCCCAACAATTCATTCAAAAATGCCAAACATACAAAAGTTCTAATTACAACAAACAATTATGGAGTTCATATCCCTAAACACATTTTATTGGAAGTTAATACCCCTAGACACCAGTCGTTGGGAGTTCATATCACTAGCACCACCATTTGGAGAGTTAATACCTCTAGGATCCAATGTCTAGACAATTTTCGAACCATGGCCTTATTTAATTGGGGAGTTTAGACCCCTTGGCACCAATCATGGGGAGTTCATGAACCTAAAACCACTTCATTCGTTCATACAAGAAATTAAGCAAAAAACTCAAGACATTAATGTAAAAAAGAATAAACAAGAATGTGTTCCAAATGTAAGAAAAAACTTTTATGTACTCACCTTAGTAACAAAGTATGGTTAACTAATATTATCCGCCACTTCCTTGTCTTGAACACTTGGACTCTTTTTTTCCATTTCTTATATTCATCCTATAACATTTTTTCATAATTATTAATCAATTTATCCACATAAATATTAGAGTTTTCCAACAAGTCTTTACTTGTCCAATCTTAATCAAATTCCAAGGTTCATATACCTTCTAGTTATATGAGGTAGTTATTTCAACTAGTCTCAGTTTCTCAACTATTATCTAATAACAAGAATTACATGTTTCCATGAGTTTTCACTCATATTTATATATCTCATGTTATTTTTATGATTCCATAAACAAAATATCATCATATTTCATGTTTATGTGTCATACATTAATCATTCTTAATTACTTTTGCAAATTTGCTAAAAACAATCATGACATGATACACATGTTACATTGTTCTTCTTGGTACAAATCACTCATGCATCAAGTACTTGTATCTTATCTTTGGTTCATGATAAAAGTAATCAAAACATGTAAGTTTTCACTAATTACATGTTATCTAAGGTTAATGAAAACGTATTAATGCATAATTGTCCATAAGAACACTTTTAATATATTAGGGTTCATAACCCTTTCTCATAATTCATGATGTAATCTACTTAATTTCAAGAAATAAAAATAATTACCTTGTTAATGATAGTTAATACTTTATCATCATTGAATTTCCCATAAAACAAGCACGAATTTCTTTTACACATACTAAATACACCAAGAACACACATAAAAGTGTTCTTGGTGCTCTAGAGAGGATGTTTGAAGATAGAATGATTGCTAAATGGTAGAAAACTTCCTTATTTAGGTGGGTATATGATCCCAACATATTGGGGGTACATGCGGCATGACCTGGAGGACTAAATGGTCAAATTTTTTGCACGATCCATGTGGTCCACGGGCCTTATCCGCATGAATGAGACAAAACCCACACTTTTCTCTCATGCAGTTCACATGGCTATCTATGTGACATTCCACGCCTTAGTTAAATTTCTTTATTTCTCATTTCTTGCCCAACTTTTCTTGTGATTTGATAATATTGTAACTCTTTAACATGGATTCCAATTTCTAAGATATTTATATCAATGGAAAGCTATTGAAGATTACTATAACTTATGTTTATAGACCTTAGGTTGAATATGTATAGAACTATAGTTATTAAGTCGTAAACAAGAGTCCATATTCACTTCTTCCATTGTTAAGCCTTGGATTAATCATTTTCGGATGACCATAATTCTTTCATTATTTGTCTAATTATCCTAAATATTTTTGTTATGTTCTCATTGACATAATTTCTACAACCTTCATTGATAGAGTTCCTTTTGAATAATCCTGCATTTTTTAGTTATTAAGCTTTAAAAATAATACCTTGGAATTGTATAAAATTCCAATATTTTTGAGCAGATTTTCTTCCAATTTTGCAAGCTCGTAACTTGTTCATTCCTTTACCAATTAGGTTGATCTTTTTGCATTGTTAAGACTTATATACCTTCTTTTCATTCTAGCATTTCTTATCCTTTTTAAATGCATTTTAGATTATTAAATCTCCAAAGTTGCCACTTTCATTATTTCATGAATATCTAAAATTTATGATTCTTCTAATATTACTCATACACATGTATGCATTAAATAGCCATACTAATTTAAAATAACTCATAATATGTTCAAAACATATAAAATTTCACAATTTTAAATTAAATGACCAAAATACCCTTTTGGGTACAAAATTTACATTTTAATAAGATTTCTATTATTCTCAAGGGTTTTATCATATACTTCTAACATCCTAATTACATAAATTCTAAGATGTTACATTATCAACCATTATCTTATTTGAATTTTAAAAGTGTTGATATCACAACAAAATTGTTTAATGAAATAATTTATAGAGATAGCAAATTTATAAAACATGTCATAATTATTTTGAAGGTGGTATACCCAAAGAAAATACAAAAGTTTATCTATCAATATCACATAGTATTTAATACCACTAATTCTTTGTAAATGAGAAGTCGATAAATGTAAATGAAAATTTAAAAACGTAAATGATGCAACATACTCATATAAAGAAAATGGCAACGTAAAATTTATTGATCCTACATGGATTCAAATTTCTAGACACTAGATATTGAAAAATGTTTTGACTAGGATGACCGATACATTGATCTAAAATATAAGGACCACTATAAAGTGAAGTTTGAAGCTTGGATTTGGCGAAGGGATGGAGATCACTCATGCTGTCACATCTGAGGAGTGTTTTACATGTCCGAAAATCCTTCATAAACAATGTTTTTAGGGATTTCACATCCCTACTGTGGCTCCTATGGCTCGTTACCACTTAGAATGATCCTATCAAACATTAGAGCCTTATTTAATATGTTGTAGTTTGTATTTTATTTACACCATAATGGCATAATTTTCACATTGAGATGGGTGTCTAGACATACTATCATTTCGATGCAATCACATTCATATGTACATATGAACATACTATAACACACTTTCCAAATGAACTCGTTCCCACACATAATATGCTATGTTAGGATTCATGATATTTTTATTACACAACATATAAGTAAACATATTAATACATGAAAAAATTCATAGACATTCTCATTTAAAAGCATTTGGATTCACTAGTAAAAACATTTATCATTAGTCAAGTAATTGTGAGATATACCCAAATAATATATCCTTATGTACTCACTTTGTTATTTAAGTTAAATAACTAACATTTCCACTTGTCCTTGACCTTTCTTTCTCTTTCCTTTACTCAATTCCTACAAATTTGATTCGGTAAGTTCTCAATAAGCTAACAATATTTTCTCATGATCAATACTCTTTTTATAATTAGTTTGATTATTTTCTTCTTTCAATCCATAATGACAAATCTTTGAATAAGATATCATCCCATAATTTGATCATTTTATAATACTCGTGAATGGTGTAAGTATTTTACACCAATATCCTTGCTAACAAACTATAAGAACATTAAGAAATCTACTCATTTAAACTTGTATACTTTCAATATAGTTTATGAGTATGTAACCATACAATCTTTGTCCAATACATGTTATTTATTGTGAATAACATGCTTACTCAACTTGGATTGTAATCATCTAACCATATTTTTACAATATAATCAAACCTTTATGGTGCATAGATGCTTCAATAATTCTAAAACCAAAACCATACAAAATGAAGATAATTTCTCCTTACCTTGATTTCTAGGGTTTGATGAAAAAGCCATTTGTTTTTCCTTTGATTCTTCTTAAAAATCGATTTCATACAATAGGCTAACCAAGAACACACACTTAATCTCTAGAGACATTTTGAGTTGTAAATGACCAAAAAAGAGACAATTATGTTTAAAAATCAAGGGTCAACAACGTTGAATATGTGCAAGCCACTTGTAAATTGTAGAACACCGATATACCGATTTGGTGTCAAATTGTAGAACATTGTGTATGCATGGGTCCTACATACCCATATAATATAAGGGTATCTACAGTCGGTGATTGACTCAACCAGTTGACTCGCTTTGTTCGATTTTCATTTTTTATAAACTTTGAATAACCCTAGTAACTTCCTCACACGAACTATAATTGATCTGATTATTTTGACATTATGTTCTTTTTAGCGAGGTCTTTCCACTGATATACTAAAATCAATATTTTCACATTATAAATTCACCCTTTCAAAGCTCTAAAGTAGGTCTCTCAAGTTGTTGGGAAATTTTTCCCGAACTTAGAAATTTTCTTACATTATCTCTATTTATGCATATTTTTTCTGCAACTGTAAATGTCCATAACTCTCTCATATGGACTTAGATTTGGTTGATTATTTTAGATATATATTCCTTTTCATGTCAACTACAACTTTCATTTAAAAATCAACTACATACAAGTTCTAACTTTCGGGTTACAAGGCCATGATTTCATAAACATAGGGTGTTGCATACTTGTTAATATTGTTAATATTCTTTACATTCTTAATATTCTTTATACATGTTAATATTCTTAACTTGTAAATATTTATTCATTATTAAAATTATTTACATTTATCTAAAAACTCATAGCTCTCATTAAAAAAATTCACTTACTAATTAATTATTTAAAATGATCATATGACCCTTTTTACATATTAAGCGCTCTAAGAACTATATCATCTATTCTAAGATATTTAATTTAACTACTTTTAAGTCCTAAATACTTAACTTAAGGAAGTTACAACACATTTTGGAGGATGCGACGGTGTGGAGAAAAGATAAAACGATGCATGTTACGAGGGAGAAGGGGGAAAGGTCACAAAATAAATCGTTTAGAAGGTTATCACTGTTGAATCGTTTAGAGCCTTGCTGAATCGGTCAGGGTAATTCTTTTTTAAGCAAAATCCCTTAATGATTAATAGTTAAAGATCAACTTTTAATGGAACCATTAAAAGGTATACCAAATAGCCCATCATTATAAATAATATTTATCTAAAATCGTTTCTTTCATATAACACAACAACAACAAACCCCGTAAATCCCATAGGATGGGGGAGGGGAGATAGATATCTCTAGCCATGCCCCCGGTAGAGAGAGATTATGTCACATATAAAATATCTAACATATAAACATACGGGAACTTATAAAAGATGTAAAAAAAAGTAAAGATTAAGTCAAGGTGAGTAGTAAGACAACTAGAAAGATAAAATCATAATACAACTAAAATATGATAACTTGCAAAATAGATAAAAAAAAATAGAAAGTAAGTCAAGATGATCATAAAGTCAAAGTATAAATAAATCATCAAATGAACATATGAGCAGGATGTAGGTATCACCAATATACATTAGTAAATTAACACATAAGAGGGAAAGTCTATTCATATATTATAATTTTAAGACTCCATTTCCTCCTATCTAAGGTCATGTTCTAAAAAAGAGTAAGCTCATGCATATCTAGCCTAAAATTATCCTCTCATTTCTTTCTAGGATGTCCCTTCCTCCTCCTTCCATTAATCAAAATTGACTATATCATGTTTACTATTGTTGATGATAGCCTCCTTTGGGCATGTCTATACCACCTCAAACATCCTTCCTTTAATTTTTTTAGTAATATGTGTGATTCCCAATAAAATTTGGATAACTGCATTTAGTATCCCATCCAAGAAAATTCTACCATAAATCAACCTCAACATCCTCATTTATACAACTTTCATCGTCCTCTTTTGGTCCTTCTTAGTTGGCCAACTTTCAATTTTGTACATCATGGAAAATATAATAGCTAACTTGAAGCTTTTACCCTTCAACTTTAGTTGGACCTTCCTGCCACACAAGAATCCTGAGGATGCCCTCCACTTTTACCATCACATATTTATACAATGGGTGATGTCTACCTCTACGCCCATCCTTTATGTATCATAGACCTTAAATACTTGCAAATGTTCTTTGTGATAAGATCTTGATACCCCTATATTTACATCTAATCTTTTTTTGTTTTCCTTCCCTCTGAAATTGAATAAAAGATACTTCATTTAACAATGTTAATCCTTATCCATTTCTCATTTGATATTAACCTCCAGGTTTCCACTCGTGCATTCAACTCAATCCTAGACTCAGCTACCTACATAGTAATAAAAAGAATATACACTAATGCATTTCCCCTAGATCTCACAAGACATCTCATCCAAGATCAAGATGGAGATATAAAGAATGAGGATTAAACCCTAAAAAAGTCCAATTTCATTTGGAACAACTTCTTGAATCCAATAGGAATCTAAACGTTGGTCATATGCTTGGAGTATATATCATGATTCATTAATAGTCCTTACATATCTTCTTAAACTCCTCTAGCATGTAAGGTCCTCTAAATCGTCTCTCAAGGGACACCATCATATGCCTTTTTCAGGTCAATAAACATCATATGGAGATCCCTATTTTATTCTATATATTTATGAATAAGACTTCTAAAGTGATGCATCGCCTTATTAGTCAACCTCTCATGCATGAAGCCAAATGAGTTTTTTGTAATTGTCATCATGCCATGAAACCTTGCCTCCAAACTGTCTTCTATAGTTTCATGCTATGAGTGAGTAGTTTAATACCTCAATAGTTCTTGCAAATTTTAGGCATCACCTTTGTTCTTTATATATTAGGATTACATTAATTAAAATATACTCCTCAAGCATCTTGGTGATCTCTAGGATAATGTTAAATAATTTTTTCAGCCACCTAACACCTTTCTCTCCAATGACACTATCATGTAGTAATTGGAATCTGATCTAGACCTACGACTTTGTTCCGTCCCATCTTCCTTAAATCCATTTTCACTTCATTGCTATTAATCTTTAAGAAAGAACCCTCATCGTCAGCTTAGGTCCTTCCTAAAACTCTTCTACAATCGTATCTCTTACAATAAAAGAACTATCATGATATAAATAATGAAAATATTTACTCTATTTCATCCTTCATTAGAACATGGTCATTGTCGTCCTTAATAAACCTACCATTCCTTAGGTCTCTTTTTCTTCTTTCTTTGGCTTTAGCCACTATTTTCTTTGCCTCCTAATAGGACTCCTTGTACCTTTCTTTTTCCCTAATTATTTCTTTGTCCATGCTAGACTCTAAAACTCATTAAAGAGAACATGTTTTACCCTAACCTTTGCTTTGACATCCTCGCTCTTTTACTATAATTCTCTATTCTTCTTAAAATTCCTTGACAACATCCAAAGAGTGTCTTTAGCTACCTCTCTGATGTTTTTGGTCACATTATCCTATAATTGGTATATACTTATTGTATGTACATCACTAGCTATGTCTCCATAAACCACCTTATCCTTAAAACCCTTAATTGTTGATCCATCTATATTTTTCAAAATAGTGATCATGTAACATCCCAATTTTTACCACAAAAATTTTCATTTTTAATTATAGAAAAACCCCAAATATCATAAAAACCAAGTAAATAAAATCCCAGGTATATCAAATACAAACATCCCAATCATAGTATCAAGATGCAGAATCATAAAAATCTACAAGCCGAAGTGTACAGTTGAGCCTTCGACTTTTTGCGATCATCTGAAGTACCTGAAACACATTAATCCACAACTGTACGCACAAAGATTAGTGAGTCATTACCAAAATATCCATACAACACATCATAACAAACAATTATGGGTTATCAGCAATCTTGGGGATTATCGACAATCCTAGTGAGCTAACAGCACGCCCAGTGGATTATGAACATGTTTCAGGGGTTATCAGTAATCTTGGGGATTTTCAACATTCCCAAAGTTGTCATCAATTCAGTTCAATTCACATATAACAATAATCATCAATTAAGACCCAGCTGGTCACATACATAAATACCATACATGTAACTATAGTGAGAAGACTCACCTCATGAATAACAGCTAAAAATACCACAATTCTCACACATAAGGAAGACAAGAGCAAAAAGACACCTAATAGCAACAAATAAATACCCTCTTAGTCTACACCCTAAAACCCTAGTTTGATCCAAAAAGTCAACCATGGTCAAAAGTTAACACTTTGTTCAACTACAGCCGATTTTCACGTCGTGACCACCCATGGGTCACGTCGTGACAGAGCCAGAACAAAATAGTCGCAGACACACCCCTCATCACGACGTGACACACAACTCGTCACGTCGTGAGATCTGTTCTGACTTGAACACTAACTATGTCAACCCAAAGGACCATAAAAAGAGAGAAACAAGACCAAAAGGACCATAAAAATCTTGTATTTTTAGTCATGCATGGCCAATGCATGACTTGAACACTAACTATGTCAATAAAGAGAGAAACAAGACCAAAAACTCAATCTTGCTGTCCAAGTTGCTAGTTTTATAGATCCTATGCATGCTACCCAACCCAACCATGAAGAAAAGTGAATAAAAATTGGATCTAGCATGCTTAAATGTGAAAGGAAAAAGCTTTAGGACTTACAAAGGTCCATAAACAAAACAAGGTGGTGAGGAGGAGAATTGCTTGCCAAGATAATACATAAAAGGAGCCTTCTTCTTCTTCAACAATGAGCTAAAAACCACCAAAAGAGCTCTTCAAGGTCACAAAGCAAGTTAACTTTGATTTGGGCAGGAGGGATGTGATGCAGGTTGAGGGTGTGCAAAGCCTAGCCCCTCACTTCCTTTAAATAGGGCGCAAAACACGGAATTAGGGTTAACCCGTCGTCACATCGTGACCACCTATGGGTCACATTGTGACTAGCAAGGATGGACACGCGTCTGTGCATTGATGGTCACATCGTGAGGCTTCCTTCCTCACGTTGTCACCACCTAATATTCGAGGTTTAACATCTTTAAATGAATCAAAAGCATAAAAGATCATATACCTGAATCATGTGTTAAAACTCTCCCCCACTAGGACTGAATTTTACCCTCGAAATCCTCAACTGGAAACAGCTCTGGGTAGTTCTTATGCATCTCTGCCTCGGACTCCTACGTCCACTCTGAACCCTTTCGGTGCTGCCACTGCACCTTGACCAAGGGTACCACCTTATTGCGCAAGGCCTTCATTTTTCCATCAAGAATCGCCATCGGTCACTCAACGTTGTTTAGGTGATCTTCAACCTGAATATCATCCAAAGGAACGACAACAGAATCATCAGTCAAACATTTCCTCGGATGGGAGATGTGAATAGTGCTATGAATATGGCTCAACTCCTCCAGAAGGTCCAATCAGTATGCTACTCTGCCCACACTCGCCATAACTCAAAACAAACCGATAAACATGGGGCCTGAATTTTACCGCTTCCTGATTCGAATAACGCCTTTCCAAGGTGACACATTTAGGAGTACCATATCCCTGACATGAAATTCCTACATAAATCGACGTCGGGTTGTGTAGCTCTTCTATCGGCTTTAGGTTGTCTAAAGTCTCTGTCTAACCTTTTGTACGAGCTCCGTCTTCTTGAGTACTATCTCCGTGTTTCCCATGATCCTCTGACCAACCTCTCCCTAACAAATCGGGGTCCGACATTTCCTCTTATAGAGAAGCTCGAAGGGAGGCATACTAATGTTGGAGTGATAGTTGTTGTTGTATGAAAATTCATCCAAGGGAAGGTAAGAGTCCCAAATCCCACCGAAGTCCAAGATGCACGCCCTCAACATGTCCTCGAGCGTCTGGATGATCCACTCGCTCTGCCTGTCCATCTGTGGATGGTAAGCGGTGCTAAAGTGCAACTGGGTACCCAACTCCTCATGGAACCTCTTCCAAAACCTGGAAGTGAAACGAACATCTTGATCTGAAACAATTGAAGTAGGCACACCATCGTGAGTAACCACCTCACGAACATAAATGTTAGCTAATTTCTCAGCCGAAGAACTCTCCTAGATAGCCAAAAAGTGAGAACTCTTGGTCAACCGATTGACCAACACCCAAATAGCGTCAAATCCCTTTGTAGTCTTTAGTAATTCCGTGATGAAATCCATGGTGATTTTCTCCTATTTCCACAATGGCACCTCCAGGGACTGCAATTTTCCGTGAGGGCGCTGATGTTCGGCCTTGACCTTCCAGCAGGTCAAGCAATACTCCACGAACTAGGCTATATCTCTCTTCATACGTGGCCACTAATAACTATGTCTCAGATCATGATATATCTTTGTTTCCCCATATGAATAGAAAATTTGAATTGTGTGTCTCATCCATCAAAATATGTTGGGTGCCACTCTGTAACATCCCGTTATTTTCTGTTTGTAAAGTCAACTCTGGTCAACCAAAGTCAAACAAAGGTCAACTAAAGTCCTTTTTATTGTTTGGGTTTTTAATTAAGGTTATGAAATACCTTTAATTGCTAAAATCCTTATAATATCCATAGTTGAAAATTGGAAGGAAAATGTTTGAAAAACCGAGAAACTTTGCATACTATTCATTGCTTGGACCGTAAACACTTTGGACCGCAAAGAGTTTACGACCGTCAACGCTTCAGACCGTAAACTCCTCGTAGGCCGTAAACGAGGCTTCGGCCGTAAACTGCTAACCGACTTCGGACCGTAAACTCCTCAGCCGTAAACCCTCGCATATATATATATATATATATATATATATATATATATATATATATATATATATATATATATATATATATATATATATATATATATATATAGATTTTCTTCATTTTTCCTTCATTTCTCATATCCTCCAGTCAATAACTCTCAAATTCTCTCAAGTATCATCAAGAACACCTCTAATTCTCACCAAATAAGTAAGTGTTCCTTTTATTCATTTTTTGATACTATGCTTAATCTAGTAAAACCTTATGATTTCATCCATGAAATCATCTCTTTTGGCTAGATCTTCAAGAACACCAAGAACACATACTAGTTCTTTAGACTGTGAACACCTCATTCAAGCTTCAAAAAGTAAGTATACATCCTAATACTAGTTATTCTATAGAAGCTCATAACATACACCCTTGAAATCAACCATTTCCCAAGAACATAAGAGTTTATGGCCATGAGCATCTTCCTTGGCCGTAAACTCAAGATCTTCTTAGGTCGTAAACATCATTGGTCGTAAACTCCATGGCCGTGAACACATTGTGTGGCCGTAAACCCCTTTAGAACAATCACATGTGATTGTAACACTTAAATTCAAGTGTTTCCTAGTCCCTAAAGTGGTTTCCTATCATAATTAGTTGTTATATACACTAATTATATCCATATATCTATCATTATATGCTAATAGGATCCGTTGTGTTCAAGACTTCACTTGACACTTAGCATCCTACACCGATTATACATTTGAATAACTTACAACAGGTGAGTTTATACCCCCGTATTTTCATAGTTTTTACTGTTTTAGGGGGGGGGGGAGGGGGGAATACAAGTCTAACACAAAGTTTTTGTGTTATAAACAAGTGATTTCAATTATCTTATCAAAATAGATTTCATTTATTATCAAATCAAATGGTTTTCAATGATTGTTTCAAAACGACATCAAGTCACTAAAATGAATTTCAAAATATTAAACTTCTTTTTAAATGTTTTATAAACTTATATTTTTCCCCAAAAATCATACTAGTATACATATATTTATATAAATAAGATTTAAAAGATTTAGGACTGATAACCCACTTTGGTTCCTTTTCCTTGTTTGGATGTGGGATTACAAGTATCAGTTATTTGTCCGAGTGTCATTTAAATTTTACTTATATATATTTGTATATGTATACAAGTATAAAAGTTTGTTCATTTAGTTTCAATTACCCTTTGTAACAAGTTGAGCAAGGGGCTGCATTCATGAATACTAAGTATCAATACATAAAGTACATATAAATTATAACAGGTATAATTTATGATTCACAGAACATTAATTCATGATTCAAGCATACTAGACTACATTGTTTTACAAAAACAAAGGTTTAATTCAAAACTATCCAAGCGTATACATTCTTTCAGAAACATGTTAAGAGTACTAATTCAAGAACATACTATTAATCATTTATTTCAGAATGATTGGGTTTTCATAACTATTATACATGTAACGTTTATATGATTTTATGAGTCAAGTAGTACAGATTGTTTAATTCATTTAAACAATATAGTAAAGTCCTGACATTATAACCAGAATCTCCAGCTGGGGATCGAAACAATGTGTGTATAGATCTATATTGGGATTGACAACCCCACACTCAGACTGCTAGCTACAGTCAGGCATACACGCCTGTGAGTGACAAATTGTTATCAACATGTGTTCAGCGCACTCATAGCGTTGGGTCAGGCCATCTAGTTAGTATGGTTATAATAACTCATTAAAAGATATTAACAATACGTTAGTGTATAATTAATTAAACTTGTGTACTATTTCAAAGTACTAGTTTACAAGATACAGTTTACAGTCTTACATTACAGTTTACAATAACAGTTGATGAATTCAGACATACTCTCAGATACACGTTTACAAAAGGATTACAAATACAGAACATTGGTTTACAAATAGAACAGTTTTATGCAACTAAAACTACTCGTCACAATACAACAGAAAATATAGGATTTTCTGGAAACAGTTTACATATTCAAGAAACAGAAGACATTCTTTCAGAACATAAATACTTATGCACTCACTCAACTTTATGTTGATACTCTCTTTTCAAATTACTTGTATTCTCAGGGAACCAGTAGACAGGTACTCCCCATGCTTTTGAGAAGATGGAGCTATTTATGTCTTGTCTTCTTCTTTTGAACAACTATTTAGTTTCAGTATACAATGTTGGAACACATGTAAATACTTATACTCTTAAATACAGTGGTTGTTTGTACTCTGATTACTATAATGCATGTGTTGTGATACTACAAATGAAGTCCTCCACCCCCGGACGTTTTTGCCATCTGGTTTGGGGTGTGACAGATTGGTATCAGAGCATTGTTTATAGTGAACTCAGTATATCAATCCATAAAAGATATACAAACTATAAATATATTTGGGGCCAAGAGCTCTGACTGCAAGTATACTTTTAAAAATTTAAGTATTTTTACAAGAAGTATACTACCACTCATACTTACAAGTACAGTATCACAATCATAAGAACTTAAAAGTATTTGGATGTTGAACATTACAGTCAAACCTGGACAGTTATGTAATCATATATGGGGTTAATATAGCCTGATCAACTATATTGATTTGAGATATGACCAACATGTGTTTGGGAGTGATAGTGGTGTTGCGACATGTCTAAAACTTACCATGCATATTCAGAAGAACTCTAGAACAGAACATAAAGATTAAAATACTATAAGGGTATTTTAGGCACTACATACTAAAAATAAACATGTGAAAACAATAGAACAATTAAGGGTAGAACTATAAATATTAAGGGTATATTACAATTATATATAATTAAGGTATTATATACTTAGAATATGTGATCTAGCTTCATTTCCTGTTCCTTGTTTGGTTGTGGATTTAGAGCTGGGTCAGTTAATCAAAGGTCGAATATACCCAAGTTATATATAATTAGTATACACTTCATAGTTATAGTAATATCTAGAACAAGATATAAAGAATACATTATTTGTTAACTGTAGGTCTCTCTCGTAGAAACTTATATTCTTAATCAATCGTTACTAACTATATTCTATATCTCTTATCCCTATTCTCGCTTAGATAAAAATGGCTGGATTTCACTTACCCGGAGACCCTTATTTCCCCGATCAAGAACAAGATGCAGAGCCAGAAGAAAATCACGAAATTCCCTTAGATGATGATTTTGCAGAAAACTTTCCTGAAGACAATGATTCCGAATCAGAAGCCTATAATCCACCACCAATAGCCCAAAACCCCAACCCTCGTCCAACTTTCCAAGGTCCGACGCCTTTGTGGGTAGAAAGTCTGGAAACATGGAGTCAAGAACAGGGTCAACCCATGCCATACAACGGAGACAGAAGCTTCTACAACCTGATCGAAGGAGGCTCAACAGACAGAGTCCTACCGATTCTAGTCCGCAGGGTTGCTTCTAATGAAATACAGGGTAGGACAACTATCAACCGAATCATGGAGGTTGATGCCAATACAGGAGTTAATACGGTCCGCATTCGTCGTCTTGAATATGCTCACGAGAGAGTTATGAGGGACAATGAGTCTCTATTACAAGCATTAGCTGAAACTCGAGCTGAAGTCATAGAACTCCGAGCACGTCTGACAGTGTATGAAAGACATCTGCTTGCTATGGACCGTCAACTGGCTGAGTTGAGGTTTCGTCCAAGAGATACCCGTTGCCAGTAGAAGATACTCTACTCATTTCCTATTCACTCTTTTGGTTATAGTTAAGTGTACGGATAGGTGTTAGCGTTATTTTTCATGTTTTCCAGTAAGACCACGAAAATTTTATTTTTTCGGTAGGTCTGTATGATGTCGATATTTCCTCAGAATTTGGTGTATTGTAGACCTGGTTAAGGTCAAGTTTTCTAGACTCTATGTATTCAATATGCCAATGTAATCGGCATGCATTTTCACAACCTTTGAAAAATAACCATTCAATTTCATATCTTTCTGTTACAAGTTGTACTTGTCGTAGACTTCTATTTCCAATTCATTACAAGATTAGTGTTGAACTATATGTTTTAGTTCAGAGATATCAAAATTCATATTCACTCTTGATATCTTACCCTGTTTGTATCTTTTTACTGGTATAGAAAAAGATGACTCCTCGTAGAAATCCAAGACATCGCAATGTAAATGAACCACCGGTGCCACCTCCACCACCACCTCCTCAGTTCGACCCCGCTATGTTCCAAGCGGCGGTCACGGCGGCTGTAGCTGCTGCCATGTCTCATATCCATACTGTTGGAGATAGTGTCTAAGTCCATAACTATATTTGGTATGTACTTGACCCGAGCCGGCATGATCCATTTGGGTTGCACTTCACCCGAACAATTTACGGATAATCTTTTGAGAATAGTATAAGTTATGATTTATTAATATATTATAAGTTCTAATATATTAATATAAAATCATATTATTTAATTAGTATTGATCTATAATTAATTTAGAATTAATTTAGAGATCAAAAGTATGACTAATTAAATATGGGCTCTTGTATTTATATAGTGTGGGCTAATGCTTATTTGGAATGGGCTAGGCTTGCATGGAAAGTCCATGGATACTCCATGGAGCTTTAACCCATGGATCTCATGGAAATGAAAAGACATGGGTATTAGGGTTTACATGGATGTAACCCTAATCCACCACACTATATAAAGGAGGCTTTGGTTCTTGAAATTGCACTAGTTGATGTGTGTAAACTAAGAGGGCCGATTTCAAGAAGTTTGTGACTATTCTCTCAAGTTTCCAAGTTTGTGGTGATTTGTGACTTCCATTTGAGGCATCCACATTATTGGTGCTAGGCTCTAAAACTCCAAGCAATCAATTACTACTACAAGGTAAGTAATTCTACTAGTTTTATTTGATTCAAGTACCCCATGCCATGCTAGTGAGGATAAGAACCTTGGAAAAATAATTATTTGCATGTATCTTAGTCAAACATAGATCCAAGGTTTCTAGGGTTGCATGTACACCATAGGAGTGTTAGAATGCTGAAAACCCATCACATACTCCTGGTGCTAGTGGATCGGGAGCTGGTACAAATCCTTCTAACCATGGCGAGAGTCATGGGTACTCGCGAGAGTGCACTTACAAAGATTTTTCCAATGCCAAACCCAGGACCTTTAATGGAACCGGGGGAGTTATGGCATAAAGACAGTGGATAGAAAAGACAGAAGCAATTTTCGAAATCTGTGCCTGTCCAGAGAGCAGCAAGGTCAAGTTCGCTGCTTGTACTTTTTCGGAAAGGGCTTTAACATGGTGGAATGGCCATGTTAAGTCACTCACTCTGGTAGTGGCTAATTCGATAAGCTGGGAGAACTTCAAAGCCATGCTTATGCGGGAATATTGTCCGTGAGGCGAAGTTCAGAAACTTGAGCAGGAACTTTAGGGTCTTTCAATGGTTGGTTCTGATATATCAACCTATACCAGTAGATTCTGTGATCTGGCAATTCTTTGTCCGGATATGGTTTCTCTGGAGATCAAGAAGATTGAGAGATATATTTGGGGACTGTCGCCCCAAATTCAATCAAGTGTTTTAGCTTCGAGGCCTGTTACTTTCGACAGTGCCAAAGAGCTGGCACAATCTCTTATCGACCACGGATCCCATCAGCACTCAATGGTTGCTATGTCGGAACAACCAAAAGGAAACAACAACAACAATAACAACAACAACAGCCAGAAGGTTCGGAACAAGAGGAAGGGCAAGTTTTCACAAGATTCCTCAAAGAAGCAACAACGGGTTGCAGTCAATGCAGCGACTCTACCTGCTGCTGTTCTTGTTAATCTAGCACCAACCAAGCCATATGCTGGTAATCTCCCTAAGTGCAACAAATGCAGTTATCATCATAATGGTAATTGCAGATAAATGCAGTGTCGTAACTACAACAGAAAAGGACATACTGCTCGATTCTGTAGAGCACCACCTCAACCACTTAACCAAATACATGCTGCTGGAGTAGGTCAAGCGTGCTATAATTGTGGTGAAATAGGACATTTCAAGAAAGATTGTCCTAAAGCTAGAAATATTGGTGGAGTTGGGAGAATTTTAGCCCTGGGTCACGAAGAAGCAGTGGCCAACCCAGCTGTAGTCACGGGTACATTCCTTCTCAACAATACTTATGCATGCATTCTATTTGACTGTGGTGCTGAGAAGAGCTTTGTGAGCCATAATTTCAAACTATTGTTAAATCAAAACTCCCAACCATTAAAGAAACATTCATAGTCGAAATGGCTAACGGGAAATCTGAATCCTCCAACGATATATACATAGGATGTACTCTTACCTTGAATAAATTTTCGTTCCTAATAGACCTTATGCCGGTCTCTATCAAAAGTTTCGACGCCATAATAGGTATGGATTGGTTGTGTCCTAACCATGTTGACATCCTATGTTATGAAAGAGTCATTCATCTGAAATTGCCAACTAACGAAACTCTTTTTATTTACGGCGACAAACCCGGAACGAACCTCCATATCATTTCTTGTATCAAGGCACAGAAGTACCTTTGCAAAGAGTACTGTGCTTTCTTAGCTCACGTGGTAGACAAGAAGCAAGAAGTGAAAGACATATCGAGCATTCCTGAAGTCTGCAACTTTCCCGAAATTTTTCCCGATGATCTTCCAGGAGTGCCTCCTGAACGACAAGTCGAGTTCAGAATCGACTTAATTCCAGGGGCTACCCCAGTAGCCAAATCTCCCTATCATCTTGCACCTTCTAAAATGCAGGAATTATCCAGTCAGCTTAACGAACTCCTTAGTAAAGGTTTCATAAGACTAAGCTTCTCACCCCGGGGAGCACCGGTCTTGTTTGTGAAGAAGAAGGATGGATCATTCCGTATGTGCATAGACTACCGCGAGCTGAATAAACTTACCATAAAGAATCGATACCCTCTGCCTCGCATAGATGATCTGTTCGATCAACTTCAGGGTGCGAGCTACTTCTCTAAAATAGACTTAAGATCCGGGTATCACCAGTTACGGATTTTGGAGGATGATATTCCCAAAAACACGTTCAGAACTCGTTATGGTCATTATGAATTCGTTGTGATGCCATTTGGATTGACGAATGCACCTGCTGTGTTCATGGATCTAATGAACAGAGTGTGTCGTCCATTCCTGGAAAAATTCGTCATAGTCTTCATTGACGACATCCTTATCTACTCAAGAAGTGAAGAAGATCATAGCCAACATCTTCGTCAAATATTGCAAATTCTTAGAACAGAGAAACTCTATGCAAAGTTTTCAAAGTGTGAATTTTGGATCAGGAAGGTTGAATTCCTAGGTCACGTGGTCACTTCTGAAGGAATACAGGTCGACCCTTCCAAAATTAAGGCAATTGAAAACTGGTCAGCACCCAAAACACCTACATAAATTCATCAATTCTTAGGTCTTGCTGGCTATTATCGCAGATTCATCTAGAATTTCTCTCAAATAGCTAAACCTCTTACCACCCTGACGCAAAAGGGTGTAACTTTTAGCTGGAGAGAAAAACAAGAAACAGCGTCCCAAAAGCTGAAACGAGCTTTGTATAGTGCACCAATCCTGTCTCTCCCTGGAGGGACAGAGGATTTCGTAGTGTACTGTGATGCTTCTAATTAAGGACTTGGATGTGTTCTTATGCAAAGAGGAAAGGTGATATCCTATGCCTCAAGACAGCTAAAGACACATGAAGTCAACTATACAACACATGGCCTTGAACTAGGAGCAGTGGTATTCGCTCTGAAGATCTAGAGACATTACTTATATGGAACGAAATGCACAGTATTCACGGACCATAAAAGTCTCCAGCACATCTTCAATCAGAAAGAGCTAAACATGAGACAACGACGATGGGTAGAGCTATTGAACGACTACGATTGTGAGATACTTTATCACCCTGGTAAAGCTAACGTAGTAGCTGACGCCCTTAGTAGAAAAGAATACTCGGGACGCCAAGTAAAAAGTCGTTGACCATGACAATCCATTCACATCTTTCCAAACAAATCAGAGAGGCTCAACTCGAGGCCTTAAAACCTGAAAACGTGGCAGGTGAAACTTTGAGAGGAGTGAAGTACCTTTGCAAAGAGTACTGTGCTTTCTTAGCTTACGTGGTAGACAAGAAGCAAGAAGTGAAAGACATATCGAGCATTCCTGAAGTCTGCAACTTTCCCGACATTTTTCCCGATGATCTTCCAGGAGTGCCTCCTGAACGACAAGTCGAGTTCAGAATCGACTTAATTCCAGGGGCTACCCCAGTAGCCAAATCTCCCTATCGTCTTGCACCTTCTAAAATGCAGGAATTATCCAGTCAGCTTAACGAACTCCTTAGTAAAGGTTTCATAAGACTAAGCTTCTCACCCCGGGGAGCACCGGTCTTGTTTGTGAAGAAGAAGGATGGATCATTCCGTATGTGCATAGACTACCGCGAGCTGAATAAACTTACCATAAAGAATCGATACCCTCTGCCTCGTATATATGATCTGTTCGATCAACTTCAGGGTGCGAGCTACTTCTCTAAAATAGACTTAAGATCCGGGTATCACCAGTTACGGATTTTGGAGGATGACATTCCCAAAAACGCGTTCAGAACTCGTTATGGTCATTATGAATTCGTTGTGATGCCATTTGGATTGACGAATGCACCTGCTGTGTTCATGGATCTAATGAACAGAGTGTGTCGTCCATTCCTGGAGAAATTCGTCATAGTATTCATTGACGACATCCTTATCTACTCAAGAAGTGAAGAAGATCATAGCCAACATCTTCGTCAAATATTGCAAATTCTTAGAACAGAGAAACTCTATGCAAAGTTTTCAAAGTGTGAATTTTGGATCAGGAAGGTTGAATTCCTAGGTCACGTGGTCAGTTCTGAAGGAATACACGTCGACCCTTCCAAAATTAAGGCAATTGAAAACTGGTCAGCACCCAAAACACCTACAGAAATTCGTCAATTCTTAGGTCTTGCTGGCTATTATCGCAGATTCATCTAGAATTTCTCTCGAATAGCTAAACCTCTTACCACCCTGACGCAAAAGGGTGTAACTTTTAGCTGGAGAGAAAAACAAGAAACAACGTTCCAAACGCTGAAACGAGCTTTGTATAGTGCACCAATCCTGTCTCTCCCTGGAGGGACAGAGGATTTCGTAGTGTACTGTGATGCTTCTAATTAAGGACTTGGCTGTGTTCTTATGCAAAGAGGAAAGGTGATATCCTATGCCTCAAGACATCTAAAGACACATGAAGTCAACTATACAACACATGACCTTGAACTAGGAGCAGTGCTATTCGCTCTGAAGATCTAGAGACATTACTTATATGGAACGAAATGCACAGTATTCACGGACCATAAAAGTCTCCAGCACATCTTCAATCAGAAAGAGCTAAACATGAGACAACGACGATGGGTAGAGCTAATGAACGACTACGATTGTGAGATACTTTATCACCCTGGTAAAGCTAACGTAGTAGCTGACGCCCTTAGTAGAAAAGAATAATCGGGACGCCGAGTAAAGTCGTTGACCATGAAAATCCATTCACATCTGTCCACACAAATCAGAGAGGCTCAACTCGAGGCCTTAAAACCTGAAAACGTGGCAGGTGAAACTTTGAGAGGAGTGAAGTACCTTTGCAAAGAGTACTGTGCTTTCTTAGCTCACGTGGTAGACAAGAAGCAAGAAGTGAAAGACATATCGAGCATTCCTGAAGTCTGCAACTTTCCTGACATTTTTCCCGATGATCTTCCAGGAGTGCCTCCTGAACGACAAGTCGAGTTCAGAATCGACTTAATTCCAAGGGCCAAATCTCCCTATCGTCTTGCACCTTCTAAAATGCAGGAATTATCCAGTCAGCTTAACGAACTCCTTAGTAAAGGTTTCATAAGACTAAGCTTCTCACCCCGGGGAGCACCGGTCTTGTTTGTGAAGAAGAAGGATGGATCATTCCGTATATGCATAGACTACCGCGAGCTGAATAAACTTACCATAAAGAATCGATACCCTCTGCCTCGCATACATGATCTGTTCGATCAACTTCAGGGTGCGAGCTACTTCTCTAAAATAGACTTAACATCTGGGTATCACCAGTTACGGATTTTGGAGGATGACATTCCCAAAACCGCGTTCAGAACTCGTTATGGTCATTATGAATTCGTAGTGATACCATTCGGATTGACGAATGCACCTGCTGTGTTCATGGATCTAATGAACAGAGTGTGTCGTCCATTCCTGGAAAAATTCGTCATAGTCTTCATTGACGACATCCTTATCTACTCAAGAAGTGAAGAAGATCATAACCAACATCTTCGTCAAATATTGTAAATTCTTAGAACAGAGAAACTCTATGCAAAGTTTTCAAAGTGTGAATTTTGGATCAGGAAGGTTGAATTCCTAGGTCACGTGGTCAGTTCTGAAGGAATACACGTCGACCCTTCCAAAATTAAGGCAATTGAAAACTGGTCAGCACCCAAAACACCTACAGAAATTCGTCAATTCTTAGGTCTTGCTGGCTATTATCGCAGATTCATCCAGACTTTCTCTCGAATAGCTAAACCTCTTACCACCCTGACGCAAAAGGGTGTAACTTTTAGCTGGAGAGAAAAACAAGAAACAGCGTTCCAAACGCTGAAACGAGCTTTGTATAGTGCACCAATCATGTCTCTCCCTGGAGGGACAGAGGATTTCGTAGTGTACTGTGATGCTTCTAATTAAGGACTTGGATGTGTTCTTATGCAAAGAGGAAAGGTGATATCCTATGCCTCAAGACAGCTAAAGACACATGAAGTCAACTATACAACACATGACCTTGAACTAGGAGCAGTGGTATTCGCTCTGAAGATCTAGAGACATTACTTATATGGAATGAAATGCACAGTATTCACGGACCATAAAAGTCTCCAGCACATCTTCAATTAGAAAGAGCTAAACATGAGACAACGACGATGGGTAGAACTATTGAACGACTACGATTGTGAGATACTTTATCACCCTGGTAAAGCTAACGTAGTAGCTGACGTCCTTAGTAGAAAAGAATACTCGGGACGCTGAGTAAAGTCGTTGACCATGACAATCCATTCACATCTGTCCACACAAATCAGAGAGGCTCAACTCGAGGCCTTAAAACCTGAAAACATGGCAGGTGAAACTTTGAGAGGAGTGAAGTACCTTTGCAAAGAGTACTGTGCTTTCTTAGCTCACGTGGTAGACAAGAAGCAAGAAGTGAAAGACATATCGAGCATTCCTGAAGTCTGCAACTTTCCCGAAATTTTTCCCGATGATCTTCCAGGAGTGCCTCCTGAACGACAAGTCGAGTTCAGAATCGACTTAATTCCAGGGGCTACCCCAGTAGCCAAATCTCCCTATCGTCTTGCACCTTCAAAAATGCAGGAATTATCCAGTCAGCTTAACGAACTCCTTAGTAAAGGTTTCATAAGACTAAGCTTCGCACCCCGGGGAGCACCGGTCTTGTTTGTGAAGAAGAAGGATGGATCATTCCGTATGTGCATAGACTACCGCGAGGTGAATAAACTTACCATAAAGAATCGATACCCTCTGCCTCGCATAGATGATCTGTTCGATCAACTTCAGGGTGCGAGCTACTTCTCTAAAATAGACTTAAGATCCGGGTATCACCAGTTACGGATTTTGGAGGATGACATTCCCAAAACCGCGTTCAGAACTCGTTATGGTCATTATGAATTCGTAGTGATACCATTCGGATTGACGAATGCACCTGCTGTGTTCATGGATCTAATGAACAGAGTGTGTCGTCCATTCCTGGAGAAATTCGTCATAGTCTTCATTGACGACATCCTTATCTACTCAAGAAGTGAAGAAGATCATAGCCAAAATCTTCGTCAAATATTGCAAATTCTTAGAACAGAGAAACTCTATGCAAAGTTTTCAAAGTATGAATTTTGGATCAGGAAGGTTGAATTCCTAGGTCACGTGGTCAGTTCTGAAGGAATACACGTCGACCCTTCCAAAATTAAGGCAATTGAAAACTGGTCAGCACCCAAAACACCTACAGAAATTCGTCAATTCTTAGGTCTTGCTGGCTATTATCACAGATTCATTCAGAATTTCTCTCGAATAGCTAAACCTCTTACCACCCTGACGCAAAAGGGTATAACTTTTAGCTGGAGAGAAAAACAAGAAACAGCGTTCCAAACGCTGAAACGAGCTTTGTATAGTGCACCAATCCTGTCTCTCCCTGGAGGGACAGAGGATTTCGTAGTGTACTGTGATGCTTCTAATCAAGGACTTGGATGTGTTCTTATGCAAAGAGGAAATGTGATATCATATGCCTCAAGACAGCTAAAGACACATGAAGTCAACTATACAACACATGACCTTGAACTAGGAGCAGTGGTATTCGCTCTGAAGATCTATAGACATTACTCATATGGAACGAAATGCACAGTATTCACGGACCATAAAAGTCTCCAGCACATCTTCAATCAGAAAGAGCTAAACATGAGACAACGATGATGGGTAGAGCTACTGAACGACTACGATTGTGAGATACTTTATCACCCTGGTAAAGCTAACGTAGTAGCTGACACCCTTAGCAGAAAAGAATACTTGGGATGCCGAGTAAAGTCGTTGACCATGACAATCCATTCACATCTGTCCACACAAATCAGAGAGGCTCAACTCGAGGCCTTAAAACCTGAAAACATGGCACGTGAAACTTTGAGAGGGGTGGATAAAAACTTCAGAGTCAGGGATGATGGAGTCTATTATTTCATGAACCGAATCTGGACACCAAAGTTCGGTGGTTACCGAGATATGGTTATGAATGAAGCACACAAAACTCGATACTCCATTCATCCAGGTTCAGACAAGATGTACCTGGACGTTAAGAAACTGTACTGGTGGCCAAACATGAAGGCCGAAATTGCTACCTATGTGTGCCAAAGTCAAGGTAGAATACCAGAAACCTTCGGGTTTATTACAACAACCTAAAATACCGGAATGGAAGTGGGAGCGGATTACAATGGATTTCGTAACCAAGTTACCCAAGACATTGGGAGGTTATGATACCATTTGGGTCATCGTCGATAGATTAACCAAATCCGCACACTTCTTACCAATCAAAGAGACCGAAAAAATGGAGAAGCTAACAAGAACTTACCTCAAGGAAATCGTTTGACTGCATGGTGTGCCAATATCTATTATTTCTGACCGAGATAGTAGATTCACTTCTCGTTTCTGGCAGTCTTTACAAAAATCTTTAGGAACTAGGCTGGACATGAGTACAGCCTACCATCCACAAACTAACGGGCAAAGTGAGAGGACGATTCAAACTTTAGAAGATATGTTGCGAGCTTACGTGATAGACTTTAGTAAGGCATGGGATACTCATTTACCCCTTGTCGAATTCTCTTACAACAATAGTTATCACACTAGTATAAAGGTTGCTCCTTTCAAAGCTCTCTATGGCCGCAAGTGCAGATCACCTCTGTGTTGGGCTGAAGTGGGTGATACGCAGCTAGCTAGAAGTCAAGTTCCTGACAGTACTCTCACTGGTCCGGAAATCATTTGTGAAACCACAGAGAAAATCATACAAATCCGGGAGCGACTTAAAGCTTCCAAAGATAGACAGAAAAGCTACGCTGACAAAAGAAGAAAACCTTTGGAGTTCCAGGTTGGTGACCCCGTCATGTTGAAGGTCTCACCCTGGAAGGGCATGATACGCTTTGGAAAGCGTGACAAGTTGAATCCAAGGTATATAGGACCATTCGAGATTCTTGCTAGAATTGGTCCCGTAGCTTATAAACTCCGACTACCTCAAGAATTAAGTAACATACATCCCGTTATCCACGTCTCAAACTTGAAAAAGTGTCTGTCCGACGAGACTCTTATTATCCCACTCGACGAAATCGAGATCGAAGAGAGCCTCAACTTCATGGAAGAACCGGTAGAAATCATGGACTGAGAGGTCAAGCAAACAAAGCAAAGTCGTATTCCTATAGTGAAGGTTCGCTGGAATGCCAAGCGGGGATCTGAATTCACTTGGGAGCGCGAGGATCAAATGAAATTGAAATATCCTCATCTTTTCGCTTAAGTTATTTGTAATTGCTTAATTGCTCAAACTCTAATTTCGGGACGAAATTCTCACTAACGGGGGGATAATGTAACATCCCGTTATTTTCTGTTTGTAAAGTCAACTCTGATCAACCAAAGTCAAACAAAGGTCAACTAAAGTCCTTTTTATTGTTTGGGTTTTTAATTAAGGTTATGAAATACCTTTAATTGCTAAAATCCTTATAATATCCATAGTTGAAATTGGAAGGAAAATGTTTGAAAAACTGAGAAACTTCGCATACTATTCATTGCTCGGACCGTAAACACTTCGGACCGCAAAGAGTTTACGACTGTCAACGCTTCGGACCGTAAACTCCTCGTAGGCCGTAAACGAGGCTTCGGTCGTAAACTGCTAACCGACTTCAGACCATAAACTCCTCGGCCGTAAACCCTCGCATATATATATATATATATATATATATATATATATATATATATATATATATATATATATATATATATATATATATATATTCTTCATTTTTCCTTCATTTCTCATATCCTCCAGTCAAGAACTCTCAAATTCTCTCAAGTATCATCAGGAACACCTCTAATTCTCACCAAATAAGTAAGTGTTCCTTCCATTCATTTGTTGATACTATGCTTAATCTAGTAAAACCTTATGATTTCATCCATGAAATCATCTCTTCTGGCTAGATCTTCAAGAACACCAAGAACACATACTAGTTCTTTAGACCGTGAACACCTCATTCAAGCTTCAAAAAGTAAGTATACATCCTAATACTATTTATTCTATAGAAGCTCATAACATACACCCTTGAAATCAACCATTTCCCAAGAACATAAGAGTTTACGGCCATGAGCATCTCCCTTGGCCGTAAACTCAAGATCTTCTTAGGCCGTAAACATCATTGGTCGTAAACTCCATGGCCGTTAACAAATTGTGTGGCCGTAAACCCCTTTAGAACAATCACATGTGATTGTAAAACTTAAATTCAAGTGTTTCCTAGTCCCTAAAGTGGTTTCTTATTATAATTAGTTGTTATATACACAAATTATATCCATATATCTATCATTATATGCTAATAGGATCCGTTGTTTTCAAGACTTCACTTGACACTTAGCATCCTACAACGATTATACATTTGAATAACGTACAACAAGTGAGTTCATACCCTCGTATTTTCATAGTTTTTACTGTTTTAGGGGGGGAATACAAGTCTAACACAAAGTTTTTGTGTTATAAACAAGTGATTTCAACTATCTTATCAAAATGGATTTCATTTATTATCAAATCAAATGGTTTTCAATGATTGTTTGAAAACGACATCAAGTCACCAAAATGAATTTCAAAATATTAAACTTCTTTTTAAATGTTTTATAAACTTATATTTTTCCCCAAAAATCATACTAGTATACATATATTTATATAAATAAGATTTAAAAGATTTAGGACTGATAACCCACTTTGGTTCCTTTTCCTTGTTTGGATGTGGGATTACAAGTATCAGCTATTTGTCCGAGTGTCATTTAAATTTTACTTATATATTTTTGTATACGTATTCAGGTATAAAAGTTTGTTCATTTAGTTTCAATTACCCTTTGTAACAAGTTGAGCAAGGGGTTACATTCTTGAATACTAAGTCTCAATACATAAAGTACATATAAATTATAATAGGTATAATTTATGATTCACAGAACATTAATTCATGATTCAAGCATACTAGACTACATTGTTTTACAAAAACAAAGGTTTTATTCAAAACTATCCAAGCATATACATTCTTTCAGATACAGGTTAAGAGTACTAATTCAAGAACATACTATTAATCATTTATTTCATAATGATTGAGTTTTCATAACTATTATACATGTAAAGTTTATATGCTTTTATGAGTCAAGTAGTACAGATTGTTTAATTCATTTAAACAATATAGTAAAGTCCTGACATTATAACTAGAATCTCCAGCCGGGGATCGAAACAATGTGTGTATAGATCTATATTGGGCTTGACAACCCCGCACTCGGACTGCTAGCTACAGTCAGGCATACACGCCTATGAGTGAAAAAATGTTATCAACATGTGTTCAGCGCACTCATAGCGTTGGGTCAGGCCATCTAGTCAGTATGGTTATAATAACTCATTAAAAGATATTAACAATACGTTAGTGTATAATTAATTAAACTTATGTACTATTTCAAAGTACTAGTTTACAAGATACAGTTTACAGTCTTACATTATAGTTTACAATAACAGTTGATGAATTCAGACATACTCTCAGATACACGTTTACAAAAGGATTACAAATACAGAACATTGGTTTACAAATAGAACAGTTTTATGCAACTAAAACTACTTTTCACAATACAGCAGAAAATATAGGATTTTCTGGAAACAGTTTACATATTCAAGAAACAGAAGATATTCTTTCAGAACATAAATACTTATGCACTCACTCAACTTTATGTTGATACTCTCTTTTCAAATTACTTGTATTCTCAGGGAACCAGTAGACAGGTACTCCCCATGCTTTTGAGAAGATGGAGCTATTTATGTCTTGTCTTCTTCTTTTGTACAACTATTTAGTTTCAGTATACAATGTTGAAACACATATAAATACTTATACTTTTAAATACAGTAGTTGTTTGTACTCTAATTACTATAATGCATGTGTTGTGATACTACAAATAAAGTCCTCCACCCCCGGACGTTTCCGCCGTTTGGTTTGGGGGTGTGACACACTCGAACAAGGCACCCAAATCCTGCCATGCGGCTTCAACAACCTTCGGATATCATAATAAAAAGTTGATACCTTACCCACCACCCACTCTCTCTTACGATTCTCCTCCTTGATGGCATCTGACTTTGCAACCCTAATAATCTCCAAAACCATGGTCATAACTTTCGTCCTCAAATATAAACCCTGCATCAGAGTACTAACTGCCCTACGACTTAGCACATCGGCCACCACATTGGCCTAACCCAGGTAGTAAAAAATCTCATAGTCTTAGTGCTTCACTACATCAAGCCATGTATTTTATCTCATATTCAAGTTGGGTTGATCCATAAAATATATCATAATCTTGTTGTCTGTGTAAATGGTACACCGAACTCAGTACAGGTAGCATTGCCAAATCTTGAGGACGAAGACCACCACCCTAACTCCAAAATCATGGGTAGGATAATTCTCCTCATGAGGCTTAGCTGGCTCGAAGTGTAAGCGATCACATATTCCTTCTGCTTCAGTACAACACCCAATCCTATAATCGATGCGTCACAATAAACAACAAAATCCTCAACTCCCGCGGGAGGGTAAGTATTGGTGCCTCCCAGAGCTTCTGCTGAAGAGTCTCAAATTTTGCATGTTGCTCAGGCTCCCATCTGAATGTGACATCCTTCCTCGCCAACCTAGTGAGAGGAACTGCAATCTTGGAGAAATCACTGAAGAATCTCTGATAATAACTTGCCAGCCCAAGGAAACTCTGAATCTCATATGGAGAAATCACTAACTGTTTTTCACAGTCAATAAATGCTCTGAACCTACTCAGCCAATCCATAATTGCAATCACGCAGACATCCCTATCGCAAATGAGATAAGATCAATCAGAAATCCAACACTAAAAATCTCTAATACAAATTCCCAATATATCTCAGAAGTCGAAACGGTGCAATCAGCAGCCATAACAACCCTAAAGGTTCGATCCAAGTCCTCACGAGCAGTACTTACACCTCTACAATATGATGTCGACACAAAAGAACAAGGCGCACCCGAGTCAAACAACACTAAAGTAGGTACAGATTTCACAAGGAAAGTACCTAACATAATCACAAAATAAGCATATAGATAAAATAACTCAACATAAATATAAATAAACACATACCAGCAACGACATCTAGTGTTGCTATGGCCTCCTCTGTTGTCAGTTGGAAAGCTCGATCGATGGCCTTCGGGGCCTCAAAATTCCCCTGATGCCTATTAGTGATGCACATGCTCGCATGAGCAGGAGTCTGAACTGGCCTTGATGCAATTAGTAAACACTCGACCTTCACATAGCCGCCTGGTTGCAGCTGAAACAAACCTGTAAACCCGTCGGGCACTCCTTTGCTAAGTGTCCCGTCCTATCAAACACGTAACACACCCTCCCCGTCCAATAAGGACCCTCATGACCCTTACAACACTTGTTGGAAGTGATGCTCCTCTGACCTCCTGATCTTGAATCAGCGAGTTTCACTTGCTTCGCTTCCGGCTGTGACTGGACTTGTCTCCTATCCCTCCTCCGTGTATCCACCTCAGTCTCTCTCACCTACAACTCTAGCTCAGTCTCCTTCATACTAGAATTGGATTGTATCTCAGCGAATGTCCAATACTAGGAGTTCGTCATGAACTCTTTGATATCCTTTTGGATCATACTCAAGTATCGGGTCATCTGTGCCTGCTCAGTGGATGTGTATGCAGTCACTGTTTATGTCCTCTATCGGAGAGACAGGTACTCCTAATACATTCGCTCATCTCAAAACATCTCAAAAATCGATCCCATGTTACTGTCGCCCGCTTCGCATATGAATAGCCAGTAGTCATACCACCAGTCTTTTCGCCCCCAAGAAAAGTAGTTTCAACGCAAAAAGAACCCTCAGATGATCTGGACTAGATCAAGTGTAAAAACATCCCTCAACATCAACGACACACCTCATGGCCATAATCGGGTCCTGGAACCCCATCAAATTATTGGGGCATCGTGTTGTTGAACTTCCGATAGTGCATTGTATCATCACCATGTGGTCTCGCGGCGACAACATCTGCAATAGTTGCAGCAACAGCCTCAGTAATGGCAGCGTAGTGCTCGTCAAATATCACGATCATCGCGGTATTAATAGACCTAAACACCTCTAGGATAGCCTCCCGGACCGCCGCGGCCACCTATGCGACAATGATCCTATGAAACTCATCATTATTGGTACCCCGGATCTCTAGATCACCAAATCCTAATCCTCGGGTAACCACCATACTGAAATACACAAGAAAAAGGTCAAAACCCAATAAAACACATACATACACTATAGATATCATAGAAAATTCCCTAGTACACTAGAGAATCTTTCTAAATCGCATACGAATCATGTGCTTTCAGTAGTACGGGCCCATACTACCTTTCACACCTATCTATAGTTGACTTATACTTCTTCTCAAGGTCCTATTTACCAAAATACTTCGATATTCTTGTAGCTACGCACTCCCGCTTAAGTGCTCTAAGGTGCTACATCTCAGCTCCTAGGTACTCATCCTAGGCTCCTCCCAGCCGCAGTTGCGATTCACAAGAAGTCTCTGGCAATCTCACCAATGGCTCCGCATATAGCAATTGTATATAACCTATAATCAATAGACATTTGAATAAAATGTGTAGATTCTTGAAGTGTTGCGTCATTGGGCCTTTTGTCTAGGTCTATTATGTTCTCGGTTATGGGCCTGTCCAGCCGTTTACATTTATTAGGGTTTACTTTATATAGTGCATGCATGCACCTTAGTATGTACGCTTTTGATAGTTTTACTCTTTTGATCGTATTGTAACCCTAGCACACCTCTACAATATCAATTCTTCATAGAGTTCTTCTGAGGTCGTGACTGATTAATCATTCGACACAAGCATTGATTCATCTGGTGTTATTAATTTCATTGTGTTCTTGATTTATCTGTTTAAGAATCTTATCGATCTAAACGTTTTAATCTCATCAATTGGTATCAGAGAAGGAGACTGTGTAAATCATACGCATCTCTTCTATTTGAAGAATATTTTTAGGGTTTCCGCTTTTATTGAATCTGTTGAGCCGTCATCTCTTCATTGACGTTGTTCATAGATCTCGATATTGCCCTAATACCTCTTTACAAGTTTGATTCTTGACAGGTAAACAGATCAAGTCATTATGTCTCACGACGAATCTCAAACCAATCCCATTAACATCTCCAACAACATTGGATCGACTACAAGGATTCCAATCTTGTATACTCAAGAGTATGAAGTTTGGGCTCTTCACTTTGAAGATTATGTCCTGGGCTCAGAGGACAACGAATATTTAATCTGGGAAGCAATTACTGTGGGCCCTTTTTCTCATACTGGAACCGAAAGAACCATCAAGACTCAAAAGGAGTATAATCAGCTGATGATTGACGTGAAAGATGTTACTCAAGACGAGAACGATAAGCTGCTTAGCAACATAAAAGAAATGAGGATGATCAAATTCGCTTTACAATCTGACACCTTTCGTCTGGTGAGTGCATGTACCACTGCAAAGGAGATTTGGGATCGGCTTAAGGAGTTGTATTCCACCGATGAAGATCTCGAACATTCTACTCAAACTCTTCTACTTTCAGAATTCGGTGACTTCAAGCAAAAGCAAGATGAAAGTCTCATTTAAACATTCAATCATTACAACCATCTTCTCAGCAAGATGATCAAGCATGGAATTGGCAGAGAGGTGATCGAGCAGAAAGTCACCTTTATGAATAGTCTAAGGCCAGAATGGATGGTTGTAGTTTCAACTGTTAAAGCTCATGAACAGTTTAAATCCTATTCGTTGGCGAAGCTCGTGGGAATTCTCAAGTCTCATGAAAGTGTTGTGACCAAGGAAACGAAAGTGGTTTCCGGAATGGGATCATTGGCTCTTATCTCAAAGGGTAAGAATTTGATTGAAGAAGAAACAGAATCTAACCTTTCTGAATGTGATCTGGCAGATGAAGAATATGCACTGATGGTATCCAATCCCAAGCGGTTTGCAAGAAAGAAGTTCCCAGCCAAGAACTGAAACTGGCAGGGAAGCTATAGTTCGGAGAAGGCGAAAGAGGAGATTAAAATGCTCCTCAGAAGGAAGTGGAAAAGAAAGAGAGCAAACTTGTGGGTGATTCAGGTTATGACTGTAATTATTGTCATGGCAAAAACCATCTAGCAAAAGAGTGCATGTTAAGAAGAATGAATGAGAAGAAAGAGAATGAAGACGATGAAGCTTACCACACTCGTAAGCTTGAAGAAACCAAGAAAAAGAAGACTAACGATAAATCCATGCCTGTGTTACTTGTGCAGTAAAATGTTGAAGAAAACGAGTTCGGTGGAGTAGAAATCTGGTCTACTGATTCGGAAGATGAGGAAGTACGCAAGCCCACTCATGGCAGGGAATTCGTAGTGAAAGAAGAAGGTTCTGGTTGGGCATGAAAATGTCTGATGGTGACGGCTGGGGTGTCACAAATGAAAGGTTGCACTACAGATGGAGGGGATAATGAAGCGAAAGAGAGGGAGGATAGATGCTTCACATCGAAACCAGTTGGAGAACACATCAACGAATGTGATCAGTTGATCAAGAAGGTAAATTCTATCCTCACAACACTCAAAATACCCGTTTCTAACTATGAAAAGGAATTAAATGGTTTAAAATCTAAATTTTCTAATCTAAGTGGTAGCCTAAAACAAAATCGCCTCACAAATGCTAACCTAACTGATCAAATTAGCAGGGTGTCGTCCAAGAGTGAGGAGCGAAGGATGTGGATAGAGTAGAAGGAGTTAGAGTTGGTTAGGGAAATAGATGAATTGATATATTTACAAAGAGACAATTTGAAAATTTTGAAACAAAGAAATATTTTTTGTTTAATTGCTAAGCGTCGTTATACAAATATTACTCAGTTGCATCTAGATTGCGATATCGGCAAAAAGATTCACAAAATGATTTTTCCTTTTCTTGAACTAAAGGAAGACGAAATAGAAGTTGATTGTTATAATTGTGAATCAATTGTCTCATCAGAAGAAACCACTGATGTCTATAGGATTGGTCTGGACAAAATTGAGTCCTTTATTAAGTCAAAAGACCACAAGGACATGCTTAAAAACTTATTGGACGAAAATGATAAGTTTAAAATTAAGACCGAAACTGTACAAATTTTTGATTCATTGAGTACCAAGTTAAGTTCAGAAAACAAGATAGATGTCAACAACACTTCTGAATTTGACGAGGACGATGATATGAGTGAAATTTCTACAGAGGACATGGTTGACTGTTCTGAATTTGCTAAAACCGAACCCGAACCAGCAAAATTCCTTATATCTAAAAAATCTGTTGAGTTCGCTCGATCGTCTAAAGACCAGAACAAAGTCCTGAAAGAAAAGGTTGTGGTATACCGAAAGGTACAAACTGTACCGAATCAAGTGTACACCACCACTGGAGTTACCCAGAAGCAAATTGTTGATAATGCAGATGAAACGAAAGGATTGTTGGAACGAACCTCTTGGAGGGTGAAAGGCAGATACGTGGTTGAACCAATCAATAAGCCATCTAACTTCGCTAAAGCAAGTACAAGTGGTACAAAAGAAGCTCAAAGCGAGACCAAATGGACAAGCGAATCTTAGACAGTAAGGAGCGAAACTCATGCAAGGAAACCGAAACCGGATGTGAATATTCACAAATCTTCCAAGCAACTTGCAGAGCAAAAGCGTCAACGAAACAGGAGATATCAGAAGAATCTCAACGAAAGGAAGCAGTTTTGGCAATCCCAGAACTCTAACTATGTGCATAAAGAAAAGTCTTCCTATCAAAGAGCGAAAGTAAATTCACAGGCGAAACATAAGCAGTGTTCTCATTGTCATTCTTGTGCTTCACAGAAACAAAAGGGACAACTTGCTCATAGGTCATTATTACCAAGAAAGTTCACCGCGAAAAACATCCATCCTCGCTCTCAACCGAATCAAACTCCTCTCAAGGATGTTAAAGGAAAGGGAAAGCTCGTCTCCGATTCAAAAGAGAAAATAAAGAAGACGACTACTAACCCTAGGAAGAATACAAAAGGAGTTGTTAAGAATCAACATAAAGAAAAACAAAATGATTCAACCAAAGCAAATAACAAAATCAAAGTTTTCACCATTAAAAGAAAAGATAAAACCACTTTAATAATACGAACGTATATGGTTGATTTTTCTATTGCTTTTCCTTGTCCTGTAAAAGGCTCACTAGGACCCAAACAAATTTGGGTTCCTAAATCTGCTTAATTTTTACAGATTATACGTGACGAGCAGTTCGACGACGAATGGTATATTGATAGTGACTGCTTGCGTCACATGACAGGAAGGAAGGAAGAGCTGAGGGAGTTTCGTGCTCTCAAAGATGGTGGGTGTGTCAAATACGGAAACAACTCTTATCGCACGATAAAAGGCTACGGTATGATTACAAATGGATATTTCTCAATCCGTAAAGTTTCCAAAGATGGTGGGTGTGTCAAATACGGAAACAACTCTTATCGCAGCGAAAAGGCGAGATGTATCCACTTAATCTAAACCCGATACGAGGGAAGCCTGTTGTATGTCTACTAACTAAGGCTCACTCTGATGAAATATGGTTATGGCACTGAAGACTCTCGCACCTCAACTTTAAAGATATTAACAAGCTCGTGCTTGGTGATCATGTGAGAGGACTTCCCCTCTTGAAGTTTGATAAGGAGCATCTATGCGCTACATGCGAAATGGAAAAGCAAAGCAGAAAGAGCCATCCAACTCTTGTAAATAAAAAGATCATCGAGCCTCTTGAGCTTCTTCATATTGATCTATGTGGACCATCTGCAATTGAGAGTATCGGCGGTAGTAAGTTTATACTTGTTTTGTTGATGATTTTTCCCGTTTCACTTGGGTATATTTTCTTAAACAGAAATCAGAGGCTACTCCAAAGCTGAAGAACTTTATAAAGCAAGTGGAAGTTCAGTTACGAAAGCTAGTTCATAACATCAGAAGCGACAACGGATTGGAATTCAAGAACAAAGAGTTTGAAGAATTTCTAGCCAAAAAGGGAGTCACACACAATTTATCTGCTCCTTACACTCCTCAGCAGAATGGAGTGGTTGAAAGACGCAACCAATCCTTGTGTGAAGCAGCCCGAACCATGCTCAGCTTCGCTTCTTTTCCTCTGTATTTATGGGCCGATGTTATCGCTGCTGCTTGCTATACACAGAACCGATCCTTTCTCAATAAGCGATTTTCTGTCACTCCTTATGAAATTCTTAATAATCACAAACCTAACGTAAAGTTTTTTCATGTCTTCGGTTCCATATGTTTCATCTTCAACTCCAAATAGAACCGAAACAAATTTGATGTGAAAGCTGACGAAGAGATTTTCTTGGGGTACTCTCTAACCTCCAAGGCATATAGGGTTCTCAACAAAAGATCAAAGAAGTTAGAAGAAACCTATTATGTCACGTTTGATGACAATTACATGAAGAAATTCCAATCAAGCGAAGGTTCCATAGAGGAAATCTTTCCTGTTACTGGTAAAGTCACTACACCGATATCCAACCTGTTTGAAGAGTACATGTTGCTTTTTGACGAACCAGAAAAGGCCATCCACTCTGAAGCAAATGCAGCTAATAACAAAATTGAGAACCTAAAGAAGATAATCAATGACTCTGCAAAAGACATGAAAAATGAACCCCAGAGTCCAAGCGAACCTCATGCTTCAAGCACGCCAAATGATAGCACTCCAAAAGACAGCATGCCACTGCAGGCGGAGGATTCGCCTTCATCAAGTGAACAAGCTTCGACTCTCCAGGGGGAGAACTCATCTCCAACCAAGACCCATGAAAGTCCAATTGAGGGGGAGAATTTTGAACCTGAAGTTGAAACCGTCTCATCATTCGAGGGGGAGAATCAAAATACAAATGATGATTCGGATGTTCAATCAGAATACGAAGAGGAAATAAATGTTGAACTAGATCCTGTCTACGATCCAAATTACCCTCCACTTACTAAATGGACAAGAGATCATCCGAAAACACAAGTAATTGGTGATTCATCTGAGGGAGTCCTTACACGTTCTCAAATTAAAGCGAAACAAACTGCTTTATTCTCTCAAGTGGAATATTGCATATGTTTAATTCATTTGTCTCTAAGATAGAACCGAAAACTTTCTACACTGCACTCGATCATTCTGATTGGGTACAGGCCATGCAAGACGAACTCAACGAGTTTGAGAGAAACTGAGTCTGGAGATTGATTCCTAATCCAAAGGATGCATCCGTAGTTGGTTTAAAATGGGTATTCCGTAATAAGATGGATAAAGAAGGGAATGTGATACGGAACAAAGCGAGACTTGTGGTGAAAGGATATTGTCAGGAAGAAGGGATCGATTATGAAGAAACCTTCGCTCCAGTAGCAAGGTTAGAATCCGTGCGAATCTTTCTGGCATACGCAGCACACAAGAATTTTGAAGTTTTTCAAATGGACGTTAAGTGTGCTTTCCTGAATGGGGAATTGGAAGAAACTGTATATGTTGAACAACCACCGGGTTTCGTGAATGAGGAATATCCTGATCATTGCTATATTCTTGACAAAGCAGTTTACGGTCTAAAGCAAGCCCCTAGAGCCTGGTATGAAACCTTCACTCGTTTTCTGAAAATGTCTAAATTCAAACAAGGTTCGGTTGACCCAACCTTCTTTCGGAAGAAAGAGGGTGACCACCTAATGATAGTCCAAATTTACGTTGATGACATCATCTTCGGTTCCACGAATCCTAGCTTAACAGCTGAATTCCAAAAATTGATGGAGACTAAATTTGAGATGAGCTCAATGGGTCCAATTAACTTTTTCCTTGGCCTGAACATAAGACAGGGACCAGAAGGCATATTTATCAACCAGGAGGCTTACACAAAAACACTGCTAGCAAAATTTTGCATGATAGGAGACTCAATAGTAAAGGTTCCAATGGCGTTCGAGACGAAGCTGACATCATCCCTGGATAAACCAGTTGCTGACATGACCCTCTATCGTCAGATAATTGGGTCACTAATGTATCTTACTGCTACTAGACCGGATATCATGTTTTCGGTTTGTTATTGTGCCAGGTTTCAAGCCAATCCACGCGAACCTCACATGGTGGCTGTTAAGAACGTCCTTAGATATCTGAAGCGAACCTCGTCTCTCGGAATATGGTATCCATCCAAATCAGGCTTCTTTGTTCAAGCATTTTCTGATGCCGATCTTGGAGGATGTGGTCTAGACCGAAAGAGCACAACTGGAGGTTGTCAATTTCTTGATGGTAAACTCGTCAGCTGACAGTCCAAGAAACAAACTTGTGTATCCCTATCCACTGTCGAAGCTGAATATATTGCAGCAGCATCGTGTACCTCACAGGTCGTCTGGATCCAAAGCCAACTCAGGGATTATGGCCTGAATATGAAGAAAATTCCCCTGTATTTTGACTCAGAAAGTGCAATCCGTATTTGTCACAACCAAGTGCAGCATTCCAAGACGAAACACATTGCACTGAGGTATCACTTCATCAAGGATCACGTAGAAGATGATAATGTTGAAGTTCACTTCGTTCGATCCACTGATCAATTGGCTGACATATTCACGAAAGCTTTTCCTGAAGCAACCTTTAATAGAATACTCCAAGGCTTAGGAATGATGGAAGTTGAATATGTACCAAAACCATCTTTGCTTCATTAAGTTTCACCTTCGCTTTCGCCTCTTTAAAATCTAACAAGCGAAATAGAGCGAACGCTCGGTCTATTTCGGTTCCGACTTTTTCGGTAACCGAATTGAACCGAACGCTCGGTATATTTCTCCTCATCTATCCAAAAGGCGAACGTTCGGTTGATTCTTTCTGTATACTTTTGTACATTTTCTTTTTAATTTTTTTTTTGAAATATCTAAAACTACAAAAATATTTTTCCTTTCTGCTTTTATTTATTTTTCAGATATATCAAAACACAAAAATATTTTCTTTTATTTTTCTACCAATCTTGCTGCTTGTCTCAATCATGAATTATGGAGAAGGTATATGTTCTTACTCTGTATACTAGCTAAGTGTCCCTAGAAGCATGCTGCTGCATGGTTACCAAACCCTCACAGACTCTAAGTGAAGCCTTACTGATTCGGTATATACAAACCGTTTCTTCCCAATCAGGCTACAAATATCACTTAAGTCATGAGCTACCTTACTCTTCTCTCCATGAGTCAAGAGTTATCTGCTCGGTCCTAATTATATAGCAGAGGTACTTTCGGTTCTTTAACCACCTTTATACTTTTCTCCATCTCATTACCCTTCATAATCGTAACACTTGACACTCTCAGCGTTTACCACTGAGGTTTATGGTTACACAAAATCTGTGTTAATGATCTTAGTTTCATTTCACCATGTACTAAGTGAAACCCACAATCCAATACCTTAACTGAATTGACAGTGAACAATCAAATGTTCTAGTTTTCACCCAAGGATTAACGAAATCATATTTGTAGTTGGTACCATGAAATCTCTCTTATTTCACCTTATGAGATCTTTATGAAATGCTCAAACACAAGGACATTTCTACCCAAAAGATCTAGTTTTAATTTTGTTTTGATATTTTTAAACTATCACCAAGTCACTGAAAAATGAACCCACCTACTTGATGTTTTTGGCTACACTAGCCACACAAGTACTTCACTCGACTTTCGGTCTTATATCAAGAACCGTAGTTCAGTTGAAGCAAAATCCACCCTTATAACTGAATCTTGAAAGATGCCTTTCATAGCTTCTTAACAAGCATTTGATCGTACTTCAACGGGAAACCACACAAACACTTCTTAGTCTCTCTTGACTTTGAAGGAAGAGATTCGTGCCCGGGATCCACAGTTTTGTGTCTTTAAAAGACATCACTATTGTCCCACATAAATAACTTGCTTTATTTCTTTTTCTTTGGCACACTCTTGCACGAAGTTCTTTATGATCTTCCAAAGTCTAGTTCGTTGTTTCAATGGCAATTTTCTAAATTGTTGTTTCGCTTCTACAACACAACGGTGGTCTTATTATTAAAGAAGTGACAGATGCTCAATCAATCTTTTTGGCACATAAGACGAAATGGGAGAATTGGTTTCGAAAGGGAATTTGAAACGATTGGTTACTCTAAAGAGAAGATGAATGGATAAGAATTTGGAAAGGGCGCGTGAATTTGAATCGTTAACCCTATCATCACGCCGCCTGACACGCCTTTTGGGGAACGACAGTTATCAAATCGCTACTTTTTAGGTGTCGTTTCAGTACGTCACGCAATCATCATTAAGGAAACTTTCTCTCTCCTGGAAATCGTATAAAGGATTTTCCTCCATTCCGTTCTCATCTTTACAACCTTCACAAAGCGATTTCTTCTCTTCTACTCTTCATCTTCCCCACCAAGCTTCAATAATGACAGACTCATCTTCCATTCAAGACAACACCGCTCAATCCTCTCACCTTACAATCAAGCCCAACCAGAATCTGATCATCAACTTGGTGTTGTACTCCTATGATCCCTACATGTTGCAGATTGTCGAATGTCTGAAATACTCATCATTGGTGAATGCCCTTACCAAAGTCGAAGTTGTTCCAATGTCTCTTCTTTCTCAGGTTTATTATTCTGCAAAATACATCAAGGTCGATGAAAGAATTTTATTTGAGATTTTTGATAAGAAGACTTCAGTCTCGAAGGCTCGATTCTGTTCACTTTTAGGGCTACCCTCTGCAGACTCACTGGTGAACCTCGACTCGAATTCCACTGTACAACTCTTCGAGATGTTCTATAACATAGGGTACAACGACATTCTCACTACAATTACCAAGGTTAAGAAGTCCTGCCTTCCTCCTCAATGGAATGGATTGTTCACTCTTCTATCGAAGAGTTTTTCTAAACGTTTTTGCAGATTCTGATGGTGCTAGCAAGGATTTCATGACCATTCTCTATGGTCTGTATCATGGAATCAACCTTGATTATGGGTCGGTTCTCTGGGCTCAGTTGATTCAAAGTTTGAATTCTTCATCTCATCACACTGAGATTTCTTGTGGGAGATTCTGGACGATTATCATGTTGGGTTTTGAGCATTCTAACACTTCCTAAGTGTACATGCAACCCTATTAAACCTTGGATCTATGTTTATCTAAGATACATGCAAAATATTATTTTCCAAGGTTTATAACCTATCTAGCATGGCATGGGGTACTTTTAACCATAAAAGAACTAGATGAATTACATACCTTTTGTTGATTGTTGATTCCTTGGAGTTTGAGAGCCAAGCACCAATAATGTGAATGCCTCAAATGGAAATCACAAATCACCACAAACTTGGAAAATGTATGAGAGAGTATACTAACTCTTGATTTTGGCCACCACACTTACACACACATTAGTGTCTTTTTCATGCAACATAAGCTTGTTTATATAGTGTACATGGTTAGGGTGAAACCCTAATAACCCATGTCTTTTCCTCTTCCAAGGATCCATGGGTAAAAGCTCCATGGATCATCCATGGACTTCCATATAAGCTTAGCCCATTCCAAATGAGTGTTAGCCCACACCATATAAATATAATAGCCCATGATTTAATTAGTCTTCCTTTTAATCACTAAATTAATTCATAATTAATTCAAGATTAAAACTAATTAAGTAACATGACTATATATTAATATATTATAACTTATAATATATTAATAAATCGTAAGTATACAATTCTCATAAAATTATCCATAACTAGTTCGGGTGAAGTGCAACCCAAATGGACCATGCCGGGTCGGGTCAAGTATATATCAAATAAGTTATGGACTTAGACACCTTATCCAACAGACTCCCACTTGGATAAGTCTAATAACTGTATTTGCCTATATTACTTCAAGAACCAACCGGCAATCGTAGCTCTCGAAAACTCTTGTGAACTATGAAGCGCCATTTTAGATAAGTGATCATATAATCCTCTGCTCTCATGATATCAGCCGGACAAATACATGGAACAATGTCTTACTTATTGTCTAGCAGTTGTTTCTCGATTTCCGATTTGTTTGACAAAGAACTTAACTGAACACATCAATTTAGTTCTGACCGGGCCCAGTACATGGGTCAACACAAAATCATCGAGGGGCCCAGATATCGCTTCTATTTCTAGAAGGAACAGATAAACTTCGACTCATATGCTTGTTCTACTACTTATTGAATTGTACACAAAGGCACGTTTTATAACATCAAGTTACTGATGCGTTTACGTGCAATCAATACACAACCAACTCATAGGTAACAACTCATATCTCTAGGTTTGAAGACTTATATGATATTACCGTCTCACGATCACTCGAGATAAATTCCATGAAGTGATACAAGTGAGCGTGGGTTTATTCCAATACTCATAACTTATGAGTACTCATGAACGTTGTAGCAACCATTGCTATGTCTAAACACCTTTAGCCATCTACAAACCCAATTCATGACAATCTTGATTCATACCTACTTCCGACGTATGACCGACTGTGGAGGTTTGAATAAATTAATTATTCTGGAAGTCAAAACATGCAAAACTGAAACAATAGTAAATAATTGACAATGATAGCAACACTTTACTCATGAATAAATCACAAATTTTATTCATCATCAAACGTCGATTACAGTTTACAAGTTTCAGAAAAGGCTATCTAATCTGTAAAACTAATATCGTCCCTCAGCCCGATGCGCCTCGCATGCTGCAAATGCTTCACCCTCGTCAGTCCCTTCGTAATGGGATCCGCAGGGTTCTCATCTGACGATACCCTCTTTGCCACGAGGAGTCCGTCTTCTATCTTGTGTCTTATGAAGTGATATTTTCTGTCAATGTGTCGGGATCTGCCATGATCTCTTGGTTCCTTGGCTAAGGCAACCGCACTATTGTTGTCACAGAAAATCTCCATAGGCTCCTTAATAGCTGGTACAACTCCAAGGTCTCCGATGAAGTTCCTCAGCCATATCGCCTCCTTTGCCGCTTCACTCGCTGCTATGTACTCTGATTCACAAGTCGAATCAGCTACAGTCTCCTGTTTGGAACTCTTCCAAGTGATTGTCCCTCCATTTAAGGTAAAGACCCAGCCCGACTGAGAGCGGAAGTTATCCCTATCAGTCTGAAAGCTAGCATCACTATACCCTACTACTCTCAAGTCATCACTCCCACCAAGGGTAAGGATCCAATCCTTAGTCCTCCGCGGGTACTTGAGAATATTCTTTACCGCAATCCAATGAGCCTTGCCAGGGTTCCCCTGATATCTGCTGACCATGCTCAAAGCGAAGGCCACATCAGGACGGGTACAAGTCATAGCATACATGATCGAACCAACAGCAGAAGCATAAGGTAATCGACTCATCTCAGCTATCTCATCTTCTGTACTCGGGCTCTGAGCCTTGCTCAGTTTGGCATTGCTTTGGATCGGTAATTCTCCTTTCTTGGAATTCTGCATGTTGAACCTTTTCAACACCTTATCCAAGTAGATACTCTGACTAAGTCCAATTAGTCTTTTACTCCTTTCTCTTAATATCCTTATCCCTAGGATATAGGTAGCTTCTCCAAGGTCCTTCATAGCAAAGCACTTCCCAAGCCAGGACTTAACCTCCTGCAAGGTTGGGATGCCATTTCCTATGAGTAGTATGTCATCCACATACAGTACCAAAAAGCTAACTATACTCCCACTAGCTCTGACATACACGCAGGACTCATCTTCACTTCTTGAGAAACCAAACTCTTTGACCTTCTCATCGAAACAAAGATTCCAACTTCGAGATGCTTGTTTCAATCCATAAATGGATTTCTCAAGCTTGCACACTCTATTGGGGTACTCTGCACTGACAAAACCTTCTGGCTGATTCATGTAAACATCCTCAGCCAACTTTCCGTTAAGGAAAGCAGTTTTGACATCCATTTGCCATATTTCATAATCATGAAATGCAGCAATGGCTAGCATAACCCTAATATACTTAATCTTTGCTACTGGTGAAAAGGTTTCATCATAATCAATACCCTAAGTCTGAGTAAACCCCTTCGCAACCAGTCGAGCCTTATAAGTGTGCACCTTCCCATCCATGTTGGTCTTCTTCTTGAAGATCCATTTGCACCTGAATGTCTTACGGCCTGGTACATTGTCAACCAAGTTCCAAACTTGATTGTCATACATGGACTGTATCTCGCTGTCCATAGCCTCCTTCCATTTAGCAGACTCTGGGCCTGCCATGGCTTCCTTAACACTGTTAGGTTCATCCAGATTTACTAGTGTACTGTCACTGATAAATGTATCACCTTCTGTAGTAATATGAAATCCATAATAAAACTCAGGTGTGTTCCTAACCCTTGTGGAACACCTCAGAAGTACAGACTCGTCAGCTGGATCAACAGGAATTTCCTCCTCAAGTTGATTGCTAGTGTTTGAGGTTCCTTCACCAATTAAGTCTTGAATTTCTTCAAGGTTAATTTGCCTCCCACTGTCTCCTTGGCTTATAAATTCTCTCTCTCGAAAGACTCCTCTCCTAGCCACAAAAACCACATTCTCACTGGGTCTGTAGAAGAGGTAACCAAAGGATTTTTGTGGGTAGCCGATGAAAATACACCTTTCACTTCGAGGTTCGAGCTTGTCATGAGTCTCGCGCCTCACGAAAGCCTCGCAACCCCAAATCTTGATGTGGTCCAAATTGGGAACTTTCCCAGTCCACATCTCATGAGGTGTTTTGGCAACCTTCTTTGTAGGGACTAGATTAAGGATGTGGGCGGCAGTCTCTAAGGCATACCCCCAAAAAGAGATTGGTAGCGAAGCTCGACTCATCATAGAGCGAACCATGTCCAACAAAGTTCAATTGCGCCTCTCAGCTACACCATTCAGCTGTGGTGTCCTGGGAGGTGTCAATTGTGAGACAATCCCACACTCCTTAAGATAGTCGAGGAACTCAGTACTAAGATACTCACCACCTCGATCGGATCGAAGCATCTTAATGTTCCTACCCAATTGATTTTCTACTTCCTGTTTAAACTCTTTAAACCTTTCAAAAGTTTCTGACTTATGTTTGGTTAAGTAGACATAACCATATCTACTAAAATCATCAATAAAAGTCACATAATAGCGATTAGCATCCCTTGTGGCGGTTTTGAATGGTCCACATACATCAGTATGTATAAGGTCCAACAAACCCTCACCCCTTGCACAAGTCCCAGTGAAGGGTGATTTTGTCATTTTTCCAAGTAGACAAGACTCACAACTATCATCCGACTTGAGGTCGAACGACTCCAAGACTCCATCCTTTTGGAGCTGGCCTATGCGTTTCTTGCTTACATGTCCAAGACGACAATGCCACAAAGATGCTTTATCCAAGCTAGTAGAAGAATCAATACACAATACATTATTCCCTAAATTATCTACAACCGATACAGCTTCATACACACCATTACAAGGTAATGCTTTAAAATAAAGAATATTATTAAAGAAAGCATTAATACTACCAACTTCATTATCAAAAGAAAAGGTAAAACCTTGTTTGTACAAAGCATGAAAGGAAATAATATTCCTCGCCATTTCAGACGAGTACACACATTTATTCAAATCTAACTTTAACCCACTATGTAGCAACAAAGTATAAACTCCAATCTTGGTAACAGGTGCAACCTTCTTGTTCCCCATGATTAAGTTTATCTTTCCGTGCTCCACATCCTCACTTCTTCTTAGGCCCTGCAAGTCACAACAGATGTGAATACCACAACCTGTATCAAGAACCCAAGAATTAGAATATGGTGAGTTATTAGACAATATAGTGTAAATACCTGCATGGGATGGTTTCACTTTCCCATCCTTGACATCCTGCAAGTACTTTGGGCAGTTTCGCTTCCAGTGCCCCTTATTTTGACAGTAGAAGCATTCAGCATCCTTAGGGATGGCAGAAGGAGTGATAGAACCACCTTTGGTTCCAGATGAGGAGCCTTCAAGGGACTTTCCCTTGGTACCCTTCGAAGGGTGCTTCCTCTTTTTCCCTTTGCCTTGCCCGATAGCCAAAACAGGGGTAGTAGTAGGAGTAGGAGTAGCAACCGACTTACTCTTAAGACCACTTTCGGCAGTCTTCAGAAGTCCTTGAAGCTTACTGAGTGTGACTTCCTCCTTGTTCATGTGGTATGTCATACGAAATTGATCATAACACGATGGCAAGGAGTGCAAAATGATATCAATTGCCAACTCCTCAGGGAAGTTCACATTCAATTTCATTAGACGGTCCACATACCTTTGCATTTTCTGCATGTGGCTCGTGATTGGTTCGCTATCCTTCATACGGGTAGTGATCATGGAGGAGATTATTTCATACCGCTCTTGACGAGCACTCTGATGGTACGTTTCCATCAGATCCTGATGCATCTCAAAAGGGTAATAGTCCTCATAGGACTTTTGGAGTTCAGCTGTCATGGTGGCCATCATGATGCATGCCACCTTGGTGGCATCTCTTTCATGTGCCTGATACTCAGCGACCTCCTCAGGAGTAGCAGTGGACTCATCAAGCTCCTTTAGCTCCTTATCGAGGACATATTCCTTGTCCTCGTAACGAGTAACCATCCTGATGTTCCGGATCCAATCCATGAAGTTGGAACCATCAAAGATGACCCTCCCACAAAGGTTCATGAGGGAAAAGGAGCCAGTAGGGTTAGAGCCCGAAGCTTTGTTTTTGGAAGACATCTGAAAAGAAGAAAACAAGTTTAGATTAGATATATCGAATCCTTAATAATACACCCAAATGTAATATTAAGGCTAGGATCCAACACAATATATTATAACTTAGAAGAGGGATGCCGTAATCTAAGCTATAATATATTTGAAGGTAGGTGAATGACGATTCACCAATTTCCACCATGAAAACGAAATGAATTATTAGGTTTAATTGGTTTTGAAATTCCTAGATTCCTTTGAGATTCATTGAACTTTTCAATGGCATGTTTCAATCTCGATTGTGCCCTTCAAGTTTTGTGACTGGGATGCCGAGGATCACAAAACAAGGTGTGAATAACCATGCAAATTCACTTGGTACCCTTAATATTATCACCTAATCAATGTGCCGGTTAACCACACACGCTCCACCGATCTATGATAAACATTAAGTCACCCTTCGTGATCCTTACTAGTCCAAGTTAGTGTGCCGGTTAACCACACACGCTCCACCAACGACTTGGTAAGGTACAAAGTGTGAATTTCATGGGTTAGCACCATATTCACATTTTCCTAAAGTAACTAAGATTGGGAATTTATAAAAGGTTTAGTTACTTTATAATATTCATCATACTTTTAATGAGAATTTATAAGTCCTTGTCCTACCCGTTCGGCTAACGACCCTCTACCAGTCAAGCAAGCGGTGGGTGAGAGTGGACACCCATTAAGTTGCCATTTTAAAGGCAACAACCTTATACCCACCTTATAGACTGGCTTCGTGAATGAGGCGTACTAGCAGTAATACGACTTACTCTTATACATATATATAATAATTAACCATTAATGTTATAAATAGTATAAGGGTTGAATTTTAACTTTTAAAACTCTAAGGGTTTGGAATTAAAGTATATTAAAGTGTGTGTAACTTTACAAATTCCAAAACTTGAGGACAAGTTTTGAAACTTTTCAAAACTTTTCATTTCATAACTTATGAATTAAAGGTTCATAAAAATGAAGACTCTTCATTTCCATGTAACTTATGTGTTTTAAGTGTGTGTTTAAATGAAGTGACCTTTGGATATCCATAACTTGAGGACAAATTATGGACTCCATTAAAACACATAAATGATCAAGAATTAATCCTAAACAATTCAGCAAATAATTCCTATCATCTTCTAAATTCATAAGAACATGAACATGATCATCAAAGTTTCAAGAATTATATGAACACATACAAAGCATGAAATTTTGATATAAGCTATTGTAAATGGATTAGAACAACCATTACACCAACTAAAACAAGTTTTAAAACACCAAAACAGTTTAGGGTAATGTTTCTAGTCCATTTCCAGCAGCAAAAGTCGAAAATCTGCATTTTGAGGCTCCTACTCGCCGAGTGCACGAACCTACTCGCCGAGTAGGATGAGTTTACACATGAACTCGGCGAGTCCCCCCATGGACTCGGCGAGTTCATCAGGCAGACAGCAAAAAATTCGACTTTTTTCACTATTTTGCATCAAGTATCAAACAAACAAGCCTAGGCTCTGATACCACTGTTGGGTTTTGAGCATTCTAACACTTCCTAAGTGTACATGCAACCCTATTAAACCTTGGATCTATGTTTGTCTAAGATACATGCAAAATATTATTTTCCAAGGTTTATAACCTATCTAGCATGGCATGGGGTACTTTTAACCATAAAAGAACTAGATGAATTACATACCTTTTGTTGATTGTTGATTCCTTGGAGTTTGAGAGCCAAGCACCAATAATGTGAATGCCTCAAATGGAAATCACAAATCACCACAAACTTGGAAAATGTATGAGAGAGTATACTAACTCTTGATTTTGGCCACCACACTTACACACACATTAGTGTCTTTTTCATGCAACATAAGCTTGTTTATATAGTGTACATGGTTAGGGTGAAACCCTAATAACCCATGTCTTTTCCTCTTCCAAGGATCCATGGGTAAAAGCTCCATGGATCATCCATGGACTTCCATATAAGCTTAGCCCATTCCAAATGAGTGTTAGCCCACACCATATAAATATAATAGCCCATGATTTAATTAGTCTTCCTTTTAATCACTAAATTAATTCATATTTAATTCAAGATTAAAACTAATTAAGTAACATGACTATATATTAATATATTATAACTTATAATATATTAATAAATCGTAAGTATACAATTCTCATAAAATTATCCATAACTAGTTCGGGTGAAGTGCAACCCAAATGGACCATGCCGGGTCGGGTCAAGTATATATCAAATAAGTTATGGACTTAGACACCTTATCCAACATATCACACAGCGAGCAATGGAGAAGTTCCAAGCTCCAGTTATCGCGGATTCCTTAAAGTCTGCGATTGCCATGTTTCACACCACAAAAATCATTGTGGCTGATTTCACCAAATTTTCTTTTATTGGTTCAATTCCAGAGTCCATGTATCTGTGTGTTTCAAAGGCCAGCAAGCTAATCAATGAGTACAAAAAGCTTCCAGCCTCAAGACCGAGACCGTTAACCCTAGAGATGCAACAATCGCTTGATATGGCTGATAAACCAGCCAAACGGGGAAAGAAAGGGGATTCTAGGAAGGAAATTCAAGAAGGGCCTTCTTCTAAACCTGTCACTCCAAAGAAGTTAAAGGGTTCCACTGCAGACCCTTCGGCTCCAAAGAAGCGCAAGCTGAAAAAAGTGGCACACAAGCCGAAAGCTCCATCATCTAGTGACAGTGAATACGTTCCTTCAGATCAAGATGTTGAAGTTGAACAAGATCCGGAGCAAGATAAGTCTGATGATTCGATCTGAGAGGTCTCTCTAGAGGTAATCCTTACTAACACTGTTCCATCTCCACCTTCTTCTCCTCAGCACACTACTGTTCCGATTTCAATCGCTCCATGCCCTCCTCCATCTTCCACTCAAATTCCTACTTCTAGACCTCTACCACCACCATTATTCACCGAATCAACCACCACCACCACTTCTACTGTACCTACACCTCCTGTCAACGCATCTGATGTGGGGGCACAAACTTCAGGTGTTGAAACTCCCATTACCTCAAAACCTTTATCACCAGTCTACTCCGACGAATCCGATACTGTTCTCGGTGGCGCTGATATGGAGTTTGATACTTTTCACTACAGAGCCTACACTGTTCAAAGTGATGACGATGACGATGTCCCAGTCACCAAGAGGCACCTCAAGGAGTTAAATGAGAAGCTTGATACTTTGCTCGCCTCTTCATCTTAATCCTCTACTTCGACATATTCTGATGCTTCTATCAAAGATTTAGTAGCAACTTTGGTCCAGCAGCATGAATCTTCATTCGAGAAAGCAACCAAATCCATCAATGAATCCACTAAGACAGCGACCGAAAAAGTCGATAAACTAATGGCTGATGTTAAAGAATTTTTGCAGTCTCTACAAGCTGAATCGTAGCAACATGTAAACACAGTGACTTCTTCTATCGAAAAGCTTGTTTCTTCTCTCCAAACCGAACTAGTTAAGTTTGAAACTGTTCGCTCTGACATCCAAACTGATCACTTGGCACTCAATACGTCTATCAACTCTTGTTTAGACAAACTCCAGGCTGATCTCGCTTTCGAAAATAAAATGATGGATGAGCTAGCTCGACAAACTACTCTGATCAAAACTCAATCTGTCAAGCTTTCACAAGCGAAGAAGGAGATTGATGATCTCAAGACCGAACGTGCAGTGGTGAAAAACTGTGTTGATGATGTTCATGCTCTTCTGGTCGATCTCCTGGATACCCATGATACGGTTCTCACCATCACCATCAGGAGACGTTTGGCTGAAAAATTACGTCCTGCACTTGCAATTCTGCGCACGATAGAAGGTGTTTCGGAGGCGGGTGTCCCTCCAAAACAAGGGGGAGAATCAATTCAAGATCCACCAAAACAAAATCCCAAAAGCCAAACTCCAACAACCGAAAATCCTCCACCTCCTCCTGTTAAACCAAGTGTCACCACAGAACCGAAGGATAATGAAGCTTCGGGTTCAACTTTTCAAGATAAAGGAAAGAAAATTGTTGGTGAAAGTGGAGAAAAAGAAGATGTGAATCAAGATGAGTTGTTAAAGCAAACTCGTGAAACCGAAGAGAGGGAAAGGAAAGCTAAAGATGCCCATGTCATTATGGAACGAAGTAAATCTCTCTTTCCATTATGGACATTGGAAAAACTGTTGAAAGAAGCGATTGAATCCCCAAGTACTCATTGGCTTGAACCAGTCATTTCCTTTGACTTGGTTAATTCTAAAGACTTGTAATTCGATATGCCGATCACTCGAAGGGCATTCGTTTTTCATTGCTTTGAGCCAACTGCTTCTGTTCCCTCACCTGACCCGAAGGTTGACAGAGACCTAATCGATTACTACCTTGCTTTCTCGCAACCTCAGTATTTGACCTGGAGTGCAAACAAGATTACTACGGTCAAGGTTATGAAGCCAGTTGCTGCAGGTAAATTCATCAACGTGAAATTTCGAGTTACTCGTGGTTCTGAAGATTCGATTCATGACTTTTCTCTTGCAGATTTTTTGAATCTCAATCCTCATGACTGGATTCTGTTGACTAACATTTTTTGTCAAATGACCAGAAGTACGAACCCATTCTTGATCACATAAAGAGAATGTTGGTATCATATATTCATGAAGTAGCGAAGCTTGATCGGGAGATTGCTTCTGCTCTAAGGAAGAAGCCCATTGTCAAACCCATTGGCAAATCTAGTGATGTGAATAAGATGCGTATGGGCAAGATTGACACCGAACACTTGACGGTGATGTTTACTAAAGAAGTTGTAGGTTCGGCTACTCCACTAAAGTGCATGTTCGCCTTGTCTGACAAGCATCTGTTTTCTACTGTTGCTCTTGAACATATTCTGGATATAGTAAACAGATGTAAATCCAATGATGATGCTGCAAAGAAGATTTTCAATGACATGCTTCAGTGGTACATCAACTATCGACGCACTATTCTTGCTATCATACCGAAGATGTTCAAAACGGTAAAGAAGACCACACAAGTTCAACAGCAGTAATCTCTCGCCTCAATTGACGCAAAGGGGGAGATTGTAGAGTCTTGAAGTGTTGCGTCATTGGGCCTTTTGTCTAGGTCTATTATGTTCTAGGTTATGGGCCTGTCCAGCCGTTTACATTTATTAGGGTTTACTTTATATAGTGCATGCATGCACCTTAGTATGTACGCTTTTGATAGTTTTACTCTTTTGATCGTATTGTAACCCTAGCACACCTCTACAGTAGCAATTCTTCATAGAGTTCTTCTGAGGTCGTGACTGATTAATCATTCGACACAAGCATTGATTCATCTGGTGTTATTAATTTCATTGTGTTCTTGATTTATCTGTTTAAGAATCTTATCGTTCTAAACGTTTTAATCTCATCAAAATGTTTCATCCCAAATCCACAACCAGACAAGGAACAATAAATAAATTCAAACAAAACATTCTCAGGCTATAAAATCCTAATTATATACAACCATGTAGTATACACAAAGCAATTAGAAATCTTAGTTACAACACTAGAAAAGCATCCATAAGTAATATCCTAGGCTATAAGGCATCAGATAAATCAGGCAACCTTATCTTGAAATTCCTAAGGGATCCTTATCTTATCACTAGCATGCATTTATATCAGATCAAATAATAGCAACCATTATACAACATATAACAGAGATATGGATACTTTAGGAGACCACTTCCTTGAGCTCTGGATGACTATACACTTTGCTTCCAATGTTATTTCCTTGAAATTAATTCTTTTGTAAAAAGGTTTTTATAAAAGTTTCAGGTCCTTCGTTTGAGACTGGAATCCCATGAATGTTCATCCAATTCACTCAAACTAGGGCTCTAATATCGACTTGTAACATCCTAATTTTTAGCACAAAATTTTTCATTTTTTATTATAGAAAAATCCCAAATATCATAAAAATCAAGTCAATAAAATCTCGGGTACATTAAATACAATAATCCCAATCAGAGTATCAAAATGCAGAATCATAAAAATCTGCAAGTTGGTGTGTACACTCAAGCCTTCGCCTTTCCGCGATCATCTGTAGTATGTGAAACATATTAATCCACATTTGTAAGAACAAATCTTAGTGATTCCTTCCCAAAATATCCATATAGCACAACATAACAAACAATTATGGGTTATCAACAACCTTGGGGATTATCGACAATCCTAGTGAGCTAACAGCACACCCAGTGGATTATCAACACATTTCAGGGGTTATCAGCAACCCTGGGGATTTTCAGCATTCCCAAAGTTGTCAGCAATTCAGTTCAATTCACATATAACAATAATCAACAATTAAGACCCAACTGGTCACAGACACAAATACCACACATGTAACTGTAGTGAGAAGACTCGCCTCGCAAATAGCAGCTAAAAATACCACAACTCTCACACACAGGATAGACAGGAGCAACAAGACACCTAACAGCAACAAAGAAAGAACCTCTCAGTCTACACCCTAAAACCCTAGTTTGACCCAAAAAGTCAACCATGGCCAAAAACACTCAGGTCAACCTCAACCGATTGTCACGTCGTGACAACCCACGAGTCACGTCGTCACAGAGCCAGAACAAAATAGTCATAGACACATCCCTCTTCATGACGTGACATGCAACTCGTTATGTCATGAGATCTGTTCTAAGCAACCTAGAGCATTAAGCTCTTAATCCCTAAAGCCAATCCTTCAAACTTTCCATAAGGTTCTCCCTAACCCAAAGGATCATAAAAATCGTATCTTTTTAGTCATGCATGTCCAATGCATGACTTGAACACTAACTAGGTCAATCAAGAGAGAAATGAGACTAAAAACTCAAGCTTGGAATCCAAACTACCACCAAACATCATATCTGAGATCTATGCTAACTAAAATGCCTTAATGATCCATAAAGTTTCTAAATTTATGGATCCCATGCATGCTACCCAACCCAACCATGAAGAAAAGTGAATAAAACTTGGATCTAGCATGCTTAATGAGAAAAGCAAGATATTTATGACTTACAAAGGTCCAAAAAAAACAAGGTGGTGAGGAGGAGACTTTCTTGCCAACATAATACACCAAAGGAGTCTTCTTCTTCAACAATGAGCTAAAAACCAACAAAAGATATCTTCAATGTCACAAAGGAAGCTAACTTCTATTTGGGCAAGAGGAAGGCGATGGAGGCTGAGGGCATGCAAACCCTAGCCCGTCACTTGCTTTAAATAGGGCACAAAACATGGAATTAGGGTTAACCCGTCGACACATGGTGACCACCCATGGGTCACGTCGTGACTAGCAAGGATGGACATGTGTCTTTGTATTGATGGTCACATCGTGAGGCTTCCTTCATCATGTCGTGACCACCATATATTTGAGGTTTTACATCTTTCAATAAATAAAAAGCATCAAAGGTCGAATACCTGAATCAGGTGTTACAGATTAGTATAAGAACCTTAGTTCCTCCTATAACTCTATTTCTTAGGTATAGATTGATGGGTTTTATAGGTAACAAAAATCATATTTTTGGCGGAAAACCTAAAACCTAAGTTCGCATACACCCTAAAGGATCTATGTTCTCACTATGACATGCAAACAGAAATTTGAATTTCAGAACCCTAAAGTGCAAGCTATTTTTAGATTTTGGATAAGGGATAATACAAAACATAACTTTTAGTTTACTTTTATAAATAAACTAGCAATCCTTCTTTATAGAACTTTAGAAAGCCAGCACCAAAAATCCCGTGCCTCTGATGACTCACACTCAAACCATAGTAGTTGGAGGCTATTGAAGAGAGGGTAGTAGAAGGTATAATTTTGGCTCAAAGGGTTCCTTGGAAGTTTGAAATTGGAAATCCCTAAGTCATGGGGTATTTATAGGGCTTAAGGATGTGTATATAAGGTAGGTTTCCTTTTGGATAACTCTAACCCTTTTCTTTCCCCCCAAGCAACCCTAAGCTTCCTAGAACTCCTATAAAAGCTCCATAAACCCCTCTAGAACCGTCCCTTCTCCTAAGGAGGTTCTAGAATCAGTCAATGTTCAACTTTTGGACATTTACACTTTTAGTCCTTCAAGTTTTAATTAATCCAATTAATCCCAAATGTAATTCCAATTAATTTCTGATTAATTATTAAATAAATAATATAATTTATAACTAATATATTTTTCTCAAAACATACTAATAATTTATTCATTTTCATTGCTAATTAATTTATTAATCATATAATAAATTAACAAATCATCCTTTCTCTCCAAAAAGCATTCCAGTCAATTACTAGGTTTGAGGGAAACCCAAAAGGACTTTCCTAATAATTTAAGTTTATAATAATTTAGTTAATGGCTTAGACACCTAATCCAACAGTCTCCTACTCCGATAAGTCTTTAACAAAATTACAACCTCCAAATTAAACAGCAGAGTGTGGTTTCCAAAGCAACTACCAAAATCTAATCTAATCAGACATTGGTGCTATGATAAGTGATCAAATATTACTCTGTTCTACTAGATATAGTATAGACATGAGACATGGATTAAAATCAATCTCATTGTCCAAAATATTGTTTACCGATTTCTGATTTCTAATAACGACAAAAGACTTCTAATTGAACACATCAATTTAGTCCTGACTTAGCCCAATATTATAAGTCAACACTAAATCACCGAGGGGACCAAAGATATCGCTTTTCCCATTAGGAAAAAAGGAACAAATAAACTTTGACTTATGTTCTTGTATCCTTTACACACAAAATCATATATGACACTTCATTTTATAACATCAAGTTACTGATGCGTTTTCGCAACACCAATGCACAATCGATTTGTAAAATACAACTCATATATCTCCGTTTCAAGAATATAAGATATTATCATCTCAGAATTACTCGTGATATAATCCATGAAGTAATTCTCTGAGCGTGGGTTTATCCAATACTTAAATCTCCATTTCTAAGTACCCATGAATGTTGTAGCAATACAATTGCTATATGTAACTCACTTAGACAATCTACAATCCAATTCATGACAATCTTATTTCACTACTTACTCCCCAAAGTATGAGTGACTGTGGAATTTAAATAATTAAATTATTCGGGAAGTAAAACATGCAAAAATGAAACACAAGAATAAATAATTGAAAAAGGCAGTAACAAGCTTATAAATAATCTCTATTATTTAATCACCAAAAATCAATTACACGTATTTTGTTACAAGTTTCAAACTACTCATCTAACTACTAAAACTAATATCATCTCTCAAACCAATGTTCCTAGCATGTTGATGATGCTTGACCCTACTTAGAGCCTTCGTCAAAGGATCTGCAGGATTCTCTTCTAATGATACCATCTTCACAATGAGGTGACCTTCTTCTACTCTATGTCTGATGTAATGGTACTTTCTGCCGATATTTCTTGACTTACCATGGTCTCTTGGTTATTTAGTCAAAGCAACCATATCTTCATTATCGCAGCGAAGTTCCATTGGCTCTTGAATGGTTGGAATTACTCCAAGATCTCCGATAAAGTTTTTCAACCAAGCCGCTTCCTTTGATGCTTCACTTGTTGCTATGCACTCTGATTCGCAAGTAGAATCAACCACCATATCTTGCTTGGAACTTTTCCAAGTAACTACTCCACCATTTAATGTGAACACCCAACCAGATTGAGAACGGAAGTTGTCTCTATCTGTTTGAAATATGGAATCACTATACCCAGTCACTCTCAACACATCACTTCCTCCAAATACTAGAATCATATCATTTTCCCTTCGCAGATACTTGAGAATGTTCTTTACCGCTGTCCAATAAGCTCTGCCAGACTTTCCCTGATAGTGATTGACCATGCTTAAAGCAAAGGACACATCAGGGCGAGTACATGTCATAGCGTATATGATTTATCCCACAGCTGAAGCATAGGGGATTCGACTTATATCAACTATCTCTTCATCTGAACTGGGGCTTTGAGTCTTACTCAATTTGGCATTACTCTGAATAGGTAGCTCTCCTTTCTTGGAATTTTCCATACTAAACCATTTTAGTACCTTTTCCAACTATGTACTTTGACTAATTCCAATTAGTCTTTTCTTTCTATCTCTCAAAATTCTTATCCCAGGAATATAGGTAGCTTCTCCTAGATCCTTCATAGCAAAACACTTTCCAAGCCAAGATTTTACTTCTTTCTAGGTTGGAACGTTGTTTCCTATAAGTAGTATGCCATCAACATACAATACTAGAAAATTTACTATACTCCCACTAGCCTTGACATACACACATGACTCATCCTCACTTCTAGAGAAACCAAACTCTTTGACTTTCTCATGGAAGCAAAGATTCTAGCTGCGAGATGCTTGTTTCAATCCATAGTTGGATTTCTCAAGCTTACACACTCTATTGGGAAACTTTGCATCAACAAAAACCTATGGATACATCATGTAAACATATTCAGCCAACTTCCCATTAAGGAAAGCTATTTTGACATCCATTTGCCAAATTTCATAATCATGATAGGCACCTGTGGTGGGAATTATTAGATTTTATCTTGGCCACTGGTGAGAAGGTCTCATCATAGTCAATCCCTAGGTTTTGGGTAAAGCCCTTCGCAAGCAGTCATGCCTTGAATGTGTGTACATTTCCATCCATGTCGGTATTCTTCTTGAAGATCCATTTGCAACCAACTTTCTTTCGACCAGGTTCTTGATCAACCAAATTCCAAACTTGGTTGTCATACATGGACTTGATATTGTTGTCCAGTGCCTCTTTCCATGTTGAAGCCTCGGGGCCTGCCATCGCTTCCTTGTAGTTAGTAGGCTCATCCAAATTTACCAGTGTTTGATCACTGATAAACGTATCACCATCTAACGTTATATGGGAACCATAGAACGTTGATGTCATGCTAACTCTACTGGAACGACGAAGGGGTAATGAATTGTCAACTGGATCAGCTGGAATTTCTTCCTCTGGTTGAGTGCTAGTGTCTTCTAAGGTTCCTTCATTGGTTGAATCTTGAATCTCTTCAAGATCAAATGTGCTCCCACTGTCCTCTTTGCATATGAGCTCTCTCTCGCGAAAGACTCCTCTCTGTGCTACAAAGACCACGATTTCACTAGGTCTATAGAACAAGTATCCAAAAGACTTTTGTGGGTAGCTAATGAAAATACATCTCTCACTTCTGGCTTCTAGCTTGTCATGAGTATCTCGTCTAACGAAAGCTTCACAACCCCAGACTTTGATAAGTGTTAACGAGGGAACTTTCCATGTCTACGTCTCGTGAGGTGTTTTGGAAACCTTCTTAGTAGGGACAAGATTGAGGATATAGGAAGCTGTCTCTAAGTCATACCCCTAGAAGGAGATTGGAAGAGTGGCTCGACTCATCATGGAACGAACCATGTCCAACAAGGTCCGATTGCGCCTCTCATCCATACCATTAAGTTGTGGTGTTCTTGGAGGAGTCAATTATGAAACTATTCCATATTCCTTGAGGTAGTCGTGGAACTCGATAATAAGATACTCACCCTCTCTGTCAGATCAGATCATCTTTATCTTCTTTCCTAATTGATTCTCGACTTCATCTTTAAACTCTTTAAACTTTTCAAAGGTTTCTGATGTATGTTTGATCAAGTAGATGTAGCCATATCTACTTTAATCATCTGTAAATATTACATAAAATTGATTAGCATCTTTTTTGGTGGATCTAAAGGGTCCACACACATCTGTGTGTATGACGTCCAACAATCCTTCACCTCTTTCACAAGATCCAATGAAAGGTGATTCCAACACTCCATCCTTTTGGAGTTGGGCGATGTGTTTCTTGTTAATATGCCCAAGGCGACAATGCCACAAGCATGCCTTGTCTAAACCATTAGACGAATCAATTTGAAATACACTATTGCCTATGTTATCAACACAAGTCATTGTTTCATACACACCATTGCAAGGTAAAGCTTCAAATATAAAAACACCATTTTTATAAACTAAAATTGAACCATTCAAATCATTAAATGAGCAACGAATACCTTGTCCGAACAATGTATGAAATGAAATAATGTTTCACGTCATTTCTAACGAATAGCAACAATTAATCAAATCTAAACTAACATCACTACTAGGCATAAGATGATAAGTCCTAATCTTTGTAACATGAGAAGATCGCCTATTCCCATGATCATATTCATCCTTTCATGCTCCACCTTTTCATTTTCTCTTAGTCTCTGCATATCAGAACAAATGTGAAAACCACATCATGTATCAAGGACCCAAGAACGAGTAGATGGTGATTTATTAATTTGAATAGTGTATATACATGTTGACTTTGGTTTTACCTTGCCATCCTTGATGTCTTGCAGGTACTTGGGGAAGTTCCTCTTCCAATGGCACTTGTCATTGCAATAGTAACAAGTGGCCTCTTTGGGGTCACAAACAGTTGGAATGTATAAGTTGGGCTTCGCCTTTGGGCCATTGCTAGATAATCCAATATGAGCCTTGCCCTTCCAGTTAGCTTTAGGATCAACCTTTCTTTTCTTCCCTTTGCTTTGACTAATGGCAAGAACAACAGCATTAGTAGAAGGGTCTGGATTCTTTCCCTTCATTCTCGACATAGTAGTCTGTAGCAAGTTGTGGAGTTGGGCCAATGTGGTTTTTGTGTTGTTCAAATTATAGGCCAAAATGAGCTGATCATAATAACTTGGTAAGGAGTTCAAGACCATGTCAATGGCCAACTCCTCATAGAACTGCACATTGATCCTAACAAGCCGTTCCACGTACCTTTGCATTCTCTGCACGTGGTTGCACACAGACTCTCCCTCTTTCATTTTGCAAGCCATGATGGCTTTGATCACTTCATATTTCTCTTCACAATCTATCTTATGGAAAATTTTCCACGGGGTCATTGTTCATCTCATAGGGCCAATAGTCCTTATAGAACCTCTACAACTCAGGGGTCATGGTAGCGACCATGATGCAAGGAACTTTTGTTGCATCGTCTTAGTGTTTCTTGTATGAGGCTAGTTGTTCTACAGTAGCATTGGCTTCATCCATTTCAACAAGCTTTTCGTCAAGGACATATTCTTTTCCCTCAAATCGAAGAGCCATCTTGATGTTACGCATCAAATCATTGTAATTGGTGCCATCAAAGGTCACCTTGGACACAATAGAGAGTAAGGAGAAACCCGAGTGATGGGTAGACTGTAACGCCCGCAGATTCGGGCTAGTCAATTTAGAAACAATAAGTGTCAAAAATGACTTTTTAATGGAAGATTATTTAGAATGAATAATCTTAACTAAGTTGTAGCAAATGTCACAAGGGTTCCGTACATATAAAGAACGTCGAAATCCGAGTTATAACGAAGAAGTTATGACCCGTCGAAGTTTTACGGCTAAACCGACACGACACCGCGTAACGTAAAAAGTGAATTTTTGATAAAATACTTTTTAGCCTTAGTGATCTAAACAAAATTCGTAGTATACGTTAAACCAAGAGCGTGCATAAAAAGAACGTCCAAATCTGACTTCGTATGAGGAAGTTACGATTTTTCTAAGATTTAGCATAACAGTGCACAACCCGGAAATTCAAATTTTAGATCGGTCAATTTTTAGCCAAAATAATCTAAACGAGAAATGAAGATATCATTACTAGGAGTTAAAAGATAAAAAGACAGACGAAAACGGAGCTCGTATGCGAAAGATATGGACGAAACTTAGTCCCTACTCTTCAAGCGCGACGAATTCGATACAGTTTTGTAAATCTGAGATAGAATGAGAATTAGCCGAAGGGGACTAAATGAAAGTTGTAGTACTCGTAAATACCAACGCGTGGATATAAAGAACATTGATAATAGAGCTCGTATGTTAAAGATATGGACGAAACTTGGTCCCTACTCTTTAAGCGCGATAAATTCGATACAGTTTTGTAAATCTGAGATAGATTGAGAATTAGCCGACGGCGTCTAAATAAAAGTTGTAGTACTCGTAAATACCAACGTGTGGATATAAAGAACTTAGAAAACAGAGCTCGTACGCGGAAGATACAGACGAAACTTAGGGTCTACTCTATGATAAAACCCCTATAAATAAAGGGTGAATCCTTCATATTTTCTTCACACCATAAGCCTTTCTTTCTCTCTCTAACTTCTATCTAGACTCCCAAAACCCCTCTAAATCCCTAGTAACCTCAACTTGCTAGAGGAAAGACCCTGAGCGCCCGAAGGCTCCGAGAAAAAGAGCTTTTCCGCTCAGAAGCTCTGCTCCAGCGGAACCCGGTTTTTAGCAAAACCCACTGTAAGTTAGATACGCCTACCCTACTTTAAATATAGCTTATATTTAAATATAATATCGTTAGTATGGACCTATAAATAAGATTTATCAGTGATTCAAAGTCGTTATACTAACTGATTTACTTACGGGGATGATGTCTAGGCTGTGATTTAGTAAGGTGTTTAAAGTGGGATTTCCAAACAGTATACTTCGTATACCAAATGGACCATACCTCCGATATGATCCTACCTGGTTGTTCCTTACTTGATAGATCATGAAGTAGACTCTGAGTTAATGACGAATCTAGACTAATAATTAGTCGCAATAAATATTAGACTAAAATCTAGTGGTAATAATACTAGGTTTCGTCGAAGGAAATCATATTGTTAAGAAGCGAAGCGCTGCTCGAATATCGAGTCGTCACTTTAACAAGTGAGTGCATAGTTACTTTCATCTTACACATAGATATGAAGTATTTTATATAAATTACGTGTTATGTGTGTATATTATCTGTATACTTGTTATCTATGTTGGATGAATGATTTTATACATGTTTTAAATGATTTAAACTATATATGTATTTTATATCTACAAAATATGTTGGGTAAAATATGGGTAGATGAGTGATGAGGGATGAAAGCTGATATAGAGAAACATTGGTAGTATGGACATAGTGCCCTATAGGTGAACATTGGCAGCAATGGACCTAGTACCCTATAGATGAGCATTGGCAGCTGTGCCACAATCTGTAGATGTTTTTGATCTACTCTAAACATCCTAGCAAGTGCGCTCTAAGGATAGTATCGGCAGCTGCGCCTAATAGAGGACATCATAATCCTGGCAGTCGCGCCTAAAGGACAATATCGGCAGCTGCGCCTAATAGAGAATGTCATAATTCTGACAGCTGCGCCTAAATGATAATATTGGCAGATGTGCTTAATAGATAATATTGACAGTTGTGTCATTGGCAACGATGGACTTCGTACCTACTCCTTAGGACAATCCTTAGGACTGAATGAGTGAATGATAAATGATTCTTAGGGGAGATCCTTGAGAAATAAAGAAGATAATGGGGATGGGTAATTGGGTTGATTGTTTAATGATTAAACATAATTATACACCAGGTTTCCCAACCTGACCCACTTAAGTTTATTGTATCACAGGTATCGATATGAAGTTACATTACACTGAGCGATTAAGGAGATGTAAATCACTAGTGTTAATGAATGTAAGTTCTGTTTATGCTTATGTTTTTATATTGACGATGACATCCCAAAGTTTTAAAATGAATAAAATACATTTCTTCAAAAAAATGCTTTGATAACGTATTTATCATGTTTTTCAGGGAACAAATTCTGCAACACTTTTCTTTAAAATGTACTCTGATTTTTAAACAAGCATAAACAAAATCGGTCTTTTCTGGCCATGAAAATGGGGATGTCACAGTTGGTATCAGAGCATTAGTTTAAGCGAACTAGGAATAAGGATTTATTTCTAGACTTAAACTTAGAATGCTAAGCGATGATCGTGAGGAGTGTGTCTAATATATTTTAGGAAGTACACATGAATAGACACAAGCACTAGCTTAATTAGGGAAGATGCCTAAAATGCTTTTATGTGCTAAATGTTTTGTGATGCTTTATGCTATTGTTTGATCGGATCTGGAAATTTTATGTGTTCAGATTTCTAAACGTTTAATTACGGTATTAGAAATGGCATATAACTTTTCGTAGTAATTAGGAGGATTACACATCTAAACTTCTCTATCTATATTCGCGTTTCGATACACCAAATGCCTGCTTGGGTGTATAGAATGTCATGATAAGGACTCATAGCAGACTAAGCAAATGGAGGAAATGAGAAGGATTACGATAGTGAATGACACCTATCGGAAGATATCGTAAGAGTGATATCTTGCCTTTAGAATGCATCTAATAAATAATACGTCTAGTACAGGAGAAGTACACTTTCGATTAGCAGGAAGAAAGATTTTTGGTATAATGCATGAAGTTATCCCATCGTGTGACATTTCCATCACCAACCGAGTTAAATCAGAATTGATGATTTAAGATACGCATGGAATAAGTCCTAGTAGAGTCTAGGGAAAATTATATGATTGTTTGGACACATTTGTATGTGTTAAAATTATTTTTGTGATAATAACTTGGAGAACTGCGAGACAATACTTAGGATGAGTATGAGTAGGTGTGAAAGGTAGTAGAGGCTTATACTACCAGAAGCACAGGACTCGCACTTGGATCAAGGAAATTCATAAGGTTACCAAGGCACTAGTAATTGGTTCCGTTTTGTTCATGTCTGTCGTTACCATCGTTTTGGTAATGACTAAGAAGATGATTGTTAATCCGACCCTAGTGGTCATATAAAATCGAGTCCGACTAAGATGAATATGTTATGTGGTTCAAAGTACCAAGATCGATGTAGCATCTGAATTAAGTCAGAAGATTGAAGTGAAAGATAATCGAAGCGATCAATAGAAATATCGCAACCGTTGTTAAAGTAAGAAGATTGTAGCTAGATGTGCTACATGCTAGAATGTGATTATATCACATTAGAACATGAAGGAATGTATATTCCGTTCTGGAATTTGACTCTAAAAGACATGAGTCTAAGCGTTGCATCATATAATGAGAGGTCATTAGAACATAACCCATCGTTATGTTACGATAATCAAATGAAAGAACCTAATCTTAAGTTAAGTCTGTCAAGAAGGAGCAGGAGTCTCCAATAAGGATCGAATTTGTAACTCGAAGGTTACAATTGAAAGTCCAACATAGTATGAAGAGCAGGTGCAAGATTGAGCATCGTCAACAGTCAAGAAGTCCAATAGTTGGATACTCATTCGAAGGAACATAGAAGTTACGGTTATTACCTAGGATGAAGAGATAACATATGGAGTCATTATACAAGCCCTATTTTGTTGATGATTCCGGGACGTAGTCATCCTAAGGGGGAGATAATTGTAACGCCCGCAGATTCGGGCTAGTCAATTTAGAAACAATAAGCGTCAAAAATGACTTTTTGATGGAAGATTATTTAGAATGAATAATCTTAACGAAGTTGTAGCAAATGTCACAAGGGTTCCGTACATATAAAGAACGCCAAAATCCGAGTTATAACGAAGAAGTTATGACCCGTCGAAGTTTTACGGCTAACCCGACACGACACCGCGTAACGTAAAAAGTGAATTTTTGATAAAATACTTTTTAGCCTTAGTGATCTATACAAAATTCGTAGTATTCGTTAAACCAAGAGCGTGCATAAAAATAACGTCCAAATCTGACTTTGTATGAGGAAGTTACGATTTTTCTAAGATTTAGCATAACAGTGCACAACCCGGAAATTCGAATTTTAGATCGGTCGATTTTTAGCCAAAATAATCTAAATGAGAAATGAAGATATCATTAATAGGAGTTAAAAGATAAAAAGACAGTCGAAAACGGAGCTTGTATGCGAAAGATATGGACGAAACTTAGTCCATACTCTTCAAGCGCGGCGAATTCGATACAGTTTTGTAAATCTGAGATAGAATGAGAATTAGCCGACGGGGACTAAATGAAAGTTGTATTAATCGTAAATACCAATGCGTGGATATAAAGAACATTGAGAATAGAGCTCGTATGTTAAAGATATGGACGAAACTTGGTCCCTACTCTTTAAGCGCGATAAATTCGATACAGTTTTGTAAATCTAAGATAGATTGAGAATTAGCCGACGACGTCTAAATAAAAGTTGTAGTACTCATAAATACCAACGTGTGGATATAAAGAACGTAGAAAAAGGAGCCCGTACGCGGAAGATACGGACGAAACTTAGGGCCTACTCTATGATAAAACCCCTATAAATAAAGGGTGAATCCTTCATATTTTCTTCACACCTTAAGCCTTTCTTTCTCTCTCTAACTTCACTCTAGACTCCCAAAACCCCTCTAAATCCCTAGTAACCTCAAGTTGCTAGAGGAAAGACCCGGAGCGCCCGAAGGCTCCGAGAAAAAGAGCTTTTCGGCTCAGAAGCTCTGCTCCAGCGGAACCCGGTTTTTAGCAAAACCCGCTGTAAGTGAGATACGCCTACCCTACTTTAAATATAGATTATATTTAAATATAATATCGTTATTATGGACCTATAAATAAGATTTATTAGTGATTCAAAGTCATTATACTAATTGATCTACTTACGGGGATGATGTCTAGGTTGTGATTTAGTGAGGTGTTTAAAGTGGGATTTCCAAACAGTATACTTCGTATACCAAACGGACCCTACCTCCGATATGATCCTACCTGGTTGTTACTTACTTGATAGATCATGAAGTAGACTCTGAGTTAATGACGAATCTAGACTAATAATTAGTCGCAATAAATATTAGACTAAAATCTAGTGGTAATAATACTAGGTTTCGTCGAAGGAAATCATATTGTTAAGAAGCGAAGCATTGCTCGAATATCGAGTCGTCACTTTAACAAGTGAGTGCATAGTTACTTTCATCTTACACATAGATATGAAGTATTCTATATAAATTACGTGCTATGTGTGCATATTATCTGTATACTTGTTATCTATGCTGGATGAACGATTTTATACATGTTTTAAATGATTTAAACTATATATGTATTTTATATCTACAAAATATGTTGGGTAAAACATGGGTAGATGAATGATGAGGGATGAAAGCTGATATAGAGAAACATTGGCAGTATGGACATAGTGCCCTATAGGTTAACATTGGCAGCAATGGACCTAGTACCCTATAGATGAGCATTGGCAGCTACGCCACAATCTGTAGATATTTTTGATCTACTCTAAACATCCTAGCAGCTGCGCTCTAAGGATAGTATCGGCAACTGCGCCTAATAGAGGACATCATAACCCTGGCAGTCGCGCCCAAAGGACAATATCGGCAGCTGCGCCTAATAGAAAATGTCATAATTCTGGCAGTTGCGCCTAAATGATAATATTGGCAGATGTGCTTAATAGATAATATTGACAGCTGTGTCATTGGCAACGATGGACTTTGTGCCTACTCCTTAGGACAATCCTTAGGACTAATGAGTGAATGATAAATGATTCTTAGGGGAGATCCTTAAGAAATAAAGATGATAATGGGGATGGGTAATTGGGTTGATTGTTTAATGATTAAACATAATTATATTATTGTGGGTTGAAAACCCTATGTACTCACCAGGTTTCCCAACCTGACCCACTCAAGTTTATTATATCACAGGTATCGATATGAAGTTACATTACACTGAACGATTAAGGAGATGTAAATCACTAGTGTTAATGAATGTAAGTTTTGTTTATGCTTATGTTTCTATATTGACGATGACATCCCAAAGTTTTAAAATGAATAAAATACTTTTCTTCAAAAAATGCTTTGATAACGTATTTATCATGTTTTTCAGGGAACAAATTCCGCAACACTTTTCTTTAAAATGTACTCTGATTTTAAACAAGCATAAACAAAATCGGTCTTTTCTGGCCGTGAAAATGGGGATGTCACATAGACGACGAAGGAATAGAAGCATCACCAGTAGTAGACATTTATAGAGAAAAAGAATAGTTTTAGTTAGATGATAATATAATCCTTAATATTTAACCCATAATAAATATTTGAGGCTAGGACCCAACTATGCAATTCTCAATCTAAAAGAGGAATGTCGTAATCTAATTGTAAATTTTATATAGGTATGTAAAAGCAATTTACCAATTTCAATCAAAGTGAAATTCCTAGATCTTTTGAGATTCATTGAATCTATCAATAGCATGTTTAATCTCAGATTATGCTCTTCTATTTGTGACTGTGATACCGAAGATCACAAACAATATGTGAATAACCATGCAAATATGTTTGGCACTCTCGATGTCATTTATCATTTCAGGTTAATGTGTCGGTTAACCACATGTGCTCCATTAACAATGATAATTTACCAGATACCCATTAATACTCTTTATTGTCTCTATTAATGTGCTAGTTAACCACACACACTCCACTAACAATATATAAAGCTTAATGTGCAATTTCATGGATTAGCATATTTTTCATATTTTTCCTAAAGTAACTAAGAGTGAGAATTTTTTTAAAATTGTTTTGTTACTTTAATACAATTATACTTTTAATGAATTTAATGTCCTATTAGATCCTTTCTGATAATGACCCTCCACCAAACAAGGAAGCAGTGGGTGAGAATGGACACCCATTCAACTACCATTTTATAGGCAGTTTCCTTATACCCCCCTTATAGTTCAGCTTCCTGAATAAGGCATACTAGCGATCCGAATGACTTAATCTTATATATACTAATTAACTTTTAATATTATATATATGGTGTATTTTAAAACCTTTTCTAAAATACTAGGTTTAATCGCAAATTCGAAATTTATAAAAATTAATTCAATTTAAATTAAACCAATAAGGATTAAACAATTTATTTACCATTAAACAATTAATCAAATAAATTTTAATCCTAATCCAATACCCTCCAATTTCGAAATTAAGGGTTGGGTTTTACCAAATAATAATTATCTAATTTCAAGGCATTTAAAACTAATAATTATCAAAACAAGGAAACCTTACCAAAAACCCTAGCAATTTCGAAAAACAAGGAGGCTGGGGTTTCTAAAACCCTTGCCCAAATCGAAAACCATCAAAAAGGTTTTTGATCTTATTCAACTTTGTGCAAGATCATAGAGAACAATCGTTCTGATACACTGATGGGTTTTATAGGTAAAAAAAATCATACTTTTGGTGGAAAACCTAAAACCCTAAGTTCACATACACCCTAAAGAATCTATGTTCTCACTATGATATGCAAACAACAATTTGAATTAAAGAAACCTAAAGTGCGCTACTATTTTTGATTTAGGAGAATAGATAATAGAAAACATACCTTTTAGTTTACTTTCGTAAATAAACTAGTAATCCTTCTTTGTAGAACTTCAGAAAGCCAACACCAAAAATCTTGTGCCTCTGATGGCTCACACCCAAACCCTAGCAGTTGGAGGCTATTGAAGAGAGAGAGAGAGGAGTAGAAGGTATAATTTTCGGCTCTAAGGGTTCCTTCTAAGTGTGAAATCTGAAATCCTTAAGCCATGGGGAGGTATATAAAAGGCAAGTTTCCTTTTGGATAACTCTAACCCTTTTCTTCCCCCCCCCCAAGCAACCCTAAGCTTCCTAGAACTCCAAGAAAAGCTCCATAAACCCCTCTAGTCCCCTCCCCTCTCCTAGGGAGGTTCTAGAATCTTTCAATGTTCAAGTTTTGGACATTGACACTGTTAGTCCTTCTATTTTTAATTAATCCAATTAATCCCAAAATTAATTCCAACTAGTTTCTAATTAATTCTTAATTAAATAATATAATTTCTAATTAATATATTTTTCTCAAAACATATTAATAAATTATTCATTTTGATTTCTAATTAATTTATGAATCGTATAAAAAATTAACAAATCGTCATTTTTCTCCAAAAAGCATTCCAGTCAATTACTAGGTTTGAGGGCAACCCAAAACGACTTTGCTAATAATTTAAGTTTATAATAATTTATTTAATTTCTTATACACCTAATCCAACATAGATCCATCACTACCAATCTATGTTGTGAAGCACAATCGTCACCTGATATCACCTTGCAATCTTTGCACGCTCTAAGATTTCGCCTCCGTAACATAAGGTAGTCAATTTGAGTGTTACGCCCTCACTCTGAATGTAAATGAAATGAACATTCCTTTTTCGTAAGTAGGATTTATAGACCATTAAGTCATGTATCATAGCAAAGTGAAGTAAAAAAACTCCTCACAACATTCCTAGTACCAAATCCAAAGCCTTCATGCATACTTGCATAACCAAATCTCTCTCTTCTTATATTCCCATTGAAGTATCCCTTGATACCAAACATTAGTCTGTCACATTGGTTCTAACCATATCATCCAACTTCTCCTAGAAACTCAGTTTATCCGTCGCACCTAAACAATATGTGGGCCGTAAGCACATACTATGTTCAACAACTCCCTATTACAACTTTGATCACCATGATCCTAGCATAACATCTTCTAACTTCAACGAAGTTGTCCTTGAGTTCATATGACAACAATTTAAATGTTCAATCCCTTCCTCAAACTCATTAGACCTAAATACCACAACTTATACCTGTTACACTCCTTAGTTTTCTTCCCCTTCCACATAGTCTCTTGAATGCATGTTATGTCTACTTTCCTTTTCCTTAAAACCTTTGTTGAATCCGACAACTTCACATTCAAGGAACCGACATTCAAGGTACATAATCTCATCCTAGTGTCTGATGGGTTTTATATGTTACAAAAATCTTATTTTTGTGGAAAAACATAAACCCTAAGCTCACATGCACCCTAAAGGATCTATATTCTCACTATTATTTGCAAACAACTATTGAATATCAAGAACCCTAAAGTACATTGCTATTTTAGAAATTAATAAAGTGTTAATAGAAAATTCATACCTTAGTTTGTTATTGCAAATAAACTAGTAATCCTTCCTTTGTTGGTCTTCAGAAAGCAAGCACCAGAAGTCTCGTGCCTCTAATAACTCACACCCAAACCCTAGCAAATTGGAGGCTAAAGAAGAGAGATGAGAAGGAAGGAAATTTTCAAAATTCTCTTTGGAATCAGATGAATATCGAAAATCATAACCCAATGTGGTTTATATAGGTGATACGGAGGCTAAGGATAAGACTGTTTCCTTTTAGATAACCCTAATCCTTTTGTTATCCCCTAAGGCATCCAAGTTCCCTTAGAGCCCAAGAAAAGCTATAGAAACCCTATAGAACTCCTCTAGAACCGTCCCTCTTATGGGAGGTTCTATAATTGGTCAATGTTCAAGTTTTGAACATTGTCACCTTTAGTCCTTCCACTTTTAATTAATCTAATTAATCTCAAAATTAATTCCAATTAATTTCTAATTGATTGTTAATTAAACAATACTATTTCTAATTAATATATTATTCTTATAATATATTAATAAATTATTTATTTTGATTTCTAATTAATTTATTAACCATATAATAGTTTAATAAATCTCTCTCTCTCTCTCCAAAAAGCATTCCAGTCAACAAGTAGGTGTGAGGGCAACCCAAATGGACTTTGCTAATAATTCAAGATTATACTAATTTAGTTATTGGCTTAGACACCTAATTCAAATATATCTTCTACAATCCTAGCCCTCCCCCTTTCTATAGAAACCCTTGACTCCTTACTAGCCCCCCCTAGAAACCTTCGTCTCCATACAATGAGGACAAGATCTCAATATATCACACACATTCGTACTAGCTATTTGACTTAACTATGTCGAACCTCATATATATATATATATATATATATATATATATATATTTGTGAGAACTTGCGAACTCATAATCAACTCATCATTTTTCAACACCCAAAACACCAATCTTCTCCAAATGGTACGTCTAAGCCATATCTAGGCTAAAAAAAGATTTGACGATTTTTTTTTTGTTTTTTTTTGTATGACTACTGATGAGAACAATCAGCAGTCATATGGACTGATGATGAGCACAATCAGCAATCATATGGATTGTTTACTGCTCATCAGCAGTCCATATAGCTGCTGATTGTGCACATCCGTAGTCCATATGACTGCTGATTGTGCTCATTATCAGTCCATATTACTGTTGATGATGCATACATGCAAATTTCGAAAATAATTTTTTTTTCCAAATATGTTTTTTTGTGCCTAGATATAGCTTAGACGGACCATTTGGAGAAGATTGATGTTTTTTGTAATGCCCCAAATTTCAACCCTAATTTTTCAATTAAAAATCTAAGTGTTTATTTAAATCACAACTACAAAATATTAAATAGGACCATTTAATCTTAAAACATTTATCAGAGTATCTTCAAAAGTTATCACGTGCACAAGTCCCCCGTTGATGCGATACAATCGAGTCGTGCCCCTCCTTCATTATAAGAAAACCTGAAACCATTTAAACCACAAATCGTAAGCAAAAGCTTAGTGAGTTCCCCAAAATATCATACACAACACATCACAAATAAACAGTTATGGGTTATCAGCAACCCAAGAGACTACCCGAAATCTTAGTGGGCAAACAACTTGCCTCGTGGGTTATCAGCAACCCTGGAGACTACTCAAAGTCTTAGTGGGCAAACAGCATGCCCTGTGGGTTATCAGCAATCCTGGAGACTACTCAAGGTCTTAGTATACACAATATCACATATAATAGTAATAAGAAATAAGACCCAGCCGGTCAACACATATATACACATACAATCATGCAAGAGTCACAAAGACAACAAGCATCCTACATACACAAGGTAGTGGGCCGATATTGGTGCCTTCGACCCACAAGCACAGTGAGAAAACTCACCTAAATCAAGAACTCTGAAACACTACGTTACGATCCCTTTGCTGCACTACTTGCACCCGCGAATCCACTAACACCAGAACCAGATAAAATCTTAATTAATAGCCCAAAATCCTCAAGTTTGACCCACAGTCAAACTTGGTCGAAATTCAACAGTCAACGAAAGTCAAACTTCAGGCTGAGTATGCCCAACGTACTCACCATCCAGAATCGGGACCCCATACGAGTACGCGTAGCGTACTCAAAGGTACACCTAACGTTCTCGTTCAGATGACACTTTTCCATTAAGTGCTTATTCTCTTAAGTCCTTTCATCCAACACTCAGATCTAGACACGCAACATCATTCTAAGTCATAAAGTTTCCACCTTTATGACTTTCCATGTCTAGAAAAGGTCCAAAAGTCAAAACCTTAACTTATTAATCCATTAAGACATCATGACACTTGCATGGAAGGAATACACGAACCAAGATCACATTTTATGGATTCTAATAGCTCCATAATGGATAAAGTTTCCAACTTTATCCATTAGAATGGTCCAAACCACCAAGATCTAGTTTTAAGTCTCAAAGGGACCAAAAGAGCATCTCTTTCAATTTAATCCATTAAGTCCAAGTCTCCAACCTTTAGATCTGAATCAATATGATGTTTAGATGGATAAATTTCCCAACTTTATCCATAACAAGGTCACAAACTTTCAAGATCTAAAATTTATGCACTAAAGTAACCAAAAGCTCATAGTACCCAAGACTTGCTAGATCTATCAAATACATCATCAAGATTCAAACTTTATAGCTCTAAAAGAAAGATCAAGGTGAACAAAGTCTAGATCTACAAGCTCCAACGCAACCAACACTTCTCCGAAGATCTTCTTCTTCTACAAGATGAACCAAGAACACTCCAAAGCACTCAAGCATACCTTATTTTGCTCAAAAGGCTCAACTAGGGTTAGGGTTTTCAAGGGAGGGTATTGGAGAGGTGGAGGCTAAGGATGGAATGGGTTTGGGGAAATTAAGGAGCTTCAATAAGGATAAAACCACAAAAATAGGGTTTGTGCACTGATCGCGTATGCCCAACGTACTCAGGGATGCCATAGTACGCCCATCGTACTTCTCCGTACACCCAGCGTACGCGGCTTAACCCGACCGGAACCGGAACCGGCCCGGAAACCGAACTTTGTGGAAAATAGGAACCGAACCGGGCCACCGGTTCTACCGGCTGGTCTTGCTGTATCTTCAATGTTGGAACCGGTCCTTGAGAAATAGCAACATACGGTTCCGGTTTTTTCCGGTTCTACCAGTTCTGGTTCCTACCAGTTCCCGGTTCCCAAAATCTACAAGAATATCGTCTCGGTCCCGACCCGATCGGTTCTATCTGGTTCCGGTTCCGGTACCGGTTCCGGCCGGTTCCCCGGTCCAAATGCTCATCCCTAGACAAAGCTGTAAAAATGATCCCTATGATATGCATTTTTTCTGAGGTTTAGTCCAAACCTTGACTTTTTGGTTTCAATATCCTTTTGGTCATGTTTCTATGTGGAAATAGTCCCTCTGAAAATTGAAATGACTAAATTACCCTCTTGATATATTTTTTTATGTTTTTTTCTATTTAATTTAATGTTTTATTAATAATAAAATGGGGCCCACACCCCATTCTCTCTCTCTCTCATGGTTTGTTCACAGCTTATTGGCCCGCCTCCTCTTCTCGACACCTAAAAAACAAAACCCTAAAAAACCCAATTCTATTTTACACATTCAAGTAAAAAATCACGCATCTTGGTATCGTCGGAGATTGAATTTGATCACCGATGAGTGAGTGGTGGTGAACGGTGGTGGTCTGTAGGTGTAGGTGGAGGTGATCTGGATTTAGCGGCTCAACCTGATGTCCGATACAGATTAAACAACAAAGTACCCTTTTCTGAAAAAGATCGAACCGATCAACCAGCAAGCTTCTACGCCACTACAAAAAAAAAAGCAGGTGAAAAAATCACACACATGTATAATCACATACATGGTTTATCGTAAAGGGTTGTTTGGGTGCTTTAGATACTATGGAGAAGAGTGGAGGGAGTGGAGGGACGAAGAAAGAACCTACGCAATTGAGGGTTTTCGGAATACTCTAACAATATCACAGTTTTCCTGATTAAACACACTGCATGCCTACCTTTAGAAGAATTGTGAACCTACTGTTAGAAGAATTGTGAAAATCGTTGAGTTGAACATACAGGACTGCTGGAGATCTTTTATTTTATCTAGTTACTTTGTGAAGTTTGATTAGTATTTTTTATTTCTATGATTGGAAACAAGGATTAGTATTGTATTTTTTTTAGGATTGAGGAAAAGAATTTTGAAGATACAATTGATTATCTTTGGAATATATTGAATTTTGTTTAGAGTTGATCTTCAAACGTTAATAATAATAATTTTAAAAAGTGAAAGAAAAATGAAAATTAAATTCATTAAAGGTATAATAGTCATTTTTTAGTTTGGATAGAGATCAAAACTGCAGATAAACTAGTTCAAAATGGCTACCAACCAAAAAAAAAAACAAGGTTTAGACTAAAACTCAGAAAAAACGAAAACCATCGTTCCTAAGATATGTATTTCTAGAAGCTTATGGTATAAAATATCTCATCAATACGAGAACTAGCGTTTGAAAGATATGTATTTAAGTCGTTGCCAAAGTTTCGTTTCTACCTAAAATGGAACATGATCAATAATTAATTTAAAATTTGCATGTCATCAACAAAAGTCAAATGTACTTGTTTCAAATGTATATATTAAAATATGTAAAACCCAAGAAGAATTATCCAAGATTTATACACGCATACAATACTAAATCATTAAATTCAAGACCCACCTCCATCTCCTTCTCACATCAATCTCTGTAAATACAAACATCTTTCCTTCAAGAACACCCAGCACAACACCCACAAATCAAATGGACGAAAAATGCTTTCTTTTTTTAGTTTCTTTCATCTTCATCATCAAAACCACAGCCAATGCTAGTTCATTTAGCGTGGGTGGTGGTGTCGGTGTTGGGGTGGGTATAGGCGGCGGCGGTGGCGGTGGCGGATGGGTGGGTGGTGGGGTGAATTACCCAAATCCGTCAGTTCGTCCATCTTCAAATCTCAAGAATGCCTATATTGTCCTCCAAGCATGGAAGACAGCAATCAAGAGTGATCCGAAAGGGTTATTGAGATCATGGGTCGGGGCAAATGTGTGTGCTTATAATGGAGTATTTTGTGCAGATCCGACTGAGGAAACGGGTGATCCATCTGGACCTGTAGTTGCAGGTATAGATCTCAACCATGGCAACCTTGAGGGCATTCTCGTAAAAGAACTCTCTCTCCTCACAGATATGTCTCTTCTTCACCTCAATAGTAATAGATTCACAGGAACAATCCCACAAAGCTTTAAAGACCTTTATGCCCTTACCGAACTTGACCTAAGTAATAACCAGTTCACCGGACCATTTCCGGCGACAACACTCCAAATCCCAAATCTCCTCTACTTAGACCTCCGGTTCAATTCGTTCTCCGGACCCATTCCTCAAGATCTCTTCAGCAGAAATCTCGACGCAATTTTCCTCAACAACAACCAATTCGAAGGTGAAATCCCACAAAATTTAGGGAGTTCACCTGCTTCGGTGATCAATCTTGCTAACAACAAGCTTACCGGCGACATCCCTGTAAATTTTGGGTATTCCAGTCCGAAATTGAAGGAGATCTTGTTCATGAACAATCGATTAACTGGTTGTATACCTCAAGGAATCGGGATGTGGTCAGATATGCAAGTATTTGATGCGAGTTTCAACTCATTGATGGGTCATATGCCTGATACGATATCTTGTTTGGAAGATATTGAAGTTTTGAATGTAGCACACAACAAATTGTCAGGTGAGTTGCCCGATTTGGTTTGTGAATTGAGAAGCTTGTTGAAATTGAGTGTGGCTTATAATTTTTTTTCTGGATTTAGTGAAGAATGTGAGAAATTGTATGGAAGGAATGTTGGTTTTGATATTGCATTGAATTGTATTCCGGGGTTGGAAATGCAAAGACCTCAGCCAGAGTGTTCTATTATTCCGGGGGGTGGGTTGAGTTGCCTTAGAATCCCTTCTCTTAGGCCTCTTGCTTGTGGTACATTGCTTCAATCTCTAAACTCATCGGCTCCATGAGCCGATTTATCTGTGATCTATCTATCATAAACTGATCGATAGATCACAGGTACTATGATAGAATGTAAATTCTATCACAGAAAGGCGTATATGGTTTTTGGGATTTTACTTTGGAGGAGAGTGGTTGAATAGTGGCTCTCGCTAAGTGAGACAGGGTAGAGGGGGAAATTATGACATGTGTCAATGATTAGTGGGGGATTTAATGTAATTAGTGTTTGTGTTTGTAACTTTGTATGGACAACATATGTTTCACGAAGATTTAGCAATCTTAGTACATTAATTAATTAACTAGCCATAATAATGGAGGTTGACTATTGTTTTATTCATAAGTATTTTATTTATTTGGTTTATAACGAGTGTTTTATTTTATTTGGTTATAAACTATATACTTATGTCACACTTTGGGTAACACTAGGTCTTGGGTGGACCGGTTTAACCGGTCCAATCAAAAACAATTTGTAAAAAGCTTGGTCCGGTCGGGTCTATCTGTTTATTATTATTATTTTTAAATGTTGAAAAAACATGCCATTATTAGTTAATGCATTATAATATCAGTATACGTTAATGATTTGTTATATTTTAATATTTATAAGATACAATGCAGCATAAATTTATCAATTGAAAAATTACACATTAAAATTTATAAAATATTAAGCAACTCTAGTCAATGTAGCAAGTACGATGGTGATGGGTACGTGCAATGTTGTGATGAGGGGTAGCTTTGGGATGTCGTATAATACAAGTCACCGATTCATGAGCTTGTAATGTAGCCAATAAATAAATTATGAACTCAAATTTCAAAATTTATTTTAATTAAGATTATAAAATCTTCATTTGTCTCGATCAAAGTTTCTAACTTTCTATTACTAATAATTAATAACATAAAGTGATTTACTTAAACAAATTTAACAAATCATGCTAGAATTCGAACTTTTATACCTTTAAAATTAACCTCAACTATTTATACATATCAATAACCTTTTAGAACTATATAGTATATAGAAACAAACAAATGTGTTCAGAAAGCCAAAATGGAGAATGTCAATGAACAGAATACAATTCGTTTTTATTCATGTTACATTTCAGGAATATATTCCTTTAGTATAGAATGAATATATAATAAGCAATGAGTTATAAAATATCTTGGTTGATGATAGAGTCATATGGTAATATATGATAAAGACTAAACTGAGTTTTCAAGAAGAATTATATCTAAAATATTTTAGAATTCATCGCATTCGCATGTGATCTTGAGTACAAACAGAAACAGGTGAAGGGTCATTTGTCCAAAATTTGCAGTTCTATTCTCGTGTGTTTGACCCACACTACTAGATCCCGTCTAAGTGGTACGTTACCCTAATTAATTTAAGTGCAACATATATCTAACCATAACCATGACCTACTTTTTCTTCCTTCTTGCTAATAATCCAACATACCCAATTATTTTATCCATAATAGCAATGTACTTTATTTCACCATTAATATGAAAAAAAAAATTATTTCTTACATATTGCTATTATCCGTAAACGAATATAAGTACGTTGTGGTTACTGATAACAATTCGTAAATAGGTTGATGTTATGCGTAAAATATGTAAATATGTTGCTATAACGGGTAAAAAATATAATTTCATTGCTATTATAGGTTAAAAAATAAAATCAAAATGTAATGCCTATATTAACGGTAAAACATGTTGCTATTTACTACAATATATCCTTAATTTAGAGATATCGAGTAACGGAACCACAGATTCGGCAGAAGAATGGGTTGGGAAACCCGTGTTAACCCCCCCCCCCCCCCTCTCTCTCTCTCTCTCTCTCTCACTGTGTGTGTGTGTGTATATATCTTGACTGTTGACCAACGGTCATTTTCTTAAAAAAATAATCTTTTTTGCCAACTATAAATATCACACTCAACATCTTCAAAAACCACACATTCTCTCCTCCAGTCCTCTTTCAAGTTGATTCTAGTCGTGGCAATCTGGAAAAAAAAATAAACAGTTCAAGCCAAAGACGCAATCGGCACATCAAAATCAGAATCGACTAAACATGATTTGTCATATTTCATTTCTGAAACCTAATTCTCAAATTATCACGAATATACACTATATCGACATGAGTATAGCCAATTACCAATACAATAGTCGTATAACCAGTTTCGGCTATCTCAACATAATTTTGGTTTTAGTCCGTCCCCCACTATCCACAACTCATTCCCTATAAAACTTAAGAAAAGGGTATCTTGTATATCTCATAATCGACATAATACATGTGTATATACAGTAGACACATTTACATAACACACCCTCTAATAATATAAATATAACTATTTGCCTAATATTCGCCCGCAAGCTAAGGTCGGGTATCGATTCTTAGCTTGGATTTCAAGAAGAGGGTGTGATCGTGCATTAAAATGAATTGAACTAACAGTCTTCCTTATGCAACTCCTTCTCGAACGAAGTGAAAATAACTTTTGCATGCTTTGTTCGTGCATGAAAGACAGGGTTAATAGACAAATACGTGGCAACCAAGTTATCATACCATAGTGTTGGAACCGATTTCAATGGAACATGAAGTTCTCGTAACATAGTCTTGAGCGAAGTTAATTCAGCAACCGTATCCACTAATGCTTTGTACTTTGATTCTGTAGATGACCGAGATACAGTCTTTTATTTTCTAGCAGACCACGAAACAAAATTAGACGCAAGATATATTGCATATCCTCCCGTGGATCAACGATCATCATGGCATCCACCCCAATCTGCATCAGAAAAGGCACTCAAGGAGTTGAACGCAACATCAATATAGGCATGCAACACCAAGGACGACGATCGAGAGATTAAGAGACCATGACTCGTCGTACCATGTAGATAACGTAAGATATGTTTGACCGCAGACCAATGATTCGTAGTGGGTAAGTGCATGAATTGACATACTTTATTAACTGCAAAAGTAATGTCAGGGAGTGATAATGTAACATATTGTAAAGCGCCCACCATTTGTCTATATTTCATTGTGTTGTGATATGTTCTTCGAGCTTAACGTCGTCCTAGAATAGCTTCACCTAGGTTAAGCCTAAGAATCACAACAAAGAAAGAATGGACGTCAGTCGTCATCTGGGAGGTAGTCCCGTAATGAAGCTCCGACGGTCTAGTTAGTGGTTTTATGAGAGAATTAGGTTTAGGTATGGGATAGAGAATGAGGCAATCCCTTCTCCTGGAGTAGAATGACTCCTTTTATACATGTTCTCCTCTATGCGTGATCCCGACAGGATATTTTGTCGTGTCTGGTCCGACAGGACGTGGATCGTTCTTATTGGCGAATCATGCACCACTAGCGGCCATTTGCTATTGATGCAGAAGTAACAGATGACAGCATCGTGGGCGCTAAACTTGTTACTCTAGAGAGTGGCTAGTACTATTTTGGCTTATTTTAGACCAGATTTTCTTGGCCTAAATTGGACCTTGGTGCTGGAGCATAGGGGTCTGAGTACGAGGCCACGAGAATCACTCATGATGGGTGGCGACCGTTAGCTAAGTCTCCCTTTAGATAACAGTTTTGTTATCTTTGACGTATTCCTAGGAGGATATTTTAACACAACAGATCATCAAAAGGAACACAATCACCCAAAGAGAGATTTGTGATGGTGGTGCATGGCGACAGAACAGGTTTTGAGTGAGACAGGTTTACCCTTGCCAACAAACTCGTTTATACATTTTCATTGAGAAAGAAAAATATCGGAAGCTTTATGGACAACCTCAATTCCCAAGAAATATGATAGAGGCCCCATGTCTTGCACTGCAAACGACTTACTCAAGCTATAAACAATGTGATCGATAACTTTATTATTGTTTCCGGTCAAAATAATGTCATCAACATATACAAGCATATACATAATCGTACTATGATCCAAGTAGATAAATAATGAGGAATCAGTTTTGGAACCTCGAAAACCAAGAGAGATCAAGGCTGAAGAGAGTCATTAGAACCAAGCTCTCGGTGCCTGTTTGAGATCGTACATGGACTTGTGAAGAAGACACAGATGGTTTGGGTTACGTGGGTCAAAATAGCCTTGGGGTTAATGTAAATACATAGTTTCATTTAGATCGTCGTGTAGGTATGCGTTCTGGATATCAAGTTGTTGTAGAGACGATTTTTTGGTAACCACGAGTGATAGAACAACTCGGATAGCAGTAGGCTTCACCACCGGACTGAAGGTATTTGTATAGTCAATGCCTAGTTTTTGGTTAAAACCTTTGGCAACTAGGTGGGCTTTGTAGCGCTAGATCGCCCCATATTGATCCCTCTTAATTTTATAGACCCATTTGCAATTGACAACATTGGCATTGGGAACATGGGGAACCAGAGTCCAAGTTCCATTGCGAATTAACATCAAATATTCATCTGACATGGCTTTATGCCAGTTCTGATCTTTTTTGGCAACGATAAATGTGTTGGGTTCTTGAATGGATGTATTGGTGAATGTGTGAAAAGTTGATGGGTCGTATGGCGTTTTCTTTTTCGGATTTTGTTGGAGGTGGGTTGGTCTCGAGTACTGTGAGGGAGGGATAGTAGTAGAGGTAGAGGAATGTTTTTGGTGGTCCGGTGTTGAATTGGTGGGTGGTTAAATGCTCGTATGCCAGTCAAAGGCGGAGGTTGTGGTGTTAGGATGTTTTGTGGAGGTGCAACGGTAGTATGTATGGGCTGGTAGGGGGCTGGTTGGTTGTGTAGGAGTAGTATGAATGGGAGTTTTAGATTGAGAAGGGGATTTTGGTGAAGAGATGGTGATATGATAACAGGGTAAGAAGAAATATAGGGGTTGTTAGGAGCAAGTATTGAGGGATCTTTATGAGGTGTAGAAAAAAGAAAAGAGTTTTCGTTAAACCGGACGTGACATACAATGTAAATGCGTTCAGTGTCGGGGTCAAAACACCGATATCCATGGTGTGCAATACTATAGCCAAGAAAAATACAAGAAGTAGATCGGAGATCCATCTTTTCTTTATTATACGGGCGGATATGAGGGTAGCATTGACATCCAAAAACGTGTAAAAAAGAGTAATCGGGGTTGTGTTAAAAAATATGTTCAAACGGAGAAATGGTGGAGTTTGTTCGTGAGGGCATTCTATTTATAATTAGACTGCAGTTTCAAAGGCAAAGTGCCAGAACCGTTGAGGGATGTGAGATTGTGCCATGAGAGTAAGACCGGTTTCGACAACATGATGATGACGTCTCTCGACAACACCATTTTGTTCATTGGTGTGTGGGTAAGCGAGACGGTGAATGATGCCAATAGAGGAGAAAAATTGGGATAATTTCCTGAATTCACCCCCTCCCCTCCTATAGAGTCAAAAGTGGTAGTGAGAGTAGAAAGCTATATCTTTAGATTTCGTGTCTATAAATAATGAAAGTTAAGTACTTTCGTTATCTAAGCTATTTACAAGGCAATTTTATGTTTCGATATGTATAGTCAAGTCCTTGTATTTTTTGTATGTCTGATGTACCCTATGAATAGGGTAAGTGCTTAAGTCTAGAGAAAAGGGAACACTCTATGATTACACTTTGTACTCAAAACCTTTGTACTCTTTCCAGACTTACTCAGAGCCAAATAAATCATATTTAGATCTTGGTGTTCTTTATTGATTTCATAGATTTGATTGATTCAAACATTATTTCTAACACTCTTCAACTAGTATCAGAGCGGGAACTTCATTGATTAAAGAATCTTCGTAGTGTTTTTCATCTTTTTGAATCGTTCGTTCCGTTTCATTGTTCCGCAATTTGAAAACACAATTCTTTACTTAATCAATAAGTGATTAAATGATTTTGCTATTGTTTCTATCAATCGATCTGATAATCGTCTAAATTCTCTTCTAGTAATTTTTCTTTTCATCAAATCAAATCAAATGGAAAATCTCAATGTGAACACAATGATGAACTATGAGAATCTTCTTGGATCTACAACGAAGATTCCGATGCTGATTCCCGAGTATTATGATCAGTGGGCCGATCAAATGGAAGATTATCTTAATGGCATTGATGAAAATATGTGGACATCTGTCAAGGAAGGAAATTATCGTGAAGATTCGGTTGAGAATGTTGGTGCTACCAGAACAGCTACAGACATGGTTACACAATCAAACACCAGGAAGGCATGTGATAAGAAAGCTCTTCATGAATTGAGAGGTGCTCTTCCTCCTGTTGTCTACAACTATGTTCGTGCATGCACAAATGCTAAGGAAATATGGGATAATCTGAAAGAGAAGTATCAGGGAAATGAAAGAACAAGGAAGAGTTCAGTGACGAAATGTCTGTCTGAACTTGATGATTCCAAGAAGAAAGAAAATGAAAACATCGAACCTTATTATGACAGGATGAATGATCTGATCTCCATGTGGAATCGATATGTGGTAAAACATACTTCTCTTGTATTCAATCGTACTTTCGTGTATAGACTCAGAAAGGAATGGAGAAACATATGCTTGATCGTCAAGACACAGGAGAATCTTGATATTCTTTTGTTATCAAATTTGTACAATATTCTAAAAACGCATGAAACTGAGATAATGGAGATTGTTGAGGAAAACAAGATGAACTATGGTGGTCCAATGGCGTTGGTGTCGAAAGCAAATGTGAAGGAAGACGAGTATGAAGGCGATGGGGAAGAAGAAGATGAAGGATTTCTGATCAATTCTAATAACGAAGCAACTGCTTATTACTATAATAATAAAGTAAATAATTTTTTCAAGAAAACAATTAGAGTAGGTTTTACGAACAATCTTGAGAAGAAGCAAGTGTCGAATGCTGGTGGAAGTCAAAGTATGATGTTGAAAATAGAGAAGAAGACGTAAGTGAAATTGAAAGCAGATTCTAGATATAATTGCAATTACTGTAATGGCCAAAATCACTTGGCTAAGGATTACATGTCGCGAAAGATGGAATAGAAGAAAGAGAAGGTGAAAGATGAGGCTTATTACACGAAGAGATTGGAAGAAGTGCATGCTCAAACGGAAAATCTTTCACTGATGGAAAGAGGAGGAGATGAGAATGAAAGGACATATCAAATTTGATCATCTGGATCTGATGACGAAGAGATGCGTAATCCAACACACAGGGTGTTGTATGCAAGATATGAAGAAGGAGATGTTGATGAAGATTTGGAGGAGTATGTGAAAGTCCATGAGGAAAGTGACGAAGAAGATGAGAAGATGTCTGGGAGATGTTTTGTGTCAACAAGTCCAAAAGCTCCACTGAATGAAAAGGTTTGAGATCTTCTAATCTCATTTAATATTCCTTCGAATTCTTATCATTCTTTCTTGTGTGAATTTGACGAAACTTGATCTTACCTGAATGACTTGCTTGTTTCAATGAGTATCGAAGGCATCCTTGTATGAAGCTCATAATAGGCTTGAAGAGAAGAAAACTAAAATCTAAAGTTTAGAGCTTTACATAAAAAAATATTATGTGTTATAGGGACACGCTTAGGATGGATAATAAAATGATAATCAAACAATGAAACATTTATTGTAATACTGCTAAACGGTTGTATAGAAAACTTATAGATCTTTATCATTCTGCTGACATCTGTGTAGAACACCATCGGAAGTTGCTTCCCTTTATTACTTTTAAACGAGAGTTAGTTGATGAGACTACTTTCGATTGTGAGAGTAAAGTAGTCGACTATGCCACTGTCCTAAATGATTCATATGCCTATGGTGTAGTTAACTTAAATGATTGTTTGAATGTTGATGAACTTGTTAATATTGTGAATGAGACTTTGACCAAAAGCGAAAAAATCAAGATTTTAAACAAGACTCAGAATTCAACACAAAATACTCAACACAATTTTGCTGATATCGAAGATGATTCTGACAATATCAGTGAAATTGAGGAAGAGTAATGTGTTGATTGCTCGAAATTATGTGTCATTAATGTCACTTTGTTGGCTAAAGACAAAGATAATGTTGATTATAATGCGAAATTAAACAACGAGTCATCTTCGACAACCAAATCTTGTGACGTACAAAAAGAGGAAGTTGTTGCTGAGGATATTACTAATAATGAAAATGATAGTGATGATGATTCGAATGAGAAGGAAATTCCTCGAGTTGTAGAAACTCAAGTGTATGAAGATACAAAAGAATTATCAAATATTTTGAAAGAAAAGGGAAAACATTATTTGGAGACAAATTATGTTCTTTATCCATCATGTATCAAAGATCTTCCAAATAAAGTCTTTGTGACGAAAAGAAATGCTGAAACTTTTGATCCAAAAATAAACGAATTATTAAAAATGGATAATCAAATGGTGACTTAAGAAGGTTTTTATTCAAATCTGAATATGGAGGAAAACAAGTTCAACAAAAGATCACATGTTTTTCAAAGGCAAAAGAGTCAAAAATCCTTTTCAAAAGAAAATGAAATGAAATCCAACAAAGTTTGGGTCGTGAAAACAGGAAAATCAAAAGTTGAAGGTAAAGCTGAAGAAAACAATGAGAAAGTTTTTCCTAATGATTGTAATAATCAAAAGGCATAAGTTCATGATTTCAAAAAGAAAGAAAAATCAGTTGCACAAAAAGTTCCTTTCAAAAATCAAAATGAGAAATTTCAAAATCAAAAGGAAAAGGGTGCAAAATCTGATTTGAGAAACGAAATTTCAGGAAAGAAAGCTCAAAACAAGGCTTATTCGATGCAACAAAAGAAAAAACGTAATGCAAATTATTTGAAATACAAGAATAAAAAAAATTCTGAAAAGAAGTTTTCACAAACATCAAAAATACATACTTCAAAACATTTCTCTCAATATCATTTGAGTAATGGTCACAAGAATGTTAAAAATAAAAGAGGTTTTTCTCCGAAAGCAAAAGTTGCTCAAAACGTGAATGAGAAAATGAACATGAAAAGTTCAAATCAAACTCAACAAAAATAACAAGAAAGCTTTCATCAAAACTATATTGAGAAAAAATTTCATAAGATAAAGGAGTTTCAAAATAATGGTCAAAGAAAGTTTTCCCAAAATAGAAAGATCTTTCAAAAAGATTCACATTTTGGTTATCAATATTGATACCAAAACCACTTTCAACAATCAACACAAAAATCATCATCTTAAATGAATTTTACAAAGATGAAAAATATTGTAAAGAAGATTGTGTCTTTTAAGCCTGTTGGTCCATCTTTTCCAAATCCTTATTTGAATAAAAAATCGAAAGTATCTTTTGTCAAAGGAAAAAATGACACTAAAAATCTAAATCATTGGTTGGAAGAAAAAAGGTCGACAATTTCAATTGAAAAAGTATTCTTAAGAACAAGTCCGTGAGGCTTATGAGAATTACTTAAACGAGTCTCCAAATGGAAATACCACTTCTCAAGAATCAGTGACGAAAGTTTTCAAATGGAAAGAAGTTAAAGTAACGAAAGCAGATGTTTCTCAAGAAAAGGTTGAAAAACAGAAACTCAAAGTTGAAACTTTGTTATTACATGATTACATTTCTATGCCTAAAGCTGACGAAGTTGATTTAATTGACAAAATTAAAACTAAAATTCAAAGTTGGATCTTTGATTCATCATTGCACACTACTTTCCATGATAATGTCCAAGGACCCAAAGGGTCTTGGGGACCTAAATCTCTTTAATTGATTGCAGGTACTATGTGACGGGCAATATGATGAAAATTGGTATATCGATAGTGGATGCTCACGTCACATGACTGGGAGGAAAGAGATTTCGAGAGATATCCGTTCATTGGAAAATGTTGGAGTAGGAAAGTTTGGATACAATCAAAAGTGCGAAGTTAAAGGATATGGAATTGTAACAAATGGAAAATTTACGGTGAAATGAGTTGATTATGTCGAAGGGTTAAAGCATAACCTAATAAGCGTATCTCAACTTGTGGTTGGCACAGGAAATCAAGTTCTTTTCGATGAGGAAGGAAGCATAATATCAAATGTAGAAACGAAAGAAGTTTTTTTGAAGTCAAAGAGGAAGGGTGATATGTTCACTCTCGACATGACACCTATAGTGGGAATACCTTATATGTGTTTACTATCAAAAGCCTCTTCAGAACTCAGTTGGTTATGGAATCGACGTCTTTCTCTTCTAAACTTCAAGAATCTAAATAAACTTGTTCTTAATGATGTTGTTCGGGGTTTACCTGTTTTAAAATTTGACAATGATTCATTGTGTGTAACTTGTGAACAAGGCAAACAACATCGTCAGGTTCATCCAATAACAATTGATTCAAAGATCATAGAACCGTTGGAACTTCTTCACATTGACTTGTCTGGTCCTTCGACTGTTGAGTCTCTCAAAAAGAGGAAGTACATACTTGTTATTGTTGATGATTTTTCACGATTTACTTGGGTTTTCTTTCTTAGGTAGAAATAGAAAACAACTCAAGTAATGATCGATTTTATCAAGAACATCGAGCTTAGTTTGAAAAATAAATTTCAAAAGATAAAAAGTGACAATGGTGCAAAATTCAAAAATCAAGTTTTGGATTCATTTCTAACTGAATTGCGAATTTCACACAATTTTCCATATCCTTACAAACCACAACAAATGGTGTTGTCGAAAGAAAAAATTGGTCCTTATGTGAAGTGGCTAGGACAATGCTGACATATGCAAACTTGCCTCAATACTTTTGGGTAGAAGCAGTTATGACGGCTTGTTTTATGCAAAATCGTTCTTTTATTCATCATCATTTCATTATCACACCTTATGAAATCATTAACAAAAGTAAAGCTAATGTTAAATTTTTCCATGTTTTTAGTTGCAGATGCTTCATAATGAATCTCAAGGACAATCTTTTCAAATTTCAGACGAAAGCTGATGAGGGAATTTTATTGGGATATTCACAAAATTTTATTGCTTATAGGGTGTTAAACAAAAGGACAAGAAAAGTTGGAGAAAATTTTAATCTAACTTTTGATGATTATTATGTCAAGAAAATTTAACAAGAATTTTCAAAGAAACTAATAATCTCTGAAACTAATGAAGAATCTGAGGAAATTCTTACTTTTGATATTGATATTGATTTAAGTTTTGGTGTTCCTAAGATGGAAATTGATGTTGAATTCAATATTAAAGACAATCAAGTTCCTGAAGCATCAAAACACACAGATGATTCTACACTCACTAACAAAGTCGATGAAGCAAATTCATCATCAACCTCAAGAGTCAATGTCGAAAGAATACAAAATTCGACTGATGGTCAAGTGGAGGGGGAGCACTTGATTTCTTCATCCCCTAACGAAAGACAAAATTTGATTTATCAACCTCAAGTTGATGGGGATCTATTAACTACTCAATTTGTTGTCGAGTAGGAGCATCAAAAAACGAATCCATTGGTTGAGGGGGGGGGGGCCAAGTAGATCGAATCATGATGATGATGATCAAGGTAATGAAGTATTCGATACTAATGATAATATCTCTATTTCAGATGAAATATTAGACGCTGAAGAAACATACGAGGATGTACATTTGGAGTTTGATCCGCCTTTCCTCCGATGGAGAAATGGATGAGGAATCATCCAAAAGAACAAATTTTGGTGATCTAAGTTCCGATGTTTTGACACGAGCACAAATTCGAGCCAAAAATGAGGTTTTAAATGTTCATCAATAATTTTGTATGTTTAATGTCTTTATTTCGAAAATTGAACCAAAAACAGCCTAGAGTGCATTAGAACATCCCAATTAGGTTGTTGCAATGCAAGCTGAAATGGCTGAATTTGAATGAAACAAGGTTTGGAGATTGGTTTCTAAACCTAACGATGTTTCGATAGTTGGTTTAAAATGGGTTTTTAAAAATAAAAGGGAAAAATAAGGAAATATTGTTCGAAACAAAGTTAGATTAGTCGTAAAAGGTTACTGTCAACAAGAGGGAATTGATTATGAAGAAACCTTTTCCCCTTGTCGCAAGACTCGAGGTTGCACGAATTTTTCTGGCTTATGCAACTCATAAGGATTTTGAGCAAATCCAAGAGAACCTCATCTTATCGGCAGTGAAAAACATATTTCGTTATCTACATGGTACAAAGACTATAGGCTTGTGGTATCCGTCAAAAACAGGATTATTTATTCAAGCTTTCTCTTATGCGGATCTAGGGGGTTGTCAATTAAATCGAAAGAGCACAACAGGAGGATGTCAATTTCTAGACGGGTAACTTGTGAGTTGGCAATCGAAAAAGCAAACATGTGTATCAACTTCGACTGCAGAGGCTGAATATATTGTTGTTGCATCGTGTATATCTCAAGTGATCTGGATCCAAAGTCAACTATGTGACTATGTGATTAACATGAAGAAAATTCCATTGTATTGCGACTCTCAAAGCGCAATTCGCATATGTCATAATCCAGTTCAACACTCGAAAACTAAACATATTGCTCGTTGTTACCATTTCATAAAAGATCACGCCGAAGATGGGAATATTGAAGTCCATTTTATTAAAACAACTGATCAACTTGCTGATACTTTTACAAAACCACTGGATGAAAAATCATTTTTAAGAATTTTAAATGGATTGGGAATGATGGAAGCTTGTTATGTTCCACATTCTACATAATTTGTCTTGGATTTAAATTGTGAATATGTTGGACTTACTTTTGATTGTTAGATTAACTTTCGATTGTTTATCTCACCTTTGACTAGTCGTTATGACTTTCAAGTGTTTTACTTACTTTTGTTACTTGTCTGTTAGTGGTTCAAAGGTTATTGTTCACATTCAGCGTTCGCATGCCTTCGCATTGAATTTTCCTCTGATTCATTCGGTGCTTGTCTCGTGTATGGAGTTAGTCTTTCGATGGGAAGTACTTGTCTTTCGATGGGAAGAAACTTCCCTGTGAAAAATTTCATTAAGACTTTGAACTCAAAGAGTCTATGAGGCTTGTGAACAACATGCGGCAACATGCTTCTAAGGACACCTAACTAGGACAAAAGTTTCGTTTCATACTTGTTCCCTTGAATTTTCTCATTTGGCATGCGAAAGAACGACATGTTGTTACAACGAGCTCCTAAAAAAATAAGGAAAATATTTATGTGAAAAAATTCAAAGGAACAGGTATGAAACTAAACTTTTGTCCTAGTTAGGTGTCCTTAGAAGCATGTTACAGCGCTTATCTTTGGGATATTTCTTTGGAGATCAGAAAACATTGATTCGCATGCAAAGTATTTGTTATCTCTAACAAATAACCAGTGTTTGTAATATCCTTTTTCTTATTTTTATATTTTTGTTTATAAAATTCAAAAATCCAAAAATATTTTCTTATTTTTTTTCCTTTCGTTTATAAAATTCAAAAATCCAAAAAGATTTTCTTATTTTTGTCATTTAGTTTACAAAATAAAAAATCCAAAAATATTTTTGTTATGTTTGAATTTTCATTGTTAAAATAAATTGAAAAACACATAAATATTTTCCTTATTTTTTTAGGAGCTCGTTGTAACAACATGTCGTTCTTTCGCATGCCAAATGAGAAAATTCAAGGGAACAGGTATGAAACGAAACTTTTGTCCTAGTTAGGTGTTCTTAGAAGCATGTTGCAGCATGTTGTCCACAAGCCTCATAGACTCTTTGAGTTCAAAGTCTTAATGAAATTTTTCACAGGGAAGTTTCTTCCCAATTAGGTTGTATTCACAATAGTCGACGAGTTACCGTTCTCTTCTCGTGTTAAGTAAAGAAATTTTTGCTAAGTCTATTTTTCATAGAGGTACAATGAGTCTTCGTATCCAATAATTTTCACCCAAAATTTCTAACACGATGACACATGCCCAAGACATCTCTGGTCGAAACCAACCAAGATATAGGTGTGTCACAAATCTGTGTTAATGATCTTAAATCATTTTTCCGTGATGAATGTGAAACCCAATAAATCTCAACTTAATGAATTGACGGTGAACATTTTATGTTCAAGATTATCACGAAAAATTTGTTTCAATGTACCACTTTTGATGTTCAAAATCTCATTTTCATTTCCATTGTGTGATCGTAATGAAATGTACTCATTCCAAGTTGTTTCTACACAATAGATCCAGTTTTTAAATTTTCATGAAATGAGATTTCCGTTTGAACATGTTTCTCTAACTTACGTTACATCAAATTTTTTCAAAGCTTACTTGTTCTTGAATACACTGGTCATCCAAGTATTTTTGCACAACTCTTTACTCTTATGTTAAGTTGTAAATTTGTGTGAAAATGAAACTACCCATGAACTTTATGCAAAAGAGACCCTTCGATACTCCTTAATGAGTTTCCGGTTGTAATTCACGGGAAAGCACACAAGCAATTTGTCATCTCTCTTGATATCGAATAAAGCGTATCTTTTCCCGGGATCCATCTGTTTTTATATCAAAGATTCCTTGATATCACAATGCCAAAAAAATTATTATTTTGCTTCTATCTTTTTCTTTGGCACACGTATGCACTGAAATCCTTGAGGTTTTGAGTATTACCAACTCTAAACTTAGATTTTGAAAAGTCTGGCAAATGATTTTGCTAATTCTATAGTGGTATCGAAAGTCATGGCGGTTCATTTCTAATTGGGGGATGCGAAATATTCGTTGGATGGGACGGTTCAAGATTTTCACGAGACTCGAGGCAAAAAGTGATCATCACTTTTATATGTGGCATTTTTCTATGGTGACGGTTAAGTAACCAGTATTCCATGTGGCGTTATATCACTGGGCAACGGTTTGAATTCAAATCTCACGCCAGTTATTTAAGGAAACTGCTCATTCCAGTTCTAGTTTTTCTCCCATAATTCTCTCAAGAACCCTAACTATTCATCGCAAATTTTCTCTCAATCTACTCAAATGGTTGTTGATCAAAACATCATTTATCAATTCAATACCAATGACTAAGAGGTTTCACAACTGATGATGAAGATTCAACACACCAATCTGTGGCTTAATCCCTTGCTTGATCTTTATCTTGAAGAACTACGAATGATCGTATTGGTTTTGAACAACTATGTTCTTAATCATGCTTTATCATCTTCATTTGCAATTTCGATGCAATGGTTATCTTTAGTTTCTTCTATTGTAGTTTACAACAAAACCACTAAGGTTGTTACATTTCAATTGATGTCCAATAAGACGCAGAAACTTACCAAGAAGCAATTTGCCCAAATCTTGAAGTTACCTTCGACAGGTACGTTTTATGATGTGACCATTGAACAAGTTATTTATATATTCAATGAGATTGGTCATTAACCCACTTTATCCGTTATCAGTCACTTCAAGAAGTTTAGTTTGCCATGTATTTGGATTTTTTTCTTTGGCATTATTCTAAGGTGCTTAACAGGACGAAGTTCAGGGTTGGATAAGGCGAAGCTTGAAGTTTACTGAATTATGGTTGGGTTGTATTATGGACTAGATGTTGATTATGCATACTTGTTGTGGGAAGAATTTGGAAATTCGATTTCTCATTCCACATTAGCAATTGGATTTTCGGGTGCTAGGTTTTGGGATTGATTTGAAGGGAAGTATGTACTCAGGAAAATGTTCTTTTTCCTACTGATGTTGATACAGTTGAGTTTCCCTCAATGATGGTTCCAAAAGTTGTGGTGGATGATGCTACGATATTCCTAATGGTTGCTACGATTTTTGATTCAATGCTCAAGTTAATCAGTCCTACTCCTACGCATCGATTGTTGATTCAATATCAAGCTTTAATGGATTTGTAACATACCAAAATATGAAGGTAAAAATTTCTTTTTTAAAACAACCAAAACGCCCATTTATCATTTACCCAAACACTTAAAAGTATTTTATAATAAAAACAATTATCAGAGTACAATCCCAAAATCACACAATTGCAGAAAAGCATGGGTGTATGCGATGCGATCAAGTCGGGCCCTTCCTTTTCGAACCGGAAGTACCTGAAACCATAAACAACAACTGTAAGCACAAAGCTTAGTGAGTTCCCCAAACATACCACATACATAACACACATACCGCCAAGTATATATGGGTGTCTGGCCTACCCCTTCGGTCTATTTCAACTGGATTTGCCGAGCATATCTGGGTGCTCGACCTACCCCTTCGGTCTTTTTCAACCGGATATTGTCGAGCATATCTGGGTGCTCGACCTACCCCTTCGGTCTATTTCAACCAGATATTGTCGAGCATATCTGTGTGCTCGACCTACCCATTCTATCTTTTTCAACCGGATATTGTCGAGCATATCTGGGTGCTTGATCTACCCCTTCGGTCTATTTCAACCGGATACCAGGTCTATTTCACCCCTACCACTACCAGATAATATCATAAACAAATAATCACAGAAACATCAACAATTACTGGCATACCAGACAATTATCACGAAGACAATCATCTTACTATAAACATCAATTAGTGGGTCAGCATTGGTGCCTTCGAACCACGGATACAGTGAAGGTAACTCACCTCAAACAGCTTAAACCCACGGATAAATCTCTGACAGCCGATCCGCTAAAATCCCCACGCTATCAATTACCAAAATAACCTCGAATTAATAATTGGATCCCAACTCGCACTAAGAGTCTAAATTAGGGTAAAAGACCTTTTTACCCTTCCTCTAACTTAGCCCAAGGCCAAGGCCCAATCCAAATGTCCAAAAATCCTAAAATAATCAACCAAAGCCCATATATGGCCCATTAACCTAATTGGGCCCAAACTCAACATGGGCCTAAACCAAGAAGGCCCAATATCTGAATTAGAACCAAAGCTCCAAATGGGCCCAAGCACTAAAGTGCCCAAAGATAGAAAACTAAGGCCCAAACCACACCACACGTCGTAGCCATACCTTGGTCACGTCATGAGGACTCAATCGGTCAAATACCAACTCACCACGACTCCACCTAACCAACTTAGTCCAGGGAAAGTCAACGGGCTGCCCTCACATTGTGAGAAGCCTTTCTTACGTCGTGAGCCCCAAGCAGATGACCAGAAATGGGACCATCACACCTCACGTTGTTGATACAAAAGGTGAACCTCTTTAGCTAAGGAACTGTAGTCCGGATTGTTGGTGATACGGTAGAAGAAGTTGTCTACCGAAGTTGGAGAAGATTCTTTGTGAACCGCAACCGCAAGCGCAACTACTACCGCATAAATGAATGATAAATGAAGACTTTCAAGTTACTTTACTGACTTAGCGTGTTTGCTTAGCTTTGTCCAGTGAACCTTGCATGGTCACGGAAATCAGTAGGATATTATTTGTTTATTTCAAATGTAACTTTATGGGACTCTATAAATAGAGTATCCCACTTCATGTAATACAACATACCTTCACGATCTTTTTGATCTATTATTGCAATACAAAGATCATTCATCTTTATCTATTATCTTCTAATAAACCGAGTTCCTCTTCACCTTAAGTTGTTTGTATTTACTAACTTGTGTTTGACTGCAAACCTTGTTATGAATCAACTTGGTGTGTACTTGATATAACTTGTTGTCATTTATATTTCCTTTACATTTTTGCATCTAACAATCTAACCTTTCTAACTTATTATTGTTGAGCTATCGAGATCCTTGAGATTAACTTATTCCACAACTTATTATCTTGTACTAACATTTGTTCAAATGTTCCTCAAAGTTTTTCTCTCAACAATTGGTATCAGAGCCAAAGTGGTTGCTTTTTAAACAAAACTCTAATTTTTAAAAGGCCTTCTATACCACTAAAGCTCATTCTTGAAAATTAAAAATAAAAAACAAAAATCAAAACAAAGGAAATATGGCACAAGCTTTATCATTGAACGTTTTGAACAGTGTTGGAGGCTCGAACAGAGCTCCAATACTCGTTGCAAATGCATACCACCATTGGTCTCAGAGAATGGAAAGGTATCTCAAGAGGCTCAGTAGAGATGTATGGAGGTATGTGGAAGAAGGACCCCATGTCCCTGTTCTCACTCCCGTTCAAGCAGATGGTGCTCAGGCACGATTAGGTGGAGCTTAAGCAGCAATGAATCGACCAACCAAAGATGATCTTGACAAAATAGAGAATGATGCCATAGCCTTTTATGAAATCTCTTGCGGTGTTGCTCCAGATAATTTTGACATCATCATCAACTGCAAGTCTGTCAAGGAGATTTGGGACGTACTCAAGAATCTTTATCAGGGGTCATAATAAGCTCAGGATAAGAAACTCACTACAGCTCTCAATGAGTTTAACAACTTTAAAGCTCTTCCCGGTGAAAGTCTTGACGATTCGTTCAAACGGTAGCCGGCAATTCAATAGGCTACCACCACCATCGTTTCGTAAAAACCAGCAGTTTACCAAACCACCTTTTAACCGCAACTTCTATCCACAGAATAACCACTCAAGATATCCCAAAAACCCTATCCATCCAGCTCAGCCATAGAATGCACACCATACCAAAGAGGCACCGCAGTCCAACAAACCATCAGACTCAGTACCTCAACTGAATATAAAAAAATGAAGTCATTATCTGCCATAAGTGTCATAAAGATAATCACTTTGCCAAAGACTGCAAAGAAAATGTGGTTAAGGACAAGGCATTCTACCTTAGAATGGCCCAAGAGATGGAGGAGAAAGAAAAGGCAAGAGCTTATGTTGCTCAAGTAAAGAGATATCATCAAGTGTGGTCATCCGGAGATGAAGATGAAGATTTTGACAACAGCAAGAGAAAAGGTAAGATATGCATGGTCGCAACTGCTGAAGAGGACGGATCGACAAATTTGCAGAAGAATTATTGTTACATGGCCAAAGATGGCACTCTCAGCATCGTCGAACAGGTAAAAATCATGATCCATTCTAATAATTACAGCATGCATGATTGTGAACCATACTTAGAAAGACTTAATGACACGTGTGTTCTCATCCTTTCAGACTACAACAAGGCCCTAGAAGAAAAGAACATAGCGTCCCAAGAGCTTTATCATGTGAGAGGAAGACTAGAAGATAAAAGGCTTAAGGTTGCCATGTTAGAAAAGGACTTATTGTAAGAAAAAGATGCTAGGATGCTAAGTGAAACTCAGCTAGATATTGCTTTAAATCAACGAGACCTTGCCCGAAGAGAGATTGTACATTTAACTCAATTAATAGAAAAGCTCTTTAATGAGACTGAAGCAATTGAAAATTTAGTTAACAATGGGACCGTAGACAACACTTATAACTAGAGATGGTCCAATGGGTACTCAACCGATGAGAACTCTACTCCCCGGTTCAATGCTAATCGTCCATATGTCCTACCAGATCGTGAGTTTAATTTCCCAGTCAATGATAAAACATTCCCCGAAGACATAAGATGTCACTTCGGTAGACTTCACGGACTGAGTAACAATTGTGTCAATGAGTAAATTCTTCCTGAATCCTCTAGTAATCCAAATGATCAATTACCCATCGTCGGCACAATTTGTCCCGATTCTCAGTCCACTTCAGATGTAGATGAAGAAATCATTGTGGAAGGACCAGAACTAGTTGTAAATTGTCCATCCTTGCCTTCCATAAAATGTCCCAACAAAAAGCCATCTTTGACATACTATGCGGTAGTCCAGTCATCTGTAACGCAGACCCCAGTCAAAAGCACAACAATTCTTCAGCCTATTCTTCATGAATTACCAATTGAAAATTTTAAATTTGGACAATGTTCTCAGAGTCCTGAACTTTCTAGTTCTGATGACTCAAGTCCCCGTTTTTCAACTCATTCAAAGATTTTCAAGAAACCGCAGTTAAATGTCTCTGATTGCGTTTCTCCAAAAACTCAAGCAAAATTGGCTTTCAAAGAAGAGCTCAGATCCCGAGGTAAAAAGCGGGAAACTAATTTCAAAAATAAAACTTTCAAACAAGCCAAGTTTTCAAATCAAAAGAATTTCGAAAAACCCATCACTACCGCAAATCTTTCAAAACATACTGCAGTCATTGGATCATGCAAAAAAGAATGTATTGTGACAAAATCTTTTTCAAACACTCCTGCAAAATCTCAAAAGAAAGTCACGTCATTTCAACAATATTCCTTAAACGATCCAAAGTGGAACGGTATTTTGCCAACTCCTGAACATTCAAAATCACATCAGTCAGTCATCAGGACAAAACCTAAGACTAGTTCACGTGACAAAACTTTTTCAAGTCCCAAGGGCACTGCAGCCAAACATCACCCAAGGACCGGTCACAAGTCTCCAACCACATCCTCCGGATCGTTGACAAAGTACGGTGTCTGGATAAACGAGAAAAGTCTCTCCTTTGGATTTTATCCACTAAAAACGTTACGTCCAACCCAACCTCGTAATACCCCAAAAGTTGTGAAACATCCTGGACTAGGTTCAAAAACTGAAAAGCAACTTCTTCCTAAGTCCCATGTGCATGCATCCATTAAGAAAATTTCTCATGTGACCCCAGGCTCCAAACTTGTTTGGGTGCCCAAACTAACCCATTAATTTGCAGGCAATGTGCAAGGAGAAACAAGAAGATGAGTGGTTAATCAACAGTGCATACTCCTTGCACATGACCGTAAGGTTAGAATACCTTCACGATTTTAGGCCAATCTGTAATGGTGGACACGTCACTTTTGGAAACAATGTGAATGGAATCATCAGGGGTTATGGAGTACTGACCACGGGAAGTTTCTCAATTCAAATAGTTGCTTACGTAGAGGGCCTTAAGCATAACTTGATCAGCGTGGGTCAATTATGCAAGGCTGGTCATCGGGTTGAATTTGATAGTGAATATTGCTACATAATGACAAATGATAGAAACACTTGCCAGATCAAATCCAAAGCCGAAGGGACAATGTATCCTTTGGATGTCTCATTGATCATTGGCAAACCGCAGTTGTGTTTTCTGTCAAAGGCAGTATCTGAGGTAAGTTGGTTATGGCACCGCAAACTTTCTCATCTCAACTTCAAATACATCAACAACCTGGTCACCGAAGAACTAGTCTGTGCTCTCCCAATCTTGAAGTATAATAACAATACGTTGTGTCCAGCCTGTGAGTGTGGAAAAAAAGCAAAGGTTAGTCATCCTCTGATTCTCGATTCTTCTATCGTTGAACCTTTAGAGCTAATTCACAATGATCTCTGCGGTCCATCTACCGTAGCCAATCTTCACCACAAGAAATATATTCTGGTAATAGTTGATGACTTTACCCACTTCACTTGGGTCTTCTTCTTGAGGTTCAAATCTGACACACCGCGGATCATGATCAACTTTATAAAAGAAATAGAGCTCCAAATCAAGCTACCAGTCAGGAGGATAAGAAGTAACAATGGAACTGAATTCACTAATCAACTCTTAAATAGTTTTTTAGTTTCCAAGGGCATCAGTCACAACTTTTCGGCACCCTACACAACACAACAAAATGGAGTAGTAGAGCAAAGAAATCACACATTGGTCGAAGCAGCTAGATCGATGTTGAACTTTGCCAATCTTCCTCTATACTTCTGGGCAGAAGCAGTGACAACTACATGCTTTGTTCAAAACCGAAGTATCATTTCCAAACATCTTAACAAGACTCCTTATAAGGGTCTCAACAACCGCAAACCCAATGTCCGATTCTTCCATATTTTTGGTTGCAGGTGTTTTGTGATCAACAACAAGGATCACCTTAACAAATTTGCACCGAAATCAGATGAAGGCATTTTTCTTGGCTACTCAACCAACAAAGTGGCCTACAGGGTTCTCATTAGACGTAAAATACTAATATTCGAAAGCTTTGATGTCAAATTTGATGACTATTATGTCTGCAACACTGCTCCTTCAACCGAAATGAAATCTATCCTGGAAAGTGATATCCCAGCCTCTTCGGGTCTGTTGAACATAGTTGCAATCAACTATGATGATCTTTTTGACCCCGCAGAGACACCTCATCTCTCTGAAATTCTGGTGTCTCCGGTAGCCCAACAACAACATGCTGAGGTATCTGGCCCGACCTTGTCTGAAGACTTGTAACTCATTACTTCCACCTCACCGGTTGAGGGGTAAAGTTCAACTCCGTTGGAAGTGACAACCACCGAGGTTCCAGTACTAGAAGATGCCGCTCCGTTTTCTACCCGCAGAGTCACTATCCAATCAAATGTTTCTGAAGACTCTGAGGATGAAGAAGTTGAGAACATTGACATAAGATCAGATTCAAGGGTTATCACTCACTCATCACTCCAGGGGGAACCGATGTCATTCGTTCAAGGGGAACCGTCTTCGGTTCAGGGGGAACTCCCATCCTCAATTCAGGAGGAACCTCTTTCAACAGCTGCAAATCAAATTCCTATAGTCCAAGATACATCTGCGGGCTGCTCACAAGTCGAGGGGGAACTACATTCTCCTCCCGCAGAGTCCTATGACGTTGAAGATATTCCCTCAACCGCAGCTGCAGATCACCAACAAACTCGTCTTAACATTTTGACGAAGGATCACCCACCGGTTCAAATCATCGACAACCTGTCTTTAGGTATTCAAACTCACTCCTCATCTTATTTGAATAACCATTGTCATTATACAACATTCATGTCTTCGGTTGAGCCCAGAACTACAAAAGAATCACTCATGGAGCCCGATTGGATTGTTTCTATGCAAGAGGAACTTGCTGAGTTTGAAAGAAATAAAGTTTGGAAATTGGTACCGAAGCCAAAAGGTCACACAATCGTCGGTACAATATGGATTTATAAGAACAAGCTAGATGAATCTAGTGCGGTGATAAGGAACAAAGCTCGATTAGTAGCCAAGGGGTATAGTCAACTTGAGGGTGTTGACTATGATGAAACATATGCCCCCGTATCCAGAATGGAAGCAAAGCGCATTTTCTTAGCGTATGATGCACACAAAAACATCAAAGTACATCAAATGGATGTAAAAAGTGCCTTTCTAAATGAAGAACTGAAAGAGGAAGTCTATCTTCAACAACCTCCAGGCTTTGAAAGTCTAGAATTTCCAAACCACTGCTACAAGCTGAAGAAAGTAGTATACGGTCTTAAGCAGGCACCAAGACGTGGTATGAGACTCTCTCTGAGTTTCTTGTCACGTCGGGATACAAAAGAGGTGTGATTGATCCCACGTTATTCAGACGAGCAAATGATAATCACTTGATGCTTGTTCAAATATATGTGGATGATATCATTTTGTATCAACTGATCAGGGTATGGTGAATGATTTTGCAAGGCTCATGACAAGCAAATTTCAAATGAGCATGAATAGAGAGATCAACTTCTTTCTAGGACTTCAGGTTAAACAATTCCATCAAAGGATATTTATTCATCAAGAAAAATATACCAATGGGTTGCTGAAGAAATTTCCAATGGATAATTGCTCCTCAGCCAAGGTCCCGATGACCTTTGGGTACAAGATCTCAGCTGACCCTACCAGAGAGTCAGTTGACCACAAAACCTACCGAGGAATGATTGGATCGTTGATCTACCTCACTGCCAGCCGACCGGATATTGTATTTGAAACAGGTTTATGTGATCAGTACCAAGATAACCCTAAAGTATCTCACTTGACCACAGTCAAGCAAATCCTCAGATATCTAAAGGGAAGTAAAGCATTAGGTGGATGACAGTTTTTAGGAGGAAGATTATTTAGCTGGTCTTCAAGGAAACAAAATTATGTTTCTTTGTCTACCGCAGAGGCGGAATATGTGGCCGCAACCAGCTGTTGTTCCCAAGTCCTTCGGATGAAGACTCAACTTATGTGTAACGCTCTGTTCCGAATAGATTCTTAGTCTGAGGCGGTGGCTCGAAGGTCGGTCATTATAAGGATTATGGCTCTTGGGAAGGTAAGATCTAGGCCCATTTGGGTGTGGGTGATGTATTAGAAGTGATCCGGGTGTTCGGATCGTGTTTTGGAGCCTAAGGGTATTTCGGTAAAGTGGCAGTTCGGGCTTTTATGGAAAATGGATTTTTGTTCGGAAGGTCTTAAGAGAGGTTTGAGTTGTTATAAGTGTAGGGCTTCTCGTCACCTTTCCGAGGATATAAGGATCGTCGGAATCGGGCTTATAACGAAGAAGTTATGGCCTTCAGAAGTTTTGTGGTTTTCAGGCTTAGCCGAGTACACGGGGCGTACACAAAGTGTACGCGGGGCGTACTAGAGAAGAACGTAGTACACTGGGCGTACTGACCAGGAGGGTCGCGAATGTTCCCCGAAGTACGTTGGGCGTACTCCAGTCAGATCAGAACCCTATTTTAGGGTCTTGGACCCTATTTAAACTCCTTATCTCATAACCTAACCCTAATATCTTCAGCCTCCATCCCTCTAAACCCTAGAAATCGTATTATACCATTCATGGTGGCATTTTGAGCTTATGGAGTCTATTTTTGGAGTGTTTGGCCCATTTTCAAGAAGGTGGAGTTAGATGCAAAGATGGAGATCAAGTAGAAGCTTATGGATCTGGCTTTTGTGACTCATTTTCAGCTTGATGAAGGTATAAAGCTCTGAACTTGACCATTGAATGCTTAGATCTATTATGTTGAGTTTTTGGATCTTTTTGGTCCCAAGAATGGAGCTTTATGGTTCCAAATCCATTTTTAGGCTTAGGGTTGCCACCCTTGCTGCTAACTAAGTCCCTAAGGCAGAAAGTGTTAGGTTTTGAGCATTCTAACACTCCTATGGTGTACATGCAACCCTATAAACCTTGGATCTGTGTTTTCTCTATTATACATGCAAATAATCAATATTCCAAGGTTTCATCCTAACTAGTATATTATGAAGCAACTATACTACAAACTTCTAGTTAGATGACATACCTTTGATGTTGCTTGAAGTCTTGAACTTTAAGAGCTTAGCCCCAATAGTGTGGAAGCCTCAAGTGGAATCACAAATCACCAAAACACCTTGGAAGAACTTGAGAGAATATGTATGCTCACTAAAATCGGCCCACACTTTTTTTCACACACTAGTGCACATTTTGTGAGCCAAGGACCCATTTATATATTATGGAGGATTAGGGTTACATCCATGTAAACCCTAATACCCATGACCTTTCATTTCTATAGGATCCATGGGTTAAAAACTCCATGGACTATCCATGAAAGCTTAGCCCAACCTAAATGAACTTGGCCCACTCCATATATATATATATATATATATATATATATATATATATATATATATATATATATATATAAGAGTCCATATTTAATTAGTTCCTTTTGACCACTAAATTAATTCTAAATTAATTCTTGATCAATACTAATTAAATAATATGATTCCGTATTAATATATTAGAACTTATAATATATTAATATAAATCATAAAACATACTATTCTCAAAAGACTATCCATATAAATTGTTCCAGTGAAGTGCAACCCAAATGGACCATGCCAAGTCGGGTCAAGTACATACCAATTTTAGTTATGGACTTAGACATTAATCCAACAGTCTCCCACTTTGATAAGTCTAAAACTATTATTGTGTATGACTCCAAAACCTAACTGGCAATCGTAGCTCTTAAAGCCGATGTCGAACTCTGACCTAGTCAATGACTTGTCCATTAGATAAGGGATCATATATTCCTCCATTCTAGATATCATATGGACTGAGATATGGATTATCAATCATTCTCTCAGTCCATTTGTTGTTTCCCGATTTCCGATTTATGATGACTGACTGATTGAACAAATCAAATCAGTCCTGGCTTGGCCAAGCACTCACATGTGTCATCGGTAAATCATCGAGGGGCCCACAGATATCGTTTTTATCCCGAAGGTAAAAGGAATGGATAAACTTCGACTCATATGGCTTGTTCTACTACTTGTTGAATCATACACAAAGGCACGTTTTATAACATTGAGTTACCAATGCGTTTTCGTGCAATCAATGTATAACCAACTCATAGTAACAACTCATATCTCTAGGTTTGAAGAATATAGGATATTATCGTCTCATGATCACTCGTGATAAAATCCATGAAGTGATTCCAATGAGCGTGGGTTGAATCCAATACTCAGAACTTATGAGCACTCATGAGTGTTGTAGCACCACTTTGTCCAACATCTTAGACCTCTACAAGCCAACCCATGACAGTCTTGATTCATATCTACTTCCAACATATGACCGACTGTGGATGGTTTGAATAACTTAGTCATTTAGGAAGAACGACCTAGTTATTCTGGAGGTCAAAACATGCAAAGTGAAACACAAGAATAATCGAATCCAATATGGTCTCAGAACTTATGAATATAAATAAAACACCTTTTATTTATCACCATATTGATTACACATTATTCATTGCATACTGTTTCAAACTATCAACTTTATACTTGAATTAAAACAATAGTTGTCCCATGCTCCAAGCATGTACACTATGTTTTCTAAACACTAGTCATGCCATACACCAAGTATGCATACTAAGTTTGTCTATGATCTTTACTTTGTGAAATAGATCGATTGAACATGATTCCAATGATTCTCATTTCACAGTCCCAAATCCTTACTACAAATGCAAGAATTCCAAATTCCTGCCATTTACCGAAATCTTGTTAGATATTAAACTTATATGCACTGATGTTCTTATAATGATTATGCACAAAGTCACAAAGACTTGTCAACAGACATTACAGAGTTTTCCAATGGAGATCAACTCCATGGAAACATCCTTCTTGCATTAAGTTTTTCTAATCTTACACAAATTGAATAACTTCCTCCAATGGAAACATTTCCATATTCCCATTTTGACTATCACTTCTGAACAAGAGTTGCCTCTTTTAAGAATATGTCAATATGGTCCTTCCAAAATTAACACTATACTTCCAACTGTCCCTGAGCAACCAATCTTTGGTAAACCTTAGATTGTCCTCGACAATTGCTTAATCATTTTAGTCATATCCAATTCTAGACTTTTCCTCTCTTAATGCCCTGAGCATTTGGAAAATTTAGAAAGGATGAATATTATAGCACATGCAATCGATCCTATATCCGAAGCATATGGGACACGATTCATGATGTCTCACATAAAGACATGATACTAGACCAGTCTTTTGCTATAATATTTCTATTTATATTTTCCATGTTCTCAAAATTTAGATTATGAAAAGGGATGCCATAATCATAATCGAATTTTAGAACGCAAATATTGTTCCCATATATAGAATTCCCTTATGTTGAACCATTCCAACATGACATTCATATATATACTTGACTAAATTTGATTAAAAACTCACGATCTAAGCTTTTAGATTTGAAATGAAGTACAATTTTCTCTCCCTTAATTATAGCAAAACAACCTTTCCCAATTGAACTTTTTTGTTTTTCTATAATTAACACTTATCATAATTATCATGCTCCCACTGACATGATGATTATTAGCATAACACTTATGCTCCCACTAGCTTTGACATGTACTCAGAAATCAGCCGGACTTCTAGAAATCAATACTTTATTGACTTTCTTACCAAAGTTCAGACTTCTGATACGAGATGCTTTGATAAAACTTTATCAAAATCATACACCTTTCCTTATATAGCACACATGTGTGTCTAAACAATTTCAGAACTATGAAAAGGGATGTCGTAATCATAGTCTCAATTGTTTAGACCTTTGCCATTACTCACAAGTCCGTGTTAGTGTGCCGGTTAACCACACACGCTCCACTAACGACTTTGAGAATGCAAATATCACAACAATTATCTACTTAAAATCTGCTTAGTGAAAGCGTTTCCTCACCATCATTTTCATGAATCGGAGAGAAACCTTGTGACACTTAGATTTTATGGTGTATGTGTTCCTTTCCATGTGAATTTGTCAAAACCATAATCACAAGACAAGGTTAGTGACAAATCCAAACTCATATGGACTAAACTAAATCTTAATTTCTTGCCACCTGGCAGCACAAGGGCCTGCCATTGCTTCCAAGTTGCTATGCAACCAATTGAGAACCCTCAGAACTCATATGCAAAGCCAACTTTAACTAGAATGGGCATAGAAATATGTCAACACGATAGGTTATAAACCTCACGTCATGTGCTAGTGTCAAAGTTACAGGTTTTTATTCTTGATTAGTTCTTTGAAATCCTTTCAGGATCTTTAAGACTCCCACTGTCCTCTTGACATATAAGACTCACTTGTCAAATATTCAAGAGATAGTGCGGATTCTTTATCAAGACAAACACTTCACACAATTGGCCTTAGTTGGTCTTTGTTTTATCCAAAACATCACAACTTACCAATTTCAAATGTACAAGAGTAGGATACTTTTACTCTTACATTTGACTAGTGTTAATAAACCTTCCTTTAAATATATGTCACTCAAATTACAATCTTGGAGTATGACTCTAAGATTTGTTTCGGAACGAGGATGACACATCTTCTTGATTTAACCATTTTAGCAATTTTTGATTCCTCTTCTTAGCCATCTGAATGCACTTAGAGGATGAATTGTGATAAGATCTCTTAATCATTAAGATGATCATAAAACATGATACTAAAGTACTCTCCCATCTTTTCATATTTGAGAAACTTTTATCCTTCTGCCTAATTTGATTCTTCTCTTTCGTTCTGCCATACATTGAAACTTTTCCAATGTATCAGAATTATACTTAAACTGGTAAGTATAATCATATTTACTAAACCTTAGTAAATCATGACGAATAGTCTTATCGATCTTTTGTGGTGGACTTGATCAGTGCACAAGAATGTGTACTTGATCCTATAGTCCTTTACTTGACTCACATATACATGTGAACAAGGAATTAGTCTTAATTTTCCAAAGATGAAAATTCTCATTCATCATACTATACAACTTGCATGATTCCAAGTTTCTATCCAACTGAAACTTGGGTGATGAGAATCTTTCCTTATTTGGTAAATTTAGACACTACCACAAATGAAAGAATCAAATTCATATTTCCACTCTTGCTATTAATGGAATCATATAAACAACAATTTTTCACAAATGCCATTGTAAGGATATTTTAAAATAAATAAAATAAAAATTTTCCTTTTATTTTAAACTTTGCGGAAAAACTTATCCTTACAGTGCAAAAGCATATGAAAAACTTGTTGTTATCTATTCCTAAGCAATATATCATAACTCCTAAGCAACAACTCCAAATTCTGATCACCGAACCATGCGATCGAAATCCATCTTCGCGATCAGAATCAGCATATACTTCCTTTAAGTTTCTTCACTTTTCTTTGATTCTTAAAACATCAACATGTGACCCAGTCACATCAAGTAAGAATCTCAGAATAGAAACTTAACAGAGTTAGATAGTGGACTTTACCTGAAGCAGAGTCAAACTTCTTGATTTGATCAACCTTATGATCTTTCAGGTAAATAGGCAGCTTCGCAATCAATGCCCCTTCCTTTGGCAAGAGAAACATATGGACTCACTGGGAATGGTACATGGGACTATCGCAGACTTAGCCTTTCTCTTTACCATTTGGTTAACCTAGTTGACTATGGTCAAACCCTTTCTTTGGGATGAGAAGGCTTTTCTAGATATCCAATGTTACCATTGTCAATGTCCATTGGGAAGTTGATCTCCTAATCAATTTGCTTTACTAGTCCTCAAATCATTGCTGACCAAGCAAATAGATAAGATCATTAAAGGTCATGTCATAGTCTGTTTCATAGTAGTCCCAAAGGAACTCACTATGTGACTTAGAAAGTGATTGAACATCCAACCTTCTTAAGACTTTGACACCCAACTCTCCCGGCTTGTCAATATGTGACTTAATCTCCAAGATGCGATCACATATAGACCTTGCTTGCCAATAGGGCTTGAGTGACCTTGAACTTGTGCGTTAGGGAGAATAATTAGAGGAGGTGGTGGAAGTGAAGTTTCAAGAGATTTGGGAAGATCATAGATGTCTGAGCTAGACATCTTTTGGGAGATATTCAAGATAGATGATCTAAAGTCCTTAATATAACACCCAATATGAAATATTAAGGCTAGGACCCAACGCAATACTTTTATAACTTGGAAGAGGGATGCCGTAATCCAAGCTATAAAATATTTGAAGGTAGGCGAATGACGATTCACCAATTTCCACCATGAAAACGAAATAATTTAATTAGGTTTTACTTGGATTTGAAACTCCTAGATCTTTTGAGATTCATTGAACAGTTCAATGGCATGTTTCAATCTCGATTGTGCCCTCTCAAATTTTGTGACTGGGATGCCGAGGATCACAAAACAAGGTGTGAATAACCATGCAAATATACTTGGTACCCTTTATATTTACCCCTCAATCGATGTGTCGGTTAACCACACGCGCTCCAACGATACTATGATAAACATTAAGTTACCCTTTGCCTACCTTGTTAAATCCAGGTTAGTGTGCCGGTTACCCACACGCGCTCCACTAACGACTTAAGCAAAGTGCAGAGTGTAATTTCATGGGTTAGCACCAAATTCACATTTTCCTAAGTAACTAAGATTGGGAATTTATAAAAAGTTTAGTTACTTAGTATTTATCATTAATACTTTTAATGAAGGGAGAATTATAGTCATTGTCCTACCTGTTCGGCTAACGACCCTCCACCAGTCAAGGAAGCGGTGGGTGAGAGTGGACACCCATTAAACTGCCATTTTATAGGCAGTAACCTTATACCCCCCTTATAGACCGGCTTCGTGAATGAGGCCTACTAATGGTAAGACGACTTGCTCTTATACATATAATATATTAAACTTTTAATATTATAATAGTATAAGGGTGTATTCTAGACATTTAAAATACTTGGTGGTTTAATCTATTAATTAAACTATACTCTTAATTTAATTAAATTTAAACCATGTCATTATGGAATTATTAATTCTCTTTTAATTAAACACTTTAATTATCTATTAATAAAGTCCATAAGAGTTAATTGAATTATTCAATAAAAACATCATAATTCCAATTATTAAATTCAAAATTAAAACCATTTAATTAATTGTTTAAGTTATGAACCCAAGAGTTTTAGAATTCAATTCTTTTTTTTTATCATAAAAAAACTTTTTCCAAATTCCAAAACTTGAGGGCAAGTTTTGTAACTCTTGAAAACTTTTGGATTCCATAACTTATGGAGTTAAATACTTGTTTTATGATGAAACTTTTCATGTTCCATAACTTAAGAACAAGTTATGGAATTCTTTAAAACATTAAGACCAAGTTTTGTAACTCCATAAAAAAACTTTGAATCAATTTTTTTAAAAACCTTTTCATATCCATAACTTATGGAGGTTTCAAAAAACTCTTTAGATCAAACTTTTAAAACTAATAAAATAATCATATCATTTTATATTTTACTAAATTTGACCTAATTCAACTCATATAGCAAATGATTCAAATTTTACAAATAATTAGTTTTTCACAAAAACAAGTAATTATCTTAAAATTTGACAAACGTCATGTTTTTTTTCTTTTTTTTTTCAACTTTGAAAATAAAACATTTGCATCAATATAACAGAAAACAACATGGCTCTGATACCAATGTTGGGTTTTGAGCATTCTAACACTCCTATGGTGTACATGCAACCCTATAAACCTTGGATCTATGTTTTCTCTATTATACATGCAAATAATCAATATTCCAAGGTTTCATCCTAACTAGCATATTATGAAGCAACTATACTACAAAGTTCTAGTTAGATGACATACCTTTGATGTTGCTTGAAGTCTTGAACTTTAAGAGCTTAGCCCTAATAGTGTGGAAGCCTCAAGTGGAATCACAAATCACCAAAACACCTTGGAAGAACTTGAGAGAATATGTATGCTCACTAAAATCGGCCCACACTTTTTTTCACACACTAGTGCACATTTTGTGAGCCAAGGACCCCTTTATATATTATGGAGGATTAGGGTTACATCCATGTAAACCCTAATACCCATGACCTTTCATTTCTATAGGATCCGTGGGTTAAAAACTCCATGGACTATCCATGAAAGCTTAGCCCAACCTAAATGAACTTGGCCCACTCCATATATATATATATATATATATATATATATATATATATATATATATATATATATATATAAGAGTCCATATTTAATTAGTTCCTTTTGACCACTAAATTAATTCTAAATTAATTCTTGATCAATACTAATTAAATAATATGATTCCGTATTAATATATTAGAACTTATAATATATTAATATAAATCATAAAACATACTATTCTCAAAAGACTATCCATATAAATTGTTCCGGTGAAGTGCAACCCAAATGGACCATGCCAAGTCGGGTCAAGTACATACCAATTTTAGTTATGGACTTAGACATTAATCCAACAGAAAGTTGCCATCTTGGAGGTCTTAATGGATTCATGCAAGAGTTATGGTCTTTATCATGGAAGTAGATTGTTATACTTTGATTTTGGGTTCATGTGGGTCATATAAGTCACCAAGTCAGTGACTTTATGGATTAAGTCGTTAGGAAGAGCTCAGATCTGTAATTTGGTCCCTTGGTTTGAAGCATTAAGCACTTAATGGATTTTGTGCATCAGTCGTTTGTACGTTGGGCGTATAATGTATTACGCTACGCGTATAACCCTTTTTCCCAGTACGCTAAGCGTACAGAAGAGGTACGCTGGGCGTACACTCTCAGGAGGTCTTGGGCCTTTGTGGACTTCAGACCTTTAAGCCCTAATGGTTTTGGGCCTGGATTTGCTGATAGTTGGGCCTGAATGTATCTTTGGGCCAATAATGGAATAGTTGGGCCTATTGGGCCTTGTGGCCCAATATAGAAATGGACTTCGCATTATGGGCCTCGGTTTGGGCCAATTCTTGGACTAGGTTGTTGTGGGCCTTTGTGGGCCAATTGGGTCAGGATTATTGACTAAGGAGAATATTGGGCTTTAGTATAAGGACCATTAGAAAGGTCCGGGACCAATTTGGAAAATGGTACAGGGGTAAAATAGTCATTTTACCCCATGCATGGATTAATGATTATGGTATGGGACCCAATTGCTAATTGGGTATATCGATTGGTAGTAACAGCTCAGGAAGCCGGCGGTGCAACAACTAAGGAATTCATGCGGGAAGCTTATGACATTCCTAGGTAAAGACCATGTGGGGTAGCCCATGACATTGGATGTAAGACCATGTGGGGTAGCCCATGGCATTCCTACGTAAAGACCATGTGGGGTAGCCCATGGCATCCTTATAGGTTCATGTATGCATGGCTTATGTGATATATGTAGCTTTTATAGCTAATATGGTATGTGTTATGTGGATTGTGTGTGGGGTATGCTCTGGGGGACTCACTAAGCTTTGTGCTTACGGTTTACAGTTTTGGTTTCAGGTATCATCGATTTGGAAACGAAGAGCTCGGATTGATCGCAGTGCACACACCTATTATTTCCGCAATGAGTGATTTTGGGATGGACTCTGATAAATGTTTTACTTAATGATGTTTTGAAATGTTTGAAATAAATGGTAATAATGTTTTAGCTATATCAAAAATGAAATTTTTACCCTTGATTTTTGGGTCGTTACAAGTTGGTATCAGAGCCTTGGTTTGAGGGATTCGGTGATACCTTCGGGTGTGTTTGAACTCAAACTAAGGATTTGTAAAGTTTTCAAATATATATATATATATTCAAAAGAAAATGTTTTCAAGGAAAAGGTTTTCTAAGACAAGAAAGGGTGTGGTGCATGCAATCAACCGAGCTCAAGTAAGTTTCCCCAGAATACCCACATTTATTATATGTTATGATTTGATTATGAATCTGTGAATCACATGCTAGTTAGGGCTAGGGGAGATGCCTATATGTGTTGTATGAGCTGGTAGACTTGCATGCTAGTGCTGAGTAGTCAGCAATAGGTTGGCCTGATATGTGGTGCTTATAGCCATGAGGATATTGGATGTCGTGCTGGAATGAGAATGATAATTGGTATTTGTAACTGCAATGTGTATGTTTTGAAAATTGTATACGGTTAGGAACTTATAGCCTTAGAATAGCTGATTTGACCTTATTTCCTGTGGTCTTAGGTTAGAGTCTATTATTCGACAGTCTATTAGATCCTGTTCTGTGTATAATTTGCATGCATAAGGCAGCTGATAGCGAGGATGGATGAATGTGGACAGCATGGGTTGTGGTACGTGGACTGAATGTCCGATGATAGCTTCGCAGGTTGGAGACTACCCTAGGGAGAGCCTAGGATGAGATTATTGACAGGTGTTACCTACTTGCGGATTGGATGTGAGGATAGACTGACTTGTCTAGTGTATGCTGGTTAGATTTACCGATTACCTGAATGTTGCTTGCTTCGTGCTTTGTAGGACTCTTATTAATGTGAGTTAGCTATTAAGTGAATATGCTAAGTCACATGTAGCACAGGCTGGATAATCCCAGAGTGATAGATCTGATCCTATTGTGAAGCTCTTGTTTGAGTCCAACCATTCTATGGATGAGTCTTTTACTTGAAGGATTATCTGATCTCTGCTACATGTGGCTATATTCATGAGGTAGCTAGTTGATATTAATGGGAATCTTTCAGTAGCTTAGGGGAGGGTGAGGTTGGGAACCTAGGAAAGCCTAGTATATGCTCCAGTGGGCTTAGTGGGGCGGTTCGGTGAAGTTGGGAACCTAGGGGGAGCCTAGGAGGTACTACAGTAGAGATCGTCTTGCTGTTTACCAAACATTTAGTATATCGGTGGAGTAAGTGACTCAGAGGATTCAGGAGGATTGCTGAGGAAAGTATGGATAGGTGTGGAAGGTAGTATTGGGCCCGTACTACTGAAAGCACAGGATCCATACTCGAATCGGTGAGAGTCTTGGAGAATCTGAGAAGCTTATGGAAAGGAGAATTCTTGGTTATGCCTTGATTGTGGGAATAGCTGCTTTGCAGAATGAGGATGAGCACGCATGGGTAGGATCAGGATTTGGCCCCAGCTCCGGTGGTGAGCCAGTTAGTGAAAGGACTACAAGGATTTCGAGTTTGCCTTGGATCTTTTGTATCAGGTGGCAAGGGTTGATTGTGCGATTTATTGCGCTTTGGGATTTGAAACTGTGTCTTGGGAATAGTTTATAGTCGGTTTAGAGCAAAGATTGCTCCAGCTACTGTAGTTCAGCCATTGGCGATTGAGCTGGTGAGTGTGTCAAGGTGAATGATATGGATCTCAGAACCGAGGATGGAAGATTGATTAGGAGTACCTCAATGAGAGAGGTTCAGGTCAGGTGAATTTGTTGGAGGGTCTCGGGAGGAGACCCAAGAGTCTGGATCAGCTTTTGAGAGGCCAGCAGGGTCGGATCCAGTGCAATGCTTGCAGAAACTGCGCGATGAAGTTTCGCTCCAAGGGTTTGGATTGTTATTGGGATCGGAATGAGGTGTTACATCATGTTCTCAGGGTAGTCGAGGTATCACAGGAGGAGGTGATTAGGATTCCTTCAGATTTTTGCGAATATGCTATCTTCGGCCATTTCCGGTGGATATTGGGTAATTGTATCGCTTGGAAATTGTGATAAGTTGGATATCGGGTCGGTTTTCTGCTATTTTCTGGGTTAGCAAGGGTTGTCAGATGCCATTCAGCATGTCGGGGAATCTTTGAGAGATTTTCATACAGATGTATCTCGCGGAGCGGATTCCGCGTGTACCGTGATTGCTTCGAGTCATTGTCAGAATCTGTTCAGTGATCTGGGTTGCTACAGGTGTAGCAGGTTTGGCCACGTCTTCAGGGATTTCCCATAGGGAGTAAGCCTATTATATTTTTGTTGTGTTCAGGTGGACGACAAGGAGGTCGACTGCCGGACGGTCAGGGAGGAGCAATGAGTGCACCTGCTCCAGTCATTTTCGGGGTTGGTCCAAGGGCTTGAACGATGGAGTTATGACTAGTTTTCAGTAGCCTTGGTATTTATGTTTGGAAGAGCCATTGGGATTTTCGGAGGGGAAGAGAGAGTTGTCGCTGAGGTTTTGGTTAGACTATCCATTCATTGGACTCCGAGATCTGAGTGTGATGTCACTTTTAAGCATTTGAAGTCATTGATGTAGTTGGGATACATGAAGTGTTAGCTGGATTTCAGGTAGTGTGTTGTTTGGGCAGGGTTATTCATGGTGTTCTAGCTTTGGTAAGCACCGGTCATCAGCAAGGTGAACATTGGAACGTAATGAGGATTGGGAATCCTTCAATTCTCGTGTGCCGAGCGGACTTAGTTGAATCTAAGTGGCGGAGAACCGTCCAGGTATCCAGGACAGAAGCAAGGGTGAAAGTGATGTAAGACTACGGGGGAGCCGTAGCATTCACTATTGGTCAGTTAGGGTACAATGTTGTAAGACTGCGGGGGAGCCATAGCATTCACTAGTAGTAGAGAGTGTTGTAAGACTGCGGGGGTGCTGTAGCGTTCACGGATTCTTTCAGGTGATTTGGACTAGGGCAGGCTAGTTCGCAGGGTTGTGGGGGAGCCACAGCTTAGTTAGGATCGGGACCAGAGGTGATTGACCGATTAGTTATTCGGGGGCGAGCCCGGATGGTTATGGGAATTTAGGATGGAACTGGTAGAGACTGCTGAGCTAAGGGTTGGACCTTGTGATACAGGATCTTGTGGTCGAGTAGTACATGTTTCTGTAGGGCTACGGCTGGGTAGCCCTGTTATTGGATCTCATAAGAACCTGGTGGTTAGACCAGGTGCAAGACTGGAAGTCTCAGGGAATCGGCTAAGGGTATTTATTAATCGGTCGGGTAAAGGATGACGGGAAGTCATGGTACATTATGCAAATGCCGATTCAAGGATCTTTGGATAGGACCGGAGTAACAATTTGGATTTTGATAGGAACCTGAATCGGAATTCGTGCGGGATTTTGTTTCAGTGAGTTGGGATGTGGGGAATCTATATGCAAGGGCATCGAGGGCAGAATTCCAAAGTGGTGAACGGGTTGGTTTGATGGTAGTTGAAGCCATTGTGATGTGTCTCGGGTGGCTCTATCCGTAATAGAGCCACGACATGTCGGAATCAGGAAACGGTGGGTCGAAGGAGGCCGGGTATGATGTAAGACTACAACTATTCTGGTAGTATTCACCTTTTTGCGTCGGATTCAGTGGCGACAGGTTCTTAGCTTATCTCGATCAGATAGATCACTGGATTGAAGGAGATAGGGCAGTTATGGTTAGACGAGGTATCCTTCGGAGGTCGCAGGGGACTGCTGAGTGTGTTTTTGGCTCAGCAATCGGGTATGTGTGCGGTATTCCGGATAGTAGGCAGACAGGTTGGGACCAGGGAGGTCCTCTCTAGGAAAGCAGCCATGTGGCAGCAATAGGAGTAGGAGCGACTTCAGTGATTTGGGGTCTGTATGTGGAATTGGTGGTTATTTGGTAGTCGCAGTTGACCAGTGATTTTGTTCTTTAGGAAGCCTCAAGGTATTACGAGTGGGAAGTATTCTATCTAGACTGGTTTCTTGTGAAATTAGTTCGATGATGATTCGATGTGGGCAGTCTGTCAGGGAGCCAGACCATCTCGAGACTTTAGATTTCAGATGGAGGAGGTGTGATCAGGTTACAAGGAATTCGTTCATCTCTTTGTTCTAGAACCCTATGAGGATTAGTTTCAGTTGCCTTGGGTAGGATGTGGTATTCACGGGTTTGTGGAGGTGTTGCTTAGGTTGTCTGGTATCTCGGGGTCGGTGATTTGTTTGGAAGGTATTAAGAGATGTTTGATTTGTTAGAAGTGTAGGGCTTCTCGTCATCTTTCCGTGGATATAAGGATCGTCGGAATCGGGCTTATAACGAAGAAGTTATGGCCTTCGGAAGTTTCGTTGTTTTCAGGCTTAACCGAGTACACAGGGCGTACACAAAGTGTACGCGGGGCGTACTAGCCAAAAAGGCAGTACGCTGGGCGTACTGACCAGGAGGGTCGCGAATGTTCCCCGAAGTACGCTGGGCGTACTCCAGTCAGATCAGAAACCTATTTTAGGGTCTTGGACCCTATTTAAACTCCTTATCTCATAACCTAACCCTAATATCTTCAACCTCCACCCCTCTAAACCCTAGAAATCGTCTTATACCATTCATGGTGGCATTTTGAGCTTATGGAGTCTATTTTTGGAGTGTTTGCCCCATTTTTAAGAAGGTGGAGTTAGATGCAAAGATGGAGATCAAGTAGAAGCTTATTGATCTGGCTTTTGTGACTCATTTTCAGCTTGATGAAGGTATAAAGCTCTGAACTTGACCATTGAATGCTTAGATCTATTATGTTGAGTTTTTGGATCTTTTTGGTCCCAAGAATGGAGCTTTATGGTTCCAAATCCGTTTTTAGGCTTAGGGTTGCCACTCTTGGTGCTAACTAAGTACCTAAGGCAGAAAGCTGCCATCTTAGAGGTCTTAATGGATTCATGCATGAGTTATGGTCTTTTTCATGGAAATAGATTGTTATACTTTGATTTTGGGTTCATGTGGGTCATATAAGTCACCAAGTCAGTGACTTTATGGATTAAGACGTTAGGAAGAGCTCAGATCTGTAATTTGGTCCCTTGGTTTGAAGCATTAAGCACTTAATGGATTTTGTGCATCAGCCGTTTGTACGCTGGGCGTACAACCCTTTTGCCCAGTACGCTAAGCGTACAGAAGAGGTACGCTGGGCGTACGCTCTCAGGAGGTCTTGGGCCTTTGTGGACTTCGGACCTTTAGGCCCTAATGGTTTTGGGCCTGGATTTGCTGATAGTTGGGCCTGAATGTATCTTTGGGCCAATAATGGAATAGTTGGGCCTATTGGGCCTTGTGGCCCAATATAGAAATGGACTTCGCATTATGGGCCTCGGTTTGGGCCAACTCTTGGACTAGGTTATTGTGGGCCTTCGTGGGCCAATTGGGTCAGGATTATTGACTAAGGAGAATATTGGGCTTTAGTATAAGGTCCATTAGAAAGTTTTGGGCCCAATTTGGAAAATTGGGCCATTGATGGTTTTATGGACATTATAATGTTGGGCTTTTGTTTTGGGTTTGGGCCTTAGTTTTGGATCATACTGGGCCAGGGGTAAAATGATCATTTTACCCCATGCATGGATTAAGGATTATGGTATGGGACCCAATTGCTAATTGGGTATATCGATTGGTAGTGACAGCTCGGGAAGTCGGTGGGGCAGCAACTAAGGAATTCTTGCGGGAAGCTTCTGCAGTGCGAGGTGAGTCTTCTCACCTTACCAATGGGTCTAAGGCACCAAGGCCGACCCATTTTATGTTATGTGGTACACTAGTTGTAGTAGAGATATGTGGTATGATAGTTAGCTTTATGCTAAGTGGTATGCTAGTGATTATATGATATGTGTATGCTAGTTGTCTTTGTGATACTTGCATGGAAGACCCCAGGGGGAGCCTGTGGCATTAGATGTAAGACCATGTGTGGGTAGCCCATGGCATTCCTAGATAAAGACAATGTGGGGTAGCCCATGGCATTCCTAGGTATAGACCATATGGGGTAGCCCATGGCATTGGATGTAAGACCATGGGGGTAGCCCATGACATTCCTAGGTAAAGACCATGTGGGGTAGCCCATGGAATCCTTATAGGTTCATGTATGCATGGCTTATGTGATATATGTAGCTTTAATAGCTAATATGGTATGTGTTATGTGGATTGTGTGTGGGGTATGCTCTGGGGGACACACTAAGCTTTGTGCTTACGGTTTACAGTTTTGGTTTTAGGTATCATCGATTTGGAAACGAAGAGCTCAGATTGATCGCAGTGCACACACCTATGATTTCTGCAATGAATGATTTTGGGATGGACTCTGATAAATGTTCTACTTAATGATGATTTGAAATGTTTGAAACAAATGGTAACAATGTTTTAGCTATATCAAAAATGAAATTTTTACCCTTGATTTTTGGGTCGTTACATTATGGACTACGGTTACAGGATGTTGCGGGTGCCCATTTACTGTGATTCAGAGAGTGCAATAGCGATTTCTCATAATCCTATTCGTCACTCAAATACGAAGTACATTGAACTACAGTACCACTTCATCAAAGACCACATCCTCAAAGGTAACATCGAACTCATTTTTGTGCCCACTCACGAAGAAATAGATGATGTTTTTACTAAGGTACTCGATACTACAAAGCTAAATGAATTTTTGGAAAAGCAAGGAAAGATGAACCCAGACCCGCAATTCTTTTTGAATTAATAAGTACCGTAGACCACTTCAGGTCTCCAAGGGTGAAGAAACTACTTCTTTTCTTTTCAAAAAAAACTCTTGAAGCACTTTCTTCACTGCGGTTCTAAAATAATATATTCTTCATATTCTTTTCAGTATACCTTGTATACTGTAATCACATATGATCAATATATTCTTTGGGTCCTTTATTTCTTTTATTTCTATCCTTCATGATCAAGTTTGTTTTCAGCTACTGCAGTCACTTTGCTTTCTACCGCAGTTGCATTAAATGAACCTGCATTCATAACTTCATAAACTCTTTAAATGATATTGTGTGCTACTTAATGGACTTTAATTAAAAAAAATTCTTCAAACATTTGTTTTGTCGCACATGATATTTCACCCTTTTTTCAAATGACTTTCCTCAGTCGGGTTCCTTTTTCGGATAAAAAACAAGTGAGTCATTTTTCCATAAACGAAATCTTTTTCCTCAACCAGTAATGTCACTTAGTTGTTTAAAGTCTAATCCGTTTCCACTTCCCCACTCTTCACAACGGATAAACCACCCGCATCCCCACGATCAGTCGGCGTGTGATCATGGTACTGCAAATGCATTTAATGCTCATCTTTTCCCGAAAATAATTTAATTTCGATTTATTTTAATTCTTACTGATAATGGTAAAAACCCAAGGGTTTTTAACTTTAACATCTATAATTAAAGTGATAACAATAATTTTTGAAATCTGGAGGTATAAAACCCCCAAATCTTTCCAAGATAGCTTTTACGCTATCTGAACTCTCTCTCGACGAACTTCATCTTCTTCATCCTCTTGCTAAAAATTAATTTTGCAAGTTCTTAAACTTTTTCTGTAACAATGGTGAAGTCTGGCATCTCAAAGAAACAGTCAAAAGCATCCACTTCAGCCCGTCCAACCGGTTCTGAATCCACCATCAAGGATCAAACACCATAGATTGCTTCAAGCAATTTCAGAGCAATCTTTGAAGATCATCCATCATACAATGAAGCTATCATGATCAAGTTCATCCCGTCTCATCCACTGTTTCGTGCTTTTGATTCTTTCACAGAGGTTGTTCCTCTGTATGTGTTGTTCAAGTGTTCCTTCTCAGCGTTTCGACCTTGTAGCAATTTGCAAGAAGTTCGTCTGAACCTGGTGAATGACTCTATGGTGGTGTTAAAAAAGGAAAAGTTTTTAAAAGCAATCAATCTCAGGGCTCTACCGACAACAAAGTTTTACTCCCCCAGCACAAACGATGTGTTCTCTACCCTTTATCAAATGGGGTATCAAAAGAAGCTCAGAGGTGTTGGTGAATTCAAAAAGAACCAACTACCATCTGTCTGGAAATTTGTGTGCCATTTCTTCAATAGATGTCTCTCAGGAAGGACTAGTGGTACTGACAATATGGGAATCAAACTCTTGAAGATTGTATGGAGTATCTACACAAGCAACGCAATCAACTATGGCCAGATCTTATGGGATGATTTCTTGCAATACATCCCCAAAGATGCTCCAAAAGAGGGTGTGACAGAGCTTACTTTTGCTCGATTCTTGTCACTTTGCATCTTCGATCTTCACAAGGAGACCAAGCTTGGTATGGGCAACAACACAAACCTATTTTCAACCTGCGATCTCAAAAGGTACATTGCCTCTAAAGATCAAACTATGTTTGGACGCATTAGACATTTACCGATGTATATCTTGGAGTCCATTGGACTCACTACCGTAGAGGTAGCTGACCACATACAGGCTACGAGTGATATTGCCCCATATCACTCTTCCCCGCCTAGACCTAGTCAGCTAACCGCAACACAGGACCCCCAGACTATCGCAGACCAAGCCACTCAGCCCAAACCTAAACGAGTCAAGTCTCTTGTATTTTCAAAGAAAGCTCTAGTCAACATTGTTAAAAAGGGAGCTGGAAATCCCAAGAAACAAAAATCCATGACCGCAAAATCTTCTTTTGCGGTTCATCAATCTCCTTCCAAGGGCTTAGACCCTCCGGTGAATGTTATTGATGACACTCACCCTGATCCTTCCGTTTCAGGAGATATTTTTAGGAGAAAGAAACTTAAGTTGACCCCTAGTCATGACCATATGGGAACCACGACACATACCGAAGTCTCTCAAAATACTCCGGTAGTCATTCGAGTCACCGCAGACTCACCCTCTAAAACCCAAACTCACCACTCAAATATAGAAAGTGTATATGTTTCATCTCATCATGGAGACACATCTCCAATTGGATCCCAAGTGGATCCAATTATGACGAGTCGCCCTAAGGTCTCCAGGGCATCACACTTGCACGTATTTTGAACCTGAGGAGTTGCGCTCCATTTTACTTCGTGTCACACAAACACTCGATACACCAGTTGCACTGCAGGGCACTTATTTCTTAGCCCTTGACGGAATTGAGTCGAGGCCAAACTTGACTTTAGGTCAAGGAGACCAAGGAAGCTCATGAAATCCTATTCATCAACATTACGATCAAGTGGTCTAGGCGTGGGGAGCACAAATGTTCAAGGAACCACAAACCCGAGGGACACCTTGGTGAGACAAGGATTTGACGATTACAACTCTGATGATTCTTGGACTCGATATCGTCCAACTACCGAATCTGGAATCAAAAAATTTGAAGCATTCAAGAGGGCAGTGCAGGTGAGAAAAGCGCAACAAGTCCAACAACAACAGCAAAAGAAGGAAGCCATTCAGACTGTAGCAAAGTATTGGGCCGATTCCATCAGCAATGCCAAAACGGTTCACGACATCCTTTCCATTCAACAATGGATGTCTACCATGGAGGCAACTATTCACAATGCTCATCAACTGGAGAACATTGTTGGCACTTCTAAACCTCCCCCCAATGAAGAAGATCACGACTCCAATGACGATGGTACCACAATTGACATAAGTTCAGCCCTCGTGTTCGGTCTGGATGGCAATACTTTTGAGGATGTTCAACAGCCCCTTCCCTCAGATGATTTCATCATGGTAGTTGATGAACAGGAATCGAGTGGATCTCAACACTCCAGCTCCAAACCAAAGCAAAAGAAGAAGAAAAAGATTGGGGTGTCCAGAAAAGAGTTCCTTAGTCTGCAAACCAAAATCGGCCAAATCTTGGACTCAGTCTCTACCAATCAACTGTAGAATACTGAATTTGCAACCCCGCATTCACTCGTTGAACGAGTTGAACGACTGGAAACAAGGGACAGAATGGCCGCAGATCGAATGATTATCATGGTTGAAATGGGTATAAAAGAACTGGACAATAGAAGAACCGCATATCACAAGGAGTTCATCTCAACAGCCGAAACACTCATCAAGGAGATAATTGAACTGAATAACGACTTCAATCAAGCTCTGGAAAAACAAGCAAGTCATTCCAAACAGCTTGTCGAAGAAACCCATACCGCATAAGAATCAGGTCTTGCAGTTTTGCAACAATACAATCAATGGGTTACGACGATCACTCACTGCAAAGTCGAGATTTGATGAAATTCTCCATCTTACAAAGGAGGTTTATCAACTACTCTGCAACAAGGAAATCCCCAACAATCTCCAAGTCTGTGATCAAATGAAGTCTCAGTTTAATGAAACCTTTCAAAAGATCGATAGGCTCAAGCAATGGTTTGAGGAGCAACAGGAGGTTGTTTCCTCAAAAGGGGGAGTGAAGGCACTCCAAGAAGAGAACAAGAACAAGACCCTTCACAAGCAAAGACCCCTTCGGTTCATCAACATTAAACACCTCCAAGAATTCAACCTCCTCCTACCGAGGAGCACAACAAACCACCAACTCCACGGTCTTCACCACATCCATCTCCACAATAAACTCCCCCGCAACAAAAACCTTAACAAAATTCTCAACAACAGACACTTCCTCAATTCAAAAATTTAGCACCCACAATGTCTTCTGATCACTCCAATTACTCCCCAGCCACTCTTCAAAAGAAACGTGACTGGAGGGCCGCAAAGTTTGCTGAACAAATTTGGAGAGCACATGGATTCGATACAACAATGGACGAGTCATTAATCAACTCTTGGGTAAATCCTACCTGCAGGCTTCTGGATGATGACTATCGACCAATCCTAACATATGATGAACCTCCATCAGATTGTTATTGGGACATACCATCTCTCCAAACTCCAAAATTTTCCTAGTATTTGAACCATTTGATCTCACCCTTCCGGATGATCAAAGACTCCCATTGGAATTTGAATGTATGAATCTCTTTCATGCTAAGCATGGTTCAGAGTTTGAGAAAATCTGGTCTAATGATAGACCATACAGGGTCAAGAACTACAAGATAAGAAAATTCATGAAAACTGATTTTCTCCAATATGCCCTGACCAGAAGAGGAGTTGAATATATCCGAACCCAAGCGGATTTTGTTTGCATGAACCCGAAGGAAATATTTCTGATTGCCAGGGTGTTCCAAGTCAAAGCTGAAAAATACCCTAAGATGAAGATTGCTTGTGAAAAAGTTTGTGAATTCCTCAAGGCTCTGGTATACGACTTCGGAAAGATTGATGCAGAAATTCACACAGTCTTTGCCAAGAAATTTAATTTTCCTGAGTTCGAGCCTGCACCAGCATACACTAACGGTTTTCAAGAAATGTCACTTGGGGCAACCAGCTACCCAGAGCTAGGAGTTGTCTACAAAAGAGATCAAGATGGTCCCAAATACTTCATTCCAGTTACCGCAATCCATCGACTCACCAAGAAGCAACTAGACACCACTCTAGCTTCAGTCCAAAGATCGAAGCATATTACGGATGAAGTTAAGTTTGAAATTTCAAGGAGAATTCAGTGGTTGTTCGAAGTTAGAAAATTTTGGTGGATTATTATCCGGTTCCTCAAATTGCAACAATGATGAAGATAGCTAAGAGGTCACTTTTGGGGAAATTGTTGATACAAAAAGTGACCCTCTTTAGCTAAGGAACCGTAATCTAGATTGTTGGTGATATCGTAGAAGAAGTTGTCTACCGAAGTTGGAGACGATTTTTTGTGAACCGCAACCGCAAGCGCAACTACTACCGCAAAGATGAATGATGAATGAATACTTTCAAGTTACTTTACTGACTTAGCGTGTTTGCTTAGCTTTGTCCAGTGAACCTTGCATGGTCACTGAAGTCAGTAGGATATTATTTGTTTATTTCAAATGTAACTTTCTGGGACTCTATAAATAGAGTATCCCACTTCATGTAATACAACACACCTTCACGATATTTCTGAACTATTATTGCAATATAAAGATCATTCATCTTTATCTATTATCTTCTGATAAACCGAGTTCCTCTTCACCTTAAGTTGTTCGCATTTACTTCCTGAATAATTGGATTATTTAAACATCCACAGTCGCCCGTGCTTTTGGAAGTAAGTAGCGAATTAAGACTGTCATGAATTGAATTGTAGATTGTCTATGGGGATTAGACATAGAAATTGTTTGTTGCAATGTTCATGAGTACTTGAAAATGGGGATTTTAAGTATTGGATAAACCCACGTTCAGAGAATTACTTCATGGATTTTATCACGAGTAATTTTGAGACGATAATATTTTATATTCTTGAAACGGTGATATATGAGTTGTTGTTTATGAGTCAGTTATGCATTGATAATACGTAAACGCATCAGTAACTTGATGTTATAAAACGTATTGTTGTGCGTGATTTGATGAGTGAATAGTGTAAGCATATAAGTCGAAGTTTATCCGTTCATTTTGCCCTAAGGGGAAAAGCGATATATGTGGGGCCCTCGATGATTTGATGTCGACATCTGAAGTGCTTGGCCAAGCCTGGACTGGATTGATGTGTTCAATTAGTAGTTTGATTTCAGTCGCCATAAATCAGAAATCAGGAAACAAATCTTGGACAGATAGATTGATTATAATTCATGTCTCATGCCCATACGATATCTTGTAGAATGGAGGAATATTTGATCATTTATCTTAGGACACATAACTGACTAGCTCAGAGTTCGACAACGACTTTGAGAGCTAAAATTTGCAAATCACATTTTGAAGTTATACAGTGTCTAAGCCCATAACTATAATTGGTATATACTAGAATTGATAGTAGCACAGTCCTTTTGGGTTGCCTTCATATTAGCAACTAGACAGGATGACCTATTGAGGAAGAGGAAGAATTTATTATTTGATTAATAAATTGAAATGAAATGAATGATTTATTAATGTATTATGGAAATAATATATTAATTAGAAATCATATTATTTAATTAATAATTAATCAAAAATTAATTGGAATTAATTTGGGGATTAATTGAATTAATTATAAGTGCAGGGGTTGTTTGGTAATTTATTGATAGTTGAGGAAAGAAGCACTAGAACCCTCTTAAAGAGTCTTGGACAAAATCTTCTAGGAAAGCCCTAGAATTTTCGTCCAAGGGCTTTTGGATGGAAGGTTTAGGGATTGCTTGGTCCTTAAGCAAAGCAATTAGGGTTTCCTACTTCGAACCCTATCTTTGGCTCTAAGTCACCTCACTATATAAATACCCATACCCTTGTTAATTTTCGGCTAATAGAAACCCTGGAGAGTTATAGCCGAAAATTGAAGCTTCCTCATCCCTCTCATATCTCATCCTCTTGCTAAATGTGTTTGTGATTCATTAGAGGTGTTACACTTGTGACACTTGCTCTCAAGCTTCAAGATCTTCAAGGTTATTGGATTGTTATTGCTACATAACAATCAAAGGTATGTATCATAACTCTTTATTATGTGAATTTCAATTATTTATCATAGATCTAGGGTTTGCATGATGTTGTTCATATTGTATGTTCAATTAGAGAAGACATAGATTTTTTTTAGGGTTGCATGCACACATAGGATTGTTTGTTATGCTCAAAACTCATCAAAGCCTAGGGGACTTGTTAACGTATCCTCCTAGGAATACGTCAAAGATAACATAACTGTTATCTAAAGGACGACCTAGCTAACAGTCGTCATCCAGCATGAGTGATTAGTCCCAGGCCCTCGCCCTCGCGGCCTCACACTCAGACCCCGACGCTCCAGCGCCAAGGTCCAATTCAGGACAAGAAACTTCGGTCTAAAATCAGCCAAAATAGTATTGGCCACTACCCAGAGCGACAAGTGTAGAGCCTAGGGCGTTGTCTTCTGTTAGTTCTGCACCAATAGCAGATAACCGATAGTGGTTCACGGTCCGCCAATAGGAATCCTCCACGTCCTGTCGGCCCAGGACAAAAGATCCTGTCGGGATCATGCATAGAGGACAACAGGTATAAAAGGAACCCTTCTTCTCTAGAAGAAGGGATCGCCTCATTCTCTATCCCTTACCTAAACCTAATTCTCTCATACAACCACTAACTAGACCGTCGGAGCTTCGTTCTGGGACCGCGTCCCGGACGACGACTAACGTCGGTTTTTCTTTGTTGTGATTCCCAGGCTTAACTTAGACGAAGCTATTCCGGGACGACTTAAGCTCGGAGAACATATCATAACAGGAAATAGTCATTAAAACATAAACCTATTATCAGGCAAAATACATTCTTATTAAAGTAGAGCTTGTAGTCACCTAGCTAAAGAATAGTTCATCCACATCGGACCGTGGATCTATAATAACCTCCTTGAAAAAAATGTAATAGATGAGCAACGGGTTCCTTTCCACGCCATGGGGACATACAACCACCTCCCAAAACAGGACGCCCTGAAAAGCATCTTTCGTCTCGGGGTAGGTTGTCATCACTACAACTTCATATACAAGGTCATGCTCAGATAATAGTAAAACAAGTTATCAAAAAATATTTTGGAAGCAGTAGACGAACACAGTTCTTTGTGTTCCAGACACACATTCCTACGAAAAGAATACTAACTATCAACAATAGTAATGCCAAGTAAGCCTAATTGTCGACGATTACTCAACAACTACTTATTTTTACCCTAAGTTCATCGAATGTCGGACTTGTTTCCGTGTTCCGAACACGATCATCATATTACAAACAACGTTTTTTCTTTCCGGCTTACGATTTTACACTATCTAAGTTGATAAAATGTTGATAAAAAAAATACAAGATAGAAAAAACATACTCACAACACCACAACCTCTTCACCATCTAAAGCCAATTTTCGTCAAACAACCGACGAGTCCAAAATGCTACTCTGCATATGGTACCACATTTTGGAAGCAAGGTATAATATAGGGACCAATAAACCTGATTTCGGGTCCGAAATGATTCATTTCGTAAATGTTGGTCATTTTCCGAAAGAAAAAAATACATAGGTATTGTTCATTTTCTTAAATATGGCCAATTTACTCAATATCCCCTATAATTTAACCCCAAAATATGACAACTTACAGTTACACGATATAGAAGCAAATACATGAATTGGAAGTTATACAAACATGAAATTTTGGAGCGTTTATATTGTTGTATAAAATCATGAGATGTAATACATAGGATTTGGAAGTTTAAAGGATCTTGTTCCTATTGCAAAACCCAACAAATCACTCCATTGGTCTCCCGAGCTTCCATGTATCCTATAACCTCCATCTATAAGTTCCTGTCTCTTCTCAGATTTATACAAAGTAGCCGGTTTACCTTCATCTGAAGTTGCCCTGTTTCATCCATAAAAAAGATCTTACTTTTCAAGGGGCTTAAATGCAAAAAATAGCAACTTACTTTTTTTATTTGTGTATTATAGCATTGAATTTCTTTCTATTAATGAAAGTACATTGCTATTTGTTGCATAGACACCTAACTTCAAGATATGGGAATCAACAATTTCTGTAAGTTTAAGAAATATGTAGGTTCATATAAAACAATTACCTTAAGATAAGGCTTTCATAGTTGGTGTATTCAGCATCCAGAAGATTCTTATCTGTAGATTTTCTTTGGGATTCAGTTCGGCCTGTCAACAAGAAAATCTTAAACCCTAACTGTTGAAGTTCATTGTACAGCCTTAAACTTGCTGGTAAGGCAGGAGCCTCTGCCAAATCTACCCACTCATTGAAAGAATCCTCATCAAAGATCTCCGATCTATTTACAAAAAAGCAACTTAGTTTATAATCTTAAAGCATCATTTACTAATTCATTATTGGATTATTATAGAATTTACTGATCTAGAATGAACTTTTTTTTATCAAGAAAAGATAAATTTTGTTATCAAACCACGAGTTCGACTTAAATATGACAAGTGTTTTGTCCTTTAAATGCTTACTTGGCCCCTTTTAATAGGTTATTCATCTATTGTAATAAATGCTATGAAAACAATACTAGTGAATAATTAATTGTAATCACATGCATGTTTCAATAAAAAAAAATTCAGATGAGAAGCTCTTTCAGGTTTATTCATGTTACTAAGAAAGTGAATAATTAATTGTGCATTATCTTAAGGTTTATAACCTATCATCCATATAAGATTTGAAAAACTTGTTAATTCGCTAATATAGGCCATAAAAGGTAAGAAACAAATTCTTAATAAGAAATTGCATAAATAATAAAATCTATTTCCATAAAAGTTTACGATTTCAAAACTAGTAAATAAAATTCACTAATATGAGCCATAAAAGGTATGAAACAAATCCCAACATATCAAACCTATAGATGTATTAGTAAAATAAGCAAATTTCAAACTGTATCTTATAGCCCCTTAGATACCAATTATAGAAAAAGAAACAACATTTTGGAAACCTTGCCCACATCAGTATGATAATAAGCCTATGGGAGGCAGGCCAAAAGGGTCGAATCCCCTTTCTACTGGCTGGATTGCAAATGGCCAATGAGGAGCTTAAAGACCAGACCAGCAAAGAGAACGAAAAACAGGCAGAATCAATTTCTAAAATCTGTTAAATCAATGAACTTGGCTTCAAAGTAGTGAAGAAAATGGATGCAAGACTTGTGACATTAACAAAGGTTGATTTGAATTGTCGAGGATTTTGTTAATCCTAAGTTCATAATTACATAAACCACAGAAGTACTACAATGTATAGCGATCTGATTTTGAATTTCAAAGGTATCAATTTCATCGCAACGATGGTCAACAGAGAGAGAGAGAGAGAGAGAGAGAGAGAGAGAGAGACAGAGAGAGAGAGAGAGAGAGAGAGAGAGAGAGTAAAATCTACACTAATAATTATCAATATCAATATCGGACGGCTAAAAACGCATCTGGCTTACCCGAATCCGTGAGTCGCATACCAAGGCAGATTCGAGAGCAAAGTCTCATCAACATCAAAGATCCAAGCGTCTTTGCCATCGCCGGCGATATTCACCGTCTTCGCGTACTCTATAGCGTAATCGGCAATGACTTCCGAATCATACCTATACCGTTCGCCATTCAAGTAGTTGTTGACGAAGCTCACGCACACTTCGGGCACAGTGTACCAGATACCGGCATCATTGGTTTCAACGGAGAACTTCCAGCTTTCACATAACAAATCCTTATTTCTACGAGAACTGGGGACACCAGAATAGACTGATGATGCTCCTCGATCTTCCGTTGACATACGGATTAATCGTTCCGATAAGGAACTAGTAGCGAATGAGAGGAGGAGGAATGTGACGGTTAACCGGCCGAAGTCCATGACGATTGACGGAGCGAGAGAAAGTATTTGGTACTTCGTACTTCCCAGAACTGAGGACACCAGAAGCTATATATGGTGTAATCGTTGAGTAAAGTACAACTTTCGCCCCTTGACTATTCATCAATATACTATTTGGCAATTTGCAATTCATTAACAAAATTATTTTGCAATTATATACGAGGGATGAACATTTGTACCGAATATACAAACCCGACCCGGAATCAAACCGAATAAGTTATCTGATTATGTTCTCGGTTATGTATTTTAGGCTTTCGGTTCTCGGGTATTTCGGTATGGATTATCCGAATAACTGCTTTCCCTCTTGATCGATCGAACACAAGCACACGACATATCGTATTCTCGTTACCCACCCTAGCATCGATGGAAGTTTCACAAAAAAAATAAAAATAAAAATAAAAAACTACTACGAAATTGGAGTAGATCGTCGACCTCCTGGGTCCTTACTCCTCCATGTGATCGATCATCGATTAACATTATGCAATTTACACTGTGATATCACCATTCTACACTGTCATTGGCATCCTGCTTGATTGATTCACGCACAAAAGAACCTACTCCTCCTCCTCGTCTCCTAGAGTGTGATTGAACACCTAAAAAAAACCATCTGCTTCTACTGTAAAATAAAACTCCATTCTAGTTTCCAGAAATCAAACTACATTCTAGTTTCCAGAAATCGAATTACATTCTTCATCTCCAAGGAATCATTCAAGTAATGGAAAATTGGGTTCTAAGTCAAGAAACTCAAGTAAGCATCGTATCTTAATCCACTACTTCAATGTTATTCTTTCAATGTGTTATTGTGTTATGTTACTCATTGAAATTTGAATGTTTTATGGTGATGTATAAAAGTTCATTATTATTTTATCATATTAAAATCATTGTATTATCGTGCTTTAGATTGATGATGAAGATATCTTGGTTGATAACACTCGAAATGAAAACAAAGTGTAACACTCGTTCTCAGGTATGAATTATTTCCAATGTTTTCATGATTCCCTTTTTGGACACGGCGTGTTTGTGTCAAAACACGGCGTGTCGATGGGCCTTTGGGTCGCGAACTTTAGTGAACCAACACGACGTATTTATGCCATTACAGGCGTGTTGTTGGCTGGTGGAGAAACCCTAATTTTTAGGGTGTTGCACTCTATTTAAAGGCCTTAAGTCCTCATGGTTGGCCTCCTTACCCGCCTCCATTGTCGCTAAAACCCTAAAATCGATCTTTAAGTCTCCTGGTGGTGTTCTTGAGCTAGAAAGGAGTTCTTGGTGCTCATTTTTGGTCTTTGTGAAGGAAGAGGAGATCTTGAAGTTGTTTTTCTTGGTGGAAAGGCTTTGGATCCAGAATCACCTTCTTTTGTGCAAGCTTTCTAAGTTATCAAGTTTGATCCTTGACTTATAGATGTTTAGATCTCTTCATATTGTGCTTTGTTGTGCTTTTGGTCCCTTTTTTGGGTTGATGAGAGAGTAAAGTCGTTTCAAGGGCTCTTTGTTCCAGATCTGAGTTTGTTTTGGACTCCTTGAGCATAAAGGTGCAAGCTTTATGAATATTTGGTTCCATGCATGCATTAGGTCACTTATTAAGCCCCTTTTAAGCTTAAGAGCTTCATTTAGACATGCATGAACGTAAAGTTTGCAACTTTACTTGGTTTTCCAGCTCAAGGGAGTCAGATCTGTGTTTTGGGGCTGTGTCTTTAAAGATTAAGTGCTTATTGGTTTACCATTATAAATCTCGTTTTGGTTTAGATCTGTGCTTTGGAGCTCTTGGAGTCGATGAAGGCAGCTTAATGTGTTAAGTTGTTAGAACTCAGGCAAACACGACATGTTTGCAAGTCAACACAACGCGTTGACTGGGAATTTCCCCGACTGCATGGATGATGGAGAAACACGGTGTCTCGGCAAGTCAACACAGCGTGTTGGGTCAACATGGATTGTTGACCTTGACGTTGACTTTTGTCTTTGACCAAGTTTGACCTTAAGGGAGGGTATTGAGGTATTTTGAGTTATATCTAAGGATTTGTTTCTGTTTAGGCGTCGGGTAGAGCAGATATTCGGAGTCGGGATCTATTCAGTTATCGTTCAGATTCAGAGGTGAGTTTTCCTCATTGTGCTTAGCGGTTCGAAGGCACCAATGCCGACCCATGATCTGTTATGTTAGAATACTCGTTGTCTGTGTGACACTTGTATATCTGCTTATATGCTTACTGGGTGGGGCCCCGATGGTTACTCTATATGCTATTACCTGTTATGCTTACATGAACTATATGTGGGTGGGGCCCGTTATGCGAGTTAGGGCGGGGCCCGTTATACTTATTGGGCGGGGACCGTTATGCGAGTTAGGGAGGGGCTCGTTATGCGAGTTAGGGTGGGACCCATTATATTCATTGGGTGAGGCCCGTTATGTGATATTTATGAATAGTATGCGGTAATTTGGGGAACTCACTAGGCTATGTGCTTGCGGTTTTCAGTTAATGTTTCAGGTACTTCCAGTTCCAAGGGGAAGGGCTTGGGATGATTGTAGAGCACACACCACCTTGTTCCGCTTTTTGGTGTTTTACTCTGATTGTTACGATGTTTGATACATTATTTTGTATGGCATGCACCGATGATGTTTTGAAAATACTGGTTTTATTAAATAAAAATGAAATTTTTGGATCATATTTTTGGGACGTTTCACAAAGCCGGAAAAGGTCAAACGACAAAGAAAAAAAAGAAAATATAGTAAAAGGGTGGCTTGTTGGGTTGAATTTGACGTAGTTTTGGTTAACGGTGTTAAACATAACAAATGCAAACATTGTAGCATGTTGCTCAAAACCAACTTCGGTGATAACTGCACTTCTATTATGAATAAACATATTCTAAGATGTAAAAAAACCCAAAAAAATGTAGAAAAAAATATAGAAAATCAAACCACTTTAAGGTGTTGTTTGTTTTTTTAAACAGAAATTCATTAAGTATGTGGACTAACTCTGCAACCGTCTGCAGCAGAAGAGGTGGATCAAACGACTGTATACTGTAATAAGAAGCGTATTTGTTTTTTAACATCTACATATTGCTGCAGATATTAAAAATATAAAATAAACTGATTTTATATACCGAAAATAGTTTTTTAATACCGAAAATTTAGTAATGTATGACATTTCAGCAAAATTTTATGATATTTCAGCAAAAAAAAAATAATGATATTTTAGCAAAAAATAATGATATTTCAACAAGAAGTTATCATTATTCAATATAAAAAACGAAAAAAAATAATTCAGCAAGAATAAACAAAAAAACGAAAAAAATAAGGTAAAACAAGAATTTAGCAACATATAATCAATATTTCATCAAGACTTCAATAAGAAAAAAAAAGAGGTTGGAAGAGGCAATACAAGTGTTGCCCTAAACAGAACACATTCGTAGATGTTTTTTACTCCGAAAACTTCTAAAAATCAAACAACTACAAGATGAAAAGTGTTGCGTGTGTGCTGCGTCGTGCATCAATAAGAGGTCTGAAGATGTTTTTTTAAACAAACAGCACCTAAATTTCAAAAGAATACAAACACCTTTGTTAAACTTATTTGTAGTTGGAGAATTACCGCTCAAGTTTGTAAAAAAGGAATCATGGAAACATAATGAGAAAAAAATATAAAAAGTTTTGTTAAACGTATTTGTAGTTGGAGAACTACCGCTCAAGTTTGTAAAGAATAAATCATTTATTGAGTATACTAATGCATTGAACGGGAAAGTAGTTTTGTCATGTAGAACCACAATTTCAAAAAAGATTCTCCGATTACTTTGTTGAAGAAAATGCTAAATTGAATAAGTTTTTTACTAATCCCCTAACAAATGTGCATTTAAGCACTGATTGTTGGACAAGCTTATGTCAAAGGTTAAGCTATATGGTGGTCACGACCTACTTTATTAACGAAGATTTGGTCATGCACAAAAGAATTATCAACTTTAAAACTTTAGATTGTCATAAGGGAGAAGACATTGGGCGCATGTGATTGACTTGTCTTACGAGTGGGGTATCAATAATGTAATGACCATAACCGTAGACAATTCTAGTTCAACTGATAAAGCAATCGAAATTCTAGTGAAAAAACTACCAAACTTGTACGATGGGGGAAAACAATTACACATAAGGTGTATGACCCACATCCTTAACCTTATGGTTATTTGCATATTTAATAAGGTTACATTTCATATTTGTCTATCATTTTTTAAAACATATTTACCTACAATAAATATAACATAAAATACAATAAACATAAGATAAAATGATCATAATAGCTAACTTTTAAAACTTTTTATCATAAAATAGCCATAAAAATGAAAATTTATCAAATTAGCTACAATTTTCATAGAGCATCATCTGAAAAATGTTTTTTTTATAGATTTTCACATGTCAACACTTGCGAAAATCTAGGTTGGTTGTGAAAAATATTTTTTTTCATAATATTATAGGTCACCCTTGTGATTGAGTGAGCCCAAATGATATGATAATTGTTATGAAATTTGTATGCGAAAACGAAAATGTTCTTTTTTTGAGATTTTTGTAGGATATCCATTGTGATTGGCAGAACCCAAATGGAATAATGATTGTTATGAAGTAGGGGTGGCAAATATGTACCATGGAAAACCAACCGACATGTGTACCAACCGAACCAATTATATTGGTAGCCAATATGTTTGGTAGCAACATGTTTGGCTGGTACTACCGTAGCAATTAATTAATAATGGTACGGTTGGTATAAGGTTTTAAATGTCACGGTATTACCGTACCAACCAAGTTATTTTTCATATATATAAAGTATTGTATATTTAAACTTTAAATGTATTTGACGGTTAAGAGTTCAAGTGCTTTGATATTAGCATTTACCGTCTAGTAGCTTTTAAAGTTTAAACTCATATTAACATATCCCATTTACTCTATTGTTTAGTTTAAACTCATGGTACAAAATTATAAAATCTTTTTTGTATCGAATTTCCAATCCAACCATTCAGAAAACTCTTATTTACAAAACCTACATATATCTTTTAAGTGCACAATAACACATAAATCTTAATTCCTAACACACCCATACATGTTGGTATATACCATTACCAACATGTACCAACCAAACTTACTGGTAGCCAATTAAGTTGGTACCAACTGTACTTGGTACGGTAGTGATAACTAAAATTACATACCAATTATAATTGGTACGGTACACGGTTTGGGAAAAAAATACCCGGTACCGTACCAATTCCACCCCTATTATGAAGTTTGTATGTGAAAGCTATAAGTTTTTATATATATATAATTTTCAACGAATAACCTACTTGGGAGTATAATATGTTAATAAAAAGCCCTTTTTACATAAAAAAAAATAAAAATACAGTTTAAATGGAGTTTGTATGCGAAACTTATAAATGATCAAAGTTGGGCTTTTTTCATATTTTCCATCGGCTAACCTATTTTAGAACTAAAAAAATATGAATTTCCGACATCATAAATTGGAATGCAATATGTCCATAGAAAGTCTTTGTTACAAAGAACATAATTAAAAAAAAATAGCTCAAACGAAATTTGTATGAAATAATTATTTTGCAAAAAAATAAAAATAAAAATAAAAAAATAAACAGCTAGTCCGCTGGGAAAATTATGGCTATTTTGGTCATGTTCTATTTTTTTTTTTTTTTTTGGTATTTTGTTATAAAAACTTAGAAAATGGCTATTATGGTTAGTTTCTATAAATATAACTTATATTTAATTCTATAAATAGGGTGTTTGGGATTTCTTATTTAAAATGACTTACATTATTTTTGTAAAAGTATTTACTAGTTAATCTGGTGTGATAACACCGTTTTAAAAACAAATTATTTGCATTAGTTCATCGGGTATTAAAAGTAATAAACTAATAAGTTAATTTTTAGTGTTTGATAAATTTTGTTTATACATATAAAATTACCGAAAATACTTACATATTTTTTTTATTCTTTAAATTAAGGGTAAAAATGTAATCTACTTTTGGAATTTCTAATTAGTTGAAACAAATTTGATAAAAAAAATATATTTATTACTAATACCATACTGGAATAAGAATGATTTTTTACAATCCAAACACTTAGAAATGTTTATTACCGGTACCAAACCAAAATAAACTAATAAACTAATAAACATTTTAAATAAACGATCACAAAGACCATTAAACTTGTAAACTAAAAGAATCAATGGAAGAACTATTAGGGGTGTTTGGGATTGCTTATTTAAGCTCGTTATTTGTTTATACCGGTTTGACACCGGAAATAAACGGATTTTGCGGTTTGGCTAAGTAAAAGTTATAAGTACTTATTAAGTCAAATAAAGAGTTTTTAACAAGTTGGTTTATGAAACTCCTTATTTGAGTAGGAAACATAATTACTTATTCACATAATCTAGTTTACCCAAATGCTCATTATATCATTGATGGCCTTTTCTTTTCTACATATCACGATTTTCTTCCTTCACGCAGAGCACAAGCAACTTTACCCTCCTGCTGCGTTTTGCATTGTCATAAAGGCTTTATCAACATCATCTCCTATTGTGTTTATTTTTTCAAATCTCATGTTCCACTTTACCTCAATCATCTCATGTCTTCTTTTATTTTTTTTTCAATATTATACTACTTTATTCCCACAATTTTAGTCTACTGCAATGGAAAATTTATGAATCACAATTTACATATTATATTAATTATTGGTTAAGTTATCTCATGACATTACTATCATAACACACAAAGAAAACCTTTTCGTAAAACATTGATTACTTAACCCATCGATATTATTTTTTGCAAACGATATATGTGGAACATATTATTGGTATTTGAGGTTGCAAAATAAACCTTTTTAAGGTTATTGGTATTAATTCTGTCAAAAAGATTATTATAAAATGATAAAAAAAAAAAAACTATAATTAAAAAACATAACAAAAAGTCAATAATATGTTAGATGTTTTTTTATTCATTTTACATTTAAAAGCAAAATTTGTCAAAGACTAAAAAACAACTTATCAGCTTATTACGTTTTGGTACCGACTAAGCTAACCCAAACCCTTTTTTTAAAACTTTGTTTTGATACCGGATAAACTGATAAACACTTTTACAAATAAGCATAAGTTGTTTTAAATAAGCAATCCCAAACACCCCTTAGTCAAAATGTCAAACATATCAAAAGTCCTAAAGTGTATTACATTATATATAATCTCTTACGGTCATTTTTAATTCCAAAAGAAAATTAAGTTATCTTTACACAACACTTTTTAACCCTATCAAAACCAATGCATTAAAGAAATTTGATAGCCTACAAGGGTGTATTCAACAAGATACACCTAAACGACCATGATTTACGTATATATTTTTTATTAGTTGTTTATTATTGTTATGGAAAATTGCAATAAAGTCATTAAGTTACATGAAAATTTTGATTTTGACACTACATTTTTTCTTTCAATTAATTCACTATATATATAATTTTTTGCAATATCAACCAAATGACAGGTTCTCATTCTTCTCATAACCATTTTCTCAAATTGCAATAAATTTATTAAGTTTGCCGAAATTTCAATTTCGACACTGTTTTTTTCTCAATTATGTCATTACATTTACAATTTTATTGCAATGTCAACCAATTGACCGATTACCATCAATCTAGCAGGTTACCAAATAAATGACAATACAATATTATGATGTGGAATCTGCATCGTATCTTACTGATCAAGTGAGTTTGAATCATTAGATCGGCCTTATTGGGATTTACATTTACTTATTGTACAAATCAAGCTTTTGAACCACAATAGCATCTTCTGAAAGGGTGACTACCCCCTTTTCGCTTACTTCTAAGTGATTGACCTTCAGACACCATTTGTGAAGAAATATACTGATGAGAAGATGAGAAGAAGAGAAAATGATATGTGAATTGGGTTCGATGGTAACCTTATATTTGAAACTCAATCTTACCATATAAGATCTGACATGGCTTCCACATCACAATATTGTCATGTCATTTATTTGGTAACCTAACAATGGTAATGGTAACCGATTAATGGGTTGAAATTGCAACAATTAATAATTTTCAAGCTTCAAGTAATTTCTTCTTTTAATGTCTATGTCTTGTCATGAAACTTCATTTTTTAATCTTCATCATAATTTTAATTCATTAAATGCCATGTACGTATGATAAGATTTCTTATCATTAAGAAGTTATTGCATTAATTATAGTAAATTGAATGTTCGTTCTTTTTTACATGAATATGATTTAAATGTGTAACTTTTTTCTACACATACAAGAAAATTACACACACTAATCACACCCTAATATAACAACCACGTCCAGATTTTCTTCTACCAGTAAAAACACCAATCAATCGATTGCCTCTCTCACAAGTGACGATCTCTTGTAATGCCCTGCTTATTATTGGCGTCTTGCTTTTTCTTTCCAATTTTTTACCATAATACTCTTGGTGCTGGTATGTGGGTTCCTGGGCCAGAGTTGGTTTAATCATCCAACTTGGCAAACAACATGTAACTTTTAATCAAACATGTTTAGTGACCCTTTATATTCAATTTCTAGATTCTAATAAGTCACCCTCCTGGTTTGATGCTCAAATATTCATCTTTGTTTTATGCTACTCAAATCTTCATCTTTGCTTCGAGCTTTGACCATTTTTCCCTTGGGGTCTTTTTTATCCTGTTGTGTTGTCTGCAAAGGGTATCGACCAATTTACCATTTTCTTCTCAAAACAATATATTGGTATAAAAGCTTTGGTTAAACTTTAGTCCCATGTTACTTTAATAAAAACAGTATATTGCTATAAAAAGTTGAACATAGAAATTTGGTCGCCTCATAAATACTACTCTTTTCTCATAAACTTGTATTTCCATATTCCATTCCATTGCTACCCTCTGATAACTCTATGGACATATTAATCTTGTTTCTCAATTTCTACATCAGTGTCTCGCATATTTGCACAATCTATGCCAAACAACCAAACCAATTTTATAACTCCTGGTTTTGGTCTTTATTGTTACCCATTTGCTTTTTTTTTAATTCTTCTTTTACTATTGCCTTCAATTCTTATGTAACTTTCGATTCCTATACAACCTCCATCCTGTTCATTATGTTTGATTATATGTATTTATAATTTTTTGATAATCTGTTATTTGAATTCAAACTCAGGTACTATGGTCATGAATAATAATAATGAGGGAAGAAAGTGTGATCGATCAGATAAATCAGTTATGATTTTGTGTGATATCTTAAAAAATATATTATGAAGAATAGTCATACCTCTCCAATTAAATGGCAAGACCTTCAACCAATTTTTGAAAAAGATGTTAATACCAAGTTAAATAACTACAAAGCATTAAAGAACAAGTATGATGGAATGCGAAAAGACTACAATATTTAGAAATCTTTAAAATTTGAGGAGACTGGTCTAAGTTGGAATGAAAGTACACGACAACTAAATTGTTCAGATGAATGGTCGGACTAAAAAATAAGATAATAAGTTTAAATATATTTTCTAACTAATCTTACTTGCTCGTTATCTTAAAATTTAACAAAAAAAAAATTATAATGTTTAGGAAACCCGATTGAAAAAAAAACAACCTTCTTTAAAGCTACAAGAAGCATGTGATCAAATATTTGGGAATGCGGACGCAAGTGGTAACTTAGTAACTTTATTGCAGTTTAGGAAAAGTGGTTACCGAGAGAACGGGAAAACCAGTCATTCTTGTTGATGCTGTAACAAAATTGTAAATATAATGACTTAACTGAGAGAAAAAAAAATATAGTCTAAAAAAAATACTCGCTACCAGTTAGTTTTTCCAAATGCGCCCTATGTTAACTGAAAATTTTGATTTTGACACCGTATTTTTTTTACTCTCAATTAAGTTATTATATTTACAATTTTGTTGCACTATCAACCAAAATGACCGGTTGTCCCTATTCTCCCGGTAACAATCAAATTTCTTTAAAGTTACTAAGTTTACCATTCGCAACCGCATCCCCAGATATTTGATTCCACGCTTCTTGTAGCTCTAAAAAGGTTGTTTTTTCGATTTCCTTAAAAATCGGGTTTTCCTATATATTATAATACTTTTCTGTTAAATTTCAAAATAACGAGGAACTAGAATTAGTTAAAAACGTATTTATACTTATTACCTTAATTTTTTTTGTCCCACCATTCTGAACAATTTAGTTGTCGTGTACTCTCATTCCAAACTAGACCGGTCTCCTAATTTTTAAAGATTGTGAAACACTGTAGTCTTTTCGCATTCCATCACACTTGTTCTTTAATGATTTGTACTTATTTAACATGGTATTAACATTTTTTTCAAAAATTGGTTGAAGGATTTGGCATTTAATTGGAGAGTTACGACCATTCTTCAGAATATATTTTTTTATGATATCTCACAAAATCATAACAGACTTATCTCGTCAATCACATTTTTTCCCATGATCATTATTCAAGACCATAGTACATGAGTTTGCATTCAAACAACATATGCATATGACAAACATAATAAACGGAATGGAGGTTGTATAGGAATGGTTATATATGCATATGACAAACATAATAAACGGAATGGAGGTTGTATAGGAATGGAAAGTTATATAAGAATTGGAGGCAATAGTATAAGAAGAGTAAAAAAAAATAAGCAAATAGGTAACAACAAAGACCAAAAGCAGAACTTATATAATTGGTTTTGGTTGTTTGCCATAGATTGTACAAATATGCGAGGTGCTGCAGGAACCAGGAAACAAGAATAATACATCCATGGAGTTATCAGACGGTAGCAATGGAAGGGAATCTAGAAATACAAAATGTATGAGAAATTGTAGTATTTATGAGATGACCATATCTTCAACCATATCCAAAGAAGTATTTATTTCACTACAAACCATATTGAAAGATTGTATAAACACATACGAGCCAATGAATGACCAGGGAAGTTGTATTAGAATTGGAGGCAATAATACAAGGAGACTAAAAAACGAAATAAGCAAACAACTAATAACAAAAAACAAAAGCAAAAAATTAGGAAACTATCTTATAATGCTAATATGGAAGATATTCTTTAATGGAACAAATATTATATAATTTAATGGCTGTAATATTGCTTAAAAAGGAACTAATATATTCACAGTCAATAATGGTGATGCTTATGTAGTAAAAGAGTTTTGAAGAAGCCATTTATAACAGAAACCATGTATTTTTTTCACATTATTAAACATCGTAGGATATCAACAATTTACATTTATTATTTTTGTTTATAATGGTTAGCTTCAAGGTTTTAATAGTTTTAATGAAAAACATAACAGAGTAAATGTTTGCATAATAGTGATGTATTTTCTATTTTTAACTTTAATATACTGTTTTTATTAAAGTAATATGGGAACTAAAGTTTAATCAGGAGTTTTATACCAATATATTGTTTTTGGAAGGAAATGGTAAATTGGTCAATACCCTTTGAGGGCAACACACAGTAGGATAAAACATTCCCCACTGGCAAAATGGTCAAAGCTCAAAACAAAGATGAAGATTTGAGTAGCATAAAACAATTAGAAAATGATATACTATCAGATTTATGGTGTTTGATCGTTGGTGTCATTTTCTATTTTCCATATATTACCAAAACTTAAAACATACAGATTTCTCCAAAGACCGAAACACACTATCTAGCTATCATGGGACTGGAAGTAATGAAATTGCCCTCACTCCCTAGAATCCAAATCCAACTAGGAGGATGGCTTATTAGAATTTGGCAATCGAATATAAAACGGTCACTAAACCTGATTAAGAGTTACATGTTTACTATGTTTGATGATTAAACCAATACAGGCCCAGGAACCCACAAACCAGGGGTACAATGGTCAAAAATTGAAAAAAAAAAAAAAAAAAAAAAAAAGCAAGGCGTCGAGGATGAACAGGGCATTACAGAAGATCGTCACTTGTAAGAGAGGCAATCGATTAAATGGTGTGTTTATTGGCAGAAATCTATATGTGGTTGTTATATTAGGGGTGTGATTACTGTGTGTAACTTCTTGTATGGTTAGAAAAAAGTTATGCAATAAAATCATATTCATGTAAAAAAGAACGAATATTTAATTTACTGTAATTAATGCAATAAATTTTCAATGATAAGAAATCCAATCATACGTACATGGCAATTAATGAATTAAAATTGATGAAGATGAAAAAATCAAGTTATGTGACAAAACATAGACATTAATAGAAGAAATTACCTAAAGAATGAAGATTCTTCACTGCGTGGGAGAGGAACACAATCGATAGTTGTAAGGTTCTTTTTGATAGGCGATAGTGATTAGGGTGAAAGTATGATCTTGATACGTGATTAGGGTGAAAGTACGAACATCAGATACATGAGATATTCTTAAGGGCAATGTAGTAATTTTCTGATATTGGGCTTGTAGTTTTTTGTTGAAAGTTTCTCCGTGTAACGTTTGATTTTTGGAGCGTTTTGTTTAGGCTAAAAGCTAAACGCTTGTCGCCAAACGAGATCTTTTTCAAAACGGAACATTTTGTCAAATGCTAGAAGCTAGAAGTTCTCAAACGTTTCGTGTCAAACGGTTGATTTATTCAAAACTTTAATCAAAATAAAAAAGTTATAACCTTAACCTAGAAAGCAAAATATATATATAAAAAAAAAAAAAAAGTTATGACATGAGCCAAAAGATTCCCTAATCTAGAATATAAATCCTAGTCAAACTAAATAAAATGAGTATAGCCATAAGATATATTTTAATTAGGAAATAATGTATCATTAAAGATAAATTCAACTAAATATTACAAAACTAATCAAAAAGGGATTCTTTGACTTATGAGATAATTCGTAGTCAAACTAAATCAAAGATATTCTTTAATTAGGATTAGGATATAAAGTTTCATTAAAGATAAACCTAATTAGATTTTAAAAATTCTTAATTAATGTAGTTGGTTACCAAAGGGAAATATCGAGTGTTTGAAAATATGTTCCTTACCTAAGAGGCCGTGTGTTAGCTGATCAGAAAAAAAAACTAATGTTGTTGGCCCCTTATTTGTTCCCAGAGTTCAACTTAACAAGTGGAAAGAAATGAAATGATCACTTTCCCTTTTAACTTTCCTTCCAACTTGGAAGGATTTTGAAAGAAATGAACAAAATGTTTAATTTCCTTTCAATTCTTTCCAACTCGGAAACACATAATAAAATTTTCTTTTTATTTTCTTTCTCTTATTTTCCCTCCTTTCTTTCTTTTCCTTTCTTTTCTTTTCTTTATTAAAACTCGAGAACTATGACTTTCATTCCCGAGGAAATTTTGTGATTGCTAACTACTATTAATAAACTTCTAATCTTGCATCATCTTTTAATATACAAAACATTTTTTATTGTTACAATTGGTAGATTTTTTACAATATAATGTTATAATAAAAAAAAAATTAAATGTACAATGTTATAATTAAATAGATTTTTCTGTCTTGTTTTGACCATGAAGTCCTACCAGAAGGACTTAGATGGTGTTTGAGATTAAATTTTTTTTTTTTTAGTTTAGGAAGAAACTAATTCAAAAGATTGCTCTTGATTTAAATTTTTTTTAATATATATAATTTTTAATATATCGATGTGTTAGTTTTCTTGATTTAAAAAATGAGAGCCTTTATATTTACTTTTTCTTACCCTATTTGAAGGTGCTAATTCTTCAATCAAAATACTATCCGCAACACATGGACAAAATGGAATAAAATTTGATTCTTGTATTATAATAGCTAGGGTTAAATGCAAGGAATAACAATGTATATTTGTTGATTTGTTCATCATATCATCCTACTTTTGTTTCTCCTTATCACAACATTGTTCTTTGAATCTAATGTCATTTAGATACCAAACAATTTTCACTCCTATGATTGGGTATAATTCCTTACACAATATAATGTCCTAATAAGAAACAAAATCAAAAGTGCAATACTAAAATTGGGTTAATATTACAACACTATAATTGGATGCTATAGTAGATAAATAAATGAAATTGCATTGCTATTTATTGCATTTAGCTTGGATCCAAGTTGGTACCAATAGTAAGATCTGGATATATACTAATTTATTTTATCCAAAACCGACTTCTTTTATTTCCAAAGAACGGTAGCAATAAGCTGCCTGGGTTAACTATATGTTTTTTAATTGGACCTCCTAAAACATGTTATCTACAACAAAGTCAATGATAGATCTGACCTTTCATGGCGATTTCATACTGTGCTTTCTTAGCCATAAGTCTGTCATACTCCACTTTCTTGACTGCTGCCCTCTCATAATAAGGAGCTTTCTCCTACATACAAGATATAGATATAACTGCTATACATAATACATGTTTGAAAATAAAGTGGATGGAAGTTTTATGGTGATTATATAGTTCAATTTCGTGAAGAGATCTTACAGAGTCGGACATGCTCACCCACTTAATTCCACCTTCCCTTCCAATCTGTGTAACAAAATATGTTTAGTTTTACAATTTCGTTTCAAAATACATTAATAATTGAATACAATCAGATCCAACGTATATGTAGGTCATACCTTTAAGTCTAATTCCAGTGATTTGTTGTCAGGAAACGCTCCTTGTATTCCTTCTTGAATTCCCACCTGTGATATCATAAGCACAAACTGTAAGTCATACTAAAACATTAAAGTTGATACGATCTGATTCGCCTATAAGTAAATAATGAGATAGGAAGCATGAAATTGAACAGTCGGTTTTACAGGAAGAGGATGTAAGCAGAAGGAAGCATCATTGGAGCACCGAGATCCTTATTTTATGCTTTGTCCTTCTCTGCTACACCCTGGTTGCCTTCGTCTTCTTCGTTTCCCTTCAACAACGCAAACAACAGATAGGAATTTCAAAAATCATCGAACACCACAAGCAACCGGATACGAACATCGTGAACGTTATTGAAGAATGTAAGCAATCGGCCAATCCACAATTAGTTTTACACAGAAATTGCATATTCGCGTGGAGAAATATCATGAAACTCGAAGGGTATTACTTCAAACAACAGAGAATAAAGTATTGTTACGTTGATGAATTAGTTACAACGATCAGTAAAAACATGGAGATTATAAAAACATAGAAGAGAAGTGGAAAAATTACTCAGGATTGAGCTCCATCTTGCAATGGTAGCAGTAGGCTTTGGTCCTCTCTTGTTCCTTCAAGCTATGAAATTTAGGGTTTACGAATTGGACGAACGACCGAGTAGCATGAGTAGCGGGAAATTGTTAACGGGAACATATAAAAAAAAATACATATAAATCTTAATAACTAATTAATGTTTCACAAAAAATTATTATTTACAAAGATAGATATAAAACTAATATATAAATTGTTATGAATATTCGATCTACGTGCTGTCAACAATTACTTCTACTTTCAAATGATTATATAATCATTTTTTAGTTATTGAGAGAAAGATAAAAATGAAACCATTTCTATCTTTCTTCATACAAATTTAATTTCTCAAATAGAAATTTTTCAGCCTAAAATTTTTAAAACATAACATGCAAGTTGAGATTGAAACTTTACTAAAATGCTTCTAATCATGTTTTGTATTTTTAGACTAAAACATTTCCAAATAACTAAAAATGCGTTAATCATCTTTTTATAAGTTTAGATTGAAACATTGCCAAATTATTCATATTTGGTAAGTTTAAACTGAAACTTTGCCAAATTACTAAAATGCCCATGATCAACAGGCCCTTAATCATCTTTTTATAAATTTAGACTGAAACCCTGCCAAACTCTTCATACTTAGTTAGTTTAGACTGAAACTTTTCCAAATTACTAAAATGCCTAACACCATGTTTTATATTTTTAGACTAAAACATTTGTCAAACTATTCATACTTAGTTCTTTCCATTTGTTTCACCAATGATGGGTTGTATGTCTTGATTGTTGCATGCCCTACAGCTAAAACCTGATCCTACAAAAAAACAATGAAATCCAATAAAAAATAATTAATAACTTCAATTTAGATCTTAGAAACTTACGGGTATTAACATTAGATTGTAATCGGGACAAGAGTGGAAAGATCGTTGAGTGTTGGATTTATTTTTCTTTTTTCTCTGTTTGTAATCTTTTTGCCATATAATTGTTCAATCAGAAAGTGTAAAAGTGTCCCTTACATCTATAAATAGTAACCGAGTGCCCATCTATATATCCTAAATGTTGAAAATAATTATTAACAAATTTTATTTGAAAAATAATTGCATATGCGGACACTTACATTACACACAACATCCAATTTCATGGTGGATTCCCTTATAAAGCATTAATACAAAATCTTTGTTTCAGCTCCACCTCCCCTCTCTTTGAGCTTTATAGGATTGCAAAAACCATATTATATTTATGAAAAATAGATACATGTTGTTAGTTGTATAAAATATTACTAATATTCCCACTAACAAGGTTAGATAAGCTTTCTAAGGTATTTTCCAACTGACATCAGTCTAGGTCTCAGTTCCAGTCTAATCACAGTACAAGGCCATCTTGTTTTGTCATGTGATGCATACATTCTTAATTGTAGATATATGTTGACTATTTCTCCTTTTCATCAATCATGTCAACCGGATTTTGTTGAGCTTCCAATAAGGCAGACGACTTTATTGTCCCTTTATTACTTGGAATAGATGGTGTTGACTCAGACGAACTCTCTCCGAAAAGTTCATTAATTCGCTATCCACAAAAACAAAAACAAAAAATAAATTTTTAATAATCCACTTATTTTCAAAGTACAATGATATTAAAGAATGTGGTTGGTAAATTAGCTTAGCCAGATTTATCATAAGCAGCCCAATACTTTTCAAGACAACACAATAATAATGACCGACTACATAGTACAAACATGAAAACATATATAAATTAGAATATGCAAATAAATATATTAAAATTTTAAAAATTAATGATGTACCTTTGAAACAGTTTTGCATCCACTGGTTATTGGGAAGAACCAATACAATGAGCATATCCAGAGACATCATAGCGAACAGTATAAATAATATATTTTTTCCCTTGGATAACTTGTTGTTTTGATCTTCTTCCATCATGATGGAATTTTAATCTAAGTGGTGAATAAAAATCAAGCCATCCAATTTCCTCTATAACCACCTGTAAATTGTAATTGTAATTATAATATAAATAAATAAATCAACATCATTTAATATCATAAATCACCTGACCTTAATGAAGAGCTTGTACTCAAGTAGGGAGCTAAATTCAAGATAAATATACAGGCTACCACACTCCAAGTAACTGCAATTTGTGAAAACCTTTCAGACTTTATTTAATTATTTAAAAATATATATTTAACCAATTGCCCAAATGACCTGAGGAAATCCTTGGTATGATTATTAAGATCCTTTATGTTCATTTCTGAAAAGAATAATCATGTTTCTTTTCCCATAAATTCAAAAATCCCATGTGTAGCCAAAGTAGTCTCCTGACTCGATCTGTACATAAGAATACCCATATTGTTTGTATAGTTTAGAACATACCTTTTCACTTAACTTCAGTTTGCCTGTAACTACATTTTCTCAATGAAATGCTACCAAAATTTTTTTCTAAACCAACCCAGTCCAAAATTCCACATCTTCATTTTTCTTATTTGGCAAAAAAAATTTACCAAAATGAAACAAAAAAACATCTTCAAATCCAGCTTCAAGTACCAAATGATGCAATTTATCCATTGTTACAAGGCTACATTATAAGTCCAAAAGCTCCATTAAACATCATTAATCGACACTGTGAATAAACCACAAGCAATACGGCTTGACCCTAACTTTGTAACTACAGTGCAACAACTTATAGCCATTACCACTCCTGCAACACCACTGAAGCAAAAAATTGATGAAGTTTCATCAAAGTCAAGGGTAAAATCGTAAACGATGATGCACACCTTCCAGAAAAGATGCTACCATCTGGATAGTAACTACAGAAGCAGAATGCTCCAAAAAAAACTGTAAACATCCTTAATTTCTAAAAAAAAGACCGATATACCCTTCAGGCCTTAAAAAACATAACCTGCTTCTGTTTTTAGAATTCTATGGAAACCACATGAATATGAAATCTTCTCAACTCAAAGAATTGCTATTTGTTAAATTATTTCCGGCCATATACCAAAAATAACCTTTATTTTGATTAATTTTTTTAACTCTACGTAACCATTTATTCAACCAACTCTTTCCTTTAAGATAAACCAAAAAATCATTGAAATAATCATCACCATTACCTAAAAATGAGCTTCAATTTACAAAAAAATGAAAATTTTTCATATCATCTTAAATATAATCCAAAAATAATAATTTTTTAAAAGTATGATGCTATTAAAAAACTTTTTTTTGCAAAGTTCAATACTAAAAACATTGTTTTCCCAAAAAAACTATCATATTAATTGCCAACTAATGAATATTTAAAATTATATATTACATAAATGGTCTATTTGTGAAAAAATTTACATAAATGGTCCATATTTAAAAAAAGAATACATAAATGGTCTATATGTGACAATGTACCTTCCACTAACGAAATTTAAAAAAAAAAAAAACAGTCGTATAAATGAGCAATAATGTACAAAAAAATGAAACTTTTCTAGATCAACTAATAAGAATCCGCAAAGTAATTTTTTTGAAAGTACGATGATATTAATGATTTTTTTTTTTTTTGCAAAGTTCAATGCTATTAATGAAACTTGTTTCCAGAAAACAGTCCTACAAATGAGCTTCAATATACCAAAAAAAAAAACTTTTCCATATCATCTAAAAATAATCCAAAAAAGTAATTTTTTTAAAAGTACAATTCTATTTATGAAATTTTTTTGTACATAAAAGAAGCTATCTTTGGGAATGTGCAAAATGACCATAATACCCTTGATTCAACAACTAACTTCATGAAAAAAAATACCAAACAAAGATTATTTGATTATAAAATAGAACTTCCAAAATTTCTCTGTGAATCAAAATTCAATGTGACTCACCACTGTACAGAAGGTACAACATCCTACCTTCCTTGCAGAAGCACGCCATGATTGTAATTCAATCCAAGGTCGTTTATGAATATTATCAACCATATTATTAGGTGAAGGTCACTTAACCGTAAAATCTGATACATATAATGTGTTACTTGCATGTTAAGCATTATATATTGGACACCTGTCACATATTACAAATACATAATACATAATATGTACATATTTAAAGAAAATATACTCTTGCATCTATTAGAAAGGACACTGATTGTACATAATTCCATTTTTTAGGATTAAATTATAATTCTTACATCCATGATCTATTATAATTTGGTATGGTTTGTAAACTATGAAAACTTAGTTAACAATAATGTTTTCTAAGCTACACTTTGAGTGATTAGCATTAGGGGTATGATATGGAATTACAAAACATCATTACCACACCAGACAATTACATTAAAGAATCAAGACGAAAAATCAATTAAAAAAAAGGAAAGAAGATAAATCCACCGCCATTCCTAGCCACCTTCTTGAAATTGGTTACAAAATAAATGATGGAAAAGTGAAAAATAACCTTGATTTGGGTTTCTTTTATATATAACAAATACATTTTGTCTATTGTTTTTCAACCCCCATAAGTAACATATCACATTTTTCTACTTCAATTGTTAAGTATTCATCTTCATGTACTGGTTCTTTTTCTATTTTGGTTTAGTCTATGTCATCTTCACTTTCCTAATGGTCTAATCATTTTACTAATTAACACATAAAACATAATCATCAACGAATAATAAAGAGGAGAATAAAGCGCAACAGTAGCCTGACGGTGGTGTTTTCTGCTCAGGACCACAACCGGCCACCACTACATAAAATTAAAATAAATAATAATAATTCAATTTCCACGAAACATGCTCGTTACCTAAGAAAAGTAAGGTTAATATAAAATTAGCATGTATTTTAATTGCTTACATGCGATGACAATCACTTCCATGCTTGTCCTACCCAATTGCTACAACCACAAAGGATATGGCATAATAAAAAATTCCTACAAATATGGGACAACTCAGTCAATAATAATGTTCATAGAACAAAATGAAAGGTAGAATAGAGTTCATAGAATGAGAAACTTTTTTCATCTTATAGGTAGCAAGGCATCCAGGATAATCAAATTCATTTGATACTAATCTCTCCATTCTTTAATGACGAAACTATAATATATTTTAAACTTACCTTCTTCATGACTACAAAAGTCGAGATCACATAACCCTTAATCAATCCACCCACCACAAATGCTTTAAAGAAATTTTGGATTTCCCATCAATATGCTCCATGTGCTTCTCATAATGTAACAATCTTGACATCCCTCCTGCAACATCAAGTTGCAAAAGAAATTAACTTTCAATAAATAATTAATTAAAGAACATAAATATATGAAAAATAAGTTAATTATACCAATTTTTATGACCTCTCAATCTTCATGGCTTTCCTCGCTGAAAATCATCCCCGGAAAAGAACAAAATAAAAATCATGAAAAGAACAAAATCAAACAACAAAATGATTCATACTCACAAATAAAAGATGGAAAAGAATAAAAGCAACCTAACTCGGATTCAAAAATCATAAAACACGAATGCTTGTCTGAAACCAAATCAAAGAATCAAGCTAATTGGTAGTCTTTTTGTCTTGATAATCTAGTGCACCTCATACATTTTCTCCCCCTTTCGGGATGCTGTCTTTGGCCATATTTTATTCACACCGGCTCCTTTAAGTGAACTGTCAATAGAATAACTCTTGATTATCAAAATAGAGGCCTATAAGTAAGTGGACCAGCAAAAAGTTCTGTGGTCGCAACCATGAATCCATCCACATCCAACCCCTGTTATAATGCAAGTGTAAATATAATAAAAGCCTTAAGAAAAAAAACACTACATATGTAAATGTTGAGATTTGAATAAGAAAACACAAGAAAGGTAAAAAGGCTTACGGATATGAATTTTCGTTACTTTCCACTTTCCACTTTCCAAACTCCAATCGATATATTCGTTCTTCCGATCACCAAACACATCCATATAATTTTTCGTTCCTTTCTAAGCTCCGATCACTGCAAACATGAAAACATGGAAGTGGTTTTTATCCAAATATGCTTCTTCTTCAAAGTTCGTCCTCTGGTTTTGTAAAAGCTTACGTAAAAAATTGATATCTTAGGGTGTAGAGAAATAATCAAGATAAAATAACACACAATTAAAAAAAACCTTTAACCCTACGATGGTAGTATTTACCATCAATTCAAAAATGACGACATTGCCAGCTAATGAAATTCTATTGAACCTTCAATACCATTGAAGTCTTCTATACACCTGCCGAAGGAATGAAAACCTTCAACTTCTTCTCCATTAATCTGAAAAAAAATAGAAAATCAATTGCATATTGAAAAAAGAACATTTGAGTAACTTAAGTAATCATGGTTTGGTTTAGGGTTACGTTTAGGAAGAACGAAAGAAAGAAAACGAACCTGGATGGGAGAGATTTAGAATTGTAGGTGGTGGAAAAATGCAGGTAGATGATGTAATGAAGTCAAGAGAACAAGGGATATCGGCCGATTACTCCTCTGATACGTAGTGGAATCAAGGGAGGGAAGAAACTCACTAGAAATCAAATAGTTCAAAATGAGTCGATACATAAAAATGATAATATGAACAATATATCATTTAAACGTGATGACTAAGGAAGGCAACGGTGGCATATTAAATGACAAAGTTTGACTAATACCTTGGTCAAGAATGATGTGTGGAAAAAATCCAATGGTGGAAAATATAGGATTGAAATACAATTAATGGTCCTGATTTCTTCAGTTTAGAATTAAAGGTTCTCTTTTAATAATATTTAGAGATTTATCGTGACCCGCAAGGCTATATTTTCGGTATTTTAATATAGAGAAATTAAATATCCATTTAATAAAATAATAACTAGAGAACGAGTATTAACAATTAATCAAAGAATCGTGAGCATGAAAAAAAAAAATAATCAACGGCTCATAGATTTATACATTTGACGCACATGCACAAGATTATACCAAAAAATTCATCATTTTTTTTATACCAAAATGTATAATTGTTTATCTTCTTTTCATAGATATTCATATTAAACAATTTTTAATTGAAAAAAACATACTTTGTTTTGTTGATTTTTTTCAATACTTAAACCTAGTTCCCGAGTTTTAGTAAAGAATATAAAATAAAGGTAAAGAAAGAACGAGAGAAATGAAGAGAAATGAAAAGAAAATAAGTTTGTATTTTATGTTTCCGAGTTAGAGAGAAGTGAAGAAAATTAAACATTTTGTTATTTCTCTCCAAATCATTCTAAATCGAAAAGGAAAGTTAGGAGGAAAAATGATTTTTCTATTTACTTTTACTTCGTTCCTTTAATGAAATTCGGAAACACCAATTTCTTTTATTTTATTCTCACTTCCACTCATTCATTTCTTTTCTCTTGTTAAATTGAATTCGGGAACAGAGTGTTAAGTTTGTTTTTTATCCCAACAAACTAAATATACCAAAAATCTCATTTTTTGTCATTTATTGATAGACATCAATATCGAAAAAAAAAATACTTGAACAGTTCAAATTCACACTTTTGAATCTGAACTGTAAACAATATTAACATTCACAATGTCAATCTGACTTAGTATTTCAATTTTTTGATCATTCACACATTAATTTAGTGGAATTTACATATGAATCGAAATATATTTCTATGTAATTTTATAATATTTTAACGTTTTGATTACTTGTAAATTAGTGTTTTGTAAATCAACAAATGAGTTTATTTACATTGTGAAACTGAACTACATATAATTAAGTTTTCAAATTTCACAATGTGAATCTGACTTATTATTATTCACAGTGTGAATCTAATTCAATTTTGAGCAGATTCACATTACTAAAATTTCAAAAAAAAATTGTTTTTTTTACATCAATATAAATCAATTTTTAAAGACCAAAAAAATATGAATTTTTGATATATATTTATTAATTATTTCTTGATAAAAATATATCTTAGCTTTTCAAAAAAAAAAAAAAAAGTGAGTTTTTTTATATTTTTTTTATGTGTCAATATTAATCTCTATTTAAAGAGGACGTAAAATCATGAATAATGGTATATTCAATTTTTTTTTCGACAAAATAAATGGAATAAAAAGAAAAACTAAAAAAAGAAAATGAGTTTTTGGTATGATCCGGTGCATTCGCGTCTAATGTACATATCTACAACTCTTCTTTTGGTCCGATCATTTTAAATTCCGATGCTTTGGATTGGTTTTTTTAATTCATTAATTAATAATGGTTATCTCTCTCTCTCTCTCTCTCTATATATATATATATATATATATATATATATATATATATATATATATATATATATATAGGGTGAGGTTCAATAGAGAACCATAATTAACCAAGGAACCAATCGTGAGCATCGGAAATCATAACGATCAACGGCCAAAGAAATAGATGTACACTTTACATTGGACGCACACACACCGGATTATACCCACTTCATTTTCTTTGATGAAAAAAGTTAAGGTCTATTTTTTTATAGAAAAAAAATTAATAAATATATAAAAATTCATATTTTTTGTACTTTTTAAACATATATTCATATTCAAGTTTAAAGAAAAAAAACGATATTTCAGTTTAGATTCACATTGTGAACCTGTTCAGATTCATATTGTAAACCTATTCAGATTCACATTATGAACCTCCTCAGATTCACAGTGTGCATAACAATAAGTCAGATTCATAGTACTGATTGGAGCTTTTTCACATTGTGAATGTTAAAATTTGAAATATTTACAGTTTAGATTCACAGTGTGAATCTATACTGATCGAGGTTTTTTTTTTTGAACCTTCTCAGATTCACAGTGTGTATAATAGTAATTCAGATTCACAATGTGAATCTGAACTGTTCGAGATTTTTCATATTGTGAATGTTAAAAATTGACATATTTACAGTTTAGATTCACAGTGTGAATCTACACTGTTCGAGTTTTTTTTTTTTTAATTGGTGTTGATATTTATTAATAGAGTACAAAAAATTAATATTTTTGGTATAATTAGTTTTTTTTTATAAAAATAAACTAAAATATTGAAAAAACTAAAAAAATTAAGTGGGTTTTTTTCGAAAAAAAAAGTTCGTTTTTTATATATCATCATGGATCTCTATGGAAAGAGGACGAAAAATCGTGAACAACGGTATATTCGGTTTTTTTTTTAGATAAAAAACTTGGCCTAAAATAAATTTTAAATGAAAAAAAGGAAGTGAGTTTTGTTATAATCCGGTACATGTGTGTCCATTATAAAAATTTACAACCCTTCATTTTGCCTTTGATCGCTTAAAATTTCGACGCTTTGGATTGGTTCCTTGGTTCCTTGATTAATAACGGTTCTCTATTGAACTTTTCCATATATATATATATATATATATATATATATATATATATATATATATATATATATATATATATATATATACTAGGTTAAAACCTGTGGAAACCACGATTGATAAAGTAAATGAACATAGGTTTTAAAAATACAAAAATAATTTCATTTGTCTAATAAAATAAGATTTCATTTGTCCAATTAAATTTGATTAATGTTGTCATGGTTAAGTAATAAGTATGAAAAAAAAATATTTTTAAGTACTATAGTAAACTAAAAATTTTGTAATTTGTGTCGACTTTAGATATGCATAAATCATAGTTGATAAAGAAGAACATTATTAATAATTTGAAATTGCAATAACTAATCAAATATTTGGAAAAAAATATATATATTAATTTACAAAGATAGAAGTGTTGTTAGTAAGTTTATAAATTTGTTTTACAATAAATACATAACCCATTATTAAAATTCAATTTACGAGTTGAGTTATTTGATAAAATCACAAGTTTGTATGACAAAATTGGTTGGGTCAACAATAACATTAAACTAAATCATGTCTCACCTTCTCATATATGAATCCCTAAAACGCCCTTGGCCCAAACCATTTACAATCGATTCCAACATGAGGTTTCTTAGATAAATGCTTTATAAGTTTCTAGAGGTTGTTTTCATATTATAACCGCAAAATCATCTTCATGAACAACCCTTAAAATCTTGGAACCTTTTTTCTGATATTTAAATAAACATTTTTTTGTTTTTCATATCATAAGAATCTGTAAAAAAAAATGTTAAAATTGTCTTTAAATTTTGAAATTTATAATTATTTTACCAATGTTTAGAGGCAGTAATATGAGAATTAAGTGGTGAGTTGAAACTAAAATTTATATAGTATATACTTTAAAACATAAATCATGAATTCAAGACCCTTTAGTAAATTGAAAAATATTTACTAATTTTTTTGTTGGAAAGATGAAAATGTCAAGCACTAACACGAAACTTACACAAGTTTATAAGGAGTTTATATACCTTTAAAAATAACTTTTTGTATAATAATAGATAAAAATAATTGCAAAACACAATAAATCTTAAAAGCATTTAATCCTATAGCTAAACGGGAACTCAGGTTTGATTATATGTTTTTCCATGAGTATAAAACTGTTGATCCTAACTGTTTCCTTGTGAATGATATATGATATTTATAATTGCTATTAGGTTTAACATAAAAGGGTTAATTGCAAGAATTAGCAACTTACTTTCATAACTCCCTATTTTTTTTCTATTATGTCATAATCTATAGTTGACCATATTTTTCATAGTACTTAAAGCGTTTTTGATGCAACTTGATATTTTAGTATTTTACAACATACTTTAGCACATGCTAAGTGGTTATAAGTTGCATCACATCTTCCTTACCAAATATCTTTCATAAATACATCCATTATGATTCCATGGAAAAAGATGGCATCTCAAATTAAAATATAACCATTAGTAAAAAAAAGTGTGTTACCAATGTTACACATTCTTCAGCTAGACCAGGCCCAACTGCAGCATGCAAACCATGGCTGCTATGTGCTTTACTCAAATTCTATAGAAAACTAATTTTTTTAAGAAATGAAGTGTTTAGTAAATGTACATAAAGGCTTATAAGACCATATATGGTTCTTAAAAAAAATATCTTATAGATAAACAACATGACTTCAATATATATTCAAGTATTTTAATTGTGGTATTTAACTAACACAGTTAACGCTATTTAGACATTGCAAAACACTAACTAATACTTTAAATAAGACGTAAAGTCCATAGGGCTAGTAATATATAATCTCTATATTCCAAACCCTTTAACTCTTAAAGGCAACCTCTACGCAACCTGTGAAGCAAAGGGGGGAAAATGTGATTTCACTAAAAAAGAATTATTATTTTCCATGTATTTTTCGGAAAAAAAAAAAAACCAGACCTCATAATCAACTCCATATGCACCCTGGTAATTTTGTTTATTTCATTATTTCCACCACCGCCACTTTTGTCTCGTGTAAACACAAATCCACTAAATCAAAAAGAGCCCTCATGAACTCTAAAATACATAGAAATAGAATATATTAGTTAACAATACTTTCAAATAACATCAAATCCTTTACATACCTACAACAGTTAGCTCATAGGATATGAATTTGGTTTTGAAAGTTTAAGTGGATTCCATATGCTATTCAGCAACATTAAAAGAAATATAAAACTAAAAAAACCAAGGGACATAAACCAGAGTACCAAACCTCAAGCAAGAAACATGTAATGGTAAAGAAGATGTGAAGTCAAATCAACTAAACACCCTAAGAAACAATAAAAACATCTTGAAATTTTAGACCCCTCGGTATTGATGAGAAAAAAAAGGTGAAACTGAGAATCATTAAAAGCCTTTTATGGAAGAAACCAAGAGAAAGAAGATACACAAGATGCATCAAACTTTCTTTGAGGCATTTCATCGAGCACATGATATGCATATTTTCAGTTCTTCAATGATCTCACGGATATTAAACATCAATAACAAAAAATTCAATCCTGACAAGTTAGAGGTTTAATACTTCACTAAATATTAGTAGTAAAAATGATATACGAAATAAACATAATAAATTGAAGAAACCATAGCTAAAAACATAAATGCCTTGATTTAATTGATTCACAACAGTATGTTCATGTTTTAATCTCTTTTTGATGTTCATCGACATTTCAGTTAAAACATATATAAAACTCAGGAGGCCCAAAATCACAAAATAATACCCAAGGAAGCAATGAAAATTAAGGAAAAAATCGAAACACATACTACCGATACAAATCAAAATAGAAAAGGGAAAACTCAGAAGACCTAATCACCAATCTTTGTATGTGGAGGCTTCAAAAACGCAACATAACAATCTATCGTTTAAAAAAAATCTGACTTCGAATTATATCTATTCTGACCTTTAATTTTGGAATGGATTGTTATGATTACTAATTTAAAGAATTTGTTTGTTGATTCATTGGGATCGACATAATCAATTTAAATTTTAGAATTTGGAACATACGATTCAAGTTGAGTAGGCGGGAAAAATTATCAATTATCAACATTAAATTATCGTTATAGTCAATGCAACAAATCAGGAAGAAAATATTATTAATTAGCTGGATGAATTTGAATATGTAAGAACTAAATCTACCTCTTCTAATAAAACAATCCTATTTAGGCCACATGGCATCTTTCTACACCCTGTTTACGCCACCACGTGTCATTTTTATATGCATCTTATTTTTCAATTCCCGCTCACCCAAATGAAATTGTATCGGATATAACTTTCCATGTTCAATCCTAAATATCAGTCATTTAATTAGTAATATTAAGTAAATTTCAATTTTGAATTCTACCTTCTTATTTGAATACCTACAAATAAGGAATCAATTCAACGTTTTTATTGTAATTTGATAACTACCTTGGTAATATATACAGTTTATTTAACGTATTGAATTCAATCCTAATTATCCCGTGTCTCTTTCACTCCACTGGACATCGACAGTGCTGGAAACATGTGGGTTTGATTTTGTGTTCACCCATCGTTGATTTTGTTATCTCCCGTCTAACGTATTATCTACAGCCACCACCACTCACTCTGTTCTTCATCCTTTACCAATTGGTAAGATTGTTTTCAATTTGTACTTATCTTTTTTAAAGCTTCAACCTTAACCAAAAAATATGTGTTCATGAAATCGAATAAGTTGGTTTAATAGATTTCAAAGTGCACTACAACTGTTCGATAAAATGCCTACATGAATTTAGAGTGTAGTTCTATTTCGGGTTTGCTCTATATTGGTTCTACAAGTTTCCTAGAGATAATCATATTTTTCCAGGAGTTACATGCTTGAAATTTATAATTAGATTCTTTTTTGAATTAATTTGTGTTGGATATATGTAGTTGTTCTTGAAATATTTATGTATTTTTGCCCAGGAGGATGAAAGGTGGATCAACAAACATCATCCAAAGATCATCTTCTTTGTTTTGTTGTCTTGAAAGGTAGATTCTTTAGATGATTTTTTTGTGTATCCTCTTGCTCGAATAATTAAGTAGAAGCAAGAAGATCGACTCCTTCTGCATCATAAGGCTTTTTGAAAATGCTACATCTAATATTTATTAGGATAAGTTACATGTACGCCAACTGTTTGCTAAAATTCTTCAATGAAATATATGTTTCTGCTGGAACATATTACATATGCATCTGATCATTGATTTCTATGTCCAAGTGGAAAGTAGTTTTGTGTGTCATTGATTTCTATGTCCAAGTGGAAACATAATTTGATAAGAGAAGTCAGTGAAAAATTTCTCAAAAGCTTATGCTACTTTGAAGCTATATGGACTAAAAACAATGAATCAATTTTGCACCTTATGCATTAACAAAAAACTTGTGAGGAAACAAACTTATATGAACAAGCAACTTTATATGTAGTTGACTTCTTATGTGGCTCAACTATAAATATGTTTGAAATTTCACTGGAAGGTGTAGTTGTATGTTACCCATTATAACCGTTGACATTTTGTTGTCATAGTACGAGACTCAATCAATGTTATGGTTGCTCATAATTTTGGTCTTAATCCTCCAATTTTGTTTCAACTTTGTAGTAATTCAACAAAATAATAATTACAACAGGTAACAAAAAAAATATGTTGCTCAAATGTATTTAACTAATTACATCATGTATATGTCATGTGTATGCCACATGATTGTAGACATGAAAAACGTGTAATTATTGCGAACAATGGTGTAAATTAAAACATAAAAAGAGTGGACTACGAACATGAATCAAAATGGAATGTAATTGTTTTCATGCCACTTATGCATTAAGATGGATATTTTTCATTTTCTTTTTCTGAAACTAAAATAGTCCATACCTGCAATAATTTTGTTTATATAAGGACAATTCATGTAAAATTTCATATTGTTTTTTCCATTCTATTATACATACCATCACATTATAGCACCATTATACCATCAGTTTTTAATATTTTGCACCACTCTTATATTTGCATTATACCACATTATAGCACCATTTTTGTATTTTATTATGCAGGTAACTTTTTGGGTTTTGTTGGTTTCTACATATGTTCTTTGTCAGTTTGGTGTTAACATATGTGTTTTAAAGGCATTTAGGTAGGGACTGTAGTTGTAATCATAGTCCAACCAAGGTCCAACATTTGGTCATGTTTAAACATTGTTGTATTTTTTTGAGTATATATATATATATATATATATATATATATATATATATATATATATATATATATATATATAATTGCCTAATCTAGGAAAATTAGAAAATACTATAAATATATAATTGCCTTATTTTGTTCTTTGAAAATATTTATTTGTGACAGGTGGCCTTTTGTGTAAAACTTGAATCTTAATTAACTTTATATCCAATTCAGTTTGGCAAATGATGTAGCAATTTTTGTTACTTATCACATATGGGACCAGATGGATCATTAATTGGTATATGTTCTAATTATATCACAAAAGTTCATGGTTACTTTTCGATAATTTCATTTGGTATATTTATATTACTCAATCCAAAAGTTCCAAATTACGTTTCCATGAAGGTGGTATTTACAATATTAATTTTTTATATAATTTAAAAAATAAAACTTCCAAGGTTGTATACAAGAAAGTGTTTTAAAATATATGTTAAAGGATTTTCTTACTTTACTTATCAAATTAATTCAACTTTACTTCAATTTGAAATACATTGTTTTTAATTATGTTGACATTTATTATTATTTTTTTCGTCTATATAATAAATTTTTTGAACATACCAACCGTGGTTTCCACGGGTTATAAACTAGTAAATTAATAAATTCACTTAGAAAAAAAAGGATCTCAAAGGATGCCATGTGGCAAAAGGTAGATTAGGAGTTGTAAGAGTTTGACACATGGCAGTAGGAAATTTAACCTATTTATTTATTAGAAAGGGATATATATATATATATATATATATATATATATATATATATATATAAAGTAATTGGGTTGTGAAGAATATAGTTTTATGGTTTTAGACTTTAACCATACAAATTTTTAATTTTTTAAAATGATAATGTATAGTTTAAAGTTTTTATACTTTGGCCACAAAAGTTTGTTATTTTAAACTTTGGTCACAAAACGCTTTTATTCTTATGTTAAATTTGATCCCTAGATTTTCGTACGTCCAAACTTTTTGTTATTTTAAAGTTTGGCAACAAACGACCTTAAATTTTGACAACAAAAAAACGTTTTTATTTTGTCACAAAATTTTCTTATGTTGATAGATTTGGTCCCTATACTTTCTTATGTTCACAATTTTCACCCCTTTACTCTATCAGATGCCATTTTCCACCTCTACTTTGTAAAGTATGACTTTTAACCACATTAAATTTGAACACCGACATTTTTCACCGCTTTACCTTTCGTATATTATAATGTTTGTAGGTTTAGTCCTTTAATAAAAGATAAATTATAAGAACAGTCACTGTAATTTACAATATAGGTCCTTATGTAGAATTATTTTTAGAAAAATGGTGCATTGTTTAAAAAAGTACATAAATTCCCCTTCTTCATAACAAATAGATAAAAGTGAGGTTTGGTCCCTACATAGAAAATAAATTACGAAACGATCATTGTAATTTATAGAAAAGGTCCACATGCAGAATTTTTTACAGAAAAATGTCTATGTGTATAAAACTGTTGTATGTTGGCAGGTTTGGTCCCTGTGTAGAAAATAAACTACAAAAATTATCCCTGTAATTTACAAAAAATGTCCATATGCATAATTTTTTTCACAAAAACAGTCCATATGTTTAAAAATTATAAAAATGGTGTTGAATCTATATGTCCAATAATCATTATTGAGTGACATTGCTAATAATATATGATCCTATATGGTCACACCTTTAATAAAGTTGACACATTTTGTATATTTATTATTAATGTGATTTTTAATAAATAATATCAATTCTTGTATTTTATTAGGGAATACTTATTGTTTTGTGAAAAATAATAATTATAAGAGAGTATAACTAGTTATTATTTCATATGGTATGAATTAATAAGTCATGTACAACTTTTTGGACTAGTTGGATTCTTTAGTCTTTTTACCTAAAGACAAAGTTTATATTTTATAAACTTTGAGTTTATAAAAATTAAAAAATATTTTTCAATCCTTTATGTATGGCCGAAATTTATGATAGCATGGAGGTTGTTTGTCAACCTCCATACATTGTCCCCTATGCTTATTAAAAGACTAGAGTTGCTTTATATTATTTTAATATAAAAAACATGTCTTGCATGGGAGTATAAAAGAAAGCCTTATGTATGAGTTTGAAGCTAGTTGTTTTAATCTTACACAATTTCTCTCAAAAAGGACCTCATGGCCGAAAGTTCTCTATCCATCCTCCCCCTCCCCCTCCTCCTCATCCTCTCTCTCTCTATCTCTCTCTCTTTCTCTCTATCTATCTCGAAGTTAGCTTGGTGGTTTAAAAGCCTTATTGATTTGTCTCTTTTAGTGCTTATTTGAGTTAAACACTTAAAGACTTAAGACACTTAAGAATACAAAAAGAATCAGATAGGGTTAAATATCCATTAATCGATAGTTGGTTAATCGGGAATGTTCCAGAACCCTTATGGAATTAGGGTTGGATGAAAATCACTCCATCCCACATGGGAAAAGGAGTGAATTCCGTTGTTGGCCTCCTATCCCACATGGGAAGGAGTACAAAACATAGGAAGGGATCCATCGCTATAAATAAGACCTTAGAGATTTTATTCTTCTTTGCACCTTGGCTTGAAGTTTCGCCAACTCTTCTTCATTCTCCCATAGGGACGATTTCTAACCCTCATATAGTAATTTTATTCCATTATTTGGTGTTATTGGGTGTAATACCATTAGAGGGATTATGGTTTAGGTCCTCTCATCCAAGCAACTTCATGAAAGATCAAGATCTCAAACATGGAGATCAAGGGCTACATAAGAGGTATATTTTTCTTCTTTGTATTTTTGTTTTACAGGGTATATGTAATTAGCATGAAACCATAGATCCATAAGTTGCATGTACATTTAGGTATATCGTAGTTTCGATTTTTCCGCTACCTAGTTTAGAGTGTATTTGATGCATAGAAATCCCAACAGTGACATGTCTGACTGATCCGTTTATATAATTTTGTTTGGATTACATTACCTGAGTATTTATATACTAATTAATTATTTTAACTTTTTTTTGTAGCTTTACATTCCAATCAATATACCACATGCTCATTGGTTTTTGGGTGCTTTAAATTTGAAGACATTCCAAATGACTATATACGATAGTCATTGGATGGACGACTATTGTTCGAAAAATGATGATTGGTTTATAGGTATGAGAGCATGCACCCAAAAACTGTTAGTGGGAGTCAATTACTGGGGTACCGAACCAAATGATTCAATCCCACTCGAGAGCTTCAAGATAACCCTCGAAAAGGCCCTAGATGTACCACAACAGATTGGCAACAGAGGGGATTGTGGGGTATTTTGTGTTGGTTCCTGGAGGCGTTGATCATCGTACTACCGATTTCTATAGAGGGTAAAACCACTTGTCCATGGGCTATGTGTTATAGAAAACGACTAGCAGAAATATTTTGGGGTACAACGACAAAGATAATTTGAACAGTGTATTTGTAATATGACCTACACACATTTTTTATTTAGTTTATGTATTTATTAGTTGTTTGTTCGTTTTAATTGCATTTTATGTTTTATAAAACCAAAAGTTATACATTTTATGAAAGCAAAACTTATACATTATACTCAGGAACCATGTATTACAAATGTATTCCGAAAACGATGTATTACATTTTATGAAAACAAAACTTACACGCAAAAAAAAAGTCAAATGTATTCCGGAACCATGGTCTGAAATCATACTCCGAAATTCCGGAGACCTCTCCGAAACAATGTGTTACAGAGAATGTGGTTACTTTACCAAAAAAAAAAAAATTGGTCATTTTTGTTAGAAGATCGTTTATAATGGTTAGATTACTCAATTTCCTAGATTAAAATGAGTTGATTTTGGTTATTTGCCCTCCTTCCTTGAAGTTGAAGGATCAAGTCCGTCGTTGACATATGTGGATTTAAGGAGTAGTTTAGAAATAGGTTAAATTTGTCGTTAAAAAAAAAAAAAAAAAAAAAAAAGTCAAGAAGTCAATTATAAGAAACCACCCGAACTGAAAACGGGTCGAATACCATGGCGAAGCTTCCAGATTACGAAATTGTCTATCTTCCGGCTTCCGATGGGAAGTTATTCATAAACTCGCATCAATAGTCGTCTCTTTCTTTCTCATCAAGAAATAATCCGTCGTTGCGTCATTTCTGCTCCAATGTCATCTCCAGCAGAGTAATTTTCTCAAATTTTCACTAACGATCGTTCGCGTGCTATGCTATTGCTTGATCTTCGTTGATTTGTAGTGTTAGCTTATTTAAATCGTGCAACGATTCAATTGAGGCTTAACCACTTGCTATAGCGATTCGAATTATGTCTGCGTGTTGTCTATTTGATTTTGTGATCAAAGAGTTGCTATGTAGGTTACACTGCCAATTAGGTAGTTGTTGGGGGCGCTTATGTGCGAAATTCATGTTAATTTGAGTTTGTTAGCCGAATTATTTTACATTGTTTGCTCATTTAGAGCGTGATCTTTTTTTATTTTGTAGGTTTATCCGATTTTAATTGCTTGTTGTTCAGATATTTTTGTTTGATCTGTAATTTCCATGATTTAGTATGTGAGTTGGAATTTGAGTAGTGACATGCTGTTAATCATTGTTATGTTTAAGTTATATGGCTAATTGCTGTTAAAAATTCATATAGTAGTGTATGGAATTTTGGCCTAGGTTTTACTGTTATTGTTAGGTGTGCTTAGCTAGGGCTTGAAAGGATCAGAATTGGCCTGATTGGCATATAGCCATGGGGAAGAACATGAGGATTGTCTAATTGCGCCCCAATCTTACATTCTTTTTTATCTACTTATTAAGTTAATTCAACAAAGAGGACGAATTAGGAAGATATGTTCAGTTTATGCAACTATGCTTTTTAAGTTACTTTTTTTAAATAAAATATGGCGTTTCCAGAATTTACTAGAACTTCCTGATCTACACACAGTCACACACTAGATATTTGAATTGTAGTGGTGGAAAGGTGAGGGAGGAATCCTTGAAAAGGTGTCTTGAGACTTAAAGGAATAGGTTATAGCTACGACTAAAGTCTGTCACTTATTGAAAAAAATACTTCCAGACATATAGATTAGCAATGTTAAATAGTGCAAGTGTTGTGTCTATCATCAAGATTAAGTATCCACATAAATTTTAGTATACAAAAGGAACAATTTTATTGGATTATTTTAGAGCTGTTAGGTTGTTCTCTCCTTTAGGCAAGAAATATATATAACTGTAACCCAATAACAATATTTAAAGCTCATAAATATGTCACATTTGTATCACTTTCCAAGTAACATTGTTTACAGTCTATTCTTTTTGGATGATTCCTAGGATAAATGCACAGAATATGTCAACATTGGATGTTTGTGGACATCATCACCTTAGTTTATCATTAAAACCATGTAATAAAGCTCTTTGCCCTACAAATCTAGCTGACAATAAACAAAATGTATGATATGCAAATATTGTAGAGTAGATTTGGATAAAGTACCACATCAGATATGCTTAACATTTCCAACTATGGCTAAGGCTTAAATGTCCATTTTTGTTATGATCATGACACATGGCTAAGGCATAAATGTCCGTTTTTGTTAAAATCATTTTGGTTTTTTAGATATTTTCTTCTCTTTACAGATTCTATAATTCACTCCCACCTATAAGCAAGGCTTATGGTACCTTGTGTTTGGTGACTACAACACTAGCTACATTAAAGCTTTTACCAATTTATTATATCGCATTGATCTATGAGCAAGTTTTCTTTCGCCTTCAGGTATGCATTATAATCATCCAAAATTCTTCATCTTAAATAATTACACTTGATCTTATATATCCAAAAAGCCACCTTAAATGATTTTGATTTGGATCTACTTTTATCTTTTAGGTGTGGAGGCTTCTTACAAATTTCATCTTCCTTGGCCCTTTCTCTATAAATTTTGGAATCCGCCTGTTAATGATGTAAGTATATAAGACCTTTTAGCATATATTTTATATATGAACCTATTTTAATTTTTATTTTATTTTTTTTTATAACTTTTGTCAGATTAAGATATGGAGTTCAACTAGAGAATGGACCTTTTAATAGACGCACAGCAGACTTCTTGTGGATGATGATATTTGGATCTTCAACACTTTTGGTGAGATGCTCTATCATATAATTCATAAAGCAACTCTTCAAAAAATTTCACTTTTTTTCTTGTACTTTGAAAAAATTGCTATAATTTGGTAGGTGTAATATAAAGAAATGGAAAACAAATCAATGAAAGTACATTGCTATTTGGATGACTAGGTACTAGCCGCCATTCCTTTCTTTGAGTCATACTTTTTGGGGGTATCTTTGGTATTTATGCTTCTTTATGTGTGGAGCCGAGAATTTCCAAATGCCAATATCAACATCTATGGGCTTGTACAACTTAAGGTACCACTTTCTTCTATTGACCTTTCTTGTATTTGACAAATTTACCCTTATGTGTTGTTTCATTAACTTTCAGGCATTCTATTTGCCATGGGCCATGCTTGCTTTAGATGTTATATTTGGTTCACCTATTGCCCCTGATCTATGTGGTATCTTAGCCGGTCATTTATATTACTTCTTGACTGTCCTTCATCCTTTGGCCGGAGGAAGAAACATTTTGCAGACACCAATGTGGTTGTATCCTTTTTGCTTGTCTGACAGATCAGGTTGTACTGTGTTTGTGTTTGGTCTTGATATTGATGTCAATGAGATAAAAAAAATGAAACTCTTGTCCCACATAAAAAGACTAGCCCAAGATTGGTGGTTGCAGCTTCTTTTTGCTCTACTCACATACTGTGTTTGACCTGTATTGGACTAGGACTGAGCGGTACAAAAATCGCAGCTTTTGTGCCATCCAAAAAAGGTGGGACAGAGACTAGCTCTCTAGCTCTATATCTCCTCTGTGCAAAAAGACGTGAATGTCCTCATTTTTCTAATTAAAAAAGCAACATTTTGTCCTATTGAAAAAAATACTGTTTTTTTTTTTTGAAATTTCTTGACTTGTTACTTGATAAAGACGTAAAATGGTTGCAAAGTACAAGATTGGAGCTCTGGTGTATACCCAAACACAGCCCGCTGGAAATACTGGTGGTGTCTTTAGAGGAAGATCTTATCGTGTTGGTGGCTGATTTTGATTTATTTTTTTTGAACTTGAAAACAATTTATTTGAACATGTTTGGATGTTAGATTGCAGTAACAAAAAGTAGTTAATTTCGCCATCTTGGGTTTTCTTAATGAGCCAATTGATAAATCTTTTAGAGGATGACTCAGAAAATCTGGATTTATACATTTTGCTTTTTTGTTGTAGATTTTGAGTTAAATATTGCGGTGGTTTTTAAAAACTAACACGTGGTCTACAAGAACATTAGAGTTTGAGTTAAAATGTTGGTTGCGGATTCAAAATAAAACCAACAATCACTTTTGAATGAACTAAACTTCTCTCGTTTTATTATAACTTGTTTTGATTTGCCAACTATTGTCATATCTACTAATAGGTGTAGTGGTAAATTATTATTTCTAAGCATGAATGAAACATGTCAAATCGGTACAAAGTTTGCTTAATATGTACCCATATGGCCATATATAAACAATCTCACTAATCGTTCGAAAATTAGATTATTATGATTGAACTAATATAGATTTTGCAATTGTATTTTACATATTAGTTTTGCTATAAATTTAAAAAAAAAAAAAAAAACTACAAAAAATAAGTTTGTAGGTAAATCCAGATTTACAAAAAATTTACTTAATTTTTTCAAACCTTTATTAAATAGTTATATGACTTGTCTACCACATACAAACAATTTATGTTTTTTTTTTTTTTTTTTTTTTTTTTTTGTTAAGCCCTATACAACAAAACTTGGTAACGTTGGAAAAGTCAGAAAAGCGGAAAACTTGGTCACTAACCGGATGCGATGGACTATGTTCCATTCAGTTGTCAGTTCTAATTTCATTTCAAGAAACTAGTTATCAGTTCGGCTTAAGACCATAAGGTAGCGCCGGTTTGAATTGGATTGAAAGAGAATGGACTGGACAAGCTGTATGCATATCGTTTGGTACAACTATAACCAAGGGCATATCCACTAGCATGGGCCCACTTGAAAGTGAGTCTCAATATCACCCCATATTTTACTAAAAAACGCCCACTAGATTCGTAATTTTGAGAAATAACTCATTTCCCCCCTCTCAGAAAAAAAAAATGTATATCCTAAAAATACAGATTTTTATATATTTTATATTTGTTTAATCTTTTTTTTTTATGTATGATGGTACTTAAGGTTCTAAAAACACCCATAAAATTGTCACTTTAAATCACGTCTTACAAACGATATAGTTCGCCACGACTAGTATAACCTGAGACTTGACATTGTTGTCAAATCACATTAACGTTATTTAGAACATTGATGGTACCTGCTAGTTGTCGTTTTAGATCCACCACTATATATCATCATTCACTTTTTAATCGGTTTCTAGTTGTTTACAATATAACACGACCAAACTCGCAGACTAATTTAAATCTAAAACAATTATTTAAAACCACAAGGACCATTCGTGTAATTTACTTTAAATCTAAAACAATTATTTAGCTCGTATTAATTTGAAAATTCGGTTACTTTTTATTGTATATACGAAAACATGGGTATATTCGTAATTTGATTTTAAAATAACAAAGGAAGTCCTTGAATAAAGGCGGGCGGGAATGGAGGTGATTGAATGGAGGCGAGAACACCGCTCGCTCGTTATTCAAATTAACCCTAAAATCAATTTTAATTCTAACATTTTCTACCGATTTACAGTTGCAATTTCGAATCAATCACATCAATCTCACACAAAAACAACCTCAAAATGTCGTGGCAAACTTACGTTGATGAGCATTTGATGTGTGACATCGACGGCAGTGGTCAGCATCTCTCTTCCGCTGCCATCTTCGGCACCGATGGCACCGTCTGGGCTAAGAGCACTTCCTTCCCCCAGGTCTCTCTCTCTAAACTTATTTCCTCATTTTAGGGCTCGTTTTACAATCATCATCGTGATTTTCTGCAACAAATTCGTTTTGTGGCGCTGATTTCAACTAATGTTGTATCTGATTCGTCATAGGAATCTGGTAATTAATTCCTTTGTTATGTTCCATGATGAATGTACTCTAGATGATCTGATCATGTTATATTGTAATTTGTTCATAAGAATTCAATGCATTATACAAAAGTTAATCGCCACTATAATCGGATTATCTGTGTATTTTCAACTTCAATTCTCTTGTTTTCCCCTGATTATAGAAATCATTTCATCACTTCACATTGTAATCTTCACTACCTAAATCTATGCAGTATAAATCCGAAGAGATCAACGCTATCATCAAAGAATTCAATGAAGCAGGTCATCTAGCCCCAACTGGTTTATTCCTGGCGGGTGCAAAGTACATGGTGATCCAAGGAGAGGCTGGAGCTGTGATTCGTGGTAAAAAGGTAAACATACTTTTCCATTAGTAGCATCTTACTTTCATTTCTTCTTTCCTACACACAAAGTACAATGCATTAATAGGGAGCTGGAGGGATATGTGTGAAGAAAACAACTCAAGCCATGGTGTTTGGGCTGTATGATGAGCCAGTCGCACCTGGTCAATGCAACATGGTTGTTGAGAGGTTGGGTGATTATCTGTTGGACCAGGCTCTGTAGGGCCCACAAAGGTCTTCTTGTTATTCAAGTACTTATATATATATTATATGTTTTGTGTCTATACTCTATACTCTCTTTCATAAATTGGGATACATGGTTTTTTTTTTTTGGAGTTGTGATGTGATGTTATTATGTGTATCTTTGCAATGACTCGAAAAGGTTGAATAACTTGTTACTCCATACCGAAAAGAAGGCTTATTGTGTGTATAAGAGAAATTTCATAGTAAACATTGTTTGTTTGTTTGTTTGTTTTTTTGGTAATTGTGGATTGCTTTTTTTGTTTGTTAATTAGTTTTTGGTGAGTATAAAATTGGTTGATAGTTTTGAAAAAATTAAAATTAAATGAAACAAACTAAACTAAAGGGCTTATAGCCAGTCACGGGTTGTTCTCTCTCTCTCTCTCTCCTTGAGGTCGATGGTTCAAGTCTCATCTACGTCATAGATGGATTTAGGCGTAGTTTAGGAGTAGATGAATATATGTGATTGGATGTTGTTTTGATGCTAGATGTGCTTGTGATGCTAGGTGTTCTTGCAATGTTAGATGTTGATGTCATTCCATATTAATGTTATTTACATATAATGCTTATATATGATTTTACAGAGTCTAAAACTACATGAAACACCAAGCTTTTTGACATAATATTATGATGTCTCAGATGGAGAAGTTGAAGTTGGAGATATTCGCCATTAAGAAAACATGTCAAAAAATCCCATTTTTTGCAACAAGATTATATGACATTGAAACCTTTGTTAAATCGGGAAAAAAAAATTAGCAAACACAACATTTTAGGTAAAAGGACTTGAACATATTGTTTTAACGAAAAAAATATAAGATTCCTTCTGAAAAAAGTATAGATTGCATAAAAGTCACTATGTTTTCATTTATTCTATTTTGACATACGTATTTTTTTTCAATTAAGTCACTAATTTTTTCAATTTGTTTCAACATTGACAATGTACATGGTCACCCGGTTGCCAACGCCAACTGACATGACATTCTTTGATGATATGAAATGTTGATGTGTCACTATTTGGTGACATCACATTCTAGGTGTCAAAATCGAAAAGAACTAAAATGTGACTTTTGTGCAATTTGGTATCATCATAAAAATAATGAAAATTCCAACAAAACAAATGATAAATATGCCTTTTAATGTTAGGAAATATACATACCGCTTAGATTAGGTTCTTCTTATGTGTAGTGTGTTGATTGTTACTTTGTGATAATGATGGCTAACTAATCCTTTATGTATGACCCTTTGATGGATCTTGGTTTTCCCACCCCAAAAACTTTTTGGAGTTTACATGAGCTTGAACCATATATTCATATGAGCTTGAACCATATATTCATATGAGCTCAAACCAGGGTTTGACCCTTGTTGCTCTGCATGTAAATAAAAAATCATGTTCAAACGATAATGGTATTTTGTGTTGAAAATATTTTTGTTCAAATTGATTAACTTAACATTTTATATGTTTTGGTTGTTGTATTTATTTATTTATTTATTTATTTTGAACGGTTAGAATGGTAAATGTATTTTGTACTTGCTTTGTTAAGTAGTTGTCTTGAAGGTTGAATATTGTATATGGAGAAACGTGTGGACTGCGGAGCACTAAATACAAAGTTGAGCTGTAGAACACGCAAATCTTTTCTATCTGGGTCGGGTTGTTGACCCGGTGTAACGCCCTATTTCAGATTGTTTCCATTTCAGGGTGGTAATCAAGGATTGGATATTAGCAAGCTCAGGATCCTTGAAGAATTGAGTTTTTGGGCTCATTTGGAGGTGGATGATGGTATTTCGGTAATTTGTCATCTCGGGTTTCTATGGATATAGGATTTTTTTTTCGGGAAATCTTATGTAACATCCCAAAAATCCAGGGTAAAAATTTCATTTTTATTATAGTCAAAACATTAATGAAACTTTATCCAAACATTGAAAAACAATTCAAATAAAACAATTATCAGAGTTTATTCCCAAGATCACATATTGCGGAAAACACGGGTGTATGTGTTGCGATCGTCCCGAGCCTTCTCATTTGAAAACTGGAGTACCTGAAACAAAAACTGAAAACCGTAAGCACAAAGCTTAGTGAGTTCCCCAAATACCACATACCATACATATCCAACGAACCATACATGTCATACATAACCGTAAGCCATACATATTATTCATATACCATAATCAATAAGAGTGTATGTGTCAACCATAGTCTTGCCATTATGCCACGAGTCGCCTCGTGGTCTTTCTTGCCAGGTTGGGAGCCACAACCCTGGGTCTTACAGACAAGTGCCAGGAGCCACCTACGGGTCTTCCATGCAAGCATCACAAAGACAACTAACATACAGTCTACACTACTTAACTAATTAACTGCCAGAGTTCAGACTATGTTCTTGCATACAATGTGCCAGGAGCCGCCTCCTGGTCTTTCATACATAATGCCAAGGGATAACCCCTGGGTCTTCCTACAATACATAAACCAAATGGGCCGGCATTGGTGCCTTCGACCCATACAATAGTGAGGAGACTCACCTCGAATGCAAAAACTCCCTGAAAGAAATCCCTAGCTGCTGCCCTGACGACGCCTCCGAACTATCATATCAAAATAACACCAAATAAACAATTGGATTCCATTCCAAGGCTACCCCTGACCCCAACAAGAACCAAAGCTGACGCCCAACACCAAAAGATCCACAAAGGCCCACTAATGGCCCAATTTTCCAAATTGGGCCCAGTCCCATATGGGCCTCATCCTAAGCCCATAATTCCCTCAGTTACAATTCAGATTACCACGAGTACCCCTTGGGACAAACTTGCTCAAAGACAATAATCAAAAGTCAATGTCAACGGTCCAAGTTGACTCAACTCGTCGAGTTGTCCTTTAACTCGTCGAGTTCCTTCATTAGTCTGCAAAGATCGGGCAAAACCCAATCAACTCGCCGAGTTCACCCATGAACTCGTCGAGTTCGCTAGAAATCCAACATCTTAATTCATTAAGCTGATCTTATCGAAACTGGGCTTCACAACTTAGATCTTAACTGAAAATGGCCTCAAGAAGGGTAAAGTTTCTAACTTTACCCCTAAGAACCACCAAAATGGGTTCAAAACCCAAACCCTAAAATCAAAAGGGTAAGGACTTAATCATTAAGCACTTAATCAACAAGGATACAACTCCAAAATGCAGACCTGACCACATAAGGCTAGATGTCCATGTAAAGTTTCCAACTTTACACTTATCCATGACTAGAAGAAGCTCAAAATCATAAAAGAGGCCAAAAGAAGGACTTAATGAATGCATGAAGCTCTAGGACCATAAAGTTGGCACCTTTATGCCAAAAGAGCTCATGAAGATCATAGATATGAAAAGGATAAACACTTGGGACTTCTACTTCCCCAACAACCACCCATCCATGGCTAAAAGCATACAAATGAACCCAAGAAGATATCTAAGCCAAACATAAGCAAGGTTAGAACTTTATACCAGAAATATGCTGGAAATGGTGCAAAGAATCCAGATTTGAAGGCTCCTACTTGAATCACCACCTTGCACCAAGCTTCCCTTCCTTTAATGAGCTTCAAACACACCAAAACACACTCATAATAAGCTCACAACACTTAAGGAGGCTCTAAGGTTTCGAGATTAGGGTTAGAGGCTATGAAGGCTGGAAATGAGGCCACAACCTGGGACTTAAGGTTTTTAAATAGGGTGCAAAACCCCAAAATTAGGGTTTCCTTTTGAGTGGACAACTCGTCGAGTTTCCTCATTAAACTTCACGGCCAAGCATCTTCTACTCGCCCGAGTTGAGGCTCTTCAACTCGTCGAGTAGACCCATTAATTCTCATGATTCTTCTTCTTCAAAACGCCGAGTTAGCTCCTCCAACTCGCCGAGTTCAACTCGAAACTGACATAATTCCATAATTAACCTTCTAGATTAAGGGTGTTACATCTTAAAGAAAGTATGAGTTATTATAAGTGTAGAGCATCTCGTAACCTTTTCGTGGATATAAGAATTGCCGGAATCGGGTTTATAACAAAGGAGTTATGGCCTTCGAAAGGTTGCAAGGTTTAAGACAAAACCCTAGTACGTGGGGCGTACATAGGGAGTACACGGGGCATACTAAGGAAAATGTGAGTACGTTGGGCGTACCTCAGTGTACATTGGGCGTACGTAGGTGATGGATCGCGGGCTTTAAGAGGAGTACGCTAAGCGTGCTAGGAGTACGCGAAGCGTACTGCAGAATCATGCGAACCCTATTTTAGGGCTTTGGACCCTATTTAAGCTCATTTTCTCATAACATAACCCTAATATCTTCAGCCTCCACCCCTCTAAACCCTAGAAATCGACCCTTAGTCCCATTTTAGTGATTCTTAAGCTTGGTATGTGCTTGATGGGTGTCTTGAGAAGAAGAAGAAGTAGAAGAAGAGAATCATGTGGAGTTGTGGTTTGAGCTTCTAGATCCAGGAGTACCTTTCCATTTGCAAGCCTCCAAAGGTAAAAAAGCTTTGACCTTGATAATCTTTGTGTTTGGATCTATTTCATGGTGTTCTTTGGCATTGTTAAGTCATTTGGTGAAAATGTGAGCTTTTGATCTACTCCAGAAGTAGTGAATGTTAGATCTAAGCCCCACCCAGGTCCCTTGTTCATAAAAATTGGAACTTTATGAAAGGTTTTGGTCCATGCATGTATTAAGCTCTTAATTAGTCCATCCTTTAAGTATTGAGTCTCATTAAGTTGTGCTTGTGAGTAAAGTTGGAAACTTTACTGGTTAAGACATTGGTTAGGGACCAAATCTAGGTGTTGGACATCTTGACTTAACCTATTTAGAGCAAAGAAAGGGTTTTTGGACTTCTAACTAGTACGTTGGGCGTACGAGGGGGTACGCTTAGCGTAATACGAAGATTGTGCATCAGGATGTTGTACATTGCACTTTGTGGTCGAATACGCGGGGCGTACGTCTTTAGTATGCTGGGCGTACTCCCCAGAAGGGCGTTTTGGGCTTTTGAGGTTTGGTCCATTGTTGGGTTTTCATAGTTTGGGCCTTGTTGGACCATTAGATTCTTTTTGGGCTTCTGGTTGGTATCTTTTGGGCCCTTTTTGGATGTTAGGCCAATAAAGGGGTTTTAGGGGGCCCAATTTGGAAAATTGGGTCATAAGTGGGCTTTGGGTGATTATTTGGTTGGTGGGCCTTTTGATTGAGAGTTTGGGCCTTAGTCTTGGACTAAAATAGGTGAGGGGTAAAATGGTCTGTTTACCCCATATATGGATTATTGGTTTTGGAGTTTGGAACCCAATTGTTAATTGGGTGTTATTTGTTTGATAGTGCGGGTTCATAGCGGCTCTGCAGTCAGAGAGTATCCGTGGCGTTCAGCTATGTGAGGTGAGTCTTCTCACTATATCCATGGGTCGAAGGCACCAATGCCGACCCATTACTTGTTATGTGGAATGCTAGTTGTCTCTGTGATACTTGCATGGAAGACCCCGGGGGTAGCCCGTGGCACTCGGATACCAGACCATGGGGGGAGCCCATGGCATTCCAGGTAAAGACCATGGGGGAGCCCATGGAACTTGGATATCAGACCATGGGGGGAGCCCATGATGTTCCAGGTAAAGACCATGGGGGGAAGCCCATGACAACTATATGTATTTTGTATGATATTGTGTGGTTGTATGTTATGCGGTATTTTGGGGAACTCACTAAGCTTTGTGCTTACGGTTTTCGGTTTATGTTTCAGGTACTTCGGTTTTCAACTGGAAGGGCTCGGGATGATTGCAGAGCACAGACCATAAGTTTCCTTATTCTGTGATTTACTCTTATTTGATGATGTTTTGTTAAATCTGAATTTCCTTGGTTTTATGGAAATAGTTTGTACGAATTATTTATTTAATCTAAAAACAAAAAATTTTATGTCATGATTTTCGGGACGTTACACCCGTTGTACTTAAGCTTTCCAGCTGTGATAGATTGTTCATTCGAGTAATCTTCATCTTACATTTCTACGAGTTGTTCTCTCATTCTCTTCGTCTCTAGATTAGGGTTTTACATTGTTCTCAGAGTAGAGTAGGTTTTGTGTAGTGAGTTTTGTGTTGTAAGTTCATGAAAACCTTTTGTTTCTTAATCTTCAAATGATATAAGAAACATTGATGTTGGGAATATTCGTTTCTTTATTTTTGAAACATGGTATCAGAGCGATCGGGCTCCGATCGTGTTCTCCGACTATCAACGGTGTTACGGTTACTTGTATGACTCAAAAGGCATTTTCGTTTTCTCTTTTCCTTGTTAGATCCTTGTTGATCTTCTTCGTTTGTGTTTAGATCCTAGTAGATCATAGATCGGTTAACCTAAAGGTTTCCTGTTGAAATATCTAGTTCGTTGACTTCGTTTGTGAACATCTAGGGTTCTTGTTTCGATCTAGGGTTTTCTGTGTTTATTATCCCTAAATCGAAGCGATATCTTCTTTTTTTAAGATTTTGGTACAACGAGGTTGTTAGATGCATTTTACATGCATCTTTTAGCACGATTTTCTCGGTATTTCATTATAAAAAGCTAACTAACTCCCGATTGTTCTTATGTATTGTGTGTTTCATGATTATTTTGTAGAATGCCCATACTGCTCAGTTTTGTTATGATTTTCAGGGCAATTTGGAGCACATGGATGATTATGCGAGTTCGGGAAGCGTTATGTTGGTGATTTGTTATCATCAATATTATTTAAGTGTAATGGGATTACTTTGTTGACAAAAAGTGATCTTGATAAATATTAAACAAGTAAGGAAGGTGTGGTGTACACACTTGTTTAAGTTTGATCAAGTTTCAAAGTACACTATCATTTAGGGGCGAAGCCTCTAAACGAACAGGGGTCCGGGGGCAGCGCCCCTGGGAGCGGGGTCCAAGGGGCGGCAGCCCCTGGCGGGGTCCAAGGGGCAGAGCCCCTGGCTGGGGTCGAGCTGTATTAAAAATGCATCAGAAAATCGGATTTTCAGAGACTTGACCATTATTTGACCCTTATCCAAACTTTCGTTTTTATGTCAGTTTTTATAGTTTTATGACAGTTTGAAACTGTCATATAACAGTTTGAAACTATCATATGACAGTTTTCAGACAAAGATCATAAATTCGGTTTTGGTCTCATTTCTGGTACATACGAAACTATCATCACTTTCTAAGTTCTTGTCTCTCCGAGTCTTATCCGATTAAAGAATATTGGGAGTACCACCCAAATGCTTTAATCTGAAAGTGTTTAACACAATTCTCAAAATTCCAAGCCTTTTTATAACCCCGAAATTCTAACAAAGATTAAAGCATTTATGTGATCATGGCAAGTGGTGATTTTGTGAAGGAAATGACAAGTAAGTTTGAAAAACTGAACAAGTTTGAAGGGCAAGATTTTCGTAGATGGCAGAAGAAGATGAAGTTTCTCCTTACCACTCTGAAAGTGGTGTATGTTCTGAGTACACCCATGTAACGACCCAAAATTCAAGCCAAAAATTTCATTTTTAAATAAGTTATTATAAAACCATAAGTATAAAAACATCTGTAATATCATCTCACGTCAAAACTAAAGTGTCAGTAATCGAAACATGTTATCATGAAATAATATCAGAGTGTAATCCCAAAGATCTCATGTGCGGAAAACATGGTGTGATGCGCTGCGATTGAGCCGGCTCCTTTCCTTTGAAAACGAAGTACCTGAAACCAAAACTAAAAACCGTAAGCACGAAGCTTAGTGAGTTCCCCAGAGCATACCCCACACAATCCAAATAACCACATAATCCATATCAGCTATAACAGCTACATAAATCGTAACAATCTCATAAGCATGCATATACACATATAAAGATGCCATGGAAACCCTCCAATGTCTTATTCACATACTCACGTAAATCATATCAACTACACTAGCCATGCATATAAACATATAGGGATGCCCTGGAAACCCTCCAGGGTCTTACACCGGGTGCCATGGGAACCCCCACATGGTCTTAGCCCAATGCCTCGGGAACCCCCGAGGTCTTTGACCTAGGATGCCAAGGAAACCCTCCAAGGTCTTACACCTAAGTGCCTCGGGAACCCCCCCCCCCCCCCCCCCGAGGTGTTGACCTAGGATGCCAAGGAAACCATCCAAGGTCTTACACCTAAGTGCCCCGGGAACCCCCCGAGGTCTTCCATGCAAGTATCACAAAGGCCACTAACATATCACGTACCATAAAATCAATTAACATACTACAAAATCACTAGCATACTTCCTATCACATAACCAGCTAACATGCAACATAATACAACTTCAACTAGTGTATCACATATCATAAAATGGGCCGACATTGGTGCCTTAGACCCATTGGTATGGTGAGGAGACTCACCTGGCACTGCTGAAGTCCCGCAGATAAAACCCCAGTGCTGGTTGACAGGTTCCCGAACTGTCAACATCAAACAATTCCCAATTAATAGTTGGTTCCCAATGCATAACCACAACTCCATACTTGGGGTAAAAGACTACTTTACCCTAACTTAGCTTTATTCATTCCAAGGCCCAATCCAAAGGCCCAAAAGTCAAACCATGGACCAAAGCCCAACATATGGCCCAATTTTCCAAATTGGGCCCCACCTTTACATGGTCTCATTTAAAGGCCCGACCATTTAGTCCAGTCCAAACATTTGGCACTCTAATGGCCCAATATCATATAATCATTAAGGCCCAAACTATGGCCCATCTATGGCCCAATTTTCCAAATAGGGCCCAAACCTCTTACATGGAACTTACATCAAAGCCCATTAATTATTCTAATCCATTTGCTTGATCTTGGATGGCCCATTAATAATCCAATCATCAAGGCCCAATAAAAAGGCCCAACAATAAACCCAAGTGAAATTAGGGTTTCTCATAAAATGACGATTAGGGTTAAGTGTTTCTCACTTAACCCATTAAGGACTTAATTCATTAAGTCCATAATTCTTATAATTAAATCATATGGTGTGATTGGGCTTAATACACAATTCCATTCCAATGACCCAAATGTGGGTCCTGATAAGTCCAAGCCCATAAATCCAATATCAGGGTTTTCTAAACCCTAATTAGGGTTTCCAACCCCATCTTAGCCCACTAGGCCCAATAGCTAGGTCTTTTGATCAATTAAGGTTCATTAGACCCATTAGGGTTTCACTATGCCCATTAGTCACATGTTTGGGCTTTTCGGCCATTTAGGGCTTCATTGGGACCACTAGGGTTTATTAGGCCCATTAGGGTTTTACTAGTGGGGCACCACCCACTACCACCTCGGGTGGTGGTGGTCAATGGCGGCTCACGGCGGCGGCCACCACCTTACGGTGGTGGTTTGAGTTTCTTTTCATTATTCTTTTGGTAATTACAATTACATTGCTATAATCCAAAGATAAACACACACACTAACTAACATGCACACACACAACCACCCTAATGGTGGCCGGCAGTGGCTCGTGGCGGCAGCCACCACCTCACGGTGGTGGCGGTGGTTATTCCCGACTTTCCGGCTAGACAAAACGCCCCATACATAAACTAACACACACACCACACGAGATAACACACATTAAAACGGAATCACACACTCACACAATCTCACAGCCACCACCACGGCGGCTGGTGGTGACATGACACAGCAGGAGGAAGTAGAAGCGGCGGCAGGCGGTGGTTTGCATTGACAGCCACCACCTCACGGTGGTGGCGAGTTTCCTTGAGTCTCGGCCTATCAACACACGACCACCTGAGCATGATCGTCGCGAGCCAAACACCAAAGCGCACCCCGACCTCAGCCATCCTCGTGGTGGCGCAAGGCAGTTGAAGAAGAACACCAGCCGCAACAGCCGCCCGGAGTGGCTGCTACGGCGACATTTCGGCGGCAGAAGAAGGTGGAGGAGAGCACGATAGTCCGACCAGTCCACGGGAGCAGCAGGTTGCCGATCATTGCGATTTACAGCCTTGTCGACAGAACATGGCGGAAGAAGAAGAAAGAAACACGGAGAGGTGGCTCAGCAGCGGCACGACAGCGACAGCAGCTCTAGCGGCCGAAGATGGCGGCTCGTTGGTCGGAGAAGCAATGTAACAGTGGCGGTAACACCCTCGCCGGCAGATGGGATGGCCGTTGGTGGTTTCCGATCTCCACGATGATGGTGGTGCGACGCCGGAAGTCAGGAAGGGAAGGTGGCGATCGGTGGAGGGGATATAATGTGGGTTGGCGGCTGCTAAGGGCTCCTAGGGTTAGGGTTCCCCTAAGGGTTATATACCCGGTGCCCCTCTAAACTTAATTCCATAATGACAGGACCAGCCCCTCCTTCCCTCTTTTCTCTCAAAACAAGGCCAATATTTACCATTTAAACTCTGCCCCTTGAATTCCTTTACAAAATAAGTCCGGGTTTTTACTAAACAGCCCCCATCTTCTAAAATCTTTACAAAACTAATCCACAATTTACCTTTTTAAACCCCCAACTCTCAAATGTGACATATTCAGCTTTCCCCTCTCTTTTTCTTCCAAATTAAGTCCCAATAATTACCATGGACCCCCTACCTTCATAAATATTTACAAAATAAGTCTCAAATTTATACTTTAACCCACGAATAATCCCAATAATAACTTTTGGCTCCCAAAACCAACACCTGGCTATATAATTATTGATTTTAGGGCTACGATTCATTCGTTAATTAATTAAATTATTTATTTAATAAACGGGGTGTTACAACCTATGCCAGTCTTACCAGAATCTGTTGAAGACCTTTGGAGGCAACAAGAAGAAGATCAAAGTGGGAAAATGATGGTTACATATGTCGTGGTCATATTCTTAATGGTATGTCTGACTCTCTTTTTGATATCTATCAAAATTTTGAATCTGCAAAAGAACTGTGGGATTCTCTTGAATCCAAGTACATGGGTGAAGATGCTTCTAGTAAGAAGTTTCTTATTAGTAACTTTATGGGTTACAAGATGATTGACTCCAGACCTGTTATGGAACAATTCCATGAAATGTTAAGGATTCTGGGACAGTTTGCTCAACACAATTTGAAAATAGATGAAGCCATTTATGTGGCTGTGATCATTGACAAACTGCCCCCTTCCTGGAAGGATTTTAAACACAATCTGAAACATAACAAAGAGGAATTGACTTTGACTCAACTTGGAAGCCATTTAAGGATTGAAGAGTCCATAAGGACTCAAGAACTTGACAACAATCCTAAAGGCAAGAACCAAGTTGGTTCCTCTTCTGTGAATATGGTGGAAGGAGAAAGTTCAAAGAATCCCAAAAAGTCTAATGGAAAAAGGAAGTTTAAAGGAAAGCATGACAAGTCTTCCAACAAGAAGGCTAAGTTGGTTTGTTGGAACTGTAACAAACCGGTTCACTTCAAGAAAGATTGTCGTCTTCGCAAAGTGAACAAGGATGGTGCTGGACCAAGTGGATCCAAGGATCCAGAAAAGCAACAAGGTCAGATTTCTGTTTCCTTGCAGAATTCTAAATATGTTCAGAATTATATTTTTGTGATTTCTGAAGCATTTTATGTGCATGATGATAATGTTGCATGGTGGGTTGATTCGGGAGCAACAAGTCATGTTTGCAAAGATCTATATTGGTTCAAGGACTTTCAACCAATTGAAGATGGATCTGTTGTGAAGATGGGAAATGTTGCAACTGAACCAATCAAGGACATAGGATCTGTTTTACTTATTTTTACTTCTAGAAAATGTTTGTGTTTGAACAATGTTTTATATGTTCCAGGGATTCGTAAGAAGCTTGTGTCTGAAATTGTATTAAATAATTGTGGTTACAAACAAGTGTTAGAAAGTGACAAGTATATATTGTCAAGACATGGTTCTTTTATAGGATTTGGCTATGTATGTAATGGAATGATTAGGCTTAATATTAATTATCCTTCTATTGATAATTCTGTTTGCTACTTCATCTGGTAATAAAGCCTCTACCTTGTTCATTTTCCTACTAGATCTTCATATATGCTTGTTTTGCCATTTTGGGACATTTCAAGGTCCAAACTCGAGATTGGAGCTCCCTCAGGGAAGTGAGCTATAGATCTGGACATCATTGAGCCCCAGGAGCTGAAAGTAGCTACCTTTATGCAAAGCAAGGCCTTGTTCCAAACCCTAGGTTCCCGTTTCTAGCTTATTTTGGTGTTTTAGCTTCATACCTCTATGCATGTACGTAAAGTTGGCAACTTTACGTGTTATATCGGCCCTAGAAGCTCATATCTATGAATTGGTTGCACTGGAATCGATTAGAATCAACTGTTTAGTGAGGACATGCATAGGACTCGACGAGTTGTTCTTGGACTGGGCGAGTCGGAGCGCAAACTCCTGATTTCTCCGATTTTAGAGTTGTGAGTTGAATCAGCGAGTGGAAGAAGACTCAGTGAGTTAGAACAAGGATCTGGAGGTAGAGGGACTCGGCGATTCTACGTCCCGACTCGACGAGTCGAGTCGCGAGTTAGAGATGTGTGAGTCCGGGAACTCGGCGAGTTCATAGTAGGACTCGGCGAGTAGAGTCAACCAGGAAGTTGACTTTGACCAGGGGTAAAATAGTCATTTTACCCTGAAAACAGTTATCAGTATCTGATTTAGTGTTTATGGGATTGTAGCCGGGGAGTTCCGGAGCAGCAGTCAACCGGTTTCAGATTTAGCATCTCAGCAGCCAGCGTTACGAGGTGAGTTTCCTTCTAGTAGGAACGGGTCTACGGCCACAATGTCGGCCCGTTTAGTCAGCAGTAGTTCCGGACTTCGGTCCGATGCAGTAGTTCAGTGTGCTTGATGTCTTTGTGATTCAAGCATGTCTTTGTGTTATGTGTTCCGGACTTCGGTCCGATGTAGTATGCAGTATATGTGTTTATGCTAGTAGTTATGATTATGCTATGCTATGTTCAGTCAGTTCCGAACTTCGGTCCGATGCAGAGGGCAAGGCCCTGGTTAGTTCCGGACTACGGTCTGATGCAGAGGGCAAGGCCCTGGTTAGTTCCGGACTACGGTCCGATGCAGAGGGCAAGGCCCTGGTTAGTTCCGGACTTCGGTCCGATGCAGTTTCCGGACTTCGGTCCGATGCAGTTTCCGGACTTCGGTCTGATGCAGTGGGCAAGGCCCAGTAGTTGCTTTATATGTTATTGTATGGTATGTGGTAGATTGGGGGAGCTCACTAAGCTTTGTGCTTACAGTTTTAGTTTTTGGTTTCAGGTACTTCCGCTAGTAAGGGGAAGAGCTCGGGATGATGGCATGGCACACACCACAACTTCAGTTTATCCTGGGAGTTTTATTCGGATATTTTGATATGTTTTGACATCAGTTGATTTTGCTAAATTTATTATGACATTTTGAGACGCTTGATCCATGGATTTATCTTTTAATATTTGATATTATGGTTTAGTAAAGTTTTCAAACGAAAATTTTTGGGTTGTATTTTTGGGATGTTACAAGTTGGTATCAGAGCCTTGGTTTGAGGGATTCAGGCACACTTTCGGGTATGACTGGACTCAAACTAAGGAAATGGTAAAAGATTTTCAAAAGAAAAATGTTTTCGAAATAATTTTTGAAAAAAAAAAGAAACTTAAAAAGAAAAGAGTTTTGAGAAAAAGAAAAGGGTGTGGTGCATGCGATCAGCCGAGCTCAAGTAAGTACTCCCAAATTACCCATACAAGTTTATGTTATAATTATCAGTTCCAGTTTCAGTAGAACAACATGCTAGAATAGGACTAAGGATCTAGGAGGATGCCTTATGTGTCTGTTATATGTGTTTCATCTTATTGAGAATTGCATGCTAGTATTGAGTAAACAACAGTAGGATAGCCTGTTTAGGTTATGCCTGATAGTATGAGCTTAGCATTGTATGCTAGTACAATTTCTCGTTATGAGGATAGATTTGCTTGAGTAGTTTCCTGTGTTCGAATGCTGCTTGTTTCGTGCTTTATAGGACTCGGAGTGATGGGAGTTAGCCATTAGGTGAATACGTCATGTCACATGTGATCAGGGTTGAATAATCTCAGAGTGTTGGATTTGGCCCTATTGCGCAGCTCTCGTTTGAGTCTAATTGTTGTAGGGACGAGTCTTTTACTCGAAGGATTATATGAGCCTCGTCACATGTGATGGTATTCAGGTGATGGCTAATTGGCATTACAAGGAGGCCTTCAGCAGCTGAGGACTGGATTGGGTGGAGTCAGAGATTTCCCTAGGGCAAGCCTAGGATGAGAGTAGCAGAGATCAGTAGCAGTAGAAGTGACTTGGTGGAGTCGAGCCAGTACTTGAGGAAAGTACGGATAGATGTGGAAGGTAGTATGGGCCCGTACTACTGAAAGCAAAGGATCTGTATTTGAATCGAGGAAGGCTGAGATGAGACCAGGAAACTTGTAGTAGTAGCGATCCCTCGAGATATATCAGTGTTTCTGACGTTTGTCATGATGTGTTTTCAGAATGGTGGTTTTACGCCCTAGGCCAGCAGTCGACAGTTCAGGAGCCGGCGAGGGATCAGGATCAGGCTCGGGGGCCGAGCATCTAGATGAGCAGACCAGGGAGTTCCTCTCTTTAGAGGTTACTCGCACCATACTTGAGCAGACTCCTGTGATCTTCGGTTCGATCAAGGAGGGTATTTTAGAGCTGATGGACGAGAGGTTGAGCACCTTCCGTGCTGAGGTGGCGGCCATGATGGGGCTGCGCACTCTCACCTTCAGGAAGTTCCGGGCTTGTGGAGCTCTAGACTACCATGGGGCGCGGGATCCCATTGCGAGTACCAGGTGGGTGGCGGATGTCGCCAATGCGTTCCGCACCAGCAGATGTCCCGAGGGGGACAAGGTCAGACTAGCATCCTGTCTTCTGAAGGACAGGGCATGAGATTGGTGGGAGGAGATCGGGCATGTCATCGGGGATGACGCAGCTCTTGATGCGATGACTTGGGCTGATTTTACTACCAGGTTCAGAGCCGAGTTTGCACCGGTTATTGAGGTGCAGCAGTTAGCCAGGGAGTTTCAGGATCTCACCCAGACTACAGAGACAGTGGCGAAGATTACCGCCAAGTTCAGGGAGAGGGCTCTTCTCGTTCCTCAGTACGCAGCTGATGAGGAAATGAAGAAGGCCCGTTATCATGAGATGTTGCGGAGTGATATATGCCCGTTTGTGAGCTGGTCCAGCTGTAAAACGCTGGATGATATGATTGCGAGGGCTCGTGAGAGAGAGATAGATTTGGAGATGGAGAAGAAGAAGAAGAGGAAGCCAGAGGCGGCATCTGGCACAGGGAGTTCGGGCAAAAAGCCCAAGGTATCAGATCACAGATCTAGAGGACAGCAGAGCCACAGTCGGTCTGGCAAGTGTGGGAGATTTCACGATGGGGCGTGCAAGGCAGGTAGTGCCGGTTGCTATAAGTGCCGCCGGACCGGGCATATGAATAGAGATTGTACAACTACTACCACCACCACCACCACAGCAGCTGATCTGATTTGCTTCCATTGCAATCAGAGGGGACATAAAAAGTCCCAGTGCCCGAGTTTAGGAACAGCAGGGAAGGTGGAAGCACCTGCCCCTGCTACTTTGAGGATTACAGACGGCCGTCAGGGCCAGGGTAAGGCGCCAGTGGCGAAGAGTAGAGCTTTTCAGATGACAGCAGAGGAGGCACGAGCGACTCCTGATGTGGTGACGGGGTCATTCTTAGTGAACGACATTTCAGCTACAGTATTGTTTGACTCAGGGGCTACCCGATCATTTGTTTCCCTTGCGCTTAGCAAGAGGTTTAGCAGAGCTCCGGGGGAGCTGGATTGCCCACTTGAGGTTGAGATAGCTGATGACAGGACCGTCAGGGTCGCGAGAGTACATAGGGCGTGTTCGCTGCAGTTATTTGATGAGCAGTTTTCAGTGGACTTGGTTCCCATTCCCCTGCGAGGGAATAAGGTTATAGTGGGTATGGATTGGCTGAGCCCCAATGGGGCAATGATTGATTGTGAACTGCAGTTAGTGAGGGTTCGCACTCCTAGTGGGGGAGAGTTAGTGATTCAGGGCGAGAGGCCACAACGCGGACCGATTCTGTGTTCAGCAGCGAGAGCGAGGCGCTACGTTCAGCAGGGTTGCACAGGGTACGTCCGCTATGTCATAGATGCCCGGGAGAAGGGTAAGGCGACAGTTGACGATGTGCCAGTAGTACGAGAGTACCTAGACGTATTCCCAGAGGATTTTCCTGGAATACCTCCGGAGAGACAGGTCGAGTTTCGGATTGATCTGGTTCCTGGTGCGGCTCCGATAGCCAAGGCACCGTATCGGTTGGCTCCTCCAGAGATGCAGGAGTTGTCTACACAGCTGCAGGAGCTGCTAGACAAGGGTTTCATCAGGCCGAGTAGTTCACCATGGGGAGCCCCGATCCTATTCGTAAGGAAGAAGGATGGGTCGCACCGTATGTGCATAGATTACCGGGAGCTGAATAAGGTAACGGTGAAGAACCGTTACCCACTCCCGAGGATAGATGACTTGTTTGACAAGCTTCAAGGAGCATCTTGGTTCTCCAATATTGATCTGCGGTCAGGGTATCACCAGATGCGGGTCAGGGATGAGGATGTGCAGAAGACCGCTTTTAGGACCTGCTATGGTCATTATGAGTTTGTGGTGATGTCGTTCGGGCTCACCAACGCTCCAGCCGTATTCATGGATCTCATGAATCGTGTATGCAGACCGATGCTGGATCGATCAGTGATAGTGTTCATTGATGACATCTTGGCTTATTCCAAGACTCAGGAGCAGCACGAGGAGCACCTGAAGGAGGTGCTAGAGACACTGAGGAGGGAGAAACTTTTCGCAAAGTTCTCCAAGTGCGAGTTCTGGTTGCGAGAGGTGCAGTTCCTTGGACACCTCGTCAACCAGAAGGGTATACTAGTAGATCCGGCCAAGATAGAGGCCGTGATGTAGTGGGAGGTCCCGAGGTCTCCATCTGAGATTCGGAGCTTCCTAGGATTGGCAGGGTACTATAGGAGATTCATCCAGGATTTCTCCAAGATTGCAGTTCCACTCACCCGACTGACCAAGAAGTCGGTGGTGTTCCGCTGGGGGCCTAAGCAGCAGGCAACATTTGAGACCCTCAAACAGAGATTGTGCGAGGCGCCGATTCTTACCCTGCCAGAGGGAGTAGAGGATTTTGTAGTTTACTGTGATGCTTCGATCACAGGTATGGGAGCAGTGTTGATGCAGCGAGGGCATGTGATAGCTTATGCCTCTAGACAGTTGAAGCCTCACGAGGTTAACTATCCGACGCACGATTTAGAGCTGGGGGCAGTGGTGTTCGCCCTCAAGATTTGGAGACATTACCTATATGGGGTCCGTTGTATCATTTACACGGATCACAAGAGTTTGAGGTACCTCATGGATCAGCTGAATCTGAACATGAGGCATCGCCGGTGGTTAGACGTGGTAAAGGATTATGACTGTGAGATCCTTTATCATCCGGGCAAGGCCAACGTAGTGGCCGACGCCCTGAGCCGCAAGGCGGTAGCAGCCCCGATCAGGGATGTATGTCTGAGGATGACAGTGATTACTCCATTGTTGGAGCAGATCAGAGAGGCATAAGTTGAGGGCCTGAAGGAGGAGAGGCAGAAGTGTGAGAGGATTGTGGGCCGAGTAACTTCCTTTGACTATGACAGTCGAGGATTGTTGACCCTTCATGGGAGAATATGGGTACCGTACTGGGGCGGAGTACGACAGGTGTTGATGGACGAGGCGAAGATGTGTAGAGATCTTCGACCCGACTATTGGTGGCCCTGCATGAAGCGGGACGTAGCTTGGTACGTGGAGAGATGCCTGACCTGCAGGAAGGTCAAGGCAGAGCATCAGAGACCCCACGGCAAGATGCAACCGTTAGACATTCCCGTGTAGAAATGGGAGGATATCACTATGGATTTCATCACTAAGCTTCCCAGGACCGCACGTGGAGTTGATTCGATTTGGGTCATAGTGGATCGGCTGACCAAGAGCGTGCATTTCATACTTATATAGGAGAGCATATCGGCCGAGAAGCTAGCCGATATTTATGTGCGCGAGGTAGTGGCACGGCATGGAGTGCCTGTATCAGTAGTATCAGATCGGGACGTTCGGTTATCTTCCAGGTTTTGGAAGCGGTTTCATGACGAGATGGGGACTCGTCTTCACTTCAGCACCGCTTTCCACCCTCAGACGGACGGGCAGAGTGAGAGGACGATTCAGACTCTCGAGGACATGTTACGGGCATGTGTTCTAGATTTTGGTGACAGTTGGGATACGTATCTTCCATTAGCGGAATTTTCGTATAACAACAGTTACCACGCTAGTATTGACCGCCCTCCTTTTGAGATGCTTTACGGGAGGAAGTGTAGGACCCCGATTTGTTGGGGCGAGGTCGGTCAGAGGGTCATCGGGAGCACTGAGGTGGTGCTCATGACCACAGAGTTGATCCAGCAGGTCCGTAGCAGACTGCACACTGCGCAGAGTCGGCAGAAGAGTTACGCCGATAGGAGGCGTTCGGACTTGGAGTTTCAGGTGGACGATATGGTCCTCTTGAAAGTGTCACCATGGAAGGGTGTTATCAGATTTCGAAAGAGGGGCAAGCTGGGCCCCAGATTCATTGGTCCGTTTAGGGTTTCGGTCCGGGTGGGTCGGGTTGCTTATCGGTTAGATCTTCCAGCAGAGCTCAGCCAGATCCACAACACGTTCCATGTTTCTCAGTTGCGAAAGTGCTTAGTGGATGATTCAGCAGTGGTACCCCTGGAGGACATTCAGGTTGACGATAGCCTGAACTATATCGAGAGACCAGTGGCGATTCTAGATCGCAAGGTGAAAAAGCTGAGGAACAAGTCAGTAGAGTTAGTTAAGGTGCAGTGGCAGCACCGCAAGGGTTCAGAGTGGAGGTGGGATCCCGAGGAAGAGATGAGGGAGCACTACCCAGAGTTCTTTCCAGAGACAGCAGACTTCGAGGACGAAGTCTAAGATAAGTGGGGGAGAATTGTAACGCCCCGTTCCTGGTACGTATTAATTTATTAAATGTCTTTTATAAAGAGCTACTCGGCGAGTAGTAGCCCTAACTCGTCGAGTAGATGCCAGGTTGGACGCGGGTTTTAAGTGATCTACTCGGCGAGTCCGCACCTGGACTCGACGAGTAGGCCAGTCTGGATGAAACCCTAATCCTTAGGGTTTGTACCCTATTTAAACGTCCTTATAGCCCCCATCCCAGCCTCCGGCACCCTTAGAGCGTTTCCCCCTCAAAACCCTAGCCTCCATTGGTGAGTTTGAGTGATTCCTTCTTGATTTTGAGTGTTTTGGTGTATTCTTGGAAGTGTAGAAGAGAAGGAAAGAGAGAAGGTGCAAAGGAGAAGAAGGAGATCTAGAAGCTAGCTTCCATTTGCTACTTCATCTGGTAATAAAGCCTCTACCTTGTTCATTTTCCTAGTAGATCTTCATATATGCTTGTTTTGCCATTTTGGGACATTTCAAGGTCCAAACTCGAGATTGGAGCTCCCTTAGGGAAGTGAGTTATAGATCTGGACATCATTGAGCCCCAGGAGCTCAAAGTAGCTACCTTTATGCAAAGCAAGGCCTTGTTCCAAACCCTAGGTTCCCATTTCTAGCTTATTTTGGTGTTTTAGCTTCATACCTCTATGCATGTACGTAAAATTGGCAACTTTATGTGTTATATCGGCCCTAGAAGCTCATATCTATGAATTAGATGCACTGGAATCGATTAGAATCAACTATTTAGTGAGGACATGCATAGGACTCGACGAGTTGTTCTTGGACTCGGCGAGTCGGAGCGCAAACTCCTTATTTCTCCGATTTTAGAGTTGTGAGTTGAATCAGCGAGTGGAAGAGGACTCAGTGAGTTAGAACAAGGATCTGGAGGTAGAGGGACTCGGTGAGTCTACGTCCCGACTCGGCGAGTCGAGTCGCGAGTTTGAGATGTGTGAGTCCGGGAACTCGGCGAGTTTATAGTAGGACTCGCTGAGTAGAGTCAACCAGGAAGTTGGCTTTGACCAGGAAGTTGACTTTGAGCAGGAAGTTGACTTTGACCAGGGGTAAAATAGTCATTTTACCCTGAAAAACAGTTATCAGTATCTGATTTAGAGTTTATGGGATTGTAGCCGGGGAGTTCCGGAGCAGCAGTCAGCCAGTTTCAGATTTACCATCTCAGCAGCCAGCGTTACGAGGTGAGTTTCCTTCCAGTAGGAACGGGTTTACGGCCACAATGCCGACCCTTTTAGTCAGCAGTAGTTCCGGACTTCGGTCCGATGCAGTAGTTCAGTGTGCTTGATGTCTTTGTGATTCAAGCATGTCTTTGTGTTATGTGTTCCGGACTTTGGTCCGATGTAGTATGCAGTATATGTGTTTATGCTAGTAGTTATGATTATGCTATGTTATGTTCAGTCAGTTCCGGACTTCGGTCCGATGCAGAGGGCAAGGCCCTGGTTAGTTCCGGACTACGGTCCGATGCAGTTTCCGGACTACGGTCCGATGCAGAGGGAAAGGCCCTGGTTAGTTCCGGACTACGGTCCGATGCAGAAGGCAAGGCCCTGGTTAGTTCCGGACTTCGGTCCGATGCAGTTTCCGGACTTCGGTCCGATGCAGTTTCCGGACTTCGGTCTGATGCAGTGGGCAAGGCCCAGTAGTTGCTTTATATAATCTATTGTATGGTATGTGGTAGATTGGGGGAGCTCACTAAGCTTTGTGCTTACAGTTTCAGTTTTTGGTTTCAGGTACTTCCGCTAGTAAGGGGAAGAGCTCGGGATGATGGCATGGCACACACCACAGCTTCAGTTTATCCTGGGAGTTTTATTCGGATATTTTGATATGTTTTGACATCAGTTGATTTTGATAAATTTATTATGACATTTTGAGACGCATGATCCATGGATTTATCTTTTAATATTTGATATTATGGTTTAGTAAAGTTTTCAAACGAAAATTTTTGGGTTGTATTTTTGAGATGTGACAGAGGCAATATTAATTGCATGTTACATCTTGAACAGAACTCCAAATAAAAGGAGTAAGAATACTCCTTATGAACTTTGGTGTAAAAAGGTACCAAATTTGAGTTATCTCAAAGTTTGGGGTTGTAGAGCAGTTTTAAGGCTCACTGAACCCAAAAGGAAAATATTGGGTGAGAGAGGTGTAGATTGTATCTTTATTGGATATGCTGAGCAATCCAAAGCTTATAGATTCTATGTTTTAGAATCTAATGACTCTGTGTCTGTGAACATTGTTATAGAGTCAAGAGATGCTATCTTTGATGAAGAAAGATTTACATCTATACCTAGACCAAGGGACATGATTCAACAATCTTTCAGAAAGAACACAACTCAAGCTGGAGATGATTCTGGTGGTACAAGTTATGTGCCTGAACTTAGAAAGAGTACTAGAGCTAGAAAAGCTAAATCTTTTGGATCTGATTTTCAACTATATTTAGTTGAAGGGACAAGGAATGAGACTATTTCTCAACATCAATATTGTTTTAATATTGAAGAGGATCCAAAGACTTTCAGTGAAACTATGACTTCTAGGGATGTTCATTTCTGGAAAGAGGCAATTCCTGATGAGAATGATTCTATCATGCATAACAATACTTGGGTATTGGCAGATTTACCTCCTGGTTGCAAGGCATTAGGATGTAAATGGATCTTCAAAATAAAAATGAAGGTGGATGGCACAATTGATAAGTATAAAGCCAGATTGGTTATCCAAGGCTTTCGACAAAAGGAAGGCATTGATTTCTTTGATACTTATGCTCCTGTTGCCAGAATTTCTGCTATTAGATTATTATCAGCTCTTGCAGCTATACATAATCTTGTGATTCACCAAATGGATGTGAAAATTGCATTCTTGAATGGTGACTTGGATGAGGAAATATACATGAAACAACCTGAAGGGTTTGTGATGCCTGGAAATGAAGACAAAGTGTGCAAGTTGAAGAAATCATTATATGGTTTAAAACAAGCACCAAAACAATGGCATCAAAAGTTTGATGATGTTGTCTTGTCTAATGGTTTTGCATTAAACCAAGCTGACCAGTGTGTATATAGCAAATCTGATACTTCTGGTAAAGGAGTCATGATTTGCTTATATGTAGATGATATGTTGATTTTTGGTACTAATTTAGAAGAAGTTGATAAAACCAAGAAATTCTTATCATCTAGTTTTGATATGAAAGACATGGGGGAGACTGAGGTAATTCTTGGTATAAGAATTAGAAACGGAAACAATGGGATTTCAATTTCTCAATCTCATTATATTGAGAAAATATTGAAGAAGTTTAACTTTGAGAATTGTTCTCCTGTTATCACTCCTATAGATCCTAGTCTTAAGCTTCTACCTAATAAAGGATCTCCAGTGTCTCAACTTGAATACTCAAGGGCTATTGGTTGTCTAATGTATGCCATGATTAGTACAAGACCTGATATACCATATGTTGTGGGAAGGCTTAGTAGATTTACTAGTAATCCTAGTTCACATCATTGGCAAGCTGTGAGTAGAGTATTCAAGTACTTAAAAGGGACCATGAATTATGGTTTAAATTAGAGTGGATATCCTTCTGTTTTGGAAGGTTATTCAGATGTCAGCTGGATTAACAACTTAGAGGATCACTCCTCTACTAGTGGTTGGGTGTTTCTTCTTGGAGGAGGTGCCATTTCTTGGGCATCTAAGAAACAAACTTGTATTACTAACTCAACCATGGAGTCTGAGTTTATTGCTTTGTCTGCTGCTGGTAAAGAAGCTGAGTGGCTGAGGAATTTGATTTATGAAATTCCATTGTGGCCCAAACCGATATGTACCATTTCTATCAGATGTGATAGTGCTGCAACCTTGACTAAGGCTTATAGTCAAGTGTACAATGGAAAGTCTAGATATTTAGGTGTAATACATAGCATGATTCGTGAGATCATCATGATTGGTGTGATATTTGTGGAGCTTGTAAGAACTCAGTTGAATTTAGCCGATCATCTAACCAAAGGGTTAGCAAGAGATCTTGTGCACAAGGCGGCTGTAGGGATGGGATTAAAGTCCACCTAAAATCTTTTATATTGAGATACCCAATTCCCATCTAATGTGATATTAGATGTTGAATTCAATGTGGAAAGCTTGATATTTAAAGATTGGAACACATTATTATCATCATCCCAAGATATGTGTTAAGTACTGCAAGTAAAGGAGGTTGAATTTATATTCTTAATAGTTCTTTTGGAAAATTGCATTTGCAGGTGCAAGAATAAAAGGACTACCTATATAAGCATGAAGTTTAGCTGCTTCAAGAAGTTAGGACTTGGCTTTGATATGCTTATTGAAGGATGGGATACAAGCTAGTAAAATATAGTGTCAAGTTAGAACTTATGAGAATGTAAACTGTTGTGTGTATTATCTTCATGTATTCACTATGGATAGAAATGGTTCAATCCTTAGTGACACCCTGATATTCGAATATTTGGATTGTGTAATATACTAAGATGAAATTCAATCGTCACGACATTTCATTTATGCATCAGTTTGTTGGTTTTATGTTTCATTTTAAGTTAATCAAGATTACACTTAAATAGGGGAGGTTTGTTGGTGATTTGTTATCATCAATATTATTTAAGTGTAATGGGATTACTTTGTTGACCAAAAGTGATCTTGATAAATATTAAACAAGTAAGGAAGGTGTGGAGTACACACTTGTTTAAGTTTGATCAAGTTTCAAAGTACACTGTCATTTAGGGGCGAAGCCTTTAAACGAACGGGGGTCCGGGGGCAGCGCCCCTGGGAGCGGGGTCCAAGGGGCGGCAGCCCCTGACGGGGTCCAAGGGGCAGAGCCCCTGGCTGGGGTCGAGCTTTTATAGTTTTATAAAATGCATCAAAACTTCCGTTTTTATATTAAAAATGCATCAGAAAATCGGATTTTCGGAGAATTGACCATTGTTTGACCCTTAATCCAAACTTCCGTTTTTATGTCAGTTTTTATAGTTTTATGACAGTTTGAAACTGTCATATGACAGTTTTCAGACAAAGATCATAAAGTCGGTTTTGGTCTCATTTCTGGTACATACGGAACTATAATCAAAACATTCTAAGCTCTTGTCTCTCTGAGTCTTATCCGATTAAAGAATATTGGGAGTACCACCCAAATGCTTTAATCTGAAAGTGTTTAACATAATTCTCAGAATTCCAAGCCTTTTTATAACCCCGAAATTCTAACACGTTATTGGATGCTTTGGAGCTCAGCTCAATTGGAGTCTAAACTAAGGAATGATGCTGAGGAATGATCAAGAACAGCTTGGAAGGAAGAATGATGATTAAAAAGGCACAAAATTGAAGATATGCGATCGCATGTCTTGTCCATGCGATCACATGTTTGGCACGCAGCTTGAATTTGGAGATTTTTCGTGCCAAAAATTCAGATGGATGAAAAAATGGTCTTTATGCGATCGCAACTACCCTTTATGCGATCACAACTTTGCCAAAATGTCTCAAAACAGCAACGTACTTCATTTAGTCGGTCCGAGACGCATTTTCTTCAATACATGCGGTCACAACTTTGATACATACAATAGTATGTACGTCGTTTTTGCTGTTGGACGTATAAATAGACCCACATAACCTTCCAGTAGCCCTAATTGGCGATTCCTGACGACTGAGAGACGATTCCAGATGAAGAAAACCACTTCTGAAGGCGATTTATGAGATCTTTCAGCGACTTTTGGAGATATGAAGATTGTGAATGATCTCACACATTTAGTTTAGAAGATTTATCAGTAAATGTTTCTTTTATCTAGTTTAATTTCGTTTTTAGTCATGTCTGGCTAAACTTTAGTTTTCAGTTCTGCATAGATTAGTACTTTTCATGTGATTGGTTATCAGATCTGATTTTCGTTTTGTGTTTCTATCTTGATTTTTCAGTTTTGAGCTTAATGAATGTTTGGTTTTAAATTCTTGTTAGTCTGATCACCTAGGTATGGTTTTATCATTCCAATTAATCAGTTAATAGAATCCGTAATTGTTCTTGTCAACTGTTAAAAGTAACAAGTATCATATTGGTTCCGTTTTGGGATTTAACTGTGGTATAAACTGTAAAAATCATATCTTTACGCTTTCCAGCTTGTGAGAAGTATTGGGTATTGCTGGGAACTTTACATAGAACTTAATGTATTTTTTTCTGATTTAATTAAGAGCTTGTTTAATTGAATAATAAAAAGTTAGGGTTAATTCAAAGAGCTTGTTTTGGTTAACTAATTTAGGTAAAAGAGATTATACTAGAGTTTGTTAGTTTTTCTCAGCACCAACTTAGATAGAACGCATTCTGAATATCCAGATCTGAACTGATTGCATTATTAGGAAAGTCGCATCAGAACTGAAATCGTTTTTAATATTGATTTTCGTTTAATTTAATATCACTGCATTTTTTTAGTTTTTAGTTTAATTCAAATTCCCCTTTTATATTTTCTGTTTCTTGACTAGATTGTGCCTTATGCAAAAAGGCATTGACCATTAGGCTGTGTCCCTGAGGATTCGACCTTGCTTCCTTGTGCTATATTTTTAGTTCAACCAGCAGTGATTATTTTATCTATTAGATCGGATGCGACAACCGGTCTTAATAGAGGTTTTGTTTAATCTTTGCAGACTTGGTGATACGCTTTCCTTGTGTGGATCTGTGTTTCCTGTCATCAATCGTGGTGTGGAGTCAAGTCATTTGTTATTGATCTGCCAATCGCTTTAAAATTTGAAATAACTCTCTAGAGGTCATATTTCATCACCGATAAACTCTAGTAGGGTACATATTAAGAGAGTTGATTGGTCTTCTGCTCTGCTCCTATTCTTGTTCCCTTCTCCTTTTTTAGGTGTAGATGTGGGAGATACTGGTTGTCTTGAGTACACCAGTTATCATTTAAATCATGTATCTATTCACCTTGGTTGTCGAGGTCCTTAACATCTTGATCAAAAGGATTATTGTCGAGTTTGATGCTTTCAAGTTCCATAGAAATTGTCAGTTTGTATCATCTATGACTCGCTAACTTAGTTATCTACCGTCTCTATCCCCTATCATGATAAGTTCAAGAACGAGGCCTTTTACTTTAAAGTGTATGCAATGGCTAGGAATGTCATCAAAAATTAAATCAATTTCCTAAAAGGTCCCTTCCTATCAAATATCTTGGTAACCCCTTCATCTCCACCCGCCTTTTCCATACATTGTAATGCCTAGTTGATAATGTAAAAAACAAACTCAATTACTAGAAGAAAAAATATTTATCTCTTTTGTTGGTAGGCTCTTACTCATCCTTTTAGTCTATTACTTTATGCAGATCTATTGGGCTTTTATTTTCATCATCTCCAAGACTATTAACAAGGAGATTGAGAATTTGAGGTTTCCTATGTTGCCAAAGTGAAATGAAAATTGATTAAGACAAGTCTCTTAGAAACATGTATCTCCCTAAGACTCAAGGCGATCTTGGTATAAAGAGTCTTTCTAGACAAAATATCATTCTCATAGCCTCCTATATCTGGAGGATCCTTACCAATAATGATTCCCTTTGGTTCAAATGGATACACTCTTATTGAATCATCATTCATAAGTTTTCGGATGTCCCGGTTAGAGTTGAATGAGCTGGGGATGGTGTAATATCCTCAGCATGCAAGATAAGATTAGAAAATTCATCATTTCTCTGATGACAACACTGTCTCTACCTGATATGATAACTAGCACCATGTTGGTATTTTTTTCTCGATTTTTGACCCCTCGGATTATCAATCAAGCGAGTTTCCCCCTTGATGCTACGGTCAAATACATTATTTGTAGCAAAGTGTTCGCCTCCACCTCTAGAGTAACACGCATATTGCTCTGTGTTACCACTCCCCTCATATTCTCTCTCCATCCTCCCTTGAACATTTCATTGGATATATAAAGTTGTGTTTCCTCTTAGTTATCTATTAGGGTTGTTTGGCTTTGTATGTATCCGGATGAGCTTGTTGTCGATTGACATCCTCTTGTATGATTCTATCAAAACATCCTATATCATGTGTTAATCTTATGGGTATCCCTCAACGACTATCTCAAAACGTATAATAAAATATGTATCTTGGACCCAATAAAAACCTTATATATAGTTTTTATCACATTTTCTTTGATACCACCTCTTCTTGAAATGTGCATGCCCTTCTGAGGTTTGACAAGATATGAAAGCCAAATTGAATCTCAACAAGTTTCCCGACAAGTGGATCGACATCACCTCCTTTTTCAAATAAACCTCGAAAAGTAAGATCATTTGATATATTATTCAACGTTTTATGCTTGCATGTACCGTCTACCACATGTGGATCGAAAGAAACAACAAAATCCTCAAGAATAATAGAAGGCAATTTGAAACAATTGTTAAGAATATTACTAATGATGTTCGTTTGAGACTCATGAGCCTTCCTGTTAAGCCCTCCCAATCTTTTTAAAGCCAATATCCTTTGGAGGCTTCCTTTGCATAATGAAGATATTGGCATAAAGCACCTACAACTCTTCCTCAAAAAATTTGTTTCTTCCTTATCTTTGTAATTAATTTTTGTTTTTGTTTTTATTTTTTCTTATGAATTTGTGTTGGGTTTAGAGCTTATGTGTACTATTTAGATTGTTCTTGTTTCTGGGGCTAACTGATCAGGCATTTTCTTTCCATAAGTAGGGAATCGTTAGTTTGTATTGTATTAATTTTTTTAGACAAAATTGCAAGTTAATTTGGTCCTTGTGGTATGTCAAAAATTGGATGTTTGGTCCAAAATGTTTTGGAGTTGCACAAGTGGTCCAAAAGGTTTCATTTGTTGTGAATTTTGTCCAAACATATTTGAAAATATTTAAAATGACGAATTTGCCCTTTTAATTTAGTTTTTATTTTATTTTCTTTACAACAATTAAAAAAATACCTCTCTCTCTCTCTATGTGTGTGTGTGTGTTTGATAAACACCTAAAAACATATTCATAGATTTAAGAACACTCAACAAACATCTTCCACAACCACCACTGTTGGACCAACGTCTGCCACCTCCATCTCTACCTAAACTTTTTCTGCCACTTCATCTCTGCCAAAAAATTATCCTAAAAACAAAAACCATACACAAAATCTGGGTTTGTTCTTGAGTTCACCCCTATCTGATGAATACACACACACACAAATCATATCTGATAAACACACACGCACACACACACAAAAATTGGATAAGATGTACACACACACACAAAATTAGATGAACACACACACAAAATCAGATCAGATGTACACACACAAAATCAGATAAACACACACACATAAAATCGAATGAACATACACACAAAATTAGTTAAACACACACATACACACACACACACGAAATCTGATGAACACACACCCTAACTAAACCATAACCTATCGATGAACAAATATGAAGCAGATCTGACAACAAAAAGAAGATCTTACATTGACGTCGGAAAAGAAGCAGATCTACGCTACCTTTTTCTTAGATCTACGTCGTCGCCCCCTTTCTCAGATCTTACATTGACGTCGGGGAAGAAGGATCGTTACCGTCAACCATCATCGAGATCTGAAAATGATTGGGGATCAAAAGTAAAAGCCACCATCACCGTTACCAAAGAAGGAGAACCAATATCCGAAGATTTAGGGTTTTTTGGCGGCAAAATCTGAGCATCTAGGGTTTTATCGTTGCAATTTTGTCATTTTTTTAATAATAAAATTTTTAGGGGAGTTCTCCCATCTTTAACAAAACAAAACAAATAAATAAATAAATAAATAAATAAATAAATAAATAAATAAATAAAAACTCAAACCATACTTTCATTTTATTTGGAAAACACAAATTTGTATCAATATTTTATAGTAACCATCACCTAGTGGCTCACCTAATTAGGGCATTGGCTCCCAAAAAAACACATTTTATAGATTGTTCTATTATATTTTTTTAAAAATTATTTTATGTGTATTATTAGTTCAAAGTTAATGTGTCTAAAAGATGACTAACAAGTTGGCATAAAAGCATCAAGTTAGTAGTGTCCTAATAATTTAAAGAAAAAGAAAGATATCCTAAAAAAGGTAGAATATATGATGGTCCACCCACCTTAACAAAAACCTTAAGAACACATGCCCTTGGGCGTAACGGTAGAAAACATGTCCATTCAATCTTTATAGCTTTTAGAGAGGAAAATAGTCGGGTCCAATGGGTTGATTACTTGTTAAAACGGGTTACATTCATATGGATATGTAGACAAAAATAGTTTTGCTAATATTATAACTTTTTATAATAGATTGTGTTAAAATATGATTTTAAAAATATAATCTTATTTATGTGAATAAATCAATAAGTGATAATCTTCTCGGTCTTCAGTTAGTGCTTTCTCAGTTCTGGTCATGGTAGTCCGACTTTAGAGTTTCAGTTGGAGAGAGGTTTGACGCAAGGAGATTCTTTTTCGCCTTTTCTAGTTCATTTTGACCATGGAGGGGTTGTACGTTGGGATTGAAGATGCGATTGAAGCTGATTTTTATCGGTCTACATTTGTTGGGGACTGTAGTTTTTCAATTTCACATTTGTTCTATGCAGAGTGCAGACATCATATTTCTGGGAGAGTGGTCTGTGACAATATCTTTAATATATGTAGAACTCTTTGTTGTTCTTATTTGGCTTATGGTTTAGAAAATAATCTTCAAAAATTAAATTTGTTTGGTGTGGGAGTGTGTTCAATAAACGTTTTCATTCATGGTTATGGTGACGAGTTGTTATTGAGCGGATAGGAGTTCAAGTAGAATGGGATTAGGGGTAAAATTGTTGAGTTCTATTTTTCAACTACGCCATAAATGTAGAATAATTGAAGGAAGAAGGTTTTGTTGGAACTTTGTTAAATGGAAAACTCTCTCTATGAGACTTGTCCCACATTGGAAGAAAGAGGAACCTTATACTTCCTTAAAAAGCCTCCTACTAGTTGTTTACTAATTACATCAAAGGCTTGGACTAGAGGGATTGGGTTGGATTTGGTGATTGGGCTAGTCAAAATGGTCTTGAAAGACTTAGATTAATATATATATTTAATTCCGATTTTGACTTTTATTATCTATTAAAAAATCTGTTAAATTCGTTTTAACTGTTTTGACAGTTATTTTCGGTTAGCAGTTTTTGGAGGGAAAAACAGTCAATCTATACCTATAAATAGATCACCAAAGAACAGATTTCGAGTTCAAAAAAAACATACAAATATTCCTCATATAAATTCGTATTCCACATACAATGAAGGGAACATAGTGAATTTCGTCAGAATCAAGAGAAGATCTTGGTTGATTGTTGTATCCTCTTGACAGATTCCTACCAGGGAAATTTCTGTTTTAGGACACTGCAAGGCAGACCTCAATCTCTACAATTTCGTGATTATATTTCTGTGTAATCATCAAACAAGTATGTTTTCTGTAAATTGATTCTTGTATATTAAATATATATGAATTTAGTTCGTTTTATTTCAATTACTTTGTTGATTGTATACTTCTGTAATAACAGGTTTCAAGGAGGTATCTTAACTAAACAAATAGATGAGGCCATCAAACTATGTATTTGTGTTATTTGCATCAAACCCATCCAAAAATGACAAATACTCGCGATTTATATGTAGTGGATGGCTAAAAAATAATTTTAAGTATTTGGTAAAAAAAAATATCAATCATTTAGTTGTCCAAAATAATAACCAGCTGTTTGGATAAAACGAAAATAATTTTTTATGATAAAAAATTCAATCTAGTTATATGTAGAGGTGCACAAACCGGATTTTTTTCTAGATTCGGACTGGTTTTAAAACTAGAAAAATTTATGAACTTTTAGTTTAAAAAGTTGTAACATAGTTTCGGTATGTGGTTACTCATTTTGTGGGTCACATCAATCTTTTAGTTCAAACGTATGTATCAATGAACTCAAACCATATCAACTTAGTCGGTCAAATAAGTAGATACCAGCAATGTAAGTATGTAAAGATCTGAAAATATAAAGAAAGATAATGATGAATATGTATGGTTGCTTTATGCATATGTACACCTAATTTGGTGTCTTTTATTAAAGGGAGAATTTCATATATGTCCCTCTTAAACTTCAAAATATCATATTTGCCCAACTTAATTTCTCAATATCATATTTACCCTTCATAAACTTTCAAAATATCATATTTGGCCAAATCCTTTTATATAATGTTTTTAATATTCTATAATCATTTTTTATACCGTAGAATTATTATAATAATTAAAAAATTTAACCATATTATCCTTACGTCTGTGATAATCGAATGTGAAGTTCTAAATTGTTGGAATGTATATTTTGATTGTTTAGTTTTTGCTATTGTTGATTATTATCATGTTGTAGATGGAATATATTTTAGATATTACCATTGATATTTTGATGTTTAAAAAGTGCATATACGATATTTTGATATTTAAGAAGGGCATATATGATATTTTGATGTTTAAAAAGGACATATATGATATTTTGAAATTTTATGAAGGGTAAATATGATATTTAGAAATTTTATGAAGGGTAAATTTGATATTTAGAAATTAAGTTGGGTAAATATGATATTTTGATGTTTAAGAATGGCATATATGAAATTCTCATTTTATTAAAATAAAAAGAAAAAACAGAACCCACATGTAGCATAGTGGTGAGCATTTCCAAAACAATGATGAGAATAGAAGCAGCATCAAAGTCATTATATTTGGTGGTTTCCCTTCATTGACTTGTTTACAGTACCTATATATGTGTTGGCATGTCATTTCTTTCAAATAAGTTGGATACTTTTTTTTATATTTTTATAATTATTAACTTTTATGTTTTGGAAACAAAATTTAATTTGAGATGGAGATTTTCCTAATATTTAAAACATGAAGCATCTACCCACTAATTATTTTTGTGATACCAAATTTTCACTAATTTTATTCAATAAAAACCAACTATCAAATAATGGTTAACTTCTTTTTAAAAGATTTAAAAAAAAACTAATTTATTTTTATATATTTAAAATGTTTTATAAAGTCTATTTACTAATTTATTATTTTTTTGAACACATTATATATTCGAATACGAAATAGTTTTAAAAGAAATATTACTATACGATCAAGATTTAATGAATAAAATATATTACAATACGTTGTTGAATATTGTAACGTCTAGATTTTTGTAGTAGGTACACCTTAATAAATTATTTATTTACAACTTTATAAAACATTTTGCGTACACTAACACAATAGTTTACAAGAAGTTATCATCAGGAATCATATTGGCATCAAGTACATCATCCGAGTCGGGTGCTACAACAACTGTAACGCCCGTAGATCCGGGCTAGTCAATCTGGAGATAATAGGGGTCGAAAACGACTTTTCGACAAAAGATTATTTAGAATAAATAATATTAACCAAGTTGTAGAATATGTCTCAACGGCTCCGTACATATAAAAAACGCCGAAATCCGAGTTATAACGAAGAAGTTATGACCCGTCAAAGTTTTACGGCAGAACCGACACGACACCGGGAAACGTAAATAGTGAATTTACGATAGAGCAAGTTTTGGCCTTAGCGATCTAAACGAAAGTCGTAGAAAACGTTAAACCGAGAACGTCCATAAAAAGAACGCCCAAATCTGACTTCGTATGAGGAAGTTATGATTTTTCGAAGTTTCGGCTTAGCAGTGTACAGCCCGAAGTTCGAATATTAGATTGAGCGGTTTTTAGCCGACACAACCTAAATGAGAATAGAAGATCTCGTTAATAGTAGCATAACGATCAAAAGACAGACGAAAACGGACGTCGGATGAAGAAGTTATGAATTTTTAACAGACCAATCATGTCCCGGCCTGTTAAAAATATAACTTTTAAAATAAAGTCAAAATTAGCCGACGGAGTCTAAACGAAAGTTGTAGAGTACGTTCCCGCCTACGCGTGGATTTAAAGAACGTCGAAAACGGAGCTCGTATGCAAAAGTTATGATTTTTAGAAGTCAGAGTTTGAATTTGCGAAATCTGTTGTGAAGTTGATGATGTGGCTCAATCAGGGTCGTCGCTTGCTGATCATGGTCCGGTCTTCGGATTCGGACACCTGGCTCGCAAGCGCAGCGCGTACAAGAAGAACGCAGCGCGTCCGAGGAACGCCTCGTGTCCGAAGGGGAACGCTGCGCGTAGAGCTGTCTTCTGCGGTTCCGAGAGGGTCCACGTCGCTCCATCAGTAGAGTGCCACCTGTTGTACGACCGAAGCTACGCCCCGCGTAGACAAAAGGAACGCAGCGCGTACCTGCGAGGCCTCGCACCTATAAATAGAGGTGCGAGGGCAGCCTCCATTTTCACACCAAATCACTTCTCTCTATAAACTACTTTCTCTCTCTAAGGGTTTTAACTCCCCTAAACCCTAGGAAAAACTCCTAGCACCCAAAGGAAGCCCCGAGGCTCCCGGAGTCCCGAGAAAAAGGGTCTTTCGGTTCGGAAACGCTGCTCCGAGCAAAGCCCGGTTTTCTTTAAAATCCGATGTAAGTGAGCTACGCCTATCAAATTTTTAATATAGCTTTTAAATAATTATAGTAATGTTATTATGTCCTTAAAATAATTATTTGGACTATTATTATGAGTTATATAGAGTGTTGTTTAACGCTTATATAATAATAATAATAATAGCTAGACTATTAATTAGTCGCGGTTAACGTTAAAACTAAACTCTAGTGGTATTGATACTAGGTTTTGGTCAAGGAAAATTTGTTTTGAGATAACGAAGTGATGTTCGAGTACCGAGTCACCACCTAATCAGGTGAGTGCATAGTTACTTTCATCTTACACATAGATATGAAGTATTTAATATAAATTGCGTGTTATGTGTGCATATTATCAGTGTTGTTGATATCTATGATGGATGAACGATTTTATACATGTTTTAAATAATTTAAACTGTATATGTATTTTATATCTACGAATATGTTGGGTAAAACATGGGTAGATGAATGATGAGAGATGAAAGATGATATGAGTGAACATTGGCAGCTATAGACTTAGTGCCTAACAAATAACATCGGCAGCTATGGACTTAGTGCCTATCGAATAAACATTGGTAGCTATGGACTTAGTACCTGTTAGATAAACGTTGGTAGCTATGGACTTAGTACCTGTTAGATAAACGTTGGTAGTTATGGACTTAGTACCTGTTAGATAAACGTTGGTAGCTATGGACTTAGTACCTGTTAGATTAACATTGGTAGCTATGGACTTAGTACCTATTAGATAAACGCTGGTAGCTATGGATTTAGTACCCGATGAATGAACTTTAGCAGCTATGAAATTAGTGCTTTACGAACGAGCATTGGCAGCTATGGACTTAGTGCCTATCATATAAACCCTGGAAGCAATGGGCTTCGAAATGAACGAATGCAGGATAGATGATTCTTAGGGTAAATCTTTAAGAGTAAAGAAGATAATGGGGATGGGTAATTGGGTTAATTGTTTGATGATTAACATAATAATTATATTATTGTGGGTTGAAAAACCTATGTACTCATCAGGTTTCCCAACCTGACCCACTCAAGCTTATTTGTATCACAGGTGTCGATACGAAGCTACTTTAGACTGAGAGATTTAAAAGAGATGTAGATCACTATTGTAAATAATGTAAGTTCTGTTTATGCTTATGTTTCTGTATTGACAATGACATCCCAATGTTTTGAAAATGAATAAAAATACATTTCCTCGGAAATGCTTTGATAACCTATTTATCATGTTTTCTGGGAACAAATTCCGCAACATTTTTGTTAAAAGAAGTACTCTGATTTTTATAAAGCATAAACAAAATCAGTCTTTTCTGGCCGTAAAAATGGGGTTGTCACAGTTGGTATCAGAGCATTAGTTTAAGCGAACTAGGAATATGGATTTATTTCTAGACTTAAACTTAAGAATGCTAAGTGATGATTGTGAGGAATGTGTCTAATAAAATTTAGGTAATACACCTGAATAGACACAAGCACTAGCTAATTTAGGGAAAATGTCTAACATGCTTTTATGTGCTAAATGATTTATGACGTTTTATGATGCTAAATGTCTAATTGGACCTATGGTCTGTTGCCGACCGGATCTGGAAATTTTATGTGCTCAGATTTCTAAACGTTTAATTACAGTATTAGAACTGACATGTAACTTTTCGGAGTAATAGAGAGATTTACACGTCGATCGTAAATAAAATATTTCCTATCTAAATTCTCGTCACTACACACCAAACGTTTAAATTGGTGTATAGATCGAAATGGCAAGAACCCAAAGCGGAATTGGGAACGCAAATGGAAATAGGAATCAACAGCCCCCAGTGATTGAGTAAATACTTGTTGTAGTAGAAGTTGCACCTGAACCAATCACCATGGCTGGAGTACAAGCCATTATTCGGGCTATGTTAGCTGAACAAAGGGAAGAAATGAGGCAGATATTGAATAGGGACGAACCTACCATACCCGTTGAGCAACCCGAGCTGATTCCCAAGCAATCGGAGGAAGGGAACTATAGTCGTCCGGTGAGTCAAGTTGGGACTCAAGGAGAACGAAGGAATGGCCCGGAGAGGGGAAAAGACAAGGATGGACGAATGTATAAGAACTTCTTGGGAGCCAAGCCACCAAGCCTTTCTGGAAGCCCGAAGCCGGTTGAGATTATGGACTGGATCTCCGAAATGGAGATGGTGTTTGAAAGTTGTAACTGTAGCGACAGGCAGAAAACCGTCTTTGCAGTCAGACAATTAAAGTCTGGAGTACTAAGCTGGTGGAAGCTACTAGCTAACACAATGCCCAAGGGAGAAGCAAGCAAGATGTCTTGGGAAGATTTCCTGGTGCAACTGAAAATGCAATATTGCTCTGAGCAGGATCTTCTGGAGATCAACAATGAGTTCCAGAATCTGAAGAAGGGAAGGATGAGTGTCACCGAGTATGCTGCAAGTTTTACGGAAAAGATGAAGCTTGTCCCCTACCTAGTTCCAACGGAACTTTCCAAGGTCAACAGGTTTGCCAATGGATTACCAGCGGACTTTGGTCCAATGGTCAAACAAGCACCCACTTTGAAAGCCGCCATCTGGGCAGCCAAGAATGTTGAGACCCAAATAAAGGAAAAGGGTCTGGAGAAAGCTGAAGTTGGCGAGAAAAGGAAGCTTGAAGGATCCTCAAGACCTGATAATAAGGGAAAGTTCTCAAAGTCTAACCTGGATGACCAAAGGTATGGAGCCAAGTGGTGTGAAAAGTGCAAGAAGAAGCACTTTGGAAGATGCAACGAAGAGGTAACCTGTTACAAATGTGGAAGGATCGGCCACTATTCCAAGGATTATACACAAAATGATAAGGTATGCTTCGGATGTGGAGGCAAGGGGCACATGTCTAGAGGCACCGCCAAAGCCAAGGGCATTCCACATGATCCTCGACGAAGCAGACAATAATGTGAGGAATCAAGGATAAGGAATTCATACCCAAAGATCGAGTTATGAAGTAGCCAAGGGGATAGAATCATACGATGTAGCCTATTAGAGGCATAGACTAGGGTGAACTTGAACACCTATGTAATAGTTTCAAGAAATAATAAAGCCTTCGTTTTGTTATCTGATGTGTTAAACTGTTATGTGATTTTCTTGATGACTTGGGGACTGCGAGACAATACTTGGGACGAGTATGAGTAGGTGTGAAAGGTAGTAGATGCATATACTACCGGAATCACAGGACTTACGCTTGGATCAGGGAAAGTCACAAGGTTATCAAGGAGCTAGTAATTCATTTCGTTTTATTCAAGTATGTCGTTACATCGTTTCGGTAATGACTAAGAAAATGATTGTTATTCCGAACCTAGTGGTCATATCAAATTGATTCCGACTACGCTGAGTATGTTATATGGTTCAGAGAACCAAGTTCGATGTAGCGTCTGACTTAAGCTAGAAGATTGAAGTGAATCAAAGCAATCAATAGAAGTATCACGCTCGTTATTAAAGGAGTTGGTAGCTAGAAACGCTACGTGTTGAAATGTGATTTTATCACATTAGAACATGAAGGAAGATATAGTTTGTTCCGAAATTTGACTCTAAGAGACCTGAGTCTAAGCATTGCAACATACGATGATAGGTCATTAGAATATGACACATCGGTCCATTGTAGTAATAAAAGAACTTATCTTACGTTCGTGTCCACTGAGGATCGAGATTGAGACTTGAAGGTCATAATTTGGAGTATAACGTGAGATAGGGAGCAAGTGCAAGATTGAGCACCGTCTGCAGTCAACGAGTCCAAGAGTTAGATACTCGTTCGAAGAAACAAAGAAGTTACGATTATTACTTAGGATGAAGAGATAACGTATGGAGTCATCATGTGAGCCCTGTTTCGTTGATGATTCCGGGACGTAATCATCCTAAGGGGGAGATAATTGTAACGCCCGTAGATCCGGGCTAGTCAATCTGGAGATAATAGGGGTCGAAAATGACTTTTCGACAAAAGATTATTTAGAATAAATAATATTAACCAAGTTGTAGAATATGTCTCAAGGGTTCTGTACATATAAAGAACGCCGAAATCCGAGTTATAACGAAGAAGTTATGACCCGTCAAAGTTTTACGGCAGAACCGGCACGACACCGGGAAACGTAAATAGTGAATTTACGATAGAGCGAGTTTTGGCCTTATCAATCTAAACAAAAGTCATAGAAAATATTAAACCGAGAGCGTCCATAAAAAGAACACCCAAATCTGACTTCGTATGAGGAAGTTATGATTTTTCGAAGTTTCGGCTTAGCAATGTACAGCCCGAAGTTCGAATATTAGATCGAGCGGTTTTTAGCCGACACAACCTAAACGAGAATCGAAGATCTCGTTAATAGTAGCATAACGATAAAAATACAGACGAAAACGGACGTCGGATGAAGAAGTTATGAATTTTTAACGGACCAATCCTGTCCCGGCCTGTTAAAAATATAACTTTTAGAATAAAGTCAAAATTAGCCGACGAAGTCTAAACGAAAGTTGTAGAGTACGTTCCCGCCTACGCGTCGATATAAAGAACGTCGAAAACGGAGCTCGTATGCAAAAGTTATGATTTTTAGAAGTCAGAGTTTGAATTTGCGAAATTTGTTGTGAAGTTGATGACGTGGCTCAATCAGGGCCGTCGCTTGCTGATCACGGTCTGGTCTTCGGATTCGGACACCTGGCTCGCAAGCGCAGCGCGTACAAGAAGAACGCAGCGCGTATGAGGAACGCCTCGCGTCCGAAGGGGAACGCTGCGCGTAGAGCTGTCTTCTGCGGTTCCGAGAGGGTCCACGTCGCTCCATCAGTAGAGTGCCACCTATTGTACGACCGAAGCTACGCCCCGCGTAGACAAAAGGAATGCAGCGCGTACCTGCGAGGCCTCGCACCTATAAATAGAGGTGCGAGGGCAGCCTCCATTTTCACACCAAATCACTTCTCTTTCTAAACTACTTTCTCTCTCTAAGGGTTTTAACCCCCCTAAACCCTAGGAAAAACCCCTAGCACCCAAAGGAAGCCCCGAGGCTCCCGGAGTCCTGAGAAAAAGGGTCTTTCGATTCGGAAACGCTGCTCCGAGCAAAGCTCGGTTTTCTTTAAAATCCGATGTAAGTGAGCTACACCTATCAAATTTTTAATATAGCTTTTAAATAATTATAGCAATGTTATTAGGTCCTTAAAATAATTATTTGGGCTATTATTATGAGTTATATATAGAGTGTTGTTTAACTCTTATATAATAATAATAATAGCTAGACTATTAATTAGTCGCGGTTAACGTTAAAACTAAACTCTAGTGGTATTGATACTAGGTTTTGGTCAAGGAAAATTTGTTTTGAGATAACGAAGTGTTGTTCGAGTACCGAGTCACCACCTAATCAGGTGAGTGCATAGTTACTGTCATCTTACACATAGATATGAAGTATTTAATATAAATTGTGTGCTATGTGTGCATATTATCTGTGTTCTTGATATCTATGATGGATGAACGATTTTATACATGTTTTAAATAATTTAAACTATATATGTATTTTATATCTACGAATATGTTGGGTAAAACATGGGTAGATGAATGATGAGAGATGAAAGATGATATGAGTGAACATTGACAGCTATAGACTTAGTGCCTAACAAATAACATCGGCAGCTATGGACTTAGTGCCTATCGAATAAACATTGGTAGCTATGGACTTAGTACCTGTTAGATAAACGTTGGTAGCTATGGACTTAGTACCTGTTAGATAAACATTGGTAGCTATGGACTTAGTACCTATTAGATAAACGCTGGTAGCTATGGATTTAGTACCCTATGAATGAACTTTAGCAGCTATGGAATTAGTGCTTTACGAACGAGCATTGACAGCTATGGACTTAGTGCCTATCATATAAACCCTGGAAGCAATGGGCTTCGAAATGAACGAATGCAGGATAGATGATTCTTAGGGTAAATCCTTAAGAGTAAAGAAGATAATGGGGATGGGTAATTGGGTTAATTGTTTGATGATTAACATAATAATTATATTATTGTGGGTTGAAAACCCTATGTACTCACCAGGTTTCCCAACCTGACCCACTCAAGCTTATTTGTATCACAGGTGTCGATACGAAGCTACTTTACACTGAGAGATTTAAAAGAGATGTAGATCACTAGTGTAAATAATGTAAGTTCTGTTTATGCTTATGTTTCTGTATTGACAATGACATCCCAATGTTTTGAAAATGAATAAAAATACATTTCCTCGGAAATGCTTTGATAACCTATTTATCAAGTTTTCTGGGAACAAATTCCGCAACATTTTTGTTAAAAGAAGTACTCTGATTTTTATAAAGCATAAACAAAATTAGTCTTTTCTGGCCGTAAAAATGGGGATGTCACAACAACCTAACCTGCGACACAATAATAGCAAAACACTTCATGTCAAAGGCTTAGTTAATGACATATATAATAGTATAACAACGGTTCATCAATGCATATAATAATATATATGATTTACTACATTAAAAAGTCAATTCTCGAGACTTTTTAATTTAGAATTGGATGAATAGGTGTTGGTTCAAGATAAAATGGCTCGCATTTCTTTTCTTTCTTCTTTTCGTAGGTCTCCAGGGGGGAGCCGAAAGCACCCGATGGGAAGGTTTGATTCAATTGATGGATTCAGCTTCCTTGTCTAATACTGCGGATTGGTGGGTTTGGTCTCTTTTTAGAATGGGTGACTTCTCGGTTACGTCTGCTGGATCTTTCATCGATGATAAGTTGCTTACGTCTTCTTTCTATGAGACTAATTGGCTTAAGTTGGTGCCCATCAAAGTTAATGTGTTTGCTTAGCAATTGGCTTTGGATAAACTCCCTAATCAGCTCAATCTTATAAATAGGGGTTTGGATGTTCCGTCAGTACGGTGCCCTTTATGTGATTCTGCCATTGAAAACAGAGATCATTTGTTTTTTAATTGTCGTTTGCTTCTATTAGGCTCTCTGGTGAAGCTAAAAGTTGGTTGGAGGGAGTTTTCTATTCTCTTTGGTGGCACATTTGGAATTTCAGGAATGCCCGGATTTTTGCTCTTTCTGGTCCAAGGGCGGCTGTTTTGTTTGATAATTTTGTTACTCAAACTTTCTTTTGGTGTAATGCTAGGTCTAAGAAAAACATAAATTGTGTTGGTCGGCTCCAAAACCCCCAATTTGCTATTTGCTCTTGATGTGTTGGTTGGTTGGCTAGCTTATTGCTAGTCTTTTTTTTTTTGGGGGGGGGGGATAGGGTTCTTAATAATACCATGTCGTTCTAAAAAAATTATATAATGAAAATTTAACTACTCAAACAAATTATAAAACCCCCTATTTGAACACAAAGTACTGTTTATATACACCATTTAAACACGAAGTATTGTTTATATACACCAAAATTTTGAGGGGCCGCGTTGCGCCCCTTTTATGGTCGTGTCGTGTCCAATGTCTGTCATCCAGATCTTGCCACACATTGACTTCTCCCGCCACATGTCATTTACATGTGTCCTATCCATTCAACACGTGTCCACCGAGTAGACATCTAAACGCATCTCAGCATATAACACTCGCGCCGCGACATTCACTATTGACCAAGGTTGATTTGACTTTGACCAACGCACCGTGTCAATATAAAAGTGTCGTGTTTTTCCAGAAATAGCAATCTACTTTATAATTTCCTCATATTCTCATTCTACATCACAACTAAACATCAATACACCTTGTATAAACAATTTAAAGCAAACTTCATGCTTTTGTTTCTCCTACTTGTCTCATAAATAAGTTATACCACTCGAAATAATACTTGTTATAAAAACAGATATTATAAGTATATAATGAAATGGATGAATTAGTGAAAAGACAATAGAAAATTAAAGTTAAATTATAATTAGATGAGTGTAATGAAATATTATTGAATAAAATAGGTTAAATCTATAAAAATCAAAACCAAAATAAATGTTTCGGAAATATTTAATGGTTTATCAATAAAGGGAAGTAATTCCTTTAAGGGTGGATGAAGTGGTAGCGTGTTGGTGGTTTTGGGACGGTGATACCGTCGGGAACATTACTTTGACTCATAATGGGGTAAGGTATTTGGCTCACATGCAGGTTAAGGAACACGCGATTCCTCCTCTCTAACGTACAAAATTTTTATTTATTTATTTTTAATAAAATTTCCTATTCTAAATATCCTTTTCTACCATTTTAAAACAATACATTTTTTCGATTTCATTCCATTTTACTCTACTCTGTCTACATTCAAATTTAGAATTTGGAAATGCATGTAATTCTTAAGCCAATTGTATTCGTAGAATGGTCCGAAATCGAAGAAATGATGTTAACCAGAGCATAGATTGACACTTTAGAAAATAGTCAGATGAATCAACATATATCATTATATTTTTGACATATCAAATTGGGGGTTCAGATCATTTCACATATCAAATTGCTTCCAAATGGACTATAAATGATAATAGTTACTTTCCTATGATCAAGTTAAGCAACCAAGCACAAATTAAGACTAATTATGCTCTCTAACACAGTTAAAGTTACTAGCTTTAAATACTTAATCTAAGATCTGATTAATCCTAGCTGTAATTATTTAATGATCATAAACAATTAGGAGACAAATTCATGCAATTAATATTATCAATTAACACACAAAATCTGAATTATAAGCAACATAAACTAGAACTAAAACATGCTAGGGTTTGGATTTATCAAACACAAGTAAAATCAAATATAATCATTCAAATATTGAAATCAACACATATGGATCAAGTTCATCTTCACCAAAACAAAAAGTAAAATGTATTTAGCCTCTCAATTTACCAAAAAAACATAATAGATCCATGTAAAATAAGCTAGACATAAATATGAAAAGCAAACCAACTAGATCAATGTTGAAATCTTCTAAATCTTCTTCAATCCTTAAGCTTCACTTGATTTTCGATCTTCATTTGGATTTCTAAGGGTTTTTAGTCACAATTAACCTCAGAAAACCGATTGCATGCCCCTGATTTCGACCTAATGTTCGAGATTTTATAAGTTTCGAAATCGGTACACCACGTCGTGGTTGACCGCCACCACAACGTGGTCTTTGAGTTTATGTAACATCCCGAAATTTCAGAAGTTCAATGAAGGGCCAAAAGTGTAAATAAAAGAAGGGACTCGACGAGTAGGTCCGCTTACTCGCCGAGTCGGAGCGGGATTTTGTCGCAGGTTTAAGTGGCCAACTCGCCGAGTCGGCGGCTAGGACTCGACGAGTTGGTGATGAAGAGAGAAAACCCTAATCTTAGGGTTTGCACCCTATATAAATAACATTATATCCTTCCCTCAGCCCCCTTGCTACCCTGAGAGTTCCAGCAAACCCTAGTTCGTACGAAACACCATTGATTGAGGAGATTGGAGCTTGGAAGAAGATTTTGGTTTAAGAGGCTTGAGGAATTAGAGGCTAGCATCAAGGGGCTTGTGTAGATCTGGAATCTACATTAGTTTGGGCACATCTCAGAGGTAAGAAGCCTTTATCCTAAGCTATTTCCTTTTTGGATTCATCCATGGTGATTGAGTTGGGGTCCCTTAGCTTGTTTGAGATCTATTTCGGGTTTAGATGCTAGATTTGAGGTTGCAACTTCGGATCTAGGTTAGTTTTGAGCTATGAGAGCATAAAGCATCATCCTTTGGGTTTGTTTGAAAGGATCCTTGTCTCAAACCCAAGCCCTAGAGTGATTTGGACCTTTAAACCCTTGGTTTCACGTAAAGTTTGCAACTTTATGTGAGGGTTAGATTGTAGAAGGGTGGATCTATGGATTGGAGCCCCTGCATGGCTCGAAAAGCCTCTGAATGGATTGAGAACTGGAGAGACTCGACGAATCACATGGGTGTACTCGACGAGTTGTATGTGATGGGTTTTTGAGCATTCTAACACTTCCTAAGTGTACATGCAACCCTAATAACCTTGAATCTATGTTTTCTCTATATACATGCAAATTTCTTTTTCAAGGTTATTTCCTAACTAGCATGGCATGGGGATTACATAGAACATAAAACTAGTAGAAATACATACCTTGTTGTTGCTTGGATTCCTTCAAGACTTTGTGAGCCTAGCACCCCAAATGTTGTGCCTCAAATGCTTCACACAACACCACAAGACTTGGAATAACTTGAGAGAATACTTCTAGCACTCAAAATCGGTTATGCCCTCTCTAGTAACACTAGGTCCACTAGGTCTACTAGGTCTACTAGGTCAACATTTTGCTAGCCATAGGGTTCCTTTTATAGTGTTGTCACAATTAGGGTTTACACATGAATGCCCTTAATTGTCATGACTCTTGATTTCCCATGACCCATGGATTTGTAACTCCCATGGACTATCCATGGAGCTCCATTTGGTTACATCCATAACCCATAAACCATGGATCATTAATCCACCATAAAAGAATTGATAATTGTCATAATCAACCCTATATACTTAATTAGTCTCACTTTGATCACCAAATTAATCCTAGATTAATACTTGATCAATACTAATTAAATAATACTATTATTAATATATTAGAACTTATAATATATTAATAATCATAAGTGCCTTATTCTCTCATTTAGTCTATCCAAGTATTGCAATGCCATGCAACCCAAATGGACCATGCCGGGTCGAGTCAAGTACATACCAAATAAAGTTATGGACTTAGACACTATATCCAACAGTCTCCCACTTGGATAAGTCTAATAACTATATTTGCAAATATGACTTCAAAATCCGAGTAGCAATCGTAGCTCTTTCAAAGTCTCTCGGAACTGAGATGATGATGATACGCCATTTAAGATAAGTGATCATACAATCCTCTGTTCTCATGATATCAGCCGGACAAACACATGGAACATGGTCTTACTTATTTTCCAGCATTTGTTTCTCGATCTCTGATTTGTTTCGACATAGAACTAAATTGAACACATCAATTAGGTTCTGACCGGGCCCGGTACATAAGTCAAAACCAAATCATCGAGGGGCCCAGATATCGCTTCTATTTCTAGAAGGAACAGATAAACTTCGACTGATATGCTTGTACTAACTACTTGTTGAATTATTCACAAAGGCACGTTTTATAACATCGAGTTACCAATGCGTTTTCGTACAATCAATGAATAACCAACTCATAGTCAACAACTCATATCTCTAGGTTTGAAGATTTATATGATATTACCGTCTCACGATCACTCGAGATAAATTCCATGAAGTGATGCAAGTGAGCGTGGGTTGAATCCAATACTCAGCCCTTATGAGTACTCATGAATGTTGTAGCAACCATTGCATTGTCCAAAGCACTTTAGACAAATCATACAAGCCAAATTCATGACAGTCTTGATTCATATCTACTTCCAACATATGACTGACTGTGGATGGTTTGAATAATATGATATATACCATAACATAATTATTCTGGAAGTCAAAACATGCAAAGTGAAACATAAGAATAATACTAATCTTATATGGCCCCAACACTTTGAGTGTAAATAAAAACACCTTTTATTTAAGCACCATATTGATTACTCATTATTTATGTTTCGATTAATCAACTTTATGCTTGAATTAAAACATTAGTTGTCCCATGCTCCAAGCATGTACACTATGTTTTTCCAAACAACAATTATGCCATACTCCAAGTATGCATACTATGTTTACATATGGTCCTCTCTTTGTGAAATAGATCAATTGACAATATTCCAATGATGCTAATTTCACAATTCCAGTCCTCGTTGTAAATGAAAGAATACCAAACTCTTGCCATCTACTGTAATCTGTTAGATTCTAAACTTATATGCAATGATCCCCTTGTAATGACTATGCACAGAAGTCACAAAGACTTGGCAACAGAAATTACAAAGTATTCCAATGGAAAACAATTCCATGGAAATGAAGTCTCAAATTCAAAGTACATTCCTTTGAACATCCTTCTTAGCATTAAGTTCTTTAATCTTACACAGATTCAAAGAATAACTTTCACCTATGGAGACAATTCCATATTACCATTTTGACCATCACTTCTGAACAAGAGTTGCCTCTTTTCAAAATATGTTAATATGGTCCTTACTCTATACTTCTAATTGTCCATGAGCAACCAATCTTTGGTAAACCTCAGATTGTCCTCGACAACTTTGCTTAATCATTTTAGTCATTTCCAGTTCTATTCCTTTTTCCATCTTAATGCCCTAGGCATTTGGAAAATTTAGAATGGATGAATATTATAGCACATGTAATCAAACCTATACCCAAAGCATATGGGACATGATTTATGCTATAAAATTTTTATTTGCCATGTTTTCATAATTCGAACTATGAAGAGGGATGCCGTAATCATAATCGAATTTTGAGAACGCAACATATATAGAATTTCCTTATGTTAAACCATTCCAACATAACATTCATATATATTCTTGACTAAAGTAGATTAAATTCTCAATCTAAGCTTGTAGAATTGGAGTGAAGTATAAAATCATCTCCCTTAATTATAGCAAAACAACTTTTTCAAGGTGAATTGAAACTTTTGTTTTCTATAATTAACATTGCTAACCTGCAATATTTAACATAATCGTCATGCTCCCACTAGCATAATGATTACCAGCATAACACTTTATGCTCCCACTAGCTTTGACATGTACTCAGAAATCTACTGGACTTCTAGAAATCAATACTTTATTGACTTTCTTACAAAAGTTCATATTTCTGATACTAGATTGCTTTGATAAGACTTTATCAAAAACATACACCTTTCCTTAGATAGCTCACATGTTTGTCTAGACCTTTTGCAATTCTCACTAGTTAGTGTGCCGGTTAACCACACACGCTCCACTAACTATATGAGAATGCAAATATCACAACCGCTATCTACTTAAAATCTTCTTAGTGGAAGCGTTTCCTCACCATCATTTTCATGAATCGAAGAGAAACCTTATGACACTTAGATTTTATGGTGTATGTGTTCCTATCCATGTGAATTTGTCATAACCATAATCACAGGACTAGGTTAGTGACACTTCCAAATTCATATGGACTGAACTTGTGCAATCTTAATTTCTTGCCACCTGGTAGCACAATGCCCACCATTGCTTCCGGGTTGTTATGCAAACAATTGAGAACTCATAGAACTCACAAGCATAATCAACTTTCAACTGGAACAGACACAGAAACAAGAATATGTCAACACGATAGGTTACAAACCTCAAGTCGTGGGCTAGTGATTAACAAAACTCTTGATTTAGTTCTTGAAACTATTTCAGAATCATTTAGACTCCCACTATCCTCTTGACATATAAGACTTCTCTTTGTCAAGAACCATTCCTTGACAAAACAAATATTCAAGATCTAGTGCGGATTCTTATCAAGTTAAACACTTCTCACTATTGGTCTTAGCTGGTCTTTGTTTTATCCAAAACATCACAACTTACCAATCTCAAATGTACAAGAATAGGAAACATCTTACTCTACATTTGACAAGTGTTATGAACTTTCTAAAGACTATGTCACTCAAGTTACAATCTTGGAGTATAACTCCAGGATTTGTTTTTGGCACGAAGTATGAATTATCTTTTGATTTAACCATTTCAACAATTCACGATTCCTCTCCTCAGGCAACAAACACACTAAGGTGTCCTTAGAGGATCAATTGTGATATGGTTCCATAATCACTAAGATAATCATAAAACAAAATACACAAGTACTCTCCCATCTCTTCAGATTGGAGAAAATTTTATCTTTCTGCCTTATTTGATTCTTCTTATTCATTCTGCCATACATTGAAACTTTTCCAATGTTTCAGAATTACACTTAAACTCGTAAGCATAACCATATTTACTAAACTTTAGTAAATCATAACGAATAATCTTATCTATCTTTGTGGTGGACCTGACCAGCACACAACCAAGTGTACCCAATCTTTTAGTCCTTCACTTGACTCACATGTACATGTGAACAAGGAATTAGTCTTAATTTCCCAAAGACGAAAACTTCTCATTCATCATACAATACAAGTTACATGATTCCAAGTTTCTATCTAACTGAAACTTTGGGCGATGAGAATCTTTCCTTATTTGGTAAATTATGATACTACCACAAATGAAAGAATCAAATCCATTTTCAAATATTGCTATTAATGGAAACATATAATCAACAATTTTTTCACAAATGCCATTGTAAGGATACTTAAAATAAAATCAAAACTTTTCTTTATTTTAAAACTTTGCGGAAAACTTATCCTTACAACCCATATGAAAACCTTGTTGTTATCTATTCCTAAGCAATATGTCTCAACTCTTAAGTAATAGCTCAAAATTCTGATCACCGAACCATGCGATCAAAATCCCTCTTCGCGATCAGAATCAGCATATACTTCCTTTAAGTTTCTTCACTTTTCTTTGATTCTTAAAACATCAACATGTGACCCAGTCACATCATGCAATAAGAATCTCTGAATAGAAACTTAATAGAGTTAGACAATGGACTTTACCTCAAGTAGAGTCAAACATTTGACTTTACTATCCTTATGGACTTTTAGGTAAATTTGGCAGCTTCGCAACCAATGCCCTTCCTTTGGCAACAGAAACATATGGCCTCTTTGGAAACGGTACACGGGACTATCACAGACTTAGCCTTTCTCTTTACCATTTGGTCAACCGAGTTGACTATGGCCAATCCCTTTCAATTGGGAAGAGAAAGTTTTTCTGGACTTCCAATGTTACCATTGTCAATGTCCATGGAAGTTTGGGAAGTTGATCTTCCAATCAAATTTTGCTTTACCAATGCTCCAAATCATTGCTGATTCAGCATCATCAAGCAAATAGGTAAGATCATTAAGGGTCATGTCGTGATCTGTTATCAGGGAGTGACCAAGTCAACAGCCAGCTACCTTGAGACTTCGACACCCTACTCTCCCGGCTTGTCAATATGTGACTTAATCTCCAAGACCTAAGCACATATAGACTTTGTTTGCCAATAGGGATTGAGTGACTTAGAACTTATCATGTCTTGAAACTTGTGGGATAAGGAGATTTATTGGAGGAGGTGGAGGAAGTGAAGTATGATTTCCAGTCCCACTAATGCACAACAAAGGGATTGATCTTTCACCTTGGTTGCCATTTGGGATATCATCTTCATTAGGAAGCTTGTTCCTAAAGATTTGGGAAGACCATAGCTGTCTAAACTAGACATCTATAATGGGAGAAATTCAAGTTAGTTGATTTAAAGTCCTTAATATAACACCCAATATGAAATATTAAAGCTAGGACCCAACAACCTATTTATAACTGGAAGAGGGATGCCGTAATCCAAATTATAAAATAGTTGAAGGTAGGTAAATGATGATTTACCAATTTCCTACCATAAAAACGAAATATAATTAAGTTTTTAATTGGATTTGAAACTCCTAGATCTTTTGAGATACATTGAACTTTCAATGGCATGTTTGAATCTCGATTGTGCCCTCTCAAGTTTGTGACTGGGATGCCGAGGATCACAAACAAGGTGTGAATAACCATACAAATTGACTTGGTACCCTCAACAATATTACCTAATCGATGTGCCGGTTAACCACACACGCTCCACCGATCTATAATAAAGTCAAGTTACCCTTTGCCACACTTACTAGTCCATGTTAGTGTGTCGGTTAACCACACACGCTCCACTAACGACTTGGTAAGGTACAAAGTGTAATTTTATGGGCTAGCACCAATTTCACATTTTCCTAAAGTAACTAAGATTGGGAATTTATAATGTATAGTTACTTTATAATTCATTATACTTTTAATGAGTATTTAAAGTCGTATCCTACCCGTTCGGCTAACGACCCTCCACCGATCAAGGAAGCGGTGGGTGAGAGTGGACACCCATTAAGTCACCATTTTATAGGCAACAACCTTATACCCCCCTTATAGACCGGCTTCGTGAATGAGGCCTACTAACGGTAAGAATGACATATTCTTATACATATCTATATAATTAAAATTATAATAATAGTATAAGGGTGTATTTTAAACATTTAAAATACTTGGTGGTTTAATCTATTAATTAAACTATACTTAATTTAATTAAACTTAAACCATGTATTTATGGAATTATTAGACAAAAATGCAAAAATGGTCCCTGTGGTTTGTCATTTTTTGTGGATATGGTCAAAACCTTTTGAAAATTGGATTTTTGGTCCTTATTGAGAGGTTTGTGTGTGGAACAGGTCCCTGGAGTTAACCGCCATTTGTTTTTGGCTGTTAAACCCCACATGTGCATTGCACACGAGGGCATAAATGTCTTTTTACTCAAGAGGAAACAATGGGCATAAATAATTCTGCACATCACAATTAAAAACATTACGTGAACAGTTTCTTCAACCCAACACTCAATCAAAACATCACTCAACCACAAATTAACAATGATAAAATCCACAACCCAAACAACCAACAACAATTGAACCCTTACAGTAAAAATTGATTGATTCTTTGTGTATGTTTGCATCTTCATTCCCAGCCAAGAACAAATTGGTTCTCGTTCTCGTGTATACCTGCAACAAAACAAGAAGGAGCTTCATGGAATCCCCATTTCCCTCACGACCACACAGCAACCCCAACACCACCAATCGTCTCCCACAACTCCACCACCATCTTCCTTCCATTGTTGTGACCGGAAAAGAAAGAGAAGAAACAACTGGATTAAACCTATAACAACCCTCTCAACCCAACTTCGGCCTCCCTCGTTGTCACAGAACACCACCAAGACCGACGAGACCCCCCGCTACTTCCATTCTTCTTTTTCTCTTCGGTCCAGCCAAGCACCATCGGTAGTGGCGGTTTTATGGTGAACCATCGAGGAGCTACCCCTCCTCCTCCTGCTAAAAAACATCGCCCCAAAAACCCCTGATACCGTCGTTCTCCTCCCTCTTTCTTCTTCATTTGCAGTCGAAGAACCTCCACCTGAGGCGAGTGTAGGTTTGCCGGCGATCAAGAGGGTGATGACCCTCTTAAGTTTCCCGATGCTCCTAGTCGGCTCCATAGCATCAAACACCCCCAAAATCATCGTCAATCTGCCCTGTTCCTTCCCCTCTCATGATGTGCTCGCCGATCGACCCGTTCGTTTTTTCATTCTCGATCAGACGACGATTAAGCCCACAAGGATCGCCAGAGATCGACGCCCTTCCCTCCCCTCGTGATATCATCCACCGCTGGAGCTTCCATCGATGAATTTAGTTCATCCGTCTCCTCTTGAGTAAAAATACATTTATGCCCTCGTGTGCAATGCACGTGAGGGGTTTAACAGCCAAAAACAAACGGTGGTTAACTCCAGGGACCTGTTCCACATACAAACCTCTCAATAAGGACCAAAAATCCAATTTTCAAAAGGTTTGGACCATATCCACAAAAAATGACAAACCACAGGGACCATTTTTGCATTTTTGTCGAATTATTAACTCTTTTAATTAAACACTTTAATTAATTTAATGAAGTCCATAAAGCTTGAATTTTACCTTTAAAAAATTCTAAGAGTTCAATTTGGAATTAAAGTGTAAGGCTTTTCAAAATCCAAAACTTGAGGGCAAGAATTGAAACTATTCCAAGTCTCTTCAATTTGTAACTTATGAGTTTTAATGGTTCATAAAATGAAGACTCTTCATTTTATGAAACCTCTTTAGTTCTTTAATCATAATTAAAAGAAGTGATTTTTGGTTATCCATAACTTGAGGACAAGTTATGGACACCATCATTAGCATTAAGATCATGAATTAAACAAGCATGTAAGTTACACAAAATTCCTATGATCTTCTAAAAACTCATAAGAACAAATATTCATATCAAACAATTTCAAAAAAATCATATAAACATATACAATACTTGAAAATTGATAAAAAGTCATGTAAAATGGGTTAACATAATCATTATCATTTTGAAAAACAGATTTTACAAGTCCAAAACAAATTGGGATAATGATCTTAATCCATTTCCAGCAACAAAACTCGAAAAAACTGCCCAGCACGCTCCTACTCGCCGAGTGCATTATTCTACTCGTCGAGTAGGATGAATTTGTTCATGGACTCGGCGAGTCCTCCCCATGGACTCGGCGAGTCCAGTCGTCAGAGTGCAGAATTTTCGATTTTTAAGCAGTTTTGCATCAAGTATACAGAAAACAATCCTAGGCTCTGATACCACTGATGGGTTTTTGAGCATTCTAACACTTCCTAAGTGTACATGCAACCCTAATAACCTTGAATCTATGTTTTCTCTATATACATGCAAATTTCTTTTTCAAGGTTATTTCCTAACTAGCATGGCATGGGGATTACATAGAACATAAAACTAGTAGAAATACATACCTTGTTGTTGCTTGGATTCCTTCAAGACTTTGTGAGCCTAGCACCCCAAATGTTGTGCCTCAAATGCTTCACACAACACCACAAGACTTGGAATAACTTGAGAGAATACTTCTAGCACTCAAAATCGGTTATGCCCTCTCTAGTAACACTAGGTCCACTAGGTCTACTAGGTCTACTAGGTCACCATTTTGCTAGCCATAGGGTTCCTTTTATAGTGTTGTCACAATTAGGGTTTACACATGAATGCCCTTAATTGTCATGACTCTTGATTTCCCATGACCCATGGATTTGTAACTCCCATGGACTATCCATGGAGCTCCATTTGGTTACATCCATAACCCATAAACCATGGATCATTAATCCACCATAAAAGAATTGATGATTGTCATAATCAACCCTATATACTTAATTAGTCTCACTTTGATCACCAAATTAATCCTAGATTAATACTTGATCAATACTAATTAAATAATACTATTATTAATATATTAGAACTTATAATATATTAATAATCATAAGTGCCTTATTCTCTCATTTAGTCTATCCAAGTATTGCAATGTCATGCAACCCAAATGGACCATGCCGGGTCGGGTCAAGTACATACCAAATAAAGTTATGGACTTAGACACTATATCCAACAGTATGAACATGTGCATGGACTCGGCGAGTTGGAAGAACAACTCGGCGAGTCTGTTGAAGATTGCCTTGGACTCGGCGAGTCTGTTCTTGGACTCGGCGAGTCTGGTCGCAAAACCCCAATCTCCTCTGGTTAAACCTTGAAGCAGTGAGTCGGGAGGTGACTCGGTGAGTCGAGCAGGATGGGACTCGGAGATCATTGGACTCGACGAGTCTTGGGGCGACTCGACGAGTAGAGTCGTGTTATGGGAGTTTTTTGTATATGAGAACTCGACGAGTCGACGGGTTGACTCGGCGAGTAGAGTCAACCAGGAAGGTTGACTTTGACTGAGGACTTTGACTTTGACCAATAGTTGACCAGTTTGACTTCCAAGGGTACTTTGGTAATATTGGTATTTATGGAATTGGTTCTTTGGTAGTGTTCTGTGGCGAAGTTCGTGTCGGTGGTCGGAGCAGCTTGATCGTATCTCTTTAGTCGGCAATTGCAGGTGAGTTATCCTCACTATATCGACAGGGTCTACGGCACCAAGGCCGGCCCTTTATCGGATGGAAATCCGGGTATTGTTTGATATGTTATTGCTTTGCTAGATCCGCATCCTGGTAGTTAGGATGGTGTTATGTTAGTGACCTGGTTAAGGTCGGTACCCCGGTATATAGGGTAATGTTATGCTAGTGACCGGTTAGGTCGGAATCCTGGTTAGGATGTTGATATGCTATGTGATCTGTTAGACTGTTTGTTTGGTTAAGGATTTTTATGTGATTAATTGTTTTATGTGCACATGGTTGTTTGACGGGGGTTGGGTTGAGGCGGGTCCTGCTTTGTGCTGTAGGCCAACATACCCAGGGAGGATCGGAAAGACCGAAGGCCCGGCGAGCGGTCCGGATAGGCTGAAGGCCCCGAGAGGGCGGACCAGACGTGCCGAGACTCAGAGAGTGGATCAGGTGGATTGAAGGCCCGGTGCGGGCGGACCAATCACACTGTAGACTCGGTATACGTGGCTAGACTCAGAGAGTGGACCAGGTGGATTGAAGGCCCGGTGCGGGCGGACCAATCACACTGTAGACTCGATGTACATGGCTAGACTCGAAGGGTGGACCAGGTGGACTGAAGGCCCGGTGCGGGCGGACCAGTCACACAGTAGACCCGATGTGCATGGTTGTTCTATTTGTGATATGTTATGAGTATGATTATGTGTGGTTGGTATTTTGGGGGTAACTCACTAAGCTTTCGGGCTTACAGTTGCAGTGTTATGTTTCAGGTACTTCAGGAGATCGTGGCAAGGCGAAGGCATGATCGTACTGCTCCTCATGTTTTATGATTTATGTGATATGGTTCTGGGGGATACTCTGATGTTTAAACTATTTTGAAAACGAGATGTATGAACTTAATGGTTTTTGAATGAATTAAAAATGTTTTAATTTGGCTCAATTTTTATGGGTGTTACAGTTTATCCCGTAATCGCCAAGGCATCTGATTAGTCGCCAACTTTCCTATCACCACGTCGTGTTGGAGATCACCACGACGTGGTCTTCAGTCCTTATTTATTCTTCTTCTATTTCAGCTCCTGTTTTCTGTTGCCAGCTCCTCGTATGCTTTCTTTTTTTCCCGAGCAAGTCTTCGCTGCTACAAAACATATTTTAAACATAATAAGCATCTTTTTCCCCAAAATAAACATGATTATAGCCAAAAGTATTAGAAATATGCATGAATTATATAGGTAAATATGCACACATCAGTTATCCCTAATATATCCTTGCTTTTTGATGACGTTTTTTATAAGGATTTCTTTTGGATTTCTAATAGATGTGGCAAAGCTAAGTTAGATTGGACTACTTGGCTTCATAGCCCTTCTACTATTATCATGCAATTGATTTTTCTAGCTTCTTGTTAGTTTAATATAATTCAGCCGTTCCAAAAAAAAATCATACATTCTTCGAACTAAGGGTGTCAAAAACCGACATGGGGTCACCAACCCATAGGGATATGTTCCGAAAAAGTTAGTGTATTTGATAAGATATCGGTGTGGGGCAGGTCTGAGGGTGGGTTTAACCCTCATCTGGGTGTGAGTTTAACCCATGTTTAGTTTTTGTGGAGGGAAAAGATGGATTTCATGAATTACGTTGGAGGTAACCTCTTTCATTTTGTTTGACCACGTTAATATCCTTAATTCAAATAAATTAGATGATGTATATAAATTTATAACTCAATAAAAAATCAATAATAATAAGTTATAAAAAGTAAGATATTGTATGTGGGGAATATTTTTATTTTGGCTTATGCTAGTCAAATCCATCATATATAAAGTGACTTGACACCAAATCACAATTCATGATTTTATAGAAAAAATAATTGATTAGTTATAATGAACACAATCCACTAAAACAATTCTATTTTATGTAGCAAATATTATATAAAATTAGACAAATATCTATGTATTAAGTAAGTTTTTTATAGGTTAAAATGTGGTTGTTGGTATTATGTTTTAATTGTCCATTGATATATCTAATGACAAACAACTTGTTTGTTTCATTATGAATCTTGTTCATATTTGTTACGATCAAACTGAATCCCAACATTTACATTAATCATTTACCTTGGGAAAACCAATATAGTCAAAAAATAAATTAGGACATTTATCGACTCACTGAAGTTATTGACATTTATTCAACTATGGATAATAATAATATTAAACTATAACACTTATTTTAGGAACATACCAAGCATATTAGGATCATTAAACATATTATACCTAACTATGATATTGGTTTTGAATACTTTATCGGTTTTAATAAGGCATTAGGTTTACTAAGTGTTAGACTTATTTTATAATAATGAACTCATCTTTTGGTGATGTGCTTATCTAACGTGTTAGGCCTATATAAATGAAAAGACCTTAATGTCATTGATGTTTAAATATGAATATTAACGGTCATTAAGCAACTATATTTTGGACCTTTAATGTTGCAAAATCTTGGGTAAGTTTTATATAGATTATAAGGATGGGAAGGGGGGGACATTTTCATTCAAAATTGAAAATGGTGAGAGCCTTAAATACTAGGTTTAGTATTACCTTATTTTAGAAAAGCAAGAGAAGAAGAATAAAAGAAGTTGATTGATCGTTTGTCTATTCTTTCATCACATCCCACTAATGTACCACTATATCTTTTTTCAAGCTTTTAGTTAAATGTTTTAGCACCATTCATTGAGGATCACCACTTTGATCCACCTAAATTGAATTTATGGTGTATTTTGTGATTTATTGGTGTTTGGGTGTGGATTCAATTTTTCTACATCCATTATAAAAAGGAAATTTTGTGCAAATGGTCATTTTAGAGGGTTTGGAGTTTGAAATGATGAGGATAGCGATTAACTATCAAACCAACGGATTAATATTAATAAATATGTTACTTATGATATAATTAGATGTTTGTACATAAATTTGAACTCAATGGATCCATCTTAAGTCATTAGGAATCGATTTTAAGAGTTTGACTCAAGTTAGATGAACTTCTAAAGCATTTCTTCTAGGTTTTACTCGTATTTGGTGTTGATGTCCAATTACACATATATTTGTTTCTCGTGTTTTAAATTACATATACAATGTAATTGTTTCATTTCACTCAAAATTGCTAACTTGTTTGTTTTAGGTATGGTGGTCATTTGGTTGCTTCCAGTGCTTCCTTATGATATGTTAAGAATATCAAGAAGATGAAAAAGATTAATTAAGCCTATGAAATCCTACTAATCATATATGACATTAACTAGGGATTTTAATCTTGGTTAATTATTTATGTGTAGGTGTTGTTTAATCCCTCTTACATTTATAGAAATGTTTGGGAGACTAGCTAGACATTTGAGGTAAGTACATTATCACATGGGCACAAGTCCCTTAATATAACAATTTAGTTTAAGTTTTTCTTGTATTTTATATACTATAATATTTCTTGATTAATTCCATGCAAAGTTTTTTGAGAAATAGTATTGATATGATGACGTCTTTGAAATGTTTACTTAATGTATGTAAGACGTTTAGAAGTTTTAAATCATGATATCAATGTATTTTAGAGGTTTGAGAGTGAAATGGATATCCCAACGGTAATCCTGTGAAAAGTTAGTGGGCTATATGAGAATATAACGAAGATCATGAATAGACACACGACGATTATCATTTTCCATGTGAGAAAGAATTTGGCTAATCATGGAACGGTGATAATATACATAAAAGCTTTAGTTTACATGAGAATTTGGTGTTGAGACTTCTCAAATATGATTAGTTAGGAGTGATCAATAATGTATTTGTATCGGAAAGTACTATACTGTAATATGTGATCGGATCTAGATTAAAAAGATAAAGATGGGGTATACTCCAAATTAGGACTTCACATGAGAAATTGAAAAATACCATATATATATATATATATATATATATATATATATATATATATATATATATATATATATATATATAGAGAGAGAGAGAGAGAGAGAAACTGATGTATATGATCAAGTTCGTCGTCTCGGTAAAAAAGAAACCAACTACACCTACGTAGATAGGGCAAGTTGAGTTGAATCTACAGGGAGTTCGCGGTAAAACTTCGTGGTAAATATTCAACAAAAAAACTACTACTTGCAACTATCACGGAAAAAAAATTTAAACTAAGATTTAAATAAAAAGGCAAGCAAGTTTGTATTGCAAACGATTACCAATGATAAATAAATGTTACTTCTGGTTCAATGTGAGATGATTAAGAATCAAGTGTTTATCTCCCCTTAAATTCCATTTTATTTATGAAAACATAATCAATGTCAGTTAACATGCAATAAATAATTTTGGGCACACAATATGCTATTCCAACTAATTGTGTTACTCCATATGTCTATTTGGATTAGGAACAGTAAGTGGTTTACCAATATTATGTCTTATAATTACCATTTGCAATGTTTAGCATTTAAATTCACAAGATTGGAAATGAGACAAAATGAATATGGATTTTGTGACCAAGTTGCCAAAGACCAAAAAATGGCATGCCATAATTGATAGTTTTATTAGGTCACAACAAAAAGCTTAATGCGGAAAAACACTTAACGATTAAAAAGGGGACATGCAACCTAAAAGGATCTATTTCTTTCACATCAAAGCAACATACTTTGAATAACAAAATCTAGCATAAACCGTAGGAATTTCGAAAACTAGAAATTAGGGTTCCATACCTTAAACTTGTTATAGCAAACAAGTTACTTGATTCCTTCCTTTGTAGACTTGAGAAGCTAGCACTAAAAGTTTAGTGCCTCTAATAGTTTGTACCCAAACCCTAACAACAAGAGCACAAGAGGAGAGAGGATAGAAGAAGCAGAAATTCGTCTCTTCTTGGAGTATATAGCATGGACGAAAATAAGGCATCCAAACGGTCCTATTTATACCTGATAAGATAACCCTAAAACCCTAATCCTGAATAAAATAATACTATTTCAAATCTGGGTGGTTATCCAAATTCTTATCTTTAGAAGGAATATTCTAGATGTCTTTGGCATCTCCCAAAATCGTCCACCACCATGGAAGGTTCTGGAATTCCTTCTTGTTCAACTATTGAACAATTACACTTCGGTCTTTGCACCATAAATTACTTCCAATTAACTCATAATTAAATCCAAATTAATTCTGATTAATTTTTAATTAATTATTATTATTTCAAATTATTATATTAGTCATATAATATATTAACAAATTATTTATTGTTTTTTATTAATCATATAATAAATTAATAAATCAACCTCTCTCTTCAAATGACATTCTACATATTTACTAGTTATAAGGGCAACCCAAAAAGAATTTTGATTCTAATTACAAGTCATACCAATTTAGTTATGAGGTTAGACATTTTAATCAAATAGTTTGGGTAATAGTGGATTGCTTGACCACAAGTACATTTTTCTTGGCAGTAAGAAAGAGTTAGCCAATCGAAAAATTTGCAAAGTCATATGTGAAGAAAGTGGTGAGATAACCTGGAGTGCATATATCCATTGTGTCAGACATGGATAGTCGTTTTGCTTCATATTTGCAAGAGGAATTCGGGACCGAATTGTGTTTTAGTATAACTTATCACCCGTGAACATATGGTTAAAGTGAGAGAACCATTCAAAATTTAAAATAAATAAGGTGTTAATAAAAGCAATTGACATTAATGTAATAAAGTCATTGTAATTTATGAATTTGACATAAAATTTGAAGCAATAGATGCTATTATAATAGAGAATTTAGTTACAAATCCTTCAAATGAAATGCTTGTCGGCAGGGTCGACTCAAGTCGATTTGAGGCCCCTGGCAAAATAAAAAAATAAGGTCATTTTTTGCCTCTACATGCGACGACTTAATACCAAAAACTTTTTTATTTATAAAAAAATATAAGTAGATATATAAAAATGGGCTCCGCAAATTTGGAGGCCTTGGATCATCGTCCATACTGTCCTACACTTTGATACGACTCTATTTGTTGGAGGAATTCAAAGTTAGAAATCATTCATTGTGCATGTGTGATGTAATGTGTATTTATAACTTGAAAAATTGAAATGGAGATAAAAATTGAAATGGAGATAAGAGAAAATCAAAATGAAAATGATTCAATCGACAAATTTTGATTTTGGTTAATATGTTACTAATATGAGTTTTATGAAGTTTTTGTTAGAAGGTTAAAGGATTTTTTTATTCAACAGATTCGTTCAAAAATCTTACCAAACAATATTAAATCATTCATGCATCTTAACAATTCATCAGTAAATCATTCCGTTTCTACCATTCTGTCATTAACTGATTCCTACACACGACATCAGGATCCCTACCGATCCTTACCTCGCTGGATCTTAATAGCATTAGTTCATACAAAACAAAACGATTTATTAGATGGCTAGAAATACAAAAACAATTTTGTAATCAATATTACTAAAAAACTAAGTTAAAGGATATTCATAATAAAAACTTTATAAGAAACTAAGGGGGTGTTTGGCTTGTCTTTTGAGAGCCCAAAAGTTCTTTTTGGAAAATATAAAATGCAAAAGATGTTTGGTAAAAACATTTTAAAAGCAACTTTTGGATTTTTTATGCCAAAAGGACTTTTGTCTCCCAAAAAGATAAGCCAAACACCCCCTAAATTATAGAGTATGTTTTTGTCACACCCCGAAACCGTGATGGCGGAATCGTTCCGGGGTGGAAGACGTCATGCGTAGTATCACAACAACTGTATCATAGCAAGCATAGTAAACACAACCAGACATTGAATACATATATGAAAAAGGTTTACATTGTTTAATACATAGTTTTAATCATATCAAAAGTAAAATGGTAAAGACGTGACTCTAACGCTCCGACTTCTCCGAACTCTTGGAAGTACCTGTCTACTAATTCCCTGAGAATACAAGCAGTTTTGAAATATATCAGCATAAAGCTGGTGAGTTCATAAACGTTTAGTTTTGGTGGAAAAATGTTCTTTGATCCTTTTGAAAAGTGTTCCTCCAGAAAATCCTATATTTTCTTATGAAAAGCGTGTTTGAAAACCCATTCCTTCCATGACTTCCAGGTTCGTACAGAATATGTACAATCTAATGAGTCGTGGAATGAATATGAATATCCGTTGGTTGTAAAACAATCCGTTTTGAATAGCCGGTTTATCCCGGGAAAATCCTATATTTTCCCTGAAGGTTGAAGGTTGATTATCCGTTTTAAACTGAGGTTTGCAAGTATCTACCATACTCGTGTATATAAAAGCATTTTTCTTTTAAAAACCCTGGTTACACCCAGAGAAGTATATTAGTCTTAAAAACTAAATAAAAGAAAACCGTGATGAACTAAGTCCTGAAGATATTATTATTAATACCCTCCAGTAATTAAATCGGTTATTACGTTGAGGTTAGTTCACTTGATTCATTATTACAAAAGTAAATCTCTGCTACCTAGGTTTTGAGTTTCATGACCATAACTGACTGGATAAGGCCCGCAACGGCCGATATCCTTAATGACTTTGTCACCCGCAGACCTGCCGGTCCGACTGTAGCTAGAAGTGAGGTGCGAGATTCTCAGTCCCGTATAGATCTATACACAACAGTTACGCTCTCCCTACAAGAGACTATGGTCACAAGTGCTAGTCCTACACCCTGATTCTGTGGGAGTGTTACCAAGGACGTGTCTCAAACTTAGCCTAACAAATTTACAAGTAATAATACAAAAAATCCTGTTTATGATTTGCATGAATCCTTTATAAAATAATACATTTTACTACATGATTCACAAGTTCATTGTTCTAGTTTTGAAAACTGTTTCTACGTGTTGATTTCTTAATCGGTTGGTAAAACTGTTTTCCGTGTTAAAAGTATACTGAAATATGATTATCTTAAACAAAATAATATATTTTGAGCACAAGTTTCCTTGTACTTTTGCTTGTATTCCCCCCCTGAAAACATGAAAAACTCGGAAAAAGCGTAGGGGTACGAACTCACCTTGGATGATTTGAATGAAGGATCGACACGAAAAGTTGGGTGTTCAAGTGAAGTCTTGAACACGATTTGATCCTAATTAACATGCAATGATACATAAAGGAGTCAAATGAAGGTATTTCACCACCAAATGTGATCGAGAACCACTCTAGGAACTTGGGACTACTTGCACTAAGTGTTAGGACCTTAAAGGATTGCGTTAGGTGAGTGTATGGCCACCTTTAAGGTGTGTGCGGCCATGGCTGTGCGGCCGTACAGAGGGTGTGTGCGGCTGTACACAGGGGTGTGCGGCCGTACACCCTTCATATGTGCCCCAAGAGTCGATTTTTCGGCGTTTTAAGGTTCAAACCAAGTCCAACTAGAAGATAGGGAATGAAACTCTCACTTTGGAGGTTCTTTGAGGTGTGTACAGCCACCTTATGAAGGTGTGCGGCCGTACACCTTCATGTGATGAAGAACATGATGAACTTTGATGGTTAAGGGCTTAGATCAATGGGTCCTTCATGTATGATAAGCTAGGTGATGGAAAACTCACGTTTTTTAGGCCTTGAGAGCGTTCTTGGATGAATTTTTTAGAGAGAGAAAGTAGAGTGCAGCCAAATGAAAGGAATGAGTGAAGGGGTCAACCTATATAAATAGGGATGAGTGTGCGGCTGGAGGATGGGTGTGCGGCCACACACTCATGTGTGCGGCCATACACTCAGGTGTGCGACCATACACTCCTTTTGATGGAGTGTTTGGCCTATTTGCAACCCTAAATCTTAAACCAACCCATCCCTAATTCAAACTTTGGTTGTACAAGGCTTTAGATCATCCAAACAGGCTCAAAACGATGCTAAAAGATAGCTGAAACGAGTTTAGCATTGATAGAATTGGCTAAGTGTACAAGATAAAAGTTTCGGGTTGTCACATCATCCCCTCGTTAGAGGGAATTTCGTCCCGAAATTCAAGAATAAAGTTGTAATTCGCAGACTTGGAAAAGATGGGGTACTTTTGTTTCCTTGGATTCTCGTGCTCCCAAGTGAATTCAAGTTCTCGTTTGGTATCCCAGTGAATCTTCAATATCTGGATACGACGTTCGTCTCGTGCGCTGGACTTCCTGGTCCATGAGTTCTAATGATTCCTACATTAAGTGTAGACTCTCGTTTAACTCGATATTATCGAGGGGAATCGCAAGTGTCTCATCGGACATACACTTATTTAGGTTTGACATGTGAAAGACGGGATGTATGTTGCTAAGTTCTCGAGGTAACTGGAGTTTGTACGCTAAGGGACCGATCCTAGCTAGGATCTCAGACGGTCCAACGTATCTTGGATTTAGCTTTCTACGCTTTCCGAAGCGTATCAGGCCTTTCCAGGGTGAGACCTTTAAAAGGACACGGTCACCAACTTGGAATTTCAAGGGTTTTTGTCTCTCATCGGCGTAGCCCTTTCGTACGATCCTTTCTGCCGTCTCTCGGATGATGACTTGCGAGAGTGCTATTGTGGACTTGACTCTTGTCTAGCTGTGTGTTGCCCACCTCAGCCCAGCGCAGATGGGGTCTGTACTTATGGTTGCAGAGGGCTTCGAACGGCGCAACCTTTCTACTGGAAAGGTCGCCGTTGTTGCAAGAAAGTTCAATTAAGGGTAGATGTGTGTCCTACGACGCATCTTCAATTGTCCGGATGGTTCCCTTACTTTGTCCTTCTCTTTGTGGATGATACTCTTCGTATGAATACTTTCGGGTTTCGAAGAGAGATGAATTTTTCGAAGTTCGCATCTAGTTTATCGTCACGAGCGACGGGAGTTTCGCGTTCGAACGATTTAAGACAAAAGGGTTTGATATAACATAGACTCAGTCGAACTAGACAGGATGATGTCGTAGAATCGCACGTTAAGTTAGTCCGGGAGAATCGTTTTGTTAGAACATTGATGTTCCTAGATGAACGTCTCTGGTGTTTTCTGTGTTTCATTTGAGCTTGGTGGGTAATACTAACGCGAGGGTCCTGATATTTTGAAACTATGAACTCTCGATGGAATGGTTCTCACTAGATTTTCCTATGATTGCTTGGCGTATACAAGTCATGAATAAACACAACTGACTCTAATGTAACACTAGGCTACCATAATTTACCCATTAGGGCGTCAACTTTTAAAAGTACGTCATGATTAAATTTGGACGGGAAAGAAATCACGATTATGAATATTTATTGAGGTTTTCGGAACGTACCAATACACAGCAGGTTTCTTTGATGCTTCCTCATTCCCTGAGGTTAGACTCCTCCTGTTTCCTCATTGTTCTTCTCTGTTGGGCAGTCTCTTTTGAGATGTCCCATTTCGCCACATACGCAGCACACTTGGACTATGCTACCATCAGTAGTGGAAGTGATGTGTTGGGTCGGGGTGTTTGCGAAGCGGGCTTCCTTGCCATCCTTAGCCCTTGGACAATTTCTTTCGAAATGTCCGGGTTCGCCACAATTGTAGCAAACCTGACCCATCTTCGAGGTGTTTGGCTGTGCAGGTGCCCTGCAGTAACGGGTGGTGTGTCCTTGTCTGTTGCAGTTCTTATATTAAAGTGTTCGGCACTTTCCTACGTGGTGGAAGTTGCATTTCTCGCAGCTTGGAAGTTTTCCAGCATATTGCCGCACTGGCGTTGGCACTGGTTTGGCGGATGTGGTGGCTGTAGGAGTTATCACGGGTTGTCGTCTCTTAGCTAGTTTCTGAGACGATTTGCGCTTCACCCCTATCCAGAATTTTTGTTTGGCGCTCTTGGGTCTGGGAGTTGGAGTGTCCTCCTGGATAAGTCCTTGTTGGTTTTCTGGTGTGCTACTACAATTCGAGGTGTGGAAACTGTTCCCATTTGGGTTGTTAGCATTAAGAACAGCTAGAGCGGCTGCTACAGCTGCTGTTACAGTAGCTTGGAACGTAGCTGAGTCCATCTGGAGGATTGGTGCCTTACTGGTGGATTGGTTCTGTTTCTTCGGAGGCACAATCTGCTACATGTCAAGAAAAGAAGCTTGTGAGCAACAATGGTTGCCTCTGGATGTATCCTAAATGTTTATCTATGCTTTAAGATTTCCCGTTTTGCTATCTGACTCTCATTGATTCGACCCACATCCCCATGATGTGGTCTTAGCAAGAATAGAAAATTTTGAACGCAATAAAGTTCTCATACAATAAACTTACGAACTCCTTGTTATTCAGCTCATTCCGCTGGCTGGATAACTCTCACATTTTCGTCGGCTCTTGACGATATGGAGATTTAGATATACGGATAGTTTCGGGGGTCAAGTCGATACGGGATTCAACTTGACACTCGGAAGAAATCCCTTGACTGTCTTTGGGGAAAGCATCAGGAAAGTTGCAGACTTCGGAGATGCTCTTGAGGCCTTTAACTTTTTGTGTCTCATCGACAACATGAGCCAGGAATGCATGGCATCCCTTTCGCAGATACTTCCGGGCTTTGGCGCAGGAAATGATACGAAGGTTCGAACAAATTTTATTACTATGACCAGTGAGGACTTCGTCAGAAAGAAAGACTGAGACGAATCACCCTCTCGAAGCAAAGGACATCGGCATGACTTGGGCTCAGCCATCTCATGTCGATTATGACGTCGTAGCTTTTTATGGAGGCCGATATGAAATCGATGGGAAAAAGGAATGATCGTCTTAAGGTAAGAGTACTTCCTATGACGCATGCTTTTAAAGACAAAAGAGATGTTTACAGAAAAGAGCTACTTAGAACATAGATATGAAGGTTATTCCTTAGACCAAAAAGGGAGGATGAGTAGAGTGTTCTCCTATCGGCGACGGGCACTCCTCAGATGGATCCTTAAGTTAGCCAGTTGACGCTCCATGTCAAGCAGGCAGCTCTCGTATACTATCTGGTGTGCTCGGAGCTCTATGACCTTAGCTCGAGTGGTAGATAACTCTCGTTGTAGGGCTTCATTGTTCCTTGCAGCTTGCGCATGAGCAATCTCGAAGCAACAGATGCGGTCCGTGCTGGTGTTCGAATCAGTTTCGAGCTTCATAGTTCGCTGAAGGGTTGCCATACATAGCTCCACATTACGATCCACTCGGCGTATCAGGATTGGAAGGGCCCTGTCCGCGGGGCCTCCTTCGTTCAGATTGTAGAAGTTGCGGTTTCCTTCATATGGGAGGGGTTGGTCTTGCTCATAGCTCCACCTATTCAAACTCCCGACCCACATAGGCGTTGGACCTTGGAGTTCAACTCAAGGGTTAAGATTTGGTATTGGAGTCACTTAAGGTAGGTTTTCGAATTCAGGTTCCGAGTCAGTCTCTTTGGGAAATGGTTCGGCAAGGTCATTTTCCAAAGGGATTTCATGGTTTCCTTCTGGCTCTGGCTCGATCCATCCATCATCTCCTTGGTTGGGAAAGTATGGGTTGCCAGTGAGGTGGAATCCAACCATGCTATCTACGCGAGGTGATGGTAAAGGGATAGGCATCGAATCTAATAATACTTCCAATGATGGATTCTTGGGTAAGTTTCTGGTTTGGTCGTTATAGCATCCTAAAATACTCCTATAGTATTTTAACCCTTATGTTTGGTTCTAGAACTCTTCTGGTATCTAGGTAAGTTTTTAGGCTTGCTGCAACACCACAGTCACTCCCGAGCACATGTGGTCATGTCTCGACTGAATACAGTTGATCAGGCTATATTCACCCTAGACATGATTACATAACTGCCCAGGTTTAACCGCGAAGTCCAACATCCAAATACTTTTGTTTTGTTCTACTTACGACACAGATTCTGATACTCGGGTATACTTATATAAAAATACTTGTATTTTTTTGAAAGTATACTTTTAGTTTAGAGCACTTAGGCCTCTTAATATTTATAGTTGTATACCATGTAAGGTTCGGTATACTTAGTTCGCTATAAACAAGGGCTCTGATACCAATCTGTCACACCCCGAAACCGTGATGGCGGAATCGTTCCGGGGTGGAAGACGTCATGCGTAGTATCACAACAACTGTATCATAGCAAGCATAGTAAACACAACCAGACATTGAATACATATATGAAAAAGGTTTACATTGTTTAATACATAGTTTTAATCATATCAAAAGTAAAATGGTAAAGACGTGACTCTAACGCTCCGACTTCTCCGAACTCTTGGAAGTACCTGTCTACTAATTCCTTGAGAATACAAGCAGTTTTGAAATATATCAGCATAAAGCTGGTGAGTTCATAAACGTTTAGTTTTGGTGGAAAAATGTTCTTTGATCCTTTTGAAAAGTGTTCCTCCAGAAAATCCTATATTTTCTTATGAAAAGCGTGTTTGAAAACTCATTCCTTCCATGACTTCCAGGTTCGTACATAATATGTACAATCCAATGAGTCGTGGAATGAATATGAATATTCGTTGGTTGTAAAACAATCCGTTTTGAATAGCCGGTTTATCCCGGGAAAATCCTATATTTTCCCTGAAGTTTGAAGGTTGATTATCCGTTTTAAACTGAGGTTTGCAAGTATCTACTGTGACAACCCGAAACTTTGTCCGTTTCCGTTACGCGATTTTCGTTAATAAAATTTCGAATTCATTAACTTTTCCGTCAAACTTCTTGGTTTAGAAAATAATCTAGTTATTTATATAATTAAATTATTTACGAGTCGAACCAAAAATCACGCGGACACCCGAATATCTCGAAAAATCAATCAAATCTGGCTTAAGTGAGTTTACAACCGTAAACTCATTTACGACCGTAAACTCGTTTACGGTCAGCAAATGGTGGACCCCCCACCACCGACCACAAAACCACTATAAATATGAGACCTCCACCTTCATTTGAACATTTATGGCCAAAAACTCTCTCCTTCTCTCTTTAAGAACCTTGACCGTAAACACCTAAAAACACCTTCAAACTTCGGGAAACATCGAGAAACACCGTTTGGAGCCACTTCGGAACGTCTGGAAACGCTTATCTCTTCGAAATCTACAACATTGTTCTTGAGTTTACGGTCCGTCTTCAAAGACCGTAAACACTGTTCTTGAGTTTACAGTCCAAGCCTTCAAAGACCGTAAACCCTGTTCTTGAGTTTACGGCCGTAAACTCACCAAGCCTTCAGAAACCGTAAATTGTCTGTTGACCGTAAACCCTAGTTTACGACCGTAAACACCTTTTTGGTGGTGCTTTTGACTGAAAACCCACTTTCATCGATTCGATCAAGTCCCTGTAACATTCCTTAACCGAATACAAGTGTACCTCTAACACGTTATCTAACGAAATCGCTAATTTAGATACATATATGTATTTATTTGATAATAGGATTCCGTTAAGTGTCACGTGCAACAACTCGAGGATCTTCATTTCAGTCAACGATTTCACAACAAGAACTGTGAGTTCATACCCCTACATTTTCCGTATTTTTAATGTTTTCAGGGGGGGAATACAAGCTAAACATAAATGTTTTCAAAACTAATGCAATTCTCATACTTTAACCCTTTTGTACTGTGTTGAGCATAAGGGACGTTTTCACTAAAATTGCATAGTTTTCCGGATTCGCTATTCACTACGTTATACATGCAAACTATAATCGGTATAGTTTGGGATTTTATAAACATAACAAGTACAGAAACTTTCACTACTAAACATATGCACTAAGACAGAAACAGTTTACAGTTTACCTCACTACTTTATCATGGTATTCATAACTGTAATTATCACTACATACGGTATACATACGGATTTTCACTATGGTAGAACGCTACTACACTACATGTAAACTAGATTGTACGATACTGTGAGGCGCTACTTCAATACTATACCCTTAGGTGTACATGGATAAATCCTATCATAGTATAACCAGAGTCTCCTGGAGGGAGAGCGTGAGATTTGTGAATAGATCTATTCGGGACTGACAATCCCACACCCGAACTGCTAGCTACAGTTGGGCAGGCATGCCTAGGGTGACAAATGTCATTTAACTCGACGCCTGAAGAACGTTGGAAAGGTCTCTAGTCATATCAAGTATGGTTATACGACTCACAATATGTATAAATCACCTTTAGTTTACAACTTAACACTCTTCAACAGTTCTATTTTTACTAAATAGAACTGATACACACTACGTATACTGGCTAAAGCCAGGGTTTTTCAAACAGAACCGATTATGCAATGGTTTCACATACAAAATACTTATACCTCATGATCAGTTTTAGCTAGTCACATGAGGTAGTATTTTCGCATATCACTACAGTTTTCAGTAACGAACATTCATGGTTTTATACGAAATCGATAACGCTACCTTTTCACTAAAGAAAATATCGGATTTTCTTGGAACCATACAGATATTCATGGTTTATTACAGAACTGATAATACTACATTTTCACTAAGGAAAATATCGTATTTTCTTGAAACTATAAAAATATTTTCCGAACTCATCAACGATTTTCACTACAAACCACCGCTTATGAACTCACCAGCTTTATGCTGATACTCTTTCAACTTGCTTGTATTCTCAAGAAATCAGTAGTCAGGTACTTGATGGATTTTCGAGGAACTAGAGCAATAAGAGTTTTATGTTTATACTATACAAAGCTATTGGATGTAATTCAAACAAAGTTTCAGTCAAGTTTCAACTGATGTAAACATTTTTATTTAAGTATTCACTGTAATGGTTGTGTTGCTATGATTGATGTTATTCATTGGTTGTGATGCTACACATGACGTCCTCCGCCCCGGAACATTTCCGCCATCGGTTTCGGGGTGTGACATCTACCATACTCGTGTATATAAAAGCAGTTTTCTTTTAAAAACCCTGGTTACACCCAGAGAAGTATATTAGTCTTAAAAACTAAATAAAAGAAAACTGTGATGAACTAAGTCCTGAAGATATTATTATTAATACCCTCCAGTAATTAAATCGGTTATTACGTTGAGGTTAGTTCACTTGATTCATTATTACAAAAGTAAATCTCTGCTACCTAGGTTTTGAGTTTCATGACCATAACTGACTGGATAAGGCCCGCAACGGCCGATATCCTTAATGACTTTGTCACCCGCAGACCTGCCGATCCGACTGTAGCTAGCAGTGAGGTGCGGGATTGTCAGTCCCGTATAGATCTATACACAACAGTCACGCTCTCCCTACAAGAGACTCTGGTCACAAGTGCTAGTCCTATACCCTGATTCTGTGGGAGTGTTACCAAGGACGTGTCTCAAACTTAGCCTAACAAATTTACAAGTAATAATACAGAAAATCCTGTTTATGATTTGCATGAATCCTTTATAAAATAATACATTTTACTACATGATTCACAAGTTTATTGTTCTAGTTTTGAAAACTGTTTCTGCGTGTTGATTTCTTAATCGGTTGGTAAAACTGTTTCCCGTGTTAAAAGTATACTGAAATATGATTATCTTAAACAAAATAATATATTTTGAGCACAAGTTTCCTTGTACTTTTGCTTGTATCCCCCCCCCCCTGAAAACATGAAAAACACGGAAAAAGCGTAGGGGTACGAGCTCACCTTGGGTGATTTGAATGAAGGATCGACACGAAAAGTTGGGTGTTCATGAAGTCTTGAACACGATTTGATCCTAATTAACATGCAATGATACATAAAGGAGTCAAATGAAGGTATTTCACCACCAAATGTGATGGAGAACCACTCTAGGAACTTGGGACTACTTGCACTAAGTGTTAGGACCTTAAAGGATTGCGTTAGGTGAGTGTATGGCCACCTTTAAGGTGTGTGCGGCCATGAGTGTGCGGCCCAAGGGGTGTGCGGCCGTACAGAGGGTGTGTGCGGCCGTACACAGGGGTGTGCGGCCGTACACCCTTCATATGTGCCCCAAGAGTCTATTTTTCAGCGTTTTAAGGTTGAAACCAAGTCCAACTAGAAGATAGGGAATCAAACTCTCACTTTGGAGGTTCTTTGAGGTGTGTACAGCCACCTTATGAAGGTGTGCGGCCGTACACCTTCATGTGATGAAGAACATGATGAACTTTGATGGTTAGGGGCTTGGATCGATGGGTCCTTCATGTATGATAAGTTAGGTGATGGAAAACTCATGTTTTTGAGGCCTTGAGAGTGTTCTTGGATGAAGTTTTTAGAGAGAGAAAGTAGAGTGCAGCCAAATAAAAGGAATGAGTGAAGGGGTCACCCTATATAAATAGGGATGAGTGCGCGGCTGGAGGATGGGTGTGCGGCCACACACTCGTGTGTGCGGCCATACACTCGGGTGTGCTGCCACACACTCATGTGTGCGGCCATACACTCGGGTGTGCGGCCACACACTCATGTGTGCAGCCATACACTCGGGTGTGCGGCCATACACTCATGTGTGTGGCCACACACTCCTTTTGATGGAGTGTTTGGCCTATTTGCAACCCTAAATCTTAAACCAACCCATCCCTAATTCAAACTTTGGTTGTACAAGGTTTTAGATCATCCAAACATGCTCAAAACGATGCTAAAAGATAGCTGAAACGAGTTTAGCATTGATAGAATTGGCTAAGTGTACAAGATAAAAGTTTCGGGTTGTCACAGTTTTAAATAAATATAGTCAGATTAGGAAGGTTTATGACGATTTACAAGGGACCATGTGGGATAATGACTTAAAAGGGTAATATATTTTTCGATTTGTACACATTTGGTCACTGAGTTTTTTTTCGTCCACATTTACCCCTTCAACTTGTTAAACTGTATACATTCAGTCCTTATGACCGACTACTACAGGTTACCTGGTAAAAATGACTTAATAGGGTAATATATTTCTCACTTTGTACACATTTAGTCCTTAATATTTTTGTACACATTTAGTCCTTTTTTTTTTGCAAAATAAGTCATTTTTTTTGTACTCATTCAGTACTTATGAAAGATTTTTTAGTTTTTTCTCAAGAAATATTACGTGGGACATTCATTAATGAGGTGTATGAGGCTTTTGATGCTTATATCCATCGCGATCTCGACTACTCGGTTGCTTAGGTCATGTGTTCTAAACGTCATAACTTCTTCATATGATCTCGGATTTTAACGGTCTTTATATCCATGCGTTCGTATTTTAGTCTACTACAACTTTCATTTAGATTACTCCAATTAAAAAATAATATATTTTTACTTACGATTTTTATATCCATACGCGGTGGCGGATTTAGTATGGTCCCGGTGTTGCACCGACAACACCTGTTTTTTTTGTTCACAGTGGAAAATTTTTCGCTTTATTTTTTACGTTTATACCTATTTTCCATATATCGACAACACCTATTTCATCTCGGCAACACCTGCTATGTATTACTGCGTCTTCCCCTGTCCATACGTTTTTTATGAATGCATGTATGTATGTTTTTTTTATAAAATCGTTAGTAAAAAATATATTACATTTTAACGGGAGTAATCTTAATGAAAGTTGTAGTAGACTAAAAAAATGAACATGTGGATAAAGATCCTTAAAATCTGATATCGTATGAAGAAGTTACGATGTTCAAAATACAAGACCTAAGCCAAACCACAAGACTTACGCAACCAAGCAGTCGAGATCGCATTGGACATAAGCATCAACAACCCCAAACACCTCATCAATGATTGTCTCACGTAAGATGTCGTGAAAAAAACTTAAAGAAATCATTCATAAGTATTGAATGAGTACAAAAAAATGATTTATTTTGAAACAAAAAAAATGTTAAGGACTAAATATGTACAAAAATATTAAGGACTAAATGTGTACAAAATGAAAAATATATTACCCTATCAAGTCATTTTTCTCGGCTAACCTGGAGTAACAGTTCATAAGGACTGAATGTGTACAGTTTAACAAATTTAAGGGGTAAATGTGAACGAAAAAAAAACTCAGTAACCACAAATCGAATGATATGGTGCCCTTTTAAGTCATTTTCCCGTACAAGACCATACCATGAGGACAATGGAATAATTTCTTATAAGTGCACGTCATATTGCCGTTTTTTGTACGCTCTATTTATCTCCTTCACCTCTCCCCCACGATTCTCGAACTCCAACAGCTTCTCTCCACACAAATCACCCGAATCGGAGCACATACAGCGATAATCGGAACAAGATGTCGTGGCAAGCATACGTCGACGACCACTTGATGTGCGAGATCGAAGGAAATCACCTCTCTTCCGCCGCAATCATCGGTCACGATGGGAGCATCTGGGCCCAATCATCCAGCTTCCCTTCGGTCTAATTTCTCTCCATTACGTTTCACTTTTTACCTAGTTTCGCTTCATCTAACTCGTTTTAGCACGTTTGACTTCGATTTAACTTCGGATCTGATCCAAATCGTCACTGTTTATTGTTAGATTAGTTGAATATTTTCCGTGAGATGTTGCATGTGGTTGATTCGTTTGATCTGTTATGGACCTTGATGTGGATATCTATACTGTTTGAGTTCTAAAGGCGCATGTGTTTTCATCGATGTTAAGGTGTAAAAACGCCGAGTCTCTGTTTATTTTGACCTAATTTATTTAAAATCAAATTCAACCAGTACAAAATCTTGACATGACGTATGATTGTAAACTTGATCTCGACATTCGATTGATTTGAATGATGTGAAATATCTGGATCGAAACAAGGCTGAATGAGAAACCATTATTGATTATTTGGTCACTATAAAGGGAGAAAAGCTTTTTGGATGAGAAACATCAACAACGAGAGACACATGACACATATTAACACCATGAAATCTTCAGATATTTGATTAGTTCGACTGAAAATCTGGTTATGGCAGAAACATATACAAATTCAATGTTTCTATATGCTTTTTTGTGTGGGTTTCAAGACATCAGAAACCCATCTCTAGATGTTTATGATATGCCACTAACGTCCATCATTCATGGCTGATATTTTACAGGTTAAACCAGAGGAAATAACTGCAATCATCAATGACTTCAATGAACCTGGTTCACTTGCCCCAACTGGTTTATACCTTGGTGGGACCAAGTACATGGTTATTCAAGGTGAAGCTGGAGCTGTGATTCGAGGGAAAAAGGTAATATCACTTCACAATTCACATTGATCTTGATTCATAATTATCATATATAAAACACAAGGGTATATAAGTAATTTTGACTTGCAGGGACCAGGAGGTGTTACTGTTAAAAAGACGACAATGTCCTTGATCATTGGTGTGTATGATGAACCCATGACTCCAGGCCAATGCAACATGATTGTTGAAAGGCTTGGTGACTATCTCCTGGAACAGGGTTTTTAATTGCTCTTTGGTATGTTTTTGTGTTTGCCCCTCTTGGTATTGATCTGTTGCATTTGGTGAGGGGTAGTTTGGTAAATTTGGAATATTATTTTGCAGGGAAGTGATACAATTTTAGTAATTAAAGTTGTGCAAAGATGTCCTGGAGTTGTAAGCCAGGTGGTTTGTGCTTGATACTTTTCACTTGTATTAAGTGTGATGATGGAAGTGGGACACTTGTTTAGTTCCTTATTTTTATTTTTTTAAAACTTTATGGAGTGATTTTTGATGGATGTTTTTAAATGATTTGGGATTATCTCATATTAATATGACTACACCTTTGCTTGTGTAACATTTTTTTGTGGTTTTATTCACCTTTTAATTTTGTGTTTGAGCCTTGTGGTCCCCTTTGTTAAAAAAACATGATAGGACAGATCGTACTGTGTTTAAAAAAAGTTGGACAAAAACTTGTATCCATCTATGTAAAAGACATGAATGTCCTTCTTATTGTCTTATTGTAAAAGTTTTGTGTTTTTTACCACATTTATCCTATATAGGCAGAATGTATAACACCGTTCTTCCTCATAACAAAATCTCAATAAATATCTCCAATGTTTGGAGAGAGCAATGCAAAAAACTATTTGGTAAAATATTCTGTAAAAATAGTCGTCATTTTTATGTTATTAGGTAATATGCATGCAAGAAGAGCCTGTTCTTAGTTGATTTGGTGAATATATTCTTAAAATCAATGTTTTAGAGTACATATTGCAAGTTTGTTATAACTTATAATGTTTTAGAGTAGTATATTATTAGGTGTGAAACTCATATATTATACGAGTTAATTTAAAAAAAAATTAAACATTAAAGTGTAAGCAGTAAATATTATTTAATGTAAAATTTTAAAATAAGAAAGGAAGAAATGTTTTCATTGCAATTTAATTTCATATATATTATATTTAATACTTTACATATATAAGTATATGACTTTAATTTTAAAATTTGAAACAAATCATAAATTGACAAGTGGATAATATTTATTTAAAAAATACCACAAAATGACAAATGTCAAAACTAATGAGAGATTGACAAGTGTCAAAATTATTTTCATTTATTAGGGAGGATATATATATATATATATATAAGACAATAAATAGTTTAGTTCGTTTGATCATTTATGTTAGAGTAAATTACACTTATTACACTTATGGTTAGGGCCTTGGGGTAACTTGTATGTTTGATTCTTAATTTATTTTTTATTTTGATGGTGCAAATATGTTACATGCGGAGTCCAAATATGTTACATGCGGAGTCTTAACATTCAGTCTTTTTTAACTGGTAAACCCAAGATTGTCAAGATTGTTAAGATCAGAATCCTACGTAAGATCGTTTTTGGGTTTACAAGATCGAGATCGGGATCCTAAAATCCCACAAAATAAAACTTAATTTTAATTTATAATTTTAAAACATGAAATCTCTCTCTCTCTCTCTCTCACACACACACACACACACATTTAAAAGCCTACATTCACAAACTAAACAATTGATTCACAAAGACATATGTTGAACAAAATAACAGAGAGCGGTACAAACCACTCTAATCAACATTGAGATATCCATCTCTTTACATGGTTACAAGATCAAGTGTGAACCCAGAACAATGAATTATTGATCTTTTGAACAATATGTGAAACCGAATTACCAATATAGGAACTCTTGATCAAAACTAGGAAATGACAAAAGTCTATCTAGAACCTAATCGATCTATGTGTTTGATTAAAAATCGATCTATGTGTTTGATTAAAATCCTAAATGAGATGTAGAAATTCAATCTCTGACAAATCAACGGTTTAAACAAATGATTAAGAAAATCATCATAAGGATTCAATAGCATTTGCATAATCAGTTTATCACACCAAGAATCCAATCAATATCTTCTAATCACATATTCAACCTTACAAATTGAGTCGGATTTTGCAAGCTAGTTTCTTTAAATTCCAAATGCAAACAACTCCCTCAACATAAACACCGTTGCAATAAGTTTATTGTCGTGATTGCGTCAATTTCTATGATTGTTATGATTGTGTTAGGTGTTTGTGTTTATCTCGTGCACGAGCAATTGGTAGAAGGGTTAGGCAAGATCAGAGGTATGGATTTGGAGGGCAGAGGAAGCGAAAAGGGTTCACGAAGTGTAGTTATAAATTGTTGATGGAGGGACCATATTAGAGTTTTTAATGAAGTATAGTTATAATGTGGGGTGTTAGTGTTTATGAATGGATGCTTGTATACGAGATATATTGGGAGGTTTGGAGACAATTAGGGCCAAGGCAATGACGTCAAGCAAGAAGGAGATGTATGTTGTTCTTAAAGAGTTAGTGTTACTAAAGGACACTCAATGTAAAAGACAACAATACCCTTGCATACGATGCACGTGATGGGTTTAAACAGTGAAACAAGACAAAATGTTAAGGCAAGGACTAAGAGCGTAACATATTAAAAACTTGCTGACCACCTAAACTAAAAAATAAATTAGAAAACAAACATACAAGTTATCGCAAACCATAAAAAATGTTCATGTAAATTACTCTTTATTATATAATAAAGATAAACCACAAGGACCATTCTTGTAATTTACTCTTTACTTTATTATAAACCTCTCACACCATCATCCAAATTGTTGACTTCTAAGCAAATTTGCTAAACAAGACAAATATTTGATACCTATATTTTACTTTAATTTGTCCTATTTACATATAGATAATATTTTAAATCAATTATACTTTTTTCGAAATAAAGTGCATCTTTTCATATAAGTAAACACATTCCTTTAATAACAATAACAATAAAAATACATACATCATGTTAGCAGCCACACCGTTTCCATAAATCTCCAACATAAAAAGAAACGTAGAGCCATACGGGAGGATCTCCTGCAAAATGAAATATCAGCTCATAGTGAATTAATAACCATTAGTTTGCGGCAATAGGGAAAGACAGACACACACAATAAAACTGGAAATAAAGAGAATATACTAATACACAATTGGCGTGAGCAACCAGTAGCACTAAAAGTCTAAAACATGAAATAAGTACTAACATAATAAGCTGAAAGTAAATGTACGACAAGTATGGCGGTAAAAACGGCACATCAAGTACCAACATGGAAAAGAAGCAAGTGGCGGTAAAAACGGCACATCAAGTACCAACATGGAAAAAAAAGCAAGTGTCTACATTGCTAAGAGCATCTTCAATGAGGATTTATTTTAGAACTTTTTATTATGAGAAAATGTCAGTGTAACCCACAAACTTTACATATTTTGGTTTAAAAGGTCATTATTGTTATTTTTTGGCTTTATAAGGGCATAAATTCACAATTTACTGGCTATTTAGGGATTTTGACCCTATTCAACCGGTTTCCTTGCCTAGTCACCACCCAACTCGGTTAGAGAGTCATCTCATCCAACTCGAATCAACGACTCACCAACGAGTTGGCTTGCTTGGGCCATAAGGGGTTCAATGGTCCCCTAGTATATAATAGAAGGATCTGGACAAAACCCTAAAATATCGTTATCATTTCCGGCCAAACACTAGCCGACAACCATTCGACAACACTGTCTTCCATGGATCCTACACCCACACCATCACCGGATACTATAAACTCCAAAAACTCCATAAGCTCAACCAACGGACTTAACTTGAACGATTTGCACACGATCTTTTGTGATTGTGGTGAAAAGATAGTTGAGCAACAAGGTCAGGTCGAGCGTATGAAAGAGGACATGGGTCGAGATTACCTTCATTTCAGGGTCGATGTCCTCAACATGCAGCAAATGTTCGACCATGTTGAGAAGCAAATTAAAGCGATTGCTCTGTTGGTTGTGGGTGTTGTCGTCTTGGGGTGAGCATTTGGACCGAACCGGGCCGGCTCTTGGACCGGACCGGTTATGGAGAATATTGTGGACCGTGGATCGGACCGGATGAGTCGTGTCCGTGTCCATGTCCGTGTCCGGGTCCAGGTCCGGGTTTTCCGGTTCTTAGACTCGTTTGGACCGGTACAATTTTAATTGCATAGAGTACAAGTCGTTAAAATAAGTTTTTGGGTTTGATAGAACTCGTTAAAACGAATATGTTGTTGGGTTTGATACGATACAACTTGTAGAAATGATTACTTTTCTGTTTCATGCATTACTAATCCACCTTGATGTATAATATTATAACTTTTAAAATTAATTTTCCAAATAAAAGCAACTAACATATAAATCAAGTTCACCAAGATCCTTTTCATATGATTTATCTGTCAAAGATACATAAAATTCAAAATTATAGTCTAAAATAATAGTTAAAAAGCTGAAATTTTTCAGCTTTGATAGTTCAACTTTGAAAGATTGTAACTCATTGAATATAATATCAAAATCAACAAAATTATAGTCTAAATTCATCTACAAACTGTAAATTAAATGTTGGAAAAAAACCGCGTGTCAATCCGACTTAAAACAAATAAGTTATGGTTGTTTACAATTTTTCACAGATTACAAAATTTTAAAAATGTTGCTGAAAAGCTGAAATTTTTCAGCTTTTATAGCTCAGCTTTGAAAGACTATAGCTCATTGAATATAATACCAAAATCAATTAAATTATAGTCTAAATTCATCTACAAACTGTAAATTAAAAGTTGGAAAAAACCGTGTGTCAATCCGACTTAAAACAAATAAGTTATGGTTGTTTAAAATTTTTCACAGATTACAAAATTTTAAAAATGTTGCTGAAAAGCTGAAAATTTTCAGCTTTTATAGCTCAACTTTGAAAGACTATAACTTATTGAATATAACACCAAAATCAACAAAATTATATTCTAAATTCATCTACAAACTGTAAATTAAACGTTGGAAAAAACCGCATGTCAATCTGACTTAAAACGAATGAGTTATGGTTGTTTAAAAATTTTCACAGATTACCAATTTTTTTTAAATCGGGTCCAACCGGTTCTAAACCCGGTAAAAACCGGACCGGACCGGGAAAAAACCGGACCGGTTTTGATGGATTCTTAGAACCGAGAACCGACCCGGGGGTCCAAAAAAATGGTCTGGTCCAGTCAGGTGCACCGGTCCAAATGCTCACCCCTATTGTCGTCGTAATGTTCATGGTCATGATTTTCATCATTCACTTGATATTTAGCAAGTGAATCTAATGGACATGGGTTGTGATGGTATGCTAATCTAACGGTCGTAGTATAATGGTAGTTGTAATGGTGTTCCTGGTCATATATGTTATTAGGATTATGTGTGTTTAGTTTGTGTTAATGACAATCCAATGTGTTTAGGTAGTGGTACTCCAGTGGTGGTTGTAATGGTAATGTTTGGATGTATTTTGAAGTCTTGGTTACATGTAACAGGCATTTTGGTATGATATTGGTATAAATGTAAATTGAAATACATGTCTGATAAAATCAGACATGAATGGCTTATAATTTTTTGCGTTCATTGGTGTTGTTGTTTAAGGGTAACTTTTGGTGGATCTATGAACACGATAAGCACTAGAAAAGATTATGAATCTGTTGTTGATGGTAAATATGAATAGTTGGATGTACTTTGTTTGTCTTAGTTAATGGTAATTAAGTGTGTTTGGTGCACCAACTATGACAGACGTTAGTGAGGCCAAATAAAGGGGTATTTTCGTCAGTTCCTCTTTAAAAGTACTTTACATCCTTACTCGACAGTAAAGTGGAGATACATCCCTCTCTTTTTACCTATGTTTGTTTGTCTTTGGAATTAAGTATCCCTTGGAATTAACGAAGCAAAAATGGTGAAATGCTCGTGTGGATGTGTCGTCATAATAAGAATGTATTCCACTCCGTCCAACCATGTAAGACCCTTCTATGCTTGCCCCACTAAGGTGTGTGTTACTTTCTTTATTTGTCCACTGTATCCCTAAATTATTACTTTCTTCCATTCTCAGTCTCTCACTCAAAAATTCTTTTTGTTAGGGACCTCGTGATGGTTTTATTTGTTGAGTAGAAGAAGCATACACTAAGAATACGAGTGTTGAAGCAGTTATGATTGCAGGTTTGACTAGGTCAAAAAAGAAGCTTGAATCAACGATTTGGAAGATAAAGATGTGTTTAGTTGTGTGACAACCGTCAAATTTCGGTCAAGTCAAAGTCAAACAAAGTCAACAAGTCAAACCGGTCAACTCCATTAACCCTTGTATGTTAGGGTTTACATTATACAATTCGCTATTTCAATGAGAAAACATCATTTGAAAAATTCATGTGTTTCATTTTCCTTAGCCTTAACAGTGCTAAACAACGAACCAAAGCGATAAAACACTATTGCACAATCATCGGGATTGTGTAAGACACTAAATCATGGCTTAACGGGGTTTATGGACCTTTCGTTGCGAAGCCGGACACTCAAAAAGATCACAAACGAAACCTCTCACAATCTCTTTCACTCAACCTCTCTCTATTAAAATCTCTCCCAAATCTCTCCCGAATCTCTCCCAAATCTCTCTCAAAAGTTCCTTTAAATTTTTGTAATCATTCGGGCCATCCCGACCCTTAACTGGGTCAAAAACCACTTGAAACGGGATAAAAACGGGTAAAATAGGCTTAAGGACCCAAAACTGAAGCTTCAGGACCGAAGTCCCTGTCATAAAGGAAGACGACACACATTTGTCTGTCGTAACCTTACGACGCGCGTGTTGATGACACGCAATGAGTATCAAGGAAGCCCCCGTCATAAAAGAAGACGACATGCATTTTTGCGTGTCATAAGTTTTCCGGTTTTTCGACTACGACTTCGTTTTAGGCCCGTTTTTCATCATTTTAACGCGGGATTTTCACCAAAAACTTTATTTTTACAGTTAGAACTCTATATTTCAGTAATACCCACGTTTTTAGGGCCATTCATACCAATAATTAGTGGGGGAGGTGCTTGAGGTGGAAAGATGACTTTACTTTACTTTATGACACATGCCACCACTCACACCCACTACATGGCCAACTCTTTCCCACTACATGACCAGCTCTTACCCATTACATGACGAACTCATACCCACTACATGACCAGCCCCACTCCTTGTCTAAGTACAAAAACCCATCCCCTCTCTTCATACTTCTTTCATTCTCTCATTTTCCTCCAAGGATCACACTCCAAATTCTCTCACCATTCTCTCTCAATTCCAAGACTTCCAAGGCTGATTATCAAGCTTTCTTCCACTCTTGGTAAGTATAATTCATTCTTCTTATGATTATTACACATCCTTCTACTCAAAATCATAAGAATCTTACACAAACATCGTCACCTTCATGTTAGGTTCTCGATTCGTCAAGGCATCTTCTAAGTGTTCTTGGGTTGAACACTTCTCTTCTCCAACATCCATCCTCTAATAACACATAAGGTGAGTTCATACCCCTATATTTTCATGTTTTTCTTAAGTTTTAAGGGGGGGAATACAAGTTAAAACACCAAAAACACAACTAAACTCATTTAATAGTCTTCAACAGAAACGTTTAACTCCATTCACGGACTGTTTTGGTCAACTTAAAAATTTTAGTTTTCAAAACTGTTTCAGACGCATATAGTTCAGGTTCATACCTTTAAAATGACTACTTGCACATCACCATATGATTTTTCTACGATTTATGGTGATTTTTACAAAACTGTCTATCATTTCAGAAACAAAACCGGACCAGTCTGTGAATATGAATATTTTCACACAAGTTGGAGATCACTAAAAATCATGAGAAAATTTATGAACAAACTAGACACACTTTATAAACTCTCAGAATTTGCGGTTTTTGATTTAGACCTTTGATGATTTTTCTATAAATTTTCTAAGAACAGTAACAGAAACGTTATTACTAAAAAAATACCATCAATTTCATTTACGCCTTGTAACTCGTTGAGCAAGGTGTATATCATTATGTAATCATATATTATTACATTATATGTCATTTTGTCTTGGTAATTAGACATACATCAGAAAACAAATGGATTTTTACCTTCACAAGTATGGTAAATAATTAATTTTTATAAACAAAGTTTACATCCGTTATACACAAACATTTGGTAAACTATGACAATTATAGTTTATGAACACTACTACTACCCTTGTTGTGATAAACTATAATAGGTATAGTTTATGATACATTTACATAACAAACTATAATTTGTATTAATACTCTATTCTCGTTTAGCAGTTCCTAAACCAAAACTATTAATTATATTAGGTTCTACGCCATTTTGACTCGAACCGTCTATCGTACGACACACGCATTTCGTTTTGGGACTAATGTGAGTAATCTACCCCATATTTTATAATTTTCAATACTTTTGGGGTGTATCATGTGGTTCTAATATGTTCCAACTTCATTTTATTGTTTTATCACAATTGAGACATTGTTGGGACATTTATACGTGAGTCATTAATTGTATAACTATTGTTTGTTTACGCTACATGTACTTGTAGTGCATTACCATTTTTAGTCTAATCTCCATGACTATGCCCATATTCTTGAGGTACGTTATGGACAATAATAGCGCTATTGGGTTGACCACTCCGCCTTGGGACGCTAAGGTGATTGATCGCACGTGGTTGAGTGTGTTTGATGATTAGATGCTCCATCCTATATATATTATATATATATATATATATATATATATATATATATATATATATATATATATATATATACATATGTATATATAGGGTGAGGACTTATTGTTGTTGTTATCATTTGTTAATCAATTTTGGATTTATAAACCGTTATCTCAAATACAATTGTTTGCCGACTTCAAAAGAAAACAAATTTCAAATTATAAATGTTTCAACTTCACAAATTTTCTCTACTAAAATTAGATTACTCACCAACTCTCGTAGTTGACCTGTTTTTACCCATGATGCAGATTTGAAGAATGAAGTTGATGAAAAATAGGTTGTGCCTTAGAAATCCACAAGACTATTTAAATTTGATGTAATAAATGTTGTTCGTATTTGGATTTGTATTTGTATGTTGTGGATCTTGTTTGCATACTTAGTACTTAATTGAATCTAATCATATTATAACATAGTTGTCATGAGACTTTGAACAATATATCACGCCTTGATCGATTCCGACAAGGATCGGGGTGTGACAAGTTGTTAGTTGGATTGTTTTCTTTGGCATAATTGTTTACAAGTTGTAATGGTGTGTTGATGTTAATTTACTTGTTTCCATGTATCTTTATTTTACTTTAATAAAAAACAATAGTTATGTTAGATTGGTACTTTATTTGTTGTTAGTGACATTGGACATAACTTCAATTAGTTTAATTGCACATTTCTTTGCTCTCCTACACTGTCCCATACTCACATCAATTCCAAATTTCTGTTTCACTTCTTCCTTAAGTAGCCTAACACTCATTTTTTGTTTTTGTAAGAATTGTGTTGTATAATAACTACCAATCCATGCATAGTTTACAATTGAACCCATTTTGAAATTTCTTGCACAATTATACTCAACTATAAGAGACTTAATCTGGAAAGAATTTTCTTCACTCATCCATGAAGCCCACAATCTAAACATGCACTACCCTGAACAACATTTAACTTAAAGTTTCCTACTGTCATCTTTTTGTAGCACAATCGATAACCTTTAGCAACAACATAATTACACAACATATGTTTTAACTGTTTAGGACTTTCAAATCTCATTCCTAACACAGGATTTTGCTTTTTCCAATGAACATTTTCATCAAAAGTTGTTACCTCCTCAAGAATTGGCATGTTTTCATCCATCTGATCATATGGATCCTCATGAGGTGGACTGTCTGGGGCTGGTTGATCCTTGGAGCAGAGCTTGTTCAAAAACGCATCATTCAAGGTCTTGTTCATTGGAATTCAATCAACATCTGCAATGTTATCGTCCAAATTACCTTGCACTTGCACTTCATCTAGGTCAATGTCACTTTCTGTCTCAACATGCAACTCTTCTATTACTTCACCTACACCAGAAAACTTGTCCTTGGGGGTGCATACTTCATCTAGCACAACAAGAATCCATTAATGGACATTGACACCAACATGATCCATGTATACATAAATTACACAACCACAATCATACCCTACTTCGATCAACTCCTGGTGGTCTTTTTCAATTGCTATTATCCTCAAACCATCAGGGAACTCAATATCGGGCACGCAAAAGTACACATTAACACATGTCTCGTTTGCGAATCTTTGAATGAACAACACAAATTCATTTTTGTCCATTCCAGCAAAATCCACATCCTCAAACCTATGCTCCTCTCCATCTGAGTAACTTATCACCGGGTACCTCGTAAACATACCAGCAAAGTGAAGATTGATCTTCATGTAAACGGCCATAGCAAGAATCCAATGGAGAGTTTTTGCGAGGAACAATAGAAGAAAATAGAAGAAAGGGGCAAATGAAAGCGACTACACAAGAATATATCTTTTAGAGGAAGGGTTGCATATCTCATTTAACGATACATTAGGTGGCATCTTTTTTATGACATGTAAAACATAACCGGATGATTGGGAAGGGGGTCACCGGGTGACCCCTTCACTTTCTAGAAAATAGCATTAAAAGCCAGTAAAATGTGAATTCATGCCCTTATAAAGCCAAAAAATAACAATAGGGACCTTTTAAACCAAAATGTGTAAGTTCGTGGAGCTACAGTGACATTTTCTCCTTTATTATTGATTGCATCTTCAATGAAGATTTATTTTATAGCTTTTTATTATTGATTCATAGCTTATTTTCATTTAATACCATTGGAGTGCATTATTTTTTGTGTATTTATATTGATCACTTAATATATCTTGCATCGTCAATATCCTATAAAGTTTTTGACATATAACCCCTTCTATTTTTATTATATTTTTTTTATCACCTTGATTATATTTTAGTTTTAAATATTTTCCATTTATTTAATTTTTTAATTATTCCTATCATAGTTTTTCATTCATGAAATGTTTATATACTAATTTCTAATCATAATCTAGTTTAAAATATTTTATATTAGTTTATAACATGTTTAAAAAACAACTAATTAAATGTGGAGAATTTATAAAACATTTTAAATATATGAGGGTAAATTAGTTATATTTAAAAAAAAACTATTTAAATAAACTTAACCATTGGAGTGGTAACTTATTTAGAGGTCAAAATTAATTTTATGATGGTATGATATTTATTTGAAATGATAACATAGTCCACCATTGGAGATGCTCTAATACTACCCACTACCCAACTTTTAATCTCAATACAAATCTACAAGAAGTTAGTGTATGATCTAATATGCAAAAAAACAAATAGTTTGTTATACTGATAGTTAAACGTTAACTTATTGGGTCACACAATGAACCTTAAAATATATGAAAATAAATAATATATTTATGAGTGATAAATTACTATTTAGTAAACATAATGAATGAATAAACAATTAGTTATTTTTTGTTTATTAAAGGGTTATTGTCATTGTATTTATGAGTGACAAACTTTAGTATATTGGTTTAAATGGTCCCTCGTGACTATTTTTTGCATTTGAAGGGCACAAACTTATATTTTCAGGTTTTGAAAGGTCCTTTTGAAAAATTTGAAGGGGTCACCCGGTGACACCCATTCTAATCAGTAGGTTTAGATGCCAACTTAATTGCCACGTGTCACACCTAATGTAATGCTTTCTTTAGAACCTGAATCCAATCAAATCCCTTATAATCTTTCATCTTCGCCTGCTCTGATGTTGTCTTCTCCGGCTCCGCCGCTGTCTTCTTTGGCTCCGGCGGTGACCCTGATGTTGACTCCGGTAGAATCAAACACCAAGCATAGAGTAAGCATAGAGTCTGGTATGATGAAGATCGATTGAAGGCTTAGTGTGGATGGGATGCATTCCTTCTTTTTCAAGGGTTAGGAAAACCTGTCATCGTATTTTTTTTCAAACAAAAACCCATATCGATCTTTTGGTTAAAAACGAAGTCCATCCCTTGTGTAATAGTTGTTAAAAAGATCTAGAGAGAGAAACTAATGAAGATGAAGACCGGTGAAGATGAAACCGATGTTACCTCAATGAAATTGAACCCCAATCCCATATATGTTCAAACAAAATAACATACTGTTAAATGTATCCAATATCTAAATTAAACTATTAATTGAATTACATATATGATCAATAGAATCTCATAGATGTTCAAACAAAAATCATATTTTTACATCTTCAATCAAATCCCAAATATGTTCTTCCATGGCAGCGATTCTTCTTCTTTTCCTGTTCTTTCATGTCATTAATATCCCTTTATGTTTCCCTCATCTTCAAGCAGACCTCTAAATTAAACCCTAACAAAATCCGCCCACCTAAAAATTCCCTACAAATCGAGCCTTAAAAAGATTCACCGTAGATTATAAATCAAGAACAAAAATGGTGGAAAGTATAAGAAAGTTGGTTGATTTTTAAATTATGTCTGGGAAAAAAATTAAGAACAAATATTAGTGATGTAAACTCACTTGCTAAGCTTGATGACAAATCAAGAACAAAAATTTTGGAAATTATAAGAATAAAAATGGTAGAACGGAGGCTCGGATCTGTTGTGATCGAGTTTATTTTGCCCAAATCCATCATGGTTGCAATCACAATTGCAATGCATATCGATTTCCGAAGATAAATCTTGAATGAACAACATAAGCTATCTGGATTGCCCAACCAAGATACATATTAGGACACAAAATTCTGATTTTGCTCATTCTACATTTCATCATCACCGCCACCACCATGAAGAAGTCGACAGATTACCGTCTCGATTTTGAAGATCCAAATTATTAACACCAAAACAATAAAGGGGTGAAAGCTTGAGAACGGTGGAGTGATGGGTGGGGAAGAACCTGATTTTCAGTTTGTGTTTATGAAAGCATGTCAACTATAGAAGAAGGTCGAAGAAATGGAGATAATAAGTCAGTGTAAGATGCATACAAAAAAAAAACCACATAGATTATTCTTTTAAGTTTTAGTTTTTAAAAAGAAAAATAAAAACCAAATAAGTTTATTGTAACCAGTAAAACCGGCTTAAAATGTGTTATATCCCTTTATTAGCAGGTAAAACATAAGTTTATGCCCTTAGAATGCAAAAATGTTCACGAAGGACCATTTAAATCAATATACTAAAACTTGCTGGGCTACACTGACAATAACCATTTATTAAATAAAGCAAATAAATATAATGGTGTATTTATTACTTAAATAAATTGGTTATTCAAATATTCATTTTGTAATGTAACAATTTTGTTCTATAATATTATTGTTTGAAGTTACAAATTATATATATATATATATATATATATATATATATATATATATATATATATATATATATATATATATATATATATATATATATATATATATATATATATATATATATATATATATATGATACTTGATGTGTTGAAAGTAAGCTTTAAATTTATATCCCAAATTATTCAACTCAGAATACAATAGGTAGTGTATCTAGCCGCATAGTAGTAAAGTAGAGTAAGTAAGTAATCGATCACAGGGAACAATATTCTAATGAAAAAAATAATGATAAAAATTAAACTAAAGAAATAAACTTCAAATGGGGGTTTTATCTGATTTTTCAAGTTCATAAAAACTTAATTCAAGCAATCACTAAAAACACTTCAATTAAAGCAAACAACTAGAAAATGAGATTTAATCAAGAATTAAAAGATACTTTCGTTTAGTTTCGAATTCTCCTTTTTCATATGGTTAATTTCAAGACAATTGATTAATTCAGTTGGTTACCAAATTAACTATTATTAGTTATCTTGGTCCGATTAGCTAGTATGTGTCAATTTATGAACTTTATCCACAATGATCATGCAAATTAAGAACACCAAATTGATTTTAAGATATATTTGGACTATGAATGAATAAATCTAGGAATTATCTATCTATGATCAAGATAAACAATCAAACACATATTATGATGTAATAATGCTCTCTAACACATTTAATCAACTAACTTTACCACCTATACTAGGATTTGTTCAGTCACTAGCTCTAGCAATCCAATGATCATAAACAACTAGGTAACAGGTTCATGTAATCAAACCGGTCATCTAAATACACAAAACTTGTTGGCAAGAAAATAAAAATTGAAACTTTAACATGCTAGGATATTGATCTATCAAACACAAGCTAAAACCAACTTCAATAATCCATAAAAATAGAAATTAACTCATAGTAATAGGGTTCATCTAAAATAAACGAAAGCAAAGGAATTTTAGCCCATGATTACAGCAGAAACACATATAATAAAAAAGTAAACTAGGTCAAACATTGTAAAATCTAGGAAAACCGAATGATTAATGATGATTCTTTACTCTAATCTCTCTAACTTTTGTTCTTCAATCAAAATCAGGCCTCCAATGGGTCTCTTAGAGGTTTTGGTTGATTTTGGTCGAATAAATTAACAGCTCTCCTCCGGATTTGACCTAATAATCAATATTTATACTTGCCAAGCATTAGCATCCATGTCGTGGCTATGTGCTTGCCACGTCGTGGAAACATTTATAACACGTATTTCACGAGTATTGTTACTAACTCATCGAGAAGGTTCTTCATCTCCATGTCATGGGTTAGGAAATGCCATGCTGTGGAATCTTCTTTCATGCATGATTCTTCTTTTCTTCTCCTTGATGCACGAACCATCCCCCAAGTTTCTAACTTTGTTCAGTTTTGGTCCTTTTTCTTGAGAATGTCTTTCTTGGCTACAAAATAGAATTTATACTTTATAAGTACCAAATATCTTTGTATTTAACCAAATTATAGCTAAAATATATTGAAATAATGCATAAATATATGTATAAATATAGCAATATCAATACTCTTCAAACAAACTACTAAACAAACTTAAATGAAAATAATGAACCAACAACCAACGATACATATCCTAGATAAGTCACTTCTAGGTTGTTTTTAGGCTATTTTTATATAGCAATAAGGTACATATGTTGAACGATACTCTTGTTCTCCACTCCAACATTGCTTAATCGTTCTTTTGAACTCGAAGATGATAAAACATTGACAACATATAATCGTGGAGGTTTGTCCGCAGTGACTCCAGGGCATGAGACATAGCCTCATGTTTGCAGCGGGGGATTAGTCGGTGCACGGAAGCTAGTCGAGAACCCTTGTTAGGGAAGTTCCCATTCCAAAAAGAATATGGTTAAATGATAGAATCGTGATTTGAGTTCATTATAAACTACAATTTTGTCTTCCCCTAAGTTAGTTTTCATCTTAAACACATAAACTGATGACAAAAAATATCATCGTGGGAATGACATACTTGAAATCTAATGTTGCATAGGAAAACAATGGAATGACAACGAATCACCAACAAATGGACGAATAGTAGGAGACCAATAATTACATTGCGATGACCAAACAAGTGTTTTGTAGACATAATCTATCTAACCTAATTATATATGACATCACAACTTAGTTGCGTTGTTCATTTATATGTGCATGGTTAAACAAAAACATCGTGGATATGCAAACATAATTACTCACTCATGTTTAGATATCAAAAATTGGTAGGGACAGTTGAAACTAACTTTAAAAAATCAGACGAAGAATATACTGTTCCTCCGAATGTGTAGTAGCGGTTGTACATGGCAAAATGAACTTAGCTTTTTATATTGTGAATTCACAATCACTCTTTAGTGTGCTTTGTGTTTATTTTGTTACAATATGAAAAAATATGTGTAACACCCAGTTCCCAGAACAAATCGATTTACGACATCAAGGAGTCAAAAGCATGGTTTTGGGGTAAAACCGGGTGTCACGACGTCACCATAGAGAGGTCATGACGTGACAAGTGAATAAATGAAAATACAAATTTAACTGAGCTCACAACATAAGACACAAGTGCTCACGACGTAATATGGTATGCAGCTCAAGCCCATGATCTTTTAGGGTTTCCTTCATATTTAAACCCCATAAACTTCATTTTAGGGTTCATTAACTGAAACGTCCCATCGTGAGGATCGAAGGTCACGACTATTTTTTCTTTTAGTGGCTCACGACGTGACCAACAGATTGTCACGTCGTGAGGGGCCGTTGACCGTTGACTTTTATTGACCTTTGACCGTTGACTTTTTGATCAGTTTGACTTTGGGTCAAACTTGAAGGATTTGGCCTGTTGATTAATATTCTTCCATGTTTTGGTGCTAGAGGCCTCGTGGGATCAAGTAGTGCAGAAAAGGGAGTGCGTCATAGTGTTTCTGGGTTCTTCGATTCAGATGAGTTTTCCTCATTGTACCCGTGGGTCGAAGGCACCAATGCCATCCTACTAGTTTTGGTTATCATTTAGTAGAAGGATGCCATAGGGACTGTATGTAGTCACGTAGGATAGACTGATGACTCTTGATATAGGCTTTCTTGCCTGTTCCTTATTTGGTTGTGGCTCTAGAGTAGGATCATTTGTTCAGGTGTCTATCTCGCTTGTGGATACATATGGTTATGCATTCCTTGGAGAGTTAGTTATGTATTCTTATGTATAGGATGTTGTTGTGCTGTAGTGATCCAATATCTCTCTCTCTCTCTCTATATATATATATATATATATATATATATATATATATATATATATATATATCCTTGTGTGTTAGGATGCAACAATAGTGGTATGCTGGTTAGAGTACCAATAGGCTGGTTATCGTCTAGTGGAGTGCGCTACGGGCTGTATGTAGTCATGTAGGATAGCCTGAGAACTCATGATCTAACTTTCTTGCTTGTTCCATGTTTGGTTGTGGCTATAGAGTAAGATCATCTGTTTAGGTAGCTATCTCACGTCTGGTTACTTATGGCTATGCATTCCATAGGGATTAGTTGGTAGCGGAGCAGTGTGTTGTGAGGGGTCTAATAGGCGGTAGTGAGTTGTATGCTTTATAATTGCCTGTATTATGTGTCTATTTGATCCTTGATTGTTTATATGCCGATATATGGTGACAGATGGGGTTGAGGCGATCCTGTTGTGTGTTGTATGCCAATAGACCAGGTGCGTACCGACTGTAAGCCCTAGGCACGGAGGCTCGGGAAGAGTGGTTGGGTTAATGTGGCATGCCAACATACCCGAGGTAATCCAGTCCCATGTCTGTGGGCCCAATATGCATGCTTGTATATGTTATGATGTGTGCGATATTTTGGGGGAACTCACTAAGTTTCGTGTTTACCCAACTCTTATTGTTTTTCAGGTATCATTGGTTATTATGAGAAGATGAAGGCGTGACTGTACACATTCATCAACAACAATGAAAACTTCGCGTTTGTTATATTACCTTCTTTTTCAACAAATGTAAATTGGAACAAATGGTTTTCTCAACATGGATTTTACAATTAAGAAGTTTTACCTCAATAAAAATGAAATTTTTTGGTTGTGAAAATGTGACGTTACAATATGGTTATGTGGAATTATAGTTCTATTTTATATGATCATTTTTATGAATAACTCAAGTTTTTCTATGGCCTATCTAACAATTATCCAACGATTCAAATATCAAATAAAGACATGTTAGACATTATAGAAACAATCGATACTTGAAAACCTAAAATGGGTGTTGCCCTTGTCTCCCCTCCCCTCCCTTTGTTAGGTGACACAATACTATGAACCATGTTAGATGTTAGTTGAGTTTGCTAGTGTCACATGTCTATTCACATTTAAGTGGAAACTCGGTGATTGGTGAAGCTCTATTACATTGCATACTAGTTGTTAGACCCATGTATTAAATGAGTTAATTTAAAAAAAAGTTAAATATAAAGGTCAAAATATTTGAGAACTTTGAATTTATAAGAAATTAAGAAAAATAATAAATTATTATAATGGAAATGTTTTTTTATCTTTTAAATTTAAACAAATAATTTAAATAAATAAACAAAATAAACTAATGAACTTTAATTTTGAGAATTTTGAAATTAAAAGGTAAGTTGATTAATGAAATTGATATTCATTTATTACTATATTTATTGCAATTATTACATTAAAATATTATGTAAAATTTAATAAAATAGAAAAAACTCATAAAATGACATGTAGAAAAAAAATTAATTCAAAATAACCATAAAATGACATTTGACAAATTGAATGATAGTGTGACAAATAACAAAAAAAAAAAAAACTTTTATTTATTAAAACAGATGTTGTGATAGAAAATACAATCTAACATAAATGCACATATATAGGTATCTTATCCACACAACTGAATACATTTTGCTATTACCTAGAAATAGTATAATATGCATAGATAACTATCTTTTCGTGGATAGCATCACTCGTCTAAAAAAAAAAGAACTTGTATTTTTAACTCAGAGCTTTTCATTTTAACGTCATTCTACAAGCAGGGTTAAATCTGGGGGGCCAAAGTAAAAACATTTATTAGTTTGGGGAGTAAATCGGGAAGAATGTAATCTTTGTATTTGAAGTTTTGGGGACTTTTGGCGGTCATTTTTATTTGAATTTTGTTTATTATTTTCAATGGCGTCGGTCAGTCAGCTACTCAGCTTAACTATTCCCATTTCCATTTTTCTATCCGTTTCACTTTCACACATAAGTTGTGAGAAACCCTAATCCTACTTACAACGATGAAGGGCATGAAGTCACTGAAGCAGCTCAAGCTCTCTGTTCCTGCTCAAGATGCTCCGATTACCAGCTTCTTGTAAGTTTGCATCCGATCTCCTTTTCAATTTTGAACTAAGCGACGCTGTTTCTATGTTGATTTGATTTGTAATTGTGTTCGGATCATGTGAAGCCCTAATTTGTGAATTTTTGGTCTAATGAATATGAACGTAGTTACGCGTTTGTAGCGTCTGATATCTCCATTTGATATCATTTAAAGCCCTAATTGGTGAAAATTTTGATTTAGTTTCAATAAACGTAGTTACAGTTTTGTAATATCTGATGATTATAGTGGATTCTTAGGACAACGAGTGGGACATTTCATGATGGGGATTTACTTCTAAATTTGAAAGGATTAAGACTTACATCTGATGATAAGGAAAATCGTGTAAGTCTCTCATTGTTAAACCAAATCTGATTTGTTAGATTTGATTTCCTTTAACTTCTTACCTCCATGATCTTCCTAAAAACTCACTTTCACAGTTTCACTTTCGTATTTGTACAGCCCTCTGATGCCAAGGAGATCGACCTCCAATTTTCACTGGAAGACCTCGAAACCATCAAAGTCATTGGAAAAGGAAGTGGAGGCATTGTTCAACTTGTTCGACATAAATGGATTGGGAGATTGTTTGCTTTGAAGGTTGGATTTCATAAAACTCAGATTACTTTCCATCGTTTCCAGTGTTTGGATAAATGCCTTCCATATAAATATAAGCTACACCTTTTAAATGCATCCATTATGGTGACAGGTAATCCAGATGAACATTCAAGAGGATATACGCAAACAAATCGTGCAAGAGCTGAAAATCAATCAAGCATCTCAATGCCCTCACATCGTTGTCTGTTATCACTCTTTCTACCACAATGGAGCCATCTCTTTGGTTTTTGAATACATGGATCGTGGATCTTTGACTGATGTGATCAGACAACTCAAGACCATTCTCGAACCATATCTTGCTGTTCTCTGCAAACAGGTTATTGAATCTTTCAACACTTTGCACCTTCTACCTAACTCGAGAGTATAAAGAGGGTATTTACGTCTTTTTCCATGTCCTACCTTGTGAATCTTTTAATGTTTATGACAGGTATTACAGGGTCTTGTGTATTTACACCATGAAAGACATGTAATTCATAGGGACATAAAACCATCTAACTTACTTGTAAACCAAAAAGGTCAAGTAAAGATCACAGATTTTGGTGTTAGTGCAATGCTTGCTAGCTCAATGGGTCAACGTGATACATTTGTTGGAACTTATAACTATATGTCTGTAAGTTGACTTTTCATACCATGTTAGCATTATTATTTAAAATATTGTTCATGATATTATTTATTTGAAATTTAAAATGTTTATATTTTTAAGCCGGAAAGAATTAGTGGGAAGACATATGACTATAAAAGTGACATCTGGAGTTTGGGTTTAGTAATATTGGAGTGTGCTATAGGAAGATTTCCATATATACAATCTGAAGATCAACAAAATTGGCCAACTTTTTATGAGCTTCTGGACGCCATTGTCTCAAAGCCGCCGCCTGCCGCCCCATCAGATCAGTTTTCGCCGGAGTTTTGTTCCTTTATCTCTTCATGGTAACTTAACATATTAAATATGATGATAATTTATAAAAATAAAAAAACTGTTTATCAAATTTATAATATATTTGTATGTAAATGTGTAGCATACAGAAAGAGCCTAAAGACAGATCATCAGCTCTAGAGCTTTTGGGTCACCCGTTTATCAAGAAATTTGAGGATAAAGATATTGATCTTGCAATTCTGGTAAGTTCCTTGGAACCTCCTATAAATTTTTCTAAATAAGTTATGTATGTATTATAATGATATCAGATTTTTATTACAAAAATATGTAATGATATTATCTTTTGCATACTATAAGTCTATAATAGGTAATTCTAATATCATATGTTTGTGGCATGCTTTTTTGCCATTTATCTCATATTGAAAGCTTCAACGAAGTGTATGCAAATAGTTTCTTGATTGATTTGAACTTGATTCATTGTTATTGTAAAAATTAGGATTGGTCTGAATTTTTTAATATCCGGTTTTATAATTTCTGGTTAAAAGTTTATTTAATACTAGACTTTTTAATATGTATTAAAAAAAACTGTTTGTAAATATATATATTTTAAATACCGGTTAAAAATTCTAGTTACTAATTTTTTTTTTTGGGAAAAAATAGTGTTGTATAAATCGGCCTAGGTGGCTGAAGTTTTTAAAAATTTTAAAATTTTAAAATTTTACATCAAAGTTTTTAAATTTTTAAAATTTTAAATTTTAAAATATTACATTAAAAAATCTCAAATTTCAAAATTTGAAAATTGTAAATACTTATTTTTTAAAATATATTAATTTTTAAATAAATAATGATATACCCGATTAATCCTCTATTGAATCCCTGTTTAACCGATTAATATTTTAATATCCAACCTTTTAAAGAAAAGGCCTGGACCTTATAATTGGTGACGAAATTCTAGTTATAGGTTTTCTCACATTCGTTATTATTATTAATCTTTGGAAGCCCAACTTTTTAATTGTTGACTTGGCCCACTAAAAGGCCCCTTTAGCCGGATTTTATGATCATGAATAAAATGTGTTTTTATGATGAGATGGTAAGACAAAACCATAACACTCTTTTATTTTCTGATGGGAAGACGTTTTTATTTTTTTGAGCAAAAACCGAAAGCATGCGGAGAAAACGTATTTAAAAGATATCTAAAAAAGATAAAGATAAAATGATTTTTATTTTTTTCAAGATACAAAAGGATTTATAAGCTTAAATTTCATAAAAAAATAAAATCGATATTATGGATTTGAGGTTAAGGTGAATTTTCCATGCCTTCTTAAAAGAAAAAGAGAAATACACCTTTTTATAACAAGTAACGATTAACATTTGATTCGATTTTTCATAAGAAAATAAAGAAACATAAAGTTCCTTTAAGAATGGAACAAATTTTCATTCATGAGTCTTACCTAACTAGGCGTGAGAGGGTACTAAGACTTCTCGATATAATTACATGTTGCATTGCTATAACTCCTTATGTGGAATTTGGGATAATGACTTGAAAGGGGTTTCATTGCCTTACATGGTGATTTTCAGTAGTTGAGTTTTCAGTGTGTACTCTTTAGATCTTCTAATGCAAGCTATAGATCTTGTAACGTAGCTCCTTGTCCTCGTGATGTAGTTCCTTGTCCGTGTTGAAAAAAGCCTTGATATGGTGGATATGATGATCATGTGAACGTAAGGATCATTAGCTATTCAATGAGAATAGCTAGGGCTGTCTGTGATTGTTTCTCCACTTCGACTTTTGGCTTTGGGCATAGTATAGAGCCATTTACATAACCAAACAGGTTGTTGGAGACAAGAAATGGTTCAAGCATAACCTTCCAATACCCATAGTTTGTGGGTGAAAGCGAATTTGTGAGAATTATGGGATGTTCGTTACCCTTTTAAGTTATTATCCCGTGAAGTTTGCATCTTAAGCCGTTTCAAGATTTTGCAAATGCATGTACTTTGAGAGAGACTGCTTGGCCGCTTATATAACGAGCTAAACATTAAATCAAAGGTTAATCCTCAGTTTATGACCTAAAACCCTAAAGTTTAACCCAAGGTCAAACTTAGTCAAAAAGTCAACATTTGGTCAAACACCCACCCTGCACCCTATAAAGGACGCCTCAGGCCCACTAAAAGATAAAATAATTGGGATCTCAGGCTAACATAGACGCACTTCAAAAAACCCTTGAAAAGCACGTCGTGCCAGGGAAGGACGTGCCACGTCTAAACCTTTTTTACAAGGTCAAATGACTTAATCCTTTAAGTTAAAACCCCAAATTTATAGATTTGGTCCTTAACAATGATTTAATGGATAAAGTTTCCAACTTCACCCATTAAGATACTCCACTCAAGCAAGATCCAAACTTTGTTACTAAAAAATGACTTAAATGACCATACAACTTGCAAGACATAATGGGTAGGCAAAAGATCCTAACTTTTCTAGTCCAAGAATTATGTGCTTGCGGAATTTCACTTAACACTTAAGGGCATATGTAACCTAAATGATCTATGTCATGGATTTATAATTATCTTTTAATTAATCTTATAATTAAATTTGTTTTTAAATCCATAAGGATAATGCATTTAATTAATCTTATAATTAAAAATTATCTTTCCAAGATTATCTCCTATTATTTAGGGTTTTAATTTTAATTATCTAAGGCATTCAAAAATCAGCTTTTGACAGATTTAAATATAAATAATTACCAAAATTAACCACACAAATCAGACTAGGCAGCAAAATCCTGAAAATCGATTTTAGGCTAATGCCATGTCGTGGTAGATAACTTTTCAAAAGTTTTTGTTTTATTCAATTCATCTCATGTACAACCAATGTTAGACACACTTAGGCTCTGATACCACTGATGTGTTTTATAAGTTACAGAAATTATGTGTTTGCGGAATTTCACTTATTATTAAGGACAAATGTAACCTAAAGGATCTATGTCATGGATTTATAATTATATTTTAATTAATCTTATAATTATATTTGTTTTTAAATCCATAAGGATAATGCATTTAATTAATCTTATAATTAAAAGTTATCTTTCCAAGATTATCTCTTATTATTTAGGGTTTTAATTTTAATTATCTAAGGCATTCAAAATCCAGCTTTTGACAGATTTAAAATTAAATAATTACCAAAATTAACCACACAAATCAGACTAGGCAGCAAAATCCTGAAAATCGATTTTAGGCTAATGCCACGTCGTGGCAGAAGGTATGCCATGTCGTGCTAGACAACTTTTCGAAATTTTTTGTTTTATTCAGTTCATCTCATGTACAACCAATGTTACACACATAGGCTATGATATCACTGATGTGGGGGAAATGTGGAGTTGTAAACCATGGTCTAGAGTACCTCTGAGGTAGTGCAAAATGCGCTTAAGTACGTGTAGATGAGGCTTCCGTGGGTCATACATGAATAGACAAACCTGCTGGATCGCAAAAGCAATGTCTGGACGAGTGAATGTGAGGTACTGAATAGCTACAACAAGGTTGCAGTCAAGGTTGTAAAAATCGCTCGGTGGTAGCTCGGCGGTCGACTGGCGATAAGCGATTAATCAGACTCGGCGGGGATTAATCGGCGATTAATCGGGGACCCTAAATTATTAATAAAATTATTTAAAAATTTAATATTTCCTAAAAAATTAAGTATTTGGAAATTTTAAATTTTAAAATTTTGAAATTTTAAAAATTTTAGTATAATATTTTAAAATTTGAAAGCTTAAAAATATAAAATTTTAAAATTTTGGTGTAATATTTGAAAATTATTATTTTTTTGAATTTTTTAAATATTTCCCGCCTATAACCGCTGAGGACCGCCAAGGCCGCCTAGGACCGCCAAACCTGAGTTTGACCGATTTTGACCGGATTCCGCCAAGCACCATAATCATAATCGATTCGAGGCCGCCAAACGATTAATCGCCGATTAATCGGCCGCCAATGCCGATTTCTGCAACACTGGTTGCAGTACATGAATGGATCGTCAACAGGAGGACCAGCGCCATCCAACTTATGAGAAGTCTCGACAGGTGTGCGAGCTGGATTACATTGAGACATATGTGCTCGCTCAAGGATCTCTGATGCATATTTGCGTTGAGATAGGAGGAGACCTCAGAAGAGCGGGTGGAAAAAATCCCAAGAAAATAGTCCAGAGCTCCGAGATTGGTCAAGTCAAACTCGCAGCTGAGCTGGGCAATAATAGACTGAAGAAGAGTCGTAGACTAGGCCGTAAGGACAATGTCATCAACATATAGAAGAAGATAGGCAGTATCAACACCATGATGGTAGAGTCAGTGAGACTGTGTGTGAACCCCATGTGAGTAGCATGCTGAGCGAACTGCTGATACCAGGCCCTAGGAGCTTGTTTTAGGCAGTACATGGTTCACTAAAGGTGATATATATAATCTGGATGCTGAGGGTCTCTGAATCCCGGGGGCTTATGCATGTACACAGTCTCTTGAAGATGATTGTGAAAAAAAGGCATTCTTCACATCAAGCTGGTGAATGAGCTAGTGCCTGGAAATAGCCAGACTGAGAACCATATGGATAGTTGCCGGTTTGACAACCAAATTAAGAGTTTCATCACAATCAATCTCCTATTGCTGACTACGATCATTGGCTAAAAGTCTTGCTTTGTAGCGAGATAGGGAGCCATCAACATTAAATTTGTGTTTGAATAACCACATGGAACGAATCATGTTGGCTCCCGGTGGACATGACACCAATACCCAAGTATCGTTAGTAATAAGAGCATTGTATTTCTCATTCATGGCTTTATGCCAGTTTGGATCTTTCAAAGCCTGTAAGTGTGACCTCGGGACAGTAGAAATTGAGGTGGAGAAAAGATTAAGGTGGTCTATGGGTTTCACAATGCCACTCCGAGATCAGGTGTGCATGTGATGAGTAAGAGGTGGATGAGGAAGGGGAAGGATTGACTTGAGGTGGAGATGGAGGAGGTGTGGGAGGTAAGGTAGTGTCCCCAGCTTCGGAGGTACGGGGAGGATCAAGTGAGTTGGGGGAAGGTGGAGTGGGGTTAAGAATCTGATGAAGATTTGGTGACATAGCTGAGTCAGATAGGAAGTCATAAGAAGGAGGGCCGGTGGGTGTGACCGAGCCGTAGGGGAATATAGACTCATAAAATGAAACATGACAAGAGAAATGATATTTCGAGTGGAAAGATCGAAACATCGAAGACCTCGATGATAGGTGGGGTATCCAAGGAAGATACACGGGGTGGAACGAGGTTAGAATTTGTGAGTGGTGTGAAGGCGCGGAAAACAAAGGCAACCAAAGACACTCAAGTGGTAATATGCGGTATGACGTTGGAAAAGGCGGTAATGTGGAGTTTCATTAGAGATGGAAACAAATGGTAAGATATTAAGATAGGTTGCCATGTGGAGAGCTTCGGGCCAAAAAGTGAGAGGAAGGTGGGAATGAAATAAAAGAGTTCGCATCATGTTATTGATAGTGAGAATCATTCGTTCGGATCTACCATTTTGTTGGGAGGTGTGAGGACACGAGAAACGAAAAGTAATTCCATGAGAGACGAGATGGTCATGCAAAATTTTGTTGTTGTATCCCCGCTCCCCCTCCCCCCGGTTGCAACATTGTAATTATTTAATAATACCCCCAAATTGAATGATTATGACGTTGGAAAGATGTAAGAATTTTTGAAAAACTTCAGATTTATTTTTGAGAGGATATACCCAAAGATAATGAGTATAGTAATCAAGAAACAAGACATAATATTGCAAACCACCATTACTAGAAATAGGAGACGTCCACACATCAAAATGAATAATTTTAAAAGGTTTAGAAACAATAGAATCAAACAAATAAAATGGAAGTCTAGTGTACTTGCCAAGTTGACAGGCTTGGCAAGTAACATTATTTTTTGGTAAACGACAAGAAATTGAACTACTAGAAAATAAATGCTTCAAGACTTGATCTCCAGGATGACCGAATCGTTGATGCCAAATGGTAGATGACGTGGAGATGAAGGCATGACTGTTGGAGCCGGTGATAGGATAAAGAGGCCCGAAGCTATCACAACGGATGAGAGGACGACAAGTCTGATAATCGAGAATTATAAAACCGTAATGATCAAATTCAATAGAGCAATTATTATGAGTAGTAAACTTGCATACTAATATAAGATTTTTGATCATATTGGGTGTGATAAGAACATTTGGTAAATGAAGAGTACGATAAATATTTGGAACATGAAAAATTGATTGTCTCGAAGTCACAACAGGTATTGTAGAACTGTTACCAAAAAAAAAAAAAAAATAGAACGAGGATAATGATTATTAGAGACAGATTTGAGTATACCTGCATTGGTGTGAACATGGTTGGTAGCCCCAATGTCCATTACCCAACCATCATTTCCTGGATCATTTAACGACATCGTGTTGAACAGTGTTGGAAGCGAAGTGGGCTGATCGTTACCAAGCCAAGCCCACAGGGGCTGATTTGGGGCAGTCGATAACACATGGGTTTGTGGAGTAGTAGCTCAAGGAGTTGGAGGTCTACTTTCTAAAATTCCTGGGCTGTTAGATGTGGTCCTGCCCAAATATTGGTTGTTGTGGTGGGCCGGTTGAAGTAAAGGATGAGAAGGAGCCCATATTTGTGGAGTTAGGGCCGAAGGGATCCAGGAGGGGGTTGCAACGACCGAAGGTAAGAAATAAACCCACCCACATTGTGTGTTGATCGATAACTGACCAAAAAATGGAGAGGGATGCTGATGTTGTCGTTGATAGTTGTTCCTGTCGCTGCCTCGTTTTCACACCCTCGGCCAAGGCGGCGGAACATGCCGGGCTGTACGACTAAGTTCAAGGATCACAATATATAGCGCAAGTACAACAATAAACAAAACAACATTTGTATTTCATCTTGATGTTTGAATACATGGTTCTCTTACAAATAATAGTATAGTACACAAATTGCCTTAAACAGTTAGTAAGAGTTACAAGTTTTCTGCTAACAACAATAATACTTTTAAAAAGTCTAAAAAGTATTTTCTTTGTAAGTATAACCATACCCAAAACTATGTTTGTAAAGAGTCTTTGAAAGCCAAAATGTATTTTTGTATAAGTAAATCCATACTTAAAATTGTGTTTGTAAAGAATCCTTGAATATACTTTGAAAACCAAACTGTACTGTTGCATAAGTAAATCCATACTTAAAATAGTTTTGAAAGCAACCAAGCCCATGGTTTGTAGTGAGAGAAAGAGAAATTCTAGTTAATGTTTATAGTGAGTTATATAACCAAGCTATGACTGAGTGTACCCCCTACAACGCTTCATTGTACGTCGTAGTAATGATAGTAGATACTTATCACCCGCTTCGATTGATCGGCTGAGGTTGTAGCTAGCAACCGCATGTGGGGATGTCAACCCCGTATATATTTATACATATGCATCTCACTCCGAAAGATTAATGGTTATAGTAGTGTGAGTATGCTAAGTGTTTAGACTTAGCTAATGAATATAGTCTCACTAAAAAGCCTTTAACTAAGGTATGTTAATAGCTCTCAGCCCTAATTTATAAGTGGATAAGTTACCAGGCATAATGAATTGTATGGAGTTTATAAAAACCGAGTATATCTATTATGAATATGTAGTATAAAGTACTCGCTTTTATAACGAGGTATGTCTCAAGAAATGTTCATGTATAAACTTTATAAATATACATGTATAATTTGGATCCTTGAAATACTACAAGGTTTATGACATGCTAATTTATGACATACACAGTCACATAAAATCATAGGTTTTATAGCAAAATGACATATGTTATTTTTATTAGTTGTATCGTTTTAACAACATAACATATATAGATATTGGGGTTTAAAACTAGTTCATGTGTTTGTAACATATAAAAGTTAAACCTTATTTTATGTGTATTTTTGTCTTATCTAGTCGTTAACTCAAAGCGTAACTATCCTAACGAAGCGATTGAAAGTCATAACCAAGTATTATCCGATTACAGTTATACACTTTCTTTTCGTAAAAGAGTCGAGACGACGTACGACGGGAAAGTTAGCTCCTAAATCAAATACTACATCAAAACCTTATTAGTAATATATATCTAACTTTTCATTCCGAGACCCGGAACTGACCCCACACAACGAAACTTAGGGAAGAAGGCGAACTTCTTGGCGGAAACAGGCGTTTAGATGTCTCAACCCTATCCATAACGGATCAGGGTATTTTTCGGGCATAAAAAGTTAGGAACATGATAACTTCCTAAATTAAATAGGGTTCGTAAGAAAATTGACCGGGAATCGAAATTCATTTCCTAAGACACCCCATGATTCAACCGAAGGTTGTGATTTGACACTTAACATGCATTTAACCATTACATGGTTGTTCAATTTCTTAAAACGGTCGTATCTTTTGCATACGAACTCCGTTTTGAACTTTCTTTATTTTTTCGGACTCAGGTGAACATGTTCTACGAGACTAGAGTGATTGCTTCGCTCATAACCGCTTAATATGGATTTTCAGTTTTTCAGACATATTACTAGGGTTACAATTTGTGTTTTATGATTCCTTTGAGATTTTTCCATCAATGGAAGTAAGATAATATTTCATATCTTATTTTAATTGTAATGAAACTATTTATTTTCCAAAAGATGTACTAAAACTCAATAGGTCAAATTACAACGAGGTTCGCGGTGACTAGATAGTCTATAGTTTTAGACCTAAATTTCGGTATGTCACACTCGTCGACTGAAGTTTCCCCGGTGAGAGTCGCCCCTGCCCCTACGGGTCGCCGACAAGGGAGGAGCTGCGGCGTGAAGAATGAAGGTGCTGATGAATGATGTTCGTGAGAAGGAACAATCACACGAGAGGGACCAAGTCTCGTTTCTTCAACCAAAAGCGTTGATCTCATCTCAGAAAAGGTGGGTAGAGGCTTTGAGAAGGAAATTATGTCGGCAACACTGTCGTATTTCTCCGGGAGTCCATTTAGGGCATGAAGAACAACGTTCCTATCCTTAACTTTTTCACCAAGACCTTCAAGTAAATCAGTAATCTTCTTTATTTTGTCAAGGTATTCATGAATGGTTAAGTTTCCCACCGTGACGTTTCTGAGATTGTTTTCTAAATGCATCGTAGTGGACTCAACATCATCATAGAAGAGTGCGTGTAAGTTCATCTAGATTTTGCGAGCAGAAACTTTAATGGAGTAGGCTGAAGTGATCAAGTTCTGAGAAATAGAAGCAAATCTGCATAGCTTGACCACTTGATTAAGTTCTTGCTACTCCGTGTCTGTAGGTGGGGAGGAATTGGGGAATCGTATGTGGTGTCAATATGATCAACAACACCATATGCGATGCAGTGAGCATGGAAGATATCACTCCATGGTTCGTAATTACGAGCTAAGAGATCCAGAATGAGAGGGACATAGGTTTTAATATATGTGATACCATATGCCTTATTAGTAGGTTTTGTAGAAGAATTGTTTCACCGGTCATTGTGATGAAGAAGAGAGTAGCAAAGAAAGAAGGGAGAAGAAGAAGAACGTTGACAGGAAGGAAGACGGGGACGCGGCTAGGGTTGAGAGTTACGCTCTGATACCATGTAACTCAAGCGTATATATAAAAGAAACAATGGGCCAAATACCTATAGGGCCAATACAATACAAGACTAATTATACATGGGCCGAATACAATACAATATACACATATACATATAGTTCGCTAACAAAATGATTTTAATACTATAATTAGTTTTATAAATGTGATATTTTTTAAATTTTATTGCAAACACAATGAACGGACCTAAATGAAAGTCAAAAGTTTTGTTTAATTAACGATCACTTGTTATTGAAGAAATGTGAGTAGGCAATTACAAGGATGAAACCTTGACCACATAATTTTAAATCATTGATTATTCATCCATGCCTTCATTTGTGGTTCAGATCCGTTGTTAGTTTTATTAAATAATGGAAGAATATATATGTTTGTCCAAAAGGCACCAATATTGTCTCATTCTATCATTATTTAAGTCTATATTATATATTTAAGTAAATTATAATTTTGGGTCAGGAGCTTGATGTTTATCTGCAATTTTGGTACAAGTTGTGAAAAATTCATACATGTAGTTCCCGTTCGTTTCAATTTATTGCACGTATGTTTGTCGTTATGTCTAAACTTTTATAAGTTTGATTTCTAAATAAGAGATTTTGCAAAAAAATACCAAAAAAAAATTGCCACTTTCAATAATTACCAACGAGTCTGCAGAAAGGTTTCTGCACGAGTCCGCAGAAGGGTTTCTGCAGACTCGCCTTAGATACTGCAAACTCATTATCAAAGTCATAGAGGTTTCAATGGCAGATAAATGTCCATCACAATAACAAACAAAAAGTTTTAAATTTGTTCAAAACTTGGACTAAAATTGCAAATAAATGTCTCACAATAACCAAAGGGGTTTTAAAATTTTAAATAGATTATTATCTAAAATAAACTAGACAATAATCATTTCAATTCAAAGAGCTCGACACGCACGAACACTATCCACATATTAACTAAAATTATGGCAATTTGCGTCCTCATTCTAAGGGAATTCCATAAATGGAAAGGTTTGGTGACTAGATATGATAGTGTTGGAATTAAACATGGACCTTATTCATCACCACTCCTATCCGAGATTTCCCTACCCTACCCCTACACCTACCCCAAGTAATATATTTACATCCCAATACCCTTTTCAACATCATAACAAAGAACCCCTATATACATCTCATTCTATTCATCAAGTTTTGTTCATAAGAATCAATTGGTGATAGTAAGGATAATCAAATATTAGAAAAAAAAATGAGATTTAGTTCAAGTGATGAGGAAAGTAGCCAATCTAGACAAATTCAATGGATTCAGACAGAAGTTAGTATTACTGATCCTGAATATGATTTTGTCGAAAACTGCATAGAGGTTTCATGTGATTCTTTAGAGACATTGTCATCCATTGAAACGATTGATGACACTTCTTCGACATCATCTCCCGATGGTCCACTGTATAGGTTATCCGAGCTTATGGCACAATTACCTATCAGGTGAGATATTGTTTTCAGTATGTATGTTGTATTTAAAATGTTAACAAAATTTATAGTTTTCTATTATTTAAAACGTTAACAAAATTTATAGTTTTCTATTATTTCAAGAAATTTTTGACCTGGTAAACTACAAGTTGTTAATCATAAGTTTTTTGAATCTTATGTAGGAGAGGATTATCAAAGTACTATCAAGGGAAGTCCGAATCATTTGGATCACTTGCAAATCTAACGAGCTTTGAAGATCTTGCAAAGAGGAGTCATAGATTTGGAAGGTCAACAAAATCATCAATTAGAAGTGGTCAAAGTCAAATACTAAATCCCAAGAGCAACATTGTTAAAAGCAGAAGGAGTTCTTTATCTTTCATTGTAAAGAGTTCTCTGTTTTCTTCATTCGAAGCAAACCTTCTCTAATCTTTATATATATAGACTATAGTTAAAGAATATAAATGGGGTTTCCTATATACACTAACAAATTCGTGTGTAGTGTTATTGAGCGAAACTACCGAGACTATGATTTGATTAAGATTGGTTTGCTTTTTCATGGGATTTTTGTATTTTTATTACTTAAGATGTAATTTCAGGAATACAAATGTGTATAAACATACTTTAAAGAGTTGATTTTGTTATTTGCAAACTAGTTTATAGTGATACAAAAAAGTCATCATATTTCTAGTAGTGTAGTAAAAAATTCGAAATTCAAAGTATATATTGGAGTAAATTACATTTTTGATCTTTGAGTGTGGTTGGTTTTTGCGGTTTTGGTCTCAAAAAGTTTTGGTTTACAAATTTGTTCTTATTCTAACGATTTTGGTTACAAATTCAAGTAAAATGACTAAACTTAAACTTTATATTGTGATGACATGTTATTTATTTTAGAGTAAACTATAAATTTTGTCTCTATTATTCGCCCAAAACTATTGATGGATCAAAAACATTTTCAATTTGCACCACTAATTATAAAAAAAGAAAAGTTTTATGTTTTTGGTCTCAGACAATCTTCTTTAGAAGACTTTTTTCCATTTTAGTTTCTTTTTACATTGTTTAATATTAATATTAATATATTTATAATTAAAAAAATAAAGAATAAGACACTAAATAGAAAATATTAATATTAATATTTCTATAATCCAAAGATTTACGATTGATATTGAGCGATCGAACATCAAGGATCATCGGCGTATATAAAGAGCTCAAAGGTTGGTAAAACATTAAAGTGACGATGGAAGCAACCAATGTTTAATTTATCATATAATATAATCTAAAGATTTTCCATTATTCAGTAAATGTCTTTGGGAATTCTCATCCTATAGAGCTCATGATCAACATCATCCATGTATCAATAGTCAATCTTTCCCAACCCATGTCTTTTAACAAAGAAAAGAAAAAGGAAAAAAGTTGAGGTGAACGATTTGATTAATGTGGTGGTTGAGCTCGTGAGATGTGGCGGTGACAATGGACTGGTGGTGGTGCTGGTGGTAGAGTTGTGGTGGGAGGAGAAGAAGAAGTCATGGGAGGAGAAGGATAGATAGATGATGAAGAAGGCGGAGACTATGTCAACGATGGGTGGTCGTAGAAGAGAGGCGAAGACAATCCCATCCGTTTTAGAAACCCAAATGAGTGTTATTACTCAAGGAAGATGATCAATTATATGAAGATGTTCGAGTTAAAATAATAATAGAATGTCAAAATTGTAAAAAAATTGATAACATAATAACTTTGGTGACATTTACCCTTTAACATACAATCCATATACATTTACGTAAAGAAATTCACACTCACACAAACTAAGAGGATTTTGCCTTAACATTAAACTTGTAACAACAAAAATAAAACCAATAAAATTTGAATTCATGTTGAAATTTATAGTCCTTTTATAATTGTGTTGTGAGACAAACTGAATTTCATGCCTCATCTGGGTTTTAATTTACAAATCTGAATTACTTAAGGTTATAATCCACGTTGTAAGAATTTGAAATTGATGCCTCATTTAGGTTCTAACATCTACGTCAAATAAAAATGAATCGGAAAACTAAATTGTATATCTAATAAATTGAAACATAAGGTATCTTAGTGAAACTTAACCAATGGACATGTGGACATGTAATGGGCCTTTTGGTTTTTTGGCTCATTGCTTATAGCTTCCATTCACCTCTTACATCTTAGGTCTCGTTTGATAGTTCCTAACCAGGAAAGGTCGTATAGGTAAGAAATCCCGAATGAGTAAGAAACCATGTTGTTTGATTGTACATCTGACTGAATGCGCTGACTAATAAAAAATGACCATGTTACCTTACTGCTCTATATAGTGATAGATGATGTTGCTGAAGAATTATAAAAACATACTAGTATTTGTTATAACTTATGATCTACAAGATATTAGAATAAATTTAGATAAAATAAGTTTCCAATATAACATTTTTAAGTTTCAAAACTTATTTGACCCAAGAAGCTCTTATAAGCTCTAAGAAATGGTGGCTCAACGGTTTTTAGTCTCGCCATAAAGGATGACCAACTTTCGACATGGTGCCACAACTGGTCACATACTACATGTGAATATTTGACCCGAAAACAAAAGAGATTCTTCGATTTGCATAGGATACAAAGAAAATTGTTCAGAAACATCATTTCCAACAAAGACTATCTTGTTTCCAACATTCCACACATTCGTGAGAACCACCTCTACAACCACCCTTCTCCATTCGCACCACCATCTATGTCATTATCACAACATGTCAACATCATCATCTTCTTCACCCCACTTTAACCTCCATTATCACCCATATTGAACCTCCACCATAACCCCATCCATCCATAAAACCCCTTACCTCCACCATTACACCCTTATCTCCATATCAACCATCAAAATCACCAGCCTTCATCTCCATTAAAACCTGATATGTATGTATGTGTGTATGAGCAAATCAAATTGACGAGAAGAATCAAAACTTTGAAATATGAACAGAATAGGAAAAAGCCAATTTAGAACAACAAACATGAACATGAGAAAAAAATAATTGGAACATAACAACAAAAACCCAACTGAAAACAACATACATGAACATAACAACAAAATCGTAACTTTGATGAGAAAAATCGAAACTTTAAAATTAGATGAGAAGAATCCAGACATTTTCAAATCGTCGATCGGGGTACCCAATGAGAAGAGGCAGAAGGCGTACCTGATAAAAAAAGGAGAAGGCGTCGATCAGTGGGGGAAGAGGCACAAATCGTCGACAATAAATTGGAGGCGTGAAAGAGGAGAAGAATTGTGGATGGAGGCGCTGAAAGAGGAACGTAGGGCAATGGCACAACTGGAAACGCTTCTCTCTTGCTCAGTCAGTCAGTTGCCATCTTCTTACTGAGCCAAACTTTGCTTCTCGAGTCAGACGCCCAAAAATGATCTATCAAATGACTTTAACTGACCGAGTCAACAAAAAATGTCTGACCCGACTCGATCAAACGCATATCAAACACAACCTCACTATTCCTTTTCGCACTTATCATAGTCAACAACATCGTTTTTTTTAAGATGGGTTCATATCCTTTGATTTGATATTTTATCCTTTGTTATCTTTTGTTTTTTTGTTTTTTGTGTATTTTGTTTTGGTTGTCTTTTATTATTATTATTATTATTATTATTATTATTATTATTATTATTATTACACAAATGGTCCATGTGGTTTGTGGTAGTTTACGGTCTTCATCTGTATTTTTTTATTCAAGTCATATATATATATAATGATTTTGTTGTTGTATTTTAATTATTGAAGCCACTATATACCCCTTGTTGATGTGTTGTCGAAGAACTGACCATCCACCATCTACAACTTATATCATTGTCTATATACATCAAACCTCAAATACAGAGGAACCATATGGTAGAAGTCAGGTTAAACAACATGTTGTCACCATAGCATGACCGCACACTATACCACATTTCTTCATTTCCCACATGTACATGTACGAAGTTGCAGACCTACAACATTAGTTTTCTTGAAATCTGATACTTGAAAAATGTTTGGCGACATCTTTCTTGCCTGCCACCGAACACGCTTGTGCATCCTCCTGCACCATCTCTACATATGTGGTGAGTACACGAGTGACCCCCCCATTTCTAAAAAAGAAGCATCATGATTTTGGTAATTTTACAACTAAATAATATTTTGTCATTTATATAATATTTTACCTTCCAAGTCACCACGTTGAATAAAAACCCCTCGAGTGTATTCGCAGACAGCCTCAATGAGCATTGTATTGCTAACCTAAGTTAATGAACCAATAACATGCGGATGTATTATGTAATATCAAGGTTGAATACATTCCAACATAACACATGGTAGGGAATAGGGTATTGCCCATTTGGTACTCACTTATCAACTAATTTAACATAAATGGTCCTTGAAGTTTAGAACGTATATCAATTATTAACTAATTTTCATTAGAAAAAAGAATTAATATTAATAATAGTTCGATCGGCTGTCACTTATTCGAACATTTGTCAATTATTCGAATTACTATATAAATTCAAAAAATTGTATAAATTTGAATAAATTTTTGTACAACACAAAAAATATTATTAAATAATAATAATAATAATAATAATAATAATAAATTAAAAAAGAAAAGACAACAAAAGGAAAAAAAAAAGTCAAATCCCTTTTTGATGCAATTGATATTAAAAGGTAATTAAGGGTTAATTAGAAGTTTAACTAGTAACGTTGATACAATTAATAAAAAGGTACGTATAATAGCTTCCATTCTCCTCTTAAATTTTGCTCTTTCTTTTTGCAATTACCATAGTCATCAACATCGTTCTTTTATCATGGAATTCTTGAATTCGGTTTTGTGTCCGATCTTTAAACTCGAAGTGGAACAACTTGATCATCTTTTTGTTAGGTGTGAAGCGGCAGCTAGAACTTGCAACACTATTTTTCTTGGATCGACATTCATTGATAAAGCCGCGATGAATGCAAAGAAAGAAGGGTGGTTGATGCGATTGCATATACTACTATTTGGTACATTTGGAGATTCCATAATGACATGGTGAGAAATAGATAGCGGGAAAAGCCCCGTCGATTTCTTAAATGGCATGCCCTACGTCTCCTCGGTCTTCTGAATATTTTAGCTTTCTACTGCATTCTGGTTTGCCGCCTTCACGGCTTCATTACGTGAATTAGAGTCACTTGTCGATCAAAATTTAGTAGTGGGTCTATAATAGGTACACAAAAACTGATGCCCCCTGGATTGTTGATGCCCTGGGCTGGCCCAGTTACTGGTCTATTTTTCTACCTTTCTAAGCCAATTTTCATTTCTCCTTTTGGATGATGCTTACATTCTTATCTTTTTCTCCATGCATCACATATATATATATATATATATATATATATATATATATATATATATATATATATATATATATATATATATATATATATATATATATATACACCGAAGATAATAATGGTAAATTGCAAGAAGCAATGGGGGCTTTTAATTAGCCTTTAGTTTTTCGAACTTAAAAAAGTTCAAATGGCTTTTGAACTTTATAAGGGAGAAAAATGATAGCTACATTGAACTAGAACATGCTAGAAATAAATGCCATTGACTTTGCTCCAAATCCACACCAGCTTTGCAGTTGAAAAACACTTAGGTTTGCTTGGTTAACAAGCCAATATGAGGATAGAATAATTTAAAATTACATATGCTATGAAATTTGAGGTGAGATTCAAGTTGCATAAGATGCACCTCTAACTCTTTAAGGCCATTGATGGACATCTTTTCTGTTGGGTAAGGCTTTTTTCTTATTAAATTAATTCTATGTTCTAACTATAACTAAATAACTAATATACTCTTATCTCATTACATGATAAATAGACAATCTTTTTAATATAATACTGGTTTATTTGCTTATTCTTTTAGGTGTGTGAATGCACGCACACCTTTTCCTTGAGGGGCAACCCCTCTTTTTTGCATAAGAGAATACTTGTTGAAATGATCAAACGTTGTTATGTTATCCTAACCAATGGGTAAGGAGGACAGTTGTGACTTTTATAACGACAAGTAGTGACATTGTAGGTGCTGTTGATTCATATGTTTCTCGTCCCACACTCCCACAGTCCCACTTATTACTTATACATCAACAAGAAGTTTTATGACATGACAATGGCTGATACTGATACTGTAAGCAACCACAAACTCAAGCACATTAAAAGAAAATATTCTTAGATTAATAAGAACCTTTTAGTAAATTTTACAAAAGAAATCGCACACTAACCTATGGTAATTGGTAAATGATGATATAAACTTGTTAGAGAACAATTAAGGTCAGAAATTAGAATTTAGAAAACCGTAGCCCGATTGTCAAGTAACATTAGGTGACCATGGAACACAAAAATAGTCATCAGACGATTGAACATGAGTCAAGTGATAAAGCCTAACTTGTTTTTAATAGTTAGGAATCCACTTTCCAGGATTTCAAGAAATCCCAAGGAAACTGATCAAGAAAGAGGCATATGCCGGGAAGAAAAGAGCTGAATGCACCTTCAGAATAACCTTGCTACCACAAGGAGGGAAAAGAAACTTACAGAGGGTCGCCTAGGTTATCAATTTATGCGGAAGTATCCAAAATCGAACCCAAACAAACAAGAAATCTCGCAAAAGCAAGACACCAAAGACCCAAGAGGTCCAGGAAATAGTCCCACAGTGGAAACCAGAGCCACAACAAGGGTTGTAAGAACCCTAATATCCAACAGATAAACAACGCTCGAACTATAAGACCTTCGGTTCAAAACAAAACAGGTCAAATCAATACATTAATTACATACGTCTAGACTTCGACAACCAGAGAAGGTCAATCAATAAGCGTCAGGTTCTTGTTAAACAACAAGGCAACAACAATGCGTAACAAACTGTGATTAGCAGTTGTTCTGTTGATTCACGTCATTGACGCTGCTCTACGACGAAGGTGGAACGTCAGCATCTACCGTTCTTTCTTTTCTATTGCTGAATCACGGTTTGTTACATATTGTTGTTGCCTTGTTTTTCAACAACTAGACTAATGTCCGCATGCATTGCGAGACAAACCTATAGTAGAAGTTTTTACAAATATATGTTTTTTTAAATATAACAATAACGTTGTTGTTAAATTTGATATAATAATTCGTATACTAAGGCCACGTTTGATAGTTGCCGACTGAGAAAAGTCTGTCGGAGTAAGAAATTCTGACAGAATAAGAAATCATGCTGTTTGATTGAAAATCTCACTGAATGTGCTGACTGGTGCAATCCCGATGCTCTACACGTTTCTATGCAATATGATGATAACAACAACAATAATAACAACAACAATTACAATAATAATAATAATAATAATAATAATAATAATAATAATAATAATAATAATAATAATAATTAATTATAATAATAATAATAATAATAATAATAATAATAATAATAATGTATACAAAAACTTCCAGCATAATAGACATTAAATATATTATTTTAAATATAAAACACAAAAAGCCCTTCAGCTTGCTGGTACACACCATTTTTATCCAAGCCAAGGGTACTATTGGAAAGCCTTGCTTTCTTTCTCAGTCAACTATCTCCCAACTTCTTTCTCGGTCAGACCTTGCTTTCCGAGTCAGCGCCAAGATTTTGTTTATCAAACACCTTTCGTCTGACCGAGTCAGCCAAAAATGTCTGACATGACTCGGTCAGATGCATATCAAACATGGCCTAAATTGATATAATATATTGATTATTTTGAATTATATGATAATATATACATCTATTATAATTGCATAATCTCAATCGTTTGAATGACTTCTACCTGCGAGTTACACATAAATAAAATTAAATATGATATATGGTTTAATGTTATTTATAGTTGTTGTTATTGTTAATTAATTTTTTCAAATTTATTTGTTAAATGTTTTAATTTCCATCATTATAATTATTTAAAACATCAAACATTGTTTTTTGATTTTAAAGGTAACAATATAATCATTTATATAGAGTTATTTTTAACTATTGTTATTGTAAGTTATTTTAAGCTACTTATTTGAAAACTTTTAACGATTATAAAAATATCTTTAGGAAATATTTTAGTTAAATTGAGATTACAATTTAGTTTTTTGTATTTATCACTACAATTTATCACTTTTAACTATTTACAAAATATTTTTTGGTTTTTCAAGTGGAACTTAAATTTATATTTAAGTTGACATTGTAATGTTATATTTAAATTAACAATTTAAGTATCCAAACTGTTTAAAAGTTGTAGCTTTAAACTGATAATGGTTTACATACAACAACATATTAAATCTAATAAATTAAGTATAATATGTTAAAAGTTAAAGACATAACTTTATAAGTAGAAGTAAAGATATTATTTCAAAATTGAAATTTAGTATATTTATGATTACACTTTAGGTTTTATATTTATTTAACCTTATTAACCAACTTATAATCATTATTAGAAAGACACTACAATCAATCACTTTTAACTATTTACAAAATATTATTTGGATTGTTTAAGTTAAACTAAAATTTATATTTAAGGTGACCCTGTAATGTTATATTCAAATTAATAATTTAAATATTTTATACAAATTGTTCCAAAATTGTATCTTTAAAATGATAATGGTTTACATCCAACAATATATTAAAAGTTATAAATTAAGTATAATATGTTAAAAGTTAAAAAACATAACTTTATAAGTAGAAGTAAATATATTATTTTAATATTGAAATTTAGTTTATATATGATTATACTTTAGGTTTGATATTTATTTAACCTTATTAACCAACTTATAATTATTATTAGAAATAAATTGAAAAGTCATGGGAGTTTCAAATGAATATGATGAAAAAAAATATGCATGAGAGTTTCAAATGAATCTGATGAAAGGAAAAATGATTCATTTATAATATAGTATGATATGATATGATTCCTTACAAAATATATCTTCAATTAATTTCTAAAGTTATATTTTCTAGGAAAAAATTGGAAACTATGTTATGTTAACATCCCCTCCATCTTGGCATGGAAAATATCAAGCATATTTAGACATTATTATTTGTCCTTGAATAGTTATGTATTCATAACGAAATTAAAGGATGATTCCAAATCCTTTAAATGGGACATAGCAAAATGTTGTAGTTATTTTATGGAATTTATACTTTTCACCCTCAATCTTTCTAATAGCATGTTACGCTGCCCCTTCAATAACCACAACTGACAATAACTTCTTACACATTCTTTTTTCTTCATTTTCCACTACAACTTCAATTCTTTACATTTTACTTTTCTTCTAATACTTACAGCATCAACTAGATACACTGTTTCTTCACAAGAATTCCTTACAAAATATATTAATACAATTAATTTCTAAAGTTATATTTTCCCAGGAAAAACTTGGGAACTATATTATGTTCATATTTTAACAGATACTAATACTAATATTGATAGCTCACCTCCAACTATGGTACCAGGATTGCCAGGGTGGCGGCCACGTGGTTTTTTGGTGGCACTCCGTTAAGAACATCGTTCTGTTGTCAATCACACTGCAATTTCAATGGATCAAAGTTCTTTTTTTTTTTTTTTTTTTTTTTTTTTTTTTTTTTTTGTTGTTACCGCATCTGATGATTCCACTATTAAAATATGGGATTCAAGAAAGTTGAAAAAAGGCATTACATTCCGATCAAGGTTAACTTATTCTCTAGAAGGTAGTCAAGCATTATGTGCTACAATCATCCATGGGTACACTTAAGTTGTGACCAGAGCTTTTGATGGGGTCGATCCATATATTTCATGGGTCAATCCATATGTTTTGAGGTGATTACATTTCCATATATAGGGCTCGAGAATGTTGTAGAAAAGTACTCCAGAATTAGTAGTGTAATTAAAAAGATTAACATTGGAGAATGTGATTCCTACACTATTAACCTACTGTAAAGATGGTGATTGTGATGATGGTAATGATTATTTATAGTAGTCAAAATTGTAATAAAGAGAAACTTTGAAAGTACAATGCTACAATTGGGTAGATTTTTCGAAATACAATGCCTTGATAAGGAAAAAAGGTACAATGTTGCAATAGGAAGGAATGAACGTATGGTGCTATAATATACCAATAAATGAAAGTGCGTTGTTATTTCTGACTATATAGGTACTGAGGTGGCAAATAACACGAAGGTAATTTGGTTGACCGGAATCCATTATGTGTTTGGCTTCAATGAAATTGAAATTCCAGTAACTTTGGCTATTCTTTCTGTATACGAAAACTTGTGGTTACAAAATGATGGAATCAAATCATTTCACAAAAGGACTTGTGATTCCATAGCATTTCTCCTTGATAATAACATACATATCGTTGTTTGTTATAAGTTAATGGAATGACATCCATATATAGGTGACCATTTTGATATGTCATATGTAAACACGGGTCACTTTGGGTTATATATTGTATATCCAATGGGAAAATTTGATTAAAGGGGTCGAAAGTCTTTAAAAGTATATTCGAATGCATGCAACATTATAAATCATTTTAGTCAAAAAATTAGATTGTTATTCATTAAAATGACTATATTTGGAAGCTTTATACCGATATAACCACATTTTTGTTTTCAATGTCTATAACAAAATAACATTTATTCTGTAAAAAATGACTTTTAAATTCGTGACTTTATTTTTTCTTACAATTTCTGCAAAGTGGGTGATAATTTCATGATAAACGATGAAAATATGATTATCTTTAGGATACAAAGCTTTCAAATATGATATTTTAATGAATAACATTTTAAACTTTTTAGTATAGTTTTAACATCCCACTAACCATTCTTCTTAAGAATTATAAAGAAACCGTTACAGGGGCGTCTCAACTTGATATTTTTCCAAGCTAATGCTTAGGCCCTCAATTTTAAAAGACTTCATATTCTCCAAACTTAAACATATATTAATATATCTCAAATCTCAATTAGTCCATTACTAATTGTCAATTAGGTCACATCATAGTGAGCGATTTTGATTCTTGAAGACGAAATGCATGCGGCACATCAGTGTAATCTTGAAAACTGAAACGTTGCATTTATCTTCTATTCTTCTATCTCAATTCTCAATTGTTCAAATCCTCAACGTCAAACAATATGTGTTTCACTTCTTTTCCGGTTTCCATTATCCGAAGGGCCCCATATTTTTGGTTCGTTAAAGCTCTCAAAGTGATTGAGTCACCTTTGATTACATATATGAAATAATCAAAATGTTAGTTCAATGTTTAATCGCAGAGGAAACATATACTAAAACTAAAAATTTGTGTTGTCTATATATTTTTAAGAAAAAATTATGAAATAGAATAAAAAATAGAGATAATTACAAATCTAGTCATTTTTTTAATTATTTTTCACTTAATAATAAAAAATTAGCCCTTAGCCAAAAATAATCATCAAAACCGTAGATAATTATCGAAAAATACTGTTTCAGGGAGAAAACTACGGTTTGGTCACAACTCACTTTAAATGAACTTCTGTTTGGGGGTATTAGACTAGTATTTCAGTCATCGTCTACTGTTTGATAGCCTATTAGCCCAAAATATATAAAATTGAAAATTTCATTTTAGGTCATTTTTCATTCTATGAAACTAGAGAAACTTTCTCAATGACGGCTCCGAACAACAACCACGTATTTTCTCGTATTCTTCTAGTTATTTTATTTTATTTTTATTATTTTTTTTTTGCTTTTTGTTGTATAGTATGAAATCTATTAGCAATGTCTATTTTTTTTTGGAAAAAGCGCAAAAATAAAAAATGAAAACCGTAGGTTTCATAAGTCATTTATGGTGTACAAGTTGTTAAGGCACAAATTGTGCATTAAAAGCTTGTACACCGTAGGTGACTTTTGAAACCTACGATTTCTACGGTTTGGGATACCGTAAATTATACAGAGCATACTATAGGTAATTTTTTACGGTTTCGTATGTAAAAATGAAAAAAAAAAGTTATATGAAACACCAAAGCCGTCTTTTTTTTATCTATGGTTTCCTTGACTATTTTTAGTTAATTGCAAAATTTTGGTTATTAAAAAATTAATAATAAAAAAAATTGGCTAGATTTGTGATCGTCTCTAAAGAAAAGAAAAATACAAGAATGACTCCAAATGTGGTTGCAACTTGCAAGATTAGAATAGAAATAGAACAAAAACAAATTTAACAACCCATCAAAGCTTTTTAAATAAAAGGACCGAAAGGGAACATAATATTATAATACAGTTATCCATTGTCTTCGGTACAAGTTGCATAAGATGTTATATATTTTAATATGAAAGTTCTAATTCAAAAATTTAAAATTAACAGTTTAAACTTGAGTATTTACTATTTAGGGTGAGATATACCTAGGACATTATATTATAAATATTAAGAAAAGGCTTTGATACGTGAGTATATCTGTATATGTATTGTAGCTAATAGTAAATATGCTTATGTACCATTTATAAGTATCTTATTCCGTGAAGTTCAAGTTTAATCTTTTAATTTTGCATAATTCGTTACCTGAAATCTTTTTATTTTGTAAATGTTTCAATTTTCTTTACTTTGTAAGATGTTTTTTTTCACCCTCTAATTTTTAAAATGTTACTTTCACTCCCTCAACTTTAAACAATCTTACCACTTCCATTTTATAAACTTTCATGTTTATCCTCCCTAGTATATATATATAGTCTAATTTTCTTTAATAAATTTTATTTGTCAACTTAAAAAAAACTATTTTTTATTTAATTATGTTATGTATGCGTCATAATAAATTAAATGTCATCAACGTTTGGACGTATTAAAATTCGAATTTATCTACGTTTCGACTTAATTTTTTTTTATGTTTTGGTGTTTATTTTTATGTACGCTTCCTACGTATAAGTAGAGTCATATATAATACGCAATTTGGTCATTTATGAGAAAGAAATGAGAAAATGAAGTTGTAACTTCATGAAAATGATCAATAAGAGTTTAAGTCACTTAAAGTATGGTGGATGAGTAAATTGTAGAGAAAGAGTACATGAGAATATGCATTTTTGGTCAAAAGTGTAAAAATGAGAATTTTATACTTTTTGGCTCAAGTTTGTGAATTAATAGATTAAGACCCGTATTAAGTCAGTGAGAAGTGACTAAATAGATGTATAGGATATGTTCCTACCTTCGCGTGGATATAAAGAACATAAAAAAACGGATAAAAAACGAAGAAGATATGAGGGTTAGAAGTTGGGACAAAAATGTCCCAAAGCTGGAATGGAATCAGCTAAGGTAACTGCTGTCAAGCAGTTTCCGTGGCGCGAAAAGTGTATGTCGCGGCGCGGAAGGCATTCAAGTGGCCATTGACATCGGGTCAAGAAACTCCGTGGCGCGAAAAACAGTTTCTGCTACGTGGAAACGAGACAGATTAAGAGTTGTTAAGCCCTTCATTCTCGTCATTTTGTGTAACGACCCAAAAATCAAGGGTAAAAATTTCATTTTTAATATAGTCAAAACACAGATATCATTTAATCCAAACATTCCAAAAACGTTGCTAATTAAAAACATTTATCAGAGTTCATCCCAAAATCACATATTGTGGAAAACACGGGTGTGTGCTCTGCGATCAAGCCGGGCCCTTCCTTTCCAAACCGATGATACCTGAAACCATAAATAAAACTGTAAGCACGAAGCTTAGTGAGTTCCCCAGAGTATACCCTACATAATCCACATAATCACATAAACCATATCAATCACATAAGTCATGCATATAAACATATAAGGATGTCGTGGACTCCCTCCAGGGTCTTACTCCAGGATGTCGTGGGCTCTCCTCAAGGTCTTATACCTATGTGTCATGGGCTCCCCCCATGGTCTGATATCCAACTGCCACGGGCTCCCCCCCGGGGGGATGGGGGGGGGGTCTTTCATGCAAGTATCACGAGACAACTAGCATATCACATATCACATAAACAACTAGTGTACCATATATCACATAAACAACTAGTATACCACATATCATAGAAAAAATGCATATAAACATATAAGGATGCCGTGGACTCCCTCCAGGGTCTTACTCTAGGATGTTGTGGGCTCCCCCCAGGGTCTTACACCTATATGCCATGGGCTCCCTCCATGGTCTTAACTATTTGCCATGAGATCCCCTCATGGTCTTTACCTGGAATGTCATGGGCTCCCCCTCATGGTCTAATATCCAAGTGTCACGGGCTCCCCCCGGGGTCTTCCATGCAAACAACACAGAGTCAACTAGCATACCACATATCACAGAAATAACTAGCATACCACATAACACATAATATCTAGCATACCACCTAACACATAATGTCTAGCATACCACATAACACATAATGGGCCAGCCTTGGTGCCTTCGACCCATTGGTATGGTGAGGAGACTCACCTCGCACTGCTGAAGTCCCACAGATAAATCTCTGGCTGTTGGCTGACCGATCCCCGAATTGTCAATCATCAAGACAAAACCCAATTAACCATTTGGGTTTCAATGCATAACCATAAATCCACAGTTGGGGTAAAAGGACCATTTTACCCCTAACCTAGCGTGGTTCAAAACCCAGGCCTAAACTCACACTCTGAAGGCCCAAAAGCCAAATAAGCAACCAAGGCCCAACATATGGCCCAATTTTCCAAATTGGGCCCAAACCTCTATATGGTCTTACCTAAGGGCCCAACCATTTATTTGATGGGTTTTATGTACTCTAACATTCCTATGGTACACATACAACCCTAATGATTTGGATCTAAGTTTTCTCTAATTATACATGCAACATTGTTTTTCCAAAGCATAAAGCCTAAACTAGCATGCAAGGTAACATTTGAATCATAAAAACAGTTAGAAGATTACCTTATGTAGTAGCTTGCTTGTCTTTGACCTTTAGGAGCCTAGCACCTCAAGTGTGATGCATCAAATGTCTTATAACAAACCAAGAACAAGAGAATGAACTTGAGAGAGAGGTTTGGGAGATCAAAATCGGCTAGCTACAACTAGTGTGCATGGGGGCCAATTTTAGGGTGTTAGGGACTTCTTTTATAGCTTTGGATTACAACCATGCAAACCCTAATGATTCTTCATATTTCTTAGGCCTTTTGGGCTAAACCTTATTGGACTTTCACATAGGTTTAGTCCAACTCTAATCAACATGAGTTCATGAGTCCAACTAGAAGTATTACTGATTTACCTAATCAGTCCCTGTAACTTTAATCAGTTTCTTTTGATCACTAAATTAATACCAAATTAATTCTTGATCAATACTAATTAAATAATGTGATTTCTCAATTAATATATTATACTTATAATACATTAATAAATCACAATAACCTCTTCCTCAAATATCCATCCTATCAAATTGTTCCAGAGTGTTACAACCCAAATGGACCATGCTATTATCGGGTCAAGTACATACCAATTATAGTTATGGGCTTAGACACCTAATCCAACAGTCTCACACTTGGATAAGTCTAATAACTATAATTTCCAATGTAGCTTCAAAATCCGAGTAGCAATCGTAGCTCTCTAAAAGCGAATGTCGAATCCTGACGCGCCATTTAGATAAGGGATCATATAATCCTCTATTCTTCAAGATATCATGCGGAAAAATACATGGAACATAGTCATACTTATTGTCAAGCAGTTTCTTTCCCGATTTCTGATTTGTTTGACATAGAACTTAATTGAACACATCAATTTAGTCCTGACCGGACCGACACATAAGTCAAAACAAAATTATCGAGGGGCCCAAGATATCGCTTTTAATCCTCTTAGGATAAAAGGAACAGATAAACTTCGACTTATATGCTTGTACTAACTACTTGTTAAATCATACACAACAACACGTTTTATAACATCAAGTTACTGATGCGGTTTCGCACTGTCAATGTACAACCAACTCATAATCAACAACTCATATATCTCGGTTTGAAAATTATACGATATTATCATCTCACAATCACTCGTGATATATTCCATGAAGTGATTCATGTGAGTGTGGGTTTAATCCAATACTCAAATCTTATTCAAGAGCACTCATGAATTTTTGTAGCAAACCTTTGCAATGTCTAACACCTTAGACAATCTTACAAAACCCATTCATGACAGTCTACTTACATAACCTACTCCCAAAGTATGATCGACTGTGGATAGTTTGAATAATCTTATTATTCTGGAAATCAAAACATGCAAAATGAAACAATAGTAAATAATTGACACAAGATAGTAACTTTACTTATAAATAAAACTCCTTTTATTCAATCATCAAATGTCAATTACATTTTAGCTATTACAAGTTTCTAAATATCTATCTAATCATTAAAACTAATATCGTCCTTTAGCCCAATACTCCTTGCATGCACCAAGTGCTTATCCCTGCAGAGTCCCTTTGTAAGGGGATCTGTTGGGTTCTTCTCTGACGATATTCTCTTCACTACGAGTTGTCCGTCTTCTACTTGATGTCTTATAAAGTGATATTTTTTGTCGATGTGCCTAGATCTACCATGATCCCTTGGTTCCTTGGCTAAGGCAACTGCACTTTCATTGTCACAGAAATCCATAGGCTCCTTTACAGCTGGTACAACTCCAAGGTCTCCAATGAATTTCTTCAGCCATATTGCATCCTTTGGTTCTTCGCTTGCTGCTATGTACTATGATTCGCACGTTGAATCAACCACAGTTTCCTGTTTGGAACTTTTCCATGTTACTGCTCCTCCATTAAGGGTAAATACCCAGCCCGACTGAGAGCGGAAATTATCTCTGTCGGTCTGAAAGTTGGCGTCACTATACCCTGTCACTCTCAAGTCATCACTCCCACCGAGGGTATGGACCCAGTCCTTAGTCCTCCACAGGTACTTAAGAATGTTCTTTACAACAGTCCAGTGAGCTCTACCAGGGTTCCCTTGATATCTGCTGACCATGCTCAAAGCAAAGGCCACATCGGGACGAATACAAGTCATAGCATACATGATCGAGCCAACTGCAGAAGCATATAGTATTCAGCTCATTTATGCTATCTCAGCCTCTGTACTCGGACTCTGAGTCTTACTCAGTTTGGTATTGCTCTGGATAGGTAAGTCTCCTTTCTTGGAATTCTCCATGCTGAAACGTTTCAACACCTTATCCAAGTAGGTGCTTTGACTAAGTCCTATTAGTCTTTTACTCATGTTTCTCAATATCCTTATCCCTAGAATGTAAGCAGCTTCTCCGAGGTCCTTCATAGCGAAACACTTCCCAAGCCAGGACTTAACTTACTGCAAGGTTGGAATGTCGTTTCCTATGAGCAGTATGTCATCCACATACAACACGAGAAAGATAACTATACTCCCACTAGCTTTGACATATAAACATGACTCATCCTCACTTCTCGAAAATCCAAACTCGACTTTCTCATCTAAAAAAATATTCCATCTGCGAGATGGTTGTTTCAATCCATAAATGGATTTCTCAAGCTTACACACTCTATTAGGGTACTTTGCATTGACAAAACCCTCTGGCTGATTCATGTAAACATCTTTAGCCAACTTCCCATTAAGGAAAGCAGTTTTGACATCCATTTGCCATATTTCATAATCATGAAATTCAGCTATGGCTAGCATAACCCTTATATATTTAATCTTAGCCATTGGCGAGAATGTCTCATCATAGTCAACTCCAGGAGTTTGAGTAAAGCCCTTCACAACCAATCGCGCCTTATAAGTGTGTACTTTTCCATCCATGTCGGTCTTCTTCTTGAAGATCCATTTGCACCCGGCTGTCTTACGGCCTGGTACATTGTCAACCAAGTTCCAAACTTGATTGTCATACATGGACTGAATCTCGTTGTCCATAGCCTCTTTCCATTTTGCAGACTCGGGGCCTGCCATGGCTTCCTTGTAGTTGTTAGGTTCATCCAGATTTACCAGTGTACTATCACTAATAAATGTGTCACCTTCAGTAGTAATATGGAAACCATAAAACTCAGGTGCCTGTCTAACTCTACTGGAATGCCTCAGAGGTAAGGACTCGTCAATCGGTTCAACAGGAGTTTCCTCCTCGGGTTGAGCGCTAGTGTTTGAGGTTCCTTCATCGCTTAACTCTTGAAGCTCTTCAAGGTCAATTTGCCTCCCAGTGTCATCTTGGCATATGAGCTCTCTCTCACGAAAGACTCCTCTCCTTGCAATGAAGACAACATTGTCACTCGGCCTATAGAAGAGATATCCAAAGGATTTCTGTAGATAGCCGGTGAAAATACAACACTCACTTCAAGGTTCGAGCTTGTCGTGAGTTTCTTTTCTCACAAAAGCCTCGCAACCCCAAACCTTGATGTGTGCTAACGAGGGAACCTTCCATGTCCACATCTCGTGAGGTGTTTTGGAAACCTTTTTAGTTGGGACTAGATTAAGGATATGGGCGGCAGTCTCTAAGGCATAGCCCCAGAAGGAGATAGGTAACGAAGCTCGACTCATCATGGAACGAACCATGTCTAGCAAGGTTCGATTGCGCCTCTCAGCCACACCATTAAGCTGTGGTGTCCTAGGTGGCGTCAATTGTGAAACAATTCCACATTCCTTAAGATAGTCATGGAACTCGATACTAAGATACTCTCCTCCTCGATCGGATCAGAGCATCTTTATCTTCCTGCCCAACTGATTGTCCACTTCTATCTTCCTGCCCAACTGATTGTCCACTTCTTCTTTAAACTCTTTGAACTTTTCAAAGGTTTCTGACTTATGCTTGATTAAGTAGATATACCCATATCTACTATAATCATCAATGAAAGTCACATAGAAGCGGTTAGCATCCCTTATGGCGGTTCTGAAGGGTCCACACACATCGGTGTGTATGAGATCCAACAAACCTTCACCCCTTTCACAAGTACCAGTGAAGGGTGACTTGGTCATCTTTCCAAGCAAACAAGATTCACAAGTGTCATCTGATTTTAAGTCAAATGACTCCAAAACTCCATCCTTTTGGAGTTGGGCTATGCGCTTCTTGTTAACATGTCCAAGACGACAATGCCATAAGCATGCTTTATCCAAACCATTGGACGAATCGATATGCAACACATTATTTCCTAAGTTATCTACAACCATCACAGTTTCATATATACCATCACAAGGTAATGCTTCAAAATAAAATGTACCATTATAATAAGCATTAATACTACCAATTTCATTATTAAAAGAAAAGGTAAAACCTTGTTTATACAAACTATGAAAGGAAATAATATTTCTCGCCATATCAGACGAGTAGCAACAATTATTCAGTTCTAAATTTAACCCACTACTAAGCAATAAAGTATAAACTCCAATCTTGGTGACATACGGCTTTTTCCTATTCCCCATGATCAAGTTCATCTTCCTGTGCTCCACATCCCTACTTCTTTTTAGTCCCTGCAAATCAGAACAAATGTGAAAACCACATCATGTATCCAGGACCCAAGAATTAGCATGTGATGAGTTATTAGACAGAATAGTATAAATACCTGCGAAGGAGGGTTTGATCTTCCCATCCTTTATGTCTTGCAAGTATTTGGGGCAGCTTCGCTTCTAGTGCCCTTTTTCATGACAATGGAAGCACTCTGCTTCCTTTGGATTTGAGGAGGGGGTAGCAGAACCACCTTTGGACCCACTAGAAGAGGATCCAACATGGGACTTTCCCTTGTGGCTCTTTGAGGAACCTTTCCTCTTCTTTCCCTTCCCATGTCTAATTTCCAAGACAGGGGCAACAACAGTAGGAGTAGAAACAACAGATTTTCATTTAAGACTACTTTCAGCAGTCCTTAAAAGGCCTTGAAGCTTGCTTAGAGTGACCTCCTCCTTGTTTATATGATAAGTCATACGAAACTGATCATAACAAGGAGGTAAAGAGTGTAGGATAATGTCGATTGCCAATTCTTCATCGAAATTGACATTCAACTTTAGCAAGCGGTCCACAAACCTTTGCATCTTTTGCAAGTGGGCCGTGATAGACTCTCCATCCTTCATTTTGGTAGTAATCATGGAGGCTATGATTTCATACCTTTCCTGCCTAGCACTTTGATGTTACCTTTCCATCAAGTATTGGTGCATTTAATAAGGCCAAAAGTCCTCATAGGACTTTTGAAGTTCAACAGTCATGGTAGCAATCATAATACACGACACTCTGGTCGCGTCCCTCTCATGGGCCTTATATTCAACAATCTGTTCGGGAGTAGCGGTATATTCATCAATCTCCTTAAGCTCTTTGCCGAGAACATATTCTTTGTCCTCGTAGCGAATGGCCATTCGGATGTTTCGAATCCAATCATTGAAGTTCGATCCATAAAAAATGACCCTCTCACATAAGTTCATGAGGGAGAAAGAGCCAAAAGCAGTTGAGTTTGAAGCAGTGTTGGAAAACATCTAAAAAGAAAGACAAAGTTTTGATTAGATAATGATCATTAATATAACACTCAAATAAAATATTAAGGCTAGGACCCAACACAATATTTTATAATTCAGAAGATGGATGCCGTAATCCAATTGCAAAATATTTGAAGGTAGGTAAATGACGATTTACCAGATTCCACCATGAAAAACGAAATTGATTATTAAGTTTTAAATGAATTGAAATTCCTAGATTCTTTTGAGATTCATCGAACTTTTCAATGGCATGTTTAAATCTCGATTATGCCCTTCAAGTTTGTGAATGGGATGCCAAGGATCATAAACAAGGTGTGGATAACCATGCAAATTAGCTTGGTACACTTAATGTTACAAATCACCTAATCAATGTGCCGGTTCACCACACACACTCCATTGATCCATGATTAACATCAAGCTACCCTTTTCCACACATTGTTAGTCCTAAATTAGTGTGTCGGTTAACCACACACGCTCCACTAACGACTTAACAAGGTGCAAAGTGCAATTTCATGGAATAGCACCATTTTCACATTTTTCCTAAAGTAACTAAGATTGAGAATTTATAAAAGTTTAGTTACTTCAATAATTATCATTATACTTATTAATGAGAATTAATGTCCTATCCTACCCGTTCGACTAACGATCCTCCACTAGTCAAGGAAGCGGTGGGTGAGAGTGGACACCCATTAAACCACCATTTTATAGGCAGTAACCTTATACCCCCCCCCCCCTTATAGACCGACTTCGTGAATGAGGCCTACTAACGGTAAGACTGACTTGTCTTATGCATATATATATATATATATATATATATATATATATATATATATATATATAATAGGTATTAAACTCTTAATATTATAATAGTATAAGGGTTGGATTTTAAACTTTTAAAATTCTAGGGTTTGGAATTAAAGTTTCATAAATGAGACTCTTCAAGTTCCAAAACTTGAGGGAAAGTTTTGTAACTTGTCAAAACTTTTGATTTCCATAACTTATGGATTTTGAAGTTCCATGAATGAGACCTTTCAAATTCCAAACTTGAGGACAAGTTATGAAACCTTTCAAGACCTCTTGAATTCTATAACTTACAAGAGTTAATTGTTTCAGAAATAAGGACTTTTCATATTCCATAACTTGAGTACAAGTTATGGAACCTTTCAAGAAACACATAGATCAAATTTAACTAATCCAATTATCACACAATTCATCATTTACCAATTTGACCTAATTTGATTCATAACTTCAAATTTTACAAATAATTAGTTTTTCACATTACCATATTAATAAAATCAAATTTTATGAACCAAAACAGTTTGTGGTAATGATCCTAATCCAAAACAGGCCAGAAACTCGAAAATTATGCCATCTGATGAACCAACTCGTCGAACCAGGCTTTGGACTCGTCGAGTTCAAGGAAAAACTCATCCAACTCGTCGAGCCCATCTATGGACTCGTCGAGTTCATCAGACAGTGGCCAGAAAAGTCATTTTTCCAACTTTGAAAATCTCACATTTGCATCAATATAATAGAAAACACCCTAAGCTCTGATACCACTGATGGGTTTTATGTACTCTAACATTCCTATGGTGCACATACAACCCTAATGCTTTGGATCTAAGTTTTCTCTAATTATACATGCAACATTGTTTTGCACATACAACCCTAATGCTTTGGATCTAAGTTTTCTCTAATTATACATGCAACATTATTTTTCCGAAGCATAAAGCCTAAACTAGCATGCAAGGTAACATTTGAATCATAAAAACAGTTAGAAGATTACCTTGTGTAGTAGCTTGCTTGTCTTTGACCTTTAGGAGCCTAGCACCTCAAGTGTGATGCCTAAAATGTCTTATAACAAACCAAGAACAAGAGAATGAACTTAAGAGAGAGGTTTGGGAGATCAAAATCGGCTAGCTACAACTAGTGTGCATGGGGGCCGATTTTAGGGTGCTATGGACTTCTTTTATAGCTTAGGATTACAACCATGCAAACCCTAATGACTTTTCATATTTCTTAGGCCTTTTGGGATAAACCTTCTTGGACTTTCACATAGGTTTAGTCCAACTCTAATCAACAAATTAATTCTTGATCAATACTAATTAATTAATGTGATTTCTCAATTAATATATTATACTTATAATACATTAATAAATCACAATAACCTCTTCCTCAAATATCCATCCTATCAAATTGTTCCAGAGTGTTACAACCCAAATGGACCATGCTATTATCGGGTCAAGTACATACCAATTATAGTTATGGGCTTAGACACCTAATCCAACATTATTCTAGTCCAAACACTTGGCATTCCGATGGTCCAATATCTCATAATCATCAAGGCCCAATTATGGCCCACCTATGGCCCAATTTTTCAAATTGGGCCCAAGCCTTTCCAATGGGCCTTATCCTAAAGCCCAATAATTTCCTTAGTCTATAAACCTGTTCCCAATTGGCCCATAACAACTTTGTCCAAGAAATGGCCCAACAAGAACCCAAACCTAATTAGGGTTTTTCACATAAAATGATGATTAGGGTTAAGTGTTCTTACTTAACCCATTAAGAACTTAATCCATTAAGTCTATCACCTCAATAGGCCAAACATACAATGTAATCGGGCATAAGTCATAACATATATCCAATGGTACAAAACGCGGGTCCCGACAAATCCAAACTCACATTTCCAAAATTAGGGTTTTCTAAACGCTAATTAGGGTTTCCAACCCAATCGAAAGCCAATTAGCCAATTGGTTTAGTTTTTAGGTCAAATACGGTCTAATGAGTCGGGCACCACCCACTACCACCTCAGGTGGTGGTGATTAATGGCGGTTCTCGGTGGTGGTGGTGGCTTTTGTAATGCATGTTCCAGGTATCATTTAATTTTGCAAGTTTTTATGGTTTTGCACTGGGAATCGACGAGTCAGGGAGCCCAACTTGACGAGTAGAGATCGATATTAGACGCGGGACTTAGGGTCTACTCGACGAGTTGGAAGGCCCCAACTCGACGAGTAGACACCGTAAAGAAAAACCCTAATTTTAGGGGTTTGTACCATATTTAAGGAACTTATGGGTCATTTGTGGCCTCCCTCATCGTCCTAACTGTCCAGAGAGAAACCCTAGCCGCGCTTTAGTTCCTTTTTGAGTGTGTGTGTGAGCTTTGGAGAGTGAATCTTGAGCTTTTTGGAAGGAAACTTGAAGATTGAAGAGATTGAAGTGAGGAGAGGGCTTTAGATCCGGCATCTACCTGGTGTTAGCATCCATTCGGAGGTAAAAAGTTGCTACCTTGATCTTTATTTGCTTAGATCTCATCTTATGAAAGTATATGGTCACTTTTGGTGCAAAATGGTGTCATACTCGGATTTGGACTTGTCATGAGAATATGGTTCCAGATCTAGACACCTCTAGGTCTTCATGGACATAAAGTTGCTCTCTTTACCTAGTTCAGCATTCTTGAGAGGTGAGTCTCCTCACCATACCAATGGGTCGAAGGCACCAAGGCCGGCCCATTTTATGATATGTGGTACAACTAGTTGATGTAGTATTATGTGGCATGATAGTTGGTTATATGATAGGAGGTATGCTAGTTGTATATGTGGTATACTTGTATTAAAGACCATGGGGGAGCCCATGGAACTTGGATGTAAGACCATGTGGGGAGCCCATGGCTTTCATATAAAAGACCATGGGGGGAGCCCGTGGCACTTGGATGTAAGACCATGTGGGGAGCCCATGGCTTTCCTATTAAAGACCATAGGGGGGAGCCCATGACACTTAGGTGTAAGACCATGTGGGGAGCCCATGACATCCTAGAGTAAGACCCTGGGGGGAGCCCACGACATCCCTATATGTTGTATGCATGGCTTATGTGGTTTATGTAGCTAATATAGCTAATACGGTATATGTGATTATGTGGATTGTATGGGGTATGCTATGGGGAACTTACTACACATTAGCTTACAGTTTGTTGATTTGTTTTAGGTACTTCTAAGCCTAAGGGCAAGGGCAAGGCTTGATGGCACAACATGAACTCTCCGGCATTTGATTTGATGGGACACTCTGATATTTGAAATAAAATGTTGATGTTATGGATTTTGAAAACAATTGTCATTGTCATTACATATTTTATGGGAATGTTTTGGTTAATTAAAAATGAAAAATTTATTTGGGTCGTTACAAGTTGGTATCAGAGCCTTGGTTTGAGGGATTCGGGTACACTCTCGGGTGTGTCAGGACTCAAACTAAGGAAATGGTAAAAATTGTTTTCAAAAATCAAAAGTTAAAAACTTCTTAAAATGGAAAAAGAGGAGAGTGAAATGCACGTGATCAGCCGAGCTCAAGTAAGTGGTTCCCCAATATGTTATCCATGTGATACTGATATTTGGATTATGATAGTCGGATGGATTTTGCTATGTGCATGCTTTTAAAATTGTATACGGTTAGGAGCTTATAGCCTTAGAATGATTGATTTGGCTTTATTTCCTATTCCTTGTCTGGTTGTGGTCCCAGGGTAGAATCTATTATTCGAAAGCCTATATGATCCTGTTCTGTGTATAATTTGCATACATAAAGGCAACCTGTTATAGATGGAGCAAATCTTAGGATAGCCTAGGATTTGAGCTATGCGGTAGCCTGGGAGATATGTTTTGTTCTGGGTCGAATTTAGAGCCTTGGGGAAGGTACAGTTAGGTGTGGAAGGTAGTATTGGGCCCGTACTGCTGAAAGCACAAGACCTGTACCCGAACCAATGTTAGATCTGGAGGCTCTAAGGAGAACCGGTGTGGGAGGATCCCCTCTTGGGACATCCTGATCATTATGTTTTATGGTATTGCAGTGCAGTATGGTGGTGACACGACATGGAGCTGGGGGATAAGGATCACAATCAGGATCGAGATCCGGGTCAGGCTACGATACCGAGACCATTGATGAGAGGCTGCGCGAGCTTATCGCGACCGAGGTTACGAGGTTCATCCTTGATGCTACCCCAGTGATTTTTGGGACGGCCAAGGAAGGGATGATGGAGATTATGGAGGAGAGGCTCAGGTCATTCAGAGCCGATATTGCTGCGGGCCAGGTTGGGGCCCGAACTCCCTCGTTCCGGGAGTTCAAGGCGTGCGGGGCGCAGGAGTTCTTCGGGGTCAGGGACCCCATAGTTAGCCGACCCTGGGTGGAAGACATAGTGAACGCCCAGCGTACGAGTTCTTGCCCTGATGCGGAAAAGGTGGGTTTTTCTTCGTGTATGCTGAGGGATCGAGCCCAGAATTGGTGGGGAGAGGTGACTAGCCAGGTGGGAGCAGCCGGTGTGGCTGAGATGACATGGGCAGAGTTCGTCAGGCGTTTCGATTTGGAGTTTGCACCACCAATTGAGGTGCAACAACTAGTGAGGGAGTTTCATGAGCTCCAGCAGACCACCGAGACTGTGGCGGAGATCACCGCCAAGTTTCGGGAACGAGCACTGTTGATCCCACAATACGCTACAGACGAGGATATGAGGAGGAAGAGGTATCATTTCATGCTGAGGGATGATATCCGAGAGTTTGTGAGCTTTACGGGGTGCAAAACCGTGAATGAGATGGTGGAGAAGGCCCGTGAGCGGGAGATAGAGTTGGACTTCCACACTAAGCGGAAGCCTGAGCAGGCACATACATCAGTAGGTCAGGCTAAAAAGCCTAAGACCTCGGATTCTTCCAGTAGGAGCCAACAGGGCCGTGGCAGGTGTGCCAAGTGCAGTAAACCGCACAGTGGGGCTTGTCGATCGGCAGGCTCGGGATGCTATGCATGTGGGCATTCTGGCCACGTGATTAAGGATTTCCCCAAGAAGGGCTTGATTTGTTTCCACTGCAACCAGACCGGCCAAAAATGGGTCGAATGTCCGAGGTTGCAGGGAGGGGTAGGAGTAGTGGCGGTGCCTGTACCCGCTACATTGAGGATCACTAATGGTCGCCCTGCTAAGGTGGATGCTCCAGCGGTGAAGAGCCGTGCATTTCAGTTGACTATCGAGGAGGCTCGGGCAGCGCCAGACGTTGTGGCTAGTACGTGTTTTATCTTTCCTGATTGATATGGATTTGTATTGCTTATGTGTATATATGTGCTCATGTATAGGGACCTTTTTGGTCAATGGTATGTCGGCTCACGTTCTATTCGATTCGGGTGCTACCCGATCGTTTGTATCTCTTGCACTTAGCAAGAAGTTTCGGGATGCGTCGGGGACTTTGGATTCCCCGCTTGAGGTTGAGATTGCGGATGACCGCATTGTGAGTGCTACGAGGGTGTATCGGGACTGTGTCCTAAATATGCTTGGGGAGAGGTTCCGTGTTGATCTAGTTCCGATACCGTTGCGAGGGCTGAAGGTGATCGTCGGGATGGACTGGTTGGGGGCCAATGGGGCCATGATCGATTGCGAGCGCCAGCTGGCGAGGGTTTGAACCCCAAGTGGGGGAGAACTGGTTATTCATGGAGAGAGGGCCTTGCAGGGGCCAACCCTCTGTTCAGCTGCGAGGGCTAGGAGACTTCTTCAGTAGGGTTGTTCGGGATTTCTGGCATATATCTTGGATACGAGGGTTGAGACCTCGACAGATTTGGGCAGTGTACCGGTTGTACAGGAGTATCAGAATGTCTTTCCTGAGGAATTACCTGGAGTGCCTCCGGAGAGGCTATTGGAGTTTCACATTGATTTGGTGCCGGGTGCCGCTCTGATAGCACAGCCACCGTATCGGCTAGCTCCGCCCGAGATGAAGGAGTTATCTACGCAGCTTCAGGAGCTGCTAGACCGAGGGTTTATCCGTCCAAGCAGTTCCAGGTGGGGAGCACCGATCCTATTCATGAAAAAGAAGGACGAGTCACACAGGATGTGTATTGATTATCAAGAGCTGAACATGCTAACGATGAAAAACTGTTATCCGCTTCCGAGGATCGATGATTTGTTCGATCAACTGTAGGGTGCGTCTTGGTTTTCCAAGATTGATCTTCGGTCGGGGTACCATAAGATGAGGATTCGGGATGAGGATATACTGAAGACAACTTTCAGGACTCGGTATGGACACTATGAGTTTGTGGTGATGCCATTCGGGCTCACCAATGCCCCAACAACGTTCATGAAATCTCATGAACAGGGTGTGTAGGCCGATGTTGGATCGGTCAGTGATCGTGTTTTTCGATGATATTTTGGTCTATTCTAAGACCAAGGTGCAGCACGAGCAACATCTGAGGGAGGTATTGGAGATACTGAGGACGGAAATGCTTTATGCCAAGTTCTTAAAGTGTGATTTCTGGTTGAGAGAGGTGCAGTTTTTAGGGCACATCATCAACCAAGAGGGTATTTTGGTTGATCCAGCCAAGATTAAGGCAGTGATGCGGTGGGAGGTGCCGGAGAATGCATCAGAGATAAATAGCTTCCTGGGTCTAGCAGGGTACTATCGGAGATTCATCCAGGATTTCTCCAAGATTGCGATGCCTTTGACTCGCTTGACCAAGAAGAATGTGACATTTCGATGGGGCCCGGATCAGCAGTTGGCTTTCGAGACCTTGAGACAGAGGTTATGTGAGGCCCCGATTTTAGCACTACCTGATGGGTAGGATGATTTGGTGGTGTACTGTGATGCGTCTATCACAGGGTTAGGCGTTGTACGGATGTAGAGAGGGCATGTGATCGCGTACGCCTCAAGACAGTGGAAGCCTCACGAGGCGAATTACCCCACTCACGACCTGGAATTGGGGGCAGTGGTGTTTTCCCTCAAGATTTGGAGGCACTATTTGATGGGTTTTAGACTTTTAGTATATTACACCATCCTATGGTGCACATACAACCATAAATGCTTTGGATCTATGTTTTCTCTAATTATACATGCAATATTGTTTCCAAAGCATTAAGCCTACAACTAGCATACAAAATGATATAATCAACATAAAAGGGAGTTATAGAGTTACCTTTTTGTTGTAGCTTGTAGAACTTCTTGAGTTTCGCCTTTAAAAACTTAGTGCCCCAAGTGTTGCACCTTAAATGGAATCACACAACACCACCAACAATGGAGGAAGTGAGAAGAGATTGTCGTGCACACTCAAAAATCGGCTAGCCCTCTAGTATCTTACTTAAGTGTCGATTTTGGTTGCCATGAGGTTTCTTTTATAGTGTGACACAACTAGGGTTACACCATGCAAACCCTAATGTGCATGACTTTCCACATTCCTTAGGCTCCATGGTTTTTAACCTCCATGGAGTATCCATGGGTCACCACATGGGTTTAGCCCAACATAAAGAATTATGGATCATAAGCCCACTTTATAAGAATGAATGATTTTCACAATCAATCTCCATATATTTAATTAGTCTCTTTTGATCACAAAATTAATTCCAAATTAATTCTTGATCAATACTAATTAAATAATATGATTTCATATTAATATATTAGAACTTATAATATATTAATAAATCATAAATATCCTCTTCTCATAAGTCCATCCTTACAAATTGTTCCTGTGCCATGCAACCCAAATGGACCATGCTACTCTCGGGTCAAGTACATACCAATTATAGTTATGGGCTTAGACACCTAATCCAACACTATTTGTATGGTGTTCGGTGCACCATCTTCACTGATCACAAAAGTTTGAAGTATTTGATGGATCAACAGAACCTGAACATGCGACAAAGGAGGTGGTTGGATGTACTTAAAGATTATGATTGTGAGATCTTGTACCATCCAGGGAAGGCCAATGTGGTGGCCGATGCTTTGAGCCGCAAAGCGGAAAGTGCACCGACCGGGAACACTTGTTTAAGGATGGCCGTGGTCTCTCCATTGATGGATATGATCAAGCAAGCTCAGGTAGAGGGTGTGAAGAAAGAGAACTGGAAGATAGAGCAGATTCGGGGTCATTATCCCTTGTTTTTTCGGGATAGCCGAGGTCTTCTGACATAGTGTGGCCGGGTGTGGGTATCGGTAACTGGGGGTGTGAGGCAGAAGATTTTGGAGGAGGCACACAAATCCAAGTTCTCTATTCACCCGGGGGCCATGAAGATGTACATGGATCTGAGGTTGAGTTACTGGTGGCCCTGCATGAAGCGGGAGATTTCATGGTTCGTGGAGTGGTGCTTGACCTGCAGGAAGGTCAAGGCAGAGCATCAGAGACCTCACGGCAAGGTTCAGCCGTTACCCATTCCTATGTGGAAGTGGGAAGAGATCACTATGGACTTCATCATGAAGTTACCAAGGACGGCGAGGGGTGTGGATGCCATATCGGTTATTGTGGATAGATTGACGAAGAGTTCCCACTTTATTCCGATCCCCGAGAGCATCTCCGCTGAGAATTTAGTGGATATTTACGTGCAAGAGGTAGTGGCCAGGCACGGGGTGCCAGTGTCAGTAGTCTCTGACCGGGATGTCCGATTTACATCTAGATTCTGGAATAAGTTCCACGAGGAACTGGGCACTCAGTTACATTTCAGCACAACGTACCATCCCCAGACAGATGGCCAAAGCGAGAGGACGATCCAGACACTCGAGGATATGCTTCGGGCATGCGTGTTGGATTTTGGAGGAAGTTGGGATACATACCTCCCACTAGCAGAATTTTCATATAACAATAGTTATCATGCTAGTATCGACCTACCTCCATTTGAGATGTTGTATGGTCGGAGGTGTAGGACCTCTGTTTGTTGGGGTGAGGTTGGACACCGAGTCATGGGGAGCACCGAGGTAGTGCTCAAGGCTACCGAATTGATTCATCTAGTACGCGACCGGTTACGAGTCGCACAGAGCCGTCAGAAAAGCTATGCTGACCGGCGTCGATCGGACCTCGAGTTCCAGGTGGGGGACTTTGTTTTACTAAAAGTGCCGCCATGGAAGGGAGTCACCAGGTTCCGAAAGAGAGGCAAGTTAGGGCCATGATATATTGGCCCGTTTAGGATTTCAGCCCGGGTGGGCAAGGTGGCTTACCGTTTGGATCTACCGGACGAGCTCAGCCAAATACACAACACCTTCCATGTGTCTCAGCTTCGGAAGTGTGTCATAGACAAGGCCGTGATTATTTCCTTGGACGACATCCAGGTGGATGAGAGCCTGAACTACATTGAGAGCCCCGTTACGATTCTGGATAGGAAGACTAAGGTTCTTCGGAATAAGGAGGTGAAATTAGTGAAGGTGCAATGGTAGCACCGAAGAGGCTCCGAATGGACATGGGAGCCGGAAGAGGAGATGCAAGATCATTACCCAGATTTGTTTGCGTCAGCGGACTTCGAGGACGAAGTCTAGTTCAAGTGTGGGAGATTTGTAACGCCTGTTCCAGGTATCATTTAATTTTCATGTTTTTAGGGTTTTGCACTGGGACTCGAAGAGTCAGGGAGCCCAAATCGACGAGTAGAGATCGATATTGGACGCGGGACTTAGGGTGTCACAACTAGCATTTTGGCTAGGAAATTCCATCCTCATGTAAGCAATAACTATTGTGAGACTTGTGCTAACACATTAAAAGTGTACATTATGGTTCCTAATGGACCATGTAAAGTTAGAATGCAAATCTCTCCATATATCTGAAATCTCTCCCAAATCTCTCCAAGTATAGGAAATCTCTCCCAAATCTCTCCAAGTATATGAAATCTCTCCCAAATCTCTCAAAGTATATGAAATCTCTCCCAAATATCTCCAAGTATATGAAATCTCCCAAATCTCTCCAAGTATAGGAAATCTCTCCCAAATCTCTCCAAGTATATGAAATCTCTCCCAAATCTCTCCAAGTATATGAAATCTCTCCCAAATCTCTCCAAGTATATGAAATCTCTCCCAAATATCTCCAAGTATGTGAAATCTCTCCCAAATCTCTCTACGTACCTTCCTCAGTAGAAAACAGCTCAAAAACCGAAGTAGAAAACCCAAAAGGACCCTCTTGGTCCGGAATCCTCTTGGTCCGGAATCATCTTGGTCCGGAACCCTCTTGGTCCTGAACCTCTTGGTCCGGAATCCTCTTGGTCCTGAACCTCTTGGTCCGGAACTCTCTTGGTCCGGACCCCTCTTGGTCCTGAACCTCTTGGTCCGGAACCCTCTTGGTCCGGAACCCTCTCTACTTCGGACCCTCTGATGGACTAGGGAGAAACCTCTCTTCCGGACCACACCATTTCAGAGCCTTCAGGATTGCTTCGGAACCTCGCACCGGAAGACTAGCCCCACTTCGGAATACCCTGCCCGCTTCGCGCCTCCGGATCTCGCATGTGCCTCCGGATCCAAGAATACACTCCGGAATTTGATAAATAACTTCGGATCTTTGAGAATGGCTCCGGAACTTAGGAATTGACTTCGGACCCTCGCAGGCTCCGGACTCCACTCTGGATTTTTGTCCATTTCAGACTTTTTCTTCACTTTAAGCCATTTTGACGTCGGGAATTCCTCCAAACTCGTAATTTTCATATCTTAAACCCCTTAAACCCTTATTTTATGCCAAAATTGATTATTTTAAACATATTTATATAAAAATAATACCCAAGATTTTAAAGGGATTCTAAGTAGATAAGGAGGTTTGACTTTGTGATGTGATGCAAATCCTCTATTTTCCCATGCAAATCTTAGTAAAACCCATATTACCCATGGATAATAAGGTTATCCACCAGTCCTCCAAGCAAATGTCAAGTCACCCCTTATCTTTCCACTTAGAATACGTGAACTCCTTTCCCCCATATCCCACTTCTCACTTTCACATCCAGTAAACTTCTAAGAGTGCTCTGAACTCCTTCAAACTTCAAGTCCCACTCCTTCAAGGGAAAATTCCTAGATTTTTGTAAGTGTTCATCTTCTTTGACTAGTGATTCTTTACATTATTCCTAAGATTTCATTATATTTACACATAAAATTATTCTTAGGATATTCTAAAGTTCAAAGAACCTTTCAAGTGTTGGAACTTGGAAGCTCCTTAACACTTCATCAAATCACCCACAAAACTAACTCAAGGTGAGCTTCATACCCCCACTTTTTCTAAGTTTTTATTGTTTTTGGGGGAGAATACAAGTCAAAGTCTTGTGTAAATCATGATCTATTTGCTTATTGTGTATGCATGCCATCTTACATGTGCTTAAGTATGAAATTCCTTACAATTAGTCCAAAAACTCGAGATTTTGGTTAAGTCACAAGAGTTTGGATTATTTTTCCACAAATCATGTTTAGAAACAAAAAGTTTTATGTTACCAAGTATAAGTCACAAATTATTATATCAACTATAAGGATTTGCTTCAATATTTGCTTAAACAAGTTGTTGGACAAAATATTTTGAAAATGATTAAATTATGGAAATAATAATATTTGGATCATTTTTGGCCAAACATAAATACAAGGGTTATCTTGGAATATTATGTCATACTCATGACTTTTTACCAGATTAACAAACTATTTGTGATTATTTATAAATATTTAATATAAATAATTTTAACAAGAAAAATATACGAAAACAGAGTTTTCATGACAAAAATATTTGCATGTCCTAAACTGCTGTTGTAAAACTTTCAAGAACATAAGTAATGTTCTATATGTCATAAAACAGAAAATGCGTGTCATAACTTGCAGTCATAAATTTACACAGATTATAACTTGACACTTTTTCTCTTGTCTAATATGGGCCTGAGCCGACAATTTATAGAAAGGAAAGACCATTTTTGCCCATTTCCGATAATGTTAGGTCATTTTGATAAGCATTCAAAATGGTTTATTTTTCAAAAAACGAAACGGAATGAACACGAGCACCCAGTTAACAAACACAATAAACGATATGGAACGAAAACGATATTTCTATTCAATGAGTACGAATTTCATTATTTATCTAACAAATAATGGATCTCAAACGATTGCTCAAAAGGTTGTTAATATTCTAGTCAGACAAATCTCAAAAGTACCTAAATATAAAAATATTAGTGTACGTCTAAAGTCCTGTAAGGAGTTATAGCCAGAGTCTCCTGAGGGAGAGCGAGAATTTGTGTATAGATCTATACGGGGTTGACACCCCGCACCTTCGCTGTTCGCTACAGCTAGACCGGCCAGTCTAGGGTGACAAATGTCTTTATCAAAACGAGGGCGCCTGAGAAACGCCAAAACTGGCTTCTGTCATATTAGTATGGTTAGAACGACTCACTAGAATATGTTATGTTATCTAGGAATTTATGCAAGGAAAACCTCATAAATAATTTTTGGCACGTTGTGTTGACTGTCCTACACATGGTAGTGATGGTCCGCATTTGTTGCGTTGACTGTCCTTTTTCATTGCGTAGAATGTCCACAATTGTCATGTTGATTTCTTTCACCTAACAAGTATAGAGTCTTAATACTACTATTTTACAAATCAGAAAAACGTAGGCCTTTATGGAAAACGTTTGTATACGATTTTTGAAAACGATAAACTAACACACACATATGCAAGTTTACACAAGTGGAAACAGAACTTACGAATATTTTATAGCAGAAAATATAGGATTTTCTGGATTAAACGATTTTATACGATTTCGATAACGATAAAGAGAACGCACACTCAATTTACTCAATAAGAAAAACAAGATTTACAACTATATTCTCTTTTTGAAAATAGGGGATTTTCTGGAAACGGTTGGCTATTACTATTCAAAAGAACTATTCTCGAACACAGCTCGCCTTTACAAATTACACTACTTTTCATAATCACTCCTTATAAGGATTAACAAAAGAAACAAAATGCACACATGTATCCATGATTTTCAAAGCAAGGCGTCAAACGATTTCATAGAAAATATCGGATTTTCTTAAAGTACAATGAGAACGATTCTAAACAAGTGTAAAACGATTTTATACAAAAATGCTTATGAACTCACCAACTTTTTAGTTGACGCTTTTCAAAACGAATTGTATTCTCTGGGATCTAGTAAGCAGGTAACAAGGGACGCGGATGCAGGGTTATTTAGCTGTAGTTTGGAATTCTCTGCTTATGTCTCTTTTGTGTAACTCGAAGTACAAATACAATATGTAAACAATGTAAGTTTGTTATCTCAATGTATGATGTTTGGATTGCTCTGTTTCATTTATATTCAATTGTTATGATACTGCACAATGAAGTCACCCGCCTCCAGACGTTTCCGCCGTCTGGTCCGGGAGTGTGACATAGGGTTTACTCGACGAGTTGGAAGGCCCCAACTCGACGAGTAGACACTGTAAAGAAAAACCCTAATTTTTAGGAGTTTGTACCCTATTTAAGAAACTTATGGGTCATTTGTGGCCTCCCTCATCGTCCTAACTGTCCAGAGAGAAACCCTAGCCGCACTTTAGTGCCTTCTTGAGTGTGTGTGAGCTTTAGAGAGTGAATCTTGAGCTTTTTGGAAGGAAACTTGAAGATTGAAGAGATTGAAGTGAGGAGAGGGATTTAGATCCGACATCTACCTGGTGTTAGCATCCATTTGGAGGTAAAAAGGTGCTACCTTGATCTCTATTTGCTTAGATCTCATCTTATTAAAGTATATGGTCATTTTTGGTGCGAAATGGTGTCATACTCAGATTTGGAGTTGTCATGAGAATATGGTTCTAGATCTAGACACCTCTAGGTCTTCAAGGACATAAAGTTGCTCCCTTTACCTAGTCTAGGCCCTGTTCCATGCCCTAAACATTGTATGAACCTTAGTTTTAGTGTTTTAGCCTTTTGAGGCCGTGCATGCACGTAAAGTTTGCAACTTTACGTGGTATTTTAGTCTTATGGGATTGGATCTGTAGTTTGGATGTTTGGATTCGACTGGAAGGAAAGATTATGTCAAGACAAGTGGGAACTCGACGAGTTGTCCTAGTGACTCGGCGAGTTGGAGTGGGTTTTCCCGTTTTCGGTCTGCAAAGTAAACACGACGAGTTGATAAGATAACTCGACGAGTTGGATCAGGTTTTTCCCGTTTTCGGTCTAACGAGTAACTCAACGAGTTGATAAGATAACTCGGCGAGTTGGTTAGGGTTTTCCCCGGTTTTCTGAACACTGAAGGAAGTCGACGAGTTGCTAGATGCACTCGACGAGTTGGGTCAACATGGACTGTTGACCTTGACTTTGATCATAGTTGACCAAGTTTGGCTTTGAGGATATTTTTAGTATTTCAGGATTTTGACCAAACCGGTCACATGATGATTGTAGGAAGTTGAGTTGGAGCTGCGCGTTGGGACTTATCTGATCTTATTTTATCAGTTCAACATTCTTGAGAGTTGAGTCTCCTCAACATACCAATGGGTGGAAGGCACCAAGGCCGATCCATTTTATGATATGTGGTACACTAGTTGATGTAGTGTTATGTGGCATGCTAGTTGGTTATATGCTAGGAGGTATGCTAGTTGTATATGTGGTGTACTTGTATTAAAGACCATGTGGGGAGCCCATGGATTTCCTATTAAAGACCATGGGTGAGCCCATGACACTTGGATGTAAGACCATGTGGGGAGCCCATGGCTTTCCTATTAATGACCATGGGGGGAGCCCATGGCAATTTGGTGTAAGACCATGTGGGGAGCCCATGACATCCTGGAGTAAGACCCTGGGGGGACCCCACGTCATCCCTATATGTTGTATGCATGACTTATGTGGTTTATGTAGCTTTTATAGAATATAGTATATGTGATTATGTGGATTGTGTGGGGTATGCTCTGGGGAACTCATTAAGCATTAGCTTACAATTTTTTGATTTGTTTTAGGTACTTCTCAGCCTAAGAGCAAGGGCAAGGCTTGATGGCGCGACATGCACTCTCCGACATTTGATTTGATGGGACACTTTGATATTTGAAATAAAATGTTGATGTTATGGATTTTGAAAACAATTGTCATTGTCATTACATATTTTATTGGAATGTTTTGGTTAATTAAAAATGAAAAATTTATTTGAAAATTTGGGTCGTTACAGCTTTCGAGTCAAAATCCGGCAACAAGCCACCTATTCATTATTTTATGCAAAAAACAGACAAACACGCATTAACTCACACGCACAACCACCCAACACGGCGGTTGGTGGCGGCAGAAGAGTAGAAGTGGCGGCAACCATGGTGGTTTTCTCGGGTTTTTCTGGCCAAACGAGCACCTACATACACTTCACGGTGAAGCAGCAACACACAAAAACATGAGTTCATCGAGAAGCACGCACCCATCTCAGCTACTTCGTGTGGCAGGCGCAACCGGAGCACAACAAACAGGTGGCCGCTTGGAGCTACGGCGGCGACGGAACACAGGCTGGGGCGTAGCAACCGAGGAACGGAGAAGATGTGTCCGAGAATGACGGCGGCGGAAACCAGGACGTCGACTTGCTCCTCCGATCTCCAACTAATGTGGCGTCTTCCCGGTTCCCGTCGGTCTTCGATAATGCCGGCAACAAGGCCACCGGTGGACGCTCGGTGGTACTAGGAGGCGACCAAAATCGATAGCGGCGGCTGGAGGTTGATAAGGTGGCGGCTGCAGTTAGAGAAATATAGGGTTAGGGTTTGGTTTGGAGAAGGTGACGAGTTTATACCCGTCTAATTGTAAACTTATCTCATAATTACACTTCTAGCCCCTCTCTCTTAATTGCTTTCAACATAAATCCACAACTTACAATTCAATCCTCAGCATTCCAAAATCATTTCAATTTAAGTCAAATAGTTACCAAACACCCACCGACTTCTGAAAATCTTTACAAAAACCACCCTGGAAATTATACTTTAACCCCCCAAATTCCAAAATTATGACGTTTAACTATCGGAACCAACACCCTGCTAAATTATTATGGATTTAAGGGCTACTATAAAATAATATAAAATATAAATTTACATCTTGGGGTTTAGGGCTTATTATTTAATTACTTAATTGCAAACAGAATGTTACAACTCTCCCCCACTTAAATTAGATTTCTTCCTCGAAATCATTCCTTACCACTCCTGACATGCCAAACAACTTGAGCAACACGACCACAACCACAAGCATACCCCAGCCTTTCCAAGGCAACCGAAACCAACCCTTACAGGTTTGTAAAACCCGAAGATGAACGAATTCCTTGCAACATGATCACATTTACTTAATCTGAAATTTGATGTCTCGAGATGGTCTGTCTCCCTGACAAACCGCCCACACTGAATCATTGCCGAATTCATTGCACTTATCTCCCAACTGGCTACTCAACCTCTGATAACTTGAGGTTCCCACTAGAAAACAGAGTCGCAAACCAAATTTCCCTGCAGTACACTTATACTTGACATAAATCTCAAATAATCCTTCGAGTAGGGGACTTATCCCTATAACGATTAAGACTCAGACAAGAGCTGCACAACAGGGTCTAATCAACCACTCGGAGATTATTTAATCCAACTTCAAACAACTTAGCGTATACCCCAAATACAAGCAACTCCACACACGAATCCCAAGTCATTGAACCTATTTCGACTCTTCTTGCTACCACTTGCTTCTTTTCAGAAGCTGTCGAGACCTCTCTGATCCCACCTTATTTGTCAACTACTCGAAACATTGTACACCTAAACGATTGCTGGGCCAAAAAAAAACACACACACACACAACAGTCCCACGCGACCTCCGAAGGATACCTCATCTTACAATAACTGCCCTATCTATACAACCACTCATTGCTCCTTCAATCCTTTGATCCATCCGATCATGATAGGCTGACAACCTGTCGCCTCTGAATGTGACGCAAAAAGGTGAATGCTACCAGAATAATTGTAGTCGTACATCATGTCCGGTCTCATTCGACCTACCGTTTTCTGATTCCAATTATGTTGTCACCTACTCACAACCTTGCGAACTGGCCCACCCTGGCCTAAGTCATCTGAACGAATCCGTGAATGCCACGGCTACCCTGCAGTCTTTCTGCACTTCCCATACTATCTGACCGCTTGTGAATGCTATGGCTCCCCCATAGTCTTACAACACTTTCCACACTATCTGACCGCTAGTGAATGCTACGGCTCCCCCGTAGTCTTACAATACTTTCACCCTAACTGACTACTAGTGAATGCTACAGCTCCCCCGTAGTCTTACAACACTTTCACCCTAATTGACCATTAATGAATGCTACGGCTCCCCCGTAGTCTTACAACACTTTCACCCTAACTGACCATTAGTAAATGCTATGACTCCCTCGCAGTCTTACAACACTTTCGCCCTAACACAACCGCAGCCCAATGTCTTACCGCTAATCTATTAATTCGAAATGAACACAGAGTCGAGCATGCACTCGACCGAAAACCCAAACTGAACTCAATTCATGACTGGAATCCCAACCCGATTCCCCAAATTATGCTATCAAGCACCAAGAAGACGCAGTTCACATGCTGGGGAGTTTTACCGAACTCCTAACTCACACAACCCCCAAACCAAACAGCCACTTGGGCCGCCTTCCTCCCTGACGGGGATGCGAAACTCACACAACCCTCAAATGAACTCTATTTTTTTAGGTTGATGTTGTGAGGGGTTTGCTATGCAAGAGAAATTTTCTATACATCTTCGATAATATCCGGCCAGTCCTAAAAATTAACGATCCTCAGTTGGGGTCTTGGGTGCTTCACAATTCTTTACCGCTTCGATCTTGGAGGGGTCGATATGAATTCCTCTGCTACTTACAACATGCCCAAGAAATTGTACCTCTCTTATCCAAAATTTTCACTTAGAGAATTTTGCATACAACCTTTTTTCTATCACACCTCTAGGATAACTCGAAGATGTTGCCCATGCTCTTCCTTGCTTCGTCAGTATACCAGAATATCGTTGACGAATACAATCACAAATTTGTCCAAGTAGGGCTTGCACACTCGATTCATGAGATCCATAAAACCATTTGGGGCATTGTTCAGTCCAAAGGGCATGAACAAGAACTCATAATGACCATAGAGCGTCCTGAAAGCAGTTTTTGGAATGTCCTCTTCCATGACTCGAAGTTGATGATATCCCGATCTCAGGTCGATCTTAGAGAAGTAACTCGATCCTTGTAGTAGATCGAAGAGATCGTCTATTCGGGGTAGTGGATATATATTCTTAATGGACAACTTATTTAGCTCTTTATAGTCTATGCACATTCGAAAAGATCCATCCATCTTCTTGACAAATAGAATGGGTGCTCCCCAAGGCGAGAAGCTTGGTCTAATGAAACCCTGTCAAGAAGTTCTTGTAGTTGGCTGGAGAGCACTTGCATCTCTGATGGTGCCAATCTATAAGGATACTTTACTACTAGGGCAACTCATAAAAGTAGATAAATCCAAAACTCTACTTGTCGAGCTGGCAGTAGACCTGGTAGATCCTCAAGGAATACATTAAGGTAATCGCACACTTGAGGTACTTCCTCGATCTTTTTCTTCTTATTGTCTTTCCTATCGACAATATGGGATAAGAAGGCGAAATACTTTTTCTGTAAGTATTTTCTGGCTTTCATGTAGGAGATGATCCTAAGATTTCTACCTGGTTTATCACTATAGACGGTTAAAGGTTCTCTATTTGGTAAGGGTAGACGTAAGGCTTTCTCAAATCATAACACTTTGAAGGGGTTAGAGGATTACCAGTCCATACCGATGATGACGTCAAAACTTCCAATGACCATTGGTATAAGTTCGATGAGAAAAGTATGATTAGCTAATGTTAAGGTGTAGTTCCTTAGTAATACCGACTTGGATGTTATCCATTTCTACCCTATAGGCTTCCCTAAGTTTACTAGATGGGTGATCTAACAATTTCCTAAATTTGGGAGTAACATAGCTTCTATCGGCACCGGTATGAAAAAGTATATTTGCATATAATTTATTGATTAGGAACGTACCTGTAACTACCGTCGGATCTTGGACGGCTTCTCTGGCTCCTATAACAAATGCTATTCTCCTAGAATTACCTCCATGACCCTTCAACTTTGGACAATCCCTCTTGATGTGTCCAACTTCCTTACACTCGTAGCACGTTCGACTCTCTACCGTTGCGGTTCCTCGATTGGGTGGGGGTTTGTTGGGTTTTAAGCACTATAACACTCCTATGGTGCACATGCAACCCTAGATGCTTTGGATCTATGTTTTCTCTAATTATACATGCATTTTCAATTTTCCAAAGCATACATCCTAACTAGCATACAATGGAGGATATACAATACAAAACTCATAGTTAGATAAATACCTCTTGATGTAGTTGTAGTTCTTGGCCTTTAAAAGCTTTAGCACCTCAAGTGTGATGCCTCTAATGTTTCACAAACACTAAATGCAAGAGGAGGCTTGAGAGAATAAGCTAGTTAGCACAAAATCAATATCAAACTCTTAGAATGATAGGTGCAACCGATTTTGGCTCTAGGGGATTCCTTTTATAGTGTAACAAATGCTAGGGTTACATCTTTGTAAACCCTAATGACCTTTCATATTACTCAGGCTCCATGGGTTAAACCTCCATGGACTATTCATGGACTATCACATTGGTTTAGCCCATCCTAAATAACCATGGATCATTGGCCCACACTATAAAAATCATTGATTTACTTAATCAGTCCCCATATATTTAATTAGTCTCTTTTGATCACTAAATTAATTCCAAATTAATTCTTGATCAATACTAATTAAATAATATGATTTCTCAATTAATATATTATACTTATAATACATTAATAAATCAAAAATAGCCTTATTCTCAAAAGTCCATCCTATCAGATTGCACTGGTGAAGACAACCCAAAAGGACCATGCTACAATCGGGTCAAGTACATCCCAGTTATATTTATGGGCTTAGACACTAAATCCAACAGTCTCCCACTTGGATAAGTCTCATAACTATAACTGCCAATGTAACTTCAGGATCCAACTTAGCAATCGTAGCTTTCAAAAGCCGCTGTCGACTCTGACCCAGTCAGTGACGCGTCCTTTAGATAAAGGATCATATATTCCTCTGTTTTCAAGATATCATGCGGACAAATACATGGAACATAGTCATACTTATTGTCCTGTAGTTTGTTTCCCGATTTCCGATTTGTCTGACATAGAACATAACTGAAGACATCAATTTAGTTCTGACCAGGCCTGACAAATAAGTCAAAACAAAATCATCGAGGGGCCCAAGATATCGCTTTTAATCCTCTTATGATAAAAGGAACAGATAAATTTGACATTATATGCTTGTACTAACTACTCATTAAATCATGCACAACGATACGTTTTATAAAATCAAGTTACTGATGCGTTTTCGTATCATCAATGCACAACCAACTCGTAGTCAACAACTCATATATATTAGTTTGAAGACTATATGATATTATCGTCTCACAATCACTCGTGATAAATTCCATGAAGTGATTCAGGTGAGCGTGGGTTTAATCCAATACTCGAATCTTATTCCAAAAGTACTCATGAACACTGCAGCAAACTTGTGTTATGTCTAAAACACTTTAGACAATCTACAGACGGATTCATGACAGTCTTGCCTCAATACCTACTTCCAAAGTATGATCGACTGTGGATAGTTTGAATAACCTAGTTATTCGGGAAGTCAAAACATGCAAAGTGAAACATAAGAATAATCGAATCCAATATGGTCTCAAAACTTCTGACTATAAATAAAACACCTTTTATTTAATCACCATATTCAGCTTAGTACTTGAATTGAAACAATAGTTGTCCCATGCTCCAAGCATGCACACTATGTTTACCTATGTTCCTTACTTTGTGAAATAGATCAATTGTAAACATTTCCAATGACTCTCATTTCAAAATTCTAAATCCTTATCGTAAGTGTAAGAATACCAAGTCCTTGCCACTTACTGTAATCTGTTAGATTCTAAACTTATATGTAGTGATCCTTTTGTAATAACTACGTACACAAGTCACAGAGACTTTGCCAATTACAAAACTTTCCATTGGAGATTGTTACAAGACAATTCCATAGATCCGAAGTCTCATATTCAAAGTACATTCCTTTGAACATCCTTCTTGCATAAAAGTTTCTAACTTACTCATAGATTCTTGATATCCAACTCCCATTATGGAAACTTTTCCATAATTGCCATATGACTATCCATTCTTAGTAGAATCCTATCTATTCAAAATCATATAAATATGGTCCATTCATTACTATACTTCCAATTGTCCATAAGCAACCAATCTTTGGCGAACCGTGGATTGGTCTTAGCAATTGTTTAACAACTTTAGTCATATTCGATTCTAGTCCTTTTTCCCTCTTAATGCCCTAGGCATTGGGAAAATTAGAACAAGTGAATATTATAGCATATGCAATCGATCCTATATCCGAATCATATGGGACACGATTCATAATGTCTTACATAAAGACCTGATACTTCACCAGTCTCTTGCTATAACATTTCAATATATAGAATTTCCTTATGTCGAATCTTTTTCAACATAACATTCATATATATATATATATATATATATATATATATATATATATATATATATATATATATATATCCTTGACTAATTTTGATTAAAATCTCACAATCTAAGCTTTTAGATTTGAAATGAAGTATGAATTCCTCTCCCTTAACTATAGCAAAACAACTTTTCAAACTTTGCAACATTGCAAATTGAAACTTTTGTTTTCTATAATTAACGTTGGTAACTCGCAACACTTACCATAATAATTATGCTCCCACTAGCATAATAATTATTATCTTACTAGCATAACACTTATGATCCCACTAGCTTTGACATGTATCCAGAAATTAGCCGGACTTCTAGAAATCGATACTTATTGACTTTCCTACCAAAGTTCAGATTTCTAACACGAGATGCTTTGATAAACCTTTATCTAAGCTTCTCAAACTCATACACCTTTCCTTAGATAGCTCACATGTGTGTCTAAACAATTTTAGAACTTACAACAATAAGTCTCAAAAGTTTAGACCTTTTGCTATTTCTCACAATTCGAACTATGAAGAGGGATGTCGTAATCATAATCGAATTTGAGAATGCAAATATCACAATTGCTAACTCTTTAAAATCTACTTAGTGAAAGCGTTTCCTCACAATCATTTTCATGAAGCGGAGAGAAACCTTATGAAACTTAGACTTTATGGTGTATGTGTTCCTATCCATGTGAATTTGTCATAACCATAATCACAAGACAAGATTAGTGACAAATCCACACTCATATGGACTGAACTTGTTCAATATTAATTTCTTGCCACCTGGCAACTCAAGGGCCTACCATTTCTTCCAAGTTGTTCAGCAGATCACCCTTACTGATCAATGAACTTTCACTGATCAAGATGCTTTGCCTTATGCAAACAGATGAGAACTCATAGAACTCACATGCATAGTCAACTTTAACCGGAATGGGCACAGAAACAAGAATATGTTAACACGATAGGTTACAAACCTTAAGTCATGCGCTAGTGATTAACAATGGGTTTACTCTTGATTAGTTCTTGAAACTTTTCAAGATCTTTAAGACTCCCACTGACCTCTTGACATATAAGATTCTCTTTGTCAAGGACCATTCCTTGACAACCAAATATTCAAGAGTTAGTGCGGTTTCGTATCAAGAAAAACACTTGACAATCGATATTAGTTGATCTTTGTTTTATCCAAAACATCACAACTTACCAATTTCAAATGTACAAGAGTAGAAAACATTTTACTCTACATTTGATAAGTGTTATAGACCTTTATTATGATTATGTCACTCAAGGAACAATCTTGGAGTATGACTCTAAGACTTGATTTTGCAACGAAGTATGATTCACCTTTTGATTTAACCATTTCAACAATTTTCGATTCCTCTTCTTAGCCATACAAATGCACTTAGAGGATCAATTGTGATATGGTTCCATAATCACTAAGATGATCATAAAACACGCTACTAAAGTACTCTGTCATCCTTTCAGATTGGAGAAACTTTTATCTTTCTGCCTAATTTGATTCTTTTTATTCGTTCTGCTACACATTGAAACTTTTCCAATGATTCAGAATTCTACTTAATATTGTAAGCATAACCATATTTACTAAACTTTAGTAAATCATGACGAATAGTCTTATCATTCTTTGTGGTGGACCTGACCAGTGCACAACCAAGTGTACCCGATCCCCTAGTCCTGCACTTGACTCACATATACATGTGAACAAGGAGTTAGTCTTATTTCCCCGAAGATGAAGGTTCTCATTCATCATATAATACAAGTCGCGTGATTCTAAGTTTCTTTCCAATTGAAACTTGGATGATGATAATCTTTCCTTATTTGGTAAATTTAGACACTACCACAAACGAAAGAATCAAATCAATATTGCTAAAAATATATAAAAACCAATATTTTTCACAAATGCCATTGCAAGGAAATATAAAACAAGATAATTTTCAAAATTTTCTTTATTTATAATATGCGGAAAACTTTTCCTTACAATGAAATTACAAATGAAAACTATGTTACTATATATTTCTAAGAAATCTATCATAACTCTTAAGTAACAGCTCAAAAATCTGATCATCGAACCATGCGATCGAAATCCATCTCTTTGCGATCAGACTCAGCATACTCTTCCTCTAAGTTTCCTTTGATCCTACAAAACATCAAAATGTAAATACATTACATCATGTATTAAGAATCTACAACTAAGAACTTAATGGAGTTAGATAGTGGACTTACCTGAAACAGAGTCAAACTTTTGACTTTACCATCTCTTAGGTTTCTCAGGTAGTCAGGGCAGCTTCACAACCAATGCCCCTTCTCTTGGCAATAGAAACAAACAAACTCTTTTGGAATGGTACACGGGACAATCTCAGACTTAGCCTTTCTCTTTCCCTTGGAAAGATAAATCTTTTCTGGACTTCCAATGTTTCCATTGTCAATGTCCATGGAAGTTTGGGAAGTAGATCTTCCAATCAAATTTGCATTACCAGTGCGCCAAATCATTGCTCATCCAGCAGTAATTAGCAAATATGTAAGATCGATAAGGGACATATCGCGGTCTGTCATATAGTAATCTTTAATGAACTCACCATATGACTCAGGAAGTGATTGAAGAACCCAGTCAACGGCCAACTTCCTTGACACAACGACTCCTAACATTCCCAGCCTGTCAATGTGTGACCTCATCTCCAAGACATGTGCACACACAGACCTTCCATCCTGGTGTTTTCTTGCCAATAGGGCTTGAGTGACCTTGAACTTTTCAAGTCTTTGAACTTGTGGGTTAGGGAGAATTATTGGAGGAGGTGGAGGAAGTGAAGTTTCACTACAGCACGAGGAAGGGTGTCACAACTAGGAATTTTGATGCTTTGTAACTACAACAATTATATCAATCGTGAACCAACAATGTGAAAGCATGTATGATGCTTATTCAATAACAATAAAATTCCCATCAAACACTTTATTCAAGCACTACAAATGGTCAACAAAGAATTGGAAGCCTAAAAATCTCGGTTTAAGTCCATTTTGGATAAGGATCTTCTTATTGGGCCTAATGGACCAACAAGCTTCCAATTTAACTGTCTTGAACATAGAACTCTCAAATGGGCCCTAATTGGACCCATATACATGAAACTTAATATTTTGGGCCTTATAAGCCTAAAATGAACTAGGTTAACTTTAATGGGCGTTATTGGGCCACAACAAATTTATATAGCCTTAATGAATCATAAAAATCATTCCTTGATTTATTTTGGGCCGAAAATCACCTAATCGGATCATAATATGGGCTTAAGCATTAAAGGGCCCAATCTCTCTTCTTTCTTCTCCTCTTCTCGGCCCAACAATACAAAGGGGGAAGGAGTTGACTTTAGGATTGCCACCTCATTATTATATGTTGGTCTTCCATGCACCAACACATACTTCCATGCACACATCACTTCGCTCACTTCTCTTCCTCTCTCTTTTCTATCCTCGGCCGAGAACCACAAAGGAAAACACACACACATTCACTCAAACACTCTCAAAGAACTCTCTTCATTCTTCATCAAATTTTCGAGATCTAAGGGCTTTTCAAGGAGATTATTCCACAAAATTCATCATCTAAGGTAAGTTGATGTTTAATCTATGATCTAACTACTTCATTTCATCAAAAACCTCCTCCTAATCTATTCAAACTCGTGATCACCATCTTAGAAGCCTCTAAGTTCGAGATCTTCCAAGAAGACTTGCTAGGATCAAAACTTTCTTCATTTCTTCTTTCTAAACCGAAAACAACAAGCAAAGGTGAGCTTCATACCCCTCTCTTTTCGGTTTTTATATGTTTTATGGGGGAGAATACATGAAAATGTGTAGATCTATGTGTATGCATATGCTATGTATGATTTTATGCATGTATGTGTGATTTTATGTGTTTTTGTGATGAACATGTAACCACAAGGGAAGATATCTCGAGATCTATGACATAATAAGGAAATCAAACATAATCTAAGTTATTTTACACTAAACAAGTCAAGAATAATAACTTATAAGATTGTGATAAATATATTTCACCACAAAACTCATTTTTGGGCTTAAATTGTCAAAAATACAAAAGTTGGGTTAAAAATTGCCAAATCACGGTTTCTTAAAGGTCAAAAGAGTCAAAACAGTTACAATAATTGTTTTTATGAACATTATAACCTCCAAAGGACTTAAAATGTAAGTATTAGCTTAATGGGCTAAATTTTGGGCTTTTCGGCCCAATAAACCCAAAGTTGCGAAAATATGACATTTAAAGGGGCTGAAGTGGCAATTTCTTCAAAACAGGGGATAAAAAGTGTAACAAAACTATTTCAAGGGTTAAAAATGCTTTTCATTTTCAAAAAGGATAAAAAATGTAAAGTTTTTGGATTTTGGGCAAAAATTGTAAAAATTGCAAAAAGTTGGGCTTTAACCGAAAATACTATTCTGGAAGGGCTGAAACTGCCAAAGTATAAGTCTTGAGTCAAAAATATCATTTAAACAAGTCTATGATGCAAAAGTGTCAAGAAAATGTTTTAAGGGCTTAAAATGTCTTTTCTTTTATATAAAGGATTAAAATTGTTATTTTTATAAAAGAAAGGGGTTGAAAAGGTCAGACCAATATTTCTAAGTAAATTAATTCATTTAAAGAGTATCGAGCCAAAAATACTAACTACGAATTACGAAAAATTGTAAGATGAATACACGCATAAATCCAAATATCGTTGTAAACAAATCCACCGGTCTCGAGTCGATACAAAAACAACAATCGTTCAATCGAACCCTCCAGTAGTTATGCGATACCTAAGACAAGTAAACATTCGACACTTGGGCTTGAAAGTTTCAAATCATGCTTGTTGGACCTTGCAAATCCATTAACATGATCTTTGGGGCCCAAGGGAAAATGAATATATGTTATTGGGCCTCCTATGACCCAATTCCATATAAAGGGACCTTCAATGGCTTTTATGTGCTTTTGGGCCCTAGTGGTCCATTAGTATTGCTAGTAAGGTCAAAGTAATCAAATGCAAGATGGGCCAACGTGTTCTTCGCATCCCCGCCAGCCTAAAGAACTCACGAAAGTGGTAGGACTTCATACTCCTCTTCGCTCGTTTGCTAAGGCTTGTGAGTAATCAAGTAAACAGACTCAGGTCGTTAATCAATAGTAATCAAGGTGGTTTGGATTAAGTGAGTAATAACGGACGGCACCTCTAAGGGTCGTTTGTAGTTGGAAGTTATAACCAGTCATTATCAGGCATAGTTATAACGACTCACTATAATTGATAATCTCCGACACCACCCGAGTAATCAAGGAAGAGTAATCAAAAATCATTCGTTGTGGCGGTATAGAAATTAGTAATCAAGTATATCTTTCATCATCGGTAAACATCGGGTTTTTCGGGGAATTCAACAACACTCGCTCGTAATCTAAATAATTGTAATACAAAACTCCCTTTTTATACACGTTATGAAATCATTCATGCATCAACTTATGGATCTTCACACTTTGATAAACTATTGTCTTTTCAGAAAATATCGGATTTTCTGGGTTTTACAAACTACACAAATCATTTTTATCACAACATTGCTTATGAACTCACCAACATTTCATATGTTGACGTTTTCCAAAATAACTTGTATTCTCAGGTAACAGGTAAGCGGAAGGGTAATATCAAGAAATGTTAGGATGTTATGTTTTTTGAAAACTCTCAAACAATTTATGTTATGAATGTGTAATATTTAAAACAATGTACTGGATGTAAACAATATCAGTTGTAATGTATTGATGCATGGTGATGTTTATGTTATGATTCATGTATATTCATTGTGATGGTATTCAATTTAAGTCACGCGAGCCCCCGGACGTTTCCGCTGTCTGGTTTCGGGGGTGTGACAGGTTGGTATCAGAGCTCTGTTTATAGTGAACTGGCATATCTAACCACACATTGATATGCAACTATAAACCAAAGAAGGACTAAAAAAACTCTGAACAAAACAAATAAAACACAACGATAAAACATCTTTACTTGTGTGATATAGGAGAAAGAATATGATACCAAATCAAATAAGATAACATTGACATCTCGGTTAAGTCGGGACTGTTCATGGTTGTAGTAAGGGGTGAGTGTAGCCTGATCAACTACATTTTCTCCGAAGTACAACTATCACATGCTCCAGGAAAACCTCGATGGTCAGTAAACTTAAAAACATACCCCTTGATACCAAGAAAAGAACATCAACTCAAATTACATAGTAACTAAAACATCTTAGAAATAATGATTAGTACATTTATACACTCTCGCAGACAGTATGGCCGGCTTCCATCACCCCGGAGATCCGTATTTCCCTAACCAGGGAAATAACGGATGGCTGGAGGAGGAACCCGAAGAAGACCCCGAGGAAGGGTCTGAAGATGAACCTGAGGAGGAAGTCGAGGGCGGACCTGTCGAGCCAGTGGAGGTCCTGGAAGAAGAAGAAGCCGGAGAGGACTTTGAGGAAGAACCTGGCAATGATGATGATTCGGACACAGAGTCCGAAGTCATCAACCCCCCTTACCCGACTAGGGTGCCCGCTCACCGGATGGGCCCGACCGGCCCTACACCCCCCTGGGGTATCGATCTTTGGAGATGGAGCAGACAGCAGGGACAGCGACCTCCATTCGGCATGTCACGCGAGTTCTACGACTTGAGGGAGGGAGGACCAGCTAATCGCGCACTTCCGGTCATGGTGAGACGACTGCGGAACACTGGTGACCTGGCGCAGAGCACTGCTGATCAGATGCACTAGATGCGGACTAGAGTTGAGCGTGCAGAACAGGAGACGCGAGAGGTTATCCGAGAGTTCCTCATGAGGCAGGTGAGATGGGAGACTCGCCTCCGAGATGCGGAACGACAGGTGGCTCACCTTCAGGGAGCGTCCACTTCTTCAGCACCACCCCCTGGCGCATCCCACCATGACTAGGGCTAGCCATATCTATCTTTAGTATTATGCTTAGGTGATCTATGCTATGTACCATCGACTCTATGTTTAAGTGATTACACTACTCATAGAGCCGTTACGCTGCCGAACTTGCACCACTTATGTATGCTCTTCTGAGCAAAATTTTCATGTATCAAAAATGCGGATAATATTAATGAAAAATTTATGTGTTCTATTGATGTTGTGATCTGCTATGTGTTATATATACATGATTGTATGCTAACTTGTGAAACCACTTAAGTTCATGCAAAACACCTAGTTTATAGGGCCACAATCTCACAAAAATCATAGGCACTCAACATCTTTCCGTTCCATGACAGAAAGATGCCTGAACGACCAACTCGTGGAAACCCTGGACCAACCCCACCCGAAGTCAACTCAGCTGCATTCCAAGCAGCTGTATCTGTTGCGGTTACTGCAGCCATGGCGCAAATCCACCAAGGGAACAATGGTGGAGTCAATGGACAAGGGGCTGGGAGTTCGAACAACGGAGCAAATCAAGGACCTACCAAGACATGCTCCTACAAGGACTTCACCAACTCCAAGCCACGAACCTTTAATGGCACGGGTGGAATGATAACTCTAAAGAGATGGATGGAAAAAGTGGAATCGGTATTTGAGATATGTGAATGCCCCGAGGAGGTGAAAGTGAAGTTCGCTGCATGCACATTCGTTGACCAAGCTCTTACTTGGTGGAATGGATATGTAGAGGCCATGACTCTCCCCGTAGCCAACGCTATGCCATGGACGGAGTTGAAAGAAATGCTGATGGCTGAGTACTGCCCCCGAGGCGAAATTCAAAAAATGGAGCAAGAGCTGTGGGATCTCACCGTCCGAAATTCTGACATAGATGCATACATATCAAGGTTTAGCGAGCTGTCATTGTTGTGCCCTGGCATGATTACTTCAGAGGGAAAGAAAATCGAACGATTCATCTGGGGATTAACCTCCCCAATTCAAGGAAACGTGGTAGCTGCAAATCCTGAAACTTTCGACAATGCCAATAGATTGGCTAAGAAACTGTACGACCACAACAACAAGAAGGGCGAGAAGCCAGTGGAAACCGAAGGCAAGAAGGAGAGTGACAACAAGAAAGTAAAGAACAACAAAAGAAAAGGACGACAAGGCTCAGAATCGTCAAAGAAGCAACAGGCAGTGACAGTCAACGCTGCAACCACCCAAGTACCCTCCACACCACATGCTCCAGCCTTAGCTAATCCAAGTGCCCCTAAGCAGTATTCTGGGAATCTTCCAAAGTGCAACAAGTGCAGTCTCCGTCATAATGGCGAATGCAAGGAAATGCAATGCACCAGTTGCAATCGGAAGGGTCACACGGCAAGGTATTGCAGGACCTATCCTCCCCAGAACCAACAACAAGGGAACAACAACAACAACCGCAACAACAACAACAACAACAACACCAACAATAGCGGCAATAACACAGGATCAAGCCCTACCTACTACGGATGTGGAAAGACTGGACATATCCGTCGAAACTGCCCCAACATCAACAACCCTGGGAACGGAGGAACAGGAAGGGTGCTAGCTATGGGTCAGGGAGAAGTGGTTCAGGATCCCGCTGTTGTTACCGGTACGTTTCTCCTAAACGACACTTATCCATGCATCCTATTTGATTTCGGGGCAGAACGAAGTTTTGTGAGCAATAAATTCAAACACTTATTAAAACAACAACCCCAGAAGCTTAATGAAACCTTCACGGTGGAAATGGCTAATGGGAAAACAGAATCCACTGGGGAAATCTACATCGGATGTACCCTGGCCTTAAATCACCACGTCTTTCAAATAAACTTAATGCATGTTTCCATTAGGAGTTTTGATGTGATTATCGGCATGGATTGGTTAAGCCCCCACCATGCTGAAATTATGTGTCACGAGAAGGCCGTTCGCCTTCATCTCCCAAATCACGAAACCCTAGTTATTTACGGAGATAAGCCCAACACGAACCTTCGCCTCATCTCATGCATTAAGGCACAAAAGTACCTACGAAAGAAGGACTTGACGTTTCTAGCCCATATAGTGGATAAGTCCAAAGAAGAGATCAATATTCGAAACATCCCTATGGCTTGTGATTTCCCGGATATCTTTCCGGAGGATCTTCCGGGGATACCCCCAGAAAGACAAGTCGAGTTCCGAATTGATCTAGTGCCAGGAGCTACTCCCATCGCCAAATCACCCTACAGGTTGGCTCCTGCGGAGATGCAAGAGTTGTCCAATCAACTCAGCGAGCTTTTGGACAAAGGATTCATCCGACCCAGTTTCTCACCTTGGGGAGCTCCGGTTCTCTTTGTCAAGAAGAAAGACGGTACCTTCAGGATGTGTATCGACTACAGAGAACTTAATAAGCTTACCATCAAAAACCGCTATCCACTTCCGCGAATCGACGATGTATTTGACCAGCTCCAAGGAGCTAGTTACTTCTCAAAGATAGACCTACGATCTGGATACCACCAACTTAAAGTCCGGGAGGAGGATATTCCAAAAACCGCCTTCCGAACTCGTTACAGACATTATGAATTTGTCGTAATGCCCTTCGGTCTAACGAATGCTCCTGCCGCATTCATGGACCTAATGAATCGAATCTGCCGACCGTTCCTCGATAACTTTGTCATCGTTTTCATCGACGACATCCTCGTCTATTCTCGAAGCGAGGAAGAACACGACCGGCATTTCCGACAAATCCTGGAAACCCTACGAACCGAAAAGTTATACGCAAAACTCTCTAAGTGCGAGTTTTGGCTCCGTAGTGTGAACTTTTTGGGACATGTTGTTAGTCAGGAAGGAATTCATGTGGATCCTTCTAAAATCCAAGCCATCGAAGGATGGGCGATCCCAACAACACCTACCGAAATTCACCAATTTTTAGGCCTTGCAGGCTACTACAGGAGATTCATTCAAAACTTCTCCAAAACAGCAAAGCCACTTACCCCGCTTACACAAAAGGATGTACCCTTCGAATGGACGGACAAGCAAGAAGCTGCATTCCGGAATCTTGAAACAAGCCTCTGCAGTGCGTCGGTGCTGTCACTACCAGAAGGAACAGAAGACTTCATAGTTTACTGTGATGCGTCAAATCAGGGTTTAGGCTGTGTACTCATGCAGCGTGGAAAGGTGATAGCTTACGCGTCCCGGCAACTAAAGACGCATGAGGTGAATTACACCACTCATGATCTGGAATTGGGAGCAGTGGTCTTCGCCCTGAAGATTTGGAGGCACTATCTCTATGGTACTAGGTGCACCATCTTCACCGACCACAAGAGTCTCCATCACATTTTGAACCAAAAGGAGTTGAACATGAGGCAACGAAGGTGGATTGAGTTGCTGAACGACTATGAGTGTGAAATCAAGTACCACCCAGGCAAGGCTAACGTGGTAGCTGATGCCTTGAGTCGGAAAGAATACTCGAATCGTCGTTTGAAGACTCTCTCCATAACCATTCGATCCCACCTAACATCTCAAATCAGGGCAGCCCAGTTCGATGCCATGAAGGCAGAAAACAAAACAAGCGAAGCGTTGCGTGGAATGGAGAAGAACTTTGAAGTGAAGGAATACGGAACAAATTACTTCATGAACCGCATTTGGGTCCCTAAACTTGGGGGATACAGAGAAGTAGTCATGAACGAAGCCCACAATACGCGATACTCCATCCATCCAGGTTCGGACAAGATGTACTTGGATGTTAAGCAACATTATTGGTGGCCTAACATGAAGGCAGAGATTGCCACTTACGTTAGCAAGTGCCTCACATGTGCTAAAGTAAAGGTGGAATATCAGAAGCCCTCCGGATTACTACAACAACCAGTAATTCCCGAGTGGAAATGGGAAAGGATTACCATGGATTTTATGACCAAACTACCCAAGTCGACGGATGGTTTGGATACCATATGGGTAATAGTTGATAGATTAACAAAATCCGCTCATTTCCTACCAATAAAAGAATCATACAAGATGGAGCGCCTGACAAGAATCTACATCAAAGAAATCGTGAGACTCCACGGAGTGCCCGTATCTATCATCTCAGATAGAGATAGTAGGTTTACGTCACACTTTTGGCAATCGCTTCAGAAAGCTATGGGAACACAATTTGACATGAGCACTGCCTACCACCCACAAACGGATGGTCAAAGCGAGCGAACCATTCAAACGCTAGAAGATATGCTTCACGCGTGTGTGATAGATTTTGGAAAATCGTGGAATACCCACTTGCCTTTGATCGAGTTCTCATACAACAACAACTATCACTCGAGCATCAAAGTCGCTCCTTTCGAAGCATTGTACGGGCGTAAATGTAGATCACCGTTGTGTTAGGCTGAGGTAGGAGACACCCAGCTAGCAAGAGGACAAACGCCAAACAATGCCTTAACGGGACCGAAAATCATACGAGAGACGACCGAGAAGATAATTCAGATCAGGGCCCGACTACAATCATCACGAGACAGACAAAAGAGCTACGCCGATAAACGACGAAAACCCTTGGAATTCAGAGTCGGAGATAGGGTGTTACTAAAGGTCTCTCCTTGGAAAGGAGTAATTCGTTTTGGGAAGCGGGGAAAACTGAACCCTCGATACATTGGACCCTTCGAGATTCTTGCCCGAATCGATCCAGTGGCGTATAGACTGCAGCTACCCACTGAGCTCAACAGTGTACACCCCGTGTTCCACGTTTCCAATTTGAAAAAGTGCTTATCCGAAGAGACTCTCGTCATTCCATTAGAAGAAATCGAAATCAACGTGAATCTTCTGTTCATCGAGGAACCAGTCGAAATCATAGACAGAGAGGTGAAGCGTACTAAGCAGAGCCGCATTCCGATTGTGAAAGTTCGATGGAACGCGAGACGCGGACCAGAATTCACATGGGAACGTGAAGATCAAATGAAGCAGAAATACCCTCACCTATTCTCACATTCTCAAATCTAGCTTTCCAAAGAATTTCGGGACGAAATTCCCTCTAACGGGGGGATGATGTCACAACTAGGAATTTTGATGCTTTGTAACTACAACAATTATATCAATCGTGAACCAACAATGTGAAAGCATGTATGATGCTTATTCAATAACAACAAAACTCCCATCAAACACTTTATTCAAGCACTACAAATGGTCAACAAAGAATTGGAAGCCTAGAAATCCAGGTTTAAGTCCATTTTGGATAAGGATATTCTTATTAGGCCTAATGGACCAACAAGCTTCCAATTTAACTATCTTGAACATAGAACTCTCAAATGGGCCCTAATTGGACCCATATACATGAAACTTAATATTTTGGGCCTTATAAGCCTAAAATGAACTAGGTTAACTTTAATGGGCCTTATTGGGCCACAACAAATTTATATAGCCTTAATGAATCATAAAAATCATTCCTTGATTTATTTTGGGCCGAAAATCACCTAATTGGATCATAATATGGGCTTAAGCATTAAAGGGCCCAATCTCTCTTCTTTCTTCTCCTCTTCTCGGCCCAACAACACAAAGGGGGAAGGAGTTGACTTTAGGATTGCCACCTCATTATTATATGTTGGTCTTCCATGCACCAACACATACTTCCATGCACACATCACTTCGCTCACTTCTCTTCCTCTCTCTTTTCTATCCTAGGCCGAGAACCACAAAGGAAAACACACACACATTCACTCAAACACTCTCAAAGAACTCTCTTCATTCTTCATCAAATTTTCGAGATCTAAGGGCTTTTCAAGGAGATTATTCCACAAAATTCATCATCTAAGGTAAGTTGATGTTTAATCTATGATCTAACTACTTCATTTCATCAAAAACCTCCTCCTAATCTATTTAAACTCGTGATCACCATCTTAGAAGCCTCTAAGTTCGAGATCTTCCAAGAAGACTTGCTAGGATCAAAACTTTCTTCATTTCTTCCTTCTAAACCGAAAACAACAAGCAAAGGTGAGCTTCATACCCCTATCTTTTCGGTTTTTATATGTTTTATGGGGGAGAATACAAGAAAATGTGTAGATCTATGTGTATACGTATGCTATGTATGATTTTATGCATCTATGTGTGATTTTATGTGTTTTTGTGATGAACATGTAACCACAAGGGAAGATATCTCGAGATCTATGACATAATAAGGAAATCAAACATAATCTAAGTTATTTTACACTAAACAAGTCAAGAATAATAACTTATAAGATTGTGATAAATATATTTCACCACAAAACTCATTTTTGGGCTTAAATTGTCAAAAATACAAAAGTTGGGTTAAAAATTGCCAAATCACGGTTTCTTAAAGGTCAAAAGAGTCAAAACAGTTACAATAATTGTTTTTATGAACATTATAACCTCCAAAGGACTTAAAATGTAAGTATTAGCTTAATGGGCTAAATTTTGGGCTTTTCGGCCCAATAAACCCAAAGTTGCGAAAATATGACATTTAAAGGGGCTGAAGTGGCAATTTCTTCAAAACAGGGGATAAAAAGTGTAACAAAACTATTTCAAGGGTTAAAAATGCTTTTCATTTTCAAAAAGGATAAAAAATGTAAAGTTTTTGGATTTTGGGCAAAAATTGTAAAAATTGCAAAAAGTTGGGCTTTAACCGAAAAATACTATTCTGGAAGGGCTGAAACTGCCAAAGTATAAGTCTTGAGTCAAAAATATCATTTAAACAAGTCTATGATGCAAAAGTGTCAAGAAAATGTTTTAAGGGCTTAAAATGTCTTTTCTTTTATATAAAGGATTAAAATTGTTATTTTTATAAAAGAAAGGGGTTGAAAAGGTCAGACCAATATTTCTAAGTAAATTAATTCATTTAAAGAGTATCGAGCCAAAAATACTAACTACGAATTACGAAAAATTGTAAGATGAATACACGCATAAATCCAAATATCGTTGTAAACAAATCCACCGGTCTCGAGTCGATACAAAAACAACAATCGTTCAATCGAACCCTCCAGTAGTTATGCGATACCTAAGACAAGTAAACATTCGACACTTGGGCTTGAAAGTTTCAAATCATGCTTGTTGGACCTTGCAAATCCATTAACATGATCTTTGGGGCCCAAGGGAAAATGAATATATGTTATTGGGCCTCCTATGACCCAATTCCATATAAAGGGACCTTCAATGGCTTTTATGTGCTTTTGGGCCCTAGTGGTCCATTAGTATTGCTAGTAAGGTCAAAGTAATCAAATGCAAGATGGGCCAACGTGTTCTTCGCATCCCCGACAGCCTAAAGAACTCACGAAAGTGGTAGGACTTCATACTCCTCTTCGCTCGTTTGCTAAGGCTTGTGAGTAATCAAGTAAACAGACTCAGGTCGTTAATCAATAGTAATCAAGGTGGTTTAGATTAAGTGAGTAATAACGGACGGCACCTCTAAGGGTCGTTTGTAGTTGGAAGTTATAACCAGTCATTATCAGGCATAGTTATAACGACTCACTAGAATTGATAATCTCCGACACCACCCGAGTAATCAAGGAAGAGTAATCAAAAATCATTCGTTGTGGCGGTATAGAAATTAGTAATCAAGTATATCTTTCGTCATCGGTAAACATCGGGTTTTTCGGGGAATTCAACAACACTCGCTCGTAATCTAAATAATTGTAATACAAAACTCCCTTTTTATACACGTTATGAAATCATTCATGCATCAACTTATGGATCTTCACACTTTGATAAACTATTGTCTTTTCAGAAAATATCGGATTTTCTGGGTTTTACAAACTACACAAATCATTTTTATCACAACATTGCTTATGAACTCACCAACATTTCATATGTTGACGTTTTCCAAAATAACTTGTATTCTCAGGTAACAGGTAAGCGGAAGGGTAATATCAAGAAATGATAGGATGTTATGTTTTTTGAAAACTCTCAAACAATTTATGTTATGAATGTGTAATATTTAAAACAATGTACTGGATGTAAACAATATCAGTTGTAATGTATTGATGCATGGTGATGTTTATGTTATGATTCATGTATATTCATTGTGATGGTATTCAATTTAAGTCACGCGAGCCCCCGGACGTTTCCGCTGTCTGGTTTCGGGGGTGTGACAGGTTGGTATCAGAGCTCTGTTTATAGTGAACTGGCATATCTAACCACACATTGATATGCAACTATAAACCAAAGAAGGACTAAAAAAACTCTGAACAAAACAAATAAAACACAACGATAAAACATCTTTACTTGTGTGATATAGGAGAAAGAATATGATACCAAATCAAATAAGATAACATTGACATCTCGGTTAAGTCGGGACTGTTCATGGTTGTAGTAAGGGGTGAGTGTAGCCTGATCAACTACATTTTCTCCGAAGTACAACTATCACATGCTCCAGGAAAACCTCGATGGTCAGTAAACTTAAAAACATACCCCTTGATACCAAGAAAAGAACATCAACTCAAATTACATAGTAACTAAAACATCTTAGAAATAATGATTAGTACATTTATACACTCTCGCAGACAGTATGGCCGGCTTCCATCACCCCGGAGATCCGTATTTCCCTAACCAGGGAAATAACGGATGGCTGGAGGAGGAACCCGAAGAAGACCCCGAGGAAGGGTCTGAAGATGAACCTGAGGAGGAAGTCGAGGGTGGACCTGTCGAGCCAGTGGAGGTCCTGGAAGAAGAAGAAGTCGGAGAGGACTTCGAGGAAGAACCTGGCAATGATGATGATTCGGACACAGAGTCCGAAGTCATCAACCCCCCTTACCCGACTAGGGTGCCCGCTCACCGGATGGGCCCGACCGGCCCTACACCCCCCTGGGGTATCGATCTTTGGAGATGGAGCAGACAGTAGGGACAGCGACCTCCATTCGGCATGTCACGCGAGTTCTACGACTTGAGGGAGGGAGGACCAGCTAATCGCGCACTTCCGGTCATGGTGAGACGACTGCGGAACACTGGTGACCTGGCGCAGAGCACCGCTGATCAGATGCACTAGATGCGGACTAGAGTTGAGCGTGCAGAACAGGAGACGCGAGAGGTTATCCGAGAGTTCCTCATGAGGCAGGTGAGATGGGAGACTCGCCTCCGAGATGCGGAACGACAGGTGGCTCACCTTCAGGGAGCGTCCACTTCTTCAGCACCACCCCCTGGCGCATCCCACCATGACTAGGGCTAGCCATATCTATCTTTAGTATTATGCTTAGGTGATCTATGCTATGTACCATCGACTCTATGTTTAAGTGATTACACTACTCATAGAGCCGTTACGCTGCCGAACTTGCACCACTTATGTATGCTCTTCTGAGCAAAATTTTCATGTATCAAAAATGCGGATAATATTAATGAAAAATTTATGTGTTCTATTGATGTTGTGATCTGCTATGTGTTATATATACATGATTGTATGCTAACTTGTGAAACCACTTAAGTTCATGCAAAACACCTAGTTTATAGGGCCACAATCTCACAAAAATCATAGGCACTCAACATCTTTCCGTTCCATGACAGAAAGATGCCTGAACGACCAACTCGTGGAAACCCTGGACCAACCCCACCCGAAGTCAACTCAGCTGCATTCCAAGCAGCTGTATCTGTTGCGGTTACTGCAGCCATGGCGCAAATCCACCAAGGGAACAATGGTGGAGTCAATGGACAAGGGGCTGGGAGTTCGAACAACGGAGCAAATCAAGGACCTACCAAGACATGCTCCTACAAGGACTTCACCAACTCCAAGCCACGAACCTTTAATGGCACGGGTGGAATGATAACTCTAAAGAGATGGATGGAAAAAGTGGAATCGGTATTTGAGATATGTGAATGCCCCGAGGAGGTGAAAGTGAAGTTCGCTGCATGCACATTCGTTGACCAAGCTCTTACTTGGTGGAATGGATATGTAGAGGCCATGACTCTCCCCGTAGCCAACGCTATGCCGTGGACGGAGTTGAAAGAAATGCTGATGGCTGAGTACTGCCCCCGAGGCGAAATTCAAAAAATGGAGCAAGAGCTGTGGGATCTCACCGTCCGAAATTCTGACATAGATGCATACATATCAAGGTTTAGCGAGCTGTCATTGTTGTGCCCTGGCATGATTACTTCAGAGGGAAAGAAAATCGAACGATTCATCTGGGGATTAACCTCCCCAATTCAAGGAAACGTGGTAGCTGCAAATCCTGAAACTTTCGACAATGCCAATAGATTGGCTAAGAAACTGTACGACCACAACAACAAGAAGGGCGAGAAGCCAGTGGAAACCGAAGGCAAGAAGGAGAGTGACAACAAGAAAGTAAAGAACAACAAAAGAAAAGGACGACAAGGCTCAGAATCGTCAAAGAAGCAACAGGCAGTGACAGTCAACGCTGCAACCACCCAAGTACCCTCCACACCACATGCTCCAGCCTTAGCTAATCCAAGTGCCCCTAAGCAGTATTCTGGGAATCTTCCAAAGTGCAACAAGTGCAGTCTCCGTCATAATGGCGAATGCAAGGAAATGCAATGCACCAGTTGCAATCGGAAGGGTCACACGGTAAGGTATTGCAGGACCTATCCTCCCCAGAACCAACAACAAGGGAACAACAACAACAACCGCAACAACAACAACAACAACAACACCACCAACAATAGCGGCAATAACACAGGATCAAGCCCTACCTACTACGGATGTGGAAAGACTGGACATATCCGTCGAAACTGCCCCAACATCAACAACCCTGGGAACGGAGGAACAGGAAGGGTGCTAGCTATGGGTCAGGGAGAAGTGGTTCAGGATCCCGCTGTTGTTACCGGTACGTTTCTCCTAAACGACACTTATCCATGCCTCCTATGTTGGTCTTCCATGCACCAGCACATACTTCCATGCACACATCACTTCGCTCACTTCTCTTCCTCTCTCTTTTCTATCCTCGGCCGAGAACCACAAAGGAAAACACACACACATTCACTCAAACACTCTCAAAGAACTCTCTTCATTCTTCATCAAATTTTCGAGATCTAAGGGCTTTTCAAGGAGATTATTCCACAAAATTCATCATCTAAGGTAAGTTGATGTTTAATCTATGATCTAACTACTTCATTTCATCAAAAACCTCCTCCTAATCTATTCAAACTCGTGATCACCATCTTAGAAGCCTCTAAGTTCGAGATCTTCCAAGAAGACTTGCTAGGATCAAAACTTTCTTCATTTCTTCTTTCTAAACCGAAAACAACAAGCAAAGGTGAGCTTCATACCCCTCTCTTTTCGGTTTTTATATGTTTTATGGGGGAGAATACATGAAAATGTGTAGATCTATGTGTATGCATATGCTATGTATGATTTTATGCATGTATGTGTGATTTTATGTGTTTTTGTGATGAACATGTAACCACAAGGGAAGATATCTCGAGATCTATGACATAATAAGGAAATCAAACATAATCTAAGTTATTTTACACTAAACAAGTCAAGAATAATAACTTATAAGATTGTGATAAATATATTTCACCACAAAACTCATTTTTGGGCTTAAATTGTCAAAAATACAAAAGTTGGGTTAAAAATTGCCAAATCATGGTTTCTTAAAGGTCAAAAGAGTCAAAACAGTTACAATAATTGTTTTTATGAACATTATAACCTCCAAAGGACTTAAAATGTAAATATTAGCTTAATGGGCTAAATTTTGGGCTTTTCGGCCCAATAAAACCAAAGTTGCGAAAATATGACATTTAAAGGGGCTGAAGTGGCAATTTCTTCAAAACAGGGGATAAAAAGTGTAACAAAACTATTTCAAGGGTTAAAAATGCTTTTCATTTTCAAAAAGGATAAAAAAATGTAAAGTTTTTGGATTTTGGGCAAAAATTGTAAAAATTGCAAAAAGTTGGGCTTTAACCGAAAAATACTATTCTGGAAGGGCTGAAACTGCCAAAGTATAAGTCTTGAGTCAAAAATATCATTTAAACAAGTCTATGATGCAAAAGTGTCAAGAAAATGTTTTAAGGGCTTAAAATGTCTTTTCTTTTATATAAAGGATTAAAATTGTTATTTTTATAAAAGAAATGGGTTGAAAAGGTCAGACCAATATTTCTAAGTAAATTAATTCATTTAAAGAGTATCGAGCCAAAAATACTAACTACGACTTACGAAAAATTGTAAGATGAATACACGCATAAATCCAAATATCGTTGTAAACAAATCCACCGGTCTCGAGTCGATACAAAAACAACAATCGTTCAATCGAACCCTCCAGTAGTTATGCGATACCTAAGACAAGTAAACATTCGACACTTGGGCTTGAAAGTTTCAAATCATGCTTGTTGGACCTTGCAAATCCATTAACATGATCTTTGGGGCCCAAGGGAAAATGATTATATGTTATTGGGCCTCCTATGACCCAATTCCATATAAAGGGACCTTCAATGGCTTTTATGTGCTTTTGGGCCCTAGTGGTCCATTAGTATTGCTACTAAGGTCAAAGTAATCAAATGCGAGATGGGCCAACGTGTTCTTCGCATCCCCGACAGCCTAAAGTAACTCACGAAAGTGGTAGGACTTCATACTCCTCTTCTCTCGTTTGCTAAGGCTTGTGAGTAATCAAGTAAACAGACTCAGGTCGTTAATCAATAGTAATCAAGGTGGTTTGGATTAAGTGAGTAATAACGGACGGCACCTCTAAGGGCCGTTTGTAGTTGGAAGTTATAACCAGTCATTATCAGACATAGTTATAACGACTCACTAGAATTGATAATCTCCGACACTACCCGAGTAATCAAGGAAGAGTAATCAAAAATCATTCGTTGTGGTGGTATAGAAATTAGTAATCATGTATATCTTTCGTCATCGGAAAACATCGGGTTTTTCGGGGAATTCAACAACACTCGCTCGTAATCTAAATAATTGTAATACAAAACTCCCTTTTTATACACGTTATGAAATCATTCATGCATCAACTTATGGATCTTCACACTTTGATAAACTATTGTCTTTTCAGAAAATATCGGATTTTCTGGGTTTTACAAACTACACAAATCATTTTTATCACAACATTGCTTATGAACTTACCAACATTTCATATGTTGACGTTTTCCAAAATAACTTGTATTCTCAGGTAACAGGTAAGCGGAAGGGTAATATCAAGAAATGTTAGGATGTTATGTTTTTTGAAAACTCTCAAACAATTTATGTTATGAATGTGTAATATTTAAAACAATGTACTGGATGTAAACAATATCAGTTGTAATGTATTGATGCATGGTGATGTTTATGTTACTATTCATGTATATTCATTGTGATGGTATTCAATTTAAGTCACGCGAGCCCCCGGACGTTTCCGCCGTCTGGTTTCGGTGGTGTGACAAAGGGATTAATCTTTCACCTTGATTGTCTTGTGGAATATCATCTTCATGAGGAAATTTTTTTCCATAAGATTCAGGAAGACCATAGTTGTCTGACCTAGACATCTATAATGATAGAAATTCAAGTTAGTTGATTTAAGTCCTTAATATAGCACCCAAAATGAAATATTAAGGCTAGGACCCAACACAATATTCTACAATTCGGAAGAGGGATGCCGTAATCAAATTGTAAAATATTTGAAGGTAGTTAATGACGATTTACCAATTTCCACCATAAAAAATGAAAAAAAGAACTTTAATTTTTAAATTAATTGAAATTCCTAGATCTTTTGAGATTCATTGAACTTTTCAATGGCATGTTTAAATCTCGATTATTCCCTTCAAGTTTGTGACTGGGATGTCGAGGATCACAAACAAGGTGTGAATAACCATGCAAATTAGCTTGGTACACTTAATGTTACAAATCATCCAATCAATGTGCCGATTAACCACACACGCTCCATTGATCCATGATTAACATCGATCTACCCATTGCCATCCTTCATTAGTCCCATATTAGTGTGTTGGTTAACCACACACGTTCCACTAACGACTAATAAGGTGCAATGTGCAATTTCATGGGTTAGCATCAAATTCACATTTTTTCTAAGTAACTAAGATTGAGAATTTATAAGTGTTTAGTTACTTGGTATTTTCATTATACTTTTAATGAGAATTAATGTCCTATCCTACCCGTTCGGCTAACGACCCTCCACCAGTCAAGGAAGCAGTGGGTGAGAGTGGACACCCATTAAACCATCATTTTATAGGCAGTAACCTTATACCCCCTTATACACCAGCTTCGTGAATGAGGCCTACTAACGGTAAGACTGACCTTTTACTTATACATATATAATATATTAACCTTTTAATTTTATATAGTATAAGGGTGCATTTTATACATTTAAAATACTTGGTGGTTTAATCTATTAATAAATTAAACTTTTAATTTAATTAATCTTAAACCATGTTATTATGGATTTATTAAATTTCTCTTTTAATTAAACAGTTTAATTAATTTAATAAAGTCCATAAGGTGTAATTGAACTATTCAAAGCATCTAGGTTATTAAAAATTCAAAATTAAAACTATTTAATTAATTTTTAAGTTATGAACCCAAGAGATGCATCTTTTGAAATCTTTCAACTACTTGATGTTTTAGAATTCAATATTACATAATTTGAGACTTTTCAAATACCAAAACTTGAGGGCAAGTTTTGTAACTCTTGGTAAACCTTTGAGTTCCAAATTTGATGACACATTTTTGTAACTCCTTAAAACCTTTGAGTTCCAAAACTTTGATGGCAAATTTGTAACTCTCCAAGACTCTTGAACTCCATAACTTATGAGTTAATGTTATTTTAATGGATTAAACTTTTCATGTATCATAACTTGAGGACAAGTTATCATATAATTCATGATTGATCTAACCTAACTCATAGCAAGACAATTCATATCAAATAATACAAATAATATCTTATTATCTTAAAATTTGACAATTGTACTTTAATTGGATGAGGATCATCATTACCTAATCAGAAAATACATTTTTAATGATTACAAAACAGTTTGTGATAATGATCCTAAACCAATTCTGGCCAAAAACTCAAAATTCTGCAACCAGAGCCATCTACTCGACCAGTGCATGAACCTGACTCGCCGAGTTGCCCTTTTACTGAGTGGACTCATCGAGTCAGCCAGTGGAGTCGGCGAGTTCATCAGTCAGAGGCCAAAAAATCGATTTTTTTCAACTTTGAAAATTAACAAGCATCAAATATAACAGAAAACAATCCTAGGGTCTGATACCACTGTTGGGTTTTAAGCACTATAACACTCCTATGGTGCACATGCAACCCTAGATGCTTTGGATCTATGTTTTCTCTAATTATACATGCATTTTAAATTTTCCAAAGCATACATCCTAACTAGCATACAATGGAGGATATACAATACAAAACTCATAGTTAGATGAATACCTCTTGATGTGGTTGTAGTTCTTGGCCTTTGAAAGCTTTAGCACCTCAAGTGTGATGCCTCTAATGTGTCACAAACACCAAATGCAAGAGGAGGCTTGAGAGAATAAGTTAGTTAGCACAAAATCAATATCAAACTCTTAGAATGATAGGTGCAACCGATTTTGGCTCTTGGGGATTCCTTTTATAGTGTAACAAATGCTAGGGTTACATCTTTTGTAAACCCTAATGACCTTTCATATTACTTAGGCTCCATGGGTTAAACCTACATGGACTATTCATGGACTATCACATTGGTTTAGCCCATCCTAAATAACCATGGATCATTGGCCCACACTAATAATCATTGATTTACTTAATCAGTCCCCGTATATTTAATTAGACTCATTTGATCACTAAATTAATTCCAAATTAATTCTTGATAAATACTAATTAAATAATATGATTTCTCAATTAATATATTATAATTATAATACATTAATAAATCACAAATAGCCTTATTCTCAAAAGTCCATTCTATCAAATTGCACTGGTGAAGGCAACCCAAAAGGACCATGCTACAATCGGGTCAAGTACATCCCAGTTATAGTTATGGGCTTAGACACTAAATCCAACCGGTTTTACATCTGTTGGCAAGATGACCTTTCTTTCTGCAGTTGGTGCAGACCCAACATGCTCCATTGTGATGATACCTACACACATTACATCTAGGGCTACTTCCAGAGGTAGTGCCTGTCAAGGGTGTTGACACCGCAAATGCTTGAATCACTTCCCTATTCTTTTGTGATGGTTGCCTAGCCTTCCTTTTGGACTCTTTGCCAAACTTCCTTTTTCTACACACCACCTTTGGAAGTTCAGCCTTCTAGACCATCGTCCCATGACAAATCTCTTGATTGTTCAGACTAAAGGCTAGTTTCTTGGCGTTGTCGAAGGTGGTTAGCTTTGAGGCAGCGACTAAGCCTTGGATAGGTTGACGCAAACCCCAAATATACCTTTCTATCTTCTTATATTCTAGGGTGACCATCCCAGGACATAAGGTGGCAAGGTTATTGAAATTGCTCGTATAGGTGGCAACATCAGCTTCCTGCATCATCCGATTCCACAACTCCTTCTCCAGCTTCTGCATCTCCTCACGTGGACAGTACTCCTCAATCATGAGTTTCTTTAACTCACTCCAAGACATGGTGTTTGCTACATTAACGCCCATGGTATTTGTGTAACTTTTCCACCAGCTTAGGGTTGTGTCTACTAGGGTGCAGGCGGCAAACTTGACTTTACAGTCCTTCGGACATAAACTTATCTCAAAAACAGACTCCATCTTTTCTATCCACCTAGTCAACCCAACTTGTAACGCCCCATTCCTGATACGAAAGTAATTCTCTAAATGTTCATTTTATAAGAGCTACTCGACGAGTTGTAGCCCTAACTCGTCGAGTAGGTGCAAGCTGGACCGCGGGATTTAAGTGGACTACTCGACGAGTCGGAAATGGACTCGGCGAGTAGATCCATCAGGAGGAAACTATAATCCTTAGGGTTTGCACCCTATTTAAGCATCATTATGAGTCCTCACCCCAGCCTCCATCACCTCCACAGTCCATTCTTGAAACCCTAGCAACCATTGAGTGTCTTAAAGCCTTTCTTGCCATTTTTGTGTGATTTGAAGTTAGGAGAAGGAAGAGATCCATTGGTGATTCAAGAAGAGGCAGAAGATCCAGAGTTTTAGTTGCATTTCAGAGCTCTTGAAGGTATAAAGTTTTTACCTTGACTTATTTTCACTTAGATCTTCTTGAAAGCTTGTTGTTGCCACTTTTGGGGTCCTTTCCAAGATAATTTCGGGTAGAGAGCTTTTGGGTCCATAAGGACTTTAGATCTAGGCACTCTTGAGCTCCAGAAGCTCAAAGTTACCACCTTTATTCAGCCAAGATCCCATTCTATGCCCTAGACTCTCATTTCTAGCTTGTTTTGGGTGATTTAGCTTCATTGCATCATGCATGCACATAAACTTAGCAACTTTACGTGTTATTCTAGCCTAAGGAGTCCAGATCTATGAATTGGAGGCAGTGGAATCACCTAGGAACAACTAAATAGTCTGAACATGTAATGGACTCGCCGAGTTGTTCTTAGGACTCGACGAGTCGGATCGATGTCCCCAAACCCTTCTTCGATTATGAGTGATACCACTGAGTTAAGGAGATGACTCAGCGAATTGGATAGGAGTGAGACTCGGAAACAAAGGAGCTCGACGAGTCCAAGGTGGGACTCGACGAGTAGAAGCGAGATGTCCCGATGTTATGACCGTTTGAACTCGACGAGTCGGTAGAGGGACTCAACGAGTTGGGTTGACCGAGAGTTGACTTTGACCTTAGCGTTGACTCTGGTCAGAGGGGTAAAATGGTCATTTTACCCTGAGAGTAGTTATCAGTATTTGATTTAGTGTTTATGGGATTTGTAGCCGGGGAGTTCCGGAGCAGCAGTCAGTCAGTTTCAGATTTAGCATCTCAGCAGCCAGCGTTTCGAGGTGAGTTTCCTTCCAGTAGGAACGGGTCTACGACCACAATGCCGGCCCGTTTAGTTAGCGGTAGTTCCGGACTTCGGTTCGATGCAGTAGTTCAGTGTGCTCGATGTCTTTGTGATTCAAGCATGTCTTTGTGTTATGTATTCCGGACTTCGATCTGATGCAGTATGCAGTATATGTGTTTATGCTAGTAGTTATGATTATGCTATGCTATGTTCAGTCAGTTCCCTTCGGTCCGATGCAGAGGGCAAGGCCCTGGTTAGTTCTGGACTTCGGTCCGATGCAGTTTCCGGACTTCGGTCCGATGCAGTTTCCTGACTTCGGTCCGATGCAGAGGGCAAGGCCCTGGTTAGTTCCGGATTTCAGTCCAATGCAGCTTCCGGACTTCGGTCTGATGCAGTGGGCAAGGCCCAGTAGTTGCTTTATATGTTATTGTATGGTATGTGTAGTTTGGGGGAGCTCACTAAGCTTCGTGCTTACAGTTTCAGTTTTGGTTTCAGGTACTTCAGCTAGTAAAGGGAAGGGCTCGGGATGATGGCATGGCACACACCACAGTTTTAGCCTGGGAGTTAGACTATGATATTTTGATATGATCTTGACACTAGTTTCGATTTGATAAATTTATTATGACATTTTGAGACACGTGATCCATGGATTTATCTTTTAATATTTGATATTATGGTTTAGTAAAGTTTTCAAACAAAATTTTTAGGTTGTATTTTTGGGATGTTTCAAGTTGGTATCAGAGCCTTGGTATGAGGGATTCAGGCACATTCTCGGGTGTGACTGGACTCAAACTAAGGAAATGGTAAAAAGATTTTCAAAAGAAAAATGTTTTCAAAGGAATTTTTGAAAAAAAAAACATAAAAAGAAAAGAGTTTAAGAAAAGCAAAAAGAATTTTTAGAAAGAAAAGAACTTTGAAAAGAGAAAAAGGGTGTGGTGCATGCAATCAGCCGAGCTCAAGTAAGTACTCCCAAATTACCCGTACAAGTTTATGCTATGATTATCAGTTTCAGTTTCAGTAGAACAACATGCTAGAATAGGGGTAAGGATCTAGGAGAATGCCTTATGTTCCTGTTATATGTGTTTCAGCTATATGAGCTTAGCATTGTATGCTAGAACAATTTCTTGTTATGAGGATAGGATTGCTTGAGTAGTCTCCTGTGTCTGAATGCTGCTTGCTTTGTGCTTTGTGCTTTGTGGGACTCTGCGTGATGGGAGTTAATCATTAGGTGAATGCGTCACGTCACATGTGATCAGGGTTGAATAATCTCAGAGTGCTGAATTTGGCCATATTGCGCAGCTCTTGTTTGAGTCTAACCGTTGTAGGGACGAGTCTACTACTCGAAGGATTATCTGAGCCTCGTCACATGTGATGGTATTCGGGTAACGGCTAATTGGCATTACAAGGAGGCCTTCAGCAGCTGAGGACTGGGTTGGGTGGAGTCAGAGATTTCCCTAGGGCAAGCCTAGGATGAGAGTAGCAGAGAACAGTAGCAGTAGAAATGACTTGGTGGAGTCAAGGCAGTTCTTGAGGAAAGTACGGATAGATGTGGAAGGTAGTATGGGCCCGTACTACTGAAAGCAGAGGATCCGTACTTGAATCGAGGAAGGCTGAGATGAGGCCAGGAAGCTTGTAGTAGTAGCGATCCCTCGAGATATATCAGTGTTTCTGACGTTTGTCATGATGTGTTTTCAGAATGGTGGTTTTACGCCCTAGGCCAACAGTCGGCAGTTCAGGAGCCGGCGAGGGATCAGGATCAGGCTCGGGGGCCGAGCATCTAAATGAGCAGACCAGGGAGTTCCTCTCTTCAGAGGTTACTCGCACCATACTTGAGCAGACTCCGGTGATCTTCGGTTCGATCAAGGAGGGTATTTTAGAGCTGATGGACGAGAGGTTGAGCACCTTCCGTGTTGAGGTGGCGGCCATGATGGGGTCGCGCACACTCACCTTCAGGGAGTTCCGGGCTTGTGGAGCTCCAGACTACCATGGGGCACGGGATCCCATTGCGAGTACCAGGTGGTTGGCGGATGTCGCCAATGCGTTCCGCACCAGCAGATGTCCCGAGGGGGACAAGGTCAGACTAGCATCCTGTCTTCTGAAGGACAGGGCACGAGATTGGTGGGAGGAGATCGGGCATGTTATCGGAGATGACGCAGCTCTTGATGCGATGACCTGGACTGATTTTACTACCAGGTTCATAGCCGAGTTTGCACCGGTTATTGAGGTGCAATAGTTAGCCAGGGAGTTTCAGGATCTCACTCAGACTATAGAGACAGTGGCAGAGATTACCGCCAAGTTCAGGGAGAGGGCTCTTCTCGTTCCTCAGTACGTGGCTGATGAGGAAATGAAGAAGGCCCATTATCATGAGATGTTGCGGAGTGATATCCGCCAGTTTGTGAGCCGGTCCAGCTGTAAAAAGCTGGATGACATGATTACAAGGGCTCGTGAGAGAGAGATAGATTTGGATATGGAGAAGAAGAGGAAGCCAGAGGCGGCGTCTGGCACAGGGAGTTTGGGCAAAAAGCCCAAGGTAGTGGATCACAGATCCAGAGGACAGCAGAGCCACAGTAGGTGTGGCAAGTGTGGGAGATTGCACGATGGGGCGTGCAAGGCAGGGATCTCCGGCTGCTACAAGTGCGGTCGGACCGGGCATATGAGTAAAGATTGTACAGCTACAATCACTACTACCACAACATCTGATCTGATTTGCTTCCATTGCAATCAGAGGGGACATAAAAAGTCCCAGTGTCCGAGTTTAGCAGCAGCAGGGAAGGTGGCAGCACCTACCCCTACTAATTTGAGGATTACAGACGGCCATCAGGGTCGGGCTAAGGCGCCAGTGGCGAAGAGTAGAGCTTTCCAGATGACAGCAAAGGAGGCGTGGGCGACTCCTGATGTGGTGACGGGTATGTATTTTCCTCTTATCTCTGTATTTTATATTGATTGTTTCTCATAGTTATATGTTTTCGTATAGGGTCGTTCTTAGTGAACGGCATTTCAGCTACAGTATTGTTTGACTCGGGGGCTACCCGATCATTTGTTTCACTTGCGCTTAGCAAGAGGTTTAGCAGAGCTCCGGGGGAGCTGGATTGTCCACTTGAGGTTGAGATAGCGGATGACAGGACCGTCAGGGTCGTGAGAGTACATAGGGGGTGTTCACTGCAGTTATTTGATGAGCAGTTTTCAGTGGACTTGGTTCCTATTCCCCTGCGAGGGAATAAGGTTATAGTGGGTATGGATTGGCTGAGCCCCAATGGGGCAGTGATTGATTGTGAGCTGCAGTTAGTGAGGGTTCGCACTCCCAGTGGGGGAGAGTTAGTGATTCAGGGCGAGAGGCCACAGCGCGGACCAATTCTTTGTTCAGCAGCGAGAGCGAGGCGCTACGTTCAGCAGGGTTGTGCGGGGTACATCGCCTACGTTATAGATGCCCGGGAGAAGGGTAAGTCGACAGTTGACGATGTACTAGTAGTGCGAGAGTATCCGGACGTATTCCCAGAGGACTTGCCTGGGATACCTCCGGAAAGACAGGTCGAGTTTCGGATTGACCTGGTTCCGGGTGCGGCTCCGATAGCCAAAGCACCGTATCGGTTGGCTCCTCCAGAGATGCAGAAGTTGTCTACGCAGCTGCAGGAGCTGCTAGACAAGGGTTTCATCAGGCCGAGTAGTTCACCATGGGGAGCCCCGATCCTGTTCGTGAGGAAGAAGGATGGGTCGCACCGTATGTGCATAGATTACCGGGAGCTAAACAAGGTAACTGTAAAGAACCGTTACCCCCTCCCGAGGATAGACGATTTGTTTGACCAGCTTCAGGGAGCATCTTGGTTCTCCAAGATTGATCTACGGTCAGGATATCACCAGATGTGGGTCAGGGATGAGGATGTGCAGAAGACCGCTTTTAGGACCCGCTATGGTCATTATGAGTTTGTGGTGATGCCGTTCGGGCTCACCAACGCCCCAGCCACGTTCATGGACCTCATGAAGTGCGTGTGCAGGCCGATGCTGGATCGGTCTGTGATAGTATTCATTGATGATATCTTGGATTATTCCAAGACTGAGGAGCAGCATGAGGAACACCTGAGAGAGGTGCTTAAGACCTTGAGGAGGGAGAGACTTTTCACAAAGTTCTCCAAGTGCGAGTTCTGGTTGTGCGAGATGCAGTTTTTGGGATACCTCGTCAACCAGAAGGGTATATTAGTCGATCCGGCCAAGATAGAGGCCGTGATGCAGTGGGAGGTCCCGAGGTCTCCATCAGAGATTCGGAGCTTCCTGGGATTGGTAGGGTACTACAGGAGATTCATCCATGATTTCTCCAAGATAGCAGTACCATTGACCCGACTGACCAAGAAGTCGGTGGTGTTTCGTTGGGGGCCTGAGCAGCAGGCAACATTTGAGACCCTCAGACAGAGATTGTGCGAGGCGCCGATTCTCACCCTGCCAGAGGGAGTAGAGGATTTTGTAGTTTACTGTGATGCTTCAATCACATGTATGGGAGCAGTGTTGATGCAGCGAGGGCATGTGATAGCTTATGCCTCTACACAGTTGAAGCCTCACGAGGCTAACTATCCGACGCACGATTTAGAGCTGGGGGCAGTGGTGTTCGCCTTCAAGATTTGGAGACATTACCTCTATGGGGTCCGCTGTATTATTTACACGGATCACAAGAGTTTGAGGTACCTCATGGATCAGCCGAATCTGAACATGAGGCAGCGCCGATGGTTAGACGTGGTAAAGGATTACGACTGTGAGATCCTTTATCATCTGGGAAAGGCCAACGTAGTGGCCGATTCCCTGAGCCGCAAGGCGGTAGCTGCCCCGATCAGGGATATTTGTCTGAGGATGACAGTGATTTCTCCATTGTTGGAGCAGATTAGAGAGGCACAGGTTGAGGGCCTGAATGAGGAGAGGCAGAAGTGTGAGAGGATTGTTGGCCGAGCAGCTTCCTTTGACTATGACAGTCGAGGATTGTTGACCCTTCATGGGAGAGTTTGGGTGCCGTACTGGGGAGGAGTACCGAAAGTACTGATGGATGAGGCCCACAAGTCTCGGTTCTCCATCCACCCGGGGGCGACGAAGATGTTCAGAGATCTTCGACCCGATTATTGGTGGCCCTGCATGAAGCGAGACGTAGCTTGGTATGTGGAGAGATGCATGACTTGTAGGGAGGTCAAGGCGGAACATCAGAGGCCCCACGACAAGATGTAGCCATTAGACATTCCTGTGTGGAAATGGGAAGATATCACTATGGATTTTATCACTAAGCTTCCCAGGACCGCACGTGGAGTTGATTCGATTTGGGTCATAGTGGATCGGCTGACCAAGAGCGCGCATTTCATACCGATTCAGGAGAGCACATCGGCCGAAAAGTTAGTCGATATTTATGTGCGCGAGGTAGTGGCACAGAACGGAGTGCCTGTATCAGTAGTATCAGATCGAGACGTCCAGTTCACTTCGAGGTTTTGGAAGCGGTTTCATGACGAGATGGGGACTCGTCTTCACTTCAGCACCGCTTTCCACCCTCAGACGGACGGGCAGATCGAGAGGATGATTCAGACTCTCGAGTACATGCTGCGGGCATGTGTTCTAGATTTTCGTGGCAGTTGGGATACGTATCTTCCATTAGCGGAATTTTCGTATAACAACAGTTACCACGACAGTATTGACCGCCCTCCTTTCGAAATGCTTTATGGGAGGAAGTGTAGGACCTCGATTTGTTGGGGCGAGGTCGGTCAGAGGGTCATCGGGAGCACTGAGGTGGTGCTCAAGACCAAAGAGTTGATCCAGCAGGTCCGTAGCAGACTGCAGACTGCGCAGAGTCGACAGAGAGTTACGCCGAGAGGAGGCGTTCGTACATGGAGTTTCAGGTGGGTGATATGGTCCTCCTGAAAGTGTCACCCTGGAAGGGTGTTATCAGATTTCGAAAGAGGGGCAAACTGGGCCCCAGATTCATTGGTCCGTTTAGGGTTTTGGCCCGGGTGGGTCGGGTTGCGTATCGGTTAGATCTTCCAGCAGAGCTCAGCCAGATCCACAGCACGTTCCATGTTTCTCAGTTGCGGAAGTGCTTAGTGGATGATTCAGCAGTGGTACCACTGGAGGACATTCATGTTGACGATAGCCTAAACTATATCGAGAGACCAGTGGCGATTCTAGATCGCAAGGTGAAAAAGCTGAGGAACAAGTTAGTAGAGTTAGTTAAGGTGCAATGGCAGCACCGCAATGGTTCGGAGTGGACGTGGGAGCCCGAGGAAGAGATGAGGGAGCACTACCCGGAGTTGTTTTTAGATTCAGCAGACTTCGAGGACGAAGTCTAAGACAAGTGGGGGAGAATTGTAACGCCCCATTCCTGGTACGAAAGTAATTCTCTAAATGTTCATTTATAAGAGCTACTCGACGAGTTGGTAGCCCTAACTCGTCGAGTAGGTGCAAGCTGGACCGCGGGATTTAAGTGGACTACTCGACGAGTCGGAAATGGACTCGGCGAGTAGGTCCATCAGGAGGAAACCCTAATCCTTAGGGTTTGCACCCTATTTAAGCATCATTATGAGTCCTCACCCCAGCCTCCATCACCTCCACAGTCCATTCTCGAAACCCTAGCAACCATTGAGTGTCTTAAAGCCTTTCTTACCATTTTTGTGTGATTTGAAGTTAGGAGAAGGAAGAGATCCATTGGTGATTCAAGAAGAGGCAGAAGATCCGGAGTTTTAGTTGCATTTCAGAGCTCTTGAAGGTATAAAGTTTGTACCTTGACTTATTTTCACTTAGATCTTCTTGAAAGCTTGTTGTTGCCACTTTTGGGGTCCTTTCCAAGATAATTTCGGGTAGAGAGCTTTTGGGTCCATAAGGACTTTATATCTAGGCACTCTTAAGCTCCAGAAGCTCAAAGTTACCACCTTTATTCAGCTAAGATCCCATTCTATGCCCTAGACTCTCATTTCTAGCTTGTTTTGGGTGATTTAGCTTCATTGCATCATGCATGCACGTAAAGTTAGCAACTTTACGTGTTATTCTAGCCTAAGGAGTCCAGATCTATGAATTGGAGGCAGTGGAATCACCTAGGAACAACTATATAGTCTGAACATGCAATGGACTCACCGAGTTGTTCTTGGGACTCGACGAGTCGGATCGATGTCCCCAAACCCTTCTTCGATTATGAGTGATACCACTGAGTTAAGGAGATGACTCAGCGAGTTGGACATGAGTGAGACTCGGAAACAAAGGAGATCGACGAGTCCAAGGTGGGACTCGACGAGTAGAAGCGAGATATCCCGATGTTATGACCGTTTGAACTCGACGAGTCGGTAGAGGGACTCAGCGAGTTGGGTTGACCGAGAGTTGACTTTGACCTTAGCGTTGACTCTGGTCAGAAGGGTAAAATGGTCATTTTACCTTGAGAGTAGTTATCAGTATTTGATTTAGTGTTTGTGGGATTTGTAGTCGGGGAGTTCCGGAGCAGCAGTCAGTCAGTTTCAGATTTAGCATCTTAGCAGCCAGCGTTTCGAGGTGAGTTTCCTTCTATTTGGAACGGGTCTACGGCCACAATGCCGGCCCGTTTAGTTAGAAATAGTTCCGGACTTCGGTTCGATGCAGTAGTTTAGTGTGCTCGATGTCTTTGTGATTCAAGCATGTCTTTGTGTTATGTATTCTGGACTTCGGTCTGATGCAGTATGCAGTATATGTGTTTATGCTAGTAGTTATGATTATGCTATGCTATGTTCAGTCAGTTCCCTTCGGTCTGATGCAGAGGGCAAGGTCCTGGTTAGTTCCGGACTTTGGTCCGATGCAGTTTCCGGACTTCGGTCCGATGCAGTTTCCGGACTTCGGTCTGATGTAGAGGGCAAGGCCCTGGTTAGTTCCGGATTTTAGTCTGATGCAGCTTCCGGACTTCGGTCCGATGCAGTGGGCAAGGCCTAGTAGTTGCTTTATATGTTATTGTATGGTATGTGTAGTTTGGGGGAGCTCACTAAGCTTCGTGCTTACAGTTTCAGTTTTGGTTTCAGGTACTTCAGCTAGCAAAGGGAAGGGCTTGGGATGATGGCATGGCACACACCACAGTTTTAGCCTGGGAGTTAGACTCTGATATTTTGATATGATCTTGACACTAGTTTCAATTTGATAAATTTATTATGACATTTTGAGACACATGATCCATGGATTTATCTTTTAATATTTGATATTATGGTTTAGTAAAGTTTTCAAACAAAATTTTTGGGTTGTATTTTTGGGATGTTTCACAACTACGCCTTCGTTTCCAGGTAAGGGTTTTGGCTTACAGTTCATAAAATCTTTATATGAATAGAACCTGGTTTGACTGCGGTTATCTCCTTGTGAACTCTCACATCCATTGCATCCTGATCCTAAGTTCCTAGGGGGTTCTAGATTTGCTATTGCATCAGCAAAGCATTGGGCTACTAATGCCTCAATCGTGGCTGAGCTCGTAGTCTCAGGATTGGTTTTGGTTTGTCCTGGGTTTCTTCTAGTGTGAGGCATGATTCTAAATTTATGGCATATGTAAGTTGTTCTGATAAATTTTGAGTTTTACTTTTTCATTTAGTTAAGAGAGTTAACTATATCAAGAAAACAAATCAAACAAATAACACAATATACAATAAGATCACATAATTTTCATTAACCACCACAATATTTTACATCAGTTTTTCCAAAATGAGTGTACAATGGTGTGGTTTGAATAGGAAAAGTATCTATTTTTACAAGAAAAAGACACTGCTGCACTAATTTTCCTTCCCTCAAACCCAAAAATCATAGTTCCTAGCTTTCATTAGCAAGAACTATCTACCATAACCCAAAACAGACTATCATCCAAGCTACTATCTGTTCTAATTAGCAAGAACTATCTACCATAACCCAAAACAGACTATCATCCAAGCTACTATCTGTTCTAATTGGTGCTAAAGGGAACTGATCATCACCTCCATAGTGGCTATACCTATCTCTAGCACTACCAACCTCAAATCCATCTACCTCACACGCAGCTCAAGACTCACTATCACGATATGATGCTATTGTACTAGAGAATGAGTCTCCTCCAGATGATCGTATGCGTGGAGGATCCTTATCTCGTCAAAATCTCTCCGCTGCTCTAACTCCCTAGCTCTACCAGCTAACAACCTGCCCTCCCTCCTTAGTGAGTCACGATCCTCCCCCACCTGATGTATGCGATCCTCGTGCCGTGCTACTCGTGGGACTAACACTGATATCACTCGATCCGTGGGATCCTCTGGGATGGGATCACACCTCGATGCCTGGGAGGACTCTCCGATCTCATAAAATCCAACACTATCCTCATGGTTCACTCGCCCACCTGTGGAGTCCATTTTTTGGTGGGGCAAGGTTTCTTTGATTGATTCGTGGATAATGGTGGTGAGGCTGTCCTCTTACGAAATGGGATTGGAATGTATTTTCCAGGGGTAGTGATAATCCTGCATCCTAAAGCATGAATACCGAGAGAGGATGGGGAAGTGGAGTAATAGTCTCTGGGGATGACTTCGACTCAGTAGGATCCTCCTCCCGAGTCTCCTCATGTTCCTTGTGGGAAGATGAATCTAGGTAGGATGAACTGTCTGCTGGCACTCCACCGATCTCATCACCAGGATGCTCCTCCTCCTCATTGGGCTCTTCCTCAGCTTCAAATGGCTCCTCGTCAACTAATATCAGGGTAGGTGGTAGGGGCATCGTCGGATCGTAATCGTTGTCTGTCTTGGGTATGCGTGGCACCACTTGATCTTCTTCTGGATAAGAATGCGACACCCATTCCTATATATCCTCCATATTGCTCTGATTTCCTGCATAAGACATCAAACAGGAAGATGTTTATGAGAAATAATATATAATACATATGATTTCCTATTATAGTAAATATATGTCTAGATATAGAGTGGATAGTACTGTATCTGAGGTAACTTTCTATATGGGAGGTATGTCGTATGCATGTCTCTATTCCGGATATCCTCAAGGTGTATCATCCTCTTGCACTAGGTCTTGATCTGAGGCTCTAGTCTTCAGGAAGTAGATCTATGCTACTGATCCGAAGATACTCTAGTTATAGTCCTCTTCCTAATCTCTTAACTAGGCGTACTAATTATTGATCCATAAATCCTCAAGCATTTATATTGTCAACTACGGAATCTAGGTTTAGGCGTGCATTGTTCACACCATAATAAAACTTAGTTGCATATTCTATGCTAGTTGTGGTACGGCTGCAGTACTAGACTAACCCTAGGATTCGTTTTTGACCTAAAATCTTAAGTTGTGATTTGAATGGATACTTTTATAATATAAGGGTATATTTATAAGATTTTATATAACTATTTACGTGATTAGTGTTTGATTAGGGTATTTTATTAATTCTATGTTTGTGCACTTCAAGACCACTAAGCAAGTATCGGCTAGGTAGGAAAAGTCGGAGGGCAGGACCATTTTAGCTTATAGCCGTTTTTAATCCAACAACCCAAACGACAGTTTTTCTAGTCTAGGCACCTCCTATAAGTAGTCTATCAATACAGTAATTAATAATAATACTTTTATCAGGTTTAACTAATTCAGAGTTTTATGCTCTAGCTTATAGTCGTAGTTCCTAAGGAATTACTAGTTCACTATAACCTGTAGCTCTGATACCAATCTGTCACACCCCCGGCCGGCGACGGAAAAGTCGGGCGGTGCGAACGTGAGGAAATTGGATCGAAGCATATATATTAACAATTGGATCGAAGCATATATATAATAATACTAGTTCACTATATATATATATATATATATATATATATATATATATATATATATAACATAATACATAAGTATATTACAAGCGATACTTTTATTTATTATAAATTATTTTGGGATTACATTGTTTAAAAGTCAAGCACACAACTAAACTATATTAGAAACGATAAACAGATGAAACTAAACTCCAGCAAGCTTCCTCGAAGACCTCCTCCTTCTCGGCACAACTATCCTCCACACTCATCTGCCTGATAATACATGTATTTTGAAAACGTCAACATAATGTTGGCGAGTGCACAGGTTTTATAGTTTTCGGCTTTTATTTGGTTGTATTAATTTAAGAATCCTTTTTCTTTTAGAAAAACATTTCCTAAAGTATTTTATCAACCCTAACTTACTATCTTTTTAGGATATCTAATGACCCTTTCTTATTATCTTTTAGGATAATTTATTAATCCTAATTTTCTATCTTTGTAGGATATCTAACAACCCTAACGTATTTTATCTACCACTCTAAGGCGTCCCTCTTGGTAGCCAGATCTCTAAGGTGTTTGTAATGTATTACCATGAGCCCCTATACTCGACAATGTTTGACTAATAATTTCCCCGCCACGACGCTTCATCGGACATCGAATAGTGATTAATAAGAACATTATCCTGTCGGGATTGTAGCTAGGAATCGCAGGTGGGGGTGTCAATCCCCATATAGATCTATACATATATTCCTAGCTCTCGCAAGATTAACAATTATAGGTACCGGGGAAGCCGAATTTAATCAAGGCTATTGGATGAATATTATTATCTCACTAACGCATTAACCTTAGGTATTTTTATCTTTTATCTTTTATTTTTTATCAATTATCTTCTATCGTTGATCTTTCATATAATTATCCTAATATAAACACCTTTAATTTTAAATTTGATAATTATATCTTTTGCTCTCATAATTATTTTGTATATATATATATATATATATATATATATATATATATATATATATATATATATATATATATATATATATATACCTTAATTATGGTTAATTTGATAACCGGATATTTAGGCAGAGTAACGATTAGGTATAATGCATATCCCTATATTTGACCAACATAACTTCTAGGTACTATGTTATCCTATGGATTTGGTCATTATAACATCTAGATATTATCTATTCGTAAACTATCGGGCATCATAACTCTTGGGCATAACATCATAGCTTACAACTAGGCATAGTATCTATAGCAACATTATCCTAAGGCTTTAAGCTTTATAAAATGATTGATATTTATAGATATAAATAAATTTAGATAAAACCATTTGATCAGCATGTATTCCCCCCCCCCCATAAAACATTTAAAATAGTGAAATTGGGGTCGTGAACTCACGCTAGTCGTGTGAGACCTGTGATGTAGGGTTGAATCGGGCTTGGGACTCCAGGGACCGCTCATAAGGGCCACGGCTTCGAGATACAGAGAGAGTGAGTTGTAGAAGGTGTGAGAATAAGCTCTACACTACCCTGTATTTATAGTCATGGATTTGGGGTGCGTGCGACGTAAATATTTGTGTGCGTCGTGCATGATCATTATGGCTCCATCCAGAGAAGGCCATGTGTCACTTCCCAAATTATCCACGTCACTCGCAATCTACTCGAATTTGGTGTCAGGTGCGCGACGGGCCTAGATGCACACCTTGTGCGCACAAAATGATTTTTTAAAAATCATAACTCTTTCGTGTGAGCTCTGATATAAGCCCTCTCTATATCTATGTGATGATCTCACTGGGTAGTACAACTTTCCTTAAGGTTGTTTTAGCTAGTTTTGACTTTCATTTATGTGTCTAACGGGGATAAAAATAAATGATTTTTCAAAAATCATATCTCTCTCATACAGATCTCATTTTCGGAACTCTTTGTCTTAAAGTTTATATCTTAAGGAGTACCACGAAACTCCTTTTTGCACTTTTAGTTAAAACTCAACCAATCTCTAAGTACCGTTTTGACGTAATTAATTTTAATTACGCGGTTGATTTTTATTTCTATAAAATCCATAACTCTTTCCTTTGGAGTCGGATTTTTATGAATATTATATCCTTGAGATCACGTTAACGAGTACTATCCAAGTATGTTAACCAGTTTAGAAAACGGTACAACTTTTTGGATGCTAATTTTTTAGCCTAATGGACGTTTTAACAAATAAATGTAATAGCACCTTTGATTTTTATTATCTCAAAAATAAAATATTAGAATACTAAGCTATTACATATATCTTCCCTACTCTTTCCTAATAGTGATTTGTGACGGAAACCTGTCGGTTGTCACATCTTGTTTTCTTTTTAGTTCTTATTTTTTAAAATAAGAGAAGACAAAATATGGCATGGGATTTTGATTAGTTTAATGAAAAGCATGGATTTCCTTAAAGTCATGGGAGACAAACTAGATTTAGGGACAAAAGTGCGTAAATGGGTAAGGACTTATGGACTTTGTTCTTACTTTAAAGCTAGGAACAAAGGCTTTCATTTGTTAGACTTTTGGATAAGCCAAAACCATAACTTGAATGTCTCATGCATTCCATCTCATTTTTGGTTCATCTTTTGAAGATTAACTCTCTTGCTTATGCTCTCTTAAATTTCATATTGCTTATAAATTTCAAGCTTAAGAGTTAAGAGTTTATGGACTAGCATCTACATCAAGTTGGTGTCTCAAAGGTTCTGCATTCTCCATCAACCTCCAAGCCTCCCAAGAGGACCCAAAGAACTACAAAGGTTGTTATTTCTTCATCTTCTTCCATGGTGCTTGTTTTCTTTCCAAACTTTCGAAGAAGATCCATGGTTAGTTATAAACTTATTTTATGTTGTTCAAAAATCAAAGTCTTTTGTTGCTAAATCCTATGTTTTTGAAACTAGTTTATGAATAAAAACCCAACACTTTTCCTTCTTATTTAGTGTTTTGTTCATCCTCTCATCAACTCAATTCCATTGAGTTTTTTCTAGAATCTTCTTCAACATTTTGATCATATTTTCAGCATATTAATCAACAAATAGTTGTTGATTTATTCCCTCCTATTATTTGACTTTAAAAACTTAATTTTTAAATTTATTTCATTTTCCACAACTTTCCACTTTGCAAATGTGCTAAAAACTTCAAATTTGTTTTTGAGAAAATAGCATCATATGTTCATAATGGAATTATTGATGAAGGTAACATAATACAGAGAGCATACTACTAAAGAAGTTAATGTAGGTTCATATACATCATAATGAACCAACTTCAACTTCCCAGCCTTGGATGGTTGTCCTGTCTTCAAAAAGGTAACAAGTCAAATGTCACATTATTCAAATCCAAAATTCTTCCTTTTGAAGTTAACATCTTCATCCCTTTCGTACTTATATGCCCAAATCTTTGGTCACATAAGGTGACACACCCATGTCTTCAACAACTGTATTTTATTTATCTGTAGAAACTTCAACCATATATAATGTTCCTTATCTTTTTCCTTGAGAAACTACAAGGTTCCTATTTGCTACTTTCACTAGTGATTTCTGAAGTCAACATGATGACCTTTTTCATCTAACTGCCTTATTAATATCAGCATCCTCTTCAAGTTTGGAATATACTTGATATTTTTTTAATGTCCAATTCATACCCAAAATAGTTTTGAGGACAACATACCCAACACATATAGTATCTAAGCTCTTATTATTTGCTAGCCTCACTTACCCATCATAATCTAAAATTGTGCATTACTTCTTTGTATTATTTAGCATAAAAAGAAACACCTGAACCGTGATCTATGATTCATTTAAACTTTCAACACATAAAATAAGGGGATCATTAAAGTTTATTGCCACATTCAACTCCTTCTTTCTTTTATATGTTGACGGTTTTAGGCGCTAATTTTTGAAGTGATAATTTTTCTTACATTTATAACTAGTAATATATTTCATGTTTTTTAGACTAAACTCTTTTCATTGAATTCGATCTTCCTCAACCACTATCTCATCTACAATATTTTTTTTTTCATTGTCTTTTGTATTAAAAAAAACTCCTTAAACTTGCCCTTAAATTCCTTTTACAGATATCCTCATTAAGGATCAGTTGTGAATTCCTTCAAAAGTAAGATTAGTCGATCTTGATAAACTATTGTAACAGTTCCTTGCCAAATTTTGGGCAAGGATAATAATAATGGCAACACCTGGACTTCATCTTTGAAATTTAATATCAACAGATACCAACCTAGATAATATTAAGTTTGATTCAGTGATGTAATATGTTACTAAGTCGTATTCCTTTATCTTTGTAATAACCAATTGTCGAATTAAGAATACCTTATTAGCCACTGAGGGTTTCTCGTGCATATTAATAAGGCCTTGATTAGTTTAAACATTGTTTTCTATTTGAAAATGGTGTAAAGCAATGTTCTTCACCAGCGAAATCTTAACCACACCAAAAGCCTATCGAGAGTCTAATCCTCTTGGTCCATTGTGTTAGGTTTCTTTTCCAACAAGTGTTTGTATAAGTTCTTTTGATGTATATAATCTTCTATCCACATCATCCAAAATATAAAATCATGTCCTTTAAATTTATCGATCTTAATCTTCCCATCTTCATGCATAACTTTAATACCAGTTGTTAGGATTAAGTTTTTCAATAAATATACACAAACACGATAGATAAAGATATGAATAAAAATAAAGAACATGAGGATTTAACATGGCTCACTCGATTAGAGATATCAAGCTACATATATGGACAAACTAGACATGGATTTTATTTATAATAGTTGTCACAGACACTTTTTGTGTTAGGATAAATTCGTATAAAGGGTGTCTACTTATAAATACAAATTGACCTAAAAATTATGTGGCTGGGCCTAAGAAAATATCGCTGAGTCCACTAGCTGAAATTTTGAGTACCACAACCTTATCCATCAAGAGTTAGAGTCTTGTATGGTGGACCGCAATGGCATTATGTCGAATACCATAGTGCCCTATAGATGCCCTTGCAGTTTCCACCGCTTGGTCATCATAGTAGTAATGAGGTCAAAACGAAGATCATAGTTTACAACTCAACCTTAACTAAATTACAAATCAAGAATATGAATTATTATTTTATTTCATTTATTATTGTGTTAATTTATGATGAGAAGGTCATTTATAACATTCACAATGCATGGTTTAATTGAATGATTGAATAAGGAGGAATGCTTAGTTGATATTCAGCATATTAAACTCACCCATGGTGGAATGTTAAATTGGCATCCAACAAAGGTCATTTAACTCTTCAATTATATATATATATATATATATATATATATATATATATATATATATATATATATATATATATATGTGTGTGTGTGTGTGTGTGAAACACCCCTTGTACGAGCAAGTAGACAACTGTAGTTTCACGAAAATTCTTTTAAGTCTTTAAAATTTCAAATGTGGAATTAAAAAGTCCCAAATTACATAAATATAATTGTAGTTATTAGAGTTTTGTTTACGAGGTTTTTCAAGTTAAATATCATAACAAAGACTTAAATGAGTCATACATAGATGACCTTCAAAATTTCCAATAACATGCTGCTAGTCTTCAATCCATAATCCGTTAGTACATGTCAAAATAATAGGTTAGGATTGGAGAGCCTAGTGAAAAATATCGGAATCCGACCTTTGAATAGAATTGGGTATGGCGATACCTAATTCCTAGGTCACAATTCCCTAAAGCATTTGAAAAATCTTTTCTTTCAAATAAAAAATCATCTAAAACCATTTCATTATATTTCAAACCATTTCATAATAGAAGTGATATACTTAATAGTATAAGATAAGTGCATCAATTTATATCATGCAAATACATATGCAACAAACCCAAACCTGATCTATTACTCTCATATAAGCCTGTCACATTATAAGGTACAATGCTCTATGGTTCTACCCAAATTAAGAATTCAAGTGTAACATATACGCATCATTAGGGGTGTTAAAATCATATTAAATGTTACATTAAGTCAATTATTAATTTCTTAATTTCAAAACTTAAAATTTATCATTTCAAATAATTCTTTCATGTTAAAATGTGAATGTAGGTGAAAATGTGGACTAATTTGGAGGTCGGATGGAAAAGTTATGGTGACTACAAGTATGTGTCTAAAATAAGAAATTTCACATGCGGCCATGTAAGCACGGGCTATGACCGCATCAAACAAGCTGTAAGCCCAATTTTAACCCATTTTGACATCATACTTTGTCTAATTTGCATCCAAACATTCACATACTCAACTGATGCATGTTTAATCATGTTTTAAGGTCTAAATACACATATTATCAACCAAATACCTCATTTTACATCTATAAATCTTTCATTAACAATATAACATCCTAATAAGTCATGGAAACTTTATAAATTAGATTCCATGGAATAGAATTGGGGATTCAATCTATGAAGTTCCTCTAAGCTTTATCTATTGAGATTCTTTCAAGTAGTTCACACCTTGATCAATATATTCAAACAACAATCCAAATCACATAAGATGTGTTTTGAATCATTGAAATCATTACTTTAATCATCCCGAAATTCTTAAATAAAGAGATAAGGAGTTTTCTTCCATTAATTGAGTTTAAAACTCAACATCTCAACCAAAACTCCATCAAAAGCAAAATAGATCTGGTTGAATGAAGAATGGGAGTTCTAACATAAAAATCATTCATAAATCTAACACTTAGAGATAACTCATAGTTTCGAATCTCAATTGTAACATCCGAGTTCCCGTTACGTTTTTCCATTATTTAATTGGGAGTTTTATAGTCCATAAGAAAGTAGAAGGAAGGGGCAAAGCATGAAACCATTTATGGTAATTAATGAAAAACTAAAAAACTGTTGATTTTCACTGAGGGAGCAGGATACACATAGAGGAGTCTATGGTGCCTCTTTTTATTCAGGTGTGGCTATTTTTTCGTATATGGACGTGTGGTGCTCATAAGGGGCGTGAGGCACCCAAGCCCATGGGTTGAACATTTTATTTAGGGTTTTAGGGGTATTTAAAGGTCATTTATCCCTAGGGTTTGATCATTCTCAGCTTCCACCACCTCTTAAACGAACCTTATGAAACCCTAGCCTCCATTGAGGGTTTTGAGCTCAACCTCTTTTCTAAAATACATTTTGGTGCTCATTTGGTGATCTTTGGTTCCCTAGAGTGAAGTAAACAAGAAAGGTTGATCAAGACAGCTATGCATTTGAAGTATTCATCCTTCATTCACATTCCAAAAATTTGTTAGTCACAAAGTTCCAAGCTTTATTGTGTTTCATCATTATATCTATGAGTACTTGGTGTTTTGGTCCATTTTAATGAGTGTTTCTGCCTTTGTGGCTTGTTCCATAGAGTTTGAAGAAATTTTGAGCTTTTGATTGATTTTTGGGTCATCATTTGGCCATTTAGTGGAGTAGAGAGTACATGCAAGAGTTCTCTTTACTCTATGTTTGAATAAAAATAGGATCTTGGACTTTTTGGAAACTAGGGCTTTAGATCTTGTTGGTTAGGGCTGTTTTGATGGATAAAGTTGGAAACTTTATCCATTAGAACATCATTTGGATCTAGATCTAAGAATTAGAAGTTTAATGGATTAAGTCATTTAAAAATGAATTATGCACTAGGCGTAACACGCCTAGTAGAAGGGCGCATATTTCTTTTTTGGTTTTCTCAGCAACTAGACTATTTTGTCCTATAGTTAGAGGTGGAAAAAATTGACACAACACGAAACCCGACACAAACTCGGCATGAAATAAACGGGTTTGGGTAAGATATTTCAACTTGTTTAAATAAATGGATTGACACGACACATAAATTAAACGGGTAAAGTTAGGGTTGAGAATTTCAACTCGAAAAAGACCCATTTATATGCAAATTTTTTGATTTCTTTAAATAAACTAGAAAGATACAAAACCAAAAAAATAAGTAAAAGAAAACCTATGGATTGAGTCGTTTTGTAATGTTGAAATGACTTAGCCGTCTAGATCAAGACTACATTTTTAGTTTTTACGTTCTCTCCCAAACTACATAGTCCCTTTGACCACTCTCTCATCCTCATGATATTGTCTTCCACCTCCCCAACTCCTACTCTTTTAATTTTGTCATCTGAACTTGCAATGACTTCATCTATTCTGCCTCCAAATTATTAGTTTTTCCTTTCCGTCTACCCAACTCCTACTTATTTCAACATGCTCAATATTTTAACCTCACATGATACATTATATTTCAAGGTATATCCCTAACACGAAACCCGACACGAACTCGAAACGAAAATAAACGGATTGACATGACACATCATGTTAATTAAACGGGTCGGCTTATTGTCAAGCACTTTCAACGCATTTAGCGTTTCGACATGACACGAACCTGACACGACATGACATGATTTCCACCTCTACCTGTAGCAGGTGCAAGATGCATAGTAGAGGGCGTGACACGCATGTTGATGAAACATCCCAAAAATACGGTCCAAAAATTTCCTTTTAATCTATAAAAAAAACCATAGTAATCCAAATCGTCTCATTAAAACATATGTGAAAATATCTCAAAACATCATATCAAACACGGTATCAAAATCATATAACCAGATATCAGAGTAAATCATCCCAGACTAAACGCTGTGGTGTGTGCGATGCAGTCATCCCGAGCTCTTCCCCTTACTAACGAAAGTACCTGAAACCAAAACTAAGAATTGTAAGCACGAAGCTTAGTGAGTCTCCCCAAACTACCACATACCATACACATAATCACATAATAACATAAATTGGGCCTTGCCCGCTACATCGGGCCCCGCCCGGCATCGGACCGACGTCCAGTATACATATAACATATCAACAAGCATATAAGATAAACACATAACATAAACATACAGACATTCATCGGGCTTTCCCGGCATCGGACCGAAGCCCGGAACATATAACGCATAACATATAAGCTAAACCTTCCTTGGGCTTGCCCCGGCATCGGACCGAAGCCCGGAACATATAAGCAAACACATGAAAGAATCACGAAGACATCAAGCATACAAACATTCCTCAGGCTTTCCCCGGTATCGGACCGAAGTCCGGAAACATATAATCTACATCGGGCTAACCCCGGCATCGGACCGAAGTCCGGCATACGCTAACATACGTAAACGGGTTGGCATTGGTGCCTTCGACCCGTTCCTACTGGAGGAAAACTCAGCTCAAATGTCGAGTGAAGTAGCTGAACGTCTCTGCTCCTACAACCGGCTCTACTCACGCCCTAAACAAAACAACCCATTAGATACCATTCCTTACATCAAGACCCCTCCACGGGTCACCCTTGGTCAAAGTCAATGTCCAAGTCAAAGTCAACGCTCAGTTAAATTCAAAGTCAACAATCCGAGTTGACTCAACTCGTCTAGTCATCCTCCTGACTCGCTGAGTTCTCTTGCTACTCGTATTCGTGATAAAACGAGTCAACTCGTCGAGTCCCTTCACAAACTCATCGAGTTCTACCTTGTACATAATCGGGACAAATCGACTCAACTCGTCGAGTCCCTCTCTGGACTCACTGAGTTCCTCAGTCTGTTTGGGCCATCTTAATGGATTAATCCCCAACTATTCAGATCTAAGCTTCATACTTCTCTTATACACTGAAAATGTCCTTTTAAGGGTAAAGTTTCCAACTTTTACCCGTTAATACCTTTACTTCATGGGTTTAGCTCAAACCCTAACTCTTTAGGACCTAGATCTTGGTCCACAAGCCATCCATACACCCTTCTAAAACATACAAACAGAGATCTAGACCCTAATCACTACTTGAACACGTAAAGCTTCCACCTTTCACTCCATGCATGGCCTTTTGGAGCTTAAAATGCCAAAATGACATCCTATGGCTTGCATGGGGCTTCAATGGCCATAAAGTTTGCACATTTATGCCATGAAAGCCCTCTATGATTCCAGATATGAAGAGTATACTCAATTGGGACGTCCATATCCCAAAGATCAAGCTTCTTGGACCAAAAACCCAATAAATTGATATTAAAGAGATATAAGAAGCTACTAAGCAAGTTTAAGACTTGATTACCAGAAAATGATGAGAATGAAAGGAAGTCTCTGGATCTACTATCTTCTCCTTAAATCCTCAAGCTTCTCCTCTCTCCACAAGCTTCTCCTCTCTCCACAAGCTTCATAACACACAAAGTTCACTAAAAATGGCTCACAAGCTCACAAATACATTAGGGTTTCTAAATCTAGGGTTTGGGACTTGGAGGCTGGAAATGAGGCCAGCAAGTGGGGATTATGATGCTTAAATAGGGTGTAAAACCCCAAAGTTAGGGTTTCATCTTGGCAGCCCTACTCGTCGAGTCGAGGGATCTCAACTCGTCGAGTAGGTTACTTAAAATCTCGCGTCCATTCAGGTTTCTACTCAACGAGTTTGGGGCTCCCAACTCGTCTAGTTGCTCTACAAAAGTGAATAAATTATGATTAAATGCGTACCAGGAACCAGGCGTTACAAGTCTCCCCCACTTGTCTTAGACTTCGTCCTCGAAGTATGCTACGTCTAGAAACAACTCCGGGTAGTGCTCCCTCATCTCCTCCTCGGGCTCCCAAGGCTACTCTGAGCCCTTACGGTACTGCCACGGCACCTTCACCAACTCAACCCTCTTGTTCCTCATCTCCTTCGTCTTCTTGTCGAGAATAGTTATTGGTCTCTCGATGTAGTTCAGACTGTCATCAACCTGTATATCCTGTAGTGGCACAACTGCGGAGTCATCCACTAAGCATGCACCTCCACAACTGGGAAATATGAAAAGTGATGTGGATCTAGTTGAGCTCCGCTGGAAGGTGCATCCGATACGCCACCTTGCCCACTCGGGCTATAACCCTGAAAGCACCGATGTACCTGGGGCCAGCTTGCCCCGATTCCTGAACCGGATGACACCTTTCCAAGGTGACACCTTCAGGAGAACCATGTTTCCCACCTGAAACTCCAAGTCTGAACGGCGCTTGTTGACATAGCTTTTCTGCCGACTCTGAGCAGTCTGGAGCCTGCTCCGGACCTGCTGGATCCTCTCAATGGTATTGAGTACTACTTCCGTACTCCCCACGACCCTCTTACCGACCTCTCCCCAACAGATTGGGGTCCTACACTTTCTCCCGTAGAGCATCTCGAAGGGAGGTCGATCTATGCTAGAGTGGTAGCTATTTTTATACGAAAATTTCGCTAACGGAAGATACGTATCCCAACTGCCACCGAAATCCAATACACGTGCGCGTAGCATGTCCTCAAGAGTCTGAATCGTCCTCTCGCTTTGTCCATCCGTATGAGGGTGGAAAGCGGTTCTGAAGTGGAGACGAGTACCCATCTCATCGTGAAACCGCTTCCAAAATCGGGAAGTGAAACGAACATCCCAGTTTGACACCACCGAGACAGACACTCCATGTCGTGCCACTACCTCACGTACGTAGATCTCGGCCAGCTTCTCAGCCGATATACTCTCTTGGATCGGGATAAAATGAGCACTCTTGGTCAACCGATCCTTGATGACCCATATCGAATCTACTCCACGTGCGGTCCTGAGAAGCTTCGTGATGAAGTCCATAGTGACATCTTCCCATTTCCACACTAGAATGTCTAACGACTGCATCTTGTTATGTGGTCGCTGGTGCTCGGACTTGACCTTCCTGCAGGTCAAGCATCGCTCTACATAGTACATACCATGCTACGTCCCGCTTCATGCAGGGCCACCAGTAATGAGGGCGAAGATCCCGATACATCTTTGTCGCCTCGAGATGGATGGAGAACCTCGACTTTTGGGCCTCATCCATCAGAACTTGTCGTACTCCGCCCCAGTACGGAACCTAGACCCTCCCATGCAGGTTCAACAACCCATGGCTGTCGTAATCAAATGAGGCAACATGGCCTACGATCCGCTCGCACTTCCGGCGCTCTTCCTTCAGGCCCTCGACCTGCGCCTCTCTAATCCACTCCAACAATGGAGTAATCACTGTCATGCTCAGACATATGTCTCGAATCGGAGCCACCACTGCCTTGCGGCTCAGAGCATTGACCACCACATTGGCCTTGCCCGGGTGGTAAAGGATCTCACAGTCATAGTCATTCACTACATCTAACCACCGACGCTGCCTCATGTTCAGATTCGGCTGATCCATGAGGTACCTCAAACTCGTATGGTCCGTGTAAATGGTACAACGAACCCCGTAGAGGTAATGTCACCAAATATTAAGGGCGAAAACCACAGCCCCCAACTCTAAATCATGCATCAGATAGTTTGCCTCGTGAGGCTTCAACTGCCTCGAAGCGTAAGCTATCACGTGACCATGCTGCATCAATACCGCACTCATGCCCGTGATCGAAGCATCACAGTAAACCAAGAAGTCATCGACGCCCTCTGGAAAAGTCAGAATCGAGGCCTAATATAACCGTTGTCTGAGAGTCTCGAAGGCTGCCTGCTGCTCAGGCCCCTATCAGAATGTCACCGACTTCTTGGTCAGTCGGGTCAAAGGAACAACGATCTTGGAGAAATCTTGGATGAACCTTCGGTACTAACCCGCTAGACCAAGAAAACTCCGAATCTCAGTTGGAGACCTCGGAACCTCCCACTACATCACGACCTCTATCTTGGTCGGATCGACCAGAATACCCTTCTGGTTGACAAGGTGCCCCAGAAACTACACCTCGCGCAACCAGAACTCATACTTGTAGAACTTTGAGAAAACTCGATCCCTCCTCAGAGTCTCCAGCACCTCCCTCAGGTTCTCCTCATGCTGCTCCTGAGTCTTGGAGTAAACCAAGATATCATCGATGAAGATTATCACAGATCGGTCCATCATCGGTCTGCACACGCGGTTCATGAGGTCCATGAACGCGGCTGGAGCATTGGTGAGCCCAAACGGCATCACCACAAACTCATAATGACCATAGCGAGTCCTAAAAGCTGTCTTCTGCACATCCTCGTCTCTAAATCACATGTGGTGACAACCCGATCGCAGGTCAATCTTGGAGAACCAAGATGCACCCTGTAGCTGGTCAAACAACTCATCAATCCTCGGGAGGGGATAACAGTTATTCACCGTTACCTTATTCAGCTCCTGGTAGTCTATTCACATCCTATGTGACCCATCCTTCTTCTTCACAAACAGGATCGGGGCTCCCCATGGCGAACTACTCGGCCTGATAAATCCCTTGTCTAGCAGCTCTTGCAGCTGCGTAGACAACTCCTGCATCTCGGGAGGAGCCAACCGATATGGTGCCTTGGCTATCGGAACCGCACCAGGGACTAGGTCAATCCTAAACTCAACCTGTCTCTCCGGAGGTATCCCAGGCAAATCCTCCGGGAATACGTCCGGGTACTCTCACACGATCAGTACGTCACCGACTGTCGCCTTACCCTTATCTCGGGTATCCATGACATAGGCGACACAACCTGTGCAACCCTGCTGAAGGTAGCTCCTCGCTCTCGCTGTTGAACATAGAGTCGGTCCACCCTGGGCTCAACCAGTCCATACCAACTATAACCTTATTCCCTCGCATGGGAATAGGGACTAGATCCATAGAAAACTGCTCATCAAACAACTGCAGTGTACACCCTCGGTGAACCCTCGCGACCCAAACGGTCCTATCATCTGCTATCTCTACATCTAGTGGGAAATCCAGCTCCCCTGGAGCCCCTACGAATCTCTTGTTGAGTGCGAGCGACACAAAAGATCAGGTAGCCCCCGAATCAAACAATACCATAAAAGATATATCGTTCACAAGGAATGATCCTATAAAAAAACACATAAACATAAACAATAATCAACATAAGTAAAGAGATAAGGAGAAAATACATACACGTCACCATGTCAGGAGCTGCTCGTGCCTCATCTGGCATCAACTGAAAGGCCCTGCTCCTCGCCACAGGTGCCTCTGCCCGGCCCTGACGGCCGTCTGTAATCCTCAACGTAGCAGGAGGGGTGCTGCCACCTGTCCTGCTGCTACTAAACTCGGGCACTGGGACCGCTTGTGTCCCTTCTGATTGTACTGAAAGCAAATCAGATCTGATACTGTGGTGGTGGTGGTAGTAGTTGTACAATCTCTGCTCACATGACCCGTTCGGCCGCACTTGAAGCAGCCTGAACTCCCTGCCTTGCACGTCCCCTCGTGTAACTTGCCGCATTTGCCACAACGGCTGCGACCCTCCTGGCTCCTAGATCGGTGGTCTGATACCTTGGGCTTCTTGCCCGCACTCCCTGAATGAACCCCCTCGGGTTTCCTCTTCCTCTCCATCTCCAAATCCAACTCTCTCTCTCTCTCTCTCTCTCTCTCTCTCTCTCTCTCTCTCTCTCGATCCCTAGCAATAATATCCTACAGCGTCTTGCAGCTGGATTGGCTCACAAACTGGCGGATATCACTCCGCAACATCTCATGATATCGGGCCTTCTTCATATCCTCGTCCGCCACATACTGCGGAACGAGAAGGGCCCTCTCCCTGAACATGGCGGTGATCTCGGTCACCATCTCAGTAGTCTGCTGGAGATCCTGGAACTCCCTAGCAAGCTGATGCACCTCAATCGCAGGTGCAAACTCGTCCTTGAACCTGGCCTAGAAATCACTCCAGGTCATCGCATCTAGAACTGCATCATCTCCAATGGCACGTCCGACCTCCTCCCACCAGTCACGTGCCCTTTCCTTCAGAAGATAGGAAGCAAGTCGGACCTTGTCCCCCTCGGGACATCGGCTCGTACGGAAAGCGTTGGTGAAATCAGCCAACCATCTGCTGCTAGCAATGGGGTCCCGAGCCCCATGATAGTCTGGAGCTCTGCAAGCTCGGAACTCCCTAAACGTCAGCGTGCGCGGCCCCATCATGGCCGCCACCTCGGTGCGGAATGCACTCAGTCTCTCATCCAAAATCTCCAAGATGCCCTTCTTGATCGTACCAAAGATCACAGGAGTCTGGTCTAAAATGTTGCGCGTGATATCAGATGAGATGAACTCCCTCATCTGGTCATCTAGCTGCCCGACTCCAGAACCAGAGCCTGATCCCTCACCAGCGCCTGAAGTGCCCACTAGTCTAGTGCGTAGTGTCACCATACTGAAAAACACACCATAACAAACATCAGAATACTCATCATATCTCGAGGGATCACATATACTACAAGTTCCTTGGGTTCATCTCAGCCTTCCTTGAATCGAGTACGGATCCTCTGCTTTCAGTAGTACGGGCCCATACTACCTTCAACATCCATCCGTACTTTCCTCAAGAACTGCCTTGACTCCACCAAGTCCCTCCTACTGCTACTGCTGTTCTCACGCTAATCTCATCCTAGGCTTGCCCTAAGGTAATCACCAATCCACTCTCCGTCATCAGCTGCATAAGAATACCTGCTATCCCCCCTAACTAGATCGTGAATATTATTACATATCACTAAGACTAGATAATTCTTCAAATGAGAGGTCCTACCCTACAACGGTTGGACGCAAACAAGAGTTGCGAAATAGAGCTAAACCGAACCTTCTGAAATTATTTAGTCCTTGCAATATGTAACTTAACATATTTGTTTACTAGTTAGTTAAAGATAACTAGAACTCCTAAAAGCACAAAGAAAGCAGCATTCGAGCATTGAGTACACATAATCAAGCATATCCTAATCAAGCCATCATGTCACTGACTAATCTGTACTAGCATGTAGTTCATAAAGCTGATACACATATAACATGCACATAAGGCATCCTTCCTAGATCCTTAGCCCTAATCTAGCATGCAGTTCTCATAAGCATATCATAATATAAACTTGTATGGATAATCTGGGAGTACTTACTTGAGCTCGGCTGATTGCATGCACCACACCCTTTTCTTTTTTCAAAATTCTTTTCTCTTTTCAAAGTTCTTTTTATAAAAATGATTATCTTTTGAAAAATTTCATACCAAGTCCTTAGTTTGAGTTCAGACACACCCGAGAGTGTGCCCGAATCCCTCAAACCAAGGCTCTGATACCAACGTGAAACATCCCAAAAATAAGGTCCAAAAACTTCGTCTTAATTTATAAATAAAACCATAGTAATCCAAACCATCTCATAAAATCATAAGTGAAAATATCTCAAAACATCATATCAAACACGGTATTAAAATCATATAACCAAATATCAGAGTAAATCATCGCAGACTAAATTAAAGAGATCTAAGAAGCTACCAAGCAAGTTTGAAACTTGATTACCAGAAAATGATGAGAATGAAAGGAAGTCTCTAGATCTACTATCTTCTCCTTGAATCCTCAAGCTTCTCCTCTCTTCACAAGCTTCAAAACACACAAAGTTCACTCAAAATGACTTACAAGCTCACAAATGCATTAGGCTTTCTGAATCTAGGGTTTGGGACTTGGAGGCTGGAAATGAGGGCAAGAAGTGGGGATTAGGATGCTTAAATAGGGTGTAAAACCCCGAAATTATGGTTTCATCCTGGCATCCCTACTCGTCGAGTTGAGGGCTCTCAACTCATCGAGTAGGTTACTTAAAATCCCGCGTCCATTCAGGTTTCTACTCGACGAGTTTGGGGCTCCCAACTCATCGAGTTGCTCTACAAAAGTGAATAAATTATGATTAAATGCATACCAGGAACCAGACGTTACAGTTGAATAGAGAGTAAACTTTTCGATTAGTTTGACTTTTTATCAAACTTTGGTCAAATTGAGTATTTGTCTAAGGACTGGTCTCGGTTGTCATTAGATGGCTTGTGTAGTTGTTTTTGTGATGGGGTTGCTGGTGAGCTTCTACGATTTAGTGTAAGCAAGTTCTTTCAATATACTATATACTATAATATGTGTCCTAGTATGTTAGGATGTGGTTAGACTGTAGTATGTTATTAGTTAGGTAGACTTGTAGACTGTTACATGTGATGTTGAGTTGTCTATTTATCTATATTAAGTATATGTGGACATATTATGTGGTGGGCTGAGGCGTTCCAATTTTGTGCGGAAGGCCAAGATGCAGGCAAAGCAACATTATGTTGAAAGCTAAGGGGTGAGTTGATGACATGATCAACATTAAGTGTTGTGAGTCTAGACACTCACAATGGGTGAGTTGATGACAAGATCAACATTAAGTGTTGTGAGTATAGACACTCTCAAGGGGCGAGTTGATGGCAAGGTCAACTAAAATGTTGTGATACTCGATACTCGATGTTGTTCAGTCGAATTGGTTTTGGTGTCGAGAGCTTTGCTTGTATGCATGTATGTTTATTGTATTTTAGGAAACTCACTAATATTTGGCTTACAATTGTTACAATTGTGTATTAAATGTTTTTCAGGCACTTCATCAAATTGTGGGAAGGCGAAGTCGAGACTATACACAAATATCAACAGTTTTATCATATGAGATTTCGTGATGCTTTTTGATGAAAATGTTTGTTTATTCCAATGTTTTAAAAACAGGTTTTTTAGTTGAACCGGTATGGTGACCGGTTCCCGTTTCAACCGGTTTAACCGGTTCGACCGTCGGGTAAACCGTTTTCTATAATTTTCATTTTTTTCTATTTTCCTACACATACATACATATATAAATCATGATTTGACGTTTACAAGTTTAAACATTAAAAATATACATAAAATTAAGTTGTAAATCAATTCAAATACATTAAAATAACACATAACCAGAAGTTTTACTATTTTACATCAATCCATATACGTCAACAAGAAAATAAAGTATAATACCGAAACAAAGTATAGTTTTAGATGAATAGAGAACACATCAAAAAACTGTATAACATAAACCACATGTTTTTATTTGGATAAAACAAAATAGATTTGAAAAACATCACCAAAGATTATTATTATGCAAATGGTTCTTTTCCAGATGTTTTTAATCGGTTTAAGCGGTTCAACCGGTTTATTTTGACCGGTTCAACCGGATTTTTCTAAAAACCGGCCGGTTCAATCCAGTTTAGAAATCGACGTAAAACCGGTGATAGTTGAACCGCTCCCTCCCCCCTGTTCCCTGTCCAACCAGTTCGACCGGCCGGTTCAAACCGGTTTTTAAAACGTTGGTTTATTCCATATTAAATATGAAAAAATTATTCTGAAAATCAGGACGTTACAATACATTAAATTCTATAAAACTATAGATGTGGGATCAAATCGTATTAAGATCTTAAGATCCTAGCCGGGATTCTAAGATCTCACTATAGATGCTGCTTCAGATAGATCCAAGCGAGATCGGGATCATTTTTGGTTTGTAGAATCTTAAAATCGTAAAATTTTAAAATCAAGATCGAGATCTTAACAACCATGGTTACAAAGGGTCTTTGGCATGATAATATCAAGTATATTAGAATTGTATTCCTCAAATAAAAAGGTTAGGGAAAGTGGAAAAATAAGTGTATTTAAGAATAAAATTATGAACATATACATAATTGTTTAAAAAAATTTAAATACGTATCCTCATCTATCTATTAGATTTTATAAACCCTTCTCACCATTTTAAACATGTGTTGTATTTAATATAGGTGTTATTTTATGAACTTTGTAGTTAAAAATTAAAAAGAAACTATAATTTATTTATATTTTATCATAAACATATAATAAATCGGTTTAAAAATCCAAAAACTAAATATAAAATATGATTAAAGATATAAAATAATAATGGTATTAAATAGAAGGGATAAACTATAATACAACAATAGATAATTAAGAAAAATAGAAAAATAATAAAATAAATTATATATAATGTAATAGATAATTAAAAAATAGAAAAATAATAAAATAGGTAATATTCTCTAATAATTTTAAATGATATTAAATATTTTATGTAATAATAATAAATAAAATATTTTAATCGGAGATACTCCAACTACGTGTTCGACACACAATTTTAGGAGCTTTTAAAAAAATGTTCAGAAAAAAAAATATTCGTTTGATAATAGAAGTTTTTAGCTTTTAGTTAGAACAAAATTATTTAAATTTAAAATCTGCTACAGGCAAAGTCACCAAACATGAGTAATCGTGCATTGAAAATCAACACGTGTTCATACCATTTGAATTTGATACGTTTGGTTTCCTCGCGTTGGATGCAGTAGAGCTTCTTAGACTAAGCGGAGTGGCACTCGCCACTTGCCTCGCCAGCGTCGCCAACCTCTTTAGAACACCGCCCCTAGCCCTCACTAGGGGGGTCGTCACCGGAGACGTGCTAAACCTTTGGCGAGAAGAGAGAGATGGCGAGGAATGAATTTGATTGGTGGGAGTGGGGTTTAACCGAATTCAAATTTATAGTTTCGTGTTTAAAAAGCCCTAGCGTCCGGCGACTTCAATCCCAACGTCCGGCGTCTCCAATCTGATCGAAGTTACCCTCGGAATTAATCTTATCGCATGGCACAGAGGAAGCATTTGCAGGATTCGCAATGGAGAATTGGATGAAAGGAGTATCACCAACGAAGAATTGACGGTCACTGAGATGGATGTGCAGGAACGAATTCAAATTTCAAGAATTTGGATAATGTGGTGGAGGATTAGAATAGGGCTTGGATAGGTAATTTTCACTTGTTTGCTTACTGGGCAAGGTTTGGTAAGGAAGGATGGGAATAAGGTGGGACAAGATGAGTTAAAACATCAGGAAAACAAAGAAGAACAATAAGGTGGGACAAGGTTTGGTAATTTTCACTTGTTTCACTTGTTTGCTCTGAATCTTTGCTAAAATACGAAGACAAATATGGTGATTGGATGCTCGTTGGTAATGTTCCTTGGGAGTAAGTCTTTCACCTTTGTTTTCTTTCACCTTTGTTAATCTTAAAGATCTTTCTGGTTTTGATCTTGAAAACCATTCTCAATCTTTAAAGTTTTATTCTGTTTTCCAGTCTTAAGTCTCCATTTAATGTTTTTCTTCCTGGATTTGCAGGATGTTCATAAACTCTTCTGTTTTCCAGTCTTAAAAAAACTGTTCAGATCATTAAGCTTTAGATTTGCTTCCATGGCTATGGCTATCTGTTGTTATTTTCCTGTGCACACCAGGTGTTCGATCATTTGCCTATGTGAGAATACCACCGTGTAATTCAAATCAAAGCTATTCAAAATGCCTGAAACTTGTTGTAACAAAATACTAAGATTAGGAATTAAGAATTAGAGATGCTCCATGTGAGAATACCGTATTTCCTTCAAATTTAACAAAAGAGTAATTTATTTGAATGTTGGTTGATTTATAAAGTAATTTAATTAAATTAGAAAAAGAAAATAAATAAATAAATAAATAAGAAAAAATAGAGTGTTAGGAGTGTTACCACTCCCTACCAAATGCTAAGATTAAGTGTTAAATTGTCAAAAATGTGTTGGCACTCCAAAATCTGATATGACAAAGTGTTAGGAGTGTTAGCACTCCCTTAGCCTTAATAGAGTACAACGGATCCTTCATAACAATGTTATATCCCCTAGATATATGGATGTAGTCTTTAAAAGAATTAACTTTACCATACAAAAAGGCTTAGCGGCGCTGCTTGTTGCCCGTTTGTCATCTCACTCGTTGTACGATGATAATTAAATTAATGGGTAGAACTGCTGAAAAATGAAAACTTATATTCAAAAAAAAATTAAAATCTATTTCATGTAGTGTCTAATAAAAAAACTATTATATAATTTATAAGTAGACTTATTTATCTTTTATTAAAATCAATAATGTTTTTTAGATAAATTATTTTATATAATTTTGTATGTTTTAAAAACATCATCTACAGGCTACCGATGCTACCTACCGACTTACAACTACTTTTGCCAAACATGTATATACACCCTATAAGCCGGACAGTATGGACTGCGGGGAGAGGTGCGGGACGTTTCCCGCACATGGGGAACACCGCACCGTGGGTGCGGGTAGGCTAGTGCGGGAAGAGGGTGGGGGGTGGGGATCCCGCGTTCTCACTCCTCACATGATTGGTCCGTTATTATTTTTTTTTTATTGTAACGGTTGATAAAAAAAAAGTGAGGGAATGGCTTCTCACCCATTCCTTAGGTTTTAAGTGAGGGAAATGAGGGTATGACCCACAAAAAGTGAGGAAAGCTTCCCTCCCACACCCTCCGGTCTAAGAAATAACGATCTAAACATCGTTCTCTCTACCAAAATTAACAGTATATTTTGAATAAATATTCCAAAATCAAATTAAAATATCAGTTAACTTTTAAATAAAAAGTAAATTACTTAAAATTAGAATTGAACAAAAACAAATTATTTTGTATACTGATTTCATTTATAATGCGGTGGTCATCTACACAAATGCCACCTTCTAATCTTCTATTTGTTATCCTTTACCTTTTACATTCTCTTTTTGGCCTCATCTGCACTAAAAAGGGAGTGTGTTTGGTAGCATAGTTTGTTATATTTCATTATCAAAAGGATGCATTACGAAACTTTTCATTAATAAATGCCAACAAATTATAGGCCTTTTCTTCTATTCAAGTGTCTTTCTTTGTCATATTTGCAACTATATTCTTTATGCATAAATCAAGGTGACCAAAAAGTAATTATACAATATTAGATTACTTCATCGTCGTAGATTACGTGGGATGCTTCACTTACGATGAAAAACCATACATGTCTTTTGACCAAAGTGTCCCCTTTTATAAGTTGCAAAATGTGCCGATTGGGATAATTGATAAAATAAAAGAAAATTAGTTAAACTACCAAATATTTATGAGATTATAAAAGAGGAAAATGATTTAAAAGGTAAAATAATGTTGGTGCTTTTAGTGTCACCAAACATTTTGGATAATTAAAACTAACATGTGAGCTAAGTGACTTATTATTTGTACAACATATTATATGTTCGGTGAATGCGGAGTGCATGCATATATTAGATTGAATTATAAGCCGATACGACATAATAACGGGGGTCAAGGGGTCGCGCCCCCTTACAGGGCCCTAGGGGCAGCGCCCCTAGCGGGGTCTAAGGGAAAGAGCCCCTGGCGGTGGTCCCTGCGGGTGGGGTCGAGGGGTAGCGCCCCCACGGGGTTTTGGACAACGCCCCAAAAGGTCTTCGAAAATTTAAATTGGTTTCATTATGGAAAAACCGAATTATAGTGGATGATTATGGTGAGATTGGCAAATCTTGTCAGTTTTGAAAATCATTGATTAAGCCATTAAATTCGAGATTCTCCTAATTAATTTAGAAGATAGAAACCCTAATCTGTGATGCATATACAACTCCTCTTTTGATTCGTAGTGAACCTTTCTCAACTCTGTCTCTCCGACAATAACTCAGAATTCATCTGACACTTTGGCTTGTGTTTTATGTGCCTAGATACACAAATGCCCTTTTGGATTATTCTAGACTGAATTTCATGTAACCTAGACATATGATGGAAATATCAGTTTGGAAAGTGACCTTACAAGGTACATTAGGAATCCAGTTCTTCACCATCACCCTTGTTCTATTCCCCTAAAAATCGAATTAATATTCTCGTTTGGTGGAGATGGCAGAATCAATCTGGAGTTGACCACAAAGTTCACAAAATTGGAAAAGTTTAAAGGCGATGATTTCAGGCGCTGGCAAAAGAAGAAGATTGTTCATGCAGACCACTCTGAAGGTTGTCTATGTGTTGAGTACTTTGAGGCCAGAAGTGGTGGAGAACGAGACATTGGAAGAAACCAGGAAGATGAGCAAGTGAGACAACGATGACTACATTTCCAGAGGTTACATTTTGAATGGTATGATGAATTCTTTATTCGAAACCCATAGTGATGCTAAAAGTGCCAAGTAGTTATGGGACACTCTTGAATCAAAATAATGGCTGATGATGCTTCTAGCAAGAAGTTCCTACTTAGTGATTTTAATAACAATAAAATGATTAATTCAAGATCTGTCATGGAACAATACAACGAACTCCTTCATATTTTGGGTCAATTCAAATGGCACAAAATGAATATGGATGAAACCATTCATGTGTCAAGCATGATTGAGAAACTGTTGGATTAGTGTCTAAGCCCATAACTATAATTTGTATGTACTTGACCCGATTTGGCATGGTCCATTTGGGTTTCACTTCACCGGAACAATTTATATGGATAGTCTTTTGAGAATAGTATGTTTATGATTTATATTAATATATTATAAGTTCTAATATATTAATATGAAATCATATTATTTAATTAGTATTGATCAAGAATTAATTTAGAATTAATTTAGTGATCAAAATGAACTAATTAAATATGGACTCTTATATATAGATATGGAATGGGCCAAGTTCATTTAGGTTGGGCTAAGTTTTCATGGATAGTCCATGGAGTGTTTAACCCATGGATCCTATGGAAATGAAAGGTCATGGGTATTAGGGTTTACATGAATGTAACCCTAATCCTCCATACTATATAAAGAGGTCCTTGGCACTTGAAATTTTCACTAGTGTGTGAGGACAAAGGGTGGGCCGATTTCTAGAAGTGCATTCTATTCTCTCAAGTTTTCCAAGGTGTTTTTGGTGATTTGTGATTCCACTTGAGGCTTCCACACTATTGGGGCTAAGCTCTTAAAGTTCAAGACTTCAAGCTACACCAAAATATATGTTATCTAACTAGGCTTTTGTAGTATAGTTACTTCATATTATGCTAGTTAGGATAAAACCTTGGAATATTGAATATTTGCATGTATAATAGAGAAAACATAAATCCAAGGTTTATAGGGTTGCATGTACACCATAAGAGTGTTAGAATGCTCAAAACCCATCAGTGGTATCAGAGACTAGGCTTGTTTTCTTTTATACTTGATGCAAATTGCTGAAAATCGAAGTTTGTATGTTGTCTGGTCAGTTGACTCGCCGAGTCCATTAAGGGACTCGACGAGTCCATGCCTAAATTCATCCAACTCGCCGAGTTGGTTCATGCACTCGACGAGTTGGACCCCCTGACAGCATATCTTCGAGTTTTAAGGCTGGGATTGGTCTAGAATCATTGCCTTAAACTGTTTTGGACCTATAAAACTTGTTTTTGATGTGGTAATGATTATGGTAAACCAATTTCAAGGTTGTTATCAAAATTTCAAGTCTTATGTGAGTTTATGTAATTCTTGAAATTGTTTATATGATTGTTCATACACTTATGAGTTTTGGTAGATCATAGGAATTATTTGCAAAATTGTTTGTTAGTTAATTCTTGATCTAAATGTATCTTAATGGAGTCCATAATTTGTCCTCAAGTTATGGATTACCAAAAGACATTTCTTTTAAAGATTCATTAAAATGCGCAGGTTACAAAAGTTGAAGAGTCTTTTTGTTTTAAGAACTCCATAACTTGTCGATGTTCAAGAGTCTCTTCATTAAAGTTTTTAAAACCTTAATTAAACTCATAAGTTATGAAAATCCAAAAGTTTTTGAATAGTTCAAAACTTGCCCTCAAGTTTTGGAATTTGTAAAGTCTCACACACACTTTAATTCCAAACCCTAGAGTTTTAAAAGTTAAAATTCAACCTTTATACTTTATGGTATTATAAGTTAATAATATATATATATATATATATATATATATATATATATATATATATATGTATATATCTATATATATATATATATATATATATATATATATATATATATATATATATGTATGTATAAGAGCAAGTCAGTCTTACCGTTAGTAGGCCTCATTCACGAAGCCGGTCTATAAGGGGGGTATAAGGTTGTTGCCTATAAAATGGCAACTTAATGGGTGTCCACTCTCACCCACCGCTTCCTTGACTGGTGGAGGGTCGTTAGCCGAACAGGTAGGACAAGGACTATAATTCTCCCTTCATTAAAAGTATTAATGATAGATAGTAAGTAACTAAACTCTTATAAATTCCCAATCTTAGTTACTTAGGAAAATGTGAATTTGGTGCTAACCCATGAAATTACACTTTGCACTTTGCTTAAGTCGTTAGTGGAGCGTGTGTGGTTAACCGGCACACTAACCTGGATTTAACAAGGTAGGCAAAGAGTAACTTAATGTTTATCATAGGATCGGTGGAGCGCGTGTGGTTAACCGGCACATCGATTAAGTGATAAATATTAAGGGTACCAAGTATATTTGCATGGTTATTCACACCTTGTTTTGTGATCCTCGGCATCCCAGTCACAAAACTTGAGAGGGCACAATCGAGATTGAAACATGCCATTGAAAAGTTCAATGAATCTCAAAAGATCTAGGAGTTTCAAATCCAATTAAAACCTAATATATTATTTCGTTTTTCATGGTGGAAATTGGTGAATCGTCATTCGCCTACCTTCAAATAGTTTATAGCTTGGATTACGGCATCCCTCTTCCAAGTTATAAAATATTGTGTTGGGTCCTAGCCTTAATATTTCATATTGGGTGTTATATTAAGGACTTAAATCAACTAACTTGAATATCTCCCATTGTAAATGTCTGGTTCAGACAACTATGATCTTCCCAAATCTCATGGAACAAGCTTTCCTAATGAAGATGATGTCCCATGGTTGGTTCATGGAAATCATACTTCTCTTCCTTCACCTCCTCCAATTATTCTCCCTAACCCACAAGTTCTTGAATAGTTCAAGGTCACTCAAGCCCTATTGGCAAGCAAGATCTATGTGTGCTCACATCTTGGATATGAAGTCACATATTGACGAGCCGGGAGAGTTGGGTGTCAAAGTCTTGAGAAAGTTGGTTGTTCAATCACTTTGTAAGTCACATAGTGAGTTTTCTTTGGGACTACTATGAAACAGACTATGACATGACCCTTAATGATCTTATCTATTTGCTTGGTGCTGTTGAATCAGCAATGATTTGGAGGACTGGTAAAGCAAATTTGATTAGAAGATCAACTTCCCAAACCTCCATGGATATTGACAATGGTAACATTGGATATCTAGAAAATCCTTCTCTTCCCAGTGGAAAGGGATCGGCCATAGTCAACTCGGTTGACCAAATGGTAAAGAGAAAGGCTAAGTCTGAGATAGTCCCATGTACCATTACCAAAGAGTCCATATGGTTCTATTGCCAAAGGAAGGGGCATTGGTTGCGAAGCTGCCCTATTTACCTGAAAGATCATAAGGTTGGTCAAGTCAAAAGGTTTGATTCTACTTCTGGTAAGTCCACTATCTAACTCTATTAAGTTCCTATTTGGAGATTCTTATTACATGATGTGACTGGGTCACATGTGATGTTTTAAGAATCAAAGAAAAGAGAGGAAGCTTAAAGAAGAGTAAGTTGATTCTGATCGAGAAGATGGATTTCGATCGCATGGTTCGGTGATCAGAATTTGTGAGCTGTTGCTTAAGAGTTGTGATAGATTGCTTAGGAATAGATAACAACATAGTTTTCATATGCATTTGCATTGTAAGGATAAGTTTTTCCGCAAGTTTTAAATAAAAGAAAAAGTTTCGGTTTTATTTATTTTAAATATCCTTACAGTGGCATTTGTGGAAAAAAATTTGTTATTTATATGATTCCATTGATTGCAACACTGGAAATTGGATTTGATTCTTTCGTTTGTGGTAGTGTCACACTTTACCAAATAAGGAAAGGTTCTCATCACCCAAGTTTTAGTTGGATAGAAACTTGGAATCATGCAAGTTGTATGATGAATGAGAATTTTCATCTTTGGAAAATTAAGACTAGTTCCTTGTTCACATGGATATGTGAGTCAAGTGAAGGACTAAGGGATCGAGTACACATTCTTGTGCACTGGTCAAGTCCACCACAAATTTCGATAAGATTATTCATTATGATTTACTGAAGTTCAGTAAATATGGTTATACTTACAAGTTTAAGTATAATTCTGAAACATTGGAAAAGTTTCGATGTATGGCAGAACGAATAAGAAGAATCAAATTTGGCAGAAAGATAAAAGTTTCTCAAATCTGAAAAGATGGGAGAGTACTTTAGTATCATGTTTTATGATCATCTTAATGATTGTGAGACCATATCACAATTCATCCTCTAGGGACATCTTAGTGCATTCCTATGGCTAAGAAGAGGAATCATGAATTGTTGAAATGGTTAAATCAAGAAGATGAGTCATACTTGGTTCCAAAACAATTCTTAGAGTCATACTCCAAGATTGTAACTTGAGTGACATATCTTAAAGAAGGTTTATTAACACTAGTCAAATGTAAGAGTAAAATTTGTCCTACTCTTGTACATTTGAAATTGATAAGTTGTGATGTTTTGGATAAAACAGAGACCAACTTAGGCCAATTGTGTGAAGTGTTGGTCTTGATAAGAATCCACACTATCTCTTGAATATTTGTTTGTCAAGGAATAGGTCTTGGCAAGAGAGTCTTATATGTCAAGAGGACAGTGGGAGTCTAAAAGATCCTGAAAGAGTCTAATCAAGAATAAAACATGTAGTTTATCACTAGCACACGACTTGAGGTTTATAACCTATCGTGTTGACATATTCCTATTTCTGTGCCCATTCTAGTTAAAGTTGGATTTGCATATGAGTTCTGAGAGTTCTCAATTGGTTGCATAACAACTTGGAAGCAATGGTAGTCCCTTGTGCTGCCAGGTGGCAAGAAGTTAAGACTGCACAAGTTCAGTCCATATGAGTTTGGATTTGTCACTAACCTTGTCTTGTGAATATGGTTTTGACAAATTCACATGGATAGGAACACATACACCATAAAATCTAAGTGTCATAAGGTTTCTCTCCGATTCATGAAAATGATGGTGAGGAAACGCTTTCACTAAGTAGATTTTAAGTAGATAGCAATTGTGATATCTGCATTCTCAAAGTCGTTAATGGAGCGTGTGTTGTCAACCGGCACACTAACATGGACTTGTCAGAAGTGGAAAAGGTCTAAACAATTGAGACTATGATTACGGCATCCCTTTTCATAGTTCTAAAATTGTTTAGACACACATATGAGCTATCTAAGGAAAGGTGTATGATTTTGATAAAGTTTTATGAAAGCATATCATATCAGGAATCTGAACTTTGGTAAGAAAGTCAATAAAGTATTGATTTCTAGAAGTCCAATTGATTTCTGAGTACATGTCAAAGCTAGTGGGAGCATAAGTGTTATGCTAATAATCATCATGCAAGTGGGAGTATGATAATTATAATAAGTGTTGCAAGTTGGCAATGTTAATTATAGAAAACAAAAAGTTTCAATTGGGAAAAGTTGTTTTGCTATAATTAAGGGAGAGGAAATTATACTTCATTTCAATTCTAAAAGCATAGATTGAGGTTTTAATCATCTTTAGTCAAGGATATATATGAATTTTATGTTGGAATGGCTCAACATAAGGAAATTCTATATATGGATCCATTATTTGTGTTCTAAAATTCGACTATGATTACGACATCCCTTTTCATAATCTGAATTGTGAGAACATGGCAAATGGAAATAGAAATATTATAGCAAAAGACTGGTCTAGTATCATGTCTTTATGTGAGACATCATGAATCGTGTCCCATATGCTTCGGATATAGGATCGATTGCATGTGCTATAATATTCATCTGTTCTAAATTTTTCAAAATGCCTATGGCATTTAGAGGGAAAAAGTACTAGAACAAGATAGGACTAATTTAATTAAGCAATTGTCGAGGACAATCTAAGGTTTACTAAAGATTGGTTGCTCAGGGACAGTTGGAAGTATGGTGTAAATTTTTGAGAGGACCATATTGACATATTCTGAAAAGAGGCAACTCTTGTTCAGAAGTGATAGTCAAAATGAGAATATGGAAATATTCCCATAGGTGGAAGTTATTCATTAAATCTGTGTAAGATTAGGAAACTTAATGCAAGAAGGATGTTCAAAGCAATGTACTTTGAATTTGAGACTTTGTTTCCATGGAATGATCTCCATTGGAATACTCTGTAATGACTGTTGACAAGTCTTTGGGACTTTGTGCATAATCATTACAAGAGGATCAGTGCATATAAGTTTAAAATCTAACAAGATTTCGGTAAATGGCATGAATTTGGAATTCTTGCATTTGCGGTAAGGATTTGGGATTGTGAAATGAGAATCATTGGAATTATGTTCAATCGATCTATTTCACAAAGTAAAAGATCATAAACAAACTTAGTGTGCATACTTGGTGTATGGCATAACTAATGTTTGGACAAACATAGTGTGCATATTTGGTGTATGGCATGACTATTGTTGGATAAACATAGTGTGCATGCTTGGAGCATGACATGACTATTGTTTTTATTCAAGTATAAAGTTGATAATTTGAAACAGTATGCAATGAATAATGTGTAATCAATATGGTGATAAATAAAAGGTGTTCTATTTATATTCATAAGTTTTGAGACCATATTGGATTCGATTATTCTTGTGTTTCACTTTGCATGTTTTGACTTCCAGAATAAATAGGTCATTCTTCCTGAATGACTAAGTTATTCAAACCATCCACAGTCGATAATACGTTGGAAGTAGGTATTAAGGCAAGACTGTCATGAAGCTGGTTTGCAGATGTCCAAGGTAGTGGACATGGAAAGAGTTGCTACAACATTCATGAGTGCTCATAAGTTCTGAGTATTGGATTAAACCCACGCTCATTTGACTCACTTCATGGATTTTATCACAAGTGATCATGAGACGATAATATCTTATATTCTTCAAACCTAGAGATATGAGTTGTTGCCTATGAGTTGGTTATACATTGATTATACGAAAACGCATTGGTAACTCGATGTTATAAAATGTGCCTTTGTGTATGATTCAACAAGTAGTTCAACAAGCATATGAGTCGAATTTTATCCATTCCTTTTACCCTTAAAGGGATAAAAGCGATATTTGTGGGCCCCTCGATGATTTAGTGATGACACCCCGAAGTGCTTGGCCAAGCCTGGACTGATGTGATTTGTTCAATTAGTCAGTCGTCATAAATCGGAAATCGGGAAACAACAAATGGACAGAGAGAATGATTATAATCCATGTCTCAGTCCATATGATATCTAGAATGGAGGAATATATGATCCCTTATCTAATGGACAAGCATTGACTAAGGTCAGAGTTCGACAACGGCTATAAGAGCTACGATTGCTAGTCGGGTTTTGGAGTCATACGCAATAATAGTTTTAGACTTATCCAAGTGGGAGACTTTTGGATTAGTGTCTAAGCCCATAACTATAATTGGTATGTACTTGACCCGATTTGGCATGGTCCATTTGGGTTTCACTTCACCGGAACAATTTATATGGATAGCCTTTTGAGAATAGTATGTTTATGATTTATATTAATATATTATAAGTTCTAATATATTAATATGGAATCATATTATTTAATTAGTATTGATCAAGAATTATTTTAGTGATCAAAAGGAACTAATTAAATATGGACTCTTATATATAGATATGGAATGGGTCAAGTTCATTTAGGTTGGGCTAAGCTTTCATGGATAGTCCACGGAGTGTTTAACCCATGGATCCTATGGAAATGAAAGGTCATGGGTATTAGGGTTTACATGAATGTAACCCTAATCCTCCATACTATATAAAGTGGTCCTTGGCACTTGAAATTTGCACTAGTGTGTGAGGACAAAGGGTGGGCCGATTTCTAGAAGTGCATTCTATTCTCTCAAGTTTTCCAAGGTGTTTTTGGTGATTTGTGATTCCACTTGAGGCTTCCACACTATTGGGGATAAGCTCTTAAAGTTAAAGACTTCAAGCTACAGCAAAAGGTATGTTATATAACTAGGCTTTTGTAGTGTTGTTACTTCATATTACGCTAGTTAGGATAAAACCTTGGAATATTGAATATTTGCATGTATAATAGAGAAAACATAGATCCAAGGTTTATAGGGTTGCATGTACACCATACGAGTTTTAGAATGCTCAAAACCCATCAGAAACTTCCACCATCATGGAAAGACTTCAAACATAACTTAAAACATCAAAAGGATGAGCTGTCTTTGGTTCTACTTTGTAGTCATTGGCACATTGAAGAATCTCTTCGTGCTCAAGAAAGTGACAAAAACAAAGGAAAAGTTGAATCTGGACAGTCGTCGGTTCATGTGGTTGAAAACAAACCAAGAAATTCGAACAACAAAGGACATGGCAAATACAAGCAAAAGTATGTCCTAAATAACTCCAACAAAAAGAAAAAGGATATGGTTTGTTGGAGGTGCTTCAAAGTCGCACATTGCAAGCGTGATTGTTATATGAATCCTGTCAACAATGGTACTGGAAACAGTGGAGTCAATGGAAGTGAAAATGGGTCCAAGGACCAAGTTAAAAGAGTTTAGTTTTTGACTAACTTTGATAATTATAAATAGAATTATGTTTATTATGTTTCCCTTATTCCTGAATCATTCTATGTACAGGATGATGATGTGGCTTGGTGGATTAACTTTGGTGCAACAAACCATGTATGCAAGGATGAACGGTTGTTTGAAACATTAACACCGACTAAAGATGGATCTATGTTGCACATCAGAGATGATTCGTTTAAACCTATTTTTGGTGTTGGTGTTGTTTGTTTAGAGTTTACTTCTGGAAAATCTATTAAACTTTTTGATGTTTTGTTTGTTCCTAAGATTCGAAAGAATCTTGTTAGTGGTAGTTGTTTGAATTTTGATAGTTATAAACAAGTTTATGAATAAGATAGGTATATTTTATCTCGAGGTGGAATGCTTATTGGTTTTAGGTATTTGAATAATAGAATGTTTTGTATGAATGTTATTGATATATTATTACCTATTCAAAATTTTGCTTTTGTGCCGTCATCTTCTTCTTCTAAAATGGATGACTCTATGCTTTGGCATGCTAGATTGGGTCATGTCAATTTTAGAAGGATGCATGGAATGTCAAAAGATGGTCTAATTCCACCCTTTGACACGAATCTGGAAAAATGTAAAACTACATGCTTACAAAAGTTACAAAAAGACCCTTTTCCAAATGTTTCTAGAAAATTGGCTATTGTGGAACTTGTACACAATGATTAGTATGATTTCCACTCTACTCCATCCTTGCAAAATAAAAAGTATATGGTCACATTCATTGACGACTATACTCGGTTTTGCTATGTGTATTTTCATAATGCTAAAAATGAAGCATTGGAAAAGTTCAAAATATACAAAACCGAAGTGGAATTGCAATTGGGCAATCCTGTTAAAAGTCTTAGAACTAATAGGGGAGGTGAATATATGGATCATATATACTTCCAATTAGTGGGTATCGTTCATGAAACCACAATACCATACTCACCCTAACAAAACGGAATCGCCGAATGCAAAATAAACTCCATGCTTTCTAATTCAGGACCGAGTGGGGCATTCTGGGGAGAGGCCATGTTAAAGGACTGTCATTTGCTGAATAGGATTCCAAATAAAAGGAACAAAACAGTCCCAAATGAACTTTGGTTCAAGAAAAAAGTCGAATTTGAGCTATTTCCAGGCTTAGGGATGTCAGGTAGTTGTAAAACTCACTGAGCCCAAAAGAAAAACTTTGGGAGAACGTGGAATAGATTGCATATTCATTGGATATGCTGAACATTCCAAGTAATATAGTTTTTATGAGATAGAATCTAATGATTCGTACTGATTAACACCGTTATCGAGTCACGAGAGTCAATTTTTGATGAGATGCGTTTTTCATCGATATGAGTCCTACAAAGCACAAAGAAAGCAACATTCGAGCATCTAGAACTAAAAAGCATCACATAAACAGATAGTCCTACGTTATAAGCTCATGAATGTCTCATCAGTAGCATGCATCACTACCAGCTCACACAACGGGCATTAAGGCATCTCTCCTAGTTAGACATCCTACCATGCAACACTGAGCAGATCCTTAGCCCTAATCTAGCATGAAATTATGGTCTAAGATGTCCAATAGATGAATTTAAGTTTTTTAAATAGGGCACAAACCCTAAAAACTAGTTTTTGTCCCAGTCTTGTGTACGCCATGCGCACTCCACGTACGACCTGCATACGTGGGTGGAACCCGCGATCATTAGGATGGCTAGTACACTAGGTGTACTCATTGAGTACGCCCCGCGTACTAACCAGGGGACCAAAATGTTAACAATTTAGCATAAAGGGCTATAAAAGAAACTTACCAAAACATGAATGCTACAATTCTGCCCCACTTGAATCAGACTTCATCCTCGAAGTCCGCTGCCTCACATAACTCTAGGTATTGCTCCCTCATCTCGACCTCCGACTCTCACGTCCATTTTGAACCCTTGTGATGCTGCCACTGGACTTTCACCAAATCAACAACCTTGTTCCTCAAGGTTTTTTTCTTTCGGTTAAGCATCGCTACCTGTCTCTCGATGTAATTTAGGTGATCATCCACCTAAATATCATCCAATGGTACCACCGCAGAATCATCCACTAAACATTTCCACAACTGAGAGACATGGAATGTGTTGTGGATTTGACTGAGCTCCTCGGGAAGATCCCAGCGATAAGAAACCCGACCCACCCAGGCCAAAACCCTGAAAGGACCGATATACCTGGGGCCCAACTTTCCCTCTTCCTGAATCGGATGACACCTTTCCAAGGTGAAACCTTCAGGAGAGCCATGTCACCAACCTGGAACTCTAGATCTGATTGACGTTTGTCGGCATAACTTTTCAGCCGACTCTGAGCTGTCTAGAGTCTAATCTGAACCTGTAGTATCAACTCAGTGGTCTTGAGTACCACCTCGGTACTCCCCCATAACTCGGTGACCGACCTCGCCCCAACAAATCGGGGTCCTACATTTCCTCCCATATAGCTTCTCAAAAGGAGGTCGATCGATGTTGGCGTGATAATTGTTGTTATACGAAAATTATGCTAACGGAAGATACATATCCCAACTCCCACAGAAATCCAAAATACACGCCCGAAGCATATCCTCCAAGGCTTGAATAGTCTGCTCGCTATGATCGTTAGTCTTCGAATGGAACGTCGTGCTGAAATGGAGACGAGTACCCAATTTGTCGTGGAGTCTCTTCCAAAATCTTGAAGTGAACCAGACATCCCTGTCTGAAACCACCAAAACTGGCACCCCATACTGCGCTACAACCTCCCTGATGTATACCTCAACCAACTTCTCCGCAGAGATACTCTCCTGAATTAGGATAAAATACGCACTCTTGGTCAATCGATCCATGATGACCCAAATCGAATCCACTCTGTGATCAGTCTAAGGCAACTTTGTAATAAAATCCATGGTAATCTCCTCCTATTTCCAAACGGGAATATCCAACGGCTGCGTCTTGTCGTGAGGTCGTTGATGCTCAGCCTTGACTTTCCTGCAAGTCAAGCACCTCTCCACATACAAAGCACATCCCGTTTCATGTAGGGCCACCAATAATCAGGACGAAGATCTCTATATATCTTCATCGCCCCGGGATGAATGGAGAACCTCGATTTGTGTGCCTCCTCCATCAAAAACTGACACACACCGCCCTAGTAAGGAACCTCGATTCGATGAAGGGTCAATAACCCTCGGCTATCATAATCAAATGAAGCCACCTAACCCACAATGCCCTCACTCTTCTGGTGCTCTTCCTTCATAGACTCAATTTGAGCCTCACGAATCTGCTCCAATAGCGGAGTAATCACGGTCATCCTCAAACAAATATCCCTAATCAGAGCCACAACCGCCTTGCGGCTAAGAGCAGCGGCCACTACATTGGCCTTCCCCGGGTGGTAAAGGATCTCACAATCATAATCCTTCACCACATCCAACCACCGGCCTTGCCTCATATTCAGATTCGGCTGATCCATTAGATACCTCATGCTCTTGTGATCCATGTAAATAGTACAACGGACCCCATAGAGGTAATGTTGCCAACTCTTGAAGGCGAAAACCACAGCCCCCAACTCCAAATCATGTGTCAGATAGTTCGCCTCATGAGGCTTCAGCTGCCTCGAAACGTAAGAGATCACGTGACCCTTCTGCATCAGAACTGCCCCCAAACCCGTGATGGAAGCATCGCAATAAACCATGAAGTCCTCAACACCCTCCGGCAGGGTCAAAATCGACACCTCACACAATCTCTGCCTCAGGATCTCAAAAGTTGTCTGCTGCTCAGGCCCCCAGCGAAAAGTGATGGTATTCTTCGTAAATCGAGTCAGAGGAACCGCTATCTTGGAGAAATACTGGATGAATCTCTGATAATAACCTACTAACCCAAGGAAACTCCGAATCTCAGATGGAGACCTCGAAACCTCCCACCTTATCACGGCCTCGACCTTGGCCGGATAAACCAAAATGTCGTTCTGGTTGACAAGGCGCCCCAGAAACTACACCTTGGACAACCAGAACTCACACTTGGAGAACTTTGCAAAAAGTCTCTCCCTCCTCAGAGTCTCCAAAACCTCCATCAAGTGCTCCTGATGCAGCTTATGGGTCTTGGAATAGACCAGGATATCATCAATGAATACAATCATAAATCGATCCAACATCGGCCTGCATACGCGGCTGGAGAATTGATGAGCCTGAAGGGCATCACCACGAACTCGTAAATGACCATAACGAGTCCGGAAGGCTGTCTTCTGCAAATCCTCCTCTCCGACCCTCATCTGATGGTAACCCGAACGCGGATTAATCTTAAAAACCAAGATGCACCCTGAAGGTGGTCAAATAAATCATCAATCCTCGGGAGTGGATAACGGTTCTTCACCGTTAGCTTATTCAGCTCCCGATAATCAATACACATCCTGTGATACCCATCCTTATTTTTCACAAATAGGATCGTTGCTCCCCATGGAGAACTGCTCGGTCGGGTGAACCCCTTCTCTAACAGCTCCTGCAGCTGTGTAGACAACTCCTGCATCTCTGGAGGAGCTAACCAATATGGTGCCTTGGCTATCGGAGCCACACCAGGAACCAGGTCAATCCTAAACTCCACCTACCTCTCCAGAGGCAACCGAAGCAAATCCTCTGGAAACACATCCGGGTACTCACGCACAATCGGTACATCATCCACGGTCGCCTTACCCTTATCCCGGGTATCCATAAAATAGGCGACAAACCCGGAACAACCCTGCTGAATATAGTGTCTGGCCTTAGCTGCTAAGCATAAAATCGGCCCATGTTGAGCTCTCTCTCTCTCTCTCTCTCTGAATCACCAAATCTCCCCCATTTGGGGTCTGGATACGCACCAACTGATGCTCACAATCAATCACCGCACCATTGGGGATCAACCAGTCCATCCCTATGATAATATTGTTCCCACGCAAAGGAATGGGAACCAAATCAATCAGATATTGCTCGCTGAACATCTGAAGAACACAACCATGATGAACCCTCGATACCTAGAAAGATCGATCATCTGTAATCTCGACGTTTAAAGGACAATCTAGCTCAACCGGAGCTCCGACAAACCTCTTGCTAAGCGCAAGCGATACAAAAGATCGGGTAGCCCTCGAATCAAACAATACCAAAGCAGAAATACCATTCACAAGGAACGATCCATCACCACACATAAATATAAGTAGGCAATTCAATATAAATAAAGAGATAAGGAGTAAATATATACCCATCACCACATCAGGTGTTGTGCGAGCCTCCTCGACCGTCATCTAAAAAGCCGTTCTCTTCACCACAGGCGCATCCGCCTTGACATGACGGTCATCGGTGATCCTCAGCGTCGCTGGAATTGGTGCTGCCACTAGTCCCGCTGCTGCCAAACTCGGACAATGGGACTTCTTGTATCGCCTCTTATTGCAATGGAAGCAAATCAAACCAGATACTGGGGTGGTGGTGGGAGTAGTAGCAGCACAATCCCTTCTAATATGACCCGTCCGGCCGCACTTGAAATAGCCAGAACCACACACCCTGCACGCCCTATCGTGCGTCTTTCCGCACTTGCCACAGCGGCTCCGGCCCTGCTGGCCTCTCGGTCTAGAATCAAATTCCATGGGCCTCTTGCCCAATCCCCCTGAAACCTGATCCTGATCCTGATCCGGTTTCCTCTTCCTCTCCATATCAAGGTTAATATCTCTCTCTCTCTCTCTCTCTCTATAGCTCTCGCAATCATATGCTCCAGTGTCTTGCAACTGGATTGGCTCACTAACTGCCGAATGTCACTCCCCAGCATCTCATGGTACCTCGCCTTCTTCATCTTCTCGTCCACCACATATTGCAGAACCAATAGTGCCCTCTCACTATACATCGTGGTGATCTCAGCCAGTGTCTCAGTAGTCTAGTGAAGGTCCTGAAACTCCCTCTCAGGCTGCCACACCTCAATCACTAGTGCAAACTCATCTCGACTAGTCGTAAAATCATCCCATGTCATCGAATTAATAGCCTCATCACGAATGGAGCGCCCAACCTCCTCCCACCAGTCTCGAGCTCTGCTTTTCAGAAGAGAGGAAGCAAGTCTGACATTTGCACCATCGGGACAACTGCTGGTGCGGAAGGCGTTAGTGACATCCGCTAACCAACACCTGCTTGCAATCGAGTCCTTCTCCCCGTACTAATACGGATCCCCACATGACTGGAACTCCCTGAAGGTCAGTGAACGTGTCCCAATCAAAGCCACCATATCAGAACGGAAAGAGCCCAAACGCTCCTCCAACACTTCCATGATACCCTCCTTGATTGTACCAAAGGTCACAAGAGTTTGCTCAAGTATGCTGCAGGTAATCTCAGACGAAATGAACTCCCGTGTCTGATCATCCAACTGTCCGGCTCCAGAACCTGAGCCTGAGCTCTCAACCGCACCAGAACCACCAACCGGTCTGCCTCGAAGACTCACTATACTGAAAATAGACCATATAAAACATCAGAATACACATCGATATATATATATATATATATATATATATATATATATATATATATATATATGTATATATATATATATATATCGAGGAGTCTCATACTCTACAAGCTCCATGGATTCATCAAAGTCCTCCTTGACTCGAGTACAAATCCTCTACTTCCAGTAGTACGGGCCCATACTACCTTCCACATCTATCCGTACTTTCATCAAAGATTACTTTGAATTCTCCAAGTCACTCCTTATCCGCACAAATAATCATTCACAAGACAAGGCTCCCGACAATAAATCTCTTCCTAGGTTTTCCTAGGGCAATCACCACACCACTCTCCGCCATCAGCTGCAGAAGGAACTCCCACCAACACTCTTTAACTAGCTTACAAATACAATTACATGTCACTGAAACCAGATGATTCTTCAAATGAAAGGTTTCACACTACAATGGTTGGACTCAAAAAAGAGCTGCACAATAGAGTTAAAATCTAACCTTATGAAATTATTCAGTTTCCTAAGATGTAACTTAACATATTCGCTTACTAGTTAGCTGAAGTTAGTGAGAATTCCTAAAAATCAAAAACCAAGCAACATTCGAGCATTGAGTAATCGGAACCAACCATAAGCTAATCAGACCATCCTATCACTGACTGATCAATACTAGCATGCAAGTCTACAAGCTCATACAATAGGCATAAAAAGGCATCTATCCTAGCATTCTATCATGCAAATCCTGAGCAGATCCTTAGCCCTAACTAGCATGCGATTCACAGATTTATAAATCAAAGAATATCATAATCCATGTATGGGTATTTTGGGAAAAGTTACTTGAGCTCGGTCGATCGCATGCACCACACCCTTTTCTTTTATTAGAAACTCTTTTTGTAAAACATTTCTTTTTTGAAAATTTTACCAAACCCTCAGTTTGAGTTCAGACATAACTGAGAGTACGTCAGAATCCCTTAAACTAAGGCTCTGATACCAACTTGTAACGTCCCAAAAAATTAAGACCAAAAAGTTTCGTTTTTAAATTAAATAAAACTGTAATCTAAAAAATCATCATAAAACCAAAGTGGAACAAAGTGTATCAAATACATCAAGAAACATCAGAATAATCATAAAATGCGGAAGAGGTGGTGTGTGTATTGCAATCATCCCAAGCTCTCTTCCCTTTCAAACCAGAAGTACCTGAAATATAAACTAAAAACCGTAAGCACAAATCTTAGTGAGTTCCCCAAACTACCACATACCATACATAATAAACACATAATGAGCCCCTCCTGGCATCGATCCCCGCTCGGTATACATATTTGTCAGTCATCAGGCCCAGCCTGGCATTGGGCCACACCCGGTATAGATATAACCATATAAACATATAATCATACAACACATGCGATAATCACAAAGATAATAGCATACATATTAGTCGTCGGGCCCCGCCCGACATCGGGCCTTACCCGGTAAGCATACAAACACATAACACATGCAAGAGTCACACAAACATATAGCATCCTAACATAATAAGCCATGGGTCAGAATTGGTGCTTTTCGACCCACTAAACATAGTGAGGAAGCTCACATCTAGCTGCTGAATCACTCGAATGAATCTCTGAGTGTTGGCCCGGAAAATCCCCGCGCTATCAAAATCAATAACATCCAATTATTAATTGGCTTTTGACCCAACACTAAAAGTCTAAGCTATTTGGACCATAACCAGGGTAAAAGACCATTTTACCCTTTATCCAACTCGACCCAAAACCAAGGCCCAACTCAACAATTCCAAAAGGCCCAAATCCTAAAGCCCAATTTATGGCCCAATCTTACAAATTGGACCCAAGTCCCATCATAGGCCTAATATCCAAGGAAGCCCAACACGATATCCCCAAGCCCAAAACAGAGGTCTAATGGCCCAATCAGGCCAAACTTACAAACTCAAACTATAGCCCAATACCGAGGATGTCAAGCCCAAAAGTCCATCTGCTGATTACGTGGGGCGTACTCAGCTCGTACGCTTAGCGTACTCAATCTGGGGCTAGTACGCGCAACGTACCAGCTGGGTACGCCCAACGTACTCCCCAGTGTGCCAACTTACTCCATTAAGCACTTAAACCGTTAAACCCTTTCTCCAAACTCTCAGATCGGGTCCCTAAGGATGACTTATCATGTAAAGTTGACAACTTTACACTCATGCATGGCTTAATGGGATTCAAAAGTTCAAAAAGAGCTTAATAAATATATTAATACATGCATTGATCAAAATACTCCATAAAGTTGACATTTTTATGAACATGGGGACTGAGTGGAGCTAAGATCTAGCATCCATTACTTCTGGAGTAGATCAAAAGCTCACCTTTTATACAAAAGACTCAAAAGTGCACAAAATACACCATAAACTAGATCTAACATATATGATCATCAAGTTGTGAGATTTTTACCTCAAAAAGCTTGCAAATGAGAAGGTGATCCAAGATCTACAAGCCCAAGCTACTCCTTCAAGTGTTCCTCTTATTCTTCTCTTTCACAAACCACCAACAAACACTCTTTCAAGCTCAAAACTCACCAAATCACTCTAGGGTTTCGATTTAAGGGTAAGGGGAGGTGGAGGCTGGTCTAAGATGTCCAAGAGATGAGTTTAAGTTGTTTAAATAGGGCACAAAATCTAAAAATTAGGGTTTGTCCCAGTCTTGCATACGCCATGTGTACTCCACGTACGCCCTGCGTACGTGGGTGGACCCACGATCATCAGGATGGCTAGTATGCCCCGCGTACTAACCAGGGGACTAAAATGTTAACAATTTAGCATAAAGGGCTAGAAAAGAAACTTACCAAAACTTGAATGTTACATATGGTGTATTTCACAGTGGTCGGCGGTGATTTAATCCACCGTCGCCTTCTCCTCCTGACCTCCATTTTCTATTTCTCTTTGTCACACTTGATCGACATCAGATCTGATTTATATGGTGCTTATAGATCTTATATGTATGATGCACACAAGGTGTTTGATGAAATGCTTCAACAAAATCAGGTATGTTTTTAAGCTGTGAATACTATGAATGAGAGTCTTTAACTGTTTTATTAAATTGTGAATGAGAGTCCTGAAATGCTCTATTAATCTGTGAATTTATGTGGTCTACACAAGGTGTTTGACGAAATGATTCAACAAAATAAAGTATGTTTTTAAGCTATAAATAATGTGAATGAGAGTCATAAACTAGTTTATTAAATTGCGAATGAAAATTTTGAATTGTAAGTTTTTAGTTGAGAATATAGTTGTAAATGCATAACTTTTGTGTATTAAACTTTGAATTTATTGTATTAAGTTGTGAATTTTGTGTATTAAACAATAAATTTATTGTATTAAGCTGTGAATTTTGTGTATTGAACTTTGAATTGATTGTATTATGCTGTGAATTAAATGTGTTAAATTGTAAATAGATTGTATTAAGTTGTGAATTAACCATATTAAACTAAGGTTTTTTCTATAATTTTTTTGTTTGCTTATGAAATATGAAATGAAAGAAGCATGATACACATATTTGATTTCATCTAATTTTGAATGAAATATGCAAAATTTAAACTATAAATAATTGTGTAAATAAACTTTGAAAGAAAAAGTAGCCTATAGATCTGAAGGTATAAATATAAGTTTTAAGTTGAGGAAATGACTTGAATGTATAATTTTTGTGCATTTAATAGTGAATTTTATTATATTAAGCTGTAAATTTTGTGTATTAAACTGTAAATTGATTGTGTTAAGCTGTGAACTTTTAATGAATTTTGTGTTAAAATATGAATGATTTATGTATAATGTTTGTATTAATTTTTTTGTGAGTACATTTATTTTTTGTGTTGTATAAATATGAAAGAATGTAATAGTTTTATTAAGTAGTTTGCATTAAACTTTGGATTAGTGAAATAATTGGTTTATTATATTGTGAATATAATATTTAAGCTATAAATCCATAATTTTATATACATATCTGATTTGAAAGGAATGATGCTTGCAATAGTGGCATAGGTGCTTGGTGGCGGCGTGTGGTAGCTTGTGGTCATGGAGTTTGGGTTTGACTTTTCTAAACATGTGAATTAATGTATAGTTGATTGTATTAAGTTGTGAATTTTATGTATTAAACTAATAATGGACTGCATTAAGTTGTGTATTTTTATAAATTTTGTGCTAAAATATGAATAAATATATGCATGAAAATAATAGATTGTGAATTAGTGAATTAAATGTGAATATTGTATTTTGAACTGTGTATATATCTTATAAACTATATATTCTTTAAAAAGATCTACAATTTAGAAGAGGGAAAATTGAATTTGTCAAGGCGTACTTCTATTTTTTTATTAAATTTTATATATTTGACTGCATAAATAAAATATGCATGTGTTTAAAAGTATTATCAGAGAAATGAGAGCAATAAAGTTTGTTCTAATGAGCTGTGAATATGACCAGAAAAATGTCACTGAATTTTTGTTAGTCCGGCAATGGTCCGGTGGAGTTCCGACGACAAGTGGCACCTTGTTGTAAACTAGAGAAGGGGAGACTTTCTTTAATATAATATTAATGTTTGATTTGTCCAAAATATACTTAATGAAAAAAAAATTAAAAATAGTTCCTAAAGTTCATAACATTTTTTGGTTTTCACTTGACCCGCTCACTATGTGTATAAGTCGGTCATACAATAGATAACATATCAATACAAAATTTCATCAAAAATTCGAACATAATATCATAATTATATTTTTAAAGTTGATTATATGTAGGCGGTTCAATATAAAAATAATACAAATAAATAAATTTACATCAATTCTCTCAAAATTTAAATTTAAAAAAAAACAACACCTATCACCTATTAACAAAAACACAAAGATTAATTTTAAGAAATTTGTTCTTGTGCGTTTCTTTTATGTGAGATTTATATATGTAAAAGAATACAATTAATGATTTTTGCAATATACATTTTTAATAAAAAAAAACTACTAATTAGGAGTTATATATATATATATATATATATATATATATATATATATATATATATATATATATATATATATATAATTGAATATGTGACTGTTATGTACCTAAGCTTGGCTATAAAACATTGTAAACGACATAATTTTAAACAAAACAAATCAAATTTCATTTTCTCTTAATTTTGTTTTAATAGAATACCATTGAATTGAGTTAAATTATGGAATGAAAAAGATCAATTATATATTTTTTTTATTGCAAAGAATTCTTGAAATATATAAGTAAAGTAAAAAACCAATATTTTTTAACGAATATCACTCAAACGTTTTGTCCTTCAATTGAAAAACTATATCCAATGATTTTGTGAAAAGCTTGATTGAGTTATTGCATGTTCTTCTTTTATCATTTATTCTATTAGTTTTCATTTAAAATTTAGTAGAGTTGGTTAAATGGTTATAACTTTCAATGGTTTAAGTTCTTAGACACAATGAAGAAAAAGAACATAAATTCAATCGGTTTAGTAAGTCATATGATTAAGGAATAATACTAAATGAGATATCATGACTAGTTTGGAAATATACATGGTAACAACTACATATTCCCTAAGCCCATAAGTGTGTGTGTGTATATATATATATATATATATATATATATATATATATATATATATATATATATATATACAAGGCGAATACCCGCGCGTTGCGCAGAAAGATCTATATAATTGAAATATATGTTTTTTTTAAATATAACAATAACGTTGTTGTTAAATTTGATATAATAATTCTTATGCTAAATTCATATAATATATTGATTATTTTGAATTATATGAAAATATATACATCTATAATAACTGCATAATCTCAATCGTTTGAATGACTTCTATCCGAAAGTTACTCATGAATAAAATTAAATATGATATATGGTTTAATGATATTTATAGTTGTTGTTATTTTTAATTAATTTTTTTTAAAATTTATTTGTTTATCGTTTTGTTTTCTACCATTATAATTATTTAAAACATCAAACATTGCTTTTTGATTTTAAAGGTAATAATATAATCATTTATATAGAGTTATTTTTAACTATTGTTATTGTAAGTTATTTTAAACTACTTATTTGAAAACTTTTAATGATTATAAAAATATCTTTAGGAAATATTTTAGTTAAATTGAGATTACAATTTACTTTTGCATTTGGCACTACAATTTATCACTTTTAACTATTCACAAAATATTAATTGGGTTTTTTAAGTGGAACTGAAATTTATATTTAAGTTGACACTGTAATGTTATATTTAAATTAACAATTTAAGTATTTTTTACAAACTGTTCAAAAGTTGTAGTTTTAAACTGATAATTGCTTACATACAACAACATATTAAATCTAATAAATTAAGTATAATATGTTAAAAGTTAAAGTCATAACTTTATAAATATAAGTAAAGATATTATTATAATATTGAAAATTAGTTTATTTATGGTTACACTTTAGGTTTGATATTTATTTAATCTTATTAACAAAATTATAATCATTATTAGAAAGACACTACAATTTATCACTTTTAACTATTTACAAAATATTCTTTGGGTTGTTTAAGTTAAACTAAAATTTATATTTAAGTTGACCCTGTAATTTTATATTTAAATTAATAATTTAAGTATTTTATATAAATTGTTCAAAAGTTGTAGCTTTAAAATGATAATGGTTTACATCCAACAATATATTAAAGCTAATAAATTAAGTATAATATGTTAAAAATTAAAAAATAACTTTATAAGTAGAAGTAATATATTTTTTTAATATTGAAATTTAGTTTATATATGATTACACTTTAGGTTTGATATTTATTTAATCTTATTAACCAACTTATAATCATTATTAGAAAGAAAATTGAAAAGTTATGTAAGTTTCAAATGAACGTGATGAAAGGAAAAATGCATGCGAGTTTCAAATTAATGTGGTGAAAGGAAAAATGTTTCCTTTATAAGTATACTAGACGAATGCCCGCGCGTTGCGCAGAAACACCTATATAGTTGAAGTCTTTACAAATGTATGTTTTTTTAAATATAACAATAACGTTGTTGTTAAATTTGATATAATAATTCATATACTAAGTTGATATAATATATAGATTATTTTGAATTATATGAAAATATATACATCTGTTATAACTGCATAATCTCAATCGTTTGAATGACTTCTATCTGCGAGTTACACATGAATAAAATTAAATATAATATATGGTTTAATGTTATTTAAAGCTGTTGTTATTGTTAATTAATTTTTTAAAATTTATTTGCTTAATGTTTTAATTTCTATCATTATAATTATTTAAAACATCAAACATTATTTTTTGATTTTAAAGGTAACAATATAATTATTCATATAGAGTTATTTTTAACTGTTGTTATTGTAAGTTATTTTAAGCTACTTATTTAAAGACTTTTAACGATTATAAAAATATCTTTAGGAAATATTTTAGTTAAATTGATATTACAATTTAGTTTTTGCATTTATCACTTTTAACTATTTACAAAATATTCTTTGGTTTTTTAAGTGGAACTGAAATTTATATTTAAGTTGACATTGTAATGTTATATTTAAATTAACAATTTAAGTATTTTGTCCAAACTGTTCAAAAGTTGTAGCTTTAAACTGATCGATAATGGTTTATATACAACAACATATTAAATCTAATAAATTAAGTATAATATGTTAAAAGTTAAAGATATAACTTTATAAGTAGAAGTAAAGATATTATTTTAAAATTGAAATTTAGTATATTTATGATTACACTTTAGATTTGATATTTGTTTAACGTTATTAACCAACGTATAATCATTATTAGAAAGACATTACAATTAATCACTTTTAACTATTTACAAAATATTCTTTGGCTTGTTTAAGTTAAACTAAATTTTATATTTAAGTTGACCATGTAATGTTATATTCAAATTAATAATTGAAGTATTTTATATAAATTGTTCCAAAATTGTATCTTTAAAATGATAATGGTTTACATCCAACAATATATTAAAACAAATAAATTAAGTATAATATGTTAAAAGTTAAAAAACATAACTTTATAAGTAGAAGTAAATATATTATTTTAATATTGAAATCTAGTTTATATATGATTACACTTTAGGTTTGATATTTATTTAACCTTATTAACCAACTTATAATTATTATTAGAAAGAAATTGAAAAGTCATGGGAGTTTTAAATGAATGTGGTGAAAGGAAAAATGCATGGGAGTTTCAAATGAATGGGGTGAGTTTCAATAGAGAACCATTATTAAAAAGGAACCAAAGAATCAATCGTGAGCATTGAAATTTAAAGCGATCAATGGCCAAGGAAATGGATGGACATTTGTACATTGGACGCACATACACCGGATTATACTATAAAACTCACATCTTTACCAAAAAACTCACCTATTTTTTCGTTTAAATTTTTTTAAGTTAGGTTTTTTATCGGAAAAAAAACGAATATGCTGTTGTTCACGATTTTTCATGCTCTCTACATAGAAATCCATGTTGATATATAAAAAACAATTTTTTTTCGAAAAAAATCCACTTCGTTTTGTAGTTTATTTCAATATTTAAGTTTATTTTCATCCAAAAAATCTAATTATACCGAAAATTTCAATTTTTTGTCCTTATTAATTAACATCAACATCAATTTGAAAAAAAAAAAAAAAAAAAACTCGATTAGTTCAGATTCACAGTGTGAATCTAAACTGTAAATATTTCAATTTTAACATTCACAATGTGAATCTGACTTACTATTATTCACAATGTGAATCTATACTGAATTTTTTTTTTTTTTACATCAATATGAATCTATGTTTAAAGAGTACCAAAATTATGAATTTTGATATATTTATTAAATTCTTTTGATAAAAAATAGGCGTTAACTTTTCAAAAAACAAAGAAATAAAGTGAGTTTTTTTAGAAAACAAAATCCGTTTATTGTATATAGATATATAGATCTCTATCGAAAGAGGACGAAAAATCATAAACAATGGTAAATTCGATTTTTTTTGGATAAAAAACATGACCTAAAAAATTAAACAAAAAAAAAATAAAAAAGTGGGTTTTGTTATAATCCGGTGCATGTACGTCTATTGTAAAAGTTTACAACCCTTCCTTTTGACGTTGATCGATTTAAATTTTGACGATTTAGATTGGTTCTTTAGTTCCTTGATTAATAATAGTTATCTATTGAACTTTTATATATATATATATATATATATATATATATATATATATATATATATATATATATATATATATAAAATACTTCAATCAAATTAACCTGCATATAGTATTTCAATATTTTTAATTAAAATAGAACGAAATTTAAATTGAAATTTTCATAAAAATAATATAAAAAACTAAATCAAATTAGAACCTATAACAAAAATCTAAAATAAAAATATTTTTTATTTGATAAATGTCTAATAAAACAACATTAACTCGTTTTTACCAAGAAATATATTATATACAATATGCATATTTACAGATGAACAATAAACTCTCGAATCATTGACAGTCGCTGATTTCAATGATTATTGTTCTTAAAAATACAAGAAAAAACATTTTTCAATGAAAAATTAATGATATCAAACTATTGTATATCATTAATCGTGTACTAAATTATGCTCCCTCCATCTCAAAATTATTGTCCAGAGACAAGATTCACACAAATTAAGAAAAACAATAATTACTACTTACTTTATCTATAAAATAACTACTTTACCCTTTATTGCATTTAATGCACTCATTAAATATTTAAATTTGTTAGTAATAATTATGAGTATTTTAGTAAAAAGGATGTTTATTTATACAAGTGGGATATTTTTTAGGACAAACCGAAAAAGAAAGATAGACAATAATTTTGGGACGGACGGGGTATATATATATATATATATATATATATGTAGAGAGAGAGAGAGAGAGAGAGAAAGAGAGAGGTAGGTTCAAATGTTTCCCACATCTATTGTGTGCTAGAATGCACCAATAAGAATTTAGTAAAAATTAAATTCTTATTTAATCAAATAAAGATAGATATTAATGATTTCCATAATTATATGTATATTAAATGATATCCATAATTATAACTAGAAATGTTACCCCCGCTACGCGGGGGCCAGAAGCTTTCAATGTTGTTTCCGAATTGATAAATATGACAGACATAGAAAGTGCAAGGATGAAAAGTCCGGGCTTTGCCCCGGACAAAAAATGTAAAAGTTTTGACTGCAAGGACCAAAAGTGTGAAAATGGCTAAAGAGTTAAAGGGGTAGAAATTAGGAACTTTTTAGAAAAGGGATCAAAGTTGTCAAACCGTTAAAGTTTTGTGGCCAAACTTTAAATATTAAAAGGTTCCAAAAAAGTGTAAAAATATTGATTGCAAGGACCAAAAATGTCAAAATGGGTAAAGAATAATGAGCAAAGTTGTCAAAAAAACATCCAAATTTAGTATTCCTAACTTCCAACAATAATACCGGGACCAATTCTGCCAAAAAAATGGGAAGTTGAATGGAACACAAACAAAAGGACATTAATAAATTAATTAAAGAAGTACAGGGACTGGATATGTAAATCAAGGGGCCAAAGCTGGACAAAGTATGCCAACTTTACTATTCCTTTCTTCCACAACTTTAATATATATATATATATATATATATATATATATATATATATATATATATATATATATAATTAATTTTTTATGGAAACTAATTAAATTCGTCATTAATGTCAGCAATAATATTCTTTCAGAATGAATTCATATCTAGAAGAATGACATTGTATTCTAGCAGAATGAGAGTGTATTCTAGTAGAATACACTCCCGTTCTTCATATTCCATGAAACTTTATTATATTTTAAGCGAGTCTGTCCTGAAACAAAACACGAATTCATACATAAAAACCTAGATGTGAATTCATTCTAAAAGAGTGTTATTGCTGATATTAATGAAAAATTTAATTAGTTTCCATATAAGGATAATTATGCTTATGGATATCATTTAATATACATACAATTATGGAAATCATTTAATATCTATCTTTATTTAATTAAATAATTATTTAATTTTACTAAATTCTTATTGGTGCGTTCTAGCACACAATAAATATAAGAAACATATTAACATAGCCCTATATATATATATATATATATATATATATATATATATATATATATATATAATCATGCCTAAAAATTTTGTAAACAAATACTCTAAAGGTAACTTACATTTAAGGATGTTATAACTGGAAAAAATATAAAATTTATTGGTAACAATGGTTTCTATGGATATCATTTCATCGTGTTACATTGGGTAGAAAACTAAGATGCAACATGCTCTTGCTTTGCAACTTTTAATTTGTATTTACTTCTATATCTTCTTTCTTCCGAGTTTAATATATATAAACATGAAAAGTTATTTTTCCTCCATATTTCTTTCCAAAGCCTAGCATCCGAATCTAATCATGTAAACTTTATATATCTTTATTTGAACAAATTAGGTGTCATAAATATCAATTAAGTCTCATAAGGTAAAAAATTACTTTTGAGTTGTATTTATTAAATAGTTGAAGGGGAAAGAGTTTTAGTATTAAAATAAATTAATCAGGTGGTTAATTAGTAGGAAGTTAAAGGGTTATTGACATAAAGACACATAAAAGTTTCACCTTTAATTTTAAATTAGCATTTAACTTTTTTTTGGACCTTTTAGACCATAAACTTAAAAATTACTTGTCTAAAATACAATTTTTCTCAAATTTACCAGGTTTCCCCGGTTACATTTGCTTATATTGACTTATGATAGTTAAAGGTTCCGTAGCCACGTGGACCAAACTATTTTCTATTAAAATTTACAAAATAAAAGTGAAAACCCACCATCTCTTACCATTAACATGGTTTCCCATGGAAAGCTTCACCCTCTGGTTCACACTCCTCTTCCCACGCAGTAAACACCAGGAAAGAAACTGTGAAGCACTAAACTGTGCTTGCCACAAAACCTGCCGGAAAAGTCACTTATGGTGCTTCTCCCTCTCCATCTAGTAACGATGGGTTTTAAACCCATCCCCGCATCGACATAAATTCTTCTTCGTGCTTCTCTTTTCATGTGACTATCTATCTGTATCATTAAAAAACAACCATGAATAGTAAGTTTCCATTTACCTCACATGCCTTCCCTTATTCTCTCTTTAAAATAGTTATGTTAAGACAACGACCACCACCTTTGTTCTTCACAGTTAAACTGAACAGTCTCACCACCATTGCCGCAGCTCACCACCACTACCCTGCTCTTCCTTCTCTCTTAATTATTGTTGCATACCTTCTTTGCCTTCTCTGCTCACCTTTGAAGTGTGCACTACATCCCGATTTTGATTATCGTTTGAGGAAGACTTTGGAACCATCCCAGATAAACTTCCTGCCATAATTTTGGGTTTTGATGTTCCCTGAAGGAAACATGTTCCTTTCATGGTTTTCCTATAAGATAAGTCTGATTTGATCTTATATTTATTTAATTTTCCTTCTTTAGACTGAAGAAACATACAAGACGAACCCGAATATGAATTAGCTTTTTGTTCATTGATTACCTTTGTAAATATTTGGGTCAGTTGGTTCTCGATATAAGATTACCCTTTGTTCTTCAATAAGTATTGTAAGAAAACTTTGTACAGTCTTCACTTTCGTGTATGACAATTCCTCCACCATCATCTTCTGAATCCACTTTCTATTCTTCAAAAAGTCTTCTTCCATTAAAATTACCATTATCGAAACCAGCCTCACGCTATTTAATTGTTTCAATTGCTACTCGATCATGGTGTCTTGAATTCCAGAAGTCCTCTTCTAAAGGCGAATTTTCATGTTATCACAACGACATGAGTTTCTTTAGGAGATTTGTAATACATTTGATAGAGACGGTGATAGACGGTGGCGATTAAGTCAATGGTGGAGTTCCGGCGATTAGATCTAGAACGATTACAGTACAATAGTTTATAAAGAGAGAACGATGAGGCCTTAAGGTTGAACGAGAAGCTTTGGTGGGGAAGATGTTGACGGTGAGGGGAATTTTGGTGAATTGATACACCGATGAACACATAGTAAATATCTTTGACTTTCTTAATGTCAAAGTCCTTGTAGACATGTCAATGATCCACAAATCAGTAATGTAACCGGGGAAACCTTTCCCCGGTAAATTTGGGAAAATAGTATTTTAGACAGGTAATTTTTTAGTTTAATGGTCTAAAATGTCCAAAAAAAAATTAAATGATCATTTAAAACCAAACGTGAAACTTTGATGTGCTTTTATGTCAATAACCCGAAGTTAAACTGATGAAAGTTTAAAATGAATATGGTTCATGATAGATAACATATTTTAAACCAAAATGATTTGAATGTCTCGTTTATAAGATTTATGTGTGTGTGTGTATGTGTGTGTGTGTGTATATATATATATATATATATATATATATATATATATATACATAAACACACACATAAATCTTATAAACGAGGCATTCAAATCATTTTGGTTTAAAATATGTTATCTATCATGAACCATATATATATATATATATATATATATATATATATATATATATATATATATATATATATATATAGGTTCAAATGTTTCTCACATCTATTGTGTGCTAGAATGCACCAGTATGAATTTTGTATTAGTTATATGTATATTAAATGTTATCCATACTTATAACTCATTTTTATGAAAACTAATTAAATTCGTCATTAATGTCAACAATAATATTCTTTCAGAATGAATTAATATCTAGAAGAATGAGAGTGTATTCTAGTAGAATACACTCTCGTTCTTCATATTCCATGCAACTTTATTGTATTTTAATGAGTGAGTCATGAAAGAAAATACGAACTCATATATAAAAACCTAGATGCGAATTCATTCTGAAAGAATGTTATTGCTGACATTAATGACGAATTTAATTAGTTTCCATAAAAAGAGAATTATAATTATGGATATCATTTAATGTACATATAATTATGGAAATCATTTAATATCTATACTTATTTAATTAAATAATTATTTAATTTACTAAATTTCTATTGGTGCATTCTAGCACACAATAAATATAAGAAACAAAATAACCTAGCCATATATATATATATATATATATATATATATATATATATATATATATATATGTTGTAAATAATTGGTGGTGTTGTAAATAATTGGTGGATGACATAATAATTGGTGCATGACAAATTTGTCAACGTTTCTAACTAGTTACAATTATATGTTAGTAAAATTTGTAGTATAAATACCCCTCCATTGTAAAGAATGAAACACACCAAAAGTTATAAGAGATATAACTTTCATATTCTCTCTAAATATTCTTTCTTCTCAATTAAAGTTCTTATCAAAGTTTACTAGTTTGGTTTGATTTATAGTTATATTAATTACGCTTAATACATAACACGTTATCAGCACGAAAGCTCTAATCAAGGTTACTAAACAAGTGGAAAATCACATCTATCTTAATCAAGGTATGTATTACTTAGTAAAAACACAATTAATTATAAAAACCTCAATCATATTAAAATAATAATACTAATGAATTAATGAAACTTATACATTATGGACATTATGGATTACTAACAATTTTTATTTCTTATACTAACATTTCTTTATGTATTCTAATTTTTATATTAACATTTACATTATGCAACTAATTTTTATTTATGCAAACTAACATTTACATTATGCAACTAATTTTTATTTATGCAAACTAACATTTACATTATGCAACTAACTTTTATTTATGCATACTAACATTTATATTATGCTACTAACTTTTATTTGTGCATACTAACATTTAAATTATATTTATTTATACATGTCAATGTTTATTTATATTTTAGATACTCTTCATAATTTTATTTAAACATTTACTAATATTTATTTATGTTTCTAATTAGTAAAGTTATGTATTAGTTATAAGTCTTATTATATGATTTATAAAATACATATACATATATACACAACGGGAATATATATGCAACGGTTATAAACAGCAAAAACAACGGCTATATTTTTTTTACCATAAATAAACATCTTTACCCTGCTTATTTTACCCACAACAAATATTTCTCTCTTCTATCAAATAAATCAATTTCAAGAAATCAAGCTTCAATATGATTCATCCTTTTGTGATAATCATGACTATAATAGTCATGTTACTTTTCATCCCAATCCTTAACATCGAAGATAATATGGAATTTCATCTACTTTTAGGCTTGTATGCAATGTTAGTTTTACCGTTTCTTTTTTGTGTAATATTTATTGAAATAAATGGATTTTAATTTTAATTTTTATTTTGTTTAAAATTTATAGTTACATTATGTCCAACATTGCAAAGCTCGAGTTTGCAGCACTTGAAGTTAGTGGGAAAAACTATGTGCCATGGATGATAGATGTAAAAATGCATCTTGAATCCATGGGTATCTCAAATACTATATATGAATTTAATAATTGCTTGGCACAAGACAAAGCAAAAGCACAAGTTTTCCTCCGTAAGCATATTGATGAAATGTTGAGATTTGAATATCTTGATGTTACTGATCCAAGTATTCTCTGGAATCTTTTGAAAGAAAGATTTGATCATCAAAAGGAAGTTATACTTCCAAATGCTAGAGATGAATGGAGAACACTAAGGTTTCAAGACTTCAAGAAAGTAAATGAATACAACTCAGCTTTGTTCAGAATATGTTCACAAATCAAGTATTGTGGACAAGAGGTTACTGATGAAGATATGTTGGAGAAAACTTACTCAACATTTCATGCAACAAACATTACTTTGATGCAACAATATAGGATGCAAAAGTTCACAAGATATTCTGAACTGAATGCATGTCTGCTCGTTGCAGAGCAAAACAATGAACTCTTAATGAAAAACCATGAATCTCGTCCAACGGGATCAGTAGCACTTCCTGAAGCAAATGCTACAAATATTGATTGTCATCGAAACAATACACGTGGACGAGGGCGAGGTCGTGGTCGAGGGCGAGGCCGTGACTATTTTAATCGAAACCAAAGCCATAATCAGAACCATAATTCTGGTCGTGGACAAGGTAATAATCGTGGTCGTGGCCAGAAAAGAAATAATTACCAATATTCACAAAGAAACAATGTCCACACACAAGATAAGGCCAAAGTGGCAAGGCATGACACTGGGACATCACAAAAATCTGATGGTTCATGTTATAGATGTGGTAGCACAGGCCATTGGTCAAGGACCTGTCGCACACCTGCACATCTTTGTCAACTTTATCAAGAGTCCATTAAAGGAAAAGGAAAAGAAGCAAACCTCATTGATAATGTTGAATTCACTCCACTAAATGTTGCTGATTTCTGCAATGACATGGAAGACATAAACTAAAAAAAATCTATTATTGTTCTAGTAAAACTGTTTTTCCTTCATTTGTTTTTCATGTAATGTCTTTCCTACAATAAATGAGCTTTCTTTTTAAGAATAATTATGATTATGTTTATTCACTTATTATTCCTTTTATATGTGAAGTTTAATATGAGTCCAACTGGAGCACAAAAGATTGGAGATCTTTGTATAGCAGATAGTGGTAGTACACATACTATTCTGAAATCAAAGAAATATTTTTCAGAATTAGTACCAACAAAAACAGTCATACATACAATATCAGGTCCTGCAGACTTGATAGAGGGAACCGGGAAAGCCCATTTTATATTACCAAATGGTACAAGCTTTTGTATAGAAAATGCCTTATTTTCTCCAAAGTCTAATAGAAACTTATTAAGTTTCAATGACATATATTTCAAAGGTTATGACACAAAAACTGTGACCACTGAAAATAAGAAATATACGAATATTATAGACAAAAACCATGTGCTTGAAAAACTACCAACACTTGATTCTGGTCTGCATTATACATATATACATATGATTGAATCAAATATGGTAGTAGAAGGAAAACATTGTGATCCTGGGACATTCAGTTTATGGCATGATAGGTTGGGCCACCCAGGATTAACAATGATGCGAAAGATAATTGAGAATACACACGGGCATCCATTGAAGGACCAAAAGTTTCCTCAATCCAATAGCATAAAACCATGTGCATCTTGTTCCCTTGGAAAGTTAATTATAAAACATTCTAGTCACCTAGATTTCTAGAAAGAATTCAAGGTGATATATGTGGACCGATTCACCCACCATCTGGACCATTTAGATACTTTATGGTCTTAATAGATGCATCTAGCAAATGGTCTCATGTTTGCCTATTATCAACTCGTAATATGGCATTTGCAAAGTTTCTTGCCCAAATTATTAAATTAAGGGCACATTTACCTGATTATACTATCAAAAGAGCGAGACTTGATAATGCTGGTGAATTTACTTCACAAGCATTTAATGACTATTGTATGTCTGTAGGAATTCTTGTTGAGCATCCAGTTGCTCATGTACACACACAAAATGGTTTAGCTGAATCACGGATTAAACGTCTCCAGCTAATAGCTAGACCATTGATAATGAGGACCAAACTTCCTGTTTTTGTTTGGGGCCATGCAATCTTACATGCTGGATCATTGATACGCATAAGACCAAGTTCATATCATGTATATTCTCCACTACAACTTGCTTTCGGTCAAGAGCCAAATATATCCCATTTGAGAATTTTTGGGTGTGCAGTATATGTCCCTATTGCACCACCTCAACGGACAAAAATGGGTCCTCAAAGAAGGTTGGGAATATATGTTGGTTATGAGTCAGTCTCTATTATAAGATATCTTGAACCATTAACAGGTGATGTTTTCACAGCACGCCTAGCAGATTGTCAATTTGATGAGGCAAATTTCCCATCATTAGGTGGAGAAAAGAAGATTCTGGAAAAGGATGTGTCATGACATGAGCCTACTTTATCATATCCTGACCCTCGCACAAAGCAATGTGACATGGAAGTTCAAAAGATAATACATTTCCAAGAAATGGCAAATCAATTACCTGATGTATTTACTGACACAAAAAGGATGACTAAATCATATATACCAGCTGTCAATGTTCCAGCTCGAATTGACATTCCACATGGACAATCTGATGATAAAGTCACTCAAGAGTCTAAAACACGCCTGAAGCGTGGAAGGCCATTTGGTTCTAAGGATAAGAACCCACGAAAAAGAAGAGGAGCAGAAAATGCACTAGATCACGATGAAAGTGTTCCTGGAGAAACACGAATTATTCAAATTCCCCCAGGAAAGGAGGATGATGCATTAAATTATGGTCAGACAAATAGAATATGTGACCAAAATGAAACTGGCAATATAGGTGCAATATTTTCTTATTCAGTTGCATGTGATATTATGAATGATGATCCCGAACCACAATCTGTCATTGAATGTCAAAGAAGAAATGATTGGGCTAAATGGAAGGAAGCTATGCAAGTTGAATTAAATTCTCTTAACAAGAGAAAGGTTTTTGGGAACATTATCCTCACACCTGAAGTTGTGAAACCATTAGGATATAGATGGATCTTCGTACGAAAAAGAAATGAGAAAGACGAAATTGTAAGATACAAGGCCAGACTTGTTGCTCAAGGTTTCTCTCAAAGACCTGGAATTGATTATGAAGAAACTTATTCACCGGTAATGGATGCAACCACTTTCAGATATTTAATCAGCTTGGCAGTATCTAAAAATTTAGAGATGCGTCTTATGGATGTTGTTACAGCTTACTTGTATGGATCACTTGATAGTGATATCTATATGAAAATCCCTGAAGGATTTAAAATACCTGAAGCGTTAAGTGCAAAACCCAAAGAAATGTATTCTATAAAATTACAAAGATCTTTGTATGGGTTAAAACAATCTGGGCGCATGTGGTACAATCGTTTAAGCGATTATTTGACAAGTAAAGGTTATAAAAATAACACTATTTGTCCATGTGTATTTATTAAGAAAACAACATCTGGATATGTGATCATAGCAGTCTATGTTGATGATCTAAACATCATTGGAACGAATAAAGAAATCCTTGAAGTGATTGAACTTTTAAAGAAAGAATTTGAAATGAAAGATCTTGGAAAAACCAAATATTGTCTTGGTTTACAGATTGAGCATATGCCTAACGGAATACTTGTGCATCAATCAAATTACACAGAAAGAGTCTTGAAACGTTTCAATATGGAAAATGCAAATCCTTTAAGCACTCCAATGGTTTCATTAAATATTGACAAGGATCCATTTCGTCCATGCGAAGAAAATGAAGAAGTCCTTGGTTCAGAAGTACCATATCTAAATGCAATTGGAGCTCTTATGTATCTTACCAATTGTACTAGACCTGACATTTCTTTCGCTGTAAACTTGCTAGCAAGATTTAGTTCAGCCCCAACAAAAAGACATTGGAATGGAATCAAACATATTTTTCGATACCTTCGAGGAACTAGTGATTTAGGGTTATTTTACCCTAACAATTCAAAACAAGGCTTGATTGGTTATGCAGATGCAGGTTATTTGTCTAATCCTCATAAAGCTAGATCTCAAACTGGATATGTATTCATGAATGGAGGTACTGCAATTTCCTGGCGTTCTCAAAAGCAAACAATTGTTGCCACATCCTCAAATCATGCTGAAGTAATTGCACTAAATGAAGCTAGTAGAGAATGTACATGGTTAAGATCGATGACACAACTAGTTTTAACTTCATGTGGACTTGAAAAGGATATATGTCCAACTTTAATTTATGAAGATAACTCAGCATGTGTCACTCAAATGAAAGAGGGATATATCAAGAGCGACAGGACAAAACATATACCTCCAAAGTTTTTTGAGTACACTCAAGAGCTTATAAAGAACCATCAAGTTGAAATCAAATATGTTCAATCCAGTAACAATGCAGCAGACCTTTTTACGAAGGCACTTCCTACTGCAATCTTCAGGAAACATGTCCATGACATCGGAATGCGACATGTGCATAGAACATAATGTGACGGATGTCTAAATAAGGGGGAGTCAACTATACACTGCACTCTTTTTCCCTTCGCTAAAGTTTTTTTCCCACTGGGTTTTCTTTAGCAAGGTTTTTAATGAGGCAGTACGTCAAAGTTGAATGCTAAAATGATGTCATCCAAGGGGGAGTGTTGTAAATAATTGGTGGTGTTGTAAATAATTGGTGGATGACATAATAATTAGTGCATGACAAATTTGTCAACATTTCTAACTAGTTACAATTATATGTTAGTAAAATTTGTAGTATAAATACCCCTCCATTGTAAAGAATGAAACACACCAAAAGTTATAAGAGATATAACTTTCATATTCTCTTTAAATATTCTTTCTTCTCAATTAAAGTTCTTATCAAAGTTTACTAGTTTGGTTTGATTTATAGTTACATTAATTACGCTTAATTCATAACAATATATATATATATATATATATATATATATATATATATATATATATATATATATATATATATATATATAAGAATTATTAGAAATAGAAAAAACAAAGTTAAAAGTGCAATCAAAAGATGAACGTGTCACTTGTTTGATGATTTATAATTTGGAAATTTCCCGTTGTCTTTTTGGGTTATCAGTTATCACATGTGAAGGTTTGTTCATGTGATTCCAAAGAGAGAATATGTTTTGTTATTCGTTGGGATGTGAATACAAAAGTTTTTAGCTTTAGAAAAGAAGAAAATAGATAGCTATATACGATTTTTATTGTATATGATATACCCTTAGATATATACGATTTTTATTGTATATGATATACCCTTTTCTGTCTGATAATGTTGATTCATTCATTTTGATATATAAACAAGTATCCGATAATTACCAAAACTCTATAAAATGACATTACGAGAGGAATAAGAAAGAGCATGTGGCATATCTATGTGCATAGGAATAATTGTTTTTGTAATATTTTGTCATGATCGATCTTGATATGGGAGTCTTTCGTTTTGTGATTTAAACGAGTTGATACTGTGCTTTTTTTTTTTTTTTTTTTAAACTATATTCTTATATTTAATTGTTTTAATTATTTCTTCGTTGACGTTTTTTTTATTCCTGATAGAATCAACAATACGTACAAATTAAGGCACTTTAACAATCGATTACCCTCTAGACTCAAATGTCACGGTTCTCAAGTTTGAGAGCTTAGAATGAGACAATGAACCCCACATCTTCAAGGTGTCAGTGTTCTTGTAAACCGATGTATGCTTATGCACAGAATGTTACTCTCTATCAACTACGATAACAAACACGAATTTAGTTTTTACAAATTTGTCCCCAATGTATACTAACAAAAATGTATTAAAAAACATCATCTCTTTTTGCTAGCGTAATGTAACAAATCGACTAAAAGCTTCAAAATTAGCACCCTTACTCTAAATGAGGATTGCTCCAAATACGCCCACGATCATCTTAGATGTTTTAAATTCAAATTATACACTTGTATATTATTTCACGGGCCCTAAATTTTGTTTGGTTTTAATAAAAAAGTAAATATCACTTATTTGTTGTTCTATACAATGAAAGTTATATTTTAATTTATGGTGAATTTAATTGATTTATTGTATCAAAAATAAATAAATAAATAGATAAATAAAAATAAAAATAAAAAAACAGCTTGATTTTTTGAATCTTTGAAAGAATATATTCTCAACACCCAACACAAAAATAGGTGTTCACGGGCACTAGCACTACCATCATCAACCCAATCAACAAAATTTATGTGGATCCCACTAGAAATGTTCATTTAACAAATCTACATAATCTATGTATGTTTGTCAAAAATTAAAATTTATGTGGATCCCATTAGAAATGTTCATTTGAAAAATTTACATAATCTATGTATGTTTTTCAAAAATTAGTTGTTTATAGCTGAAAGTTAATACTAAAAGCTTAAAAAATATAGAATAAAATTTTAAAAGTGAAACATAAATATTAAAATCTTAAAATCTTTTAAAAGTTATTTGAAGAAGTTTTTGGATTAAAAGCTTTGAAATATGTTATTTTAAGAGTTTTTAACTTATAACTTTTAATAGAAAACCCCGAATTAAAGAAAAAAGTTTTGTTAAACTGTACGATTTAAAAATTTTATTTTAAACAAAAAACAAATTTCAAATTTAATGTGTAGATCACGATCGTCGTCTAAAAAGGATTTTTTTTGTCCGATTGATCTAGAAATGATGCTTTGAAAGAATTTCATGGACTAGGATGACACGAAAAAGTTTTAATAAATGTGTTTTTGTGAATGGATGTTCTTTCGAATGCCAAAGTTTTGAAAATATAAAAAATGACACTTTATATGAAATTTATAGGGATATTTTTCAGAATCCCACTATATTTTCAACCATTAATCTAAAAAGCTACTATTTTTTTTCCTTTAAGAAAAAGTACTCATATTGGGTATAAATGTTGAGACTACAAAAGAGTGTTGCTCTTTCAACCACAGAAGCAGGGTACATAGTTTTAGCCGAAGCCATCAACGAGCTCATTTGATTGAAGAACTTCCCTTAAGAATTCGACTTGAATCAAGAAGATTGTGTGGTGTATTGTGATAACCATAGTGTTGTTCACCTTGTGTAGTGTGTTAGATATTGATTAAGACATTCAAAGTTGTAAATGAACCAAGATGTAATAATATATGTTTGACTAGATTTAGTCTGAATGAGTACAAGAGTGAACAAGAGTACAAGAGAGAATTCAGCTAGTGATCGAACGTTACTCTACTCTATGCACCTACCCTATTTATAGGGTACATCAGACTCACAGTTACAAGGACTAAACATCAAAGTATCGAAATAACAATGCCTTGTAAATTAGATAGAGAGTCGAAGTCATACAACATTTGACACCTTACAGACTCAAAGTACATTCGACTCCTCACTATAGACATTTGACCCCTACAATCTCCCCCTTAGTGAGAGTAGTCAAAATTAAACAATCATCTTCATAGTCTGTAAAAGTTCTCTTTGAATTTTCATATACCATAGAATAGTTTTTTGAATCTCATCTTTGTCTTCACTGTCATTCTTCTTGCAATTGTTGATTCGAATAAGGAGATTAGTATACTGAGAGTTTGTGTACCTCTCAATATTACTAATTTTGAAACAAAAACTTTGTCATTCGCCCTTTCTTATTCTTTCCACAAAACACAGCACCAAGAGGTTGATGAATAATTTCACCATCTTCATAATCATAAATATTTAGCTTTCCCTTTAACAAATATTGAGGGACTTTTGATGGCTTCTTAACAGTTGTTGCAAGATCAATATTTGTGATCGCCGAGTAGTCATAGTAGTTGTCAAGAAAGACTTTGATATGAGCAAACCTAATAATAAAAACATCCTTATTGGTCTCTGTTATCTTCGACACATCAACAACTCTCAAAATCTTTGTGACCGTGATTAAATCATTCAAGTTCATCAATGGAAAATCTGCTATTGTGAACTAAAAAATAAAGTTATTTGCTCTTACAACAACATAACGAAAGTTTTGTAGCAGACCTTCGAACATTCTATCACGAATAATGGTCATCACTTATACTATCTTCACTGGAGACCACACTTCTTCTTCATTCTTCCCTAAGACTGCGTGAAAGCGAATCTTCAACTTTCTAAATTCTTCCTTATCTTTGAAGTTGTCTACAATCTTGAATTGTGAAGAAGTGAACAACATACGATTGATCGGAAATTCAAGATAATTAAAATCATAATTTTATGTGTCGTGGCTCTTCTTTGGCACTTTTCGAAAATCGTCATTCAATCCAATAGCAACAATATCTTTTATTGTTTCATAACGCCACTGCTTGTTGGGATCACCCTTGTTCAAGTCAGGTGGGTCATTTGCTCTTCGCCTTAGTATGCTATTTATCTGCCTTTGTTTTTCGATTTTGATGGCTTGTTGCTTTTTCATCTCTTATTCTGATTGAACAACTGATCTTGATTTCCCTTTATCATTTGGATCAACATTCGAAGTTGATTTGTTACGGATTGAACTCGAACCTCCTGCTCCTTCATTTATCGAGATTCCTTTTGTCAAAGTTCTTGTTGTTGTTGTTGTTGTTTTTGTTGTTGTTGTTGTAGATGTTAAAGTTACCGGCTTTACTGAAATAGTTGTTGGGATTTGAGTACTTATCACCTTTCCCACAATAACTCCAAAATTATCACCTGTATCTTTCGACGAACTAACACCTCCTTCCCCTTTTTCTCCCCCTTGCGACACGTGCATTGCATGAGGAGCATTTGTTGGAAGTCGAAGAACTAACCTCCTAATCGGATCCAGTTCAGCCTTAATGTTTGTCTCGATATTAGAAACCATTTGAGAAATGGATTCTAGAGAAATCGTCGATTGAGCTGAAAGCATGGTTTTGATTTCGGTTAAGAACTCTTGTAACATCCCAAAAATAAAGGATAAAAATTTCATTTTTATTATAATCAAAACATAGATGTATCTTGATCCAAACATTTAAAAACATTTCTAAGTAACACAATTATCAAAGTTGAATCTAAAAATCACATATTACGAAAAACACGGGTGTATGCGCTGCGATCAAGTCGGGCCCTTCGCTTCCGAACTGGAAGTACTTGAAACCAAAACCAAAAACTATATGCACGAAGCTTAGTGAGTTCCCCAAATACCACATATAACGCAAACATACTGTCAGGCATATCTGGGTGCCCGACCTACCCTGCCGAGCATATCTTGTGCTCGACCTACCCTTGTTAGGCATATCTGGGTGCCCGACCTACCCTTCGGTCTTATTCCAATTGATTACAGGGTTTCTCTCACACCCTACCACTACCATATAAAATCATGCATATCTCACATAAACATCAAACAATACATACCACCTTAATAATTATCATAAAGACAATCATTAAGCTATATCAATATTAGTGGACCGGCCTTGGTGCCTTCGACCCACAGATTCTACGAAGTGAGACTCATCTCGAATGCAGAAGCTCACTGAAAGAAATTCTTAGCAACTGCCCTGACGACTTCCCAAGCTATCAATACCAAAATATCACCCAATTAGCAATTGGGTTCCAAACTATGGTCTATAATCCAAACTTGGGGTAAAATGACCATTTTACCCCTGGCCCATCCAGACTCACAACTAAGGCCCAAGCCTAAAACCAAACAAGCCCAAAACCACAAGGTCCATAAACGCCCGCTAATGGCCCAATTTTCCAAATTGGACCCAAACCTTACATGGGCCTTTCCCTAAAGCCCATTTACTTTTTCTGAACCAAAACACATAATCATAGCTAGCCCGACTAAACCTCAAAAAATAGAAGCCCAAATGATAGCCAAAACTCGAAATGACACCTCAAGGCCCAATAAGGCCTAATTACCCCAATTAGGCCCAAATCCATCATGGACCTATCCCGAGAAGGCCCAATATCCAAAAAGGCCTGAAATACTGAATGGTCAACCCTAGTTAACTCTTGGTCCAAGGTCGAAAGCCCAAAAAGTCAACAAAACAAGATGAGTCAACCAGGCCGAGTATGCCCTACGTACTCATCTGGTACGCCAAGCGTACACCCTTTGGGGCCAGTACGCGCAGCGTACTCCCCTGAACTCCAAACTTCTCCAATAAGTACTTAATCACTTCATCTATTGCTCCAACTCTCCAGTCTGATTCCTATGGATAACTTTTCAAGTAAAGTTGGCAACTTTACTAGTTTGCATGGCTTAATGGGACTCTAGAGCTCAAAAGAGCTTAATAGATGGTATTAACTCATGCTTGAACTCAAAAAATCCACAAAGCTTGCACCTTTGTGAATGAAGGACCCTTAAAATGTCCAGATCTCACTAGATTGAGCTCCTAAAACAACCCTAGCTCACCAAGACCAAGAAAAAGGGACTAAATGGCCAAAAACCAACCCAAAGTAGATCTATACAATGACTAGCCAAGATAGAGACTTTATACCTCTAAAGCCTCGAAATGGAGATGCTAACACTGGATCTTTAGGCTCTTCTCTAGAGGTTGAGTCTTTCACCTTCTTCTTCTCTTGCACAAACCACCAAGAATCTTCTTTCAAGCTCCAAGCTTCACCCAAAGCACTCTAGGGTTCCATGAACGTCAAAAGGGTTGGTGGCACTTAAAATGACCACATGGGTGGTATAATGGTGCTTATATAGGGTAGGAACCCCGAAAATAGGGTTTTGCTCTGAAGGGTGTACGCCCCGCATACCCCTTAGTACGCCCGGCGTACTCACAAACCTCCCACGACAAGATGACCTTATATGTTGGGCGTACCCCAGCTTACGCTGGGTGTACCCAACCAAACACGCGCCTGCATCCTTGCATGCATGGGACTGACCTGCCAAATATTTCCATTAGGGGCCAAATCTGCGAAAAACTTCAAAATACCATAACTCCCTCATCCTAGGTCTGTTTCTGACGAACCTTATATCTAGGAAAAGGTGGCGAGAAGCCCTACGCTCCTAACAACACACCCAGACCTTAAAACCTCCCGAACAAAACCCAAAATCCATAAAAGATCGAGATACCCAATTACGATTATACCCTTGGCCTCCGAAGACACAATCGAACACTTGGATCACTTATATTATGACACCCACGTCTGAATTGGGCCAAATCCTTCCTTTCCCAACGCCGTAAGCCCTATGACAACTGATGATTGGGCCGCAGCCCCGAGCGACGAAGCAAATCCAAAACCGAGTGTTACAACTCTCCCCCACTTACATTAGATTTTGTCCTCGATTGCTCCTTACTAACACCCATATCAAAACAACAATCTGAGGAATGCAATCGAAGATTTTGCGCATAAGACAACCTTCTCAAGACAACCGAAACCCAAACCGAAATTCCATCCCAAAGAAACAAACCCTAAGCTCCCGCAATACCACTTCTACGTTTCCGAGACCTGAAATATATAATGGTGTGACTCCCCGACAGACCGCCTATGCTGAAATATTATCATGCCAAAACCTCATCGAATAACTGACCAACCATTATACTTCCAACCCTGATTATCTTGATGCAACCTACGAAAACAAAGCCACTAACCATAACCATCTTCAGAACACTCATACTTGACAGAATGCTCAGATAATCCTTTGAGAAGAAGATTCATCCCTGCAACGGTTAGACTCAAATGAGAGCTACACAACAGGGTCAAATCAATTACTCTAAGATTATTTAATCCAACTGCAAGTGGCTTAGCACTTTCGATCAACAAGCTACTCCACCCACATGAATCCTCAAATCACTTCTTCGACCTGAAGCATCACGCTGCCTCCCATCTGCTTTCCAAACATAACCGCGACCTCCCTGGTCCCAACTTATCCGCCAACTATCTAGAATACCGGATTCCTGCCCGGTTGCTGAGCCAAAGAACACCCTCCTAGTCGCCCCACGACTTCTGACAGAAAACGTCGACCGACAATTAATACCCGAACCATCACGACACTAACCCGATGCTAAATTGAATGCTACAGGACCAGCTGTAGTCCTATCTCATACCCGGTCTCCCGCGACCTACCAAATCCTGATTCCAAACATGATGTGGCCCTCCCAAAGTCTTGCAAACAGACCCGCCCTGGCCTAAACCATCTGAAAAAACTCGTGAGCAAATCGCAGATTTGCCACAATCTCACCGCCGCACAGGGACTGATGAATGCTACGTGTGATCCCGCAGTCTTACAACACTTCCACTTTGCCACAACTGCCGCCTAAATCCTTGTCGCTAACCTATCAATTCGAACTCCTCTAGAGTTGAGCATGCACTCAACCAAACACCCAAGCCGAACTCGGGTCATGACTGGAACCCCACCCTGGGTTCCCCTCCCAAATCCTGTTAACTGACACCTCAGAAGATGCGAACCCAATGTTGGGAAGTTCCCTGAACTCCCAACTCACACAATCTGCAATCCAGACAGCCACTTGGGCCGCCTTACTCCCCGAAGGGGATGCGAAACTCTTCCTAGTTTCACACCTGCTTCTGATCCTGAATACCTGAACGATTCTCCCCCACTTTGATTCGACTAAGCTCTTACAACACACGAGAATTGAAGGATTCCCAATCCTTCTTACCCTCTAATGATCGATCCGCTGACCACCTGCGCTTACCAATGCTAGTGATCCATTACCAGCCAAACCCTATGATCGCCCAACCTCTGAAATCCTGAAGAGTACTCTTGAAATCTTAACCGGTCCGATACTCCAATTCACCTTCCATGATACTATACCAAATCTTTGAGCTCCCATGCTGGCAACTAGGAGCCATAACCCTTACCCTGACTGACGAATCTTCACCCCAACTTCCGTTCTCACAGAACCATCGAACTCTAACGGAACACAACCCATGCGAAAATAAAATTCCCTTGAAACATCCAATGACCAAACTGATGGGTTATGAGCATTCTAACACTCCTATGGTGTACATGCAACCCTAAATACCTTGGATCTATGTTTTCTCTATTATACATGCAAATATCAATTTTCCAAGGTATTGTTCTAACTAGCATAATATAAAGTACATGTAATATAAAATCTAATAGAATTACATACCTCTTTGTTGTAGCTTGATTCCATGGAGCTCAAGAGCCTAGTGCCCCAAGTGTGACACCTTAAATGGTTCACACAACATCAAAACAACTTGGAATAACCATGAGAAGATATACTTCACTCTAGAAATCGGCTTGCCCTCTTGTGTATGCACTAGTGCCGATTTCACCAACCAATGGGGTCTTTATATAGTGTGCACATTAGGGTTACACCATGTAACCCATGACTTTACCCATTCCTTATGCTCCATGGGTTTTAACCTCCATGGAGTATCCATGGGTCACCACATGGGTTAAACCTAACATAAGGAATCATGGATCATAAGCCCACATATATAAGAATGAATTATTTACGCAATCAATCCCCATATATTTAATTAGTCTCTTTTGATCACTAAATTAATTCCAAATTAATTCTTGATCAATACTAATTAAATAATATGATTTCATATTAATATATTAGAACTTATAATATATTAATATGGCATAAATATCCACTTCTCACAAAAGGTCTATCCAAATGTCCCGATGCCATGCAACCCAAATGGACCATGTCGGGTCGGGTCAAGTATATACCAATTATAGTTATGGGCTTAGACACTAATCCAAAAGTCTCCCACTTGGATAAGTCTAATAACTATTATTACGACTTCATAACCCGACTAGCAGTCGTAGCTATTAAAAGCCGTTGTCGAACTCTGAACAAATCAGTGACGCGTCCATTAGATAAGTGATCATATATTCCTCCATTATAGATTTCATATGGACTGAAACATGGATTATAATCATTCTCTCTGTCCATTTGTTGTTTCCCGATTTCTGATTTATGACGACCGACTAATTGAACAAATCAAATCAGTCCAGGCTTGGCCAAGCACTTAGGGTGTCATCACTAAATCATCGAGGGGCCCACATATATCGCTTTTATCCCTTTAAGGGTAAAAGGAATGGATAAAATTTGACTCATATGCTTGTACTAACTACTTGTTGAATCATACAAAAAGTCACGTTTTATAACATCGAGTTACCAATGCGTTTTCGTGCAATCAATGTATAACCAACTCATAGTCAACAACTCACATCTCTAGGTTTGAATAATATATGATATTATCGTCTCATGATTCACTCGTGATAAAATCCATGAAGTGATTCAAATGAGCGTGGGTTGAATCCAATACTCAGAACTTATGAGCACTCATGAATGTTGTAGCAACTTTTGCTATGTCCAACACCTTAGACATCTACAAGCCAACTTCATGACAGTCTTGCCTTAATACCTACTTCCAATGTATTATCGACTGTGGATGGTTTGAATAACTTAGTTATTCGGGAAGTCAAAACATGCAAAGTGAAACACAAGAATAATACTAATCCTATATGGCCCCAACACTTTGAGTGTAAATAAAACACCTTTTATCTAAGCACCATATTGATTACTCATTATTCATTGTATAATGTTTCAATTTATCAACTTAATACTTGAATAAAAACAATAGTCATGCCATGCTCCAAGCATGTACACTGTGTTTGTCTAAACAATAGCTATTCCATACTCCAAGTATGCACACTATGTTTGTCTTATGATCTTACTTTGTGAAACATATCAATTGACAATATTTCAATGATGCTCCTTTCACAATCCCAATCTGTGACAACCCGAAATTTTCAATTGTATAATCTCTACAGTTAAACACTTCATATAATATTCAAAAAACATTTCAGTACATTTTTGGCCGGATTTAAGTCCGTTTGGGTGTTTTATTTTATTTTTCGTCAAACGATTAAATAAAGGGAAGTGTCGTTATTAGTGATGTGTAGCAAAACAAAACAATCAACACCTTAGCTAGGTGTTTACGGCCAAACAAAAGGTGTTTGGGCCGTAAACACCATTTTCCCAAGAACTCATGCATATAGCATGAGTTTACACACCTTTTCCTCATTTTCCACTTCCCACCTCAAGAACACCAAGCTTTTTCTCTCAAGTATCATAAGTTCATTTCTTCAAATCCGCCAAAATGTAAGTATTTCCTTCCTAGATTCGTTCATACAACACTTAATCTAGTGTTTATACATCATTTCATCCATGGATTCTTGGTTTATACCTAGATCTTCAAGTGTTCTTCAAAACACCAAGAACACCAAGAACACACACTAGTGTTTTTGGGCTCTAATCACTCTTACAAGCTTCATATAAGTAAGTATACCCTTCCTATCTAGTTACTTACTTAGTATACTTGTTAATCCTTTGGAAAATCATCAAAATCCCTAAGAACATATGTGTTTACGGTTTGGGGATCTCCCAAAACCGTAAACACCCCCAAATGGTGTTTTGATGCCCCTAACACCTTCAAATGCTTGGATAAAGGGCTAGAAACTTGCATGCATGAGCTAGAAACACCAAAACACGAAAAGGTTGAGGCATACATGAGTTTACGGCCGTAAACTCATGGGTTTACGACCGTAAACCCAAGTGTTTACGACCGTAAACTCTCAAGGATGGTCCAAGGACTGTAAACTCCAATGAGGGGTCCTTTTGTGCCCTAACCACTTCCTAAGCCTTTGATTCGAACTTAGAACCCTTCCTTGTGAGATATAGGACCTTGAAACACACAAATGCACCATTACCATGAGTTTACGGCCGTAAAATCATGGGGGAAATGGTCCAACAACCGTAAACACATTTGGGGTTCCCATTTGAGGAGTAAACTCCAAGGTGAGGCCATACTCTCCTTAGATGCAACCCTTAGCACTCCTAGCACTTGAAACAAAGTGTTTTCTCATATTAGAGTGTATTTACTTGCTTAATTAGTGATTAAATAACTAATTAGATACATTTATGTATCACTACATGTTACATAGGATCCGTGTGTGTGTTCAAGTCCTCACTTGACACCTAGCATCCTACCCGGCACTTCCATCCAATCCACTCACTACAGGTGAGTTCATACCCCCTTAATTAACCTTTTAAATGATTTTAAATGATTTTACGGGGGGGGGGGGGGGGGGGGAATACAAGTTGAATATTTCTAGTTATTGCTTTAATCATATGTGATTAATAACTAGAACAGACTACAAGATTTGCTTCTGCTTTCAAATTAGCATCAAACTTTGGGATTTTCAAGTGTTTCAAACCTTTTATCAAACTCTTTAAATGCCAAAACGGTTTTCAAACTCTTTTAAACTTGCTTTATTTTCAAACCCATATCTATACTAATATATTTATATAAGTAAGACTTGAAGGACTTAGGACTGATAGCTCACCTTATTTCCTGTTCCTTGTTTGGTTGTGGACTTAGGATATTCTGTTATTTGTCCGATTGTCGTTGAATTCTTAGTTATATATCATATATATTTGTGTTGGATATAAAAGTCTTCACTTCAGTTCAGTACCTTGTGTATCAGAGGCATGCAACCAACATTACTATTTAACTATAATAGGTATAGTTAAGGATTATTACTCATTACTTCTATTACAGTGACGCCTATCACAGTCAGTACGGTTATGAGTCAATACATGCTAAATACGACACTTCTCGAAAATACCAGAAAATACATTATACATTATACATTATACAAGAGAATACACTATAATTAGAATGTGACATACTACTTCTCGATACGACACTTCACAGTGGTATCACCGTGTAACCAGAGTCTCCTGGAGGGAGAGCGGGCATTGTGTGTATAGATCTATACAGGACAAACACTCCCACATCCCGACTGCTAGCTACAGTCCCAGCCGAAAGGCCAAGAGGTGACAAAATGTCACATCACTACATATGACTCGGAGGGTCATCAGTTATTCGATCGTCAATCAGCATGGTTACATACGAGTTCACATTCAAACCTTTAATTACACATTAAGAATTAAAGGCCAAACAGGCTCCCCGAGGTGTATTGTACATTTAATACTACCTGGAGTCTGCATTTTATTTCATTTAGCCGGCAGTGCCACTGCTGGGGTAAAACACTATTTTCCCAATTACTTTACATAAATGAAGTTTAAAACTATATTTTCATACTAATAGTTTCACTGGGAAAACTTTTACATTTTCAAAGGATCAAACACGCAAACAACCGGGTCTTGGTAGAAGACTACTTTTATTGGAAAACATAGGGTTTTCTAGGGAGTATACTAATTTCAAACAATGAAGTCAGTTATTATACTACATTGTTGTAAACATTTTATACAAGCAATGACACTAAATACTTATGAACTCACCAGCATTAAAATGCTGATACTCGCTTTCAAAATAACTTGTATTCTCAGGTCATCCGTAGACAGGTACAGATGCAGCTTTTGAGAAGATGGAGCACATTCGAGACTCCTCTTTTATTTTGATTATACTTTTGGTGTCTTAAAACTGTACAGAACACGCTTGTATTACAATTATTATATTAATGCAATGGATGTTGTTGCTTGTCTTTACTATTATGCATTGTTATGATACTGTACATGACGTCCTCCACCCCAGAACGTATTCCACCGTTCTCGGTTTTGGGGTGTGACACAATCCTTATTTTAAATGTAAGAATACCAAACTCTTGCTATTTACTATAATCTATTAGATTCTAAACTTATATGCAATGATCCCTTTGCAATGAATTCCACAACACCAATTCCGACTACTTCTGCACACAAGTCACAAAGACTTGGCAACAGACATTACAAAGTATTCCAATGGAGAGCAATTCCATGGAAACGAAGTCTCACATTCAAAGTACATTCCTTTGAACACCCTTCTTGCATTAAGTTCTCTAATCTTACACATATTCAAAGAATAACTTCCACCTATGGAGACAATTTCATATTCCCATTTTGACTATCACTTCTGAACAAGAGTTGCCTCCTTTCAGAATATGTCAATATGGTCCTATCTCTATACTTCCAATTGTCCATGAGCAACCAATCTTTGGCAAACCTCAGATTGTCCTCGACAATTGCTTAATCATTTTAGTCAAATCCACTTCTATTCCTTTTTCCCTCTTAACGCCCTAGGCATTTGAAAATTTTAGAATGGATAAATATTATAGCACATGTAATTGATCCTATACCCGAAGCATATGGGACCCGATTCATGCTATAAATTTTTTTATTTTTCATGTTCTCAAAATTCGAACTATGAAGAGGGATGTCGTAATCATAATCGAATTTTGAGAATGCAACATATATAGAATTTCCTTATGTTGAACCATTCCAACATAACATTCATATATATCCTTGACTAAAGTTGATTAAAATCTCAATCTAAGCTTTTAGAATTGGAATGAAGTATAAATCCTCTCCCTTAATTATAGCAAAACAACTTTTCAAAGTGAATTGAACCTTTTGTTTTCTATAATTAACATTGCTAACTTGCAACACTAACCATAATAATCATGCTCCCACTAGCACAATGATTATTATCTTACTAGCACAACACTTATGCTCCCACTAGCTTTGACATTTACTCAGAAATCAACTGGACTTCTAGAAATCAATACTTTATTGAATTTCTTGCCAAAGTTCAGATTTCTGATACACGATTGCTTTTATAAGACTTTATCAAAATCATACACCTTTCCTTAGATTGCTCACATGTTTGTCTAGACCTTTTGCTATTCTCACTAGTTAGTGTGCTGGTTAACCACACACGCTCCACTAACGACATGAGAATGCAAATATCACAATTGCTATCTACTTAAAATCTACTTAGTGAAAGCGTTTCCTCACCATCATTTTCATGAATCGGAGAGAAACCTTATGACACTTAGAATTTTATGGTGTATGTATTCCTATCCATGTGAATTTGGCAAAAACATAATCATAAGACAGGGTTAGTGACAAACCCAAACTCATATGGACTGAACTTCTTCAATCTTAATTTCTTGCCACTTGGCAACTCAAGGGCCTACCATTGATTCCACATTGTTATGCAAACAATTAAGAACTCATAGAACTCACAAGCATAGTCAACTTTAACTGTAATAGGCACAGAAATAGAATATGTCAACACGATAGGTTACAAACCTCAAGTCGTGGGCTAGTGATTAACAATACTCTTGATTAGTTCTTGAAACCATCTCAAGATTTTTAAAGACTCCCACTGACCTCTTGACATATAAGATTCTCTTTTGTCAAGAATCATTCCTTCACAAAACAAATATTCAAGAGTTAGTGCGGATTCTTATCAAGTTAAACACTTCTCACAATTGGTCGTAGTTGGTCTTTGCCTTATCCAAAACATCACAACTTACCAATCTCAAATGGACAAGAGTAGAAAACATGTTACTCTACATTTGACAAGTGTTTTACACCTTTTTAAGATTATGTCACTCAAGGCTCAATCTTGGAGCATGACTCTAAGATTTGATTTTGGAACGAAGTATGATTTATCTTTTGATTTAACCATTTCAATAATTCACGATTCCTCTCCTTAGCCAAACAAATGCACTAAGATGTCCTTAGAGGATCAATTGTGATATGGTTTCATAATTACCAAGATAACCATAAACCAAGATACTTAAGCACTCTCCCAACTTTTCAGATTGGAGAAACTTTTATCTTTCTTCCTAATTTGATTCTTTTCATTCGTCCTGCCATACATTGAAACTTTTCCAATGTTTCAGAATTACACTTAAACTTGTAAGTATAACCATATTTACTAAACTTTAGTAAATCATGATGAATAATCTTATCTTTCCTTGTGGTCGACTTGACCAGCGCACAACCAAGTGTACCCAATCCTTTAGTCCTTCACTTTACTCACATATACATGTGAGCAAGGACTTAGTCTTAATTTCCCAAAGATGAAAATTCCCATTCATCACACAATACAACTTGCATGATTCCAAGTTTCTATCCAACTGAAACTTGGGTGATGAGAATCTTTCCTTTTTTGGTAAATTATGACACTACCACAAATGAAAGAATCAAATCCATTTTCCAATATTGCTTATCAATGGAAATATATAAACAATAATTTTTCACAAATGTCATTGTAAGGAAACTTAAAATAAATCAAAACCTTTTCTTTTATTTTAAAACTTGTGGAAAAATCTTATCCTTACAATGCAAATACATATGAAAAACATGTTGTTATCTATTCCTAAGCAATATATCATAACTCTTAAGCAGCAGCTCAAAATTCTGATCATCGAACCATGCGATCGAGATCCATCTTCGCGATCCGATCAGCATACTCTTTCTTTAGGTTTCCTTTTGTTCTTCCAAAACATCAAAATGTAATTTACATTACATCATGTATTAAGAACCTCCAAAAGAGACTTCATAGAGTTAGATAATGGACTTTACCTGAAGCAAAGTCAAACTTTTTGACTTTCATCCTTATGAATTTTCCAGGTAAATTCGGCAGCTTCGCAACCAATGTCCCTTCCTTTGGCAAAAAAACATATGGACCTTTTGGAAATGGTACACTTGATTGTCTCAGACTTATCCTTTCTCTTTACCATTGGTCATATGACTTGACCATGGCCAATCCCTTTCTATTGGGAAGAGAAAGCTTTTCTAGACTTCCAATGTCACCATTGTCAATGTCTAAATAGGTTTGGGAAGTAGATCTTCCAATCTAATTTGCTTTACCAATGCTCTAAATCATTGCTGATTTAGCAGCATCAAGCAAATAGGTAAGATCACTAAGGGTCATGTTGTGATCTGTCATCAGGGAGTGACTGGAGAACCAAGTCAACAGCCAGCTACCTCGAGACTTCAACACATAACTCTCCCGGCTTGCCAATATGTGACTTAACCTCCAAGATGTAAGCACATATAGTCTTTTCTTGCCAATAAGGATTGAGTGACTTAGAACTTTTCAAGTCTTGAATCTTGTGGAATAGGGAGAATTATTGGAGGGGGTGGAGGAAGTGAAGCATGATTTCCAGTCCCATTAATGCACAACAAAGGGATTAATCTTTAACCTTCATTGCCATGTGGGATATCATCTTCATTAGGAAGGCTTGTTCCTAAAGATTTAGGAAGACCATAGTTGTCTGAAATAGACATTTATGAGGGAGAAATTCAAGTTTAGTTGATTTAAGTCCTTAATATAACACCCAATATGAAATATTAAGGCTAGGACCCAACAAACTATTTATAACTGGAAGAGGGATGCCGTAATCCAAGTTATAAAATATTTGAAGGTAGGTAAATGACGATTTACCAATTTCCACCATGAAAAAACAAAATAAATTATTAAGTTTTAATTGGATTGAAACTCCTAGATCTTTTGAGATTCATTGAACTTTCAATGGCATGTTCAAATCTCGATTGTGCCCTCTCAAGTTTGTGGCTGCGATGCCGAGGATCACAAACAAGGTGTGAATAACCATGCAAATTAACTTGGTACCCTTAACTTTATCACCTAATTGATGTGCCGGTTAACCACATGCGCTCCACCAATCTATGATAAACATTAAGTTACCCTTTGCCACACATTTTCAGTCCCATGTTAGTGTACCGGTTAACCACACACGCTCCACTGACGACTTAACAAAGGTGCAAAGTGCAATTTCATGGGTTAGCACCTTTTCACATTTTCCTAAGTAACTAAGATTGGGAATTTAGAAGTGTTTAGTTACTTAGTATTTATCATTATACTTTTAATGAAGGGAGAATTATAGTCCTTATCCTACCCGTTCGGCTAATGACCCTCCACCAGTCAAGGAAGCGGTGGGTGAGAGTGGACACCCATTAAACTGCCATTTTATAGGCAGTAACCTTATACCCCCCTTATAGACCGACTTCGTGAATGAGGCCTACTAACGGTAAGATTGACTTTATCTTATACATATCTATATAATTAAAATTATAATAATAGTATAAGGGTTGAATTTTAAACTTTTAAACTTCTAGGGTTTGATTTGGAATTAAAGCATTCATAAGCAAAACTTTACAAATTCCAAAACTTGAGGGCAAGTATTGAAACTTTTTAAAACTCTTGGATTTTCATAACTTATGAGTTTAATTAAAGTTTTAAAAACTTTAATGAAGAGACTCTTGAACATCCATAGCTTGAGGACAAGTTATGAAGTCCATAAAACTATTTATGAGAAAAAGACTCTTCATTTTGTAACCTATGGCACTTTTATGAGTTTTAAAATTCATAAATGTGACTTTTCATATAACTTGAGGACAAGTTACAAAAACACATTTTATGAACTACTTTTAGATCAATTTGGATTGAAAACAACTAACACATAATTTTTTCATTAATCTAAATTAACTCATAAAACAATGTGACACAAAAAACTTGGTAATCCATAACTTGAGGACAAGTTATGGAGTCCATATAATGTCATTAAGATCAAGAATTACACTAACAAACAATTTGCACATAATTCCTATGATCTACCAAAACTCATAAGCATGAACAATCCATATCAACAATTTTCAAGAATCATATAAACATATATAAAACTTGAAACTTTGATAACATCTTTGAAATTGGTTTACCATAATCATTACCACAATAAAAAAAACAAGTTTATAAGTCAAAAACAGTTTAAGGTAATGATTCTAGACCAATTCCAGCCTAAAAGTAGAAAATATGATGTCAGGAGCTTCTACTTGTCGAGTGTATGAACCTACTCGACGAGTAGGATGAATTTCTTCATGGACTCAGTGAGTCCATCAGTGGACTCGGCGAGTCCAGTGCCCAGGAAGCCAGAATTTTCGATTTTTAAGCTATTTCAGCATGTATAACTTGAAAACAAGCCTAGGCTCTAATACCACTGCTGGGTTATGAGCATTCTAACACTCCTATGGTGTACATGAAACCCTAAATACCTTGGATCTATGTTTTCTCTATTATACATGAAAATATCAGTTTTCCAAGGTATTGTTCTAACTAGCATAATATAAAGTACATGCAATATAAAATCTAGTAGAATTACATACCTCTTTGTTGTAGCTTGATTCCATGGAGCTCAAGATCCTAGTGCCCTAAGTGTGACACCTCAAATGGTTCACACAACATCAAAACAACTTGGAATAACCATGAGAAGAGATACTTCACTCTAGAAATCGGCTTGCCCTCTTGTGTATGCACTAGTGTCGATTTCACCAACTAATGGGGTCTTTATATAGTGTACACATTAGGGTTACACCATGTAACCCATGACTTTACCTATTCCTTATGCTCCATGGGTTTTAACCTCCATGGAGTATCCATGGGTCACCACATTGGTTAAAACCAACATAAGGAATCATGGATCATAAGCCCACATATATATGAATGAATGATTTACACAATCAATCCCCATATATTTAATTAGTCTCTTTTGATCACTAAATTAATTCCAAATTAATTCTTGATCAATACTAATTAAATAATATGATTTCATATTAATATATTAGAACTTATAATATATTAATATGTCACAAATATCCACTTCTCACAAAAGGTCTATCCAAATGTCCTGATGCCATGCAACCCAAATGGACCATGCCGGGTTGGGTCAAGTATATATACCAATTATAGTTATGGGCTTAGACACTAATCCAACACAAACAACCCATGCCACAGATACCGTTATCTTCCTGCTACCGCTCCTCTCCTAGCAACGGTAGTTCTTGAACCCAAAAGTCCTCCCATAGGAAACCGCCGATCATACCAGAATAGATGATGAAACCACGATACCCCGACAATACCGGAGAACTACCCCGATGAAGCTGACCAAATACCTTCCACACAATACCCCTGAACCGATCCCGACCAAGAACCAAAATAACAACCGAACACATTGAAACCCGCTTCATAAGATACAACCCCCTTACGGGCCTACTAAAGATTAATGGCATGCAATTGGCAAATAACGATTCCTTGAAAATATAACCCAAACATAAACTGAGAATTAAACCAGAGATAACGCTTACCCAAACCGATGCAAGATTCCAAACAACATAAATACTGATAAGGACCGAAAGGAAGCGAAAGGTAACATACCCGCAATTTCACCTAAAGAAACCCTGTCTCCCTCTTTCTGTTGAAGTACCCGTGATGGAACATGTGCTTCCCCAATCACCAAGCGGGGACATTTCGCTTGGATATGACCAGGCTGATGACAACGATGGCACAACTCTACCTCTAACGTGCATTATTGGCAGAGATGGCCCTTCCGTCCACACCTGCCGCACTTAGACCTGTTGCGCACCTCCTCATGTGCCCCTTCATCCTTCGTGTAACTACCACGACCCCTCGGGTCTCTGACACCAGCTATGGCAGCGTCCAACTGCTCCGATTATCAAGCCCGACCGGAAGTCCGCTTCCTCTTTCCCAGTTGTCTATCTGAACCAATCTCCTGCTCCCGGGTTACCCCAACCTCCCCATCAACCACCTGAATAACTGAGGCCCGCCTCTCAAACCTGGCTACCACTCTATCAGTGACACGCCCAATGATGTCGGGTAACTCCTCACGTAGAGCTCGCGATACCTCTGCGGAAATCCAATCATGTGGTTGACCCTTTTGAAGACATGGTGCACCACTCACCTCCGATCTCAAAATACCGCAGGTAATCTCCGACAAGATGAACTCCCACATTCGCTCGCTAATCGGCTCAGTACCTACACCTGAGCCGGAATTCGAACCAAAACCCGAACCAAAACCAAAACTACCTCCTTGAGTGCTCAATTCCAAACTGAATGACAACATACCAAAGATCAAAACATGCCCAAGAATCCTCTTCCCATAAGCTTCTTAGATTCTCCGATACTCTCCCTAATTCAAGTATGGATCATGTTTTTTAAGTAGTACAGGCCCAATACTACCTTCCACACCTATCCATACTTTCCTCAGCAATCATCCTGAATCCTCTAAGCCACCTTCTCAAACCAATGCATCAGAACCCACTAAACCGCACCACTAAACCCACTGGAGCATATCCTAGGCTCTCCTAGGTTACCGACCTCACCCTGCCCTCAGCTACTGAAGGATTCCCATTAATGTCAACTAGCTATTTTACGAATATAGTCACATGCAACAGAGATCAGATAATCCTTCAAGTAAAAGACTCAATCCTAGAACGGTTGGACTCAAACGAGAGCTGCACAATAGGTCCAAGTCCATCACTCTGAGATTATCCAGCCTGTGCCACATGTGACTTAGCATATTCACTTAATAGCTAACTCACATTGCTAAGAGCCCCACAAAGCACATAGCAAGCAGCATTCAGGAAACGGAAAATCTAGCCGGCATACACTAATCAAGCCATTATATTCACTCAACAGGAATCCATACTAGCATGCAATTATAAAGCTCATACAATCAGGCACATAAAAGGCATCTCTCCTATCATATAATACTGAGCAGATTCTTTGCCCTAATCTAGCATGCAGTTCTCATAATCATATCATATATCATAATAAACATGTATTGGCATTCTGGGAACCACTTACTTGAGCTCGGCCGATTGCACGCACCACACCCCTTTCTTGTTTAGAAATTTCTTTTTAATTAAAAGTTTATTTTATAAAAAAAAATTCACCAAACCCTCAGTTTGAGTTCAGTCACACCTGAGAGTACGCCCGAATCCCTCAAACCAAGGCTCTGATACCAACTTGTAACATCCCAAAAATCAAGGATAAAATTCCATTTTTATTATAATAAAAACATAGATGTAACTTGATCCAAACATTTAAAAACATTTCTAAGTAACACAATTATCGGAGTTGAATCCCAAAATCACATATTATGGAAAACACGAGTGTATGCGTTGCGATCAAGTCGGGCCATTCACTTCTGAACTGGAAGTACCTGAAACCAAAACCACAAACTGTAAGCACGAAGCTTAGTGAGTTCCCCAAATACCACATATAACGCAAACATACTGTCAGGTATATCTGGGTGCCCGACCTACCCTGCCGAGCATATATGGGTGCTCGACCTGCCCTTGTCAGGAATATCTTGGTGCCCGACCTACCCTTGTCAGGCATATATGGGTGCCCGACCTACCCTTCGGTCTTATTCCAACCGATTACGGGGTGTATCTCACCCCTACCACTACCATATAAAATCATGCATATCTCACATAAACATCAAACAATAAATATCACCTTAATAATTATCATAAAGACAATCAATAAGCTATATCAATGTTAGTAGGCGGGCCTTGGTGCCTTCGACCCAAGGATTCTACGAAGGGAGACTCACTACGATTGCAGAAGCTCACTGAAAGAAATCCTTAGCTATTGCCCAGACGACTTCTGAAGCTATCAATACCAAAATATCACCCAATTAACAATTGGGTTCCAAACTATGGTCCATAATCCAAACTTGGGGTAAAATGACCATTTTACCCCTGGCCCATCTAGACTCACAACTAAGGCCCAAGCCCAAAACCACAAGCTCCATAAAAGCCCACTAATGGCCCAATTTTCCAATTTGGGCCCAACCCTTACATGGGCCTTTCCCTAAAGCCCATTTACTTTTTCTGAACCAAAACACATAATCATAGCTAGCCCAACTAAACCTCAAACAATACAAGCCCAAATGATAGCCAAAACTCGAAATGACACCACAAGGCCCAATAAGGCCCAATTACCCCAATTAGGCCCAAATCCATCATGGACCTATCCCGAGAAGGCCCAATATCCGAAAAGGCCTTAAATACTCAATGGTCAACCCTATTCAACTCTTGGTCTAAGGACCAAAGCCCAAAAGGTCAACAAAACAAGATGAGTTAACCAGGCCGAGTACGCCCTGCGTACTCATCTGGTACGCCAAGCATACACCCTTTGGAGCCAGTACGCGCAGCGTACCAGGTGGGTACGCCCATCGTACTCCCCTGGACTCCAAACTTATCCAATAAGCACTTAATCACTTCAACCCTTGCTCCAACTCTCCAGTCCGATTCCTATGGATGACTTTTCAAGTAAAGTTGGCAACTTTACTAGTTTGGAAAGCTTAATGGGTCTCTAGAGCTCAAAAGAGCTTAATGGATGGTCTTAACTCATTCTTGAACTCAAAAAATCTATAAAGCTTGCACGTGTATGAATGAGGGACCCTTAAAATGTCCAGATCTACTAGATTGAGCTCCTAAAACAACCCTAGCTCACCAAGACCAAGCAAAAGGGACTAAAATGGCCAAAAACCAACCCAAAGTAGATCTATATAATGAATAGCCAAGATATAGACTTTATTCCTCTAAAATCTCGAAATGGAGATGCTAACATGGGATCTTTAGGCTCTTTTCCAGAGGTTGAGTCTTTCACCTTCTTCTTCTCTTGCACAAACCACCAAGAATCTTCTTTCAAGCTCCAAGCTTCACCCAAAGCACTATAGGGTTCCATGATCGTCATACGGGGTGGTGGTTGACTTAAAATGACTAGAAGGGGTGGTATAATGCTGCTTATATAGGGTTGGAACCCCGAAATTAGGGTTTTGCTCTAAAGGGAGTACGCCCCGTGTACCCCTTAGTACGCCCAACGTACTCACAAACCACCCGCGACCAGATGACCTTATACGTTGGGCATAACCTAGCTTACGCTGGGCGTACCCAGCCAAACACACGCCTGCATCCTTGCATGCAGGGGACTGATCTGCCAAATATTTCCATTAAGGGCCAAATCTGCCAAAAACTTCAAAATACCATAACTCCCTCATCCTAGGTCCGTTTCCGACGAACCTTATATCCACGTAAAGGTGGAGAGAATCCCTACGCTCCTAACAACACACCCAAACATTAAAACCTCTCGAACAAATCCCTAAATCCATAAAAAGATCGAGATACCCGATTACGATTATACCCTTGGCCTCCGAAGACACAACCGAACACTTGGATCACTTATATTATAACACACACATCCGAATTGGGCCAAATCCTTCCTTTCCCAAGGCCGTAAGCCCTATGACAACTGATGATTGGGCCGCAACCCTGAGCGACGAAGAAAATCCAAAACCGAGTGTTACAACTCTTTAACTCTAGCAAATACGTGACCTTAAAACTTACCGAACAAGAACCCGAAATTCATAAAGGACCGAACCAACAAACTATGATATACTCTTGGGCTCCGAGACACCATCAAACACTCGGATCACTTAAACTATAACACCCACATCCAAAAAGGGCCAAATCCTTTCTTCCCCAAGGCCCTAAGGCGTATGATAACTGATTATTGGGCCACAGCCCCAAATAATGAAGCAAATCCGAAACCGAGTGTTACAAGGAAGTTGAATGCGAAGCCAGTAAAATGCTAAACATGAACAGTAACCGTTGAACAAAACACAAACAGTCGAAATTGAGTTAAAACATACGAAAGACATACCTACTAATCGAAGGTAACAATAACAATCGAAAGTAAGATAAAACTTATGTTCGAGTCAGATTTAATTAAAATAAGGAACTGAACATGCTTCCATCATACCCATACCATTCAAAATCCTTAAGAATGATTTTCCATTTAAAGTTTTTCATAAAATGTCAGCTATTTGTTCTATTGTTTTGACAAAATGGACTTCTATGTTTCCATCTTCAACATGATCTTTGATAAAATGATATCGAAGAGCAATATGTTTTGTTTTCGAGTGTTGGAATGGATTGTGACAAATTCGAATTGCACTTTTAAAATCACAATACAAAGGTATTTTCTTCATGTTGATTGCATAGTCATGCAATTGGATTTGAATCCAAATTACTTGTAATGTGCATGAAACAACAGCTACATACTCTGCCTCAGCAGTCGAAATCGAAACACAGGTTTGCTTTTTCGATTGCCAACTCACAAGTTTCCCGTACGATAATTGCCACCCTCCAATTGTGCTTTTTCGATCCAATTGACATCCACCCAGGTGCGCATCAGAAAAAGCTTGGATAAAGAATCCTATCTTTGAAGGATACCATAATCCTAACGAAACTGTTCATTTGAGGCATCGAAATATATTCTTGACTGCATTAAGATGGGGTTCTCTTAGGTTTGATTGGTACCTAGCACAATTACATACATCAAACATTATATCAGGGCGACTTGAAGTTAAATAAAAAAGTGAACCAATCATGCTTTTATATGTCGTTAGATCCACAATAGGCTTATCTAACGAAGGACTTAAGCGCATGCCAACTGCCATAGGCACTTTGACTTTCGTTTTATTCGTCATGCCAAACCTTTCAAGCCAATTTCGAGTATATTTCTCTTGATTGATAAAAATTCCTTCCCTAATTTGACAAATATGCAAACCCAAAAGATTATTGACTATACCCATCATACTCATTTCGAATTGACTTCTCATAAGTTCCTCAAATTCCTTAGACAATGAAGGATCAGTCAAACCAAAGATAATGTCGTCGACATAAATTTGAACGAGCATCATATGATCCCGTACTTTCTTTCGAAATAAAGTAGGATCAACCGATCCTTGTTTAAATTAAGCGATTTTCAAAAAAAAATTCAGAGTTGCATACCAGGCACGAGGTGCTTGTTTCAACCCATAGACTGTTTTGTCTAATATATAACAGTGATCATGATACTTATCGTTAAAGAAACCCGGTGACTGTTCGACATACACCGTTTCTTCTAGAACACCATTAAGGAATCCACATTTGACATCCATCGGATAGACGTCAAAATCTTTATGAGTTGCATATGCAAGAAAAATTCATACCGCCTCGAGTCTTGCGACAGGGGAAAAGGTTTCCTCATAATCAATACCTTCTTGTTGAGAATAACCTTTTACGACTAGTCTTGCATTGTTTCGAATAATATTGCCTTCTTTTTCAGTTTTGTTCTTAAAAATCCATTTTAGACCGATTAACGAAACATCTTTCGGTTTAGGAATCAATCTCCAAACTTTGTTTCGTTCGAATTCAGCAAGTTTGGATTGCATTGCAATAACCCAATCAGAGTTTTCTAATGTAATCTTTACTGTTTTTGGTTCTAATTTCAAAATAAAAAAATTAAACATACATAATTTGAACATTCAACACCTTATTTCTGGCTCGAATCTGGGCTTGAGCCAAGACACCAAAATTTGGATCACCAAGGATTTATTCTTTTGGATGATCTCTTTTTCACTTGTCCATCGGTGGATATGCAGGATCAAAGTCTAAAGGTGCATCTTCAAAGATGTCATCAACTTCTGAACCTTCTCCTGCAATTGAAATTTTATCAGTTACATCATGAAAATCATTATTACTATTATCATGATTTGATCCACTTGGTTCCCTCTCGACCAATGGATTTGAGATGTGATGCTCCCTCTCGACATGAACATGGGTAGGCATACACTCCCCCTTGAAATGAGCTTGAGATGTCATATGTGTTGGATTAGGTGTCTAAGCCCATAACTATAATTGCCCTCATAACTAGCAACTAGACAAGATGATTTTTGGAGAGAGGTTGAATTTATTATTTGAATAATAAATTAAAATAAATGATTTATTAATGTATTATTAAAATAATATATTAATTAGAAATCGTATTATTTAATTAATATTTAATCACAAGTTAATTGGAATAGTTTCGGGATTAAAAGAATTAATTGAAAGTGCGGGGACTAAAGTGTAATTGTTCAATAGTTGAGCAAGAGGTTCCACAACCTTCCTAGAAGGTGGTGGACACTTTTACTAAGGATAATTAGGGTTTTTATATTATCCTAAGTTGATAATTAAGGAGGTGGATAATTACCAAATTGTATTAATAATATTTTATTCAAATAACGGTTATCCAGTGTATCTTATCTGCACAATAAATAGACCCATAGGGCTTGTGCTTTTCGGCCACTCTGAATCTAGAAGGATAACCAAAATTATAAGAATATCCTACTCCTCTCTCCTCTCTCACCCTCTTGCTTAGTTTGGGTGTGATTCATTAGAGGCGTGACACTTGTGATACTTGCTCTCAAGCTTCAAGAACTCTTGGATTCACATTGTTATTACTACATAACAATCAAAGGTATGTTTACTATCTTATATTATGATTTTCAAAAATAGTATATACCTCTTAGGGTTTTCCTTTTGATGTTCAATACTTGTATGTTCAATTATAGAAAACATAGATCAAAGCAATTAGGGTTGCATGCACACATAGGATTGTTTGTTATGCTCAAAACCCATCAATATGCTCCCCCTTAACATATGAATAACGTATTTTGATTTGAGACGTCGAATTCAAGTGCTCCCCCTCCACTTGATCATTAGTCGAAACATGTATTCTTTCTACATTTACATTTAAAATCGATGAAGAATGTGTTTCATTTTCTTCATTTGTGACTGTCGAATCATCAGAGCATTTTGATGTCTTAGGAACTTGATTATCATCAACATTGATCTCTGCATCAATGGCCCTATCAGGAATACTAAAAATTAATTCAAGATCAATATCATAAGTATGCCTTGGTTCAGATTCAACATTTGATTAACAATAATTGGTTTTTGAACGAAAGTTTGTTTAATTCTTTTGACGTAATGATTATCGAATATGAGGTTGAACGTTTCTTCAAGCTTCCTCGTTTGCTTGTTTACACCCTATAGAATACAGAATTTTGAGAATATCCCAAGAAAATCCCCTCATCAGCTTTCGATTGAAATTTGGAAAGATTAACCTTGAGATTCATAATGAAACATCTGCATCCAAAAACATGGAAAAATTTGACATTAGGTTTCCTTTTGTTTATAATTTCATAATATGTTATGTTAAAACGACGATGAATGAAAGATCGATTTTGTGTAAAGCAAGCAGTCGACACTGCTTTAGCCCAAAAGTATTGTGACAAATTCGCATAAGTAAGCATTGTTCTCGCCGCTTCACACTAGGAAAGATTCCTCCTTTCGACAACACCATTTTGTTGTGGTGTGTATGGAGACGAAAAATTATGAGATATGCCCAGTTCAGTCAAAACCTGATAGACCCATTTTGAACGATCGGTGGATGCGGAATAATAATATCTCGAGATTTAACGGATGTAAAAATATGTATGAAGAACATATGATGAGAAATTCCATAATCACTAGAAAAGAGATAAATAATAAAACATGAAGAACATTGTTGGGAGAGAAAAACTCTCCCTTGGTGGGAGAGATCCCACCACTTTCTCTCTCTCTCTAGAAAAGCTACATTGTGCACTCTTACAATTACATGACCAACTCTCTCTATATATAGGAGAGAGAAAAACACCAAAAATACAATAAAGGGAATAAATAAATAACCTAACTATCACTCATTATTTGTAGAGCATTTACATGCTCCAACATTCTCTCCCTAAATGCTTACAAATAATGAGGGATACAAATGAAGTGATGAAAGGCTAAAATACAGTAACCGACTAGCAAGTGTGGCAATAAAATGAAACATAATGAGAACTAAATGTCGAAATGTCTCTGAAACTCTATCAGAGAGACACCCTTTGTTCGAGCTCTAATCTCATCAATCTTATCAGCATAATATGCCTCGTCCTTAACTTTCTCCTTCTTCTCTTCTTTCTTCCTGAGCATGCAATCTTTAGCCAAATGATTCGACCTATTGTAGTAGTTACAGTCATAACCTGAGTCTCCTTTCAGCTTTAACTCCTTCTTCTTCTCATACGAACTCTTATCATTTTTCTTCTCCACTTTCGACTCATTTTCACACTTTTTCCAGTTGAAGAGACACTCTTGTTCTCATAATTGTTCTTAAACTTTCCATTGAAAGCCTTCTTGAAAAATTTCTTCACTTTTTTGTTCGAGTAGTATGCAAATTTCTTCATCATAAGAGTTGAATAGCAATCCCTCTTCGCTATACTTGATTTGCAAGAGAGTAACCATCAAAGCTTTCTTAAGTCTTAATCATCAAACTGATGTTTCTCCACTCCTTTTGTAAGCCCATAAAAAAAGTAAGATTTAACTCCAAGAACGAACGGGTCACTCTGTATCGAGAACACTTGAAAATTAGTTCATCCAATCGATCATAGTACGATTCGATTGATTCATTGTCTTTTTGCTTGAATTCTCCCAATTCTAGAAAGAACTGTTTTACATAACTCTTTTTCGTCTTCTCATTACCTTGATACATGTCCTTCAAGGTATCCCAAATCTACTTGGCTGTAGAACATCCACGAACATAGTTGTAAACTACTAGTGGAAGAGCACCACGTAATTCATGTAGACATTTCTTATCATTTGCCTTCATCTTGTTTCCTTGCATGATCATATCATCATTCGTAGCAGCAGTTCCAAGAGTAACAAGCCTCTCTAGATTAAATGGACCTTTATTGATAGATCAAATCAAATCTTTATTGATCTTATTAAGATAGTCTTCCATCATATCATCCCATTGCTCGTAGTACTCAGGAATCAGCATCAAAATCTTTGTTGACGATCCGAGCAAGTGAGAGAAATTCGACATTATGTTCAGATTAAAATTTGCCATTGTTGTACGGACTTAGAAGAAAGAGGGTTTTAGACTCAAAAAGAAATCTAAGAATGAAATCAATCAAAGATTGAACGTAAATCAACCGATCTAACACGCAGAGTGCATAATCAATTCAATACAATCAATTGACACCAGTTTCCTGATTCAATTTGCGGAAAATTTTGTATCGGAATGAACGATTAAAAAATGAAAAACACTAGAAAACGACAATCGATTGAGTGAATGCTGCTCTGATACTAATTGTAGTGTGTTAGATATTGATTAAGAACATGATTAAGACATTCAAAGCTGTAAATAAACACAAGATGTAAATAGTATATGTTTGGCTCGATTTAGTCTGAATGAGTACAAGAGTGAACAAGAGTACAAGAGAGAATTCAACTTGTGATCGAACATTACTCTACTCTATGCACCTAACCTATTCACAGGGTACATCAGACTCACAAAAAGTTACAAGGACTAAATATCAAAGTATCGAAATAACAATGCCTTGTAAAATAGATAGAGAGTCGAAGTCATACATCATTCGACACTCCAAACTAATCAAAAGGTGTTGTTGTCCACTCAACTCCAAGATCACTCATAAAATGGACCAAAAGTGCCAAAAACCCCATATGAAGAGATCTAAAGAACTAAAGAGCAAGATTAGAACTTTATGTTGGATTAAGTGTCTATGCCCATAATTATAATTGGAATGTGCTTGACCCGATAGTAGCCTGGTCCTTTTCGGTTGCCTTCACCAGTGCAATTTGATAGGATGGACTTTTGAGAATAAGGTTATTTGTGGTTTATTAATATATTATAAGTATAATATATTAATTGAGAAATCATATTATTTAATTAGTATTGATCAAGAATTAATTTGGAATTAATTTTGTGATCAAAAGAGACTAATTAAATATGTGGGGATTGATTATGTAAATCAATGATTCTTATAGTGTGGGCTAATGATCCATGGTTATTTAGGATGGGCTAAACCAATGAGATAGTTCATGGAGGTTTAACCCATGGAGCCTAAGTAATATGAAAGGTCATTAGGGTTTGCGAGGTGTAACCCTATCATTTGCTACACTATAAAAGGACCTCCCTAGAACCAAAATCGGTTACACCATCATTCTAGGAGAGTGATATAGTGTAACGCCCGCAGATTCGGGCTAGTAAATTTAGAGACAATGAGCATCAAAAATGACTTTTTTATGGAAGATTATTTAGAAGGATTAATCTTAACTAAGTTATAGTATATCTTACAAGGATTCCGTACATATAAAGAACGCCGAAATCCGAGTTATAACGAAGGAGTTATGACATGTCGAAGTTTCGCGACAGAACTGGCACGGCACCTAGAGATGTAAATAGTGAATTTACGATAGAGAGACTTTTAGCCTTAGCGATCTAAACGAAAGTCGTAGAATACATTAAACATATAGCGTGCATGAAAAGAACGCCCAAATCTGACTTCGTATGAGGAAGTTATGAATTTTCTAAGATTTGGCTTAGCAGTGCACGACCCGAAACTCAAATTTTAGTTCGAGCGGTTTTTGGCTTACGCGACCTAAATGAGAGTTGGAGATCTCATTAATAGGAACTCAACGATAAAAAGACAGACGAAAACGGAGTCTGTATGAAGAAGTTACGAATTTTACGCGGACATTTAACAGTGTAATCTTCTCATACTATTAAATTTAAAATAGGTCGAGAATTAGCCGATGGAGTCAAAAGGAAAGTTGTAGATCTTATCTTTACCTACGCGTGGATATAAAGAACGTAAAAAACGGAGTTCGTATGCGAAAGTTATGAATTTTTAAAGATTTGTTGTTTTACCTGCGTCCGGCGCCACGTGTCAGCACCAGACTTCGCCTTGGAGCCTACACAAGGCTCACGACGTGAGCACCCTTTCTCACGACGTGAATCGGCCCAGACAGTCTATAAATAGAGGCGTAAATCACCCCCAAAACTCACACCTTTCATACTCTTTCTCTCCCCTTACCCCCAAACCCTCTTCCCCCTTCCCTAGCACCTCCTAGGTGTTAGAGGCGAGACCCGGAGCGCCGGAAGGCTCCGAGAAGAAGAGCTTTCGGCTCGGAAGTTCTGCCCCTGCAGAGCCCGGCTCCTAGCCAAACCCCTGGTAAGTGAGATATGCCTACCCTACCTTAAGTATAGCTTATGTTTAAATATAGTAATGTTATTAGGACCTTATAATGAGTATTTGGGCTATTATTATGAGTTATATAAGTATCGTTATAATATCTTTTTAACCACTCGCGGTACGGGGAATCTGGTTTGGAGGGCCGCTTGGGTTGCTGGATTCAGAAGTGCTATATGCCAAAATGATCCTGCCCTCTGGTGTTTCATGTCTGGCCCCTGTCTGTACATAGTGGTTGGAAAATATTATTTAAACGCTTATATAATAATAATAATGTTAAGACTAATAATTAGTCACGGTAAATATTAGACTAAAATCTAGTGGTAATAATACTAGGTTTCGTTGAAGGAAATTATATTGTTAAGAAGCGAAGCGCTGTCCGAGTTTGCAATCGTCACTTTAACAAGTGAGTGCATAGTTACTTTCATCTTACACATAGATATGAAGTATTTTATATAAACTACGTGCTATGTGTGCATAATATCTGTATACTTGTTATCTATGCTGGATGAATGATTTTATACATGTTTTAACTGATTTAAACTGTATATGTATTTTATATCTACAAAATATGTTGGGTAAAACATTGGTAGATGAAATATGAGTTGGATAATGAGATGAGAGGTGGTATAGACCATGAGATAAGGGTGAGAGGTGAACAATGAGAGAAGCCTTTTACCCAAGTGTTGGCCCCGTCATTCAGCAGAGTATGGATGACAACCACGGACTATTCTAGACAGTCCAGTGGAACACTAGCAGGCTCGCAACCTGTAGGTGTTGTGAACGATGTGTTCACCCGGTGTACTCTAAACCCTGGCGATCATGCAGACTTGGTGCCTAAACCTTGGCGATCATGCAGACTTGGTGCCTAAACCCTGGCGACCATGCGGACTTGGTGCCTAAACCTTGGCGATCATGCAAACTTGGTGCCTAAACCCTGGCGACCATGCAGACTTGGTGCCTAAACCCTGGCGACTATGCAGACTTAGTGCCCGTTGTGTAAACCGTGGCAACGATGGACTTCGTGTCAATTCCTTAGGAATAAATGAATGAGGAATAGATGATTCGTAGGATAGAATAAAGAAGATAATGGAGATGGGTAATTGGGTTGATTGATTAATTGTTTGAATATAATAATTATATTATTGTGGGTTGAAAACCCTATGTACTCACCAGGTTTCCCAACCTGACCCACTCAAGCTTATTTGTATCACAAGTGTCGATATGAAGCTACTTAAAACTGAGAGATTTAAAAGATATGTAGATCACTAGTGTAAATGAATGTAAGTTCCGTTTATGCTTATGTTTCTGTATTGACGATGACATCCCAACGTTTTAAAAATGAATAAAATACATTTCTTCGGAAATGATTTGATAACGTATTTATCATGTTTTTCTGGGAACAAATTCCGCAACAATTTTATTAAAAGAAGTACTCTGATTTTTATAAAGCATAAACAAAAAAAAAATCGGTCTTTTCTGGCCGTGAAAATGGGGATGTCACAGTTAGTATCAGAGCATTAGTTTAAGTGAACTACGAATAAGGTTATATTTCTAGACTTAAACTTAGAATGCTAATAGATGATCGTGAGGAGTGTGTCTAATAAAATTTAGGTAATACACCTGAATTGACACAAGCACTAGCTTATTTAGGGAAAATGCCTAACATGCTTTATGTGCTAAATGATTTATGATATGCATTATATGATCAGATCTATGGTCTGTTGCCGACCGGATCTGGAAACTTTATGTGCTCAGATTTCTAAACGTTTAATTCCGGTATTAGAACTGGCATATAACTTTTCGGAGTAATAGATAGATTTACACGTAGATCGTAAATAAAATCTTTCCTATCTTAATTCTAGTCACTACACACCGAACGTCCGACTTGGTGTATAGATCGACATGGTGAGCACTCGAAGCGGATTTGGAAGCGGTAACCCGTAGCCCGAGCCACAAGAAATTGAGAGTGTGCCAGAGGTAGTAGTTGTACCCGATCCAATCACAATGGCAGGAGTAAAAGCAATGATGCAGATGATGTTGGGTCGTCAGATGGAAGAGACTAGACGATTACTTCAACAAAGTAAGGACGAACTTACTGCGCCAGTACGCCAAGCACCTACTATTGAGGCAACCATCTGGGTTGCTAAGACTGTTGAAGAAATAATCAACGACAAGACTGCCAACAAGATTGAAGTTGGCAAGAAGAGGAAGTTTGAAGGGCCTTCAAGGTCCAACAAGAACAACATGTTCTCAAAACCTGGCAAAGGAGGAAGTAAAGAAAAATGGTGTGAGCAGTGCAAAAATAAACACTTTGGAAAGGAGGTGACTTGCTACAAATGTGGAAGGAATGGGCATTACGCCAAAGAGTGTACATTTAGTGAGAAGTTGTGTTACGGATGTTGGGGAGAAGGGCATTTATCTAGGGACTGCCCGAAGAAATATGAAGCAGCAAAAGCGGATGCACCTCCGAAGCCAAGAAGCATCCTTGACGAAGCACTAACAATACAAGGAATCAGGAGTGAGGACAGATATCCGAAGAACAAGTAGTTATGTAGATAGTACCACGTGGTGTAGCCTATTAGATGCATAGTATAGGGTGAACTTGAACGCTTATGTAATCGTTTCAAGAAATAATATACACCCCGATTTTGTTATCTGATGTGTTGAATGATTATGTGAAATTCTTGAATGGTGACTTGGAAAACTGTGAGACAATACTTGGGACGAGTATGAGTAGGTGTGAATGGTAGTAGAGGCCTATACTACCGGAAGCACAGGACTCGCACTTGGATCAGGAAAGGTCACAAGGTTACCAAGAAGCTAGTAATTGATACCATTTTATTCAAGTATGTCGTTACCATCGTTTCGGTAATGACTAAGAAGATGATTATTATTCCGATCCTAGTGGTCATATCATGTTGAGTCCGACTAAGATGAGTATGTTACATGGTTCAGAGAACCAAGATCGATGTAGCATCTGACTTAAGTCAGAAGATTGAAGTGAAAGATAATCAAAGCGGTCAAAAGAAGTATCGCGCTCGTTGTTAAAGAAGTTGGTAGCTTGAAATGCTGCATTTTGAAATGTGATTATATCACATTAGAACATGAAGGAAGGTATAGTTTGTATCGGAATTTGACTCTAAGAGATCTGAGTCTAAGCGTTGCGACACACGATGAGAGGTCATTGGAACGTGATCCATCGGTCCATTGTGGAAATCAAAATAACTTATCTTAAGGTTGTTAAGAAGAAGAAGGAGTATCCAATAAGGAATCGAGATTGTGATTCGAAGGTCGTCATTGGAATACTAACGTGAGATAGAGAGTGGGTGCATGATCAAGTATTGCTTGCAGTCAATAAGTCTAAGAGATAGATACTGATTCGAAGGAATATAGAAGTTACGATTATTACCTAGGATGAATATATAACGTATGGAGTCATTATACAAGCCCTGTTTTGTTGATGATTCGGGGACGTAATCATCCTAAGGGGAGATAATTGTAACGCCCGCAGATTCGGGCTAGTCAATTTAGAGACAATGAGCGTCAAAAATGACTTTTTGATGGAAGATTATTTAGAAGGATTAATCTTAACCAAGTTATAGTATATGTAACAAGGATTCCGTACATATAAAGAACGCCGAAATCCGAGTTATAACGAAGGAGTTATGATCTGTCGAAGTTTCGCGACAGAACCGGCACGGCACCGGGGACGTAAATAGTGAATTTACGATAGAGAGACTTTTAGCCTTAGCCATCTAAACAAAAGTCGTAGAATACATTAAACCGATAGCGTGCATGAAAAGAACGCCCAAATCTGACTTCGTATGAGGAAGTTATGAATTTTCTAAGATTTGGCTTAGCAGTGCATGCCCCGAAACTCGAATTTTAGTTCGAGCGGTTTTTGGCTAACGCGACCTAAATGAGAGTTGAAGATCTCATCAATAGGAACTCAACGATAAAAATACAGACGAAAACAGAGTCTGTATGAAGAAGTTACGAATTTTACGCGGACATTTAACAGTGTAATCTTCTCAAACTATTAAATTTAAAATCGGTCGAGAATTAGTCGATGGAGCCAAAAGGAAAGTTGTAGATCTTATCTTTACCTACGCGTGGATATAAAGAACGTAAAAAACGGAGTTCGTATGCGAAAGTTATGAATTTTTAAAGATTTGTTGTTTTACCTGCGTCCGGCGCCACGTGTCAGCATCAGACTTCGCCTTGGAGCCTACGCAAGGCTCACGACGTGAGCACCCTTTCTCACGACGTGAATCGGCCCAGACAGCCTATAAATAGAGGCGTAAATCACCTCCAAAACTCACACCTTTCATACTCTTTCTCTCCCATTATCCCCAAACCCTCTTCCCCCTTCCCTAGCACCTCCTAGGTGTTAGAGGCGAGTCCCGGAGCGCCGGAAGGCTCCGAGAAGAAGAGCTTTCGGCTCGGAAGTTCTGCCCCTGCAGAGCCCGGCTCCTATCCAAACCCCTGGTAAGTGAGATATGCCTACCCTACCTTAAGTATAACTTATGTTTAAATATAGTAATATTATTAGGACCTTATAATGAGTATTTGGGCTATTATTATGAGTTATATAAGTATCGTTATAATATCTTTTTAACCACTCGTGATACGGGGAATCTGGTTTGGAGGGCCGCTTGGGTTGCTGGATTCAGAAGTGCTATATGCCAAAATGATCATGCCCTCCGGTGTTTCATGTCTGGCCCATGTCTGTACATAGTGGTTGGAAAATATTATTTAAACGCTTATGTAATAATAATAATGCTAAGACTAATAATTAGTCACGGTAAATATTAGACTAAAATCTAGTGGTAATAATACTAGGTTTCGTCGAAAGAAATATATTGTTAAGAAGCGAAGCGCTGTCCGAGTTTGGAATCGTCACTTTAACAAGTGAGTGCATACTTACTTTCATCTTACACATAGATATGAAGTATTTTATATAAACTACGCGTTATGTGTGCATAATATCTGTATACTTGTTATCTATGCTGGATGAATGATTTTATACATGTTTTAACTGATTTAAACTGTATATGTGTTTTATATCTACAAAATATGTTGGGTAAAACATTGGTAGGTGAAATATGAGTTGGATAATGAGATGAGAGGTGGTATAGACCATGAGATAAGGGTGAGAGGTGAACAATGAGAGAAGCCTTTTACCCAAGTGTTGGACCCGTCATTCAGCAGAGTATGGATGACAACCACGGACTATTCTAGACAGTCCAGTGGAACACTAGCAGGCTCGCAACCTGTAGGTGTTGTGAACGATGTGTTCACCCGGTGTACTCTAAACCCTGGCGATCATGCAGACTTGGTGCCTAAACCTTGGCGATCATGCAGACTTGGTGCCTAAACCCTGGCGACCATGCAGACTTGGTGCCTAAACCTTGGCGATCATGCAGAGACTTGGTGTCTAAACCCTGGCGACCATGCAAACTTGGTGCCTAAACCGTGGCGACTATGCGGACTTAGTGTGTGACAACCCGGAAATTTTTTTTGCTTTTAAAGCTTAGTCAATCAACTCAACTGAGTGTCAGATTCATTGGTAATGAGTTCTAACCTGTTTAAAGCTCATTCTAAGGAGTTTTAAGCCTACTACACTTAAGGAATGAGTGTTAGAATGTACCTGCTAGAGACACTGTGCAAAGAATCAAGCCTTAACCTCTTCAAAAAGAGTTCACGGCCACAACACTTGAGTTTACGGCCGTAAACTCAAGGTGGGCCGTAAAATCCCCCTTTTAGACTCATATCCTTCATATTCTTCATTATTCTCATTTCCAAGTCAAGAAAGTCCCATTCTCTCTCAAGTATCATCCAACTTTTCATCTTAGATCTTCAAAAGTGTAAGTGTTCTTTCTCTAGTTTGTTGTTAATCCTTCTTAACTAGCTTCATCCTCATGATTCATCCATGGAAATCATGTTTTCTTAGATCTTCAAGAACACACACTAGTGTTCTTGGACCTTAATCACCATTTGAAGCCTCCATATCGTAAGTATTCCTTCATTATACTTCATATCTACTAGGAAGCCTTGAATCACACCCTTGAAACATACATTTTCCCAAAAACATCTTGAGTTTACGGCCCAATATCTTCCTTGGCCGTAAACTCAATGTTATAGCATGTATGGACCATAAACCCTCCTAGATGTAAAGCTTGTGACCTAGAACCATTCATTGATGAGTATAAGACCTTAAACCACACTCACTTCATAATATCCATGAGTTTACGGCCGTAAGCTCCTTGCTTGGCCGTAAACTCATCAAAATCCTTCCTTATGATGGTCTTTATCATCCTTGTGTAGAGCAAAAGTCCCTCAAGTTTCCCTAGCATTCAAACCCACACTTATGCATGTTTGACCATGAGTTTACGGCCATAAACTCCCTTTAGCTGTAAACCCATGGTAGTAAACTCATGATAGTACCATTCCACTCTCCTTTGATGAATCACATGTGATTCCTGATGGGTTTTCAGCATTCTAACACTCCTATGGTGTACATGCAACCCTAGAAACCTTGGATCTATGTTTGACTAAGATACATGCAAATAATTATTTTTCCAAGGTTCTTATCCTAACTAGCATGGCATGGGGTACTTGAATCAAATAAAACTAGTAGAATTACTTACCTTGTAGTAGTTGTTGATTGCTTGGAGTTTGAGAGCCTAGCACCAATAATGTGGATGCCTCAAATGGAAGTCACAAATCACCACAAACTTGGAAACTTGAGAGAATAGTCACAAACTTCTTGAAATCGGCCCTCTTAGTTTACACACATCAACTAGTGTAATTTCAAGAACCAAAGCCTCCTTTATATAGTGTGGTGGATTAGGGTTACATCCATGTAAACCCTAATACCCATGTCTTTTCATTTCCATGAGATCCATGGGTTAAAGCTCCATGAAGTATCCATGGACTTTCCATGCAAGCCTAGCCCATTCCAAATAAGCATTAGCCCACACTATATAACTACAAGAGCCCATATTTAATTAGTCATACTTTTGATCTCTAAATTAATTCTAAATTAATTATAGATCAACACTAATTAAATAATATGATTTTATATTAATATATTAGAACTTATAATATATTAATAAATCATAACTTATACTATTCTCAAAAGATTATCCGTAAATTGTTCGGGTGAAGTGCAACCCAAATGGACCATGCCGGGTCGGGTCAAGTACATACCAAATATAGTTATGGACTTAGACACTATCTCCAACAGTCTCCCACTTGGATAAGTCTAATAACTATAGTTGCAAGTATGACTTCAGGAACCGATCAGCAATCATAGCTCTTAAAACTCTGTTGAACTATGAAGCGCCATTTTAGATAAGTGATCATATAATCCTCTGTTCTAGATATCAGCCGGACAAATACATGGAACATGGTCTTGCTTATTGTCCAGTATTTGTTTCCCGATTTCTGATTTGTTTGACATAGAACTTAACTGAGCACATCAATTTAGTTCTGACCGGGCCCGATACATAGGTCAAAACAAAATCATCGAGGGGCCCAGATATCGCTTCTAATCCTAGAAGGAACAGATAAACTTCAACTCATATGTTTGATCTACTACTTGTTGAACTACACACAAAGGCACGGTTTATAACATCGAGTTACCAATGCGTTTTCGTGCAATCAATGCATAACCAACTCATAGGCAACAAATCATATCTCTAGGTTTGAAGACTTATATGATATTACCGTCTCACGATCACTCGAGATAAATTCCATGAAGTGATACAAGTGAGCGTGGGTTGAATCCAATACTCAGAACTTATGAGCACTCATGAGTGTTGTAGCCCCGCTTTGTCTAACATCTTAGACCTCTACAAGCCAACCCATGACAGTCTTGATTCATATCTACTTCCAACATATGACCGACTGTGGAGAGTTTGAATAATATGATATAAACCATAACATAATTCATCTGGAAGTCAAAACATGCAAAAAGAAATAATAGTAAACGATTGACAAGAGATAGCAACACTTTACTCATAAATAGCAGCTTTTATTTATCATCAAATGTCAATTACATTTTACAAATTTCAAGATTATTTAACTACTAAAACGAATATCATCCTTCAGCCCTATGCTCCGAGCATGCTGGAGATGCTTAGCCCGAGTCAGTCCCTTCGTGAGGGGATCTGTTGGGTTCTCATCCGATGATACCCTCTTTGCCACGAGGATTCCTTCTTCTATTCGATGTCTGATGAAGTGATATTTTCTGTCAATGTGTCTGGATCTCCCATGATCTCTTGGTTCCTTAGCTAAGGCAACCGCACTATTGCTGTCACAGAAAATCTCCATTGGCTCTTTTATAGTTGGTACAACTCCAAGGTCTCCGATGAAGTTCGTTAGCCATATGGCCTCCTTTGCTGCCTCGCTTGCTGCTATATACTCTGATTCACAAGTGGAATCAGCCACTGTCTCCTGCTTGGAACTTTTCCAAGTAATTGCCCCTCCGTTTAGAGTAAAGACCTAGCCCGACTGAGAGCGGAAATTATCCCTGTCAGTCTGAAAGCTAGCATCACTGTACCCTACAACTCTCAAGTCCTCACTGCCACCGAGGGTAAGGACCCAGTCCTTAGTCCTCCGTAGGTACTTGAGGATATTCTTTACCGTAGTCCAGTGTGCCTTGCCAGGGTTCCCCTGATACCTGCTAACCATGCTCAAAGCAAAGGCTACATTAGGTCGAGTACACGTCATAGCATACATGATCGATCCTACAGCTGAAGCATAAGGTATTCGACTCATTTATGCTATCTCAGCCTCAGTACTAGGGCTTTGTGTCTTACTCAATCTGGCGTTACTCTGGATGGGTAACTCTCCTTTCTTGGAGTTATGCATGTTGAACCTTTTCAACACTTTGTCCACATAGGTGCTTTGACTAAGTCCAATTAGTCTTTTACTCCTGTTTCTCAAAATCCTTATCCCTAGGATATAGGCAGCTTCTCCAAGGTCCTTCATAGCGAAACACTTCGCAAGCCAGGACTTTACTTCCTGCAGGGTTGGGATGTCATTTCCTATGAGTAGTATGTCATCCACATACAGTACCAAAAAGCTGACTATACTCCCACTAGCCTTGATATAGACACAAGATTCATCTTCACTCCTTGAAAAGCCAAATTCTTTGATTTTCTCATCAAAGCAAAGATTCCATCTGCAAGGTGCCTGTTTTAATCCATAAATGGATTTCTCGAGCTTACACACTCTACTAGGGTACTCTGTACTGACAAAACCCTCTGGCTGAACATGTAAACATCTTCAGCCAACTTTCCATTAAGGAAAGCGGTTTTGACATCCATTTGCCATATTTCATAATCATGAAATGCAGCAATGGCTAACAGAACCCTAATAGACTTAATCTTGGCCACTGGTGAAAAGGTCTCATCATAATCAACTCCCGGAGTTTGAGAATAACCCTTTGCAACCAGTCGTGCCTTATAAGTGTGTACATTACCATCCATGTCGGTCTTCTTCTTGAAGATCCATTTGCACCCAACTATCTTACGATCAGGTACATTGTCAACCAAGTTCCAAACTTGATTGTCATACATGGACTGTATCTCGCTATCCATAGCCTCTTTCCATTTAGCAGCCTCAGGGCCTGCCATGGCTTCCGTGTAGCTGTTAGGCTCATCCAGATTTACTAGTGTGTTATCACTGATAAGTGTCTCACCTTCTGCAGTAATATGAAAACCATAATAATGCTCAGGTGCATTCCTAACTCTGGTGGAACGCCTCAGAGGTATAGATTCTTCAGTCGGCTCAACAGGAGTTTCCTCCTCAGGTTGAGGGCTAGGGTTTGAGGTTCCTTCACCACTTGAATCTTGAATTTCCTCAAGGTCAATTTGCCTCCCACTATCTCCTTGGCTCATGAATTCTCTCTCTCGAAAGAATCCTCTTCTTGCTACAAAGACCACATTATCACTGGGTCTGTAGAAGATGTAACCAAAGGATTTCTGTGGGTAGCCGATGAAAATACACCTTTCGCTTCGGGGTTCGAGCTTATCGTGAGTCTCGCGTCTCACGGAAGCCTCGCAACCCCAAATCTTGATGTGGTCTAGATTGGGAACTTTTCCAGTGCACACCTCGTGAGGTGTTTTCGCAACCTTCTTTGTAGGGACTAGATTAAGGATATGGGCTGCAGTCTCTAAGGCATACCCCCAAAATGAGATTGGTAGCGAAGCTCGACTCATCATGGAACGAACCATGTCCAACAAGGTCCGATTGCGCCTCTCAGCTACACCATTCAACTGTGGTGTCCTAGGAGGTGTCAATTGTGAGACAATCCCACATTCCTTAAGATAGTCAAGGAACTCAGTACTAAGATACTCACCACAACGATCGGATCGAAGCATCTTTATGTTCCTGCCCAACTGATTCTCCACTTCTTGCTTAAACTCTTTGAATTTCTCAAAGGTTTCTGACTTATGCTTGATTAGGTAGACATATATGTTGGATTAATGTCTAAGTCCATAACTATATTTGGTATGTACTTGACCCGACCCGGCATGGTCCATTTGGGTTGTACTTCACCGGCACAATTTATATGAATAGTCTTTTGAGAATAGTATATTTATGATTTATATTAATATATTATAAGTTCTAATATATTAATATGGAATCATATTATTTAATTAGTATTGATCAAGAATTAATTTAGAATTAATTTTAGTGATCAAAAAGAACTAATTAAATATGGACTCTTATATATATGGAATGGGCCAAGTTCATTTAGGTTGGGCTAAGCTTTCATGGATGGTCCATGGAGCTTTTAACCCATGGATCCTATGTAAATGAAAGGTCATGGGTATTAGGGTTTACATGGATGTAACCCTAATCCTCCATAATATATAAAGGGGTCATTGGCTCACAAAATTGGAACAAGTGTGTGAAAATAAGAGTGGTCTGATTTTAGTGTGCATACATATTCTCTCAAGTTCTTCCAAGGTGTTTTGGTGATTTGTGATTCCATTTGAGGCTTCCACACTATTGGGGCTAAGCTCTTAAAGCTTGAAGACATCAAGCTACATCAAAGGTATGTCATCTAACTAGAACTTTGTAGTATAGGTGCTTCATAATATGCTAGTTAGGATGAAACCTTGGAATAGTTAATATTTGCATGTATAATAGAGAAAACATAGATCCAAGGTTTATAGGGTTGCATGTACACCATAGGAGTGTTAGAATACTCAAAACCCAACAGTGGTATCAAAGCCTGGTTGTTTTCTGTTATATGGATGCAAATGTTTTATTTTCAAGTTGAAAAAAAAGGAAAAAAAAAACATGACGTTTGTCAAATTTTAAGATAATTACTTGTTTTGTGAAAAACGAATTATTGGTAAAATTTGAATCATTTGTTATATGAGTTGAATTAGGTCAAATTTAGTAAAAGATAAAATGATATGATTATTTTATTAGTTTTAAAAGTTTGATCTAAATGTTTTAAGGAGTTACATATTTTGTCATAAAATTTTGGAGCTCAAAAGTTTTTTTTAAAGTTGTGATCTTAAGGGTTTTTGAAACTTCCATAAGTTATGGATATGAAAGTTTTTTTAAAAAAAAAAATTTGATTCAAAGTTTTTATGGAGTTACAAAATTTGGAGTTAATGTTTTAAAGAATTCCATAACTTGTTCTTAAGTTATGGAACATGGAAAGTTTCATCATAAAACACCATTAATTCCATAAGTTATGGAATCCAAAGATTTTCAAGAATTACAAAACTTGTCCTCAAGTTTTGGAATTTGAGAAAAGTTTTTTATGAAAAAAAGAATTGAATTCTAAAACTCTTGGGTTCATAACTTAAGCAATTAATTAAATGGTTTTAATTTTGAGTTTAATAATTGGAATTATGATGTTTTATTGAATAGTTCAAATTAACTCTTATGGACTTTATTAATAGTTAATTAAAGCGTTTAATTAAAAGAGTATTATTAATCCATAAATATATGGTTTGAGTTTAATTAAATAAAAAGTCTAGTTTAATTAATAGATTAAACCACCAAGTATTTTAAATGTCTAAAATACACCCTTATACTATTATAATATTAAAAGTTTAATATATTATATGTATAAGAGCAAGTCGTCTTACCATTAGTAGGCCTCATTCACGAAGCCGGTCTATAAGGGGGTATAAGGTTACTGCCTATAAAATGGCAGTTTAATGGGTGTCCACTCTCACTCACCGCTTCCTTGACCGGTGGAGGGTCGCTAGCCGAACAGGTAGGACAAGGACTATAATTCTCCCTTCATTATAAGTATAATGATAAATACTAAGTAACTAAACACTTATAAATTCCCAATCTTAGTTACTTAGGAAAATGTGAATAAGGTGCTAATCCATGAAATTACACTTTGCACTTTGTTTAAGCTGTTAGTGGAGCGTGTGTGGTTAACCGGCACACTAACCTGGACTTAACAAGGTAGGCAAAGGGTAACTTAATGTTTATCATAGTATCGTTGGAGCGTGTGTGGTTAACCGGCACATCGATTGAGGGGTAAATATTAAGGGTACCAAGTATATTTGCATGGTTACTTCACACCTTGTTTTGTGATCCTCGGCATCCCAGTCACAAAACCTGAAGGGCACACTCGAGACTGAAACATGCCATTGAAAAGTTCAATGAATCTCAAAAGAATCTAGGAGTTTCAAAACCAATTAAAATCTAATAATACATTTCGTTTATCTTGGTGGAAATTGGTGAATCGTCATTCACCTACCTTCAAATATTTTATAGCTTGGATTACGGCATCCCTCTTCCAAGTTATAAAATAGTTTGTTGGGTCCTAGCCTTAATATATCATATTGGGTGTTATATTAAGGACTTAAATCAACTTTACATGAATTTCTCCCATTGTTGATGTCTGGTTTAGACAACAATGATCTTCCCAAACCAAGCTTTCCTAATGAATATGACTTCCCGAGTTTGGCTCATGGAAGTCATACTTCACTTCCTCCACCTCCTCCAATTATTCTCCCTAACCCACAAGTTCAAGGTCACTCAAGCCCTAATGGCAAGCAAGGTCTATGTGTGATCACATCTTAGAGATGAAGTCACATATTGACAAGCCGGGAGAGTTGGGTGTCAAAGTCTTGAGAAAGTTGGATGTTCAATCACTTTCTAAGTCACATAGTGAGTTCCTTTGGGACTACTATGAAACAGACTATGACATGAACCTTAATGATCATATCTATTTGCTTGGTGCTGCTGAATCAGCAATGATTTGGAACGATAGTAAAGCAAATTTGATTAGAAGATCAACTTCCCAAAAACTTTATGGACAGTGACAATGGTGACACTGGAAATCCAGAAAAAGCATTCTCTTCCCAATGGAAAGGGATTGGCCATAGTCAACCCGGTTGACCAAATGGTAAAGAGAAAGGCTAAGTCTGAGATAATCCCATTACCAAAGGGTCCATATGTTTATTTTGCCAAAGGAAGGGGCGTTGATTGCAAAGCTGCCAAATTTACCTAAGGATGTTAAAGTCAATAAGTTTGACTCTACATCAGGTAGAGCCCATTATCTAACTCTGTTAAGTTCTATTCTTAGATCCTCATTACATGATGTGACTGGGTTACATGTTGATGTTTTAAGAATCAAAGAATAGAGAGAAATCTTAAAGGAAGTATATGCTGATTCTGATTGCGAAGGTGGATTTCGATCGCATCAAAATTTTGAGCAGTTGCTTAAGAAGTTATGATATATTGCGAAGGAATAGATAACAACAATTTTCCATGTGGATTGTAAGGATAAGTTTTTCCGCAAAGTTTTAAAATAAAAGAAAATTGTTTAATTTTATTTATTTGAAGTATCCTTACAATGGCATTTGTGGAAAATTGTTGCTTATATGATTCCACTGACAGCAATATTGGAAAATGGATTTTGATTCTTTCATTTGTGGTAGTGTCTAAATTTACCAAATCAGGAAAGTTCCTCATCACCCAAGTTTCAATTGGACCGAAACTTGGAATCATGCAAGTTGAATAGTATGATGAATGAGAACTTTCAAGCATTGGAAAATCAAGACTAATTACTTGTTCACATGGATGTGTGAGTCAAGTGAAGGACTAAAGGGATCGAGTACACATTCTTGTGCACTGGTCATGTCCACCACAAAGCTCGTTAAGACTATTTTATTTACTAAAGTTTAGTAAATATGGTTATACTTACAAGTTTAAGTATAATTCTAAAACATTGGAAAAGTCTCAATGTATGGCAGAACGAATGGGAAGAATCAAATTAGGCAGAAAGATAAAAGTTTCTCAAATCTGAAAAGATGGGAGAGTACTTTAGTATCATGTTTGTGATAATCTTAATGATTTAGAAATCATATCACAATTAGTCCTCTAAAGGTCATCTTAGTGCATTCTTATGACTAAGAAGAGGAGTCATAAATTGTTGAAATGGTTAGATCAAGAAGATGAGTCATACTTCGTTCCAAAACAATTCTTAGAGTCATACTCCAAGATTGTAACTTGAGTGACATATCTTAAAGAAAGGTTTAAAACACTTGTCAAATGTAAGAGTAAAAGTTTCCTACTCTTGTACATTTGAAATTGGTAAGTTGTGATGTTTTGGATAAAACAAAGACCAACTAATGCCAATTGTGTGAAGTGTTTGTCTTGATAAAGAATCCGCACTATCTCTTGAATATTTGGCAAGATAGTCTTATATGTCAAGAGGATAGTGGGAGTCTTAAAGATCCTAAAAAGAATTTCAAGAACTAATCAAGAATAAAACCTGAGGTTCTTCACTAGCACACGACTTGAGGTTTATAACCTATCGTGTTGACATATTCTGTGCCCATTCCAGTTAAAGTTGGCTTTGCATAGGAGTTTTGAAAGTTCTCAATTGGTTGCATAACAACTTGGAAGCAATGGTAGGCCCTGTACTGCCAGGTGGCAAGAAGTTAAGATTGCATAAGTTCAGTCCATATGAGTTTGGATTTGTCATTATCCTTGTCTTGTGACTATGGTTTTGACGATTCACATGGATAAGAACACATACACCATAAAATATAAGTGTCATAAGGTTTCTCTCCGATTCATGAAAATGATGGTGAGGAAACACTTCCACCAAGTAGATTTGAAGCAGATGGCAAAAGGTCTAAACAATTGAGACTATGATTACGACATCCCTTTTCATAGTTCTGAAATTGTTTAGACACACATGCATGCTATCTAAGGAAAGATGTATGATTTTGATAAAGTTTTATCAAAGCATCTCGTATCAGAAATCTGAACTTTGGTAAGAAAGTCAATAAAGTATTGATTTTTAGAAGTCCAGCTGATTTCTGAGTACATGTCAAAGCTAGTGGGAGCATAAGTGTTATGCTAATAATCATCATGTTAGTGGGAGCATGATAATTATTGTTAGTGTTGCAAGTTAGCAATGTTAATTATAGAAAACAAAAGTTTCAATTCGTGAGGCTGCAGGGATTGAAAAAGTTGTTTTGCTATAATTAAGGGAGAGGATATACTTCATTTCAGTTCTAAAGGCTTAGATTGAGACCTTAATCATCTTTAGTCAAGAATATATATATGAATTTCATGTTGGATTGGTTCAACTTAAGGAAATTCTATATATTGCGTTCTCAAAATTCGATTATGATTACGGCATCCCTCTTCATAGTCAAATTTTGAAAACATGGAAAATAAAAATATTGTAGCAAAAGACTGGTCTAGAATCATGTCTTTATGTGAGACATCATGAATCGTGTACCATTTGCTTTGGGTACAGGATCGATTGCATGTGCTATAATATTTGTCATTTCTAAATTTTTCCAAATGCCCAGAGGCATTAAGAAGGGAAAAGGTCTAGAGTTGGATATGACTAAAATGATTAAGCAATTGTCGAGGACAATCTGAGGTTTACCAAAGATTGGTTGCTGAGGGACAGTTGGAAGTATAGTGCTAATTTTGGAAGGACCATATCGACATATTCTGAAAAGAGGCATCTCTTATTCAGAAGTGATAGTCAAAATGAGAATATGGAGTTGTCTCCATAGGTGGAAGTTATCTGTGTAAGATTAGAAAACTTAATGCAAGAAGCATGTCCAAAGCAATGTACTTTGAATATGAGACTTAGTTTCCATCGAGTTGATCTCCATTGGAATACCTTATAATGACTGTTGACAAGTCTTTGTGACTTTGTACATATTCATTACAGGAGGGTCAGTGCATATAAGTTTAAAATCTAAACAGATTTCGATAAATGATAGGAATTTGAAATTCTAACATTTTTCGATAAGGATTTGGGAGTGTGAAATTAGAATCATTGAAATTATGTTCAATTGGTTTATTTCACAAAGTAAGGATCATAGACAAACATAGAGTGCATACTTGGTGTATGGCAAAGCTATTGTTTAAGAAAAACATAGTGTACATGCTTGGAGCATGGGACAACTAGTGTTTTTAATTCAAGTATAAAGTTGATAAAACTGAAACAATGAATAATGAGTAATCAGTATGGTGATAAATAAAAGTGTTTATTTATATTCATAGGGTTTGATACCATATTTGATTAATTTATTCTTGTGTTTCACTTTGCATGTTTTGACTTCCAGAATAACTAAGTCGCTCTTCCTGAATGATTAAGTTATTCAAACCATCCACAGTCGGTCATATGTTGGAAGTAGATATGAATCAAGACTGTCATGGGTTGGTTTGTAGAGGTCCAAGTTGGTGGACAAAGTGGTGCTACAACACTCATGAGTGCTCATAAGTTCTGAGTATTGGATTCAACCCACGCTCATTTGAATCACTTCATGGATTTTATCACGAGTGATCATGAGACGATAATATCTTATAATCTTAAAACCTAGAGATATGAGTTGTTACTATGAGTTAGTTATACATTGATTGCACGAAAACGCATTGGTAACTCGATGTTATAAAACGTGCCTTTGTGTATGATTCAACAAGTAGTAGAACAAGCCATATGAGTCGAAGTTTATCCATTCCTTTTACCTTCGGGATAAAAGCGATATCTGTGGGCACCTCGATGATTTAGCGATGACACATGTGAGTGCTTGGCCAAGCCAGGACTGATTTGATTTGTTCGATCAGTCAGTCATTATAAATCGGAAATCGGGAAATAACAAATGGACATAGAGAATGATTGATAATCCATGTCTCACTCCATATGATATCTAGAATGGAGGAATATATGATCCCTTATCTAATGGACAAGTCATTGACAAGGTCAGAGTTCGACAGCGGCTTTAAGAGCTACGATTGCCAGTTAGGTTTTGAAGTCATACTCAATAATAGTTTTAGACTTATCCAAGTGGGAGACTGTTGGATTAATGTCTAAGTCCATAACTATATTTGGTATGTACTTGACCCGACCCGGCATGGTCCATTTGGGTTGCATTTCACCGGCACAATTTATATGAATAGTCTTTTGAGAATAGTATATTTATGATTTATATTAATATATTATAAGTTCTAATATATTAATATGGAATCATATTATTTAATTAGTATTGATCAATAATTAATTTAGAATTAATTAAGTGATCAAAAAGAACTAATTAAATATGGACTCTTATATATATGGAATGGGCCAAGTTCATTTAGGTTGGGCTAAGCTTTCATGGATGGTCCATGGAGCTTTTAACCCATGGATCCTATGTAAATGAAAGGTCATGGGTATTAGGGTTTACATGGATGTAACCCTAATCCTCCATAATATATAAAGGGGTCATTGGCTCACAAAATTGGAACAATTGTGTGAAAATAAGAGTGGGCCGATTTTAGTGTGCATACATATTCTCTCAAGTTCTTCCAAGGTGTTTTGGTGATTTGTGATTCCATTTGAGGCTTCCACACTATTGGGACTAAGCTCTTAAAGCTTGAAGACATCAAGCTACATCAAAGGTATGTCATCTAACTAGAACTTTGTAGTATAGGTGCTTCATAATATGCTAGTTAGGATGAAACCTTGGAATAGTTAATATTTGCATGTATAATAGAGAAAACATAGATCCAAGGTTTATAGGGTTGCATGTACACCATAGGAGTGTTAGAATGCTCAAAACCCAACAATATCCATATCTACTAAAATCATCAGTAAAAGTCACATAGAACCGATTAGCATCTCTTGTGGCGGTTCTGAACGGTCCACACACATCCGTGTGTATGAGGTCCAACAAACCTTCACCCCTAGCACAAGTGCCAGTAAAAGGTGACTTTTTCATTTTACCAAGCAAACAAGATTCACAACTATCATCTGACTTTAGGTCAAATGACTCCAAGACTCCATCCTTTTGGAGTTGGTTAAGCGTTTCTTGCTTACATGTCCAAGACGACAATGCCATAAGGATGCTTTATCTAAGCTAGTGGAAGAGTTAATACACAATACATTATTTCCTAGACTATCTACAACAGATACAGTTTCATACACGCCATCACAAGGTAATGCTTTAAAATAAAGAACATTATTAAAGAAGGCATCAATACTACCATTATTATTATCAAAATAAAAGGTAAAACCTTGTTTATAGAATGCATGAAAGGAAATAACATTTCTTGCCATTTCTGGAGAATAATAACATTTATTCAAATCTAATGTAAACCCACTATTTAGCACTAAGGAATAAACTCCTATCTTGGTGACAGGTGAAGCTTTCCTGTTTCCCATGATCAAGTTTATCTTTCCCTGCTCCACATTCTCACTTCTTTTTAGTCCCTGCAAATCACAACATATGTGAATACCACAACCTGTATCAAGGACCCAAGACTTAGAATGAGGTGAGTTATTAGACAATATAGTGTATATACCTGCATGGTTGGTTTTACTTTCCCATCCTTCAAATCTTGCTGGTACTTTGGGCAGTTTCGCTTCCAGTGCGACTTTTCATGGCAATAGAAGCATTCAGCCTCATTAGGGTTAGCAGAAGGAGTGACAAAACCTTTCTTGGTTTTGCTTGAAGAGGAGCCTTCAAGGGTCTTACCCTTGGTACCCTTAGAAGGGTTCTTTCTCTTCTTCCCTTTGCCATGCCCGATTGCCAAGACATTGGCCGCAGTTGGAGTAGGAGTAGGAGTAGTAACAACCGACTTACCCTTTAGACCACTTTCGGCGGTCTTCAAGAGTCCTTGAAGTTTGCTGAGGGTGACTTCTTCCTTGTTCATGTGATATGTCATGCGGAATTGATCATAGCACGATGGCAAGGAGTGCAAAATGATGTCTATTGCTAACTCCTCAGAGAAGTTCACATTCAGCTTCAGTAAACGGTCCACATAGCTTTGCATTTTCTACATGTGGCCCGTGATGGGTTCACCATCCTTCATTCGGGTTGTTATCATGGAGGAGATTATTTCATATCGCTCTTGACGAGCACTTTGATGGTAGCGGTCCATCAAGTCCTGGTGCATCTCAAAAGGATAATAGTCCTCATAGGACTTTTGGAGCTCGGCTGTCATGGTGGCCATCATGATACATGCCACTTTTGTAGCATCTCTTTCATGTACCTCATATTCAGCAAGCTCTTCAGGAGTAGCAGTTGGCTCGGGTACCTTCAGCTCCTTGTCGAGAACATATTCTTTGTTCTCATACCGAGTGACCATCCTGATGTTTCTGATCCAATCTGTAAAGTTGGACCCATCAAAGATGACTCTCCCACAAAGATTCATGAGAGAGAAGGAGCTAGTAGGGTTTGAGCCAGAAGCATTGTTATTGGAAGACATCTGAAAAGAAGAGGGAATAGATTAGATTAGATATAGAGTTAGTCCTTAACAAAACACCCAAATGTAATATTAAGGCTAGGACCCAACACAATATTTTATAACTTAGAAGAGGGATGCCGTAATCTAAGCTATAAGATATTTGAAGGTAGGTGAATGACGATTCACCAATTTCCACCATGAAAAACGAAATATTTAATTAGGTTTTAATTGGTTTAGAAACTCCTAGATTCTTTGAGATTCATTGAACTTTCTTCAATGGCATGTTTCAATCTCGAGTGTGCCCTTCAAGTTTTGTGACTGGGATGTCGAGGATCACAAAACAAGGTGTGAAGTAACCATGCAAATTACTTGGTACCCTTAATGTATTACCCCTCAATCGATGTGCCGGTTAACCACACACGCTCCATCGATACTATGATAAACATTAAGTCACCCTTTACCTACCTTGTTAAGTTCAAGTTAGTATGCCGGTTAACCACACACGCTCCACTAACGACTTAAACAAAGTGTAAAGTGTAATTTCATGGATTAACACCTTATTCATATTTTCCTAAAATAACTAAGATTGGGAATTCAATAAAGTTTAGTTACTTTAGTATTATTATTATACTTTTAATGAGAATTTATAAGTCCTTGTCCTACCCGTTCGGCTAACGACCCTCCACCGATCAAGGAAGCGGTGGGTGAGAGTGGACACCCATTAAGTTGTCATTTTATAGGCAACAACCTTATACCCCCCTTATAGACCGGCTTCGTGAATGAGGCGTACTAGCGGTAAGAGGACTTGATCTTATACATATATAAATATTATTAAACTTATAATATTATAAAGTATAAGGGTTGAATTTTAACTTTTAAAATTCTAGGGGTTGGAACTAAAGTTTTTAATATGACTTTACATGTTCCAAAACCTGAGGGCAAGTTTTGTAAACTTTCAAAACTTTTCATTTCTCATAACTTATGAGTTAATGGTTATTAAAAATGAAGACTCTTCATTTTTTGTAACCTGTGTGTTCTTTTAATGGTTATTTATAAATGTGACTTTTGTTTATCCATAACTTAAGAACTAGTTATGGACTCCATTAAAACACATAAAGATCAAGAATTAATCTAATCAATTATTAGCACATAATTTCTATGATCTTCTAAACTCATATGTTTATGAATGTTCATATGAAAAATTTAAAGAATCGTAAGTACATATACAAAACTTGAAATTTTGATACGAGCTTTTGAACAAAACAACGATTTTCAAGTTTTTTTTTTTTTTTTTTTTTGCATCAAGTATCAAATAAACAAACCTGGCTCTGATACCACTGATGGGTTTTCAGCATTCTAACACTCCTATGGTGTACATGCAACCCTAGAAACCTTGGATCTATGTTTGACTAAGATACATGCAAATAATTATTTTTCCAAGGTTCTTATCCTAACTAGCATGGCATGGGGTACTTGAATCAAATAAAACTAGTAGAATTACTTACCTTGTAGTAGTAGTTGATTGCTTGGAGTTTGAGAGCCTAGCACCAATAATGTGGATGCCTCAAATGGAAGTCACAAATCACCACAAACTTGGAAACTTGAGAGAATAGTCACAAACTTCTTGAAATCGGCCCTCTTAGTTTACACACATCAACTAGTGTAATTTCAAGAACCAAAGCCTCCTTTATATAGTGTGGTGGATTAGGGTTACATCCATGTAAACCCTAATACCCATGTCTTTTCATTTCCATGAGATCCATGGGTTAAAGCTCCATGAAGTATCCATGGACTTTCCATGCAAGCCTAGCCCATTCCAAATAAGCATTAGCCCACACTATATAAATACAAGAGCCCATATTTAATTAGTCATACTTTTGATCTCTAAATTAATTCTAAATTAATTATAGATCAACACTAATTAAATAATATGATTTTATATTAATATATTAGAACTTATAATATATTAATAAATCATAACTTATACTATTCTCAAAAGATTATCCGTAAATTGTTCGGGTGAAGTGCAACCCAAATGGACCATGCCGGGTCGGGTCAAGTACATACCAAATATAGTTATGGACTTAGACACTATCTCCAACAATTCCAACACCTGGTCAAAGTGTTTCCTAGTCCCGGAAGATGTTTCTTTTCATATAGTTGCTTATAAAAACTATATTCATGCCAATATATGCCAATATATGTCATTTAGGACTTGTTGTGTCTCGGGACTTCATTCGTGGAACTTCTCATCCTTACCCGCGTATTCGTTGAATCACCCACATCAGGTGAGTTCATACCCCATAATGAATCTTTTAAACTGTTTTAAATGCTTTTAAGGGGGGAATACAAGTTGAACACAATGATAATTGTGTAAATGTTTGTTATATATACATCTTTCAAAAGATTGCTTATGCCTTTTATAAGTGATCAAAACATTTCAAAAACTCTTTTAAAGTTATGTTACTTTATAGTTTAACAAAACTCCGTTTTTAAAGGTATCAACATAACTTCGTAGAAAATGAGTCTTTTCAACAACAGTACAAGTAAATTACTAGTAAACTATAAGGGGTATAGTTTAGGGGTTCAGTTCATGCTAGATACAAGAGTAGATACTATGATGAGAAACAAACAATAACATACAGAGAGAGAATACTATGATGAGAAACAAACAATAACATACAGAGAGAACATACAATGATGAGAAACAAACAGAACGTACAATATACAGTACAAAACAAACAAACTAAGTTGCTATAGCATGAGAACATACAAGATCTAATTATACCAATGAATCACTAACTCATTGTTTTAAACAAAAGGTGATAGTTATATTGGGTATACATGATCATATAAATTTAAAGTGAATTACCCGGCTTGCAAGAATTTGCAGAGGTCGCGTTTGGTTCCCTTAATCTCTAGACAGGGAGAGCGTTTAGTAGGGGTTCTAGCTTTCACATTATGACCAGTATAAAACAAACATGTTTTAAGGTCATAAGTACATCCGCATGTCATTATAAACGACAACTGTGTACTTACTTTTCCCATTACTTTCGTAAAGTGACAGTACCACTTGAAAGACAAATGAAAACTATTTTCGAGTTAAGATAGTTATAAACTAGGGAAAACTTACATTTTTACAAACGACAAACAGAACAGTCGAGTCTAGCACATAACAGTAGATGCCTTGGTAGAAGACTACGTTTAATAGAAAGGACCATAATGTTAACCTTATGATTCCTTAATGTATACATCATAGGATATATATATATATATATATATATATATATATATATATACCAATAGGATCCGACAGGTAATAGGATGTGTGCTCTCCGCTTCATTTCCTGTTCTTTGTTTGGTTGTGGGCTTGGAACGGATTCACCCAATCTATTATCTATTCGATTTTAGATATATATATATATATATATATATATATATATATATATATATGTTGAGTATACATTAAGTCATCATAAGGGTACCAGGTATGGGTCAAGTCATAGGACACAAAGTCAATGCACAGTTTTCTAGTACAAAACATACTTTCCAAATCCGAACTTTTGGTACACAAAACTAGAAACTTCCCAGTAAAGGGTTTAATCCATTTTATTAAACCAGTATAAACTTAAAGGACTTTAGGTGATAACTCTATAATATCTTAGTTTATACATCATGGTTATATATCATTAATACCCAACAGGTAGTTGGATGTGTGCTTTCCGCCTTACTTCCTGTTCCTTGTTTGGTTGTGGGCTTAGGGCAGATTCACCCAATTAACTATCTATTCGATATTAGATCATATATAGCCAGTATAAACTAAGTGATTATAGAAGTAATCGCTGTGGTCACCATTTTATTATAAGAAATAAGGGTTTTCTTAAAGAATCTTTTCATTAAATATAAAGGAACTATTACAATTAACTCCATGAGTAACAAGTGAATACGCCAGGGTTATATACAACAATGATCTAACAAACAATGGGATGTGTGCTATCCGCCTTACTTCCTGTTCCTTGTTTGGTTGTGGGCTTAGGGCAGATGCGCACAGTCGATTGTTTGTTTACTCTGAGTCTTATATAACTTGTATCCATTTAGTACTCATAGAAAGGGTTGTAAAGTCATTTTTACTTATCTTTCATTAAAGTAGGAAATATAGGATTTTCAAGAGGAACAGGCGAACTTTTCTAAACAGAACTTACAACTTACTACATCTTTCAAATACATTTTCAACTACATTTTACAACTTACTTACATCACTAAAATCTTATGAACTCACCAGCTTAATTGCTGATCAACTCTTTCAAATAACTTGTATTCTCAGGAGACTAATAGACAGGTACTCGTGCTGGGAATTCAGAAGATGGAGCATAATAGCTTCAAGTCTTGTTTTGCTATTTGCTTATGAATTCTATGTTTTGTGAACACACACATTGTAAACACTTTCTTTATAATGAAATGGTTGTTCATTACTTGCTTACTATAATGCATATCTTGTGATACTAAACATGACGTCGTCCACCCCCGAACGTTTCCGCCATTCCGATTTTGGGGTGTGACATAGTGCCCGTTGTGTAAACCGTGGCAACGATGGACTTCGTGCCGATTCCTTAGGAATAAATGAACGAGGAATAGTTGATTCTTAGGATAGAATAAAGAAGATAATGGGGATGGGTAATTGGGTTGATTGATTAATTGTTTGAATATAATAATTATATTATTGTGGGTTGAAAACCCTATGTACTCACCAGGTTTCCCAACCTAGCCCACTCAAGCTTATTTGTATCACAGGTATCGATATGAAGCTACTTTACACTGAGAGATTTAAAAAAGATGTAGATCACTAGTGTAAATGAATGTAAGTTCCGTTTATGCTTATGTTTCTGTATTGACAATGACATCCTAATGTTTTAAAAATGAATAAAATACATTTCTTCTGAAATGATTTGATAACGTATTTATCATGTTTTTCTGGGAACAAATTCCGCAACATTTTTATTAAAAGAAGTACTCTGATTTTTATAAAGCATAAACAAAAAAAAAATCGGTCTTTTCTGGCCGTGAAAATTGGGATGTCACATATAGTTTTTGTGCTAAGTAACTTATTCTATCAAGCCTCCTCTTGCATTTGGTGTTTGTGACACATTAGAGGCATCACACTTGAGGTGCTCAAGCTTTCAAAGGCCAAGAACTACAAGTCCTACTAAGAGGTAAGTTATCTAACTCGTTGTATTGTTCAATTGTCAATTTGTATGCTAGTTAGGATGTATGCTTTGGAAAATTGAAAATACATGTATAATTAGAGATAACATAGATCCAAAGCATATAGGGTTGCATGTGCACCATAGGAGTGTTATAGTGCTTAAAACCCAACACTTTATACTTACAATAGTCCATAAATGTTGTGCATTTGATGGATCCAAGCTTGAAGCATCCTTCCTTAATCTTTGTGCTTCATAAAAATATCATAAAAAGATCTAAAAGAGGAGAGAGGAAAGAGGAAGGGATCAAATCTTGAAGGTGGAGGCTAGGGTTTCTCCTAAGGGGTCTTAGAGGTGGTGGAGGATGATAAAATGCCCAAAAATGTGGAACATTAAGCTTAAATACATTGAAAACCCCTAAAATCATGGGCTTAGGCCTGACAGATCACCACCTCGTGGTCCCGACTCACCACTACGTGGTGACCACCACCTCGTGGCCCGACTCACCACGTCGCGGGCCCGTCTCACCACTCCGTGGTGACGGTTTTCGCCCAAATCCTTTCCAGCTTCAAACAATCATAACTTCTTTGTTTCAACTATGTTTTCGGCGATCCTTATATCCACGGAAAGTATTAAAGAGCCCCACACTTCCGTCTAGTTAACTTTGGATTAACACGTGTCGAACTAAAAACCATAATCCATAAACAAATCCTGAAACATCACTTTTCCCACTTTCCCCTTTGACTCCAAAACACAAAACCAAGGCTTAGATTACATAACCAATATTATCAACATCCAATAGGTTATAAACCTTATTCCCTTGAAGCCCAAGGACTTTACTTGATCCATTTATTGCCTAAAATCCTGAAATAAGAAACTTCTTGAAACCGGATGTTACAACTCTCCTCCACTTAAACTGGATTTCATCCATGAAATCCATCTTGGTTAGAATCTCTGAAAAGAACGCCAAAATATCCCATAAGCTTCCTCTAACCACTTCGAAATCAAGGCATCTTATAAAGAAAACTCAAGAGACCACTCGGTATCCCACAATTGCTAACAAACAACCCAATAACTTGAAAGTACTCAACCACAACAACTATCTTCTCTTCCTAGCTAAAGACCCAACTTCCAAAGAAAACCACTCAAACCGGTAATTCTCAAAACTACAACCACAAACCAACACCATCAACATACTCCCTTAAAACCGGGAACGCATCAGTCTAAACTCCAGAACCATACCTTAAGACTGATGATAATCCATTCTCCCCATCTACCCCTCGCCTCGAGTAGGAATACCACTAAACCATGCAGAAAGGATACTCAAAACATACCGATCACGAATTTCAGCTAACTTGAATCCAAAAATTCTGCCCAAAAGCCTTAAATACACACTCGACTTCCTGAAAAGCCATCACCAACCCACTACTTCCACGAGCATAATGATGATCAATCCAAGAATTTTCACGTTGCCTCCAAATCCCTCATCAAATCAGTTGTACATCCACCTGAAAAATTACTCGAGACATTTACAACGAACTCCATGACTCGAGATTTCAGAACCGATACCCAACACTAGTAACCAAACTCCTAATAAACAACCCACAAGCAAATGGGGTTCATAATGCAAACAGTTCAGCAAGATGCTTCTGATACATAGATAATAATCCCATAAACCTTTCACTATCCACATGTTCACAACCAGTTGGTCACTGAGTCTTCTGACTCCTAGTAAGGTGCTACACCCAAACATGCCAATAAGACCAACGATCCGAGACCTACGAGTCACAATCAAATGACAATCGGGTCCCACCCATATGAGTCATACAACTACTGGTCCACGATACATCATGACACCCTCTAACCGTTAGAGCGATAAGCTGCCAGTACTACGCCGATCTTGCTGTCATTCTATTACTGTAGGAACCCAAATAACATTCCTCTTAATACTAACCAAAACACAACATGAGCCAAACCCTTATATAACACACAATTCCTTTCATATAACAGGTTGCTACCAACGTAAAATCAGACGAAAACATGGTCGCACACAACCCACGAATGAGGTAGCCGGTTGTACTCTTACCTCAATTCAAAGGTTGTAAACCAAATAAGAACCATGCCAATAATTCGAACCAAGTGTTCTCTTGCTATCTTATTCAGTCCACACACACCCCTCATGACAATACTTGATGAACAACCACAATATACACCCCCAAGGGGAAACATGTAACCAACCCTAGATCCACCGTATTCCTTCTTTTTCAAAACCTTACCTAAAGGGTGAAGTACCATTTAATCTAATAAAGTGATGAATCTCAACCACTAACAAAAACATCCACATGAACTATCGAAACAAGATCCCACATCTTTATTGAAACTGAACAGATTCCACCAATACGTAACTAGCTCGATAAAACTTCCAAAATTATTCAAAAATGACGTCAAATTTGTGGTCGGATCAATCCAGATACTAAACCTTCCGCAGCGACATGCCAATATTGGAATCTACAAAGATCCAAAGCCACACCTGAAAAACTAAACAACGCCGCTACGACATCCGAACTCCCAGTACCAAGGACAACTGCCAAATCTGAGCCCGCTATGAAAAATACCCCTATAACCAACAATTGAGGGTACCCATACCTAGAAACCTAAATATACAACGTATAGAACTGTGCAATAGGTTGACGCATCCGTTGAACTTCATCTTATACATCTCGAAACCTTCGAAGAACCTCAACTATCAACGATGAACAAAATGTCCAACGATCGAGAATACATTGACAACCGATCCACTGATCCAATTCACTTCTAAATAAAGCCCATGAGGAGCTACCCATGCCGAACTCTAATGTTGATTTACTGATCAACAACTGGCCATCCTAGACTATAGAGATCAATCTATACAACGAGTTGGAAAATTCCTCGACAATCGATACTCAACCTGAGCGAACCAAATGCCTCATGACTTAGCATCGGCGATCCCGAAAGAAACCACTGGATACAACGAGATCCTTTTCCAACGGCTTCCTGTCGTGAGGACAACTCATGCATTCTTGCGCACATACATCTGATGGCAAATTGCCCTGCACTCCCGTCTTGACCAGTCCTGAACAAAAGTTTTGCATACCTGAACTGCAATTCCCTATCACCCATTCTTCTGAAACCATAACTTGAACAAATCGTTGATCCTCTAAACAGAGTATCCACCTCTCCCCCACTTAGGGTTCGAACCACCACCAACTGTCGTTGCAAACAGACTAAACCCAAACCATCTCACCCAGTTACATGGCATCCCTGACCCATGGAGTGTATACAACACAAGATGGTCTTTCAGATAAAGACCAAGAAAACTTAAAGTTATTCTGAATTTCAGATGGATACCTCAGAAACTTCCCAATCAAAACCGCTTCTAACATCAAGAATCACATGCATGTGCACAATCAATAATTCTGACAATTCATTCATAGCACTGGTCCTTGATCTGAAAACGAACGGAATACCACACACCTCGCCTACCAATACCTATCTATCAAGTCATTGCGAAAACATTTCATAAATACAAGAGGCATCATCCTCATAATCAGGATACATCAAATACAACAAAAGTTGTTGTTACCGATTCACTTCCCCTGGTTCCTGAAACAGTCATTGCGAAAACATTTCATAAATATAAGAGGCATCATCCTCATAATCAGGATACATCAAATACAACAAAAGTTGTTGTTACCGATTCACTTCCCCTGGTTCCTGAAACAATCAGTTAGCACCTGGCCCTACTATGTATGAATAAAGTAGACCCTTGATCTCATCTCAAGGCAACAATACCACAGGAATCCTCTTGTGCATTCCGACACTGCCATACTTGCCGCCAAAAATCGTACTATCTAGCCCCATGTTGGGTTTACATCCCAACTCTGAAAATCACATGACTGCTTCTCTCTTTCCTCCAAACACGGAAAGATGGAAAAACACAACCTCCGTTGAAAATAGTAACATCCCAATCTATCTGCCAATCACTTAGCCTCCGGTTGCAATCCTCAAGCCAATCATTACAATCGCTTCCTTCTTCAGTCCCGCGACTCAACTGTCACTACTTTGAGCAATGCCCTTTAGACCTTGTGTCTACACCATTGAAACCCAAACAAACATGGCCACTAAGGCCCAAACAATCACTATACCTATCCTTAGCCTGAACAACCATAACCGATAAACTGAATAAGACGAGAATACATTGCAATGAATCGTGGGGCCCAACCATACAATCTACCCTCCAACAGCTCCTTAGAATCCCCAAAATTATCCTCAATTCGAGTACGGATCATGTACTTTCAGTAGTATGGGCCCAATACTACCTACCACACCTATCGGTACTTTCCTCAATAATCATTCTGGATCCTCTAAGTAACTACTCATGTCCTCTACCGTTCTATCCAATCACATATACCCCATATCAACAAATACATACCGCTAAACAACACACCAATTCCTATAAGGCACTTCCTAGTATCTCCTAGGATTCCCTCCTCACCTTGTCATCAGCTGCTGAAGAACCTCTACTAATATCAGTTAACTACTTTATAAATATAATTACATGCAACAAAATTTAAATAATATTTCGAATAAAATACCCAAGCCTACAATGGTTAGACTCAAACAAGAGTTGCGCAATAGGGCGCAATCAATCATTCTAGAATTAGTTAGCCTTTTCCGCATGTAACTTAACATATACATTTAATAGTTAGCTTACATCAATATGGGTCCCAAAAAGCACGAAGCTAGCAGCATTCGAGCAGTAACACTATATAGGCCACAAAACATAAAAGGCATCCTCCAACTAACTTGCTTCTGCGATGCTAGGAACTCCTACTAACACTGTCGGTTGCCCTATTCATGCAATTTATACACAAAATGGAATCATATAGGCTGCCGAATGAATGATTCTACCCTAAGCCCACAACCAGACAAGGAACAGGAAATAAGGCCAAATCAATCCTTCTAGGTCTACATGATCCTAATCGTATAAAAATTTTAAAGTATACACTTAGCAATAAGTTCTGCCAACATAGATTCCAAATCTAACATAGCATCCAATTCCTCCTAGGCTAGAAGGCATCACAAATCAGATAATTCTATCCAACATTTGGAATCCATACTAGCATGCACTTCTAAAAGCTCAATCAACAGGCATATAAAGGCATCTCTCCTAGCATTTTATCATGCAAATCCTGAGTACATCCTTAGCCCTAATCTAGCATGCAATTCTCACATACTCATACCAAAACAATAAGCATATCATATGCATGGGTATTTTGGGAAAACTTACTTGAGCTTGGCTAATTGCATGCACCACACCTCTTTTTCTTAGAAAACATTTTTAGGAAATCATTTTGTTTTAAAAGATTTTAGAAATCCTCAGTTTAAGTTCAGACACACCCGAGAGTGTGCCCAAATCCCTCAAACCACGGCTCTCATACCAACTTGTAACGTCCCAAAAATACCGAGTAAAAATTTCATTTTAAATAATCTAAAGCCATTCATTCATTGCTCCAAAAGACGTTCAGAGTCAAAGTATTAGCAAAACATCATAGTAATTTGGGAACATTCAGTGCAGACTAAAACTCCAGGGGATGTAGTGCGATCAAGTCGGGCCCTTCCTTTTGAAAAGGGAAGTACTCGAAACCATAAACATAAATTGTAAGAACAAATCTTAGTGAGTTTCCCAAAGTACCACTTACAATACGCATATACATATAACAACACGTGGCTGTGTCGGGTCCGTATCAACCCCATATGACAGCGTGTAGTTGTGTCAGGACTGTATCAACCCCATATTACAGCATGTAGCTATGTTGGGTCTGTGTCAACCCCCGGGTCCGTATCAACCCATATGACAACAAATAGTCGTGTCAGGTTCGTATCAACCCCCGAGTCCCAAATGACTCCAAGCCCAGATTGGCTCTATGCATATGACATGCAATCATACTAGCAATAGTCACAAAGACATAAAGCACATACAAGCATATCATTAAGTGTCACAAAGACAACTACTATCCTACAACATAATCTAGTGGGTCGATATTTATGCCTTCGACCCACAAGTACTGTGAGGAGACTCACTTGATCTACTCAACAGAAGCCCAATCGCTACCTTAGCATCAGAAGAGCTAATCCAAACTTCCTAAAATCAAACAGATATCAGTACTTAGTCAAATACTCCATTCTACCCAAGTTTAACCAAAAGTCAAACTGGTCAAAAAGTCAACGGTAAAAGTCAATCCAGTTGACACCCACGTCGTGGTCACTCAATCCAGTCCCGATCAAAATCTGCTACCACGCTGTGGCAGACTTGCCACCATGACGTAAGCAAGTCCAGACATCACAAACGCGATAAGTCCCACCACCATGTTGTGGCCTTCCTTGGCCATGTCGTTGTCCTCAGTCTGAAAGACTTTTCTTCAAAAAGAGCTTAATTCACAAGGAGCAAAGCTAAAACATTATATCTGATTCCTAATGGCTTCATAATGGATAGAGTTTCCAATTTTATCCATTAAGATGGTCCAAACCACCAAGATCTAGACTTTAAGTCTTAAAGGGACCCAAAATGCATCTTTCTCAACTTAATCCATTAAGTCCATGTCTCCCACTTTCAGATATGAATCAAAAAGATGTCTAGATGGATAAAGTTTCCAAATTTATCCATAATAATGCCACAATCCTTCAAGATCTAAACTTTATTGCACAAAAATGACCTAAAGGACCAAGATAACATTCATGTCTAAAAGGGAAGGAAAAAGATCATAACTTTCGAGTCCATGAGTTCCAAGAAACACTCCAAACTGATCAAAAGGTGTTGGAGTCCACTCAACTCCAGATCACTCATAAAATGGACCAAAAATGCTAAAAACCTCATATGAAGAGATCTAAAGAACTAAAGATCAAGATTAGAACTTTATACTTACAATAGTCCATAAATGTTGTGCATTTGATGGATCCAAGCTTGAAGCATCCTTCCTTACCCTTTGTGCTTCATCAAAATATCATAAAAAGAATCCAAAAGAGGAGAGAAGAGATAGGAGGGGCTCAAATATTGAAAGTGGAGGCTAGGGTTTTTCCTAAGGGGTCTTAGAGGTGGTGGAGGCTGATAAAATGCCCAAAATGCAGAACATTAAGCTTAAATACGTTGAAAACCCTAAAATCATGGGTTGGGCCTAATAGATCACCACCTCATGGTCCCGATTCACCACTCCATGCTGACCACCACCTCGTGGTCCGACTCACCACGCCGTGGTGGCCACCACCTCGTGGTCCCGTCTCACCACTCTGTGGTGACAGTTTTAGCCCAAATCCTTTCCAGCTTCAAACAATCATAACTTCTTCGTTTCAACTCCGTTTTCGGCGATCCTTATATCTACGAAAAGGTATTGACGAGCCCCACACTTCTATTTAGTTAATTTTGGCTTAACACATGTGGAACAAAAAACCATAATCCATAAAGCAAGCCTGAAACATCACTTTTCCCACTTTCCTATTTGACTCCAAAACACAAAACAAATGCTTAGATCATATAACTAATATTATCAACATCCAATAGGTTCTAAACCCTATTCCCTTGAAGCCCAAGGCATTTACTTGATCCATTTATTGCGCAAAATCCTGAAAGAAGAAACTTCTCAAAACCGGATGTTACATATTTTTCCGAAAAACTCTATCTACTCATTTTCGAGATGTAAATTTTGAAGTGTTTAACATCATCATTTTTTAGTCAAATTTCTGATTTTGAAGCTCCTATATATATATATATATATATATATATCATTTGTTATGTTTCTTTAACTTTTAATATGATTTTAAAAAAGAAAATGAAATATTTTGTTGAAATTATGGAATTTTTAATCAAATTTTAGGCTTGTTTTTGAAATTTAGAAATATTTTTTTCTGACAGGAATTCGGAATCATGAAACTTCGATATGAAATATATTTTTTATCAATAAAATACTTCTCGAAAGATTATAAGGGATATGGAATTAACCACACTTTTAAGTGCGTTGTATTCATTGTATATAATAAAATAGTAAAACAATATACTCGTATAATAAAAGAGTTGATATATATATATATATATATATATATATATATATATATATATATATATATATATAACTTAATACACAAGATATTATCTAATATCCTCCCTTAAGCGAATGAGTGGTGGACCAAGCCGCAACATAGATTGAAAGTGTTCAAATTGAGGATGTGGTAGAATCTTGGTAAAAATATCCGCCACTTGAAGCTTGATTGGTATAAACTTGGTATAAAGCTTTCAAGAAGCAACAAGTTCTCTGAAAAACTGATAGTCAAGATCAATATGTTTTGCATGCTTATGACTAACTGGATTTTGAGACATAAATAAATCACTTTTGTTATCACACAGAGTGTTGGTCTGTCCGGTGGCAAGACATGCAGTTGTTGAAGAAGATGAGTGATCCATACAATCTCAGCAGCAGTATTAGATCATAGCTCGGTATTCTGATTCACAGCTAGATCTTGAAACAGTTGTTTGTTTCTTAGCACTCCATGAAATCAAATTTCCACCAAGAAAGATGGAATAACCATAAGTTGAACGTTGGGTTTCAATGCATCTAGCCCAATCAACATCAAAGTATTCAAAATGTAATTTGAATGTGGTCTTCGAAAATGTAAACCAAAGGTAAGGGTACCTTTAACATAGTGCATAATAAGTTTGACAGACTGAAAATGGGCCACAGTAGCTGAGTGAAGAAACTAACTAGCTTGATTCACGACATAAGATAAGTCGGGGCAAGTGATGGTTAAATATTGGAGTACACCTACTATGGACTGGTAAACGAGTAGGATCAGAGAAGGATGGCCCATCAGAGATAAATAACTCATTTACTGCTAAAGGAGTAGATATAGGTTTGGAGTCTAGTTGCTCAGCCCGTGTGAGAATATCTTTAGCATACTTGGCTTGACTAAGAAATAAAGCATCATTAGTGTAACAAAGTTCTTAGCCAAGGAAATAACATAGTGCACCAAGATCCTTAATAGAAAATTCTCGGTAGGCGTATGGTGAAAGATTTGAGTTTCGTTTCATTATTTCCAATGAGGATTAAGTCATCCATGTAAACCAGAAAATACATGATAATGGAATCTTGAGCAAAAATAAATAAGGAGGTGTCAGCTTGACTGTAATTGAAACCATTTGTGTGCAAGAAGGAGCTTCAATGATGAAACCAAGCTCTTGGGGACTACTTCAAACCGTATAGGGCTTTGGAAAGTTTGTACACATGATTTAGAAACAGAGCATCAATAAAGTCGAGTGGTTGCTCCATGTAGACTGTCTCATTTAGTTTACCATGTAAGAAGGAATTTTTAACATCTAGTTAATGAATTAGCCATTGGTGATGTAACGACCCAAAAATCATAAGGTAAAATTTTCATTTTTTATTTCTGTAACATCCGGATTTTCAGGGATATTATTGTTTATGTTAATCTTGAGATTGAAGGAGAGACTCGACAAGTTGAGGGTCCAACTCGCCGAGTCGAGTCGAGTTGCTCGCGTGGATTTAATGAATGGACTCGACGAGTCAGAGGAGGGACTCGCCGAGTAGGTACTGGGCAGAGAAACCCTAATTTCCCGGGTTTAGGACCTATTTCAAGGTACTTATAGCCTCATTTGCGGCTACCTTCCCCTGAGAGCAAACCCTAATTGCTATTGGAGCTAGAGAGTAAGAGAGAAGCTCATATTGTGGTTCTTGTGCATCATTTGAGGAAGAGGAGGAGGTTATCAAGCAAGGAGCTGGAGGTGAGGCTGTTGGATCCAGTGATTTCCTGTTCAGAGCTCCTGAGGAAGGTAAGAAGTCTTTACCTTTCTTCTTATTTTGGATAGATCTCATATCTATGGAGATTTAGGGATTTTTGCCATCTTTTGTTTGGGTTTTTGAGTAGCATGAGTTGCCAAGAAGTCTAGACTTCAGATCTGGACTTTGTGAGGTCCAGAGAGTCCAAAGATTATAGCTTTATTTAGCCATATAAGAGTTATTGTGGTTAATCATCATTGTTAGAGTTATATTGGCATTATGATCCCTATATACCATGTTTAAACGTAAAGCTTGCAGCTTTACGTGACAATCGACCCTTAGGATGGTAGATCTAGTGTTTGGGGTGATGGATCTGCCTTAAATCGTTTGAATGAGGAATCTGATCGAAGGGACTCGCCGAGTCCATGGCCTGACTCGACGAGTCGGTTAGGGTTTGTCCCGATGAGTTTGATCATGTGATAACTCGGCGAGTTGGAGGTCAACTCGACGAGCTGAGCTGGACTTTCTGAAGACTTATGAGGAAAAGAGGGGACTCGACGAGTTGCATGAGTGCACTCGACGAGTCAGGTCAAACATGGACTATTGACTTGAGTTTGACTTCTGTTGACTTTGGGGTTCTGGTCAACATGAGTGATGGAGACCATGGAGGGGTAAAATGGTCTTTTATCCACTTCAAGAACTAGACAGAGAAAGAGGGTGGCCTTTGGAATAGGCGAGTATTAATAGAGCATTAATTAGAGATATTTATCCTATGTGATAGGCGGAGGCTAGTTCGAGATTTCCGAGTACGAAACTGTCATTTGCTGGCTTGCCAGGTGACTCTTCTCACTATACATTACCTAGAGTGGTATCTACGTGCAGACCGGAGGGTCTTATGTGTCATGTGTATGTTTGAGATTATGTGCATTGTGATATATGTATGTTATGTGTTATATAGACCGGACCGGAGGGTCCAACGACTTACGAGGCCAGAGGGTCCTCGAGTAGACCGGACCGGAGGGTCCAACGATTTAGACCGGACCGGAGGGTCCAACGAGCTAGACCGAACTGGAGGGTCCAACGAGTTACGGGACTGGAGGGTCCCGCTGAGACCCATTGAGTGGAGGGTCATACCGAGTTATATCCTCGAGTGGCTTATGTGTTGTATGTGGTATTTTGGGGAACTCACTAAGCTTCGTGCTTACCGTGTTATGTGTTATGTGTTTCAGGTTTTCTCAGGATCGCGGGACGACACCGACTTGATTGTACACACCAGAGAAAGAGTTATGTTTGAGGATCCTGGATTATTAATGGAGTTGTGTTTTGTAAATTGAATAAACGAGATTTTTATACAATATGTTATGAAGAGTACGCGATTTTTAAATGAATTTTTTTTTTGAAAATTTACGTCGTTACAAGTTGGTATCAGAGCTTTGGTTTAAGGGATTCGGATACACCTTCGGGTATGTCTGGACTCAAACCGAGGATTTGAGAAAAGTTTTCAAAAGAAACGACTTTTCTGGAAACGAGTAAATATTTCAAGAGAAAGCGGAAAAGAGCAGTGTGTACAATCAGCCAGCGCCCGAACGGTGATTTCCCAAAATACCCTTACTTTTGTATTATGAGATATGTTACAAGATATTATGCATGTTAGAGATAGGCTAGGTATTTCATATTTTAGGACTAGAGTGGCCTGATTTGTGATGCCTTAGCCTATGAGTTACTGTTATTTGTCATGTGCTTTCGAGTATATGCTGAGTAAGAGTATCCAACAGGAATCCTTTTAGAGAGGGATTTGAGTAGAGGAGTAATCTAGGAGAGATACCTAGATGAGCAATTGTGGAGCCTATTGAGAGAGTAGTTAGATACCCGCGAGGGGTAGAGTTGCTGAGTTCGGTTATATCTTTTGAGTATGAGTAGAGCAAGTGGAGTTATCACCTATAGTGGTTCTGCGTGATGGTAGAGACTATTCGATGCCCGAATGTTGCTTGCTTCGTGCTTTGTGGGACTCCTGATGATGGGAGTCAACTACCAAGTGAATATGACGATATTCAGGAGGTAGGTGACTAACGTCATAAGGAGTTCTTCAGTAGCTGATGGAAGAGAAGGGTGAGGACCTAGGAAGAGCCTAGGGGGTGACCATGGTCCGATGAGTGCGCTGACAGAGTAGAGCATTTCGCTGGGGAGCGAGTACGCGTGTCGGGATTGGTGTTTGAGAAGGTTGAGCAGCTACTTAGGAACTCTGGGATGGTCCGTGTAGAAAGTATGGGTAGATGTGGCAGGTAGTATGGGTCCGTACTACTGAAAGCAGAGGACCCATACTCGATGCAGGGAGTATTCCGGAGGTTCGAAGTAGCAGATCGATAGGTGATATCATGGTTCGAGTACCATGATTCGTAGCGGATTGAGAAGGGAGAATATGGTTCGAGTACCATGGTTCGTAGCAGATGGAGAAGAGAGAACATGGCTCGAGCGCTATGATCAGTAGCAGATAAAGAGAAGATAACATGGTTCGAGTACCATGATTTGTAGCAGATCGAGAGGTGATGTCATGGTTCGAGTACCATGATTCGTAGCGAATTGAAAGAAGAGGACATGGTTCGAGTACCATGGCACGTGGCGGTTAGTGCTTCTGGTTTTACCGGTTATTCAGTGGTGATTGACTAGACTAAGATCAGATGAGAAAGAGTATGGGGCTAGAGGGCCATGACGAACGAGTTTCAGTGGAGCATCCCTTGAGAGGGAAATCGAGTTAGCTCCGAGGGATTGTTGGTGAGATGCCAGTTGGAGTCGCAAGACTCAGGGATGAGTAGGGAAGGTGCGTTATGGGAGAATACGGTCTAGGCTGAGCGACCGGCCGATAGTGGAGATGTCACTTTCTGTGACCTGAGTGGTGCTATTTCAGTGTTTTGCGGGAAGCATGAGAGATATGGAGTTTCTGGTTTAGAGTTGAAGGTAAACCCTGTGGGGTAGCAAACGTGGTGACCTTTTCACCAAAATATTTGGGCAGTATGTTGGCTGCGAGGTATTCTTATACCAAGAGAGATTCATTAGTGGGACTAAGACGGATGAGAGCAAAGAAGTGCCTTGTTGAGGTAAAGGTACTTGTATTAGTAGTTTCCGGTGGTTAAAAAGGAGTATATCGGGGCAGTGGCCCTCGTGGTCTACATGGTGTATCGACAATGAGAATGAGGTCTGTGCTTTTATGATCATTCCCGTTTTGGGAGGCGGATCGATGAGCTAGAGTCGAATTGCGTGATAGGGCACTATTTCCGGATTTGAGATAGATTGGATTCGGGACAGTGGGGTTTCCGATGGTGTGTCAGTCTGAGGCTTCAAGGTGGCAAGATGCAGTCATGTGTGGAGGATTCCAAGATTTTGTTAGGAACAGGATATTGGAGATTGTTTGGTTTCCTTTAGGAAGGCCCTGGGATGATTGTGAAATACGTTTAAGAGTCAAGTGTGACATGACTGGTGAGACAATCTACTGAGTAGACTGTGGATGTGCCAATTAATGATTGTTCGAACCCTGAGTGGGGGAGAACTGGTTCTCCAGTTAGGGGATCAGTGATCCATTCATGTGCGGTCAGAGGAATGGTTATGGGAATCTGCGGTGCGGACGCATGAGCCGAGGATGAGGCGAGGTGCTAGACGGGAAGATGTAAGAGTTTGTGTTTAAGAAAGGATGAGTGGATCCACGGCAGGTGGCCGTGGATTGGGAAAATTCATTGTGACCTGTGATTTTCGGAATTAGCATATGTCGAGTTCTAGTGCGATCGGATCGCTGGATTACGGATGCAATAGTTGTGATTTGCAAGTGAAGGTATAGATTGTGATCTATACCCATGGAAGGGCAGCAGTTGATTTGTGGATCAATTACAGGGTCGACATAAGTAGTTCTGTATGGGTAGTGACTAGTAGAGGGGGAGCTTCGGGTTTTCGTCAACATGTTCGGAGCCATTGACGATGCCTCTGTATTTCAAATTTGGAGATGGCATTCTCTGAGGTTCTAGTGGTGCGAGAGTAAGATCGGTTGAGAGACTCTGAAAGAGCAATGCAGTATCCAAGTACGGTGTCGTGAGTATGAGATCAGTGGTTTGGGCAAAACATCATGAGATTCTGTGTTGGTGTACCGAGGTATCCGGGTATGATGTCCTTATTTCCAGATTATTTTGAATTCTGAGTTGAGATCTGGCAAGTGGTGTAGCAAGTATCTATGGTTCCGGTGGGAGCACTTCGGCTAATTGATGTAAATGAGATTATTCGGGAACGTGGATTGCAGCAGGGGAAGGTGTTTTGTTATGGCGGATGTCGTCAGAAATAGCAATGCATAATTTGGGTAAGTGTGTACACCTATCTATGGTTGGTCTGCAGGGCATGAGTTAATGATCGCAGTGTGGCGTCGACCTGAGGATGAGTTTGTGAAGTGGTAAGATCAAGTGCGGTAAGACTGCGGGGAGCTGCAGTTTCAATGAGTTAGTGCAAAGGGGTGTGGTGATGCTACGGGGAGCCGTAGTACTCACTATTCAGTGAGAGGTTGCGGTGATGCTACGGGGAGCCGTAGTACTTACTATTCAGTGAGAGGTTGCGGTGATGCTACGGGGAGCCGTAGTACTCACTATTCAGTGAGAGGTTGCGGTGAAGCTCCGGGGAGCCGTAGTACTCACTATTCAGTGAGAGGTTGCGGTGATGCTGCGGGGAGCCGTAGTACTCACTATTCACTAAGAGGTTGTTGTGATGCTGCGGGGAGCCGTAGTACTCACTATTCAGTGAGAGACCGTTGTGATACTGCGGGGAGCCATAGTACCCACTAGTCAGCTAGAGAATGTTGTGATGAAGTACTCTCTGATCAGAGCATGACGCAAGAGAGTTTTACGCTTGGGTAGCCCTAATATTTGAGTTTGTGGGAGCCTGGTGGTCGAACCAGGGGCGAGACTGGGGTCTCCATATTTGTCGGGAGTCGTTATATTCTGAATTGAGTAGTGGTTGTCGCGACCAAAGGGAAGTGGATCAGTAAGGAACGCATGGGTTGCGGGTCATGAGTCATGTGTTGAGTGGTTCATTGGGACGAGTGGTTCCAACTCTGGGTCAGATCAAACTCTCGAGTTTGAGTTTGCCTCTGGTAGCGCGTCGGGTAGGCGAGACAAGATTCCAGATTCAGAGATGAGTTCCATGTTGAAGGGAATTGGTTGTCATCTGGTGTCTTAGACCTGAGTGGGTCAATTCGTTGGTACGGGAAAACCGCAAAACGCGTGGAACTAATGAGTAGTAGACGACAGAGGTCGAGGGTGAGACGAATTTCGTATTCGCTTGAGGTAACGCGAACTTCGTGACTTGTGTGTCACACTGGGCCGAGATAGTTGTATTGATAAGGAAGTCAGTGAGACGTTTTGGTACATGCAATGGGTAACCTTTGGAGCTTCAACTGTTGGGTCGGGAGATGACCTGGTACTCAGTCTTGAAACGGATATTGAGGAGGGAGCTGAGGTTTATGGTTGTCAGATCTCGGAGGACGCTTCTGAACAAGCATGATCATCTTTCGTGCCTGAGGTCAGGGTGTTGAGGGTTCGTTGTTCAGATGGGTCTTGATTGCAGTACAGTGGATGGGTCCCTGGTGTGATGTGATCCTTTCATTCCTTAGTATATGATCTGGATTGTTTATCTTGTCTGGGATGAGCGATCGGTAGCCATTTTTGGGCATGGACTTGTTTTTATCGGTCCCAACTAGAGAATCAGAGGGGCAGTGAGTTATCGGGGTTTGTTATTCGAGGAGCGAATAACGTGGTGATATCTTGTGAGGGCGGTCTGGCTGTGTAGCACGCGTCTAGAACTTCTAGGTTTTGAAGAGTAAGAATGGGTAGCGTAGTGGCGGTCGGCTCTGCCCTTTCTCCAGGAGGGGAAGTTCCTGTATGGATTCAGGTGTCCAGAAAGGAAGATAGATGTGCGGTATGAGATCATTTCGATGGTGTTGTTCGGTTATTAGATTAGATCTATATGTTGTTGAGGAGCGATTTCGAGGGCAAAATCTAATTCAAGTGGGGGAGAATAGTAACATCCGGATTTTCAGGGATATTATTGTGTATGTTAATCTTGAGATTGAAGGAGAGACTCGACGAGTTGAGGGTCCAACTCGCCGAGTCGAGTCGAGTTGCTCGCGTGGATTTAATGAATGGACTCGACGAGTCATAGGAGGGACTCGCCGAGTAGGTGCTGGGCAGAGAAACCCTAATTTCTAGGGTTTGGGACCTATTTAAAGGCACTTATAGCCTCATTTGCGGCTACCTTCCCCTGAGAGCAAACCCTAATTGCTATTGGAGCTAGAGAGTGAGAGAAAAGCTCATATTATGGTTCTTGTGCATCATTTGAGGAAGAGGAGGAGGTTATCAAGCAAGGAGCTGGAGGTGAGGCTGTTGGATCCAGTGATTTCCTGTTCAGAGCTCCTGAGGAAGGTAAGAAGTCTTTACCTTTCTTCTTATTTTGGATAGATCTCATATCTATGGAGATTTAGGGCTTTTTGCCATCTTTTGTTTGGGTTTTTGAGTAGCATGAGTTGCCAAGAAGTCTAGACTTCAGATCTGGACTTTGTGAGGTCCAGAGAGTCCAAAGATTATAGCTTTATTTAGCCATATAAGAGTTATTGTGGTTAATCATCATTGTTAGAGTTATATTGGCATTATGATCCCTATATACCATGTTTAAACGTAAAGCTTGCAGCTTTACGTGACAATCGACCCTTAGGATGGTAGATCTAGTGTTTGGGGTGATGGATCTGCCTTAAATCGTTTGAATGAGGAATCTGACCGAAGGGACTCGCCGAGTCCATGGCCTGACTCGACGAGTCGGTTAGGGTTTGTCCCGATGAGTTTGATCATGTGATAACTCGACGAGTTGGAGGTCAACTCGACAAGCTGAGCTGGACTTTCTGAAGACTTATGAGGAAAAGAAGGGACTCGACGAGTTGCATGAGTGCACTCGACGAGTCAGGTCAAACATGGACTATTGACTTGAGTTTGACTTCTGTTGACTTTGGGGTTCTGGTCAACATGAGTGATGGAGACCATGGAGGGGTAAAATGGTCTTTTATCCACTTCAAGAACTAGACAGAGAAAGAGGGTGGCCTTTGGAATAGGCGAGTATTAATAGAGCATTAATTAGAGATACTTATCCTATGTGATAGGCGGAGGCTAGTTCGAGATTTCCGAGTACGAAACTGTCATTTGCTGGCTTGCCAGGTGACTCTTCTCACTATACATTACCTAGAGTGGTATCTACGTGCAGACTAGAGGGTCTTATGTGTCAAGTGTATGTTTGAGATTATGTGCATTGTGATATATGTATGCTATGTGTTATATAGACCGGACCGGAGGGTCCAACGACTTACGAGGCCAGAGGGTCCTCGAGTAGACCGGACCGGAGGGTCCAATGATTTAGACCGGACCGGAGGGTCCAACGAGCTAGACCGGACTGGAGGGTCCAACGAGTTACGGGACTGGAGGGTCTCGCTGAGACCCATTGATCGGAGGGTCATATCGAGTTATAGTCTCGATTGGCTTATGTGCTGTATGTGGTATTTTGGGGGACTCACTAAGCTTCGTGCTTACCGTGTTATGTGTTTCAGGTTTTCTCAGGATCGCGGGATGGCACCGGCTTGATTGTACACACCAGAGAAAGAGTTATGTTTGAGGATCCTGGATTATTAATGGAGTTGTGTTTTGTAAATTGAATAAACGAGATTTTTATACAATTTGTTATGAAGAGTATGCGATTTTTAAATGAAAATTTTGTTTGAAAATTTACGTCATTACAATTTCACCCATAAATACCATTTATTCTTGTCAACCGTTCAAAAGTATATCAGGGTAAAAACAGTTATCAGAGTACAATCCCAAAATCATAAAGTGCAGAAACATAGGTGGATGCAATGCGAACAAGACGGTCTCTTACCTTTTGAACTGGAAGTACCTGAAACCATAACTATAAACCAGTAAGCACAAATAGTGGCAGAGCCAGGATCAAAGTAAAGGGGTATCCCAAAAATAAAATCGTGTAATATACAATAAGAAAAAGATAAAAATCGCAAATTCGTTAGACTTAAAGTTCAATTTCCATAACAAAGTAACGTTTTAAAGTTCACCTCTTCGCTCTTCATTTTACGAAAGCGATTAATTACATTTTCAGTCCTAACATTCTCAAGTGCTTCATTTTCTACACTACAAATCAAATCACCATTTATAAAATCTCACATGAACCATACTCAAGTTATTGTTGGTAAATACTATATTGATGGTGGCTTTAAGAGTCAAAGAAGATGTGTAATCCCCGTTTCGATTTTCGGTATGTCATTGTTATTATTTTTATAGTTAAAAATAACAACAACAACAACAACAACAACAACAACAACAACAACAACAACAACAACAACAATAATAATAATAATAATAATAATAATAATAATAATAATAATAATAATAACAAAAAGTATTAAAATAAATCAACTTATTTAATATAAATAAGATTTATATGTCCAAGGGGGTATTATACTAATTCTATAAATCAGTTTGCTAAAGAATTTCAGTTTAGGGGTGGATTTTGTCAGAATGGGCATCTTCAAGGACCAAAGTTGACTTTTTCAGAAACTGTTTTGTCTCTTTCTTCTCCAAACAGCAAGCAGCGATGCAGTCCTTGGTTTCTTTCTCGTTTTAGCACCTGTAAGACTCAAATATTTGAAAGTAATATATCCTAATCTCTCAAATTTCCTCCCCTTTAACTATTATATCGATTACTTCCTTCCTTTTGGTTGTAAATCCTGAGATCAGTCGAGATTCCATCTCTTGGCCTCTATAGCTAGGTCTTGAGAAGAAAGCTATTGTAACACTCGATCTAAACCATCACGCATGTATTACACTACTGAATTTTTTTAGGGGCATCCCGGGCTACCCTCAGGCTCTACATTAAATCCGCCTGTGAGCACAAAGCTTAGTGAGTTCCCCAAAATACCACATATAATACACATATACATATAAAAACACGTGGGTTTTTTAGGTGCGTTTCAATCACATATGACAACATGTAGCTGTGTTGGGTCTGTATCAAGCCATGGGTCTGTATCAACCCATATGGAAACAAGTAGTTGTGTCGGGTCCGTATCAACCCCGAGTCTAAAATGACTCTATATAACAACATGTAGTTATGTCGGGTCTGTATCAACCCCACAAACATAATACATATAGTAATATTATCAAGAGTCACAAAGACAACAAGCACATACATGCATATCAGAAAGTATCACAAAAACAACTAGCCCATACAGGCATATTAGCAAGTGTCACAAAGACAACTATCATCCTAAAACATAATCTAGTAGGCCGGAATTGGTGCCTTCGACCCATAAGTACAGAGAAGAGACTCACCTGAATCATAAATCCGACTAACACTTAGCTTAATACCATGCCGACCACAGCTAACTGCTCTCATGTCAAATGATGGGTGCTTAACACCTCCTATCAATCCATACAAGGTAGATCCTAAGTCTACCTTCTAAAAAAATAAAATTTGACAAAAAGCCAACCCAAGCCAAAAGTCAGCAGTCAAAGTCAAAATCAACAGCCCATAATGTCAACTATTCCGCTACACGTTGTGACCGGCCTGTGGTCACATCATGAGAGATCACTCGGTCTGATTCCAACTCCTCTCGACTCAACTCAGCCTACTCGGACATGAAAAGTCACTGGAGTTGACCTCACAACGTGAGCATCCTTCTCTCATGTTGTGAGCCCCAAGGAGCTTAACAGAAACGGGATCCTTAAATCCTCACGTCGTGAGACCTTATGTCTCACGCCGTGAGCACAGCCTGAAGCCAAAAATCCAACATTTAAGTCCTTAATCCATTAAGCCTTTAACTCTAACTTTCCAGAAGGTCTTATAACTCCATAATACACTTGAAAGTCGATGCTTTTAAAACAATATATATCTAATACATATCTATATCTCATTTGGGTCAATAATTAAATAAAAGGTCATCAAACTTTCATGCAAGGTTCCAAAACCCAACCATTCACCAGATCTTAACTTCATGACACTCTTAAGACCCTTATAACCCATAAAGTTGCCAACTTTATGATTTCCATTCATTCAAACTTGCTCAATCAAAGAGAAAAGTGGGACAAAACTTAGATCTCACCACAAACAACAATAAAGGTGGAAGCTTTGACACTTACAAGGGTCCATAAACAAAGTAAGCTGATGATGATGATGGTTCCTTGAAAGCCTCTCCAAACGATCACCTTCTTCTTCTTCTTCAAACCAAGAAATGCTCCAAAAAGGCCAAGATTCAAGCAAAGAATGAAGGCTAGGGTTTTCTGAGGTGAAAGGGGGTTTGGAGGCAGATAATGAACCCTAAAATGTGTTTAGCGGGCTTAAATATGAAGGAAACCCTAAAAGATCATGTTCATGGGTTGCATCAGTTCTCACGTTGTGAGCCTATATGCCTCACATCGTGAGATCAGTCTGGAACAGAATTCACACATTAACCTTCCTCATGTCGTGACCACTAGAAGGTCACATCGTGAGACCCCATTTATTCCAAAATTCAAAATTTAAACTCCTTGAAACCCTAAATCGATCCATCCTAGAAAACGGGTGTTACAACTCTCCCCCGCTTAAATTAGATTTCGTCCTTGAAATCACTTCTTACTACTTACCAGACGCGCCAGAAAACTTGGACGATTCTTCCACAACCCTGATATAGACTGAGGAGTCGACTCATACAAACGACTGTCTTCCAATACTATAATCAAAACCCAAATCTTAGCAGAACTCACATACCCTAGACGAGTAACAAATTCGTGACCACTTACTTTAACCAGTGAAGAGTAACCATCACTACTCTGCCCGAAATCCGAAAACCCAATACCTTGTCTGACTTCCAACCAAGCAGAAACATTCTTTCACAACCATAATAATTCCATTTGCAACTTGAACCAAACAAACCTCTTTGACCCTGAATTATTCCACTGATACTGGGGAACAAACTTGAGCATTTGCTAACGCCTAAAACCTCGCACCGGAAGCAAGGAGACTCATAGCATGAGTCTCAATCATTGGTGCCCAACCAATGCACATTCACATCATGCTAACCAAACATTCACATTTTCGAGATACCCAAGATCTCTTGAGCTCCGAGCTGGTCTACCATTTATCTGAAGCGCCGAAATCCAAACTGGTCGCTGAAAATGACATCCTCACAAACGAACGTGCCACGAGACTCTATCCAATAGTCTACATGGCAAAAACTACTCTATCCTGCTTATATACAAGATTCCAACAACCCTCCTATTCCAACTAGGTACAAGATAACCAACATTCACATGGATGAAAATAGCCCACCTTGATCTTAGTGAATGTTAGACGCCCAATTGTAGTCCTCCATCATAACCGACCCTAGATGGGCCTGCAACCTTCCTTAATCCATGAATATTGTGGTCCTCCCACAGTCTCACAACCCATCATTTCAGGGTCAAATTCTACCTAGAGAAAACTACGAGCCAAATCGTAGATTTGTGACACCCTCACAAATGATCATTGACCAGGTGAATACTACGTGCCACCCCGCAGTCTTACAACACCTCAACCACTACCTTCCAACCTAGTAAATGTTATGACCACCCCACAGTCTTACAACACTTCTACCACTACCTGCCAACCTAGTGAATGCTACGGCCATCCCGCAGTCTTACAACACTTCCACAATAGCCATGGACCCAACCCATGGTCTTGCCACCATCTAACCCACCATACCATAATCAATCATGAGTCAAGACCTTACCCGCCCATACCTCAATCAGGTGTTTAGGTTATTCTTCGAACCCCAAAGCCTTAATCAGACAAGAAAAAATAGAGAGGCTCAAACACACCCTCGACCTGAACCGAATCACATAACCGCCATGCGCCACTGCTTATGCGCAAGATAACTCGAATCCTCATTCCTTGTGTAATCTTTTAATCCAAACGGTTCTCCACCACTTGAATTCAACTGCGCTCTTCCAACCACAAAATTGATGGATTTCCAAACCATCTCACAACCTTATTACCCAAAGCGGTCGACAACCTGCTTACAAGAACTAGCATTCTATGGCCAGCCAATCCTAGCAAACACACACTCCAAAATTAGATGAATACACCCCAACATATCAATGAACTCAACATCTCAAGCACCTTCCATTGAATCCATTACAATTCCTCAGCGACTCTATCGGTTGACTAAGAACATAATCTCACTATTAAAATAGGTACCCAACCCATTCAACAACCTACTTGCACTAGAGCGATTCCCATGTGAACCTGCAACTGACCACACTTCGAAGGTATGAAATTGAAAAATACCGATCTTACACCCACGATCAAATCAATTCCTCATTGCCTCGCAACCATGAATGATCCCTAAAAATCCATCATTCAAACCCGACATGCCCTCCTTGCGGATTCCATGAATTCTTGCTGATACCACCAAAATCGAACTGGATGTTGGTCTTCTCCCACTTAAAGCTTGTTCTGACGATGGTCAATGTCTCCCACATCGAAATCCAAAACCGGCTCACCCGAATATCCTCTAAACACGACTTTCGGTATACAAAATGGCATATGAAGATTCTTAAGATAAAATGTCTAGACGATCATGAAGAAAAACTCTAATCTCTAGGTGGAGACTTAGATAAACAACACATGGCGTCTCACACATGAAAATACATTCATAAATACAGTTAATAAGAGCATGAAGGAAGTGAATACAACACATACCTACGACTTCAAATGATGGAACTCGGATCCCTTCGGCATGTGACTGCAATGCTTGGCTCCTCACCACAGGAACATCCACTTTGCCCTCGCGACCATTAGTAATCCTCAGAGTGGCTGGAGCAGGTGCCCTCACTGCTCCCTTCACCAACTCCGGACAGTCGGAATTATTGTAGCCCACTTGGTTGAAGTGGAAACATAACGGACTTGTACCTTGGGGACAATCTCTACTGACATGACCAATCCTGCAACACTTGTAGCAACCCATACCCTTAAATCGACAAACCCCATCGTGCTGCTTCCCGCATGTGTTGCACTAACCTCGACCTTGCTGGCCCCTCACTCGCTGATCAGAAGTCTTTGGTCTCTTCCCACAAACCCCAGCTGTCTGAACCTGCTCTTCGTTCCTCTTCCCAAGGTGATCTAAATCAATCTCCCACTCTCGGGCTCTAGCTATCATGTCCTCCAAAGTCCGACAAGCTGAAAAACTAGTGGTCCATCTCTTCAACAGGTTGTCCAATGGCGACGAGTTTATCACAAATAATTTCGAAGTGTCGATCATAATCAGAGACTGTAGAAGTACCTTTAGTAATTTGACGAAGATAGTCATGCAAAAAGTGGATTCTTTCAACAGATGAAATGCTATAGGTCGACTCCAATGCGATCCAGATGTCGTGAGCATTAGAGAGGCCTAAGATCTATGTAGCAGCTTCCTCAGTTAAGGAAGAATTGAGAAGAATGACTGCTTGTTGGTCTTTATCGGTCCAATTTTCAAAAACTGGATTAGGAACAGATTTGTCTTCAGGAACGATCTCCTTTGGTGGTGTAGGAGTACCATCAATGTGATTGGTAAGTTTTTGATAAGAAAAGAGAGGAAACATTTGATTCTTCCGTAACAAATAGTTTGTAAAACCCAACTTGATTGGAATCAAGTGAAGAAGGGTATTCATCATAAATGTGTTGTCGGTAAAAGAAGAAGGAGCCACCATGACGAGGTACCAGGAAGAAAGAAAATGACAGTGGTGTTTTTAGGTTTTAAGGAAGAAAGAAGAGTTTTAAGGTTGATACCATATAAGAGATATTGAATTAACCACATTTCTAATTGTGTGTAGTGTTCATTATATATATAATTAAATAGTACAACGATATACTCCTATAAAAAAGGAGTTGATACATATAACTTAATACACAAGATATTATCTAATAATAACCCTTTTCGGATTAATTGGTCATTTAAAAAAAAAGTCTTTTTAATAATAACTCAATCAATAATGTTAATATCCTCTAAAGAAAATATTGGTAACTAATGAAACCCGAAAAGATGCCCAATGGTTTTATGTAAAAAATTAATGTGTAGTAAAGCAAATTGTGGGAAAAGTGCTTTGATGAGTAGTACTACTTGTGGCCTAAAATTCACCCCTGTGATTGCATAAATGTCAGTGGTATCGCCCGTGACTCACATTCTAAGTTTAGTGACATCTAAATTCTAATTTGATTATTTTTTAATAAAAACAATTAGATATAAGAAAATGATTACAATTAAAAATCTATTATGTACAGAATTTTGGAGGTAACAAGTTCTATTCCTGATGTTAACGGTTTCATGATATTAACTGTTAATCACTAACCCTGTCTTAAAAAAAATCTACTAATTTAATATTTTATATGTAAAAATCAAGTTTATTGTAACATTTTACTGCTAATTTTTAAAATTGTGATTGTTTGAGTCTTATTAAATGAGATGATTAAAAACAAAATTTGATTTGGCAAAAATTACGAAACTAATTATTTCACGTCAAATTTGCCATTGTATTCAAACACCCTTTACTTTCATGTATATTCATTTTTGTACTCAATTATTGTAATCTTTTTTCTTTTCATTTTTGGTGGGTTTTGTCTATCATAATTAATATTTTCTCGTATCTTGGAAATACAACGTTTTTTTTTATTATTATTTTGAATCATTAATGTAATGTAATATATATTTTTTTTATTGAAGTCAGTTATTTAACTTGCACACTTGTTCGTTAGAAATAATGATACTATATTAGTGAAAATAATGATGGCGTACAATTATTCTTAATTTCTAGAATTTAATTACTAATTAAGAGCTTTTACAAGGTTGTGCCTATGTTGTTGGCCTTAGTTACCCCTAAAAAAACGTTTTCAATAAAAAAAAATCAGTTCATATACAACAATTTTTTTTAATCATACATAATAATTTATACTTTAGAGATGTTATACAATATACTAAAAAATATGTTATTGTTGCGTATGACAAAAAACAGATATATACAAATCAAATCCATTAAAAACTAATTTCAAATGAACTAGGCGATGGGCACCACATACACATGTCTTCACATATCGAAATTTGTTATAAGAAAAATAATATATATATATATATATATATATATATATATATATATATATATATATATATATATATATATATATATATATATATATATATATATATATATACACACGCATATAAAAACATTGGTTTGCAAGTTATGCACTTTTGCCCATTTTTAACAATATTATATTTCATGACTAGTTCAATAAATGCACACAAGAACACTTCACCACATACCCAAACCAAATTTCACTTCTCTCTTGTTTTTCATACGCATTTCCACTTCCTTACACATTTTGATGGCCAAATTTGGGTACATTTGGTCTCTTTTCATTCTTCTACTTGTTCTTGATGCTATTACACAAACACTTTGTCATACAAAAGGCTTGCAACCAAAAAGAAACACATGGAAGCAACTAGGGGCAAATTTAACACAAACCCAATACTCAGAACAACAGTTTATGAAATGGGTTAATTTTGTTGGAAGTTTAAAGCATTCCCTTTTTTCCCCTGCTAAGAACAAGCTTTTCCCTTCTTATATGATCACTGTTGACAAGAATCCAGCAAGAGGAGATTTCACCACCATTCAACAAGCTATTGATTCTCTCCCTTTTGTGAATCTTATTAGAGTTGTTATCAAAGTTCATGCAGGAGTTTACAAGTAAGTTCTTTTAATTTGTTTCATGGTGTTAATGTTTTCTAAAGATTTTGAGTTTGAATCTGTATTTTTAGTGGGAAGATTGGGTTGGCGTAAAAGGTTTGAATTTTCTTGGATATAAGTTCATATCTATCTAAAACCGTACGTTATCAAGGTATTTTTTTAATGAATGGTCGAAAAAAGTTTTTGATCAAGATTTGGTGGATTGTGAGAGAACACGCAAATTTGGAACATTGATATTTTGGTCCTTTTTTTTCTGTTAATTATGAGAATTTGGTCGTTCATGCAGAAGTTTTATAAAGACAAAATATGATAACTTTTGAGGGTGTTTATTGTTTAATTTGGTCAAATTCTTATTTAAAAATTATGGGTTTTTCATTATTACGTTACAAATAGACTATGAGATGAAGTCTGTCATTTTAAGATTCTTGATTTGTATATTTTGTAATGCATAATTTGTATCTTAATAATTACATGCATATTACAATTTATAAATTTTTAAGAGCAAATGAGTAGTTTTAATTATTTTAAGTTTGGGTTAAATACAGAAAATAACAATGGTTTGTTTATTAAAACATCGTTCTTCATTTAACAACATTTAATTCTTTAAAATATATATTTTATTACAATAAGGCCATCCAAAATACGAAAATACTTTTTTTTGTGTTTAGTTTTAGTAGAACTTTCAAACTGATTAAAAAATCTAAAAATACATATAATTATTGGATAAAATTTCAACTTATGTTATCACAAAAACAAAAAACTAAATATATAATATTGTAATATAAAAAAATAATATAACATATTATAATACGTAAATAAGAAAGATGGCATTATTATTTTTTGAATTTAAATTTTTTATTATTTTCCTTAATGGCTCGTTGATTGTCTTTTGTGGTCAACCACAACAAAGAAAAGAAAATTAGAATAATCCCATGCATCAAATTCCTCAATTTTATATTGATGTTTTTTTTTTAATGTGGTATTTCTTTTATAAATATCACAAAGAAAAAAGAGGTTTAAACTCCTTTTCTTCATCTTTTTTCTTGTTTTTCGGTGCTTAAACTTAAACCCACGTATAAAATATAACATTATCGACTACTAAAAAAAACACTTTCTTAAAATAATAAAGCATTTAGTCAAACTTTTTCTTGTACCTTTTTCTCATTATTTTTTCCCTGATATAATATTCTCTCTGTCGATAGTAAACCATTACCGTCAAATTATATGAAAACAACCTCTTTTTTCTCTATATATTATTTGATTTTTTTGCCTCATATAATTTAGTATTATATATATATTTTTTTTTGTTTTTCTTATATAGGGAGAAGGTAAATATACCTCCACTAAAATCATTCATAACAATAGAAGGTGAAGGTGCTGAAAAAACCGTTGTGCAATGGGGTGATACGGCTCAGACCATCGGTGCCAAAGGTCAAGCTGTTGGCACGTTTGGCTCAGCCACTTTTGCGGTCAATTCCCCCTATTTCATTGCCAAAAACATCACATTCCAGGTAATTACAAAACATATGCATTAAACAATTGTACATTATTCTCGACTTTTTAAAAAGATACAAAATTTTAGAAAAATTGGTTAAGTTCGATGGTTAAATGTACAAGTATGTAATGCATACAGAACACGACACCCGTGCCAAAACCAGGAGCCGTAGGGAAACAAGCAGTGGCGTTTAGGATATCAGCAGACACAGCCGCATTCGTAGGTTGTAGATTTTTGGGAGCACAAGACACGCTTTATGATCACTTGGGTAGACATTATTACAAGGATTGTTATATTGAAGGCTCTGTCGACTTCATTTTTGGCAATGGTCTTTCTCTTTTTGAGGTTTGTGTTATATATACTGTATCTTTTTTGTAAAATACTATAGTTGTCTTTTCCAAACATTTGAACATTTTATTTTTCTCAAAAATTTCTTATATATTATTAATTGATATAAGTATTATTTCCCTTGTATGATTGTGGATTCTTTAAAAAAAAAAAAACTATATTACCTTTTGTCTTTCAAGTTCAAACAACCAAAACCAACAAAAGCACAACACCTTTTGGTTCAAATTGAAGTCGTCTGGTTCATTTTGCTATTATGGACCCATATATGGACCACACTACATATATATTTTTCTAATTGTACCTAAATGCCTAGATTTTACATAAAATGGTATTTTATTATATTAAATTATTAACAAAGTATGTTCAATTATTTGAAAAGCTATTACATTTGCAATTACCCTTAATAAAATTATTTAAAAATTTTAACATAAGATGACACGTTACAATATAGATGTTATAGAAAGGGCAATATTGTAATTTTGGTGGTAACTGATAACAGGGGTGTCAAGTCCATGCAATAGCACCAGTAACAGGAGCAGTAACAGCACAAGGAAGAAGCAGTTTGCTAGAGGACACAGGGTTCTCCTTCTTGAGATGTAAGGTGACTGGGTCGGGTGCCCTTTACCTAGGGAGGGCATGGGGTCCCTTCTCTAGGGTCGTCTTTGCGTATACGTATATGGACAACATCATTATTCCCAAAGGCTGGTACAATTGGGGTGACCCTAATCGTGAAATGTAAGTCCCCCACTCTCCCTCTCTCTCTCTCCCTCTGTCTCTGTATATTATCGTGCAGACATAGGACCCCAGAAAGATGTATAGAAGCGATAATGTTAGATCATTTTTGGTGGGTATTGCTTTATGAGTATTATACAATATGTGGTATACATGCACCAAATTGTTAGGCTACAATTACATTGTCTTTTGCAGTGGGTAATTGGGTATTGGAATGGGCGGTGGTAAGGTGGTATGTTTCTTTTTATTATTATTATTTTTTTTCCAGTATGCGCTCTACGTGTTCGACGAAATGCCACCTTTTTGTTTTTTTTATAGCTTGTAGATTTGTTTTGTTGAATTATATGCAAAAGTAAGGATCCCATTCCCATAGGTTACGTTGCCTTTGCAGTGGGTAATTGGGTATTGAAAAGGGCGGTGGTTCATTTCCCTTTTTTTGTGTATGGATTCTACGTGTTGGACGAAATGCCACCTTTTGTTTTAGCTTTGTTTTTTAGCTTGTGGATAGTGTCATAGTGACTACCCCATAGCAATAGGCACGCGTGAAACTACTAATTTGGTTTTGCATCCCAAGAAAATTGTTGGATAATGTTAATCTTGATTAAACCCATTAATTTAATATTTGGAAATTGAGAATTAGCAATGATATGATTATAAACCATATTTGAGTGATTGTTAAAAATTAAATTACATTACAGGACTGTGTACTATGGGCAATACAAATGTAGTGGACCAGGGGCAACATTTGCAGGGAGAGTGTCATGGTCTAGAGAGCTCACTGATGAAGAAGCTAAGCCTTTTCTTTCACTTACCTTCATTGATGGTTTTGAATGGATTAAATTGTAACTATTTCATCATCATCATCTTTGTTGTATATATTTTGTCAATGATCTTTTTTGTTGAAGAAGGTGATTTAAACACCAAATCAACCATTATCCATGTCGATTATGATGTTAGATCTTGTAGTAGCTTTTAACAAGATCTAGAGTTCATTTGAAACACAACAAAAGTGAAAGTTTGTACTATAAAATCTCCTTTCAATCCGAGCTTTTCAGCCGGTTGAAGGAGATAAAGAGTTGCTTGAAATAGGCTCCAAGTGTTTTAACCGAAATAAATTTTGGGTAACAAGTGTTTTTTTATGTGTATAGATTGATTTTGAGTCTTTTTATTTTTGTTTGTTTGAAGTGTGACCTTTCGTGATTGTGTGTGTGTTATATTGTAATCGATTGCTGTGAGCCATTTCTTTTAAATTTTTAATGCATGTAAAAATAATGAAATTGAGAGCTAGTATGTATCTTATGTTGTTCCATTTCTTTTAAATTTTTAATCCATAGAAAAATAATGAAATTGAATAACCGGAAGCTTGAAAAACAACCATAACCAAGACCCAAGAAAGAATATGGTCTAGCATGGAGTTTGACCTTCACATTAACCTTTTTTTATATGCCATCGTGGTCGGATTTGCTTCTGTTATTTTCATTGATTTAGCCTTTTAGAATTTAGGTGTTTTTGTCTTGTTTCAAAATTTCAATGTTTCTCTATTCTGATCCAATCCATATGCCATAGTCTATAGCCATAGCCTAGGCCAAGTTTAAGTATAAGCCCAATAGTTGAGTGCTCGGATAATCGGATTCGCCCTTTGAAGTTTGAACCCAATAGTACCAAACACCCAGGGGCTAGGGGCTGAGGTAGAGGTGCACAAACCGGTTTTTTTTCGAACCCATTCGGTTTAGTGGACTGGTTCGGTTCTAGTCAACAAAGGCAACACCGGTACACCCTTAAACCGGTTTGGTTTCAAACCGGTTCATCATCAAATTATTTCGATCCTATAGAAACCGGTTCGGTTTAGTGCAAACCAATTCATCATAAACCGGTTTCTAAACCGGTCCAAAATCGGTTCCTTGAACCTCTTCAAAAAGAACAGACGGAAATTGCATCTTTTTTTGAATGTTTGTTTTGTTTTTTTGGGGATATTCTAGGTTATATATGCATGGCTAATTGGTTAGAATGGTTAGCATCTTTAAAAGTTAAGACATATTAAAAAAAATAAAACCCACTTAACAATAGGTATGTATGTATGTGTGTATCAAATGTGGTTTGTGCATATCTATTGAATTTAGACACGTTTTAGAGCAATTTTCGTGGGTTTTTTTTTGGGGATTTTTATATTGAAAGTACATAAAACATCTTCAAACATAAAAACATAAACATAACAAAACATCTTCAAACATCATAAAACTTCTTCAAACATCTTTATTGTTGTTTAGATTTAGTCTTCATCCACCATGTCGGTATACAATGCTCTCTCATACTCGAGCTCTTGTAGGGTGAGTGGCACCGACAATTCCATCGCTACTTCTTTCTCATGTACTTATTGTTTAACATGCAACGTTTTGCCCTCTAGTAGTTCAACGTCTTGTATCCGTTCCACGCCATCAAGATAGCATTTCAAGCAAATGCACACTTCCACCGACAAATGGGTGAGTTTTCTTCTTCTTGGTGATATAACACTGCCACTAACAGAAAAAATCGATTATGAAGCTACCGTAGAAGCTTGGGAGCTTAGTACATCACGTGTCATAGCGGCTAGAATCGGAAATTGGATTTCCTTTTCTTTCCACCAAGCCAAAATATCAAAATTATCAAACTCTTTCACACTAATTTGTGCCAAAAAAGTCGGAACCAATGTACCTTCCGAGCTCGCTACTAGGGGTGTTAGACCAAGCTCATTTGGAACTTTCATTCCTCAAAGTATTATAGAGCCGAATTGTTTCATTATTTTGGTGAGAAGTGGATCCGGATGTCTCCCGTATCTCGCATCATGTCATGAATGTTTGTTGAACCATACTTTGCTAAATAAACTTCAAACAAACTTTGAAAAACTTTGTTAAATTTCAAAACTTACTTTGATGCATAATCTATGTCATCATCCAATAAACCCAAATCGTAACAAATATTTTCAAGTAAAGTCTAAACCCCCCAACATTTAGAGTCAAATTCAAAGCGGCGGAATAAGTTATAACGGTGGACATATTTTCAAAATATTTTTTTAACTTTGTTTTCATCGGTTTCACACTTTCAAACTTTCACAATATTAACAAACATTATGACTCTCATTTCAAACTCATTTATTTTCGCACACATTAAAAATATTTGGTTTAAAACTAAACAACTTGTAGGATAATAAATCCCCGATAAAAAAGTAGTTGCTTTCTTAAAAAACCCCCAAACATTTCTGTAACAAGTTTGATAGTATCACAACTTGATTCCAGGTCGTACCCGATTACGTTTCGCAAGGTTGTCATGAAACATTTTTAAAGTATCTTTTTGATGTAAGGCACATTCAAACATGTTGCAAGTGGAGTTCCATCGGGTAGGTGTTTTCCAATTCGGACTTAACCAAAGGGCATTCACATTGGCACAAAACTTCATATAATTATGATATCGAGCATTACTCGAACTATAAATATCTTTTAGCATTTGTTTGAAACCATCTTTTATAAGTTCAATGCTAGTTAGTCTATCTTGCACAACCAAATTAATGATATGTGCAACACATCGACTATGAAAAAAAACATCATCGCAAATTGGTTTATATTTTAATTTTAGTTGTCCAACCACGACGATGTTGTTCGATGCATTATCAAGATATAAAAAAACTTTTCCTTCAACTTTATACACACAATCTAAAATTTTATATAAATTTCTACTGGTGTGCGGATTCTCAAACAATTCAAACGTAATCGTACGATTCATCATTACCCAATTATTTGGATTTATCAAATGAGCAGTAACACAAAAGTACGAATCCGGTGAACCGTGAGGAGCCGTCAAAACACCCCAAGTTAAATTTACACCGGTTTCTAAAGCTTGAAATCCTAAAATCAATTCATTTGTTACAAGTTTCCATATTTCAATACAATCGCGTCTAAGGGAAGTATGGCTCATATGACAATATCACGGTTGGAGAGTATCTTGGATGAGTGAAGTCAATCGTTTGTTTTCGAAGTGGTCAAAAGGCAAATATTCTTGAATCATGAACTTTGCCATCGTATCCCAAACTTTAATCGCTTCTTAATTCCACAATGTGGTATCTTTTGCCATTGTTGTTTGATTATGCCCCGACCCAAATTTCACCGCAGAGCATCTCTTGTTCATATGAGTTTTCAATGTCGAATTCCAATCTTCCTTGAAAAAGCACCACATTTCTTGCATTGCGCTTTATTCGGACCACTTGACATTATACATTAATCATAATTGCCCCAAATATTCATATTTCTACTTGTTTCTTTGATGCTAACAACGGTAATATTGTTTGATGAATCTCCAACACCAATGGAAGCCGAATCCTTTGCTTAACTTAAGAGCGTTTTTTTTATCTAAGAGAGCTTTTTGAGGTTTGGTTAAGGCTAAATATCTAATGCCTATTTATACTATGAAGGAATGGTAAATATGGCCAAAAGGGACCAAAAAACGGGCATATAATAGCTATAAAACGGCTAGGGGTGTAAGTGAGCCGAGCTACTCGTGAGCTACTCGGGATCGACTCGTTAAAAGCTCGACTCGAGATCGAATTGAACGAGCCCGAGCCGAGCTTGAGCCTAAATATGAGGCTCGTTTATTAAACGAGCTCGAGCCGAGCTTCAATTAGTGGGTTCGCGAACCTAAACGAGCCTATATATATATATATATATATATATATATATATATATATATATATATATATATATATATATAGAGAGAGAGAGAGAGAGGAAGGATCATTTGATAACTCAAAGTTTCCCGAGATCCCAAGAACTAAAACTGGAGCGTTGGATCAAAAAAAAGGATGGCCAAGATGCATTGTGGCATTTTTGTAAATACATACACAAAATAAGACACGGGGGTATGATTTTAAAATGAATCAGGGGCATTTTAGGAATAAAATAATTCTTTTAATTCCCCCAATTAAATATCTCTCTCTCTCTCACGTCGTCTTCTTCACCAAATCACCCCTCTTCCCTGGATCGACCTCAATCACCATCGGTTTCAATCATCGAGTCTGTCTATCTCCCATTAAATCACCATCGTCTCCACCACATTGATATTAGTTCTGTTCATACAGAAAACCGTACACCTGCACAACCATCGCGATTTCCTCCATCATCCATAGCCGATTATAAAGTTTTCGCTCTTTTTTCCCGAAGAGTTGACGATTTCATCTCTCTTTGAATCAATCATCTTGATCATGGCCGAAAACGCTGTTCCTGTTACTGTTCAACCAGAGGTTCGTCTTTTCTAATTTTTAATTATTCTTTATCACTGATTTTAGTCTACGTGTTCAATTTATTGTTTCGATTAATATGTTTGAGAAAGTAGAACATATCAATTGATAATCGTAACCTAGGGCCAAAGTGAAGCCGATTCACTGAAATTAGGTATAGAGATTAATTCAATCGTTAATAAATGAGCATTTCCTTTTTGTTATTTACAACTGAAAAACTTGTTCGTGTTGAAATTAAGAGATTATGATCAACTTGCAATTTCAATCTACTGATTCACGTCGAACTTATAAGGATAAGAGCTATTTTGGCTATTTTTGAGAGAAATAATCTCGTTTCTAGTAAGAACTGTGGTTTGAGTATTCTTCGCTACATGTTTTACAGACTTAAGCCTCATCTGATTTCATTTTGGTTATATACTGATTCAAATTGTTGAACTGGTTTTTTGAAACATTCTTGCATCTTCTTGGAGAAATAATCTCTCTTCTAGTACAAATTATGGCCGTATACTAGTAATCTTATGAAACCTTTTTTCATTTTATTGGATATATAATTCATCTCAATTCAAGTTATGATCAAAACACGTTGTACATAAATTAGGTCGAATCCACATCGATTTATGAATATGAAACAAAGAACATATTTTATTCATGTGATAATCAATTTGGTTGTAATTTTGATCAGGTGAATCATTCAGTTGGAAAAGGTACAGACTAAGGAAGTTTCTTTGAAATCATAGGTACAACTTGTAAAGCGTTTAGTACCACTACCTATAGAAATAATACACTATGCAGTTGCTCTGCATGCATACATTCATTTCACTCTGTTGTCTATGCATTAATATTGTTCTTTCACATCATTCTATAATTTGGAAATAAGTTATAGTGCATTCAAATATCCTTTGGAAATATAAACTTTAATTGCTTTTGGGTAAAATATCTTTTTCTGTGAAAGTAACCATGCATGGTGTTCACTAAGTGAAAATTTTCATCATTGATTGTGATGAGTTCGACATGTCCCAAACTGATTTTCTAAAGTTGCTTCCAAATAAAGATGCAATTTTTTTTCTCATCTTCAGATGTGATTTCAGCACTCGTTATCTCTGTAAGAAGTTTCTTTATTTAATCGACTTAATTAGGACATGATTCAATTGAATAAGTTATACATAAGTATTTCTTTTCTGACTTAATGCATAAAGAAAAACTCTATATTTTACATATGTCTCAGTAATGAGTTCTCTTTGCATCTGCAGAGATGATGAATTCCATGGCAAATATTGTGTTGGTTCTTGGTGTTGTAACATTCATCAAAAGATATCAGCCAACATTCATCTGAAGCCTCCTCCTTATGCACTGGTATGCCTAAGATTAGTTACATTACATGATCATGATGTGATTATCTCTGTACTATGTAATTTTGTTCATGTTACATCTGTATGTGGTAGAATCACATAAAGTATGCCAAGTGATAACATGCGCAGGTGGAGTGAGAGGGCCAAAACTGCACACCAGGTTTTTATTTTCTTATGAAAAATTACATAAATGGTCCATATGGTTTAGCAAAATAGGTACATACAGATCAACTTCAAAAAATAAACAAACTTGGTCTTTATGTTTTGTAGATAATTTGTGGTATGATGTTTGTTAACTGAAAGGGTAAAAATCATATTAGAATCTCTATTTTGAAATGAAGCAAGGTTTGCACAAACTCTTTGAAATCAAAGCATCTTATTATAAAGCAATACAAAATTTACTGTTTAATGATTTTGTTAAGAAAAATTTCCAATGATTTTGATCTCTATTTTCTTTCTTAATACAACTCATGGGTAGATTTCTTTTTCACTTAATGGGCTTAATGAGTTCAACACTTAAATCTGGACAACTATGGTTGTTTCTTTTTTACTTAGCTAAATTTATAAAAAGTTCAACGTTGTAATTACATTTGATTCATATGTAAATCACATATGAATTACAAGTGATTCACATGTAAAACACATGTAATTCACAAATGAATTACATATGATTAACATGTAAATCACATATAATTCACATATAAATCACATGTAATTCACATATGTAATTCACATATAAATTAAATGTGATTCACATGTAAATCACATGTAATTCACTTATGAATTACACGTGATTCATATGTAAATCACATATGAATTACATGTGATTCACATGTAAATCACATCTAATTCACTTATGAATTACATTTGATTCATATGTAAATCACATATGACTTACATGTCATTCACATATAAATTACATGTGATTCACATGTAAATCACATATAAATCACATGTAATTCATATGTGAATCACTTGTGCTTCATATGTAAATCACATATGTATTTTTGTGAGTGTTTTTGCATCAATCATTTTTTTAATTTTCTTGTAGATTTGGAAGAAATTGTGGTGAATATTGAAGGGGTGAAAAATGATAAATTGAAGAAAAATAAGGAAATATTGACACATAGACATGAAAACGCTTTGAAATTTGTAGCATTTTTTATTTTTATATTTTATTTTGTATCGAATAAAATACTTGTACTATTATGTTTATAGATTAATTAATAAAAATGAGATTTTTTGTGATTTACTTACGAATATTATAGTATAAGAAATATACATATATGCATTTGAAAAAATATGCATATATGCACCTAAAAATTTGCTTTTTTTAAAAAAAACGCAGTTTTTTTTTTAAAAACTGCAATTTTTTTTTAAATGCAGTTTTTTTTGAAAAAAATGTAACTTTCTTTAAAAAACTTGCAGTTTTTTTGAAAAAATGCAGTTTTTTTTAAAAAAAAATTTAAATTTTTTTTAAAAAATTCATGTTTTCTATAAAAAAAATTAAAAATCTGCATTTAAAAAAAACGAAAAATACTATATTTAAAAAAATCTGAAAATTTGATTTATGATGTAAATTTTTAGACATTTATATTAATATATTAAATAACACAAAAAAATTAAACATTAAATGAGATTGGTAAGATGACGATCATGTCCTTAATGAATTACTTTTGATCAAACACTCCACTTTTAGTTCTCGGGTTCTCGGGAAAATATGAGTTCTCAACCGATCTCAACCCTATATATATATATATATATATATATATATATATATATATATATATATATATATATATATATATATATATATATATATATAGGCTCGTTTAGGCTCGCGAGCTCACTAAATTGTTCACGAGCCAAGCTCGAGCTTTATTTTAAAGCTCGAATCGACCTCGAGCTCGATGTGACAACCCGAGATTTCTATCTTGTAAAACCATTCAATTCAACCAAGTGTCAGACTTGTTTCTGCTATCTTCTAGCATTGTTAAGGGTCTGTTTGAGTGTTCTAAGCCTAGTACATTCAAGGTTTAAGTGTTAGGAAGTATCTTCTAGAGTTCATTGTGCAATATGCAAGCCGGAAAACTCCATCACTTGGAGTTTACGGCCGTAAACTAGAGCTTACGGTCGTAAGCTCTTGGTTGGCCGTGAACTCCTTCCATATGTATGATATTCCTTCATTTTCTTCATTTCTTACAACACCAAGTCAAGAACACTCAATTCTCTCTCAAATATCATCAAGAACACTTCCTTTTTCTCGACAAATTTGTAAGTGATTCTTTCTATGTTAGTTGATATCCTTCTTAATCTAGTAAAACCCTATGATTTCATACGTGAATTCATCTCTTTTTGGGTTAGATTTTCAAATCATCAAGAACACCAAGAACACACACTAGTTTCTTTAGGCCGTGAACACCCTTTCAAGCTTCCAAAACGTAAGTATCCTTTCCATATACTAGTTATCCATTAGAAGCTCTTGAAATACGTCCAAGAATCAACCATTTTAGCTTGAACATCAAGAGTTTAATGCCATAGACTCTCCCTTGGCCGTAAACCCTTCTCAAGATCATCATTGGCCGTAAACACCTTGGCCGTGAACACATCTAGGCCGTAAACACACCCTTGTATGGCTATGAACACCTTTAGTACAATCATATGTGATTGTAACACTTCATTCCAAGTGTTTCCTAGTCCCTAAGGTTTTTCCCTAACATGATTAGTAGTTATATACACTAATTATATCCATATATGTGTCATTATATGCTTAATAGGATTCGTTTGTGCTCGAGACTTCACTTGACACTTAGCATCCTATATCGATCTTACATTCGAATCACTCACTATAGGTGAGTTCATACCCCCTAACTTATCTTTTAAATGATTTTAAATGCTTTTATGGGGGGATACAAGTAGAAAACATTATAGCTATTGTATCAATCACATGTGATTAATAACTATCAAACAAGTGGATTTCTTATGCTTCAAAACTGTGTTATCAGACAAACTATTTCAAAACATTTTATAAGCTGCCATTAAGTCATCTATAACCATTCAAATGGTTAAAACTCTTTTATATGCTAAATTCTTTATCAAACTCTTTTAAACTTATATATTGTCAAAAATCATGTCTATATAGATATAGTTATATAAATAAGGTTGAAAGGACTTAGGACTGATAACTCGCTTTATTTCTTGTTCCTTGTTTGGTTGTGGACTTAGGGTATCGGTTGTTAGTCCCAGTGTCGTTTGAATCTTAGTTATATATTATGTATATGTGTATAGATATAAAAGTTCTTCCAATCAGTTCAATACCTTTGGGTAGCGAAGGTGTACAAACATGATCAGTCATTCAAACAACAGTACTAGTAAACTATAATAGGTATAGTTTAGGAAGTTACTACTTACTATTTCTAGAACAATGAAACATACAAGAGTCAGTTCATACAAGAGTCAGTTCAAACTTACTATAGCGAGAAACCGAGAGAACATACTATACACTAGAACAGAGAGAACATACTATACACTAGGACAGAGAGAGCCCACTATACACTAGAACAAAGAGAACATACTATACAAATACAAGAACAATATAACATTAATGTGAGCCACTACTTCATGGTGCGGCAATGTACTGTTGTGTCACGTTTTGTAACCAGAGTCTCCTGGAGGGAGAGCGTGAATTTGTGTATAAATCTATACGGGATTGACCATCCTACATCTTGCTGCTAGCTACAGTGGGACCTGCAGGTCTACGGGTGACAAATGTCATACCATTTTGACATCTTTGATCGTCGTGTTTACTAGTCAATCAAGTATGGTTATAATCTCATCACATTTTACCTTAATTAAACAAACTGGTTTAAGGTAGTTAGTACAGTTGTAGTTACTTATATACAATACTACTGTACATCTTCATTTTCTCATTACATTCATATTGTGATCTTCTCACATAAACGGTAATGTAAACTATTTTCTGGTAATAATAGTCATACTTGGGAAAAACACTCACTTTTACAAAAGAACAAACTTACAAAACAGTCGGGTCTTGGTAGAAGACTACTTTAGTAGAAAATATAGGATTTTCTAGGGAGTATACAAACATTTACATCAATCACTTACAAACTTTACATCAAACTCTTACAAACATTTCCATCAAACTTATACAAACAATGACACTAAAATACTTATGAACTCACCAGCTTTAATGTTAATCTACTCTTTCAAAATAACTTGTATTCTCAGGTCACCAGTAGACAGGTACCGATGACCAGGTTTTGAGAAGACGGAGCACATTCGAGACTCGTCTTTTATTTTGATTCATATTTTGGTGTCTTTCAAACTATACACAGAACACACTTGTATTAAATTATACTATTAACGCAATGGATGATGTTGTTGCTTGTTTTACTATTATGCATTGTTATGATACTGTACATGACGTCATCTGCCCCCGAACGTTTCCGCCGTTCTTGTTTGGGGGTGTGACAGATTGGTATCAGAGCTTTGTTTAGAGTGAATTGAGTATATCAACCCATAAAATATATACAACTATAAACATAATTGGATTAAAATACTCTGACCAAGAGTTTATACTTTTTAATAATAAAATATTTAACTAAAGTATACATACAAGCATTCATACTAGGATCAGTGTCATACTAGAACAGAACAAAAGTATTGCGGTTGTTGGACAACACAATTAGGCTTGGGGACATATAATCAGATCTGGGAGTGATATAGCCTGATCAACTATATCTTTCCGAGATGTGATTAGCATGTGCCTAGGAATGGTTGTGGTGTTGCAGCAAGTTTAAAAACTTACCAACACTACTACAATGAAAACTTTAGAACAAAACATAAACTTAAAATACTGTAGGAGTATTTTGTGTTACTATAATTACTTATGTGCAAACTAAAAGGTCTTTACTAGTATGTCAATAGTTGCTGAGTGGATACGTTAAGGTTATATGTAACTAAGGTGTCATAGACTTAGAATCTATGATCTTTGCTTTACTTCTTGTTCCTTGTTTGGTTGTGGACTTAGAGTTAAGGTCACTTATTCAAAGGTCTATTCTATCTTGGTTACATGTGACTGGTATGCACTACGCAAATATTGGAGTAGCTGGTAAGGATCATCCTATAATTATCTTAAGTAGTACGTCTATTAACTATTTCTTTTACCCCTATTCTCGCGTAGATATCATGGCAGGATTCCATCCCCACAGCGATCCGTACTTCCCCAACCAAGGAAATGGTGGATGGCTCGATGCAGAGCCAGAAGAGAGTCATGCAATTCCTTTAGATGATGACTTCGCAGAAAACTTCCCAGAGGATTCCGACTCGGAGCCAGAAGTCAATGATCTACCCCTAGTGGCTCCAATCCCAAATCTTAACCCTTGTCCGGCTTTTCAAGGCCCGACGCCTTTGTGGGCGGAGAACTTGGGAAGATGGAGTCAAGAACAGGGACAACCCTTACCATACAATGGAGACAGAAGCTTCTACAACATAAGCGAGGGAGGATCTGCTGACAAAATCCTGCCTATCTTGGTTCGCCGAGTGGCTCGAAATGTTGAGCTAGGAACGAAAACCATTCAACAAACCATAGAGCTAGATGCTGACACAAACGCCAATGCGGATAGTATTCGCAATCTGGAAGTTGCTCACGGGAGAGCTATGAGAGACAATGAGGCTTTGCAGCAAGAGCTAGCTGTAACCCGAGCCGAAGTCATAGAACTCCGAGCACGCCATACGGTATACGAACGACACCTTCTAGATGTGGAGCGTCAGCTGGCTGAATTGAGGGTTCGTCCGAGGGGTGCCCGTCGCCGGTAGGAGATGCTCTGTTCATCCTTTCTTTTGGATTAGGAATAGCCTTCTTATCTATGCTCTAAGTAGCACTTTTCCCTGTAATTTCATGTTTATCTTAAGACCTTGAACTTTCAGTCTGCTAGGTCTTTATGATGTCAAAATTTTCTTATTCTGGTTTGATGTAAGACCTACTCCTAGGTCATTTCCCCGAACTCGTTACATCTTTAATACCAATATTATTGACAGATATCTAATCTCATGGGAAATCTTTATCCAAATGCTTTCATCTTTCTATTGTTAGATCTCTATTTCAATCATACTCTCATCTATTTTGTTGGGCTATGGTGAGTTAGTCCATGGATCACTCTCACTTTCTCACTATCAAATGCTTACCAATATCTTCATCTTTGTAAACTTTTAGTTGAAAGATGCCTCCACGTCGATCAGCAAGACGCACTACTTCGATAACTCCAACTCCACCACCACCTCATCCACAATACAATCCAGCAGCTATCCAAGCTGCAATGAATGCGGCTGTTACGGCAGCCCTAGCTCAATTCAGTGCTAGTGGTACTAGCGGAAGTGGAACAACTGTTCATTCCACTTAAGGTGATGCTACAGTGCGCTCTAGAGAGTGCTCGTATAAGGACTTCACCAACTGCAAGCCCAGGACCTTTAACGGGACTGGTGGAATCATTGCCCTCTCGCAATGGTTCGAGAAAACGGAGTCGATCTTCGAGATCTGCTCCTGTCCGGAAGGGAGCAAAGTTAAATTTGTTTCCTGCACCTTCGCGGACAGAGCCCTGATGTGGTGGAATAGCCATGTCAAGTCACTAACCCTGATAGTGGCTAATATTATTGGCTGGGAAGCTCTGAAGGAGCTCATGATTGAAGAATATTGCCCGAGGGGCGAGGTTCAGAAACTTGAACAGGAACTCTGGAGCCTAACCATGAAGGGCTCTGACATAGTCGCCTACACCACCAGGTTCAGCGATCTGGTGGCGCTATGTCCGGGAATGGTCCGGACTGAGGGAAAGAAGATCGAGAGGTATATATGGGGGCTGGTGCCTCTATTTCAGGGGAATGTCTTAGCTTCAAACCCCACTACCTTCGACAGTGTCAAGCGATTGGCACAGCGGCTCATCGATCACGGAGTCCGCACCCCGACAACGCCAACAACCCTTTCTGTCTCAGAACCATCCAAAGCCGCTGACAACAAGCGGAAGTTCTGGGAGAACAAGAAGAAGAACGCAGCGCAGAACTCTGCCAAAAAGTAGCAAGTTGTGGCTATTCATGCTGCGATAACACCTACTGCTACTGCGCCAATGAAGCAGTATGCTAGAAGCTTGCCCAAGTGCAACAAGTGCAGCTTCCACCACAATGGACCCTGCCGGGAAATGCAGTGCTCTAATTGCAACAGGAAAGGGCACACTACCCGATTCTGCAAAGCTCCGGCTAGGCCAATCACCCAAATCCCCGACGTTGGTGTGGGCCAGACTTGCTACGGATGTGGCGAGGTGGGTCACTACAAGAGGAACTGCCCCAAGGCAGGGAACGCGGACGGAGTGGGCAGAGTTTTGGCTAAAGGCCACAAGGAAGCGGTAGCAGACCGTACAGTGGTCAATGGTATGTTTCTCCTCGATAACTCATACGCATGCATACTGTTTGATAGTGGAGCAGAGAGGAGTTTCGTGAACCAGAAATTTTCACACTTACTTAAACAACAATCACGCGCACTTAAAGAACCATTCACTGTAGAAATGGCTAACGGAAAGACTGAGAGCACTAGCTGCATATACATAGGATGTACCCTAACTCTAGATAGCCATTCATTTCCAATCGACCTCATGCCGGTCTCGATTAAAAGTTTCGACGTCATTATCGGTATGGATTGGTTGACTTCTCATCGTGCCGACATCATGTTTTATGAGAAAGCCGTTCGTCTTAATCTACCGTCTAAAGAAACTTTAGTTATCTACGACGACAAACCAGGCATGAACCTTCGTATCATCTCAAGCATACAAGCCCAGAAGTATTTACGAAAGGAATGTCATGCATTCCTTGCTCATGTTGTCGATATGAGCCAAGAGACGAAAGACTTAAAGAACATCCCAGAAGTACGCGACTTTCCCGACATCTTTCCAGAAGAACTACCAGGATTACCTCCACAACGTCAAGTTGAGTTCAGAATCGACTTAGTTCTAGGGGCTACCCCAATAGCCAAATCGCCCTATCGTTTAGCACCAGCTGAGATGCAGGAGCTATCCGGTCAAATTAACGAACTTCTCAGCAAGGGCTTTATTATACCAAGCTTCTCACCCTGGGAGCACAGGTCTTGTTCGTCAAGAAGAAAGACGAATCGTTCCATATGTGCATCGACTACAGAGAACTATACAAGCTTACCATCAAGAATCGTTATCCTCTAACTCACATAGACGACTTGTTCGGCCAACTGCAAGGGGCGAATTACTTCTCAAAGATAGACCTGAGATCCGGGTATCACCAGTTACGAGTGCTAGAGGAGGATGTTCCGAAGACAGCCTTCCAAACTCGTTATGGACACTACGAGTTTGTAGTGATGCCATTCGGATTGACCAATGCGCCCGCAGTATTCATGAACTTAATGAATAGGGTATGCAGTCCTTACTTGGACCAGTTCATCATTGTATTCATCGATGACATACTTATCTACTCTCGTAGTAAGGAGGAGCATACTCAACACCTGCGTCAGGTCTTAGAAACACTACGATCGGAGAAGCTTTATGCGAAGTTCTCTAAATGCGAATTTTGGATTCGAAGAGTCGAATTATTGGGTCACGTTGTTAACGAAGAGGGAATTCATGTGGACCCTTCCAAAATAAAGGCCATTGAGAATTGGTCAGCACCGAAGACGCCTACAGAAATTCGTCAATTTCTTGGCCTCGCTGGCTACTATCGCAGGTTCATTCAGAACTTCTCTAGGATCGCGAAACTGCTTACTACATTGACCCAGAAAGGTGTGGCCTTTGACTGGGAAGAGAAACAAGAAAAGGTCTTCCAAACGCTAAAGCGAGCCTTATGCAGCGCACCGATACTGTCCCTCCCAGAAGGGATAGAAGACTTCGTGGTTTATTGTGATGCATCCAACCAAGGGCTTGGCTGTGTTCTTATGCAACGAGGAAAGGTCATCGCCTATGCCTCAAGACAGCTAAAGACACACGAAGTTAACTACACCACACATGATCTTGAGTTAGGAGAAGTGGTATTTGCTCTGAAGATCTGGAGACACTACCTGTATGGTACAAAAAGCACTATCTTTACGGACCACAAAATCCTTCAACATATATTCAACCAGAAGGAGCTCAACATGAGACAACGACGGTGAGTCAAGCTACTGAGTGACTACGAATGTGAAATTCGTTATCATCCCGGTAAAGCCAACGTAGTAGCTGACGCCCTAAGTCGGAAAGAATACTCTGGTCGTAGAGTCAAATCTTTGACTATGACTATCCATTCACATCTGTCCACACAAGTTAAGGAGGCTCAGGTAGAAGCCTTGAAACCTGAAAATGTGGTGGGTGAATCCCTGAGAGGGATGGATAAGAACTTGGAAGTCAAGGGTGGCGGAGCCTTATATCTCATGGATCGGATCTGGACACCGAGGCACGGTGGTTTCAGAGACTTGGTCATGACCGAAGCGTACAACACTCGATATTCCGTCCACCCAGGTTCAGATAAGATGTATCTTGACCTCAAAAAGTTATACTGGTGGCCTAACATGAAAGCAGAGATTGCTACCTTCGTGAGCAAGTGCCTTATTTGTGCCAATGTTAAGGTCAAATACCAGAAACCCTCAGGTTTACTTCAACAACCGGAGATACCTGAATTGAAGTGGGAGCGGATCACAATGGACTTCATAACCAAGTTTCCCAAGACATCGGGTGGTCTCGATACCATATGGGTGATCGTAGACAGGTTAACAAAGTCTGCACACTTCCTGCCTATCAAATAGACTGACAAGATAGAGAAACTAACAAGAACCTACATTAGGGAGATTGTACGACTGCATGGTGTTCCCATATCCGTTATCTCTTATAGAGATAGTAGATTCACTTCTAGGTTCTGGCAGTCGCCACAAAGTTCCCTGCGAACTAGGTTGGACAGGAGTACAGCCTACCATCCACAAACCGATGGAAAAAGTGAGAGGACTATTCAAACTTTGGAAGATATGTTGCTAGCCTGTGTGATAGACTTTGGGAAGGCATGGGATACACATTTACCCCTTGTCGAGTGCTCCTACAATAACAGTTATCACACGAGCATAAAGGTTGCTCCATTTAAAGCCCTCTATGGCCGAAAGTACAGATCCCCTCTGTGCTGGGCTGAGGTGGGTGACACACAGTTAGCTAAAGGACGAGTTCCTGACAGCACTCTCACAGGTCCAGAGATCATTCGGGAAACGACAGAGAGGATCGTTCAGATTCGTGAACGACTGAAAACCTCTAGAGACCGACAAAAAAGCTATGCGGACAAGAGAAGGAAACCATTGGAATTCCAGGTTGGCGACTGTGTTCTATTGAAGGTCTCACCCTGGAAGGGCTTGATACGCTTCGGAAAGCGTGGAAAGCTAAATCCAAGATACGTAGGGCCTTTCGAGATTCTCGCTAGAATCGGCCTTGTAGCTTACAAACTCAAACTACCTCACGAACTTAGTAACGTACACCCTACTTTCCACGTTTCGAACTTGAAGAAGTGTCTGTCCGACGAGACTCTCGTAATCCCACTCGAAGATATCGAGATCAACGACAGCCTCAACTTCATGGAAGAACCAGTAGAGATCATGGACCGAGAGGTCAAGCCAACGAATCAGAGCCATATCCCGATAGTGAAGGTTCGCTGGAATGCCAAGCGGAGACCTGAATTCACTTGGGAGCGCGAGGATCAAATAAAATTGAAATATCCTCATCTTTTTACTTAGTTATCTGTATTTACTTAAACTCTAATTTCGGGACGAAATTCCCTTTAACGGGGGGATGATGTGACAACCCGAGATTTCTATCTTGTAAATCCATTCAATTCAATCAAGAGTCAGACTTGTTTCTGCTATATTCTAGCATTGTTAAGGGTCTGTTTGAGTGTTCTAAGCCTAGTACATTCAAGGTTTAAGTGTCAGGAAGTATCTTTTAAAGTTCATTGTGTAACATTCAAGCCGGAAAAATCCATCACTTGGAGTTTACGGCCGTAAACTAGAGCTTACGGCCGTAAGCTCTTGCTTGGACATGAACTCCTTCCATATGTATGATATTCCTTCATTTTCTTCATTTCTTACAACTCCAAGTCAATAACACTCAATTCTCTCTCAAGTGTCATCAAGAACACTTCCTTTTCTCGACAAATTTGTAAGTCATTCTTTCTATGTTAGTTGATATCCTTCTTAATCTAGTAAAACCCTATGATTTCATACGTGAATTCATCTCTTTTTGGGTTAGATCTTCAAATCATCAAGAACACCAACAACACCAAGAACACACACTAGTTTCTTTGGGTCGTGAACACCCCTTCAAGCTTCCAAAACATAAGTATCCTTTCCATATACTAGTTATCCATTAGAAGCTCTTGAAATACGTCCAAGAATCAACCATTTTAGCTTGAACATTAAGAGTTTACGGCCATAGACTCTCCCTTGGCCGTAAACCCTTCTCAAGATCATCATTGGCCGTAAACACCAATGGTCGTAAACACCTTGGTCGTGAACACATCTAGGCCGTAAACACACCCTTGTGTGGCCGTGAACATCTTTAGTACAATCATATGTGATTGTATCACTTCATTCCAAGTGTTTCCTAGTCCCTAAGGTTGTTCCCTAACATGATTAGTAGTTATATACACTAATTATATCCATATATGTGTCATTATATGCTTAATAGGATCCGTTTGTGCTCGAGACTTCACTTGACACTTAGCATCCTATATCGATCTTACATTCGAATCACTCACTACAGGTGAGTTCATACCCCTTAACTTATCTTTTAAATGATTTTAAATGCTTTTATGGGGGGGGGGGAATACAAGTAGAAAACATTATAGCTATTGTATCAATTACATGTGATTAATAACTATCAAACCAGTGGATTTCTTATGCTTCAAAACTGTCTTATCAGACAAACTATTTCAAAACATTTTATAAGCTGACATCAAGTCATATATAACCATTCAAATGGTTAAAACTCTTTTATATGCTAAATTCTTTATCAAACTCTTTTAAACTTATATATTGTCAAAAATCATGTCTATATAGATATAGTTATATAAATAAGGTTGAAAGGACTTAGGACTGATAACTCGCTTTATTTCTTGTTCCTTGTTTGGTTGTGGACTTAGGGTATCGGTTGTTAGTCCCAGTGTCGTTTGAATCTTAGTTATATATTATGTATATGTGTATAGATATAAAAGTTCTTCCAATCAGTTCAATACCTTTGGGTAGCAAAGGTGTACAAACATGATCAGACATTCAAACAACAGTACTAGTAAACTATAATAGGTATAGTTTAGGAAGTTAGTACTTACTATTTCTAGAACAATGAAACATACAAGAGTCAGTTCATACAAGAGTTAGTTCAAACATACTATAGCGAGAAACAGAGAGAACATACTATACACTAGAACAGAGAGAACATACTATACACTAGAACAGAGAGAACCTACTATACACTAGAACAAAGAGAACATACTATACAAATACAAGAACAATATAACATTAATGTGAGCCACTACTTCATGGCGCGGCAATGTACTGTTGTGTCACGTTTTATAACCAGAGTCTCCTGGAGGGAGAGCGTGAATTTGTGTATAAATCTATACGGGATTGACCATCCTACACCTTGCTGCTAGCTACAGTGGGACCTGCAGGTCTACGGGTGACGAATGTCATACCATTTTGACATCTTTGATCGTCGTGTTAATAGTCAATCAAGTATGGTTATAATCTCATCACATTTTACCTTAATTAAACAAACTGGTTTAAGGTAGTTAGTACAGTTGTAGTTACTTATATACAATACTACTGTACATCTTCATTTTCTCATTACATTCATATTGTGATCTTCTCACATAAACGGTAATGTAAACTATTTTCTGGTAATAATAGTCATACTTGGGAAAAACACTCACTTTTACAAAAGAACAAACTTACAAAACAGTCGGGTCTTGGTAGAAGACTACTTTAGTAGAAAATATAGGATTTTCTAGGGAGTATACAAACATTTACATCAATCACTTACAAACTTTACATCAAACTCTTACAAACATTTCCATCAAACTTATACAAACAATGACACTAAAATACTTATGAACTCACCAGCTTTAATGTTAATCTACTCTTTCAAAATAACTTGTATTCTCAGGTCACCAGTAGACAGGTACCGATGACCAGGTTTTGAGAAGACGGAGCACATTCGAGACTCGTCTTTTATTTTGATTCATATTTTGGTGTCTTTCAAACTATACACAGAACACACTTGTATTAAATTATACTATTAACGCAATGGATGATGTTGTTGCTTGTTTTACTATTATGCATTGTTATGATACTGTACATGACGTCCTCCGCCCCCAACGTTTCCGCCATTCTGGTTTTGGGGTGTGACACTCGAGCTCGAGCTTCTTCAAAATTAAACGAGCCGAGCTCAAGCTTGGTCAGGCTCGGGCTCGGCTACACCCCTGAAAACGGCTATATAATCGTTAGAATAGGACAAAAAAACGGGCAGATCCTATTCCTTGAAAAATTTATTCAAAACCGGTTCGGTAGACTGGTTCGAAACCGGTCCTAAAGTTCGGAAATGAGAATTACTTCAAACTGGCGGTTCAGTTCTGCATAAGATCGGTTCTAGCTTGGACCGATTCAGGGGAGAACCGATTTTTGGTTCGGACAACAGTTCGGATCGTGAACCGGTTTTTTAGTGCACGTCAGGGCTGAGGCTAGGTTTTTCACTTTTTTCACCGGCATAAGGCTAAGCGATATGGGAGGTTTCTTACGCGTCAAAAGCCGATATGACAGACTTTCCCACGTGTAAACACTGGCCCACGGGAGCATAATTATATTGTGGAGTGAAGTTATTCATGGATGATCACGGAGGCTGTGATTGGTTGAAGCCATATGTTTCTCCTTCTCTTCCTTCGTGTATGCTTTCTTCTGTCTCCATCTCGTTCTCCCGCTCTCTTATCGAGTTCTTTCTGGTCTTTCTTGGTCAGCGCCCGCAAGGGGGAGAGGTTTTAGGGTTTGGTGCGTCAAATGAAATAACGCTCAAGAAAATCCAATGCCCAAATTTTGGTTTTTGGCATAAAAGGCCCCTAAGTCTCATTCTTTTACATTAATACAATAATAAACCTGAATGGTTTTGATTGATTGATTTAATTTTTGGTAAAATAAAAAAGTGATAATTAGACCTATAATTTTTTTAGTGATTTGAAAACAATTATATAATTTTTAAATGTTTATTAGTAAAATGTTTTTTTTTAATTTTAAAAGTTATGTTTTTTATTAGTAAAATATTTATTTAAGTTTAAAATTATGTTTTCTTATTAAATTTAATGTAAAAAAATTCAAATGGTGTGGAGTGGTAGCCATTTACACGGGTTAGTGATGTCATAATAATAATATAGTGAATATGATGTGACGTCACTTTTCTAGTGAATATGTATTGATCATACCCCTTTATCTAAGTGCATAACTTTCTTTTTGTTATAAACTATAAAGTATATTACACAAATGGTCCATATAATTTGGGGTGATTTACATATTTGGTTTTTAACATTTGTTGAACTCGTGGTTTGGTTTTATTTCGCATTGCAAGGTCAAAATGAGGGTTTTTGACCAAAACTTCTAAGCATGATACTAAAACTCAAAATAAATCCTTATCCAAAGCAGCAAAGGCCATAAATGGCCAAGAGATTCATAAAGTTGCAAACTTTATGAAATCTCACCACCCAAAAATCAAGGACATGAAGATTTAGGGACAAAATAGCAAGATCTAGCCATGCAAAGTATAAAGATTTGATTTTGAGGACTTGCAAGAGTCCAGGAATGTGCTCAAGGTAGATGAGAAGATTTGCTTGCTGGAACTTAGCTCCTTTCTTCTTCTTCTTTCCTTTAATGGCTTCAAATAGCACCCAAAACAAGGTTTAATAAGGAGGAGGAGGATTAGGGTTTAGCACAAACTCAGAGGGGCAGATGAAGGCTGAGAGTGAGTGAACCCTAGCCTCATCATTCCTTTAAATAGGGAGCAAAACCCGGAAATAGGGTTTTGTCATTTGCCAGCTGCCAAATTGTGGCGGCCTTAAATAAGCCAATGATTTTCTTGAAGCACCACGTTGTGGCGCCTTCCCCCATGCCGTGGCGACCTTACATGCTTAAATATTGGAAATTAAATTACCTTGGGATCTAGATGTTACAAGAGGTTGAGGATGCAGATAAATGGTGGTCGTTGGAACTTCTAGTAGCGGAAAAGATAAAGGGTTAAAGGTGAAGGTTGCTAGGGTTTTTATTTAGATTTTATAATTTGTTCAGAAACGGTCCCTTAAGTTTATAGCTTTTATCAATTTTGATCTTTTTTATTGATATTAACACTAAAATATAGCAATGTTAGCCTAGAAGATCAGTAGTCTTAAATTTTTAAAACTACGACCAAACTTGTAGACAAATGTATACAAAAGGATCGAAACTGTAATTAACTATTTATATTTTAAGCCAGGGGTGTACCTAGGTCGTGCCATCCGGTAGGGTGATGTGGCATTGCACCGAGGAGGGAGAACAAGACCGCACTCGGTGTGATGAGTGCGATAACCTCCATTGTGAGAACCAAAACCACCGCACCAACATCTCTCTCTCTCTCTCTCTCTCTCTCTCTCTCTCTCTCTCTCTCTCTCTCTCTCTCTCTCTCTCTCTCTCTCTCTCTCTCTCCATAGCTTTTACATTTGTATTGTAAAATATCTCATTGTTTCATATTTATTATAAATGTATATATACGACGTATGTGGAAGTCAGGATGACTATTTTCTAGCGAATGGAGAATAAGAGGAAAATAATGTGGCGTTGAATTGGTAGGTGTAAAATAAGAAAAGTACACTTCTTGGCCTTATGTATTAAACGAGGGACTCGCTGCAGGGCTGCTCAAAAGTAACGTTTAACTTATAGACGACAAATGCTAACAGTAGCCTTTAGTTATATTTTTAATTGAAAACTATTAAGATTAAGACTTATGAAACTAACTGTCGGACCATGAAAACAACTGAACCAATAAGGAGGTTAATGCATGCTAGATTTAATTTGGACATTTTGGTCGAACCGCCTTTCTCAAAAGTTTGAGGTTTCTCATAATTTTAAGGTTAATCAAACCATGAACACACATAATCGATAATCTTTGTAGTACGTAGAAATAAAGGCTCATACATGTTTTTGCAACAATGTTTCCACCATAAACTAATAGAAAATGAAAACAACGTATGTAATGAACTAAATGAAGGGTTCTTTTGTTTATGTATAACAATGTTTCAATAAACCATACACATTGATTTACCATATAAATACAAAACACAATTATAAGTAACATAAATATTATCTTTTAGATTTTGACACACTGATTTGATTTTGAAGCCATTGACAATTTGACACAAAAGAAAGGTTTTGACGCCTTTAACTCATGCATATACAGTAGATCCATATATTTATGATTTATCATCTATCAGTCACTTAACCAATAAAAAACCTTAAAGCTTCAAATATAATAATATAATTTCACACCATCTATTTTTGCTTTACTTAAGTCAAAAACTGTAAGTCTCATATGTTGACATTAACTCAAAATTGCACAACTTTCCTCTATCTATCTAATCCCATTTTAAATGCGCCCACTACAAATAAAAGAAAAAGTATACCCTTTTCCCTACTCACCCCCATTGGACTTTTGAGGACTTCCCAATTCTTCCCATCACAAAATTTTTGAAATTGTTGACTTCTAATAGTGATGGTGACTTTGACTTTGACTTTTCCTTTTCAACCCTTGCCCCAACTTCCACCTCATTTAGACCAACCCTCTTCTTAAACCCAAACCCATAATCCGGCCTTTGTTTTGGTGCACTATGGGACCTCACCTTAGCCCTAAAAGACTTGGTGTTAGCCATGTAACCAGGGTGGCTCGCAAAAGAGTCGTCTTTTGAAACCCTATCATAGACCGAATCATAAATGTTTGGCCCACACGAATATGAAAAACGAGGGGTGTTATGTGTTGTTGAGAAGCCATGGTCGAATACATGATGGTTTGGTAAACTAGGTGTCGAAAGATGATGCGGGTTGCTAAAATTTGGGGTTTGGGCCCCCGAGTCTGGATCCCAAGCCCATGTCTTGGCCCGATCTTCTGGGCCCAACTCTATTGGGCTGGGCCTCCCATCATATGTTGCTTGAAAGGAAGTTGAAATCCTTCTACTTCTTGCCTCATTAGCCCTCTTCTGTAAATTAACAAGAATTTTTTTCATAAATAAACACACACAAAGTAAAATTGACGAATTGGGTTACTTACAATTGATCTTCTTGAGTGAAATTTATCATCTTGAAGACGAAATCTGTGTGCACAAACAGTGGATTGTGCTCTTAATAATGCCTCCATGCCATGTAGAGTCTGTGCCGCTTCTTTCCTCACTAAATAACCTCTCACAACTGCTTGAAGCTTCACTAGCGATTTCAATGCCTTCAATGCTTTCCTCGACTGTTAAATCCACATAATTTGAATCCATTGATTGGAATTCGAATTGGGTTTTTAAGTTTTTGATTATATGGCGATTGATGTAAAAGTAAATGAATAAAAGTTGAGAATTACCAGGTACCCACGAAACAGAGCTTGGATTTTAATGGCGGCTGAGTTCTCCCTAACGGTGACGCGATTATAACTTGTTAGTCTGACAAAGGCGACGGCGGCCTGGGCTGCAGCCACGGCGGCGTCTGCGGCTGCGGCGGTAGCGGCAGCTACTGCAATTGCATGTTTGTTTTGCTCCACGGAATTGTTGATGTATAGTGGTTTCAGAAAGGGAGTCTCCGGTGGAGAAGTGGAGGAATCGCGACGTGATCGACCGATGCATGAGGTAGTCTTGTCTCTCCGGCTACCGGAATTTGATTGGTCGTTTTCTTTTTTGAAACTGAACAGCCCCTTCAACCACCTCATCGCTTTCCCCATTTTCTTCCTCAAATGTCAAAAAGATACTGACTTTATGTGAGAGAGAGTGTGTGTATAACTGCTAACAATTTTTAAACATAACTATTAAGAGGGAAAAGTCGACAAGAGAGTTATATATACACAATTACAATATATATGGGTATATATGGAGAAATTCTACATGTATATAATACAAGTACAAGAGATAAATAAAATGGCTCAATAGGGGGGGAAATATATTTGATGAAAAAGTTGTAAGGAAGATATGTAAAATTATACTTACCATTTATCTAATGAAAATATTTATTTTAGTATTGAAGTATTTAATAGTATTAATAATTAAATCCGAATCAAAGAACAAGAATCATGTGAAAGAATCAACATAAATTATTATAATCATTAATAAATAATCAGATAATTAAATTTCTATCTTGAATCATACATTAATTACAAACATATTTTCTAATAAATAAAAGTTTTTTTTGTCACTTGTCAAATTCTTAAGAGTTTAGCTACGTAATTTTGTGTTTTTTTAATAAATTAATTTCACATGTCATTTTGTGGTTGCTTTGTATTAAATGAGATTAATTAGTTAATTAATGTATTTATTCTATTAGTTTCGAAAATAAAAATTATAAATGCTATATATACGTTTCTTTTCTATGATATCATAAATACGCATCCAATTTTGACTATGCCATCTCACATTCTAAACTAATCGTATATATTTTCCAAAATAATACCATGTTTCTTATATAGTATTACAATTTACCTATACCAAACTTACACCAATTTCTTGACACATATTGATTGGCTGCTTCAAAGTCAAACTTTAACTTAAATCATAGAAGTCAATTTATATTGATCAAAAGTCATTTGAAGTTTAAGTACAACCTCTTAAATAGTTTTGATAGAAAAAAAATACATTATAATCCGAAACAAATTGAAAGTGACTCTCTATAATTGATAAATTCAATGTAATTCATTATAATCGATTTTGATTTAATACAATTTTTAATTTTTTTAGCAATTAAATTTTTATTTTAATCAACCCGTGTTGTATACAGGTCTCACACCTAGTCAATTATAAACAGTTGTTAATAATTAATCTTACAGAAATAAATTTGTCAATTAAACATTTTATCAAAAATATATTATTTATGTAATACAACTTACATAAATGTAATATTTATCATTATTTTAAAAATCGGTTTTTTAGTTGAATTGGTATGGTGACTGATTCTCGGTTTAACCGGTTCGATCGTCGGTTCAATCGGTTTCTATAATTTTCATCTATTTTCGTATTTTTTTACACAAACATAGACATCCATAAATTTAAAAATTAAAAATACGCATAAACACAAGATGAAGATCAACCAAAATACATTAAAAACTCATAACCGTAAGTTTTACATCAATTCACGTACATCAAAAATAAAATAAAATATAATACAAGAACAAAATATTATTTTAAATGAATACAAACGCATTAAAAAAATTTATAACATTTACCATGTGTTTTTATTCAAAAATATCTAAATGGATTTGGAAAAAAAAAAAAAAAAAAAAAAAAACTAAAGTTTGTTATGAAAATGATTTCCATGTGTTTTTATTTAGTTTAACCGATTTCACCGGTTTAATTTAACCGGTTCAACCGGGTTTTTTATAAAAATCGGCCGGTTTATTCCAGTTCAAAAATAAAAATAAAATCAGTGCTAGTTGAACCGCTCTCTTCTCCGATTCCTGGTCCAACTGATTCGACTGGCCGGTTCAAATCAGTTTTTAAAATCTTGATATTTATTATAGAAATAAAAAACGAATATATATTTTTCTTGTTTTTTTTTTAATTTCTAATTCACAATAATGCGTCAGGTTTAGGGGTAAAAAATACTCACTTGGGCTTGACAGACAGTAACTATGCATGAATTATTGATGGACAACACAAAGTGCAATTTCACTTCATTTGATTTTCTAATAGTTTGATCAATGAAAATTTTATATATTATTCTAAAATATGATTATAGATAACTAGATAATATTATTAATATGAATAATCAAGGCTTTGTTTTTCACATTCGAGTTTACATTTCCTTTTATATCTTTAGAGGGTTAAAGTAAATAATCTTAAAATTTAACTCAAAAGCAATAAATAAAATACTTGATATAAATTTTGTCCTTTACTCGTGGTACGACGGTTATATTTCAAAGATAATGATGAACTACCATCCCATTAAATGGACACAGATATTGATTAGATGGCATTATAATGTATTTATTTTCTATATTTGTACGAAATTTGAAATTTAAAGCTTAATGCCATTAAATGGACACATATATTGATTAGATGGCATTATAATGTATTTCTTTTTTATATTTGTACGAAATTTGAAATTTAAAGCTTAAAAGTTTGTTATAACTATATACGGACAACACTCAACAGATAAATTAATAGCTGTAAAGATGCATATATTATATTGTAGTTATAGATCATTGTATCTAAACAACCAATAATGATACCTAAATAAGACAACAGTTAATTAATATTTTCCGAAATCATGTGAAAAATCTCAATGCATTCTCTATAATTGTTATACTCCCATAACATTAACATATTATCTAGAGCAAATTACAATTTGTCACCTATGGTATACACAAATCTACATGTATAGTCTTAGTTTGGGAAATTTACACCATTGGTCCTCATGGTTGGAAAATCCTCCAATTTTAGTATATATCTCAGTTGTCGTCTATGTCATTTCGTTAAGCACGTATGAATCGACTAAAATTCTCATGTACCACCACCACCACTCTCTCTTTCCTCATTGACACCACAAATACTATATGTAGCCAACCCCACTACCTACCACCATATACGACTAACCCCACCACCTATTCTCAGTCACCATCCAAACCTACCACCCACCATTAGTATCCACCTAACCACACCACCACCAACAAAATTGTTCCCAATTTTTAACAAGTGACGGGAAAGATAGAGTAGATCTAGTGCATCCCAACATCATGAGATAAAGAGGGGGATTCGATGGTGAAAGGGACACCGCAGATGAGGCTGGATTTGTCGTTGTGGTGTAGATCTGGTGAGGCAGACATGTTGGCGGCGTGGTGGTAATTGGAAGTGGAGTTGTGGGTGTGTCGACGTCACTAAAGAGGAGTGAAACATTGATGGAAGCGTTTTCAAGAAGACCAGAGATGCTAATTGGAGGAGAGGGGATGAGAGAAGAGAGGAGATTTTAGACAGGAGGATGAGATAAATGAGTTATTTGTTCTCAATTTAACGTTTGGAACAACGTACTTATACGGTCTCTCTAGCTTATATCTTCTACAGATTTGATCCATAGGCAAAATGATATTTTCATGTGACATATACATATGATAACATAAAGAGGGGTCATTGTTGATGGATTTAACAACCATAACAATCAGTGGTATTAATTTCCAAAATTAGAACTAAACCTGCAAAGTTATGTATACCACAAGGACCATAATTGTAATTTACTCTATTATCTATTATATCTAGTATCCCACCACCTCATGCTTCCCACAAACCTTTCCCTTCCACCACCTCCCGCTACCTTGAGTTCAGCTCCCCATGACACCTCTCCTACTTACGTTTGTCGCTTCTATATCAACATCTCCTGCTTCCTCTTCTATCTTTTTTAAATCTTGAATTTTCGATCTACATGTTCGACATCCATTTCACTTTTTCAAGAGAGACAAAGGAGTGTTAATAGAATGATCAAGTGACATAAACAATTACCAAGGCATGAACTATAAATCTTGGTAATTGTTTATAACGGCGTGGGCCCCGACGAGTACACGGACACAGACTACGAGTTTGAGGGTACCGACGACGACATGGATGAAGAACAAGACTCAGGAAAGGATTCTGCCACGCCACCTACCAGCGAGATGCAGCAGGACCACCCCGCCCCACCAGGGAATCCCGCAAGGGAGAATCGCTCTCCGGAAGCTGAGATTGCTGCTCTGCGGCAACAGCTATTCGCCATGGAAGCACGCGCGGTGCAAGCAGGACAGGAAAGGGATGAAGTCATTGGAGAAATGACTGAGATGGCCCAGTTATTGGCACAACACTTCGGTATATGACCCTACCTACCACCGGCGAGCGCATCTTAGAGTGTTAGGATTAGCCATATTTATCCTTTAGTATTATGCTTATGTGATCTATGCTATGTACCATCGACTCTATGTTTAAGTGATTACACTACTCATAGAGCCGTTACGCTGCCGAACTTGCACCACTTATGTATGCTCTTCTGAGCAAAATTTTCATGTATCAAAAATGCGGATAATATTAATGAAAAATTTATGTGTTCTATTGATGTTGTGCTGCTATGTGTTATATATACATGATTGTATGCTAACTTGTGAAACCACTTAAGTTCATGCAAAACACCTAGTTTATAGGACCACAATCTCACAAAAATCATAGGCACTCAACATCTTTCCGTTCCATGACAGAAAGATGCCTCAACGACCAACTCGTGGAAACCCTGGACCGACCCCACCCGAAGTCAACTCAGCTGCATTCCAAGCAGCTGTATCTGCTGCGGTTACTACAGCCATGGCGCAAATCCACCAAGGGAACAATGGTGGAGTCAATGGACAAGGGGCTGGGAGTTCGAACAACGGAGCAAATCAAGGACCTACCAAGACATGCTCCTACAAGGACTTCACCAACGCCAAGCCACGAACCTTTAATGGCACAAGTGGAATGATAACTCTAAAGAGATGGATGGAAAAAGTGGAATCGGTATTTGAGATATGTGAATGCCCCGAGGAGGTGAAAATGAAGTTCGCCGCATGCACATTCGTTGACCAAGCTCTTACTTGGTGGAATGGACATGTAGAGGCCATGACTCTCCCCGTAGCCAACGCTATGTCGTGGACGGAGTTGAAAGAAATGTTGATGGCTGAGTACTGCCCGTGAGGCGAAATTCAGAAAATGGAGCAAGAGCTGTGGGATCTCACCGTCCGAAATTCCGACATAGATGCATACATATCAAGGTTTAGCGAGCTGTCATTGTTGTGCCCTGGCATGATTACTTCAGAGGGAAAGAAAATCGAACGATTCATCTGGGGATTAACCTCCCCAATTCAAGGAAATGTGATAGCTGCAAATCCTGAAACTTTCGACAATGCCAAGAGATTGGCTAAGAAACTGTACGACCACAACAACAAGAAGGGCGAGAAGCCAGTGGAAACCGAAGGCAAGAAGGAGAGTGACAACAAGAAAGGAAAGAACAACAAAAGAAAAGGACGACAAGGCTCAGAATCGTCAAAGAAGCAACAGGCAGTGACAGTCAACGCTGCAACCACCCAAGTACCCTCCACACAACATGCTCCAGCCTCAGCTAATCCAAGTGCCCCTAAGCAGTATTCTGGGAATCTTCCAAAGTGCAACAAGTGCAGTCTCCATCATAATGGCGAATGCAAGGAAATGCAATGCACCAGTTGCAATCGGAAGGGTCACACGGCAAGGTATTGTAGGACCTATCCTCCCCAGAACCAACAACAAGGGAACAACAACAACCGCAACAATAACAACAACAACAACACCAACAATAGCGGCAATAACACAGGATCAAGCCCTGCCTGCTACGGATGTGGAAAGACTGGACATATCCATCGAAACTGCCCCAACATCAACAACCCTGGGAACGGAGGAACAGGAAGGGTGCTAGCTATGGGTCAGGGAGAAGCGGTTCAGGATCCCGCTGTTGTTACCGGTACGTTTCTCCTAAACCACACTTATGCATGCATCCTATTTGATACCGGGGCAGAACGAAGTTTTGTGAGCAATAAATTCAAACACTTATTAAAACAACCCCAGAAGCTTAATGAAACCTTCACGGTGGAAATGGCTAATGGGAAAACAGAATCCACTGAGGAAATCTACATCGGATGTACCCTGGCCTTAAATCACCACGTCTTTCAAATAAACTTAATGCCTGTTTCCATTAGGAGTTTTTATGTGATTATCGGCATGGACTGGTTAAGCCCCTACCATGCTGAAATTATGTGTCACGAGAAGGCCGTTCGCCTTCATCTCCCAAATCACGAAACCCTAGTTATTTACGGAGACAAGCCCAGCACGAACCTTCGCCTCATCTCGTGCATTAAGGCACAAAAGTACCTACGAAAGAAGGACTTGACGTTTCTAGCCCATATAGTGGATAAGTCCAAAGAAGAGATCAATATTCGAAACATCCCTGTGGCTTGTGATTTCCCAGATATCTTTCCGGAGGATCTTCCGGGGATACCCCCAGAAAGACAAGTCGAGTTCCGAATTGATCTAGTGCCAGGAGCTACTCCCATCGCCAAATCACCCTACAGGTTGGCTCCTGCGGAGATGCAAGAGTTGTCCAGTCAACTCAGCGAGCTTTTGGACAAAGGATTCATCCGACCCAGTTTCTCACCTTGGGGAGCTCCGGTTCTCTTTGTCAAGAAGAAAGACGGTACCTTCAGGATGTGTATCGACTACAGAGAACTTAATAAGCTTACCATCAAAAACCGCTATCCACTTCCGCGAATCGACGATCTATTTGACCAGCTCCAAGGAGCTAGTTACTTCTCAAAGATAGACCTGCGATCTGGATACCACCAACTTAAAGTCCGGGAGGAGGATATTCCAAAAACCGCCTTCCGAACTCGTTACGGACATTATGAATTTGTCGTAATGCCCTTCGGTCTAATGAATGCTCCTGCCGCATTCATGGACCTAATGAATCGAATCTGCCGTCCGTCCTCGATAACTTTGTCATCGTTTTCATCGACGACATCCTCGTCTATTCTCGAAGCAAGGAAGAACACGGCCGACATCTCCGACAAATCCTGGAAACCCTACGAACCGAAAAGTTATACGCAAAACTCTCTAAGTGCGAGTTTTGGCTCCGTAGTGTGAACTTTTTGGGACATGTTGTTAGTCAGGAAGGAATTCATGTGGATCCTTCTAAAATACAAGCCATCGAAGGATGGGCGATCCCAACAACGTCTACCGAAATTCGCCAATTTTTAGGCCTCGCAGGCTACTACAGGAGGTTCATTCAAAACTTCTCCAAAACAGCAAAGCCACTTACCTCGCTTACACAAAAGGGCGTACCCTTTGAATGGACGGACAAGCAAGTAGCTGCATTCCGAACTCTGAAACAAGCACTCTGCAGTGCGGCGGTGCTGTCACTATCAGAAGGAACAGAAGACTTCATAGTTTACTGTGATGCGTCAAATCAGGGTTTAGGCTGTGTACTCATGCAGCGTGGAAAGGTGATAGCTTACGCATCCCGGAAACTAAAGACGAATGAGGTGACTTACACCACTCATGATCTGGAACTGGGAGCAGTGGTCTTCGCCCTGAAGATTTGGAGGCACTATCTCTATGGTACTAGGTGCACCATCTTCACCGACCACAAGAGTCTCCAGCACATTTTGAACCAAAAGGAGTTGAACATGAGGCAACGAAGGTGGATTGAGTTGCTGAACGACTATGAGTGTGAAATCAAGTACCACCCATGCAAGGCTAACGTGGTAGCTGATGCCTTGAGTCGGAAAGAATACTCGAATCGTCGTTTGAAGACTCTCTCCATAACCATTCGATCCCACCTAACCTCTCAAATCAGGGCAGCCCAGTTCGATGCCATGAAGGCAGAAAACAAAACAAGCGAAGCGTTGCGTGGAATGGAGAAGAACTTTGAAGTGAAGGAAGATGAAACAAATTACTTCATGAACCGCATTTGGGTCCCTAAACTTGGGGGATTCAGAGAAGTAGTCATGAACGAAGCCCACAAGACGCGATACTCCATCCATCCAGGTTCGGACAAGATGTACTTGGATGTTAAGCAACGTTATTGGTGGCCTAACATGAAGGCAGAGATTGCCACTTACGTTAGCAAGTGCCTCACATGTTCTAAAGTAAAGGTGGAATATCAGAAGCCCTCCGGGTTACTACAGCAACCAGTAATTCCCGAGTCGAAATGGGAAGGGATTACCATGGATTTTGTGACCAAACTACCCAATTCGACGGATGGTTTGGATACCATATGGGTAATAGTTGATAGATTAACAAAATCCGCTCATTTCCTACCAATAAAAGAATCACACAAGATGGAGCGCCTGACAAGAATCTACATCAAAGAAATCGTGAGACTCCACAGAGTGCCCGTATCTATCATCTCAGATAGAGATAGTAGGTTTACGTCACGCTTTTGGCAATCGCTTCAGAAAGCTATAGGAACACAACTTGACATGAGCACTGCCTACCACCCACAAACGGATGGTCAAAGCGAGCGAACCATTCAAACGCTAGAAGATATGCTTCGCGCGTGTGTGATAGATTTTGGAAAATCGTGGAATACCCACTTGCCTTTGATCGAGTTCTCATACAACAACAGCTATCACTCGAGCATCAAAGTCGCTCCTTTCGAAGCATTATACGGGCGTAAATGTAGATCACCGTTGTGTTGGGCTGAGGTAGGAGACACCCTGCTAGCAAGAGGACAAACGCCAAACAATGCCTTAACGGGACCGAAAATCATACGAGAGACGACCGAGAAGATAATTCAGATCAGGGCCCGACTACAATCATCACGAGACAGACAAAAGAGCTACGCCGATAAACGACAAAAGCCCTTGGAATTCAGAGTCGGAGATAGGGTGTTACTAAAGGTCTCTCCTTGGAAAGGAGTAATTCGTTTTGGGAAGCGGGGAAAACTGAACCCTCGATACATTGGACCCTTCGAGATTCTTGCCCGAATCGGTCCAGTGGCGTATAGACTGCAGCTACCCGCTGAGCTCAGCAGTGTACACCCCGTGTTCCACGTTTCCAATTTGAAAAAGTGCTTATCCGACGAGACTCTCGTCATTCCATTAGAAGAAATCGAAATCAACGAGAATCTTCTGTTCATCGAGGAACCAGTCGAAATCATGGACAGAGAGGTGAAGCGTACTAAGCAGAGCCGCATTCCGATTGTGAAAGTTCGATGGAATGCGAGATGCGGACCAGAATTCACATGGGAACGCGAAGATCAAATGAAGCAGAAATACCCTCACCTATTCTCACATTCTCAAATCTAGCTTTCAAAAGAATTTCGGGACGAAATTCCCTCTAACGGGGGGATGATGTCACAACTAGGAATTTTGATGCTTTGTAACTACAACAATTATATCAATCGTGAACCAACAATGTGAAAGCATGTATGATGCTTATTCAATAACAACAAAACTCCCATCAAACACTTTATTCAAGCACTACAAATGGTCAACAAAGAATTGGAAGCCTAGAAATCCCGGTTTAAGTCCATTTTGGATAAGGATCTTCTTATTGGGCCTAATGGACCAAGAAGCTTCCAATTTAACTATCTTGAACATAGAACTCTCAAATGGGCCCTAATTGGACCCATATACATGAAACTTAATATTTTGGGCCTTATAAGCCTAAAATGAATTAGGTTAACTTTAATGGGCCTTATTGGGCCACAACAAATTTATATAGCCTTAATGAATCATAAAAATCATTCCTTGATTTATTTTGGGCCGAAAATCACCTAATTGGATCATAATATGGGCTTAATCATTAAAGGGCCCAATCTCTCTTCTTTCTTCTCCTCTTCTCGGCCCAACAACACAAAGGGAGAAGGAGTTGACTTTAGGATTGCCACCTCATTATTATATGTTGGTCTTCCATGCACCAACACATACTTCCATGCACACATCACTTCACTTACTTCTCTTCCTCTCTCTTTTCTATCCTCGGCCGAGAACCACAAAGGAAAACACACACACATTCACTCAAACACTCTCAAAGAACTCTCTTCATTCTTCATCAAATTTTCGAGATCTAAGGGCTTTTCAAGGAGATTATTCCACAAAATTCATCATCTAAGGTAAGTTGATGTTTAATCTATGATCTAACTACTTCATTTCATCAAAAACCTCCTCCTAATCTATTCAAACTCGTGATCACCATCTTAGAAGCCTCTAAGTTCGAGATCTTCCAAGAAGACTTGCTAGGATCAAAACTTTCTTCATTTCTTCCTTCTAAACCGAAAACAACAAGCAAAGGTGAGCTTCATACCCCTCTCTTTTTGGTTTTTATATGTTTTATGGGGGAGAATACAAGAAAATGTGTAGATCTATATGTATGTGTATGCTATGCATGATTTTATGCATGTATGTGTGATTTTATGTGTTTTTGTGATGAACATGTAACCACAAGGGAAGATATCTCGAGATCTATGACATAATAAGGAAATAAAACATAATCTAAGTTATTTTACACTAAACAAGTCAAGAATAATAACTTATAAGATTGTGATAAATATATTTCACCACAAAACTCATTTTTGGGCTTAAATTGTCAAAAATACAAAAGTTGGGTTAAAAATTGCCAAATCACGGTTTCTTAAAGGTCAAAAGAGTCAAAACAGTTACAATAATTGTTTTTATGAACATTATAACCTCCAAAGGACTTAAAATGTAAATATTAGCTTAATGGGCTAAATTTTGGGCTTTTCGGCCCAATAAACCCAAAGTTGCGAAAATATGACATTTAAAGGGGCTGAAGTGGCAATTTCTTCAAAACAAGGGATAAAAAGTGTAACAAAACTATTTCAAGGGTTAAAAATGCTTTTCATTTTCAAAAAGGATCAAAAATGTAAAGTTTTTGGATTTTGGGCAAAAATTGTAAAAATTGCAAAAAGTTGGGCTTTAACCGAAAAATACTATTCTGGAAGGGCTGAAACTGCCAAAGTATAAGTCTTGAGTCAAAAATATCATTTAAACAAGTCTATGATGCAAAAGTGTCAAGAAAATGTTTTAAGGGCTTAAAATGTCTTTTCTTTTATATAAAGGATTAAAATTGTTATTTTTATAAAAGAAAGGGGTTGAAAAGGTCAGACCACTATTTCTAAGTAAATTAATTCATTTAAAGAGTATCGAGCCAAAAATACTAACTACGACTTACGAAAAATTGTAAGATGAATACACGCATAAATCCAAATATCGTTGTAAACAAATTCACCGGTCTCGAGTCGATACAAAAACAATAATCGTTCAATCGAACCCTCCAGTAGTTATGCGATACCTAAGACAAGTAAACATTCGACACTTGGGCTTGAAAGTTTCAAATCATGCTTGTTGGACCTTGCAAATCCATTAACATGATCTTTGGGGCCCAAGGGAAAATGATTATATGTTATTGGGCCTCCTATGACCCAATTCCATATAAAGGGACATTCAATGGCTTTTATGTGTTATTGGGCTCTAGTGGTCCATTAGTATTGCTAGTAAGGTCAAAGTAATCAAATGCGAGATGGGCCAACGTGTTCTTCGCATCCCCGACAGCCTAAAGTAACTCACGAAAGTGGTAGGACTTCATACTCCTCTTCTCTCGTTTGCTAAGGCTTGTGAGTAATCAAGTAAACAGACTCAGGTCGTTAATCAATAGTAATCAAGGTGGTTTGGATTAAGTGAGTAATAACGGACGACACCTCTATGGGTCGTTTGTAGTTGGAAGTTATAACCAGTCATTATCAGGCATAGTTATAACAACTCACTAGAATTGATAATCTCCGACACCACCCGAGTAATCAAGGAAGAGTAATCAAAAATCATTCGTTGTGGCGGTATAGAAATTAGTAATCAAGTATATCTTTCGTCATCGGAAAACATCGGGTTTTTCGGGGAATTCAACAACACTCGCTCGTAATCTAAATAATTGTAATACAAAACTCCCTTTTTATACACGTTATGACAAACATCGAGTCACCCTTTGCCCCCTTCACTAGACTCAAATTAGTGTGTCGATTAACCACACACGCTCCACTAACGTCTTGGCAAGGCTACAAAGTGTAATTTCATGGAATAGCATCAATTCCACATTTTTTCCTAAAGTAACTAAGATTTGGGAATTTATAAATGTGTTTAGTTACTCCGTATTTCATTATACTTATAATGGAAGGTTGTGTCCTATCCTAACCGTTCGGCTAACGACCCTCCACTAGTCAAGGGTGCGGTGGGTAAGAGTGGATACCCAATGGCGGTCATTTTACAGGCCGCTTCCTTAAACACCCCTTATAGACCAGCTTCGTGAATAAGCCTACTAACGGTAAGACTGACATTTACTTATACATATATAATATTAAACTTTTAATTTTATACAGTATAAGGTTGTATTTTACACTTTAAAATACTAGATGGTTCAATTTAATAAATTAAACTTTTAATTTGATTAATCTTAAACCATATAATTATGGATTTATTAATTATCTCTTTTAATTAAACTCTTAATTAAACTAATAAACCATAAGGGTGTAAATTGAACTTTTCAAAACTTTAGGGATATAGAATTTAATATTTCAAAATTAATACCTTTTAATTTAAAATTTAAATTCCAAAACTTGAGGGCAAGTTTTGAAACCTTTCAAAACATTAGGGTATAACTATTTAAAATTCAAAAACTAAAACTTTTAAGTTCAAATTTAAACTATAAAACCTATAGGGTGCAATTTGAAACTTTTACAAATTACTAGGTTAAATATTTGACTAATAATAATCCTATATTATCCATATTTAACCAAATCCATCAATTTTGATGAGGATAACCATTCCAAACTTAAAAAATCGGATTTTGGCAAGAAAAACGAGTTCTTGCAATTATCCTCAACAAAATCTGGTAGAAAAATCGAAAATCCTGGCACCAGAGCCCTGGACTCGTCGAGTCCACCATGGAACTCGTCGAGTAGGACCTACTCGTCGAGTCCATTCATGGACTCGGCGAGTCTGCCTGACGGAAACCAAAAGTTTCGATTTTTAAGATCTTTGGTGGTTCACTTTTGCATCTATTCACTAGAAAAACAACCTAGGCTCTGATACCACTGTTGGGTTATGTGCAAAACATCAATCCTATGGTGTTCATGCAACCCTAATTGCTTTGATCTAGGTTTTTCTAAGTAAACATACAACATTGAATACCAAAGCAATAAACCCTAATTGACTAGCATACAAATCTGAAAATCACATATGATTAGGGTTAGAAAATTTACCTTGATTGTTATGTAGCAATGACAATCACAATCCTTCTTCTTGACTTCTGAAAGCTTAGTGCCTCAAATGTTGCACCTCTAATGGAGTCACAAACACCACTAGCAACAAGATGACTTAGGAGAGGGATGAGGAGGCACCAAAACGTCCAAGATACTCCAAGGAATGCTTAGCCACGTTTTTTGGGAGCCCTAGGGGTCTTTATATACTTGTGAGGGCTGCTAGGGTTTCAGGTGAAACCCTAATTCTCTGCTTAGGCCTTAAGCAACCCATCGAGTCCCTCTAGAAAGCCCTTGGATGAAAAATCATATGGGCTTCCCATAGATTTCGTCCAATGCCCTTTCCATTAGGAATCCATAGCCCAATAAGGCCCAATTAGGAAGTTAGGACCAAATTGGGAAATTTGGGCCATTAATGGGCTTTGGATATATGGGCTTTTAAGATCATGGATTTGGCAATTGGGCCTTGGCCCAATAAAGAGAAAGGACAAAATGGATTATGTGGACCCTTAGTCAAGATTGATATTCCATGTATTGACATAGTGTTTATTATTTGGATAGTTCGGGATTTTTGGTGAGATAGCGATTTGGGAGTTCGATTCATCAGTTGAGATCGACATTGCGAGGTGAGTTATCCTCACTATATCAACAGGATCTAAGGCACCAATGCCGGACCTTTTCGGATTTGTATCTGGGTTTATTGCATGATATGCTTATTGATTTACATCCTGGTAGTTAGGATGATGATATGCTTAGTGACCTGGTTAGGTCGGTTTCCTAGTATATAGGATGATGTTATGTTAGTTACCGGTTAGGTCTGTATCCTGGTTATAGGATGTTGCTATGATTGATGATCTGTTAGATCAGTTGTCTGTTATATATGCTAGCGTATGATATTATGTGCACATGTTTTGTAACGCCCGTAGATTCGGGCTAGTCAATTTAGAGACGATAAGCGTCAAAAATGACTTTTTAATAGAAGATTATTTAGAATGAATAATATTAACCAAGTCATAGTATATGTTACAAGGGTTCCGTACATATAAAGAACGCCGAAATCCGAGTTATAACGAAGAAGTTATGGCTCGTCGAAATTTTACGGAAAACTGGCACGGCATAGGGAGACGTAAATAGTGAATTTATGATAGAAGACTTTTTATCCTTAGTAATTGAATGAAAGTTGTATAATACGTTAAACCGAGAACATACAAAAAAAGAACGCCCAAATCTGACTTCGTATGAGGAAGTTATGAATTTTCTAAGATTTGGCATAGCAGTGCACGGCCCGAAACTTGAATTTTAGTTCGAGCGGTTTTGGCCTACACAACCTAAATGAGAGTTGAATATCCCATTAATAGGAACTCAACGGTAAAAAGACAGATGAAAACGGAGTCCGTATGTAGAAGTTATGAATTTTACGCGGACATTTAACAGTATAATCTCCTCATACTGTTAAATTTAAGATCGGTCGAGAATTAGCCAACGGAGTCTAAATGAAAGTTTTAGATCTTGATTTTACCTACGCGTGGATATAAATAACGTCGAGAATAGAGCTCGTATGTTAAAGATATGGACGAAACTTGGTCCCTACTCTTCGAGCGCGATAAATTCGATACAGTTTTGTAAATCTGAGATAGAATGAGAATTAGCTGACGACGTCTAAATGTGTAACATCCAAAAATTTTCAACCAATTTGAACTTTTAAAACATTTCAAACCATTAAAAATCATTACAACTTTGTTTTCAAAATGTATAATATCAGAGTTTTCCCAGAAACATAGACAAAACATGAGGAGCTGTACGATCACGCCTTCACCTTGCCGCGATCCCCTGATGTACCTGAAACAATAAACTGAAACTGTAAGCCCGAGAGCTTAGTGAGTTCCCCTAAAATACCCATACCCGCAACAATACACATAGAATCATAACAGCATACTATGGGTCCAATCAACCATCGGGTTAGAATACCCCAGGCCCACAACCAACAGGTTGGATTGCCAACACACTATGGGTCCAATCAACCATCAGGTTGTAATACCCCATGACCACAACCAACAGGTTGGAATGCCCACATACTCTAAGTCCAATCATCCTCGGGATGGAATACTCACGGCCCACAACCTACAGGTTGGAATGCCCAGGTCTATTGGCCTTCGCACCAAGCAGATAAGCCTCAACCGCTAAACAAACATGTGCACATATAATAGATAATCACATAACAGTCTATAGACAATACTTGATCTAACGGATCTTACCACATAGCACATAACACCATCCTATCTACCAGGATGCCAATCTAACAGATCATACCACATATCATATAATATTATCCTACCCTCTAGGATACCGATCTAACATATCATACTAGCATAACATAACCATAAAATAATCCAAAGGGCTATCCTTGGTGCCTTAGACCCTTGAATATAGTGAGGAAAACTCACCTCGCAACTATCGTCTGAAACTAGAAGCTCAACTCTCGGATCACCAACACGAACTCCACCACCTATCGTTACCATAAAACCCTTTTTCGTAAATCTCCAAATTACCAGAATACTCTCAGAAGTCAACTAGTCAACTCTTGGTCAAAGTCAAAGTCCCCAGTCATAGTCAACAGTCCATGTTGACTCGACTCGTCGAGTGCAGACCATCGACTCGTCGAGTCCTTCCTGAACTCGAGAAGTTGTGAAATCCTTGATTAGCTCGTCGAGTTCCCCTTTAGCTCGCCGAGTTCATACGTGTCCAAGAATTAGGAGAAACCCTAGCCGACTCGCCGAGTCTTCGAACGACTCGTCGAGATCAAGGCAATCTTCAACGGACTCGCCGTGTTTTTTCATCAACTCGACGAGTTCACGACCATCTTCATATGACTCGCCGAGTTGACTATGCAACTCGTCGAGTCCTTACAGACCTTCATCCATGAAGACACTTTTTAAGCCATGCCAAGGTTCCAGATTACAGATCCAAGCTTCTAAGGCATGTTTATCACTTAAAGTTGCAAACTTTACACACATGCAAGGCCCTAAAGGCTCTAAATGACCAATCTAAGCTTCTAATGGAGCTTTACACCTTGGGAGAGTCTCATCCTTGCAAGAGCTGGAAACTTTATGGACTTAGGACTCAAAAGAGGTTCAGATCTGAAGTTTCAACTTCAGATCTAGCTCCCATACCAAAATCCGTTCATGAATAACTAAAGAAAGCCCTAGTTTTCACATATGAATGATTCTTAGAAGAAAAAGAGGTTAAGGTAACAGCTGGTTACCTCCAAAACGTACCCAAACTGAAGTAGACTCTGGATCCACACGGAAATCTTGATACTAGCCTCTTGATCTACAAATTTCCTTCACAAAAGTCACTCCCCAAAGCTCCAAAACACTCTCCAAGCTCTCACTCACGGCAATTAGGGTTTCTGGGTCTCAAGAGGGTGATAGAGGACAGTGGGAGGCGCTAATGGTCCAATATATAGGGTGCAAAACCCTGAAAATTAGGGTTTCCACTGCCAGCTCCTACTCGTCGAGTCCCCCATGCCGACTCGACGAGTCACTCATTAATTGACGTGTCCTGGCCCGCTGCTACTCGATGAGTCATAGCGCCAACTCGTCGAGTAGACCTTAAACATGAAGTCTAAAAGGAAAATTAATAATACCTGACAGTTGGGATGTTACAAAATGAAAGTTGTAGTACTCGTAAATACCAACTCGTGGATATAAAGAACGTCAAAAATGGAGTTCGTATGAACGAGTTACAAATTATAATAACATATTTACGTATTAAAATAAAGTATAAATCATATATACGTACACATATATATATATATATATATATATATATATATACAAATGTATATATCATTAGAAAGGTATCGACGATGCGGTCATTATAAGACTAGTGTTGAGTACTTTCGACATTAGTTTAGTACACATATCATTAAATCTATTTAAAATAGTATTATAAAGGGGTGTTTAGTCATTTATATAACTATAAGGTCATTAAGTAACTATGGAGGGTAGTTTTTGAAAATTCAATCACTATAAATAAGAGCCTCTAGCTCTCATATTTCTTGCACCATTCTCTTGATTCAAGAGTCTTTCCCTTCTTATCCCCCGAGCATTTCGGTCCCTCGTGATTCGACTTCTCTTTCTGTAGTTTTAGTATAGTAAGGTGAGCGCTGAAGCGCTGCAAGAATCTTTCTTAGAAAGATTCAGCGACGAAGTTCTCCTCCTGCAGAGCCCGACTCCTAGCTAAAACCCCCTTGTAAGTAAGTTATGCTTACCATATTTTAAATATAACTTATATTTAAAATTAGTATTGTTATTATGAACTTATAATAAATATTTGGGCTATTATTATGACTTATATAAGTGTCGTTATAATATCTTTTTAACTACTCGCGGTACGGGGAATCTGGTTTAAAGGGCCGCATAGGGTTGTTGGATTTCAGAAGTGCTATATGCCAAAATGGTCCTGCCCTCCGGTGTTTTATGTCTGGACCCTGTCTGTACATAGTGGTTGGAAAATATTGTTTAAACGCTTATATAATAATAATAATAATAATAATGCTAAGACTAATAATTAGTCACGGTAAATATTAGACTAAAATCTAGTGGTAATAATATTAGGTTTCGTCGAAGGAAATTATATTGTTAAGAAGCGAAGCGTTGTCCGAGTTTGGAATCATCACTTTAACAAATGAGTGCATAGTTACTTTCATCTTACACATAGATATGAAGTATTTAATATAAATTACGTGTTGTGAGTGCATAGTTACTTTCATCTTACACATAGATCTGAAGTATTTTATATAAATTACGTGCTATGTGTGCATATTATCTGTATACTTGTTATCTATGCTGGATGAACGATTTTATACATGTTTTAAATAATTTAAACTGTATATGTATTTTATATCTACGAATATGTTGGGTAAAACATGGGTAGATGAATGATGAGAGATGAAAGATGATATGAGTGAACATTGACAGCTATAGACTTAGTGCGTAACAAATAACATCGGCAACTATGGACTTAGTGCCTATTGAATAAACGTTGGTAGCTATGGACTTAGTACCTGTTAGATAAACGTTGGTAGCTATGGATTTAGTATCTATTAGATAAACACTGGTAGCTATGGATTTAGTACCCGATGAATGAACTTTAGCAGCTATGGAATTAGTGCTTTACGAACGAGCAATGGCGGCTATGGACTTAGTGCCTGTCATATTAACCCTGTAAGCGATGGACTTCGGAATGAACGAATGCAAGATAGATGATTCTTAGGGTACACCCTTAAGAATAACGAAGATAATGGGGATGGGTAATTGGGTTAATTGTTTGACGATTAAACATAATAATTATATTATTGTGGGTTGAAAACCCTATGTACTCACCAGGTTTCCCAACCTGACCCACTCAAGCTTATTTGTATCACAGGTGTCGATATGAAGTTACATTACACTGAGAGATTAAAGAGATGTAGATCACTAGTGTAAATGAATGTAAGTTCTGTTTATGCTTATGTTTCTGTATTGATGATGACATCCCAATTGTTTTAAAATGAACAAAAATATATTTCTTCGGAAATGCTTTGATAACGTATTTATCATGTTTTTCTGGGAACAAATTCCGCAATATTTTTTTTATTAAAAGAGGTACTCTGATTTTTATAAAGCATAAACAAAATCGGTCTTTTCTGGCCGTGAAAATGGGGATGTCACATGTTTGTTGATTGAGGATTGGGTTGAGGCGGTCCTGCTTTGTGCTGAAGGCCAACATACCCAGGGCAGTCCGGATAGACTACAGGCACAGGAGGGCTTGTTGGTCAGACCGAAGGCCCGGCGAGCGGTCCGGATAGGCTGTAGCCCCTGTGAGGCGGTCCAGACGTGCCGAAGGCTCGGAGAGCGATCCAGATAAGCTTATGGCCTGCGAGGCGGTCCAGTCAGGCTGAAGGCTCATTATGCATGTTGTTTGCTTATATGTTATATGATATGATTATGATTGTATGGCGTTGGTATTTTGGGGGTAACTCACTAAGACTTCGAGCTTACAATTATCGATTATTGTTTCAGGTACTTCTGACGATCGCGGGAAGGCGAAGGCATGATCGTACTGCTCCTCACAATTTTATGACTATGTTTCTGGGATACTCTGATATAGAACTATTTTAAAAACAAATTTGTAATAACTATTGGTTTCTAAATTATTTAAAAAGTTTAAATTTGGCATGATTTTTATGGATGTTACAATTTTTCAGTCAGATGTCTGATTTTAAGCTCTTGTATCGTATATACTTCCAATATGCTATTTTTTCTAATCTCTATGTTTGATTTTAGTAAAATAAAATATTTTCTCAAAATAATGGAATCGGTCATTAAATTTTATATTTGTTCTTGAAATTCAATAGTTTTTTTTTCGAAATCTAGAAATCCGTAACGAAATGTATTGTTTTGGAAAAAGTACTTTTAAGTGATCCGAATTAACAGTTGGTTATTTTTCATATATATATATATATATATATATATATATATATATAGAGAGAGAGAGAGAGAGAGAGTTATTTTTTAAGTTAGAACGGTGGAAATATATATATAAAGCTAGCAAGATACTAGAAAAAAAAACATTACAAAAATATGCAAGCAAAGTTGGGTTTTGAAGCAAAGCAACCTAGTTGATTTTAGCTTTCCTACTCCTATTAGAAATCCAAAAAAATGCTCTGTCGATAACATTATCAAAAATATTCAATCTCTTAGGAATACTCGTCCCAAAAATTAGAATTTTTTTGAAATTCCACATACTCCAAAAAGAAGTATTCATCACCGCATCAAATGTCTTTCGTTGACCATTTGTCAACCGAACCGAATCCGCCCAAGTAATAAGAGAGTGAAGAGTAAGGGGGTTAGAAATCTACCCCCACCAAAGAGTAATCCTTTCCCATAGATTCTCTAAGGATGAACAACCCGAGAAGATATGAGCAAAAATCTCTACAGTAGACAAACAACACGGACACATAATTAAATCCACAACAATGCCCCTAATCGTAAGTCTCTCGTTCGTCGAAATGTTATCCAACATGATACGCCTAATAAGGATATTCAAATTGATCATAACCTAATTATTCCACCTAGATTTCGTCCCACTTAAAGCCAACATAGTACTATCCAAGAACATACAAGCAGGCAATATTGAAAAAGAATCAAAAACATCCAATAACCATCCGAATCTACCAGCTCGGCCACCATGAGACACATCATGCATTAAAGATAAAAAATCAGCCCACCAATCCTACACCGACCCTCCCCCAGCTCTCGCTTGAGGGTATCAGTCGACCAAGTTAAATCCACAATGTCTTTAATAGAAACCTCATATGGCGATCCAGAGAAAAGAATTTGTGAAAAGTAGAAAACAAAGATCAACCACCCATCCAAACGACTTGCCAAAAAACTGTAAAGTCCCCATTGTCAAGCCGAATAAGACAAAACTCTTGCAAATCAAGCCCCCTTATCATGAATCCGACCCAGAGATTGAACATCATTACATGGCCCTTTAGAGGAACTAGAAGGAATAAGTAACCTGAATCTCTCATTTCAACCATACAAGGCTTTTACCGCCCTAACCCACCACACACCCGGACCATGAAAGAATCTTCACATCCATTAAAAAAGCATAACCCTATTAAACGCAAAAAGGCTACCAACATTCATGCCTCCGCCACTCCTGTTCGCCAAAACCTTATCCCACATAACCCAATGCATCTTCCTTTTCCCAATATCCGCACCCTAAAAAAGTCTAACATGTAAGGACTCCAACCGCCTCGAAACTATAAGCGGAACCTGAAAAATCGACATAAAGAAACCCCTCATATTTTCTTTAATATTAACTTAAAATATGGTTAGTTTGATTAATATCCTAAGAAATTTTATTATTAAATCAGTAATCAATCTTATCTTAATTATAAATGGTTTCCGTCTTTTCAGCAAACTCAAAGATGGTTTATAATATGTTTGTTATCTAATCATCATTGTTAACAACAATTGTGTGGATGACTAATTTCTTTTACTTTCTTTCCACTTTCACCCATTTCTTTTTCTTTCTCTTGTTAAGTTGAACTCAGAAATAGGGTGTAGAGGACTTCCTTAAACTATTGTGTTATAGATTTCCACAAATTTTCACTACTTTTCAATTTCTGAATATTTTGATTATAAAACATAACATCACATCTATCGGACACTACAAAAATGATTATTAGACCCGACAGAACGTCGGGTTGAAGGGTAGCGGGACGCTTTCCCGCTCAACGGAACACCGCACTAAGAGTGCGGGAACACCGGTGCAGGGAGGAGGTAGGGGGAGGGGTTGCCACAATCTCTCTCTTCCTGTTATTGGCCGGATTTTTGTATTATTTTTTTTTAAATTGAACCGTTGAAAAACGGTAATAAATAAAAAGCTTAATTTTTTTCCCAATCCATCCATTGGAAAACGGTAATAAATTATATATATATATATATATATATATATATATATATATATATATATATATATATATATATTACTTTTAACGGCTACATATCCAAAAATTGAGCTTTTAATTTTTTTTACCCTCTACAACATCTATAAATATACACACACTTTAACCTTCAAACTCACACCTCCTTCTATCAATTTCTCTCTACTTTCTTCAAAAAAATGAATCCCGACAATCAAACCCCAAACTCCGAAAGAAGGAAAAAAACCAATGTTTCGAGTTCAAGCACCCCAACTCGAAACATTTTCACTATCGATTCATCTCAAGGGGTTTATCGTCCACAACCCGATGCTACCCTTCAATCTCTACTACAATTCTAATACCAAAATGTTAGGAAATTTTACCCGGTGTAAGTTCAAATGTTACTCCAAATATGTTATCAAACTTTGTTGTTTTTCTCAATTTTCGCCAAATCAACCCCAAACTCAAATCCCACTCTTTCAATCTCAAACCCAAACACAACCCTCTTAATCTCAACCATAATACCAAATCTTCGATGAGTCGGATGAAGAGATTATACAGGAAACTTGACCCACACCACCCCCTAGCGTCGCAAAGGAAAACAACAAGTCAAGGAGAGTGTCGCACAACCGGGAAGATAGAAACCGCAAGCATGGACTCCACAAGAAGAGATAATTGTGGTAAAATCTTGGGTTGACATTTCAGAGGATTTGGCAACGGGAAATGCACAACCGGGGGATCATTTTTGGTTTCACATTCTTGAGAGGTTTCGCAAGGAGATGAGAAAGGTAATGAGTACCGTACCAATCATCAATTGAATTTAAAGTTTCGAAAAATAGCGAAGGCCATTTCAAAAATGAACCGGTTGTATAAAAACCTAAAAACCCAACAGAAAAGCGGCCAAGGAAATGAAGAAATACTTCAGGAATCTTTGCATTTTATCTAGAGGAAGTGGGAAAGCCATTCATGTGGCACGATTGTTGAAAAATATTGATTAAAAGTCCTAGGTGGAAAAAATACGAGCAAGACTTTATACTTGCAACACAACAATCAAAGCGAACGAAAACGGGCTCTAGTGGTTACACAACTTCCTCCAATGCTCGGGTCAGTCTAGATTTAAATGAGGAGGACGAACTCGGGTTAGAAGAAATTGTCCGACCGATGGGTAGGGACAAAGCAAAAAGGAAGGGAAATGAGACTTCTTCAGGTGCATCAGATTTCAGCATTAACACGAATGAAATGCGGAAAATTACAAAGACATTTGATCTATATAATCTTAATTTTGCTGAACGTTTGGCGTTCGACAAAGAAAAAAAGAAGCAAAAAAAGAAGGAGCGCCCAGAGAGACAAGAAATGGAGGATATGAGGTTCTTGATGGAAAACACCGACCATCTTTCGGGACCGGCTTTGGAGCTCGTTTTGACGAAAAAGGAGCAATTATTTATAAATATTTTCCGTAGATTGTTGTTTGTCTGTTTGTTACGTTTGTTTGTTTGTTTGTTTTTTTGTTTTTTTTTTCTAGTTATTTAAATCTTACGTTTTTTATGTAATTTTTATTTTAATTAATGTAGTGGTTTTTATTTTTAATTAATTTTATGTTTATTACTTATTTAAAAAAATTATAAATCATAAAAATCAATTATTTTCATTTAAAAAAAAGCGAATGAAACTTCTCACACACACTGACTTTTGGTGAGAGAAAGAAAAGTGAGGAAAATGATGACGTGACAGACAAAAAGTGAGAAAAGCTTCCCGCACGCACCTCCGACCTTATAATTATAAATTGATGTTTTCAAGTAATAGAATATCGAAATATAATTGCTCGTATCCGACGTAATGTAGTCAAAATTTACTATAATTAATATGTTTTAACAACCAATATTTAGATAACACGTCCCTTTGTTTGATAAAAAAATCACTACACAAATTATTAGAATCAATCTTTAAAAATCTAAGTTCTAAATGAAATAAGACACAATTCCCATATGTCGACTTCTATTTTATAAATGAAATTTAAAGTTCGTTTGTATAAATATTGACTAAAAATATATTTTTATATGGAAATACGGGTAAATTTTTGGTAGCTAGATCGAGGGAATAACTACGTCCAAAAACAAAGCAACTTTGTTGGTGGCGTGTTTGACGAAGGTAGGGGTAACAAATCAAATGTGTTTGGTTCACTTCTTAACCATTAAACCATACCACTATTGTGAAACCTTTACCATCAAATTATTTTTTTAAGCGTCACCTTACCCCACCTCATACCTTAAAGTAATTGCATGTATTACGATTAATATGGAAAAAGTTTATTTATGTATAGCTTAGTTGATTGAGGTTATATTTTGTTTTAAAGCTAAAATCCTTAGTTGAAATACAAAAATATGTTAAACGAGTTTATGTGTTGAAATTAGGGCTGTAAATGAACTGAACGTTCAGCGAACTGTTCGTGAACCGTTCGGCGGGAAGTTCGTTTATGCTCGTTTATTTAATAAACGAACGAACATGAACACAAATTATCGTTCGTTTAGTTAAACGAACGAACATGAACAATGGTCCCTTTCGTTCAACTATGTTCGTGAACGTTCGTTTATGTTGTTCGTTTACGTTCGTTTATGTTCGTTCATATAAGTTCGTTTTAGGTTCACATATGCTTAATTGTGTTTGATTACATTAATGTATTATATATTTATTTATGTTCATATATCTTTAATTATGATTTTTTTTATCTTTGTTCATTTATGTTCGTTTAACATGTTCACGAACATAAACGAACGAACATGAACAATGTAATTTGTTAAACGAACGAAAATGAATAAGAAAATTCGTTCGTTTATCCGTTCGTGTTCGTTTATTTGTTCAGTTAACTTAAACGAACGAACATGAACAAGCTTCATTCATGTTCGTTCGGTTCGTTTACAGCCCTAATTGAAATAATCGAATGCCGCAAAATTTTGGGAATAAACATCTAATCTTTCATCAAAATACCATATTTGATAAAAACATATAAAACATCCTTCGTATAGACTAGTTTAATTTGTTATTAAATATTGAATGTCAATTTTGTTTTAGAAAAACAAAAGTTATCTTTTGAAATTGATTTCTCTTTTAAAATAATAATTGCGGAAATTAAGTCCCAAAATGTTTTAAGTTGGTTAAGTCATATGAGATTATGAGGTTGCAACAAATGAATCAAAGGCAACAACTAAAGTAACAATTTACATACAGTTAAATCTAAAATTACAAGGTCGAAAAAGTTAATTTTTCAATAATCTTCACTAAACCATTAACGTGACCACATGTCAAAATAGTAACTTTATGTTTTGGGAGCCTAGTAGTAAGTAAACTTGAAGTTGAACTTTTGAACGAAATTGGATAATAGCAATAATGCAACTCCAAATTCAAACTCCTAAAAATACTTTCAAAAACATTGTATATGTATAAGATATATAGGGCTAATAAGTTTTAGTAATAACCAAATAAAATTAAACCAAAGTAACGTGATGCACATGCTTCTATATTCCAAATCCAAGTTCTCTACATTCAAAACAAAGTCCCTTGCATTCTTAGGTTCCAATGATCAATAAGATCAAGAAGCGGTTATTAAAATCAATAAACAATTACTAAGATCCATAGGAGACCACTAACATCAATAAACGATCACACATATCAATATGTTATCCCTAAGATCAATAAAACAATCACAAATATAATAGACGATCACTGCGATCAATAAACAATCACAAATAGTGATATACGATTGCCAAGGTCAATAAACGATCACTAAGATCAATAAGATCAACATTTAGGAAATATGTGGTGATCACACATAAGACTATGAAATGGGTTTGTAAAGTCCATCCCAAGTATAATAGATAAGGACAACATTATCTCTAAATATTATTAAAAGAGAACCTTTAATTCTAAATTGAAAAATCAGGGTCATTAATTGCATTTTAATCCTATATTTTCTACCATTGGATTATTTGCTGATATCATCTTTGTCAACCCCTTTATTTTTGTCCACAAATTTTATAAAATATATACTACGTTTTAAATTAGGAAGTCTATTAATGACAATTAAATCTCACCAAAAATAAAATGAATTAAATTAGGAATTCTATTAATGACAATTAAATTTCACCAAAAATAGAATGAATTAAATTAGGAATTTTATTAATTACAATTAAATCCCATCAAAAATAAAATGAAAAAATGTATCGCCCCATCCCTCATTACCAGTACCCCTACCCTCTCTCCCTTTTTTTACATAATTTATCTAACCTAAGTTTTGTAGTGGGAAAGAAAATGGGGGGAAAGAATAAATAAAATATATGTGGGCTTCGATCTGTGTAGATCAGTCTTGTGTTCGATCATAATGAAAGAAGAAGGAATGATATAGAGATAAATTTCTTTGATTCTACTTTAATTTGATCGTAGTTTAGATCGATTTTAGGTACGTTTTAGATTATGTTTCTTTTATTATGTTTCAATTATGAAGTTCCAATCTATAAAACCTTTCGATTTAAGTTTAAATCCATAATGGCTACATTTTCTGAATCTGCTTCTATTTTTGTTCTTATGATTTGTATTGTTGATTTTGATTTTTTAAGTTATAGATATCTGGAGAGCAAAAGGATGGACACAGCAGCACCGCTACCTCTCATCCATTGTTTCGATTTGGAAGATATGTCCACTAGGTAGTGAATTTGTATATGTCGATTTTCTTTTTTATTTTTATATTTTTGTATATGAATTTAGTCAATGATTTTGTTGTGGCTTACCAAGTCATGAATAGAAGATATACTCAAGCAAGGTCATCCAACTAATAAAACAAAAAGTTATGTCTACAAAGAGATCCTTCAACGATTATAAATATTTAGGTGTTCCATTGTTTTTTTTTCCAGACATTTCAATGTTACCAATAATGATAAGTCTGTTTCTGTTACTTTATTTTTTTATAGTGCCAATTATTTTTATACCTTTATATGTACATTTTTATATGTTCCCCACGTTTTACGCGGGTCATAATCTAGTTCAAAGTGACAACTAATGTTAATAATGTGAATTTCTCTCTTAAGATGTCTGAGAACAATCAAATCAACCCATCCTAAGTGATATACACAAATAGGATGCTTAAACAAGTTTTCAATAAAATATATCATTATCCCAAGTGAACTTCCAAAATATGTTTCATGGATGCAAATACATACATATAGTAAGCACTTAGCAATCAAGAATACTATATTGAAGAGTTAAGTCAAAACATTTATCAAAAGTTGGTAAAAGGGACATATATGATGAATTTTTATACAAAATAAAATATATTGTTTCATAAAAATCAGGCAACGAAAGCCTAAAATAACAAAGTTATTTTCGAGTTTATAACAAAACCAAACCATCTATGATCCATTTATAAAGGTTAGAATGATATTAAAAACAACCATATGGTGTTTTAGAATGACAACCTTTGGAGCCTTTGAACCCATTTGGTTTTGGGGTGTTGATGAAGATAGAAAAATCAAAGAAGATGATTTCTCTACAAGTATCCACCATCAAGAATAAGACACTTGGAATGCTAGTTCCTTCTTGTATTCTTGAGTGTCTTAAGCCTTTAAGCACTTAACTTAAATAAGCACTAAAGGAGACAACTCAAGGAAGCTCTAATCACCAAAACTAGCTTCAAAAGGGAGAGATGTGAAGGGAAGAAAGAAGCTACGACTTCATGCTTTTTCTAAGGGGAGAAGTGACCAAAAATGCAAGTAAACACTTATTTATATAGTCCATGCAAAAGTAAAGCCTCACCATATAATAATATAAAGTATTGGCTAGCCTTTAGGAGCATGTGTAACATCCCAAAATATGAAGGTAAAAATTTCATTTTTAAAACAACCAAAATGCCCATTTATCATTCACTAAAACACTTAAAGGTATTTTATAATAAAAACAGTTATCAGAGTACAGTCTCAAAATCTCAAGGTTGCGGAAAATATAGGTGTATGCGTTGTGATCAAGTCGGGCCCTTCCATTTCGAACCGGAAGTAGATGAAACCATAAACAACAACTGTAAGCACAAGACTTAGTGAGTTCCCCAAATACCACATACCATACATAACATACGAGTCATACATATCAAACATCCAATAGGAGGTGCTATGTTCCAACCATAGTCTTGCCATTATGCCACGAGCCATATCATGGTTTTTCCTTGACAGGTCGGGGGCCAAAACCCTGGGTCTTACAGACAAGTGCCAAGAGCCACCTCCTGTTCTTCCATGCAAGCTGTTGGGTTTTGAGCATTCTAACACTCCTATGGTGTACATGCAACCCTATAAACCTTGGATCTATGTTTTCTCTATTATACATGCAAATATTAAATATTCCAAGGTTTCATCCTAACTAGCATATTATGAAGCACCTATACTACAAAGTTCTAGTTAGATGACATACCTTTTGATGTAGCTTGATGTCTTCAAGCTTTAAGACCTTAGCCCCAATAGTGTGGAAGCCTCAAGTGGAATCACAAAGCACCAAAACACCTTGGAAAACCTTTAGAGAATATGGATACTTGGCTCACACTATGAAATCGGTTATTGCCCTCTTTAGTGTATCCACACTAGCCACTAGCATAATTTCATGAACCATAAGACCCTTTATATAGTGTGGAGGATTAGGGTTAAACCCTAATACCCATGACCTTTCATTTCCTAGGATCCATGGGTTAAAGCTCCATGGACTATCCATGAAGACTTAGCCCAACCTAAATGAACTTGGCCCACTACACACATATATATATATATATATATATATATATATATATATATATATCTAAGAGTCCATATTTAATTAGTTCCTTTTGATCACTTAATTAATTATAAATTAATTCTTGATCAATACTACTTAAATAATATGATTATATATTAATATATTAGAACTTATAATATATTAATATAAATCATAAATATACTATTCTCAAAAGACTATCCATATAAATTGTGTTGGTGAAGTGCAACCCAAATGGACCATGCCGGGTCGGGTCAAGTACATACCAAATATAGTTATGGACTTAGACATTAATCCAACAGTCTCCCACTTGGATAAGTCTAAAACTATTATTGAGTATGACTTCAAAAACCAACTGGCAATCATAGCTCGTAAAGCTGTTGTCGAACTCTGATCTTGTCAATGAACTCTGACCTTTATCAATGACTTGTCCATTAGATAAGGGATCATATATTCCTCCATTCTAGATATCATATGGACTGAGACATGGATTATAATCATTCTCTCTGTCCATTTGTTGTTTCCTGATTTTCGATTTATGATGACTGAGGTCAGAACATGCAAAGTGAAACACAAGAATAAATGAATCAAATATGGTATCAAACCCTATGAATATAAATAAACACTTTTATTTATCACCATACTGATTACTCATTATTCATTGTTTCGGTTTTATCAACTTTATACTTGAATTAAAAACACTAGTTGTCCCATGCTCCAAGCATGTACACTATGTTTTCTTAAACAATAGCTTTGCCATACACCAAGTATGCACTCTATGTTTGTCTATGATCCTTACTTTGTGAAATAAACCAATTGAACATAATTTCAATGATTCTAATTTCACACTCCCAAATCCTTATCGAAAAATATGAGAATTTCAAATTCCTATCATTTATCGAAATCTGTTTAGATTTTAAACTTATATGCACTGACCCTCCTGTAATGAATATGTACAAAGTCACAAAGACTTGTCAACAGTCATTATAAGGTATTCCAATGGAGATCAACTCGATGGAAACTAAGTCTCATATTCAAAGTACATTGCTTTGGACATGCTTCTTGCATTAAGTTTTCTAATCTTACACAGATAACTTCCACCTATGGAGACAACTCCATATTCTCATTTTGACTATCACTTCTGAATAAGAGATGCCTCTTTTCAGAATATGTCGATATGGTCCTTCCAAAATTAGCACTATACTTCCAACTGTCCCTCAGCAACCAATCTTTGGTAAACCTCAGATTGTCCTCGACAATTGCTTAATCATTTTAGTCATATCCAATTCTAGACCTTTTCCCTTCTTAATGCCTCTGGGCATTTGGAAAAATTTAGAAATGACAAATATTATAGCACATGCAATCGATCCTGTACCCAAAGCAAATGGTACACGATTCATGATGTCTCACATAAAGACATGATTCTAGACCAGTTTTTTGCTACAATATTTTTATTTGCCATGTTTTCAAAATTTGACTATGAAGAGGGATGTCGTAATCATAATCGAATTTTGAGAACGCAATATATAGAATTTCCTTAAGTTGAACCAATCCAACATGAAATTCATATATATATTCTTGACTAAAGATGATTAAGGTCTCAATCTAAGCCTTTAGAACTGAAATGAAGTATATCCTCTCCCTTAATTATAGCAAAAAAACTTTTTCAATCCATGCAGCCTCACGAATTGAAACTTTTGTTTTCTATAATTAACATTGCTAACTTGCAACACTAACAATAATTATCATGCTCCCACTAACATGATGATTATTAGCATAACACTTATGCTCCCACTAACTTTGACATGTACTCAGAAATCAGCTGGACTTCTAGAAATCAATACTTTATTGACTTTCTTACCAAAGTTCAGATTTCTGATACGAGATGCTTTGATAAAACTTTATCAAAATCATACACCTTTCCTAAGATAACATGCATGTGTGTCTAAACAATTTCAGAACTATGAAAAGGGATGTCGTAATCATAGTCTCAATTGTTTAGACCTTTTGCCATCTGCTTCAAATCTACTTGTTGGAAGTGTTTCCTCACCATCATTTTCATGAATCGGAGAGAAACCTTATGACCCTTAGATTTTATGGTGTATGTGTTCTTATCCATGTGAATCGTCAAAACCATAGTCACAAGACAAGGATAATGACAAATCCAAACTCATATGGACTGAACTTATGCAATCTTAACTTCTTGCCACCTGGCAGAACAGGGCCTGCCATTGCTTCCAACTTGTTATGCAACCAATTGAGAACTTTCAGAACTCCTATGCAAAGCCAACTTTAACTGGAATGGGCACAGAATATGTCAACACGATAGGTTATAAACCTCAAGCCGTGTGCTAGTGAAGAACCTCAGGTTTTATTCTTGATTAGTTCTTGAAATTCTTTTTAGGATCTTTAAGACTCCCACTATCCTCTTGACATATAAGACTATCTTGCCAAATATTCAAGAGATAGTGTGGATTCTTTATCAAGACAAACACTTCACACAATTGGCCTTAGTTGGTCTTTGTTTTATCCAAAACATCACAACTTACCAATTTCAAATGTACAAGAGTAGGACACTTTTACTCTTACATTTGACAAGTGTTTTAAACCTTTCTTTAAGATATGTCACTCAAGTTACAATCTTGGAGTATGACTCTAAGAATTGTTTTGGAACGAAGTATGACTCATCTTCCTGATCTAACCATTTCAACAATTCATGACTCCTCTTCTTAGTCATAAGAATGCACTAAGATCACCTTTAGAGGACTAATTGTGATATGATTTCTAAATCATTAAGATGATCACAAACGTGATACTAAAGTACTCTCCCATCTTTTCAGATTTGAGAAACTTTTATCTTTCTGCCTAATTTGATTCTTCCCATTCGTTCTGCCATACATTGAGACTTTTCCAATGTTTTAGAATTATACTTAAACTTGTAAGTATAACCATATTTACTAAACTTTAGTAAATCAAATAGTCTTAACGAGCTTTGTGGTGGACATGACCAGTGCACACGAATATGTACTCGATCCCTTTAGTCCTTCACTTGACTCACACATCCATGTGAACAAGTAATTAGTCTTGATTTTCCAATGCTAGAAAGTTCTCATTCATCATACTATTCAACTTACATGATTCCAAGTTTCGGTCCAATTGAAACTTGGGTGATGAGGAACTTTCCTGATTTGGTAAATTTAGACACTACCACAAATGAAAGAATCAAATCCATTTTCCAATATTTCTATCAGTGGAATCATATAAGCAACAATTTTCCACAAATGCCATTGTAAGGATACTTCAAATAAATAAAATTAAACAATTTTCTTTTATTTTAAAACTTTGCGGAAAAACTTATCCTTACAATCCACATGAAAAATTGTTGTTATCTATTCCTTAGCAATATATCATAACTTCTTAAGCAACTGCTCAAAATTCTGATGCGATCGAAATCCACCTTCGCGATCAGAATCAGCATATACTTCCTTTCAGATTTCTCTCTATTCTTTGATTCTTAAAACATCAACATGTGACCCAGTCACATCATGTAATGAGGATCTCAGAATAGAACTTAACAGAGTTAGATAATGGGCTCTACCTAATGTAGAGTCAAACTTATTGACTTTAACATCCTTAGGTAAATTTGGCAGCTTTGCAATCAACGCCCCTTCCTTTGGCAAAATAAACATATGGACCCTTTGGTAATGGGACTATCTCAGACTTAGCCTTTCTCTTTACCATTTGGTCAACCGGGTTGACTATGGCCAATCCCTTTCCATTGGGAAGAGAATGCTTTTTCTGGATTTCCAGTGTCACCATTGTCACTGTCCATAAAGTTTTTGGGAAGTTGATCTTCTAATCAAATTTCCTTTACTATCGTTCCAAATCATTGCTGATTCAGCAGCACCAAGCAAATAGATATGATCATTAAGGTTCATGTCATAGTCTGTTTCATAGTAGTCCCAAAGGAACTCACTATGTGACTTAGAAAGTGATTGAACATCCAACTTTCTCAAGACTTTGACACCCAACTCTCCCGGCTTGTCAATATGTGACTTCATCTCTAAGATGTGATCACACATAGACCTTGCTTTCCATTAGGGCTTGAGTGACCTTGAACTTGTGGGTTAGGGAGAATAATTGGAAGAGGTGGAGGAAGAGAAGTATGACTTCCATGAGCCAAACTCGGGAAGTCATATTCATTAGGAAAGCTTGGTTTGGGAAGATCATTGTTGTCTAAACCAGACATCAACAATGGGAGAAATTCACGTAAAGTTGATTTAAGTCCTTAATATAACACCCAATATGATATATTATGGCTAGGACCGAACAAAATATTTTATAACTTGGAAGAGGGATGCCGTAATCCAAGCTATAAAATATTTGAAGGTAGGTGAATGACGATTCACCAATTTCCACCAAGATAAACGAAATGTATTATTAGGTTTTAATTGGTTTTGAAACTCCTAGATTCTTTTGAGATTCATTGAACTTTTCAATGGCATGTTTCAATCTCGAGTGTGCCCTTCAGGTTTTGTGACTGGGATGTCGAGGATCACAAAACAAGGTGTGAAGTAACCATGCAAATATACTTGGTACCCTTAATATTTACCCCTCAATCGATGTGCCGGTTAACCACACACGCTCCAACGATACTATAATAAACATTAAGTTACCCTTTGCCTACCTTGTTAAGTCCAGGTTAGTGTGCCGGTTAACCACACACACTCCACTAACAGCTTAAACAAAGTGCAAAGTGTAATTTCATGGATTAGCACCTTATTCACATTTTCCTAACTAAGATTGGGAATTTATAAGTGTTTAGTTACTTAGTATTTATCATTATACTTATAATGAAGGGAGAATTATAGTCCTTGTCCTACCTGTTCGGCTAACGACCCTCCACCGGTCAAGGAAGCGGTGAGTGAGAGTGGACACCCATTAAACTGTCATTTTATAGGCAGTAACCTTATACCCCCCTTATAGACCGGCTTCGTGAATGAGGCCTACTAATGGTAAGACGACTTGCTCTTATACATATAATATATTAAACTTTTAATATTATAATAGTATATGGGTGTATTTTAGACATTTAAAATACTTGGTGGTTTAATCTATTAATTAAACTATACTCTTAATTTAATTAAATTTAAACCATGTCATTATGGAATTATTAATTCTCTTTTAATTAAACACTTTAATTATCTATTAATAAAGTCCATAAGAGTTAATTGAATTATTCAATAAAAACATCATAATTCCAATTATTAAATTCAAAATTAAAACCATTTAATTAATTGTTTAAGTTATGAACCCAAGAGTTTTAGAATTCAATTCTTTTTTTTATCATAAAAAAAACTTTTTCCAAATTCCAAAACTTGAGGGCAAGTTTTGTAACTCTTGAAAACTTTTGGATTCCATAACTTATGGAGTTAAATACTTGTTTTATGATGAAACTTTTCATGTTCCATAACTTAAGAACAAGTTATGGAATTCTTTAAAACATTAAGACTAAGTTTTGTAACTCCATAAAAAACTTTGAATCAATTTTTTTTTAAAACCTTTTCATATCCATAACTTATGGAGGTTTCAAAAAACTCTTTAGATCAAACTTTTAAAACTAATAAAATAATCATATCATTTTATCTTTTACTAAATTTGACATAATTAAACTCATATAGCAAATGATTCAAATTTTACAAATAATTAGTTTTTCACAAAAACAAGTAATTATCTTAAAATTTGACAAACGTCATGTTTTTTTCCTTTTTTTTCCAACTTTGAAAATAAAACATTTGCATCAATATAACAGAAAACAACCCATGGCTCTGATACCACTGTTGGGTTTTGAGCATTCTAACACTCCTATGGTGTACATGCAACCCTATAAACCTTGGATCTATGTTTTCTCTATTATACATGCAAATATTAAATATTCCAAGGTTTCATCCTAACTAGCATATTATGAAGCACCTATACTACAAAGTTCTAGTTAGATGACATACCTTTTGATGTAGCTTGATGTCTTCAAGCTTTAAGACCTTAGCCCCAATAGTGTGGAAGCCTCAAGTGGAATCACAAATCACCGAACCACCTTGGAAAACCTTTAGAGAATATGGATACTTGGCTCACACTATGAAATCGGTTATTGCCCTCTTTAGTGTATCCACACTAGCCACTAGCATAATTTCATGAACCATAAGACCCTTTATATAGTGTGGAGGATTAGGGTTAAACCCTAATACCCATGACCTTTCATTTCCTAGGATCCATGGGTTAAAGCTCCATGGACTATCCATGAAGACTTAGCCCAACCTAAATGAACTTGGCCCACTACACATATATATATATATATATATATATCTAAGAGTCCATATTTAATTAGTTCCTTTTGATCACTTAATTAATTATAAATTAATTCTTGATCAATACTAATTAAATAATATGATTATATATTAATATATTAGAACTTATAATATATTAATATAAATCATAAATATACTATTCTCAAAAGACTATCCATATAAATTGTGTTGGTGAAGTGCAACCCAAATGGACCATGTCGGGTCGGGTCAAGTACATACCAAATATAGTTATGGACTTAGACATTAATCCAACACAAGCATCACAAAGACAACTAGCATACAATGTACAACTACTTATCTACTTAACTGCCATAGTCCACACTCTGGTCTTGCATACAGATTTGCTAGGAGCCACCTCCGGGTCTTTCATACAAATGCCAAGGGCCACCCCCCCGGTCTTCCTATAATACATAAGACAATGGGCTGGCATTGGTGCCTTCGACACATAGTATAGTGAGGAGACTCACCTCAACAGCTGAACCCACAAATAAATCTCTGACTACAGATCCACTAAAATCCCCGCGATATCAAAACATAAATAACTTTCAATTAATGACTGGGTCCCAACTCACACTAGGAGTCCAAATCAGGGTAAAAGACCTTTTTACCCTTCCTTAAACTTGGCCCAAGGCCAAGGCCCAAACTAGATGGTCCAAGAGCCCAAAATCTAACAAAAGCACCCAAGGCCCAAATATGGCCCAATTTTCCAAATATGGCCCAATTTTCCAAATTTGGCCCAATCCCTTTCATGGGCCTTCACCCAAGAGAGTCCAATAAAGTCTCAATAGCCCAACCATGAAATCCAGATAGCCCAACATGGCTCAAGACAACCAAGCCCACACCCTGAAATGACACCACAAGGCCTAATCAGGCCTAACTTTCCAAATTAGGCCCAACTCATCATGGACCTATCCCGAGAGGGCCTAATATCCTAAAAGGCCCAAAATATCCAATAATCAACTTTGGCCAAACTTATGGTCAATGGTCAACGGACAAACGGTCAACATTTCAAGAAATTCCAAACAGGCCGAGTACACCCCACGTACTCAGCTAGTACGCCCAGCTTACAGCCTTTGGGGCCAGTACGCGCAGCATACCAGATGGGTACGCCCATCGTACTCCCCTGAACCAGTGGCGGATCCAGAAAAAAAAATCAGGGGTTGCACAAATTCTTTGGGGGTTGTACTACTAGAAAAAAATTTGTTTTCGAAAGAAGTTTCCGTCACAAAATTGTCACTAAACCGGTGAATTTATACTAAATTTATAATTATTAGACTTTGTGATGGATTTCCGTCCTAAATCTGATTCCTAGGGATGACTTAACACGTAAAGTTGGCAACTTTAATCGTATGCATGGCTTAATGAGGCTCTAGATCTCAAAAGAACTTAATAAAAGGTCTTAACACATGCATGAATTTAAAAACTCCATAAAGCTTGCACCTTTATGAATGAGGGACCCATAATATGTCCAGATCTACTAGATTAAGCTTCTAAAACAACCATAACTCACAAAGACCAACCAAGAGGGACTAAAATATTCATAAATACGCCCAAGAGAAGATCTATACAATGAGTAGACAAGATAGGACTTTATACCTCTAAAGTCTCAAAATGAAGATGCGAACACTGCATCTCTAAGCTCCTCTCCAGGGATTGAGTCTTCAACCTTCTTCTTCTCTTACATAAACCACCATAAATCCTCTTCCAAGCACCAAAACTTACTCAAGCCACTCTAGGGTTTCAATGTATGATAAAGGGGTGGAGGCTGACCTAAAATGACCAGAGGAAGGTTATAATGTTTCTTATATAGGGGTAAAACCCCGAAATTAGGGTTTGGTGCTGAAGGGAGTACACTTCGGGCACCCCTTAGTATGCTCGGCGTATTCTTAGACCACCCGCGACCAAGTTAGGCGGTACGCCCCGCATACACATCTAGTATTCCCCGCGTACTAGATGACCCTCCAAAAACCTAAAACTCCATTCGGCCATAACTCCTTCATTCTAAGTTCGTTTCTGACGAACTTTATATCCATGGAAAGGTGACGAGAATCCCTAACTTCTAACAACTCACCTTAGCCTTAAAGCTTCTCGATCAAAAACCCAAAATTCATAAAGGCCCGAACTGCCAAATTATGATTATACCCTTAGGCTCCGAAACACCATCGAACGCTCATATCACTTAGACTATAACACCCACATCCAAAAAGGGCCAAATCCTTTCTTCCCCAAGGCCCTAAGCCTTATGATAACTGATGACCAGGCCACAACCCCGAATAATGAAGCGATTCGATACCGAGTGTTACAACATAGGGAGCAAAGGAGGGAGGTTGACAAACAACCTCCCATACTTTTTTAGACTTTCAGCCATGGTCTTCAAAAGAAGACAAAAACAATTTCCATTTAAACTAATGAGATAATGGTAACTAGTTAGTAAGTATAAAGTTAGCCAAAGTGTTCAAAACTTTGTACATGACTTATTAAATCATACCATATGATATAATAACTAGTTATGTTTAATTATTATTTTCAGAAAAATAATAATTATTCCCTAGTTAAATACAAGAATTGATATTATTTAATAATAATAAATATACAAAATGTGTCAACTTGATAAAGGTGTGACCTTATAGGATCATATGTTATTAGCAATATCACTCAATAATGATTCTTGAGCATATAGATCCAATAATATATCATTAGAATTTACTCACCCGTGGTCTTTTACAATATCCTTACACACTTCAATTATCTTTTAGAAATGTTTGTAGACTTAGTGGCTACCTAATGATAACAATAGTTGGGTAAAATACCCTTCAATGGTCTATCAATGTTATGTTTGTTTCTCAGGTATGAATTTCCATTATTGATATTCATCAAGTTTGGTGATAGAGGATTTTTTGTAACACTCATAAAAATCATGATAAATTTAAACTTTTTAAATATAACCCAAAACCATAAAGTGTTTACAAAACAGTTTTCAAAACATTTCCAACATCAGAGTTTTCCCAAAATCATTTATCATAACAAGAGGATGTGTATGGTCACGCCTTCTCCTTCCCGCGGTCATCGAAGTACCTGAAACATAACCCAAAACTGTAAGCCAACGCTTAGTGGCTTCCCCCAAAATACTAACACATAACCAAATAACATTTTACAATAACAACATGTAATGGGTCCACAACTAAAAGACTGGATTACCCCTGATCCCACAACATAAGTCTGGCTTGCCCTCGGGTCCCACAACTTATGTCTGGCTTGCTTCCCGAACAGATCAGTCCTTAGACTGAATACCATCAAGCCCTCAGTACTAGTCTGGCATACCGCCCGGTCCTCAGCTCGTATCTGGAATGCTCATGAGCCCTAAATATGAGTCTGGCATGCCCTCCCTGGTCCTCCGATCATATTTGGAATGCTCTAGGGTTTGTTGGCTACCGCACGGAGCAGTACAACGTTAACCCAACACAATATGCCGACATATACCAGATAATAAACATATACAGATAATCATGCAACAGAATCACTGGTAGCTCTACAGATCTACCAGACTAGCATATCAATAACAAACATAAACATGCATATTTATCCCATACTCAGCACATCAGTGAATATCAACCAATGGGCCGGCCTTGGTGCCTTCGACCCATAAATACAGTGAGGAAAAGTCACCTTGCAAACTGGACAAAAGATGATGAGGTCTCGACTCCAACCGACTCCTATTCCAACCAAATGACCCAAATATCAATTAAAATCCCAAAATACCCTTAAGGTCAAACTTGGTCAAAGTCAAAGTTAACTGGGCAAACCCACTAAGTCAACCCAGCCGAGTCAACTAACCAGATTGACCCAGTGCGAGTACATGGGGTGTAATCCGAAGGTACGTTGGGCGTACTCGAGTCCTGGTATGTTGACCACCATCGGGGTTGTTGACCTCGTACATGGGGCGTACTCAGAGTACGCGTAGCGTATTCTCATAAATTTCAAAACTCATTAAGTGCTTAATGGCTTAAGCACTTACGTCCATATTTCAGATCAAAGGCTAAAATACACCCTAGAGTCATAAAGTTTCCAACTTTATGACTTTACATGCCCATTAGGTGCTTAACTCAAGGTCTTAATCCATTAAGACCTTCTACAAGATGCATGGAGCAAAACTAACCATTAGGACTTCATTTTTATGACTTAGGACCCCTCCTAGGGGTCTGAAAGGACAACTCAAATCGTCAAGAACATCTCATGCTCAAGATAAGACATTGCCCAAAAAGCATCACTAAAACACCCATTTATAGATCTACATGATTGAAAGATAAAGTTGCAAGCTTTATACCTTTGAAGGGTTGCAAATGAAGAATAACTCCCAGATCCAAAGTGTTTCATTCTTCCAAAATGATCTTGGATTCCCTCCTTCTTATTCTAAGCACACAAACACACACTTTTAGGCTAGAAATGGCTTCTCAAGGTGAACTAGGGTTAAAAACACGAACGAGAGGGTGGAGGCTGATAACTCGAAAGGAAATGAGGCCATAAGGATGCTTAAATACCAACCAAACCCTAAAAATTAGGGTTTCGTCATTTAGCAAGTATGCCCAACATACACTTATGTATGCCCAGCATACACGGGCGCACCCTAGTACGCTTAGCGTACACCACGTACGCATGCCGTACTCCGAAGGCCTTAAATTACCACAATGACATTAAGGCCCTTTTTGCATACATTTCTTGAACTTTGGGACCAAATGCAATATAAATGAATTAAAGGGTTTAATTTAGAAGTACCTCACATCGGGATGTTACAATTCTCCCCCACTTGATCTAGACTTCTTCCTCGAAGTCTACTGTGGTGAATAACTCAGGATAATGCTCCAGCATCTCAGCCTCCGGCTCCCAGGTCCACTCGGAGCATCTCCGATGTTGCCACCGTACCTTTACCAAAGGTATCTCCTTGTTGCGCAAGACCTTCATCTTTCTTTGCAAAATAGCTACTGGCCTCTCAACATAGTTCAGGCGCTTATCGACCTGAATATCATTCAAGGAGACCACTGCCTCATCATCCAATATGCACTTTGGTAACTGCGAAACATGGAAAGTGTTGTGAATCTGACTGAGCTCCTCAGGTAGATCCAACCTGTAACCAACTTTGCCAACCCTGGAAATCACTTGAAAAGGCCCAATATATCGGGGAACCAACTTCCCCTCTTCCTGAAGTGGATCACACCCTTCCAGGGTGAGACCTTCAAGAGTACCATATCGTCGACCTGAAACTCCAACTCTAATCGACGTCGGTCGGCGTAGCTGTTCTGCCGACTCTGAGCGGTCTTCAATCTCTGTCTAATCTGCTGAATAAGCTCCGGGTTCTGAAAGACTACTTTGGTCCTTCCCATAACCCTGTGACCAACCTGCCCCCAACAAATCGGGGTACGACATCTACGACCATACAAGATCTTAAAAGGCAGAGCACCAATGTTGGAGTGATAACTATTGTTGTACGAGAACTCCGCAAAAGGCAGTTAGGAATCCCAACTCCCACCAAAATCAATAACATAGGCCCGCAATATATCCTCAAGGGTCTGTATCGTCAGCTCACTCTGGTCGTCGGTCTGCGGATGATAAGCAGTGCTGAAATGCAACCTTATGTCCAATTCCTCGTGGAACTTCTGCCAGAAACGGGAAGTGAAGCGAACATCTTGATCAGAAACAATGGAGACCGGAACCCCATGACGAGCAACAATCTCCCAGACATAAACACCGGCCAACGTTTCGGCCGAATAGCTCTCTCGGATGGCCAAAAAGTGGGCACTCTTGGTCAATCGATCCACGATGACTCATATAACATCAAAACCCTTTGCCGTCTTCGGCAACTTGGTGATAAAAATCCATGGTAATCTGCTCCCATTTCCACATGGAAGCCTCCAGAGACTGCAGGTTGCCATGCGGCCTCTGATACTCAGCCTTGACCATCCTACAGGTCAAGCATCTGTCAACATACCAGGCTATCTCCCTCTTCATACACGGCCACCCGTAGCTCAATCTCAAATCCCAATACATCTTGGTGGCTCCCGAGTGTATAGAAAATCGAGACTTATGAATGTACTCTAACACAATCTGCCTGACCCCACCGGAAACTGGAACCTAGACCCGACCACACTGGGTTAATAACCCTCGACTATGCGTGACAAATCTGTCAATCTCACCTCTGATCATTTCCTACTTCCAGTTCTCCTTTCGAACTCCCTCAACCTGAGCCTCCCTGATCAAACCCAAAAGCGTAGAATCAACCAATATCCTCATACACATATCCCCGAACGAAGATCCAACTGACTTGCAGCTCAAAGCATCCGTCACCAATGGTAAAGGATCTCGCAGTCATAATCCTTGACCACGTCCAGCCACCTGTGATGCCTCATGTTCAGGTTCGGCTAGTCCATCAGATATTTCAAACTCTTGTAATCTGTGTAGATGGTACAACGAACGCCATATAGACAGTGTCTCCAAATCTTGAGGGCGAACACTACTGCCCCCAACTCCAGATCATGTGTGGGATATCGCGACTTATGCGGCTTTAGCTGCCGTGAAGCATAAGCAATCACTCATCCTCTCTGCATGAGGACTGTCCCTAAATCGGTGATGGGTGCATCACAGAATACCAAAAAATCCTTGACTCGCTCCAGGAGGGTCAATATCGGGGCCTCACATAACCTCTGTTGAAGAGTCTCAAATATCGTATGTTGCTCAGGGCCCCATCAAAAATTTCACCCCCTTCCTCGTCAGACGAGTGAGGAGTACCGCAATCTTGGAGAAGTCCTGAATGAATCCCCGATAGTACCCTGCCAAACCCAAGAAACTCCGGATCTCTAAGGGAGATTTCGGAACCTCCCACTGCATCACAATCTCGATCTTGGCTGGATTGACCAAAATCCCATCCTGGTTAACGAGGTGCCCAAGGAATTGGACCTCTCGTAACCAAAACTCACACTTCAAGAACTTGGCATAAAGCTGTTCTCGCCTCAAAACCCGCAAAGGCTCTTGAAGATGCTCTTGATGCTGCTCTCTAGTCTTGGAAATACAATATGATATCATCAATAAACACAATAACCGATCGTCCGAGCATCGGCCTGCATACCCGATTCATCCAATCCATAAATACTATAGGCACATTGGTGAGCCCAGATGACATCATCACGAACTCGTAATGCCCATAACGATTCCGAAACGCGGTCTTCTCCACGTCCTCCTTTCTCACTCTAACCTGATGATACCTAGACCTCATATCTATCTTAGAGAACCAAGATTCACCTTGCAACTGATCAAAGACGTCGTCAATCTGCAGGAGGGGATAATGGTTCTCCACTGTTAACTTGTTCAACTCCTGGTAACCAATGCACATCCGGTGTGAAGTCATGGTTGTTTTGCAACCATTGATGGACAAACGACAAGCTGGATGACCTAAAAACCAAAACTGTATCCCATCCCATGGTGAAGGTCTGATTTAGAAAAAATGTAGTCGTTGCCAAAGGATCGGTCACACAAGCAGAAACTGTGACGCTCCATTTCCTGTAGAGTCAACAAAAAGTGAATCTTCGAGTAGGACCAAGTCAAGTGGCAAAAATAATGTTCAGTCTAAGAGTAGACATATTAGTCAAAAAGGTAGCCAACGTTATGATATTGTTGATTTAAAAAAGTCGCAGTGATGTTTGTACGATATCATAATATTCTACAAAATGTTGTTCAGAAGGATAAACTTGTTTTTGCTACATCTTCAAAAGACAATTGTTTTAAACATTAATAAAGAAACCCATAATTCAAACATTAGCGTAATATGCAACATCTATCCACTGGACACTCTCAATCCACCACCTAGCAGCACACTCCTGCACAGTAGGCTGCAACAACTCGTTGGGGGGACAATGCATAAAAAAACATTATATAAAGGTTAATTGTAAGTTATTTATGTCATAGCAGCTTATAAATTATAAGGTGGAATAAACTACATACATTAGTAACATCGAGAATACGTTCACAATTAGGTGCATGGAAACACCTCATTCTAGGGTATGCAACTGCCCGAGGGATAACACTCGGTATAGGGGAACCAACAATAATATTGTTCGGAAATGTCTCGAAGATCCAAATCTACAAAATTAAGATGACAAACAACTTACCAAGTTAACAAAGTTATAATACTTGTTGTTTAAAAACACTTATTAAACATAGTGTACATACCTTAAATGCATAGACAAATCCCTACAGAGTATATGTGTGTCTACTGCCGATTCTTGCCGCATTTGGGTTCAAATGGTCCTCAATCTTATCAAACACAACTTATAAATTGTAAGTGAAATCCCATATCAATCTGCCCCATGGGTACCTCTGTCAAAAAACTACACTTAATAAGTATATGTATCATTTTGATATAATGTGGGTAAAAAACTACTATACCTGTTAAATTCCTGTAAATTAAAGTCTACTGCCATACGTTCATTAGTAACTGGCTGTTGGGGGTATTTCCCCAAAAATCCTTGCTCTAGCATATACACCAGGGAGACTCTCACCACGTCTTCATTGCTTAATTAATAAAGTTAGTTATTGAACGCGTTCGTAAGGTTATCCATACTCACCGAACGTGAAAGAGGCACAAATGGAAACACACATTCTCTGCCTGCAAAACTAGAACTGGGATGGAAATAATCCCCGAACCACAAGTCGGTGACCAAGCAGAATGCTTTCTTGTCAAATCAAACCCGATAGTCGCCAACCGGAAATAGAAGCTTTTCTAGGTCAACTGGATCAAAAGTAGTAACTTCCCTCCACATAATATAGTGACATAGTAAATGGTGACATTCGATACCCATCGACATGTTCACGTAATCACAAAAACATGATTGCCTAAACATCGCCGCACAAACTGGTTGGTTTTGTAAGCGCACCATGATTTCGCACCCAAGTTCAAGTCTGCAGGTTATAGTAACAACCGGTGCGTATGTTCTATCATGCTACAATCAAAAGAATTAATAGTTAGGGATTTTTGTATGTATGTTCCGGAGCGAAATTAGGGTTTTTGATTGTATTCCAGAATTAGGGTTTTTGATTGTATTCCGGAATTAGGATTTTTATATGTATGTTCCAGAATCCAAAAACCGGGTACGGTATTCCAGACCATAAGCTTCGGACCAAAATTCCGGACACATTTCATTGTATTCCGGACATGATTTTCGGATTCCGGACATGATTTTCGAATTCCGGACTATAAAAAATTAGGGTTTTTGATTACGATGTATTATGTAGTATAAATGTATAAGTCTATGTAATCCTATAATTGCCTTAACAATATTAAAATTCATAAAAAACCATATAATACCTATATAATTGCGTAAACTAAACATTTTTTTAACATATAATAAAAAATAAATGCATTTAATTAGAAACAAATTTGAAACTTACAAATAAAAGTTGCATTTCTTCACTACTATCGAAAGACATTTTCAGTTGTAGAGGTGTCCGAAACTTACAAATAAAAGTTGCATTTCTTCACTACTATCGAAAGACATTTTTAAAGTGTAGTCCGAAACAAGGGATGTCGAAGCGTAGTCCGAAACGGGTTAAATAATATTTATAGGAGAACCAGATTACCAGGTTGAAATTTTCTACCAGTTTATCCGAATTTGAAATCAGATCCGGAACAACCCATTCCGGACCAAGTAGTCATTTTGCATATATATATATATATATATATATATATATATATATATATATATATATATATATATATATATATATATATATATATATATATATATATATATATATAGTTGAGATCGGTTGATAACTCATAGTTTCCTGAGAACCTAAGAACTAAAGGTGGAGCGTTGGATCAAAATCAAATCATTAAGGGCATGATCGTCATCATACCAAATCCCACTTAATTTTTTGTATTATTTGAAACATTATAAAACAAAATTTTGGATTTTTTTATAAAAAAAATAATTTTTGTGTTTTTTTTAAACTGCAGATTTTTTTAACTTTTTTGGAAAGCATAAATTTTTAAAAAATTTGATTTTTTTTTTAAACTGCAATTTTTTCAAAAAAAAACTGCAATTTTTTTGAAAAAAAAAACTGTATTTAAAAAAACTGCAATTTTTTTAATAAAACAGTAATGTTTTTTAAAAAAAACTATAATTTTTTCAAAAAAACTGTATTTTTTTTCTAAATTACTGTATTTTTTTCAAAAAAGGTGCAACTTTTTCAAAAAAAAAACGACATTTTTTTTTAAAAAATTGCAATTTTTTTAATAAAGCTGCATTTTTTAAAAAATATAAATTTTTAAAAATCAGTAAATTTATATATAAAAAACTAGAATATTTAAAAAAAAACTCTAATTTTTTTAACAAAAAAAAAAATCAACATTTTAGGTGCATATATTCATATTTTTTTCAAATGAATACATGCATATTTCTTATACTATAATATTCGTAATTAAATCATAAAAAATCTCATTTTTATTAATCAATCTATAAACATAATAGTACAAGTATTTTATTCGATACAAAATAAAATATAAAAAATAAAAAATGCTACGAAGATTCACAATGTTATCATTTCGTCATATCAAGATTTTCATATTTTCTTCAATTTATCATTTTTCACCTCTTCAATATTTTCCACAAATTCTTCAAAATCTATATGAAAATTAAAAAAAAATTGATTAATGCAAGAACACTCACAAAAATGCACATGTAATTTACATCTGAATTACATGTGATTAATATGTGAATCACATGTGAATCACATATAATTAATATGTGATTCACTTGTAAATCACATGTAATTCGTACGTGATTCACTTGTGAATTACATGTAATTCATATACACAAGTAATTCTTATGTGATTCACTTGTGAATCACATGTAATTCACTTGTGATTTACATGTGAATTACATGTGATTAATATGTGAATTACATGTGAATCACATATAATTCATATGTGATTCACTTGTGAATCACATGTAATTCATATGTTATTCACTTTTGAATCACATTTTATTCATATGTTATTCACTTGTTATTTACATGTAATCCATATGTGAATTACATGTAATTCATATGTGATTTACATGTGAATCATATGTGAATTACATGTGAATTACATGTGATTTACATGTGAATCACATGTAATTCATATGTGAATCACATGTAATTCATATGTGATTCACTTGTGATTTACATGTGAATCACATGTAATTCATATGTAATTCACTTGTAAATCACATGTAATTCATATGTGAATCACATGTAATTCATATGTGATTTACATGTGAATCACATGTAGTTGGTATGTGATTTACATGTGAATCACATGTAAATGGTATGATAGAATCATGTAAAGGAATGGAATTACTTTATCAAGTCTTGATTATGATCAAATTCCATAGAGTTGAGGTGGTGTTGTGTTTACCTTGTACACTTATCAAGTCTTGATTCTTCAACATTTAGATGTTGAAGCTCAGCCAGTCATCAACAACAAGAGGTTGAGGTTGAGGTTGAGGTAAAAATAACATATATGAACCTCAACTGTCTCCAGACATGTGTATGACTGAAATGGAAATGGAAATCGAATCCCCAGAGGTTGAGGTTGAGGTTGCCATCAACACCATCACTGAATAATGACATTGAAAACCAACAGATGGGATTATCATCGCATCCAAACAATGGTGCAGGATCAACACCATTTATAACAAAACCCACCAGGAAATAGAACAAATAGTTACTTAAAAGTTAGGAGTTTAATTTAGCCCCAAACTTACAGATTGTAATATCACAAATAGGGATTGAAATTACTAGTTTACAGCAGCTTTCATGAGGTGTCTTCGTAAATGGATGCTTTACACATAAATGTCTGGAATGGGGATAGTCTCTACACGCCACCTACAGCAGAAGACACAAATGGCCATTAAAATTGAAACCAATTATGCAATAGAATAGACCAGTATTATCAATTTCATGGTATAAGAAAAGACCTGTCCCTTTTCATGGATTAGGGAAACATCGGGAGAATCATGGGTAAAACTTGATAAATAAGAACAGAAGAAAACATCAAACTTGGTGGGGGTTAGTAATGGTGACCTAATTTCCAGTCGCGATTTAGGAAATCGCGAGAAATAGAGAGTTCGACCACACCTGTTCCGTCGTCAACGAGAAAACATCTGTTGCCGCTGATAGTAGAAGGTAGTGAGATTACGACGCCCTAAATCTCATTTAATCAATTCGAGATTTCAAAGAGATAAAAAAAAGGTTTACGTTTGAGCAGAATCAACAGAATCAACAGCAGGAGCAACAGGATCAAAAACGCCATGGACCGCCGATGGATCAAGCTTCTGGTGACGCTTTGCAAGGCGGAGGTTACTTTTGAAGACGGTGAACTGGTAATCGTCTTCTGGTTTGGAATGGCGTCGATCGGAGGAGATGGAGGTGGTTGGACGCGAGGAGATGTGTGTATACGAAGGAATTTCTTTTAACCCTAAAATGCCCTTAATACCATTTAATTTCAATGCCCCCGTCCCTTTATTTTTCTACTTATTTACAAAAATGTCACAATGCATCATGACCATCCCTTTGATCTAACGCTTCCCTTTTAGTTATCGGGTTCTTAGGAAACTATGAGTTCTCAAATGATCCTCTATATATATATATATATATATATATATATATATATATATATATATATATATATATATATATATATATATATATATAAGGTTATTTTTTTAGAAAACAACCAAAGAAGTGATTTCAATTTCCCTTGTAATATATATACTATGCGTCAATATTAAACAAAATGTCTTGTAGTTAAGCTAGCCAAAAGATGTAACTTATGCTTACTTTTCCTATAACAACCAATGTTCGAATTTTGGTTCTTTTCTTAGTAATATTTTTAACAAATCAATTTTTTTCTATTGTCCGTAGCCCTCAAAATCAACGGATCGTCTTGTTTACTAGTAGTTACTTTTTACACGACTAGTTGAGTTTTGTTGATAACTTGGTTATTTCCCAAAAACATTGTTAACCTTTCAGAAAAATAATTCAAAAACTCAAAAAAAAAAAAAGTTTCTAAAATTCAGAAAAAACAATTATTAAACTTTTTTTTTTGTAGGTCTTCCATATATTTTAAAATAAAAAGAACCCTAACAAAAAGATAGGAAAAACAAATTACAAAGTATTCATAAAGTTTTTCAACCAGTTAACCAAGACAAATAATATTTACTATTTCTTTTAGAGTACCATAGAAATGAAAATTCTTTAACAGAATCCACGGTACCCCTTTTCTTCAAAATTCCAATTGCGTGCGTGCAAAACATCATTTCGAAACTTCAAATAATTTTCAAACTTGCTTTTTTTATATAGCAAAAACGAGTTCGTAATCAAAATGAAGTATAATAAATTAGTAGTCATATTCGAAATTTGTTAAAAGAGTGATTATTTTCGTATATGTCTTTATCAAATGTGACTATTTGGTGAATAACCCAAAATATATTATTATTGTACGAATAAATAACATGTTGCCTATTTTTAAAGTTCAAAAGAACGAAAAATGTGTTGTGGGGTCATTTCAGTTTTATCCGGCCCATCTTAAACCCGTATTAAAATAAAATAGTCCTGTTGACTCATTATCCAACACATCAAACATGTCCATTTTGCCATATCTATATCAATAATAAAATTCAATATTTTATTTGATATGTAATTCAAAATAATATTATGTTACTACTATATTTCATTGTTTTAATTGAACTTTAAGCTAGAATACATATTTTACTCACATGTGTCGTAAATACTAATCTTTTAAGGGTAAGATAGTGTATTTAGTTTAGGTATAATAAATACTAAAAAAAATATTTTTCAAATAACATAAAATGTTACTTGTGAGTTAACCAGGGATACCATACCATTAGTATTGCTATCGAAAATTTATGAATATATAATTGTCTAGACATAATTACAATATAATTTGTAAAAACATGTATTTTTTTAAAGCACGCCAAAAAATAAAGTTGTAATAAAGAAATTCAATATGTAATAAAGAAAAAACATTTTAAAGAATATGCATAAAAACCAGGGTTCTAAATGGCTTACGGTTTGGCGTGGCGGCAAGGTCAAGCTTTTAGTTTTAATAAGTCATAACGTTTTTTGAAGCGTAATTTAAGACGACAATTTTGTATACATAAAAAAATCAACTAATTATATATTCATATCAAATAAATCAAGGTTTTAGAAGTGTTATATCAATATTGTAATAAAAATTCAATTGGGTCATGCCCGATAAAAAAAATGTCTTGAAAAAAACTCATGTCATGGTATTGTATGGCGCGCCTACACAAGCCATGATGTGCGTCATACCTAACATCGACGCTAAGGGCATTTTCTTGGCGGCAGAGCCACGCCTCGACACCTTGGCGCCGCCATGACACACCTTTTAAAACCTGATAAAAATGAAGATGTAAAAAAATTATAACAAATTTAATTATGTAAAAAGTATATTTTTGTAAAAACGAATTTATAAAAATATAACATTGTAAAATATTAAAAAAAAAAGAAACACGAAGTATTAAAAACATAAAAAGCAAAGTTGTAATATGAAATTGTTTAGATGGATTCATAAAAAAAATTGTCAAAACGACTTAAATCATAAAACATCATACACAAAAACAAATATGCAAAAAAAGTTATTTTGTAAAAATAATATCTTGAAAAAACAAAGTCGTAAAAAATTTATAATAAAATATAAAAAAAACTTGCAAAAGTATATTTTTTTCTAAAGAAAACTAAGATTTAAAAAATATATATATAAAAACATGATTTTATAAAAGATAAAAATAAATTCTTAAATAAATACATGAAAATGAAGATTTAAAAAGGTACTTTTGTAAAAGGAAGGGATGATCAATTATCAAACTTTTACTTTTAAGAATAGAAACTCATTCTTACATAATAATTTTTTTATACACAATAAATTTTGTTTTAAAATGTTGTATTGTATAAATTTTAATAATTTTTTTATATACAATAAATTTTGTTTTAAAATGTTGTATTATATAACTCTATAAAAATAATTAATGAGATTTATAAATGCATATAATGGATGCTATTGTTTACAAATGCCCAAGCAATGAGATTTATATTACACCAGTAGGCCCAACCCTAGAACTATATGATCAAGCAATAATGTGAATTGTGAACTTCATGGCCCGTTTTTTTCTTTCTTAGAGTACATGTCCATTGACCCCACCAAAAATATATTGAAAGATAGTAAAGCTGTATAGGATAGTTTAATCTTTTGTACGTCGTATATTTAAGCTAAACTTACTTTATAAAATATTAAAACGGAAATTTTATATGTACCCCTAAATTACTTAATGTACTTCATGATTTAATAATTTATATAAATGAATGATATACGTATAATAGCATCCTACTAGAATTTCAAATAAAAATAGAACGAGACATCCTCCCTAATAAATAATTTTTTTTTGCTACATGTCACATTCTCATTTATTTTGCCACATGTAATTTTGTGGTTATTTTAAATTAATGCTTATTACACATGTTATTTTATTGTTTTTTTCATTTTGTTAAATTGTAGATAGTATTTATAGTCAATAATAAATGATATCAATTTCATTAATGAACGTTCCTTTAATTTCAAAATTATCAAATTAAAGATTCATTAAATTTTTTTATTTATTTATCTAAATTATTTGTTTAAATTTAAAAAAGAAAAAAAACACTTTAATTTTTATAATTTAATATTTTCTCATTTTTCTTATAAATTCATACTTTTCAAATGTTTAGAATTTCGTATTTAGTTTTTTTTAAATAAACTCATGTAATACATGGGTCTCACACCTAGTTAACAAATATATGAAATTCTTTTGAGTAACAAAGCCCCTTTTGATTATCTATTTATAATTGGGAATCTCTGAAAGCAATTAATTATTATTTTATTTTGATTTATAAATTACATCTTTATATTTTGATGATCAATAATTAGTTCATTAGTATTTAATAAATTTTCTTTTAGTTTTTTTATTTGTTGAGACTAATATATGATGTGTTGAGGCTTTGTAAGATAATTTTATCTTTTATTGGTGGTTTTTTATTTTATTTCAATTTACAAATTACATCAACATAATAATCAGTAATCGGTGTTCATAATTTTAAATCTTTTCTAATAAATGAATGTTTTTTTTTGTCACATGTCTTATTCTCCTTCATTTTGCCACATGTTTTTTATTATTTTTTTTATTGTTTTATTTTCCACTTGTCATTTTTTGAGGTTTTTCATTCTTACATTAAATTTTCAGAATTTACGGTTATATATATATATATATATATATATATATATATATATATATATATATATATATATATATATATATATAATGTTCTCATTCTATTCATGTAAGGTTATCATTTTCTTAATTTGAGAATAAATTCACATAAATGTTACAAAATCATTGATTTATTTTCTTTTTTCATTACTTTATAAAATGTTTAATGTTTACATATTTATATTAAACTTTTTATGTTTAATAAACTCGTATACTATACGGGTCTCACACCTAATAATCTAATAATTGGTTGATTAGTCAAAAAGATAGAAAATATTTCGTACTCATAATTCTCTTGATTTTTTGATGGTTTAATATGAGGTCCAATTCTATTTGCGTATCCTTTTTACTATTTAATATTATAATCAAATTCTTTAGACATTTTATATATATATATATATATATATATATATATATATATATATATATATATATATATCCGGTTTCTGTGATGACTCATTTTAAAGTGAGTACTCGTGAGGACACCTTAAAAAAATTGAAAAAAAAATCTAAAAAAAATACAAATTATAAAATCGAGCACAGATCTATGTCCCAGAGAAGAAAAAATTGGAAATTTTTTTTTTTGCATCATTAAAATCGATCCATGATTCAATTTTAATTTTTTATTTTGCATCATTATGATACATGATTCAATTATAATGATCCGAATTTTTTTTTCCATTTTTTTCTCCCGGACATAGATCTATGTTCGATTTTATGATTTGTATATTTTTTAGATTTTTTTTTCAATTTTTCTAAGGTGTCTTCACGAGTCGTCACTTTAAAATGAGTCCTCACCCGATCCTGTTTATATATATATATATATATATATATATATATATATATATATGTGTGTGTGTGTGTGTGTGTGTGTGTGTATATATATATACTCTATGAGAATTACTAACATAATATGTTGTTTAGTAATGTGAATACGTTCAACCTTATACAATTATCGTCATTTTCATGCATTCTCGCTAATTCTTATTCATTTTTGTTATCACACATCGTTTTTCACTAAATTTCATTCTTACAAAGTACGACTCGATAAACATTCTGACAGAATGAGAATAATAATAAAAAGTCTATAACAACCTTATAGACGATTTAATTACTGAAAATGTGTGATAAAGACAATAGTTATGTAAGACTGAACGTATTCATATTATCAAACTAACATATTTTCTTTGTCATTCTCACAGAATAACACAGTCCATATGTTCGCACAATATATGTCAATCCACATTTGAGTATATATATATATATATATATATATATATATATATATATATATATATATATATATATATATATATATATATATGGAAAATACTGCTAATAGTCAAAAAAATGGGGTGTATTTTCAAAATATAGACACAAAAAATTGGATTTCCGGGTATAGACATGGATTCCGCGGAGCTCCGCGAAATCTACTATAGCTCCGCGGAATGGCAAAATCGTAAATAAATCAGTGTATTAAAATTTTTTTCTGAAGATCCATTCCTCGGAGCTACCTCCGCGGAATGAGTTTATTACTCGGAGGTAGCTCCGCGGAATGGATCTTGAGTTTTTTTTTAAGACCCTGATTTATTTACGATTTTGTCATTCCGCAGAGCTACAGTAGATTTCGCGGAGCTACCTCCGCGTAATGCATGTCTATACCTGGAAATGTCCATTTTCATCTCTAAATTTTGAAAATATCCCCCATTTTTTGACTATTGCCTGTATTTTCCCATATATATATATATATATATATATATATATATATATATATATATATATATATATATATATATATATATATATAATATCAGTTAACGAAAAGAAAAAGTAATCATAGATTGTTAACCAATCTTACAATTGTTGAAAAAGATTGTTGCTCAAGGTAAATCTTACCGACCGATTGTTGCAATCGTATGAATTAATGAACAAAATGTATGAAAAATTAAGTTTCATCTCATAAACATCATAATTGATATTACATTTGTTGAACATAGCATGATTATCTCCAGAAAAGTCCCAATATTTTGAGCAAATTTTTAATAAAGTCCTAAATTTTATTTTTTTAATAAAAAAGTCCTGACTTTTTCACATTTTGAATAAAAAAGCCCAAGAAACCGGCTAATTTATTCACTTTAGCCCTTTTTAACATGTTCAGCAGGTCATTGACCAAATTGTTAATTTTTCGAAAATAATGAGACTTTTTTTGCAGATTTCGTCAAAATTTTTATATAATGTATAAACATATTTTTTACATATCTATATCTATTTTTACGTATTTTTGTATTTTTTATGTTTTTATATGTATATATTTACGTAATTTTATGTATTTTAAATGTATAAACGTATTTTTTTTACTTATTTATATGTATTTTTAACCATTTTACATATTTTTTGTGTATTTTTTTGTGTTATTTTTTATGTATTATGTCTTTATATATATTTTTACGTATTTATGTATTTTTTAAGCTTTTTATATAGATGTTTATGTATTTTAAGTGTATAAACGTATTTTTTACGTATTTATATCTATTTTTAAGTATTTTACATATTTTTTATGTATTACGTATTTATTTAAAGTTTTTTATATAGATGTTTTTGTATATTTATGTATTTTAAATGTATAAGCGTGTTTATTTTACGTATTTATATGTATTTTTAAGTATTTTACATATTTTTTGTGTGTTTTATGTGTTTTTTATGTATTATGTATTTATATATATTTGCGTATTTATGTAATTTTTTAGTTTTCTTATATAGATGTTTATGTATTTTTATGTATATTAAATGTTTAATCACGTAATACAATTAAACATTTAATATACATAAAAATACATAAACATCTATATAACAAAACTAAAAAAATACATAAATACGCAAAAATACATAAAAATACATAATACATAAAAACACACAAAAAATATGTAAAATACTTAAAAAAATACATATAAATACGTAAAACAATACGTCTATACGTTTAAAATACATAAATATACAAAAACATATATATAAAACACTTAAAAAAATACATAAATACGTAATACATAAAAATATGTAAAATACTTAAAAACAGATATAAATACGTAAAAAATACGTTTATACATTTAAAATACATAAACATCTATATAAAAAGTTTTAAAAAATACATAAATACATAGAAATACATATAAATACATAATACATAAAAAATAACACATAAAAATACATAAAAAATATGTAAAATGGTTAAAAATACATATAAATAAGTAAAAAAATACGTTTATACATTTAAAATACATAAAAATACGTAAATATATACATATAAAAACATAAAAAATACACAAATACGTAAAAATAGATATAGATATGTAAAAAATATGTTTATACATTATATAAAAATTTTGACGAAATCTGCAAAAAAGTCTCATTATTTTCGAAAAATTAACAATTTGGTCTCATGACCTGCTGAACAGGTCAAAAAGGGCTAAAGTGAATTAAATTAGTCGGTTTCTTGGGCTTTTTTATTCAAAAGGTGAAAAAGTCAGGACTTTTTTATTCAAAAAATAAAATTAGGACTTTATTAAAAATTTGCCCAAAATATTGAGACTTTTCTGGAGATATCCCGAGTTCTAATTCATCAAAGATATGTTTTGTTACCAAATTGAAATTGGATAAATGAATATACCTACGAATTCTGATCCATAATAAAATACACTATTATTATTAGATTGAATCAATGAAATTTACTAAATCAAAATTTTTAATTAGAAAATATTTTATATTCTGACGAATGTTCTTTATTATGGTGAATCACTAAAATTCCATATAAAGAACTAAAACAAAGATCAAATCAATATGTTATTTATTGAAGCATACAAAGATGAAGTCATTGACATGCTCCATTATCGAAGAAGGAGAGATGGTGCTTTGATATGAGAACAAAGATGAGATCGAAATTTCCGATTTCTGTTTTCCGATTTCCTTCCAATCATGAATAAATGTTATGTCTTCAATACCGTAAATACCTTATGTTACCCTAATTAAGGGATTAGTTAGGGATGGAAATGGGGCGGGGTTGACCATCCCTGTCCCCATCCCCGAGTGTCTAACCTCGCCCCCATCCCCATCCCCATCCTCATCCCCGACGGATGCAGGGAATCAAATCCCCTCCCCTTTGTATTTTGGGCTTTTCCCCAGCCCATCCCCGACCCATCCCCAATCTATCAACATAATAAACTCAACATACAAAAAAACCAAGTTTAATAAGTGATCAAAACCATATGCCATAATCAGATTCTGTTTACATCAATCATAAAGTTTAACAATCATCAAAATGAAAAGTGACGATTTGGTATACAGATCGTCGAACAAAGTGACGATCGATGAACTTTTGGAATTGGGAACATAATTTGGTATATGGACTCTATCTCTGATGGTCTAATATAGATCAATTCATTTTAGTGGACTTAATTCAAATTCAATGATATATATATATATATATATATATATATATATATATATATATATATATATATATATATATATATATATATATATATATATATATATAGGGATAATCTTAATCTTATAAAAACCCAACATATTTTCATCAAAGTCTTAAAAAAACCACTATATTATTTTTTTGTATGTTAAAACCCTTATATCTTTTAAAATGTATCATTTAAGGCATTGAGCTCGGTAAATCCTAGATAGCCAAAAATGTTAGGTAATCGATTCTTAACGTTTCTATTGTTACAATTTATTAGATTAAAAAAAAATTAAAATATGAGGGTTTAAATGCACTAAAAAGAAATAATATAATGGTTTTTTTAATCATTTCATGAAAATAGATTAGGTTTTTCTAAGCTCAGAAAACCATAAATAAGAGTTTTCGAAAATATAAGGGTTTAGTGTACTAAAAAATAATATCGTTGTTTGTTTAAGCATTTGGTGAAAATACGTTGGGTTTTTCTAAGGTTTTCCCATATATATATATATATATATATATATATATATATATATATATATATATATATATATATATATATATATATATATATATATATATATATATATAGTCATCAAAATGGGGACGGGGCGGGTTGGGGATTGTTATATCTGGCCCTGGCCCCATCCCCGATTTTAGCATAATGGGGATCCACAGCCCCGTATCTGGTACCCGTTTTGGCGGGGAATACCCGTCCCCGATTGGGGCGGGTCAACCGGGTTCCCCACCGGGTCGGGTGAAATTTTCATCCTTAGGATTAGCTGTGTGTTTTGGAAAATGAAAACATTGGCCCTACGTGTGTTAAGTGAGGATGTTAATACAACGCAATTTAAACCATAAGATTAAAATCAAGGGTTGGTAAGTCTAATTGTGTAATAAAATTTCATTTGTCTTAGAAGAACCTCTAACATATAAAAAGATAACAAATTTTGATTTTTGGATTTCCACTTGTTATACCCTATATAACATATCATTTTTAATTTACATTTGTAATCTATTTTTGAATTTTGTTACAAGTTGGTACAACATAGTAAATTTTAGAGTAACTTATACTATTCGTCATTCGTCAACGTGTCAAGTTGTACGTTTAGTCTATATTTTCAAAAATTAACTCGGACTGTCTCTATAATGTTTTTATACAATCGGACCGTCCCCGACGAACATAAAATGACTATTTTACCATTTCTATTTCTTTTTTGATTTATAGGTTATTAACACTTTAAAAGAAAAAAAAATAGGCCCCACCATCATAAACACTTACCCTGTACCTAATGCTACCCACACCTTTCGATCCTCATCATTCATTTCTTCGGTTCATCTTTGAAACTAGAGACATGGTCACCGGAGCCACCACCGCCATCGCTGGATCCACCACCGCCATCACTTCACTCATCATTAGTTCATCTTCTTTCTCTTCCACCCTTTCTTTTATCACTTGCATCTACAACCACTGAAGACACCGGATGTGTATTGGAGTCCACCGGAAACAATCTACCTCTCAATTTCTGATGTCGCCATCACTATAGTCTCCGACGAACTAGTGAACGTTGCCATTGTCTTAAATCTATACCTCCTTGTACAAGATTTGCACCTCGATTTCTGGATCTGGATGAGAAGACGAAGTTGATGTCTTCAAATCTGCACTTCCCTGTATCTATATCATCTCTAAACGCCTCCATCGACGGAACTACAACGCTTAGTGATCAAGTTGGGCCCTTTCCTTTCGAACCAGAATTACCTGAAACCATAAACAACAACTGTAAGCACAAAGCTTAGTGAGTTCCAATCCAAATCCAACAATCCATACATGGGGTAAAAAGGTCATTTTACCCCTCACCTAGTTTAGTCCAAGACTAAGGCCCAAACTCACAATAAAAAAGGCCCACAAACTAATTAACCATAAAGCCCACTTATGGCCCAATTTTCCAAATGGGGCCCAAAACCTTACATGGGCCTTACCTTAAAGCCCATAACTCTTCCTAGTCCAAAACACTTGTTCTGAGTTGGCCCAACAATCCCCCAAACAACCAAGCCCAAAAGATGGCCCAACCCCGAAGCCCAAACATGAAAGGCCCAAGAGACCGAGTACGCGGGGTGTACTTAGCATGTACGCGTAGCGTACTCGTTTGGAGGCTTGTACGCTAAGCATACCTGCTTGTACGCCTAGTGTACTCACCCTCTTCAGCCCAAAACTTGATTTTAACACTTAACCCCTTAAGACAAAGCTCTAAAACACAGATCTGACTTCCTTGAGCTGGATTATCACGTAAAGTTGTCAACTTTACGTTCATGCATGACTAAAAGAAGCTCTTAAGCTTAAAAGGGACTTAATGAGTGACTTAATGCATTTATGACACGAAAAATATCATAAAGCTTGCACCTTTATGCTCAAGGAGACCAAAACAAACTCAGATCTAAAAGAATAAGCCCTTAAACGACTTAACTTTTCCATTAACCCAAAAATGGACCAAAAGCATAACCAACTAACTATAAAGAGATCTAAACATAAAAAAGCCAAGATACAAACTTGATACCTCAAAAAGTTTCCCACAAGATGATGATTCTGGATCCAAAACCTTTTCACCTAGAAAGGCAACCTCAAGCTTCTCTACTTCCTTCACAAAGGCAAAAATGAGCACCAAAGTCTTCTTAATAGCTCAAGAACATCACAAAGAGGCTTAGGGGGTCGATTTAGGGTTTTAAGAGGTTTGGGGGATGGTAAAGAGGCCAACCTTAAAGACTTAAGATGCTTAAATAGGTACACATGCTCAAAAATTAGGGTTTAAGCACCGCTCGTATGCCCAACGTACTCCTCGTACGCCCAACATACGAGGCCGAGGTTCGCGATCATTCTTTCTGGGTACTCTAAGCGTACACCAATGTACGCCCAACATACCACCCTTCGCACTAGTACGCCCTGCGTACTCCCTATGTACGCCCCGCGTACTAGGGTTTCCTCTTAAACTCTATAATACTCCGAAGGCCATAACTTCTTCATTATAAATCTGATTTCGACGATCCTTATATCCATGAAAAGGTAACGAGGATGCGACATCCCCAATTTCACGGTCATTTTAAAAAATTTATTTATGCTTATTTGAAAATCAGAGTATCCTTTTTAAAGAATAATATTGCGGAATTTGTTCCCAGAAAAACATGATAAATATATTATCAAAGCATTTCCCAAAAAATGTATTTTGATTATATTAAAACTTTGGGATGTCATCGTCAATACAGAAACATAAGCATAAACAGACCTTACATTCATTTACACTAGTGATCTACATCTCCTTTAATCTTTCAGTGTAATGTAGCTTCGTATCGACACATGTGATACAAATAAACTGAGTGGGTCAAGTTGGGAAACCTGGTGAGTACATAGGGTTTTCAACCCACAATAATAAAGTTATTATGTTTCATCAACAAACAATTAACCCATTTACACATACCTATTATCTTCTTTATTTCTTAAGGATCTACCCTAAAATCATCTATCATTCACCCATTCATTCCTAAGGATTCTCCTAAGGAATAAGCACGAAGTCCATCGTTGCCAAGGTTTGTATAACAGGCACTAAGTCCATAGCTGTCGAGGCTATTTGTTAGGCACTAAGTCCATAGCTGCCTATATCCATTTATAGGGTACTAAATCCATAGCTGCCAACGTTCATTTGTAAGGAACTAAGTCCATAGCTGCCAATGTTCATTTGTAAGGCACTAAGTCCATAGCTGTCGGGGTTTATCTATTTGGCACTAAGTGCATAGCTGCCATGGTTTATCTATCAGACACTAATTCCATAGCTACCGGTGTTCATCTATATCATCTTTCATCTCTCATCATTCATCTACCCATCTTTACCCAATATTTTTATAGGTATAAAATACATATACATTTTAAATCAAATAGAACATGTATGTTTTGTTCATCCAACATAGATATCAAGAACACAAATAATATGCACACATAACATGTAATTTATATTAAATACTTCATATCTATGTGTAAGATGAAAGTAACTATGCCCTCACTTGTTATGTGACAACCCAAAATTTTTTGCCTCGTAAGTCCAGCCATTCAATTCAACCGAGTGTCAGACCCATTTCTGCTATCAGTTAGCATTGTTTAGAGTCTGTTTAAGGGTTCTAAGCCTAGTACACTTAAGGATTGGGTGTAGGGTTGTATCAACTTAAGTTCATCGAGTTGAAATCGAGCCGGAAACTCCATGACAAGGAGTTTACAGCCGCAAACTAGGAGTTTACGGCCGTAAACTGTTGGTGGCCGTAAACTATCCTCCATATATGAGAGTTTACTTCATTTTTCTTCATTTCTTCAAGTCCTAGCCGCAAACTTCCATTCTCTCTCAAGTATCATCGAGTTCTTCATCCCCGATCTTCAAAAACGTAAGTGATTCTTCCATCTAGTTATTGTTATTCTTCTTAATCATGAATCACCCTTTGATTCCATCCATGAAAATCGTCTTTTTGGTTAGATCTTCAAGATCATCAACTTTCACCCAGAACACACACTTGTTCTTGGTGGCCGAAAACCCCTTTTAAGGCTTCAAAATCGTGAGTATTCCTTTCATACACTTGCTACCTAGTATAATCATTAGCCTAAATACCTGGAACAAATGATTTGAGGGTGATCTCCAGGAGTTTACGGCCGTAAACTCCCTTGGCCGTAAACAGCCTAGAACGTAAACCATCATGGCCGTAAACACCTTGGTCGTAAACCCAAGGCCGCACACTCCTCATTGTGGCCGTACACTCCCCTTTGATGAATCACATGTGATTCTAACACTTAGTCCAAGTGTTTCCTAGTCCCTAAGGGTGTTTCCTTGCATGTAGTTGCTTTTAAACACTATATCCATGCCAATATATGCCATTATATGTCATTAGGACTCGTTTGTGTCTCGGGACTTCATTCGTGGAACTTCTCATCCTTACGCGCATATTCGTTTGAATAACCCACATAAGGTGAGTTCATACCCCTATAATCAATATTTTAAACTGTTTTAAATGCTTTTAAGGGGGGGAATACAAGTTGAACACAATGATAACTGTGTAAATGTTTGTTATAAACATCTTTCAAAGGATTGCTTATGTTTTTATAAGTGATCAAAACATTTCAAAAACTCTTTTTAAGTTATGTTACTTTATAGTTTATAAAACTCCGTTTTTAAAGTGCAATCATAACTTAGTAGATAAGTGAGTCTTTTTCAGTAACAGTTCAAGTAAACATACTAGTAAACTATAATAGGTATAGTTTAGGGATTCAATTCATACTAGATACTAGAGCATACTATAAAGAGAAACAGGGAGGTAGATACAATACACGATAACATAAAGAACATACTAAGATACTATAACAAAAAGAACATACTAAGATACGATAACAGAAAGAACATACTAAGATACTATAACAGAAAGAACATACTAAGATACGATAACAGAAAGAACATACTAAGATACTATAACAGAAGAACAAATCATGATTAACAAAATATACCAATGATCACTAACTCATTGTTCTAAACAAAAGGTGATAATAAGTTGGGTATACAAGACTATTATAACTTTAATGTGAGACTATTTCACGGCTTAGCAATTTGTTTGCTGAAGACGCGTTTTGTAACCAGGATCTCTTGCAGGGAGAGCGTATAGTATGGGTACAACCACATCACATTATGACCTTAATAAAACAAACTTGTTTTAAGGTAATTAGTACTTCAGAATGTCAATTTAAAATACAATTGTGTACTTACATTTTCCCATTACTTTCATATTGTGATAGTTCCACTTGAAAGTTAATGCGAACTATTTTCGAGTTAAGATAGTTATAAACTAGGGAAAACTTACATCTTTTCAAGCGACAAACAGAACAGTCGAGTCTAGTACATTGTCACACCCCAAAACCGGAACGGCGGAAACGTTTTGGGGTGGAGGACTTCATGTACAGTATCATAACAATGCATAATAGTAAAGACAAGCAACAACATCCATTGCATTAATATAATAATTTTAATACAAGCGTGTTCTGTATAGTTTGTAAGACACCAAAATGAATGATCAAAATAAAAGATGAGTCTTGAATGTGCTCCATCTTCTCAAAAGCTTCATCGGTACCTGTCTACTGATGACCTGAGAATACAAGTTATTTTGAAAGGGAGTATCAGCATTACGCTGGTGAGTTCATAAGTATTTAATGTCATTGCTTGTATGAAAATGTTTATAACAACGTAAGGTAAATATTCGTAATTGTCTGCAAATGTTTGGAAATGGTTGAACTCCCTAGAAAATCCTATATTTTCTACTGAAATGTAGTCTTCTACCAAGACCCGACCATTTGTATGTTTGTTCTTTTGTAAATGTAAGAGTTTTTCCTAGTGAAACTATCATTATAAAAATATAGTTTAAGTCCTCGTTTATGTGAGATGATTACAAATAAATGTAATAGGGGAAAAAATGTTTTACCTCAGCAGTGTCACTGCTGGCTATAAAGTGATAACAATGCAGACTCCAGGTAGTATTAAATGTACAATACACCTCAGGGAGTCTGTTTTCCTTTAATTCTTAATCGGTTAATTAAAGGTTTAAATATGAACTCGTATGTAACCATGCTGATCGATGACTGAATAACTGATGACCCTCCGGTGTCATATGTAGTGAGGTAACATTTTGTCACCCCTTGGCCTTGTCGGCTGGGACTGTAGCTAGCAGTCGGGGTGTGGGAGTGTCTGTCCCGTATAGATCTATACACACAATGCCCGCTCTCCCTCCAGGAGACTCTGGTTACAAGGTGATACAACGATGTAGTGTCGTATCGAGAAGTAGTATGTCACATTCTGATTATCGTATTCAAATGTTTGTATAGTATGTTATAGTGTAGTAATGTTTTCTCTGCACTAATGTATAGTATATCCTCTTGTATACTGTATAGTATGTTCTCTTATATAGTGTATAGTATGTATTGTTTCTCATTATAGTATGTATGTAATGACTCGTAACTGTACTGACTCTTGTATGTGTCGTTCTAATAGTAATAGTGGGTAGTGATCTCTTAACTATACCTATTATAGTTAACTAGTACTGTTGTCTGTATGCCTTTGCTACCCAAAGGTACTGAACTGAAGTGAAAGATTTTATATACTAACACATATATACAATATATAATTAAGGTTTCAACGACATTCGGACAAATAACAAGATACCCTAAGTCCACAACCAAACAAGGAATAGGAAATAAAGTGAGCTATCAGTCCTAAGTCCTTCAAACCTTACTTATATAAATATATATGTATAGATATGAGTTTGACAATAATGTAAGTTTAAAAGAGTTTGATAAAGGATTTAGCATTTAAAAGAGTTCAATAAAATGTTTTGAAGTGTTTGAAATCCATAAGTTTGATAACAATTTGAAAGTAATAGAAAATTTTCTTGTTTGTTCTAGTTATTAATCACATATGATTAATGCAAAAACTAGAATGCTTCAACTTGTATTCCCCCCCCCCCCCATAAAAGCATTTAAAATCATTTCAAAGATTGATTAAGGGGGTATGAACTCACCTGTAGTGAGTAACTCGAATGGAAGATCGATATAGGATTGTTGGGTGTCAATTGGAGTCTTGAGCACAAACGAATCCTATTTAACATATAATTACACATATATGAATACATTCAATGTATATAACCACTAATGGTGATAGGGACATGCCTTAAGGACATAAAAACATTTAGAATTAAGTGTTACCAACACATATGGTTGCACATAAGGGGTGTATGGCCCTATATTGGAGTGTAAGGCCACAAAATCATGGGTTTTGTGTGTGTGCGGCCAGAGTGTGCGGCCAAGTGTGTGTGCGGCCGCACACTCACTATGAAGTGTGTCAAAAACGTGTTTCCAAGCCTTAGGAATGTTCTAGGGAAGGTGTTTTGACCCTTGCTTAGCCGGAATGGAAGTTTGTTGCTATTTTGGACCCTTAAAAGGGTGTGTGCGGTTACACATGGTGTGTGCGGCCAGGTGTGTGAGGCCATGGAGTGTGCGGCCGCACACTCCTTGTAAAAATGGTCCAAAACGTATTTCCAAGGTCATATCTTGTATCCCCAAAGCGTCTTTGATCATGTGCTAGAATACTACTTGAGTGTGAGGTCTTAACGCACCAAAATAAGGGGTGTACGGCCACATGAATGTGTGCGGCCACACACTCCTTGCAGATCGAGTTTTGGACGTTTTCTAAGGATCAAACATAGCTAATAACATGTAGGAGAAGGGTACTTACAATGTAGAAGCTTATAGGGGTGTTTGGAGCCCAAGAACTTAGTAGGTGTTCTTGGTGAATTTGAAGAACACTTGAAGATCTACTAAAATAGAGTGATTTCATGGATGAAATCAGTGATCTAAGCTAGATGGAGTAAGGAATCAACAAATCAAAGGGTAGAAACACTTACTACTTGAAGATCTAGCTGAAAAATTGGTAGCTACTTGAGAGAAAACGAGTTCTTGGCTAGGAGGGTGAAAAAGGGTTGAATGAAGGCCAAGACTATCATATAGCATCGAGTGTGCTGCCAGACGAGAGTGTGCTGCCGGAGGAGGGGTGCGCGGCCGCACACCCAGGTGTACGACCGTACACTCCTCGAGTTGGAGTGTTTGGCCACTTTTTGTGTCGGGTGAGCTTGCGGAACACAAATCCGAACTTCTAACTTGCATCTACTAGTTTTAGAACACCCAAATGACTCAAAACAATGCTAGAAAATAGCAAAACAACGAGTCTAACTTTAATTGATTTGAATAATATCACTAGATGGAAATTTCGGGTTGTCACATCATCCCCCCGTTAGAGGGAATTTCGTCCCGAAATTAGAGTTCAAGCAACTAAGTTATTACAAATAACTAAGTAAAAAGATTAGGGTATTTAAGTTTCATTTGATCCTCGCGCTCCCAAGTGAATTCTGGTCCTCGCTTGGCGTTCCAGCGAACCTTCACGATCGGGATACGGCTTTGCTTGGTTCGTTTGACCTCTCGGTCCATGATCTCTACAGGTTCTTCCACAAAGTTGAGGCTCTCGTTGATCTCGATTTCGTCGAGTGGAATTACAAGAGTCTCATCGGATAGGCACTTTTTCAAGTTCGAGACGTGGAAAATAGGATGTACGTTGCTAAGCTCGTGGGGTAGGTTGAGTTTGTAAGCAACAGGGTCGATTCTAGCGAGAATCTCGAAAGGCCCTATGTATCTTGGATTTAGCTTTCCACGCTTTCTGAAGCGTATCAAGCCCTTCCAGGGTGATAATTTCAAAAGGACTCGGTCTCCCACCTGAAATTCCAAAGGTTTCCTTAGTTTGTCTGCGTAGCTTTTCTGTCGGTCTCTGGAGGCTTTCAGTCGTTCCCGAATCTGAACGATTTTCTCTGTCGTTTCCCGAACGATCTCCAGACCCGTGAGAGTGCTGTTAGGAACTCGTCCTTTAGCTAACTGAGTGTCACCCACCTCAGCCCAGCACAGAGGGGATCTGCACTTCTGGCCATAGAGGGCTTCAAATGGAGCAGCCTTTATGCTCGTGTGATAACTGTTGTTGTAGGAAAACTCGACAAGGGGTAAATGAGTATCCCATGCCTTCCCAAAGTCGATCACACAGGCTCGCAACATGTCCTCTAAGGTTTGGATAGTTCTCTCACTTTGTCCGTCGGTCTGTGGATGGTAGGCTGTACTCATGTCCAGCCTCGTTCCTAAGGAGCTTTGTAGCGACTGCCAGAACCTCGAAGTGAATCTACTATCTCTATCGGAGATAATGGATATAGGGACACCATGCAGTCGTACTATCTCCCGAATGTATGTTCTTGTGAGCTTTTCCATCTTGTCGGTCTCTTTGATGGGTAGGAAGTGCGCGGACTTGGTCAATCTATCGACGATGACCCAAATGGTATCAAGTCCACCTGTTGTCTTGGGTAGCTTGGTTATGCAGTCCATTGTGATCCACTCCCACTTCCATTCTGGTATCTCTGGTTGCTGTAGTAGACCTGAGGGTTTCTGGTATTCGACCTTGACCTTGGCGCAAGTAAGGTATCTACTCACGAAGGTAGCAATTTCTACTTTCATGTTAGGCCACCAGTACAACTTTTTAAGATCCAGATACATTTTATCCGAACTTGGGTGGACGGAATATCGAGTGTTGTGCGCCTCGGTCATGACCAAGTCTCTGAAGCCACCGTGCTTCGGTGTCCAGATCCGGTCCATGAGGTATAAAGCTCCGCCACCCTTGACTTCTAAGTTCTTATCCATCCCTCTCAGAGATTCACCCGCCACATTTTTAGGTTTTAAGGCTTCGAGCTGAGCCCCCTTAATTTGTGTAGACAGATGCGAATGGATAGTCATAGTTAATGACTTGGCTCTTCGACCAGCATATTCTTTCCGACTTAGGGCGTCTGCTACCACATTGGCTTTACCTGGATGATAACGAATTTCGCATTCGTAGTCATTGAGTAGTTCGACCCACCGTCGTTGTCTCATATTGAGCTCCTTCTGGTTGAATATGTGTTGTAAGCTTTTGTGGTATGTAAAGATAGTGCTTTTCGTACCATACAGGTAGTTTCTCCAGATCTTCAGGGCAAACACAACTGCTCCTAATTCGAGATCGTGTGTGGTGTAGTTGACCTCGTGTGTCTTCAGCTGTCTTGAGGCATAGGCGATGACCTTACCTCGTTGCATCAGAACACAGCTGAGCCCCTGGTTGGATGCATCGGAGTATACTACGAAGTCTTCTATCCCTTCGGGGAGGGATAGTATCGGTGCGGTGCATAAGGCTCGCTTCAGCGTTTGAAATGCCTTCTCTTGTTTCTCTTTCCGGTCAAAGGCCACACCTTTCTGGGTCAGTGTCGTAAGAGGTTTTGCAATTCGCGAGAAGTTCTGTATGAATCTGCGATAGTAGCCAGCGAGGCCTAGAAATTGATGAATTTCTGTAGGCGTCTTCGGTGCTGACCAGTTCTCGATGGCTTTAATTTTGGAGGGGTCCACATGGATTCCTTCTTCGCTAACCACGTGACCTAAGAATTCGACTCTGCGGATCCAAAATTCGCATTTAGAGAACTTCGCATAGAGCTTCTCCGATCGTAAGGTTCCTAGGACTTGTCGTAGATGATCGTTATGTTCCTCCTTACTTCGAGAGTAGATAAGTATGTCATCGATGAAAACGATGACGAACGGATCCAAGTAAGGACGGCATACCCTATTCATTAAGTCCATGAATACTGCGGGCGCATTAGTCAATCCGAAGGGAATCACTAAGAACTCGTAGTGTCCGTAACGAGTTCGGAAGGCTGTCTTCGGAACATCCTCCTCAAGCACTTGTAATTGGTGATACCCTGATCTCAGATCAATCTTAGAAAAGTAGCTCGCCGCTTGCAGTTGGTCGAATAAATCGTCTATGCGCGGAAGAGGGTAACGATTTTTTACCGTAAGCTTGTTGAGTTCCTTGTAGTCAATGCACATACGGAACGATCCGTCTTTCTTCTTCACGAATAAGACCGGTGCTCCCCAGGGTGAGAAGCTGGGTCTTATAAAGCCCTTGCTGAGTAGTTCGTTAAGTTGACCGGACAGTTCTTGCATCTCTGCAGGCGCTAGACGGTAGGGCGATTTGGCTACGGGGGTAGCCCCTGGAACTAAGTCGATCCTGAATTCGACTTGACGTTGGGGAGGTAAACCCGGTAGTTCTTCTGGAAAGACGTCGGGGAAGTCGCGTACTACGGGGAGGTCTTTTAGGTCTTTTGTTTTCTGGCTCGTATCGACAACGTGTGCCAGGAATGCACGATATTCCTTATGCAAGTACTTCTGGGCTTGAATACTTGAGATGATACGAAGGATCGTACTGGGTTTGTCTCCGTAGATCAACAAGGTTTCGTTATTCGGTAGGTTTAGACGGACTGCTTTGTCGAAACACAGAATATCGGTATGATGAAGACTCAACCAGTCCATGCCCACAATGACGTCGAAACTCTTGATTGCCACAGGTATGAGGTCGATTGGGAATGAATGATTGCCTAGTGTGAGGGTACAACCTATGTAAATCTCATTAGAACTCTCTGTCTTTCCGTTAGCCATTTCTACGACGAAGGTTTCTTTTAGTGCTTGCGGTGCTTGATTAAGTAAGTGTTTAAATTTTTGGTTCATTGTGGCCGATAGCAAGTAGTCTCCCCGCTCCTCCCGCATTCCCAGCTTTAGGGCAGTTTCTTTTGAAGTGCCCTGTCTCGCCACAACCGTAGCAGGCTTGGGTCACTCCTGTACCAGGGACTTGGGTGATGGGTTTTGGTGGCGTCTTGCAAAACCGGACAGTATGGCCCTTCCGGTTGCAGTTGGTGCAGTGCAATTCCCGGCAAGGGCTGTTGTGCTGGAAATTGCACTTAGTGCACTTGGGTAGGTTCCCTGCATATGGCTTTGCTGGTACAGGGGCAACAGGAGTTGTGGCAGCATGGACAGCCACAACCCGTTTGTTCTTAGAAAAGGGTTGAGTTGATTTGCCCTTTTTTCGGTCCCAACTCTTTCTCTTGTTGTCGACCGCTTTGTTTGGTGCTGAGACAGCAGTTGTAGTTGTTGTTGGAGGAGAAGGGACTTCGTGATCGATAAGCCTTTGGGCCAATTCCTTGGCACTATCAAAGGTCGCAGGGTTCGATGCTAGAACGTTCCCTCGATACGGGGGCACCAAACCCCAGATGTGTCTCTCGATTTTCTTGCTTTCGGTGGGGACCATATTGGGACATAGAGTCACCAGGTCGCTGAATCTGGCCGTATAAGCCACTATGTCGGGACCCTTCATCTTAAGGTTCCACAATTCCTCCTCGAGCTTCTGAATCTCGCCCCTCGGGCAGTACTCTTTTGCCATCAGATCCTTCAGTGTCTCCCAGTCCATATCGTTAGCTGCTACTAGTGAGAGTGATTTGACATGGCCATTCCACCATGTCAGGGCCCTTTCAGTGAAGGTGCAGGCAGAAAATTTTATCTTGCTTCCTTCAGGACAAGAGCACATCTCAAAGATTGTTTCCGTTCTTTCGATCCATTGGGACAGCGCAATGATCCCTCGGGTTCCGTTGAAGTACGTTGGTTTGCAGCTGATGAAGTCTTTATAGGTACACTCCCGTGTACGTGGTTGGATTTCACCATGGCTAGAGTTTTGGTGCCCGTCCCAGCCCCACTAGCACCACCAGAATTTACTTGATCCATGGTTGCGGTCATAGCTGCGGTCACAGCAGCCTGAAACATCACCGCATCGAACTGCGGAGGGGGTGGTGGTGGTGGAGTTTGATTTACAGGCCTGCCTCTGGTCGGGCGCTTGCGAGGCGGCATCTTTTACTGAAAGTTGATAGAGATGACGACAGTAGTAAGAATCAATTATAAGCATAATGAGAGTGATTCATGGACTAAATCGCCATAGTCCAAATATCAGATAGAGACATGACCATAGAGTAGAGAAACACAAGAGTAAGAACTTTCCCCCGGATTAGATAACTGCCAATGTTACTGGTATTAATGATGTAAATGAGTTCGGGAAAAATGACCTAACAGTAGGTCTTACATCAAACCATAGAGGAAAATGTTGACAGCTTAGAAATCTAGTTAAAGTACTTGAAAGATAGGAATATGCTACAGACAAGTGCTACATAGGCACAGAAAAGAAAGGCTATCCCTTAATCCAAAAGAAAAGACGTGTCGACATCTTCTACCGGCGACGAGTATCCCTCGGGCGAACCCTCAGATTTGCCAGTTGACGAACTACTTCCTGAAGATGTTGCTCATGCGCCCTCAGACGCACTCGGAGTTCCATGACTTCAGCTCGGGATGCAGCCAGTTGTCGCTGCAAGGCCTCGTTGGTTCTCTCAGTCCTTTCCATAGCCTCTTCGAGTTGGTGGATGCGGACCGTGTTAATGCCAGAGTTGGCATCAACTTCCATGACTCGGTCGATGGCTGCTCGACCTTTCTCTACATTCCGAGCAATCCTGTGGACCATAATGGGCAGGACTCGGTCAGCTGAGCCTCCCTCGCTTATGTTGTAAAAGCTTCGGTCTCCATTGAAGGGTAAGGGCTGACCCTGCTCATCACTCCAACGGTTCAAGGTTGTCGCCAAGGGAGTGGGGCCTTGAAATGCTGGTCGGGGGTTGAGGTTTGGGATTGGAACCTCTTGGGGAAAGTTGTTGACTTCTGGCTCAGAGTCAGATCCATCCGAAAAACCTTCTGCGAGGTGATCATCCAAAGGGATTTGATGATCCTCTTCTGGCTCATCATCGAGCCACCCACCATTGCCTTGGTTGGGAAAATACGGATCGCTGGGGAGATGGAAGCCAGCCATGCTATCTACGCGAGAAAAGGGGGGGTATAAGAATCTTATAATAATAGACGTACTAATCTAAGATAATTATAAGATGATCTTTACTAGTTACTTCAATACTCGCATAGTGCATACCAATTATATGTAACCAAAACAGGATAGACCTTCGAATAAGTGACCCTAAATCTAAATCCACAACCAAACAAGGAACAGGAAATAAAGCAAAGGTCACAGATTCTAAGTCGATAGCACCTTAGTCACATGTAACCTTAGCGTATCCACTTAGCAACTATTGCCCTACTAGTAAAGACCTTTTTAGTTCTCAAATAAGAAAATATAGTAACACAAAATACTCCTATAGTATTTTAGGTTTATGTTATGTTCTAATGTTCTTGTTGTAGTAGTGTTGGTAAGTTTTTAGACTTGTTGCAACACCACAACCATTCTTAGGCACATGCTAGTCACTGCTCGGAAAATATAGTTGATCAGGCTATATCCTCCCAGGTTTGACTATATGTCTGTCTCTAAGCCTAATCGTGTTGTTCAACAATCGTAATACTTTTGTTCGGTCCTAATGACACTGATTTTAGTATGAATGCAGGTATGTATACTTAGTTAAATATTTTATTATTTAAAAGTATAAACTCTTGGTCAGAGTATATTAATCCCGTTGCGTTTATAGTTTGTATATCTTTTATGGGTTGATATAATCGATTCACTATAAACAATGCTCTGATACCAATTTGTCACACCCCAAAACCGGAACGGCGGAAACGTTCCGGGGTGGAGGACTTCATGTACAGTATCATAACAATGCATAATAGTAAAGACAAGCAACAACATCCATTGCATTAATATAATAATTTTAATACAAGCGTGTTCTGTATAGTTTGTAAGACACCAAAATGAATGATCAAAATAAAAGATGAGTCTTGAATGTGCTCCATCTTCTCAAAAGCTTCATCGGTACCTGTCTACTGATGACCTGAGAATACAAGTTATTTTGAAAGGGAGTATCAGCATTACGCTGGTGAGTTCATAAGTATTTAATGTCATTGCTTGTATGAAAATGTTTATAACAACGTAAGGTAAATATTCGTAATTGTCTGCAAATGTTTGGAAATGGTTGAACTCCCTAGAAAATCCTATATTTTCTACTGAAATGTAGTCTTCTACCAAGACCCGACCATTTGTATGTTTGTTCTTTTGTAAATGTAAGAGTTTTTCCCAGTGAAACTATCATTATAAAAATATAGTTTAAGTCCTCGTTTATGTGAGATGATTACAAATAAATGTAATAGGGGAAAAAATGTTTTACCTCAGCAGTGTCACTGCTGGCTATAAAGTGATAACAATGCAGACTCCAGGTAGTATTAAATGTACAATACACCTCAGGGAGTCTGTTTTCCTTTAATTCTTAATCGGTTAATTAAAGGTTTAAATATGAACTCGTATGTAACCATGCTGATCGACGACTGAATAACTGATGACCCTCCGGTGTCATATGTAGTGAGGTAACATTTTGTCACCCCTTGGCCTTGTCGGCTGGGACTGTAGCTAGCAGTCGGGGTGTGGGAGTGTCTGTCCTGTATAGATCTATACACACAATGCCCGCTCTCCCTCCAGGAGACTCTGGTTACAAGGTGATACAACAATGTAGTGTCGTATCGAGAAGTAGTATGTCACATTCTGATTATCGTATTCAAATGTTTGTATAGTATGACATAGTGTAGTAATGTTTTCTTTGCACTAGTGTATAGTATATCCTCTTGTATAGTGTATACTATGTTCTCTTATATAGTGTATAGTATGTATTGTTTCTCATTATAGTATGTATGTAATGACTCGTAACTGTACTGACTCTTGTATGTGTCGTTGTAATAGTAATAGTGGGTAGTGATCTCTTAACTATACCTATTATAGTTAACTAGTACTGTTGTATGTATGCCTTTGCTACCCAAAGGTACTGAACTAAAGTGAAAGCTTTTATATACTAACACATATATACGATATATAATTAAGGTTTCAACGACATTCGGACAAATAACAAGATACCCTAAGTCCACAACCAAACAAGGAACAGGAAATAAAGTGAGCTATCAGTCCTAAGTCCTTCAAACCTTACTTATATAAATATATATGTATAGATATGAGTTTGACAATAATGTAAGTTTAAAAGAGTTTGATAAAGGATTTAGCATTTAAAAGAGTTCAATAAAATGTTTTGAAGTGTTTAAAATCCATAAGTTTGATAACAATTTGAAAGTAATAGAAAATTTTCCTGTTTGTTCTAGTTATTAATCACATATGATTAATGCAATAACTAGAATGCTTCAACGTGTATTCCCCCCCCCCATAAAAGCATTTAAAATCATTTCAAAGGTTGATTAAGGGGGTATGAACTCACCTGTAGTGAGTAACTCGAATGGAAGATCGATATAGGATTGTTGGGGATCAATTGGAGTCTTGAGCACAAACGAATCCTATTTAACATATAATTACACATATATGAATACATTCAATGTATATAACCACTAATGGTGATAGGGACATGCCTTAAGGACATAAAAACACTTAGAATTAAGTGTTACCAACACATATGGTTGCACATAAGGGGTGTATGGCCCTATATTGGAGTGTAAGGCCACAAAATCATGGGTTTTGTGTGTGTGCGGCCAGAGTGTGCGGCCAAGTGTGTGTGCGTCCGCACACTCACTATGAAGTGTGTCAAAAACGTGTTTCCAAGCCTTAGGAATGTTCTAGGGAAGGTGTTTTGACCATTGCTTAGCCGGAATGGAAGTTTGTTGCTATTTTGGACCCTTAAAAGGGTGTGTGCGGTTACACATGGTGTGTGCGGCCAGGTGTGTGCGGCCATGGAGTGTGCGGCCGCACACTCCTAGTAAAAATGGTCCAAAACGTATTTCCAAGGTCATATCTTGTATCCCCTAAGTGTCTTTGATCATGTGCTAGAATACTACTTGAGTTTGAGGTCTTAACGCACCAAAATAAGGGGTGTACGGCCACATGAATGTGTGCGGCCGCACACTCCTTGCAGATCGAGTTTTGGACGTTTTCTAAGGATCAAACATAGCTAATAACATGTAGGAGAAGGGTACTTACAATGTAGAAGCTTATAGGGGTGTTTGGAGCCCAAGAACTTAGTAGGTGTTCTTGGTGTTCTTGGTGAATTTGAAGAACACTTGAAGATCTACTAAAATAGAGTGATTTCATGGATGAAATCAGTGATCTAAGCTAGATGGAGTAAGGAATCAACAAATCAAAGGGTAGAAACACTTACTACTTGAAGATCTAGCTGAAAAATCGGTAGCTACTTGAGAGAAAACGAGTTCTTGGCTAGGAGGGTGAAAAAGGGTTGAATGAAGGCCAAGACTCTATCATATAGCATCGAGTGTGCTGCCAGACGAGAGTGTGTTGCCATAGAAGGGGTGTGCGGCCGCACACCCAGGTGTACGCCCGTACACTCCTCGAGTTGGAGTGTTTGGCCACTTTTTGTGTCGGGTGAGCTTGTGGAACACAAATCCGAACTTCTAACTTGCATCTACTAGTTTTAGAACACCCAAAGGACTCAAAACAATGCTATAAAATAGCAAAACAACGAGTCTAACTTTAATTGATTTGAATAATAGCACTAGATGAAAATTTCGGGTTGTCACATCATCCCCCCGTTAGAGGGAATTTCATCCCGAAATTAGAGTTCAAGCAACTAAGTTATTACAAATAACTAAGTAAAAAGATGAGGATATTTAAGTTTCATTTGATCCTCGCGCTCCCAAGTGAATTCCGGTCCTCGCTTGGCGTTCCAGCGAACCTTCACGATTGGGATACGACTTTGCTTGGTTCGTTTGACCTCTCGGTCCATGATCTCTACAGGTTCTTCCACAAAGTTGAGGCTCTCGTTGATCTCGATTTCGTCGAGTGGAATTACAAGAGTCTCATCGGATAGACACTTTTTCAAGTTTGAGACGTGGAAAATAGGATGTACGTTGCTAAGCTCGTGGGGTAGGTTGAGTTTGTAAGCTACAGGGCCGATTCTAGCGAGAATCTCGAAAGGCCCTATGTATCTTGGATTTAGCTTTCCACGCTTTCCGAAGCGTATCAAGCCCTTCCAGGGTGAGACTTTCAAAAGGACTCGGTCTCCCACCTGAAATTCCAAAGGTTTCCTTTGTTTGTCTGCGCAGCTTTTCTGTCGGTCTCTGGAGGCTTTCATTCGTTCCCGAATCTGAACGATCTTCTCTGTCATTTTTCGAATGATCTCCGGACCCATGAGAGTGCTGTCAGGAACTCGTCCTTTAGCTAACTGAGTGTCACCCACCTCAGCCCAGCACAGAGGGGATCTGCACTTCTGGCCATAGAGGGCTTCAAATGGAGCAGCCTTTATGCTCGTGTGATAACTGTTGTTGTAGGAAAACTCGACAAGGGGTAAATGAGTATCCCATGCCTTCCCAAAGTCGATCACACAGGCTTGCAACATGTCCTCCAAGGTTTGGATAGTTCTCTCACTTTGTCCGTCGGTCTGTGGATGGTAGGCTGTACTCATGTCCAGCCTCGTTCCTAAGGAGCTTTGTAGCGACTGCCAGAACCTCGAAGTGAATCTACTATCTCTCTCGGAGATAATGGATATAGGGACACCGTGCAGTCGTACTATCTCCGAATGTATGTTCTTGTGAGCTTTTCCATCTTGTCGGTCTCTTTGATGGGTAGGAAGTACGCGGACTTGGTCAATCTGTCGACGATGACCCAAATGGTATCAAGTCCACCTGTTGTCTTGGGTAGCTTGGTTATGCAGTCCATTGTGATCCACTCCCACTTCCATTCTGGTATCTCTGGTTGCTGTAGTAGACCTGAGGGTTTCTGGTATTCGACCTTGACCTTGGCGCAAGTAAGGTATCTACCCACGAAGGTAGCAATTTCTGCTTTCATGTTAGGCCACCAGTACAACTTTTTAAGATCCAGATACATTTTATCCGAACCTGGGTGGACGGAATATCGAGTGTTGTGCGCCTCGGTCATGACCAAGTCTCTGAAGCCACCATGCTTCGGTGTCCAGATCCAGTCCATGAGGTATAAAGCTCCGCCACCCTTGACTTCTAAGTTCTTATCCATCCCTCTCAGAGATTCACCCGCCACATTTTCAGGTTTTAAGGCTTCGAGCTGAGCCCCCTTAATTTGTGTAGACAGATGCGAATGGATAGTCATAGTTAATGACTTGGCTCTTCGACCAACATATTCTTTCCGACTTAGGGCGTCTGCTACCACGTTGGCTTTACCCGGATGATAACGTATTTCGCATTCGTAGTCATTGAGTAGTTCGACCCACCATCGTTGTCTCATATTGAGCTCCTTCTAGTTGAATATGTGTTGTAAGCTTTTGTGGTCTGTAAAGATAGTGTTTTTCGTACCATACAGGTAGTGTCTCCAGATCTTCAGGGCAAACACAACTGCTCCTAATTCGAGATCGTGTGTGGTGTAGTTGACCTCGTGTGTCTTCAGCTGTCTTGAGGCATAGGCGATGACCTTACCTCGTTGCATCAGAACACAGCCGATCCCCTGGTTGGATGCATCGCAGTATGCTACGAAGTCTTCTATCCCTTCGAAGAGGGATAGTATCGGTGCGGTGCATAAGGCTGGCTTCAGCGTTTGAAATGCCTTCTCTTGTTTCTCTTTCTAGTCAAAGGCCACACCTTTCTGGGTCAGTGTCGTTAGAGGTTTTGCAATTCGCGAGAAGTTCTGTATGAATCTGCGATAGTAGCCAGCGAGGCCTAGAAATTGACGAATTTCTGTAGGCGTCTTCGGTGCTGACCAGTTCTCGATGGCTTTAATTTTGGAGGGGTCCACGTGGATTCCTTCTTCGCTAACCACGTGACCTAAGAATTCGACTCTGCGAATCCAAAATTCGCATTTAGAGAACTTCGCATAGAGCTTCTCCGATCGTAAGGTTCCTAGGACTTGTCGTAGATGATCGCTATGTTCCTCCTTACTTCGAGAGCAGATAAGTATGTCATCGATGAAAACGATGACGAACTGATCCAAGTAAGGACGACATACCCTATTCATTAAGTCCATGAATACTGCGGGCGCATTAGTCAATCCGAAGGTCATCACTACGAACTCGTACTCTCCGTAACGAGTTCGGAAGGCTGTCTTCGGAACATCCTCCTCAAGCACTCGTAATTGGTGATACCCTGATCTCAGATCAATCTTAGAAAAGTAGCTCGGCCCTTGCAGTTGGTCGAATAAATCGTCTATGCGCGGAAGAGGGTAACGATTTTTGACCGTAAGCTTGTTGAGTTCCTTGTAGTCAATGCACATACGGAACGATCCGTCTTTCTTCTTCACTAATAAGACCGGTGCTCCCCAGGGTGAGAAGTTGGATTTTATAAAGCCCTTGCTGAGCAGTTCGTTAAGTTGACCGGACAGTTCTTGCATCTTTACAGGCGCTAGACGGTAGGGCGATTTGGCTACGGGGGTAGCCCCTGGAACTAAGTCGATCCTGAATTCGACTTGAAGTTGGGGAGGTAAACCCGGTAGTTCTTCTGGAAAGACGTCGGGGAAGTCGCGTACTACAGGGAGGTCTTTTAGGTCTTTTGTTTTCTGGCTCGTATCGACAACGTGTGCCAGGAATGCACGATATTCCTTATGCAAGTACTTCTGGGCTTGAATACTTGAGATGATACGAAGGCTCGTACTGGGTTTGTCTCCGTAGATCAACAAGGTTTCGTTATTCGGTAGGTTTAGACGGACTGCTTTGTCGAAACACAGAATATCGGTATGATGAAGACTCAACCAGTCCATGCCCACAATGACGTCGAAACTCTTGATTGCCACAGGTATGAGGTCGATTGGGAACGAATGATTGCCTAGTGTGAGGGTACAACCTATGTAAATCTCATTAGAACTCTCTGTCTTTCCGTTAGCCATTTCTACGATGAAGGTTTCTTTTAGTGCTTGCGGTGCTTGATTAAGTAAGTGTTTAAATTTTTGGTTCACGAAGCTCCTTTCTTCCCCACAATCAAATAAGACACATGCATATGAGTTATTGAGGAGGAACGTACCCGTGACTACTGTGGGGTCTACCACTGCTTCATTGTGGCTGATAGCAAGTAGTCTCCCCGCTCCTCCCGCATTCCCAGCTTTAGGGCAGTTTCTTTTGAAGTGCCCTGTCTCGCCACAACCGTAGCAGGCCTGGCTCACTCCTGTACCAGGGACTTGGGTGATGGGTTTTGGTGGCGTCTTGCAAAACCGGACAGTATGGCCCTTCCGGTTGCAGTTGGTGCAGTGCAATTCCCGGCAGGGGCCGTTGTGCTGGAAATTGCACTTAGTGCACTTGGGTAGGTTCCCTGCATATGGCTTTGCTGGTACAGGGGCAACAGGAGTTGTGGCAGCATGGACAACCACAACCTGTTTGTTCTTAGAAAAGGGTTGAGTTGATTTGCCCTTCTTTCGGTCCCAACGCTTTCTCTTGTTGTCGGCCACTTTGTTTGGTGTTGAGACAGCAGTTGTAGTTGTTGTTGGAGGAGAAGGGACTTCGTGATCGATACGCCTTTGGGCCAATTCCTTGGCACTATCAAAGGTCGCAGGGTTCGATGCTAGAACATTCCCTCGATATGGGGGCACCAAACCCCAGATGTATCTCTCGATTTTCTTGCTTTCGGTGGGGACCATATTGGGACATAGAGTCACCAGGTCGTTGAATCTGGCCGTATAAGCCACTATGTCGGAACCCTTCATCTTAAGGTTCCACAGTTCCTCCTCGAGCTTCTGAATCTCGCCCCTCGGGCAGTACTCTTTTGCCATCAGATCCTTCAGTGTCTCCTAGTCCATATCGTTAGCTGCTACTAGTGAGAGTGATTTGACATGGCCATTCCACCATGTCAGGGCCCTTTCAGTGAAGGTGCAGGCAGCAAATTTTATCTTGCTTCCTTCAGGACAAGAGCACATCTCAAAGATTGTTTCCGTTCTTTCAATCCATTGGGACAGCGCAATGATCCCTCGGGTTCCGTTGAAGTATGTTGGTTTGCAGCTGATGAAGTCTTTATAGGTACACTCCCGTGTACGTGGTTGGATTTCACCATGGCTAGAGTTGGTGCCCGTCCCAGCCCCACTAGCACCACCAGAATTTACTTGATCCATGGCTGCGGTCATAGCTGCGGTCACAACAGCCTGAAACATCACCGCATCGAACTGCGGAGGGGGTGGTGGTGGTGGAGTTTGATTTACAGGCCTGCCTCTGGTCGGGTGCTTGCGAGGCGGCATCTTTTACTGAAAGTTGATAGAGATGACGACAATAGTAAGAATCAATTATAAGCATAATGAGAGTGATTCATGGACTAAATCGCCATAGTCCAAATATCAGATAGAGACATGACCATAGAGTAGAGAAACACAAGAGTAAGAACTTTCTCCCGGATTAGATAACTGCCAATATTACTGGTATTAATGATGTAAATGAGTTCGGGAAAAATGACCTAACAGTAGGTCTTACTTCAAACCATAAAGGAAAATGTTGACAGCTTAGAAATCTAGTTAAAGTACTTGAAAGATAGGAATATGTTACAGACAAGTGCTACATAGGCACAGAAAAGAAATGCTATCCCTTAATCCAAAAGAAAAGACGAGTCGACATCTTCTACCGGCGACGGGTATCCCTCGGGCGAACCCTCAGATCTGCCAGTTGACGAACTACTTCCTGAAGATGTTGCTCATGCGCCCTCAGACGCACTCGGAGTTCCACGACTTTAGCTCGGGATGCAGCCAGTTGTCGCTACAAGGCCTCGTTGGTTCTCCCAGTCCTTTCCATAGCCTCTTCGAGTTGGTGGATGCGGACCGTGTTAATGCCAGAGTTGGCATCAACTTCCATGACTCGGTCGATGGCTGCTCGACCTTGCTCTACATTCCGAGCAATCCTCCCAGGTTTGACTATATGTCTCTAAGCCTAATCGTGTTGTTCAACAATCGTAATACTTTTGTTCGGTTCTAATGACACTGATTTTAGTATGAATGCAGGTATGTATACTTAGTTAAATATTTTATTATTTAAAAGTATAAACTCTTGGTCAGAGTATATTAATCCCGTTGCGTTTATAGTTTGTATATCTTTTATGGGTTGATATACTCGATTCACTATAAACAATGCTCTGATACCAATCTGTCACACCCCAAAACCGGAACGGCGGAAACGTTCCGGGGTGGAGGACTTCATGTACAGTATCATAACAATGCATAATAGTAAAGACAAGCAACAACATCCATTGCATTAATATAATAATTTTAATACAAGCGTGTTCTGTATAGTTTGTAAGACACCAAAATGAATGATCAAAATAAAAGATGAGTCTTGAATGTGCTCCATCTTCTCAAAAGCTTCATCGGTACCTGTCTACTGATGACCTGAGAATACAAGTTATTTTGAAAGGGAGTATCAGCATTACGCTGGTGAGTTCATAAGTATTTAGTGTCATTGCTTGTATGAAAATGTTTATAACAACGTAGTGTAAATATTCGTAATTGTCCGCAAATGTTTGGAAATGGTTGAACTCCCTAGAAAATCCTATATTTTCTACTGAAATGTAGTCTTCTACCAAGACCCGACCATTTGTATGTTTGTTCTTTTGTAAATGTAAGAGTTTTTCTCAGTGAAACTATCATTATAAAAATATAGTTTAAGTCATCGTTTATGTGAGATGATTACAAATAAATGTAATAGGGGAAAAAATGTTTTACCTCAGCAGTGTCACTGCTGGCTATAAATTGATAACAATGCAGACTCCAGGTAGTATTAAATGTACAATACACCTCGGGGAGTCTGTTTTCCTTTAATTCTTAGTCGGTTAATTAAAGGTTTAAATGTGAACTCGTATGTAACCATGTTGATCGACGACTGAATAACTGATGACCCTCCGGTGTCATATGTAGTGAGGTAAAATTTTGTCACCCCTTGGCCTTGTCGGATGGGACTGTAGCTAGCAGTTGGGGTGTGGGAGTGTCTGTCCCGTATAGATCTATACACACAGTGCCCGCTCTCTCTCCAGGATACTCTGGTTACAAGGTGATACAACAATGTAGTGTCGTATCGAGAAGTAGTATGTCACATTCTGATTATCGTATTCAAATGTTTGTATAGTATGTCATAGTGTAGTAATGTTTTCTTTGCACTAGTGTATAGTATATCCTCTCGTATAGTGTATACTATGTTCTCTTATATAGTGTATAGTATGTATTGTTTCTCATTATAGTATGTATGTAATGACTCGTAACTGTACTGACTCTTGTATGTGTCGTTGCAATAACTAGAATGCTTCAAATTGTATCCCCCCCCCCCATAAAAGCATTTAAAATCATTTCAAAGGTTGATTAAGGGGGTATGAACTCACCTGTAGTGAGTAACTCGAATGGAAGATCGATATAGGATTGTTGGGTGTCAATTGGAGTCTTGAGTACAAACGAATCATATTTAACATATAATTACACATATATGAATACATTCAATGTATATAACCACTAATGGTGATAGGGACATGCCTTAAGGACATAAAAACACTTAGAATTAAGTGTTACCAACACATATGGTTGCACATAAGGGGTGTATGGCCCTATATTGGAGTGTAAGGCCACAAAATCATGAGTTTTGTGTGTGTGCGGCCAAGTGTGTGTGCGGCCACACACTCACTATGAAGTGTGTCAAAAACGTGTTTCCAAGCCTTAGGAATGTTCTAGGGAAAGTGTTTTGACCATTGCTTAGCCGGAATGGAAGTTTGTTGTTATTTTGGACCCTTAAAAGGGTGTGTGCGGTTACACATGGTGTGTGCGGCCAGGTGTGTGCGGCCATGGAGTGTGCGGCCGCACACTCCTAGTAAAAATGGGCCAAAACGTATTTCCAAGGTCATATCTTGTATCCCCTAAGTGTCTTTTATCATGTGCTAGAATACTACTTGAGTTTGAGGTCTTAACGCACCAAAATAAGGGGTGTACGGCCACATGAATGAGTGTGGCTGCACACTCCTTGCAGATTGAGTTTTGGACGTTTTCTAAGGATCAAACATAGCTAATAACATGTAGGAGAAGGGTACTTACAATGTAGAAGCTTATAGGGGTGTTTGGAGCCCAAGAACTTAGTAGGTGTTCTTGGTGAATTTGAAGAACACTTGAAGATCTACTAAAATAGAGTGATTTCATGGATGAAATCAGTGATCTAAGCTAGATGGAGTAAGGAATCAACAAATCAAAGGGTAGAAACACTTACTACTTGAAGATCTAGCTGAAAAATCGGTAGCTACTTGAGAGAAAATGAGTTCTTGGCTAGGAGGGTGAAAAAGGGTTGAATGAAGGCCAAGACTCTATCATATAACATCGAGTGTGCTGCCAAACGAGAGTGTGCTGCCGAAGGAGGGGTGTGCGGCCGCACACCCAGGTGTACGGCCGTACACTCCTTGAGTTGGAGTGTTTGGCCACTTTTTGTGTCGGGTGAGCTTGCGGAACACAAATGCGAACTTCTAACTTGCATCTACTAGTTTTAGAACACCCAAATGACTCAAAACAATCCTAGAAAATAGCAAAACAACGAGTCTAACTTTAATTTATTTGAATAATAACACTAGATGAAAATTTCGGGTTGTCTAATACATTCAGTAGAAAGGGGCCTATAATGCTAACTTTATGATTCCTTAGTTTATACATCAGGGATATATATTAATCGAGTGCGATAGGTAGTTGGATGTGTGCTTTCCGCTTCATTACATGTTCCTTGTTTTGTTGTGGGCTTAGAGCAGGTTCACCCAGCCTACTATCTATTTGATCTTAGCTATATATATATTCCGTATACACCAAGTAATCATAAGGAGTACCAGGTATGGGTCAGGTCATAGGACACTAATTCAATACACCGTTTTCTAGTACAAAACATACTTTTCAAATAGAACATTTGGTATACAAAACTAGAAACTTACCAGTAAGGGTTTAATCCATTTATTAAACCAGTATAACTTAAAGGACCTTAGGTGGTTAATTCTATAATACCTTAGTTTATATATCAGGGTTATATATAATTAATGCCCGGTAGGTAGGTGTATGTGTGCTTTCCGCCTCATTTCCTATTCCTTGTTTGGTTGTGGGCTTAGGGCAGATTCACACAATTAACTATCTGTTTGATATTAGATTATATATAGCTAGTATAAACTAAGTGATTATAGAATGAACCATTGTGGTTACCATTTTTACTAAAAGAAATAAGGGTTTTCTTGAAGAACGTTTTCATCAAATATAAATGAACTATTACAGTTAATTCCGTGAGTACCAAGTAAATACACCAGGGTTATATACAATGAAGATCTAACAACCAATGGGATGTGTGCCTTCCGCCTCATTTCCTGTTCCTTGTTTGGTTGTGGGCTTAGGGCAGATACACACAACCGATTGTTTGTTTTCTATGGGTTTTATATAACTTGTATCCATTTAGTACTCATTGAAAGGATTGTAGAGTCATTTTTACTTATCTTTCATCAAAGCAGGAAATATAGGATTTTCTGGAGGAACATGAGAACTTTTCTAAAAGAACTTACAACTTACTACAACTTTCTTACAACTTACTTACATCATGTGACATCCCCATTTTCACGGCCAGAAAAGACCGATTTCGTTTATGCTTTATAAAAATCAGAGTAACATTTTAAATAAAAGTGTTGCGGCATTTGTCCCAAAACAAAATATGATAAAGATTTATCAAAAGCATTTCCAAAGAAATGTATTTAATTAAAAGACTCAGGATGTCATGTTCGATACAGATCAAAAGCATAAACAGTACAACATAAGCCTTACTACATTATTTCGTATTTACAGGCCTATAATCCCTTATCTCTCATCCAAACATCTATGCTCATGCGCCACTACCTGTAATACAAGAAACTGAGTGGGTCAGGCTTGGGAGCCTGGTGAGCACATAGGGTTTTCAACCCACAATAAATAAGTTTATTAACTTTATCAAACTAAACAAACCCAATTACCCGTTCCCGTTATCCTCACTTTACGTCCCTAAAACATCTAACTCAAGGGACCTAGTCTAAGGACTTTCATCGGGGCGACAACACATGCTTCGGGGATTCCTCAGCAATTCATGTCAAATAAGGCAACCATGTGGGGGATGGAGTACTGTTGGTAAATACACCGTTCAAATAAACACCTACAGGTTGCGAGTCTGCTAGCGTTCCACTGGACTGTCTAGAATAGTCCGTGGTCGTCATCTATACTCCGCTAGATGACTGGATCATCAATAACATCTATAACGAGGCCTCTCATTATTTTATTTTGTCACACAGCAACTATTACATCTACCCATGTTTTACCCAACACATTTTGTAGATATAAAATACATATACAATTTAAATCATTTAAAACGTGTATAAAAATATTTCACCCAGCATAGACAGCAAGTATTCAGACAATATGCACACATAACACGTAATTTATATTAAATACTTCATATCTATGTGTAAGATGAAAGTAACTATGCACTCACCTAAATAGGTGGTGACTCGGTACTCGGACAGCGCTTCGTTATCTCAAAACAATTTTTCCTTGACCAAAACCTAGTATCAATACCACTAGAGTTTAGTTTTAACGTTAACCGCGACTAATTAATAGTCTAGCTATTATTATTATTATTATATAAGCGTTAAATAACACTCAATATAACTCATAATAATAGCCCAAATAATTATTTTAAGGACCTAATAACATTACTATAATTATTTAAAAGCTATATTAAAAATAGCGTAGGCGTAGCTCACTTACAGCGGATTTTAAAGAAAACCGGGCTTTGTTCGGAGCAGCATTTCCGAACCGAAAGACCCTTTTTTCTCGGGACTCCGGGAGCCTCGGGGCTTCCTTTGGGTGCTAGGGATTTTTCCTAGGGTTTAGGGGGTTAAAATGGGTAGTGAGAGAAAGTAGAGAGAGAAAGGAATGAAGAAATGAGTGAAAAATCCGGAAACCCTCGCCCCCCTTTTATAGCCTGCGAGGCCTCGGACTACGTTGGGCGCAATCCTTGGCTATGCGGCGCGTAAGGCTCGGATAAGGTCTCCAGCTCGTTTCCAGCTGGCTTCGCACGCACCTACTCTCGGAAGTGGATAAGGCTAAGTACGCCGGGCGTACCCAGCTTCGGACGCGGGGCATAGTGCGAGGCTACGTGGCGTTCATCGGATGCGAGGCCGTGCTCAGCAAGCGACGGCTGAGATTTGGCCACGTCACCACCCCCTTGCAGATTTCGTAATTTTCCTTCCCGACTTCTAAAAATCATAACTTTCGCATACGAGCTCCGTTTTTGACGTTATTTATATCCATGCGAAGGCGGGAACGTACTCTACAACTTTCGTTTACACTCCGTCGGCTAATTTTGACTTTATTTTAAAAGTTTTATTTTTAACAGGCCGGGACATGATTGGTCCGTTAAAAATTCATAACTTCTTCATCCGACGTCCGTTTTCGTCTGTCTTTTTATCGTTATGCTACTATTAACGAGATCTTCTATTATCGTTTAGGTTGTGTCGGCTAAAAACCGCTCGATCTAATATTCGAACTTCGGGCTGTACACTGCTAAGCCGAAACTTCGAAAAATCATAACTTCCTCATACGAAGTCAGATTTGGGCGTTCTTTTTATGGAAGCTCTCGGTTTAACGTTTTCTATGACTTTCGTTTAGATCGCTAAGGCTAAAAATCGCTCTATCGTAAATTCACTATTTACGCTTCCCGGTATCGTATCGGTTCCATCACGAAACTTCGACGGGTCATAACTTCTTCGTTATAACTCGGATTTCGGCGTTCTTTATATCCCTGGGATCCTTGTTTCGACCACTACAACTTTATATAAAGATATCGGGCTTATCTCACACTTTAGTGTTGACGCTTATTTTTATTCTTTATTAATTATACATTTATAATTAAATAATAAGCACACAAATACACATAATTCATATAGTATTCAAATATTTCATCTTTATTACATCAAAAAGAGTTACAATAGTTGACCTAGACTATTAAATCATCTAAAAATGCTTAACCCCGAAACCCGGGCGTTACACATCACTAAAATCTTATGAACTCACCAGCTTAAATGTTGATCTATGCTTTCAAAATAACTTGTATTCTCAGGAGACCAGTAGACAGGTACACGCTCTGGGATTCAGAGATGGAGCATAATAGCTTCATGTCTTGTTTTATTATTTACCTTGTAGTCTATGTTATGTGAACCACATATTTTGTAAACACTTTCTTCCTAATGAAATGGTTGTTTATTACTTTGATTACTATGATGCATGACTTGTGATACTAAAAATGGCGTCCTCCACCCCCAAACGTTTCCGCCATTCCGGTTTGGGGGTGTGACAGATTGGTATCAGAGCATTGTTTATAGTGAACTAAGTATATCAACCGATAAAAGATATACAACTATAAATACAATGGGGCCGAAGTGCTCTGGATAATAATATATTTTAAAGGTATAACAATACCTTATAAAAGTATACATACATGCTTATACATACTAGAACAATTATCACAAGAAGAACAGAACAAATGTATTTAAGGGTTGAACATTGCGGTCAAAGCTAGACAGTTATGTATTCATATCTGGAATCAATATAGCCTGATCAACTATATTCATTCGAGATGTGACCAACATGTGTTTGGAAGTGATGCGGTTGTTGCAACAGTCTTAAAACTTACCTAACTTTATTTAAGGGATTTCTAGATCAGAACATAAAGTTAAAATACTATGGGAGTATTTTATGATACTATAAGGCAACAACAAGTTTAAAACATACCAAGTTCAATACATTAAAATACGATAGGATTATTTTAGACACTATAAACAACATATGTGAGAATTTAAAAGACCCTTCTGGTAGGTCTATGATTTCAGAATGTATCCTTCCAAGGTTTTATATAATTGAGATTTTATAGACTTAGAATTTGTGATCTATGCTCCACTTCCCGTTCCTTGTTTGGTTGTGGTTTTGGAGTAGGATCACTTATTCGAAGGTCTATTTAATCTTAAATTATATACAACCTGTATACATTGAGCAATTATAGGAGGACCTGGATAGGATCACCCCATAATGTTACATTTAATGAATTCTTTAGACACTTCCATTCTTGCACGACAAACCCATATAGATGTAACCACTTCCTCATAGCAGTCAGTAGAAGAGTCAAGGAGGAACAAGAACAGGTTCATGAGAAGTTTTCAGAAAAGGATCAGCCGAAGAAACAAAATGTTTTTTGCGTCACACTAATAAATAATAACCTTAATTGACTTAATGAGTTAGTGAATACACTACTCACACTATGTGTTAAGATTATTACTTTTCATACAGCCAGTAACAAATATTCAGTTCACAGAAATTCATTCGAGGATAACCACTTCTGATTCATAAAGTTTATTTTATATATAGACTCCCATTATGAATTGTTTTTCAGAACCTTGAGAAAGTCAGAACCAAACACATTAGGAAACAAGGATAACTCAGTTCAAATATCACTCGTACAAAACCTACTTCTACTTACTATCATGGACATATATCAAAAATGTTGACAGAAACATTGGGAGTAGTCCAGTAAAGCGTGGAATTGTTTAGTACATTTAAGTTGATGGAATACAACTAGTGATGACCATCGTTACTCACAAAATCATTCTTCGCCATGCAACAGAATCATGTCTTCACAAGGAGGAAACCAACCAACAGGCGAGGCATCAATTCTGCAGATAGACTCCGCTACTTTTCAGGCTGCGGTCACAGCTGCTGTGACAGCCATCATGACACATTTCAATGCTAATAACGCTAGCGGAAGCGGTGTCGGTTATGCTAATCGCAGTAACAATCAAGGGAACCAGCGAGTGTCGATTGACAAAGACACCTCAGACCACAAACCTAAGAACAAGAAACGAAAGTTCTCAGATAAAAAGGGGAAAAAGTCGACTCAAGGTTCTAACAAGAGACGACAGCCCGTGGCTACCCCTACGGTCAGAACAGCAGTCACAACATCTGGCACTTCATCTGCCACTACAACCCCCGTCAAATGGTATGCTGGGAATCTTCCAAGGTGCAACAAATGCACCTACCACCACAACGGAGTCTGCCGAGAGTTACAATGTAGAAATTGTAACAGAAAGGGGTACACTGCTCGTTTCTGCAGGGTGCCGGCACAACCATTCTCCCAAGTAAAACATGTTTGTTTCAAGTGCGGCGAATCTGGACACTTCAGGACGGAATGTCCAACGGAGAGAAATGACGAAGGAGTTCGCTTCTGCAGAACTCCGACTCAGCACATCTCTTCAACCACCGATGCTGGTATAGTTCAGGTATGCCATGCATGTGGTGAAATGGGACATGCCAAGAGAGACTGCCCAACAAAGAAAGGTGACGGAGGAGAAGGAGGAATCTAATGACAAGACATAAGGAAACAACGAGGAACCCCGCTTTTGAAATTTTTGGTACGCCTCCTAAATAGAATTACTTTAAAATTTTAATTTATATTTATATAAGATTAAAACTTGGGGAAAACATTTAAAAGTAATTATAATAACTCACTCGTCTGAATAAGTCAAAGTATTCATGAGAGAACTAAAGATCCGTTCAGGGAAGCTATGATGACTTAATATATACATCATGGTTGTGCATAGCTAAGATTTTGCAGACTTAGAGTAAGTGATTCCGCCTTAATTCCTGTTCCTTTTCTGGTTTTGGATTTAGGGCAGAGTCACTCAGTCGACAGTCTTATTCATCTTAATTATTCATAACCTGTATATGCCAGGCGATCATACTGGTACCGAGAAGGATCGTAGTATAAAGTATAGACACTAGTTATCAAAGCACTTTCAATGTATGTACTTGCTCATCGCGGTACTATACGTAGAAGTGTTAACATCAAGGAGAAAACAGAAAGCACTAGAAAGTCTACACAGAGTACATTGTCGAACACACTCGGGATACACCATCGAATAACAAACGTTTCTTTCGTTATAAATTGGTGTAGTACTCACCATACTAAAGAGTCCGTTGTTATCATTCGTTATAAATTGGTGTAGTACTCACCATACTAAGTTCATATATTTCGAGATTCCATCACCTTAACCATCAAATTCACGAAACCGTCGTCATTCGTAATGACAGTCCGACCCAGACCTCGGAATCGTCTACCTCGTATTCTAAACCCCGAAGTACTCATGCGAAGAGTACTTTGCCCTCCAAAACCTTACTGTCGTATATTCATCAGACCTTCCCGAAATACCACTCGTCCAGCAGATCAAGTTCAAGCACAGAGGCTAAGGACGAATACAGCCCACCTATCACTATTAAGTGTATACGCGAGGGTGGTATATAATTATGATTACGCAGATTTAGTATGTGTGTTTCCGCCCTATCTCCTGTTCCTCGTTTGGTTGTGGACCTGGGGCAGAGTCGGACATCCGACCGTCTTACTAATATTAATTATATACGACTTGTATACACAAGGTAATGATAAATGGACCAAGTATGAATCCTATCATGAACAATACGGCAAAGTTGCCAGGTCTACGAGTGGGTATTCTGCCAATCAGAGGAACACAACCCCAGTAGTACTGCTAAGAAAGCTAATTTCGGGACGAAAATCCATCTAACGGGGGGATGATGTGACAACCCGAATATTTTTGCCTCGTAAGTCCAGCCATTCAATTCAACCGAGTGTCAGACCCGTTTCTGCTATCAGTTAGCATTGTTTAGAGTCTGTTTAAGGGTTCTAAGCCTAGTACACTTAAGGATTGGGTGTAGGGTTGTATCAGCTTAAGTTCATCGAGTTGAAATCGAGCCGGAAACTCCATGACAAGGAGTTTACGGCCGCAAACTAGGAGTTTACGGCCGTAAACTCTTGGTGGCCGTAAACTATCCTCCATATATGAGAGTTTACTTCAATTTTCTTCATTTCTTCAAGTCCTAGCCGCAAACTTCCATTCTCTCTCAAGTATCATCGAGTTCTTCATCCCCAATCTTCAAAAATGTAAGTGATTCTTCCATCTAGTTATTGTTATTCTTCTTAATCATGAATCACCCTTTGATTCCATCCATGAAAATCGTCTTTTTGGTTAGATCTTCAAGATCATCAACTTTCACCAACAACACCAAGAACACACACTTGTTCTTGGTGGCCGAAAACCCCTTTTAAGGCTTCAAAATTGTGAGTATTCCTTTCATACACTTGCTACCTAGTAGAATCATTAGCCTAAATACCTGGAACAAATGATTTAAGGGTGATCTCCAGGAGTTTATGGCCGTAAACTCCCTTGGCCGTAAACACCCTAGAACGTAAACCATCATGGCCGTAAACACCTTGGCCGTAAACCCAAGGCCGCACACTCCTCATTGTGGCCGTACACTCCCCTTTGATGAATCACATGTGATTCTAACACTTAGTCCAAGTGTTTCCTAGTCCCTAAGGGTGTTTCCTTGCATGTAGTTGCTTTTAAACACTATATTAATGCCAATATATGCCATTATATGTCATTAGGACTCGTTTGTGTCTCGGGACTTCATTCGTGGAACTTCTCATCCTTACGCGCATATTCGTTTGAATAACCCACATAAGGTGAGTTCATACCCCTATAATCAATCTTTTAAACTGTTTTAAATGCTTTTAGGGGGGGGGGGGGGAATACAAGTTGAACACAATGATAATTGTGTAAATGTTTGTTATAAACATCTTTCAAAGGATTGCTTATGTTTTTTTAAGTGATCAAAACATTTCAAAAACTCTTTTTAATTTATGTTACTTTATAGTTTATAAAACTCCGTTTTTAAAGTGCAATCATAACTTAGTAGATAAATGAGTCTTTTTCAGTAACAGTTCAAGTAAACATACTAGTAAACTATAATAGGTATAGTTTAGGGATTCAGTTCATATTAGATACTAGAGCATACTATAAAGAGAAACATAGAGGTAGATACAATACACGATAACAGAAAGAACATACTAAGATACTATAACAAAAAGACCATACTAAGATACGATAACAGAAAGAACATACTAAGATACTATAACAGAAAGAACATACTAAGATACTATAACAGAAGAACAAATCATGATTAACAAAATATACCAATGATCACTAACTCATTGTTCTAAACAAAAGGTGATAATAAATTGGGTATACAAGACTACTATAACTTTAATGTGAGACTATTTCACGGCTTAGCAATTTGTTTGCTGAAGTCGCGTTTTGTAACCAGAATCTCTTGCAGGGAGAGCGTATAGTATGGGTACAACCACATCACATTATGACCTTAATAAAACAAACTTGTTTTAAGGTAATTAGTACTTCAGGATGTCAATTCAAAAGACAACTGTGTACTTACATTTTCCCATTACTTTCATATTGTGACAGTTCCACTTGAAAGTTAATGCGAACTATTTTCGAGTTAAGATAGTTATAAACTAGGGAAAACTTACATCTTTTCAAGCGACAAACAGAACGGTCGAGTCTAGTACATTCAGTAGAAAGGGGCCTATAATGCTAACTTTATGATTCCTTAGTTTATACATCAGGGATATATATTAATGGGTGCGATAAGTAGTTGGATGTGTGTTTTCCGCTTCATTTCCTGTTCCTTGTTTGATTGTGGGCTTAGAGCAGGTTCACCCAGCCTACTATCTATTTGATCTTAGCTATATATATATTCCGTATACACCAAGTAATCATAAGGAGTAGCAGGTATGGGTCAGGTCATAGGACACTAATTCAATACACCGTTTTCTAGTACAAAACATACTTTTCAAATAGAACATTTGGTATACAAAACTAGAAACTTACCAGTAAGGGTTTAATCCATTTATTAAACCAGTATAACTTAAAGGACCTTAGGTGGTTAATTCTATAATACCTTAGTTTATACATCAGGGTTATATATAATTAATACACGGTAGGTAGCTGGATGTGTGTTTTCCGCCTCATTTCCTGTTTCTTGTTTGGTTGTGGGCTTAGGGCAGATTCACACAATTAACTATCTGTTCGATATTAGATTATATATAGCTAGTATAAACTAAGTGATTATAGAATGAACCATTGTGGTTACCATTTTTACTAAAAGAAATAAGGGTTTTCTTGAAGAATGTTTTCATCAAATATAAATGAACTATTACAGTTAACTCCGTGAGTACCAAGTAAATACACCAGGGTTATATACAATGAAGATCTAACAACCAATGGGATGTGTGCCTTCCGCCTCATTTCCTGTTCCTTGTTTGGTTGTGGGCTTAGGGCAGATACACACAACCGATTGTTTGTTTGCTCTGGGTTTTATATAACTTGTATCCATTTAGTACTCATTGAAAGCATTGTAGAGTCATTTTTACTTATCTTTCATCAAAGCAGGAAATATAAGATTTTCTGGAGGAACATGCGAACTTTTCTAAAAGAACTTACAACTTACTACAACTTTCTTACAACTTACTTACATCACTAAAATCTTATGAACTCACCAGCTTAAATGATGATCTACGCTTTCAAAATATCTTGTATTCTCATGAGACCAGTAGACAGGTACACGCTCTGGGATTCAGAAGATGGAGCATAATAGCTTCATGTCTTGTTTTGTTATTTACCGTGTAGTCTATGTTATGTGAACCACATACTTTGTAAACACTTTCTTCCTAATGAAATGGTTCTTTATTACTTTGATTACTATGATGCATGACTTGTGATACTAAACATGACGTCCTCCACCCCTGAATGTTTCCGCCGTTCCGGTTTTGGGGTGTGACATGTTAAAGTGATGATTCCAAACTCGGACAACGCTTCGCTTCTAACAATTCTATTTTCCTTCGACAAAACCTAGTATCATTACCGCTAGATTTTAGTCTAATATTTATTGTGACTATTTACGAGCGATATTGTTTTATAAGTGTTAAACAATAATTTTCAACCACTATGTACAGACAGGGGCCATACATGAGACACCGGAGGGCAGGACCATTTTGGCATTATAGCACTTCTGAAATCCAACAACCTTATGCGGCCCTTCAAACCAGATTTCCCGTACCGCGAGTAGTTAAAAGATATTATAATAACACTTTGTATACTATATTTTATAATATATATATATATATATATATATATATATATAAATATATATATTCTTTATAAGTTGATAATAACAATAATAAACTTAAACATAAGCTATACTAAAAGTAGGGTAAGCATCACTCACTTACCGGGAGGTTTGGCTAGGAACCGGGCTCTGCGGGGGCCAAACTTCTGAGCCAAAAAGCTCTTCTTCTCGGAGCCTTTTGGTGCTCCGGGACTCGCCTCTTAGCACTTGGGAAGTACTAAGGCTTGGGAGAGGTTTAGAGAGAAGTTAGAGAGAGAGAGAGAGAAGGGTTAAGGTGTGAAGAAAAAGAGTGAACCTCACATGCTATTTATAGAAGGATGATCATTGGTATGCAGGGCGTTCCTCAGAGTTGTGATCCGAAGCGAGGACATGGGGAGCAAGCAAAGGCCGAGATTTGGCCACGTCACCCTCCTCGCAACAGCTCATTCCCGAATTCTAAATTCCGTAACTTTCGCATACGAGGTCCGTTTTCGACGTTCTTTATATCCACGCATAGGTGGTGATGTACTCTACAACTTTCGTTTAGACTCTGTTGGCTAACTTTGACTTTATTTTTGAAGTTATATTTTAACAGGCCTAGACATGTAAAGTTCGTTAAAAATTCATAACTTTGTCATCCGACGTCCGATTTTGTCTGTCATTTTATCGTCGAGCCCTTATTAACGAGATCTTCGATTCTCGTTTAGATTGTGTTGGCCAAAAATCGATCGATCTATAATTCGAATTCCAGGTTGTGTACTGCTATGCGAAATCTTAGAAAAATCATAACTTCCTCATACGAAGTCAGATTTGGACGTTCTTTTTATGCACGCTCTTGGTTTAATGTATAATACAACTTTCGTTTAGATCGCTAAGGCTAAAAAGTATTTTATCGCAAACTCACTTTTTACGATTCCCGGTGTCGTGACGGTTTTGCCGTAAAACTTCGACGGGTCATAACTTCTTCGTTATAACTCGGATTTCGGCGTTCTTTATATGTACGGAACCTTTGTGACATATACTATAACTTGTTTAAGATTATTTACTCTAAACAATCTTCTATCAAAAAGTCATTTTTGATGCTTATTGTCTCTAAATTTACTAGCCCGAATCTGCGGGCGTTACAATTATCTCCCCCTTAGGATGATTACGTCCCGGAATCATCAACAAAACAGGGACTGTATAATGACTCCATATGTTATATTTTCATCCTAGGTAATAACCGTAACTCTTATGTCCTTTCAAATGAGTATCTAACTCTTGGAATTGCTTGACTGTTGGCAATGCTCAATCTTGCAACCACTCTCTATCTTGCGTTGGACTTTCAATTGTAACCTTCAAGTTACAAAATTAATCCTTATTGGAGACTCCTACTTAACTTAAGATAAGTTCGTTACTTCGATTATCGTAATAGACTGATGGGTCATGTTCTAATGACCTCTCATCGTTAGACTCAAGTCTTTTAGAGTCAAATTCCAGAATGGAATATACCTTCCTTCATGTTCTAATGTGATATAATCACTTTCTAGCATGTAGCACTTCTAGCTACAAGCTTCTTTCTTTAACAACGATCGTGATACTTCTATTGATTGCCTCGATTATCTTTCACTTCAATCTTCTGGCTTAAGTCAGATACTACGTCGAACTTGGTTCTCTGAACCACGTAACATACTCATCTTAGTCAGACTTGATTTGATATGACCACTAGGGTCGGAATAACAATCATCTTCTTAGTCATTACCGAAACGATGGTAACGACATACATGAATCAAACAAAATCAATTACTAGCGCCTTGTTAACCTTGTGACTTTCCCTGATCCAAGTGCAAGTCATGTGCTTCCGGTAGTATAAGCCTCTACTACCTTTCACACCTACTCATACTCGTCCCAAGTATTGTATCACAGTTTTCTAAATCACCATATAAGTATTTCACATAGTCATTTAACACATCAGATAACATAACTAAGATTTATATTATTTCTTGAAACGATTACATAGATGTTCAAGTTCACCCTACACTAGGCCTCTTATATTGGGCTATACCATATGATATTATCTATTTGACTACTTCATATCTCGATCTTTGGATATATAGATCCTCACTCCGGATCTCTTGCATTGTCACCTGCTTCATCAATGATCATCTGGAATGCTCTTGTATTTAGCTTCGGTGGTATATTTGTGATGGGTTTTGAGCATCCTAACAATCTTAAGGTGCACATACAACCCTAAATGCTTTGGATCTATGTTTTCTCTAATTATACATGCAATTTGATTTTCCAAAGCATTACCCTAACTAGCATGCAAAACATGGCTACTTGTATAACAAAAACTAGTTAGATGGCATACCTTTTCTTGCAGCTTGATTCCTTGGACCTTTAAGAGCCTAGCACCCCAAATGTGATGCCTCAAATGCTTCACACACCACCACCAACAATGGAGGACTTGAGAGAGGATTACTTGCACTCAAAATTCGGCTATGCTCTTCCAAAGGTTACTAGTGGCCGATTTCATGTGCTAAAGGGGTTCTTATATAGTGTGGAAAGGATTAGGGTTACATCCATGTAAACCCTAATGTGCATGACCTTTCATCTTACTTAGGCTCCATGGGTTAAAACTCCATGGACTATCCATGGACTACCATGTTGGTTTAGCCCAACCTAAATAACCATAGGCCCACACTATAAGAATCATTGATTTACCAAATCAACCCCTTACATTTAATTAGTCTCTTTTGATCACTAAATTAATTCCAAATTAATTCTTGATCAATATTAATTAAATAATATGATTTCATATTAATATATTAGAACTTATAATATATTAATAAATCATAAATAGCCTCTTCTCAAAAGTCCATCCTTACAAATGTTCTGGTGACATGCAACCCAAATGGACCATGCTACTCTCGGGTCAAGTACATACCAATTATAGTTATGGACTTAGACACCTTATCCAACAGTATCCCACTTGGATAAGTCTAATAACTATAGCTGCAAGTATGACCTAAAACACCGACTAGCAATCGTAGCTCTTAAAAGCCTTTGTCGAACTGTGACACGCCATTTTAGATAAGGGATCATATAATCCTCTGTTCTCAAGATATCATCCGGACAAATACATGGAACATAGTCATTCTTATTGTCCAACATTTGTTTCCCGATTTCTGATTTGTTTGACATAGAACTTAATCGAACACATTAATTGAGTTCTGACCGAGCCCGACACATAAGTCAAAACAAAATCATCGAGGGGCCCAAGATATCGCTTTTAATCCTCCAAGGATTAAAATGAACAGATAAACTTCGACAGTATATGTTTGTACTAACTACTTGTTAAATCATACACAATAGTGCGTTTTATAACATGAAGTTACTAATGCGGTTTCGCACTATCAATGTACAACCAACTCATACTCAACAACTCATATATCTTGGTTTGAAGACTTATATGATATTATTGTCTCACGATCACTCGAGATAAATTCCATGAAGTGATACAAGTGAGCGTGGGTTTAATCCAATACTCAGACCTTATGAGCACTCATGAATGTTGTAGCAAACCTTGCTATGTCTAATACACTTCAGACAATCTACAAGCCAAATTCATGACAATCTTGCCTCAATACCTACTTCCAAAGTATGATCGACTGTGGACAGTTTGAATAATATAATTATTCTGGAAGTCAAAACATGCAAAGTGAAACAATAGTAAATGATTGACACAAGATAATAACATTATTTATAAATAAAAACACCTTTTATTTAATCATCAAATGTCAATTACATTTCAACTATTACAAGTTTCAAAAAACTATCTAATCATTAAAAATAATATCGTCCTTCAGCCCGATGCGCCTCGCATGCTGTAAGTGCTTAACCCTACTCAGTCCCTTCGTGAGGGGATCTGGTGGGTTCTCCTCTGATGATACCCTCTTTGCTACAAGAAGTCCTTCTTCTATTCGATGTCTTATGAAGTGATATTTTCTGTCAATGTGCATGGATCTGCCATGATCCCTTGGTTCCTTGGCTAAAGCAACCGCACTCTCGCTGTCACAGAAAATCTCCATAGGCTCCTTTATAGCTGGTACAACTCAAAGGTCTCCGATGAAGTTATTAAGCCATATTGCCTCCTTCGCCGCCTCGCTTGCTGCTATGTACTCTGATTCGCATGTTGAATCAGCTATTGTCTCCTGTTTGGAACTTTTCCAAGTTATTGCCCCTCCATTCAGGGTAAATACCCAGCCCGAATGAGAGCGGAAATTATCTATGTCGGTCTGAAAGATGGCATCACTATACCCCACCACACTCAAGTCTTCACTCCCACCGAGGGTAAGGACCCAGTCCTTAGTCCTCCGCAGGTACTTGAGAATGTTCTTTATCGCAGTCCAGTGAGCCTTACCAGGATTCCATTGATATCTGCTGACCATGCTCAAAGCAAAGGCCACATTAGGGCGAGTACAAGTCATAGCATACATGATCGAGCCAACAACGGATGCATATGGAACTCAACTCATCTTAGTTATCTCAGCCTCTGTACTCGGACTCTGAGTTTTACTCAGTTTGGCATTGCTCTGGATTGGTAAGTCACCTTTCTTGGAATCCATCATGCTGAATCTTTTCAACACCTTTTTCAAGTAGGTACTTTGACTAAGTCCAATTAGTCTCTTACTCCTGTCTCTCAATATCCTTATCCCAAGAATATAGGCAGCTTCTCCGAGGTCCTTCATAGCGAAACACTTCCCAAGCCAGGACTTAACCTCCTGCAAGGTTGGGATATCATTTCCTATTAGTAGTATGTCATCCACATACAATACCAAAAAGCTAACTGTACTCCCACTAGCCTTGACATATACACATGACTCATCCTTGCTTCTCGAAAAGCCAATCTCTTTGACTTTCTCATCGAAACAAAGATTCCATCTGCGAGATGCTTGTTTCAATCCATAAATGGATTTCTCAAGATTACACACTCTATTAGGGTACTTTGCATTGACAAAACCCTCTGGCTGACTCATTAAACATCCTCGGCCAACTTTCCATTAAGGAAAGCGGTTTTGACATCCATTTTCCATATTTCATAATCATGAAATGCAGCTATGGCTAGCATAACCCTCAAAGACTTAATCTTTGCTACTGGTGAGAAGGTCTCATCATAGTCAACTCCCGGAGTTTGAGTAAAGCCCTTCGCAACCAGTCGCGTCTTATATGTGTGTACTTTTCCATCCATGTCGGTCTTCTTCTTGAAGATCCATTTGCACCCGACTGTCTTACGACCCAGCACATTGTCAACCAAGTTCCAAACTTGATTGTCATACATGGACTGAATCTTGCTATCCATAACCTCTTTCCATTTAGCAGACTCAGGGCCTGCCATGGCTTCCTTGTAGTTGTTAGGTTCATCCAAATTTACCAGTGTGTTATCACTGATAAATGTATCACCCTCAGATGTTATATGGAAACCATATAACACAGGTGGAACACTAACTCTACTGGAGCGCCTCAGAGGTACAGACTCGTCAACTGGATCAACAGGAGTTTCCTACTCAGGTTTATTTCTAGTGTTTGAGGTTCCTTCACCATTTGACTCTTGAAGTTCTTCAAGGTCAATTTGCCTCCCATTGTCTCCTTGGCCTATGATCTCTCTTTCACGAAAGACTCCTCTCCTCGCAACAAAGAAAACATTGTCACTCGGTCTGTAGAAGAGATATCCAAAGGATTTCTGTGGGTAGCCGATAAAAATACACCGCTCACTACGAGGTTCGAGCTTGTCGTGAGTCTTACGCCTCACGAAAGCCTCGCAACCCCAAAGCTTGATGTGTGCTAACGAGGGAACCTTCCCTGTCTACATCTCGTGAGGTGTTTTGGCAACCTTTTTAGTTGGGACTAGATTAAGGATATGGGCGACAGTCTCTAAGGCATAGCCCGGAATGAGATAGGTAACGAAGATCGACTCATCATGTAACGAACCATGTCCAACAAGGTTCGATTGCGCCTCTCATCCACACCATTAAGCTGTGGTGTCCTAGGTGGCGTCAATTGTGAAACAATCCTACATTCCTTAAGATAGTCTAGGAACTCGATACTAAGATACTCACCACCCCGATCAGATCGGAGCATCTTTATCTTCCTGCCCAGCTGATTCTCCACTTCTTGTTTAAACCCTTTGAATTTCTCAAAGGTTTCTGACTTATGCTTGATTAAGTAGACATAGCCATATCTACCGTAATCATCAGTAAAAGTCACATATAAGCGGTTAGCATCCCTTGTGGCGGTTCTGAAGGGCCCACACACATTGGTGTGTATGAGATCCAACAAACCTTCTTCACAAGTACCAGTGAAGGGTGACTTGATCATCTTTCCAAGTAAGCAAGATTCGCAAGTGTCATCCGTCCTTAAGTCGAATGACTCCAAAACTCCAGCCTTTTGGAGTTGGCCTATGCGCTTCTTGCTGACATGTCCAAGACGACAATGCCACAAGCATGGCTTATCCATTTCATTGGAAGAATCAATGTGCAACACATTATTTCCTAAGTTGTCTACAACCATCACAGTTTCATATACACCATTACAAGGTAATGCTTTAAAAAATAAAAAACACCATTATGAAAAGCATTAATAGCACCGATTTCATTATCAAATGAAAAACTAAAACCTTGTTTGTACAAACCATGAAAGGAAATAACATTTCTCGCCATTTCAGATGAGTAGCAACAATTATTCAAATCTAATTCTAACCCACTACTCAACAATAAAGAATAAACTCCAATCTTGGTGACAGGTGAAACCTTCCTATTCCTCATGATCAAGTTTATCTTCCCGTGCTCCACATCCTTACTTCTTTTTAGTCCCTGCAAATCAGAACAAATGTGAACTCCACAACCTGTATCAAGGACCCAAGAACAAGAATGTGATGAGTTATTAGATAGAATAGTATAAATACCTGCATGGGTAGCCTTAACCTTCCCATCTTTGACATCCTGCAAGTATTTGGGGCAGCTTCGCTTCCAGTGCCCTTTATCATGATAGTAGAAACACTCTGCTTCCTTAGGAATGGAAGAGGGAGCAGCAGAACCAGCCTTGGTCCCACTTGAAGAGGATCCATCAAGAGACTTTACCTTGTGGCTTTTAGAGGGAGCCTTCCTCTTCTTCCCCTTTCCTTTTCCAATTGACAGAACAGGGGCGGTGGTAGGAGTAGTAACAACCAATTTACATTTGATACTACTTTCAGCAGTCCTCAAAAGCCCTTGAAGTTTTCTAAGTGTGACCTCCTCCTTGTTCATATGATAGGTCATGCAGAACTGATCATAACATGGAGGTAAGGAGTGTAGAATGATGTCTATAGCCAGCTCCTCATCGAAGTTCCCATTCAATTTTAGCAAACGGTCCACAAACCTTTGCATTTTATGCAAGTGGGCCGTGATGGGTTCACCATCCTTCATCTTAGTTGTTATCATGGAAGAGATGATTTCATACCTCTCTTGCAAGCACTCTGATAGTATCTTTCCATCAGGTCCTGGTGCATCTCAAAAGGGTAGAAGTCCTAATAAGACTTTTGGAGTTCAGCTGTCATGGTGGCCAACATGATACAAGACACCTTGGTGGCATCCTTCTCATGAGTCCTAAACTCAGCGATCTCCTCAAGAGTAGCAAAAGACTCATCGATTTCCTTAAGCTCCTTGTTAAAGACATATTCCTTGTCTTCATAGCGAGTGACCATCCTGATGTTCCTAATCTAGTCATTGAAATTAGTGCCATCAAAGATGACTCTCCCACACAAGTTCATGAGAGAGAAGAAGCTAGCAGGGTTTGGGCCAGAAGCAGTGTTGGAGGACATCTGAAAAGAAAGAAAAACAAAGTTTAGATTAGATAAGATTCCTTAATATAACACCCAAATGAAATATTAAGGCTAGGACCCAACACAATATTTTACAATTTGGAAGAGGGATGTCGTAATCCAACTTGCAAAATATTTGAAGGTAGGTAAATGACGATTTACCAATTTCCACCATGAAAAACGAAATTGATTATTAAGTTTTAATTGGATTGAAATTCCTAGATTCCTTTGAGATTCATTGAACTTTTCAACGGCATGTTTAAATCTTGATTATGCCCTTCAAGTTTGTGACTGGGATACCGAGGATCACAAACAAGGTGTGAATAACCATGCAAATTAACTTGGTACACTTGATGTCATTTATCACCTAATCGATGTGCTGGTTAACCACACACGCTCCACCGATCTATGACAAACATCAAGCTACCCTTTGCCACCCTTACTAGTCCATGTTAATGTGCCAGTTAACCACACACGATCCATTAACGACTTGGCAAGGTGCAAAGTGCAATTTCATGGATTAGCATCAATTTCACATTTTCCTAAAGTAACTAAGATTGGGAATTTAATAAAACATTTAGTTACTTTATAATTTTCATTATACTTTTAACGAGAATTAATGTCCTATCCTACCCGTTCGGCTAACGACCCTCTACCAGTCAAGGAAGCGGTGGGTGAGAATGGACACCCATTAAACTGCCATTTTATAGGCAGTAACCTTATACCCCCCTTATATTCCGGCTTAATGAATGAGGCCTACTAACGGTAAGACTGACTTGTTTTATACATATATATAATTATTAAACTTATAATATTACAATAGTATAAGGGTTGAATTTTAAACTTTTAAAATTCTAGGGTTTGGAATTAAAGTATTCATAAGTGTGACTTTACAAATTCCAAAACTTGAGGACAAGTTTTGAAACTATTCAAAACCTTTCATTTCCATAACTTATGAGTTTAATGACTTTTAAAGAAAAGACTTTTGGTTTTCCATAACTTGAGGACAAGTTATGGAGTCCATTAAAACCATTTAGATCATTTTTTTAATTAACACAATAATAAAAAAATACATACATGATCTAGTTAAACTCATAAGCACAAGATAATTCATATCATCAATCTTCAAGAAATTAGCCTAATCATATAAACTAATACAAATCTTAAAATTATGACAATTATATTTTAATTGGACAAGCATGATCATTACCTTATGAAAAAACAGATTTCATGGTTCAAAAAACAATTTGGGGTAATGATCCTAATCCAAATTCTGGCCAAAACTCGAAATTTTGCACACAGGGGCACCAACTCGGCGAGTACATGAACTGGACTCGTCGAGTTGGTCTATTTCTGAGTGGACTCGATGAGTCACCCAGTGGACTCGGCGAGTTCACCAGTCAGAATGCAGAAATTTGACTTTTTCAACTTTGAAAACCAATAAAACATCAAGTATAATAGAAAACAATCCTAAGCTCTGATACCACTGATGGGTTTTGAGCATCCTAACAACCTTAAGGTGCACATACAACCCTAAATCTTTGGATCTATGTTTTCTCTAATTATACATGCAATTTGATTTTCCAAAGCATTACCCTAACTAGCATGCAAAACATGGGTACTTGTATAACAAAAACTAGTTAGATGACATACCTTTTCTTGGAGCTTGATTCCTTGGACCTTTAAGAGCCTAGCACCCCAAATGTGATGCCTCAAATGCTTCACACATCACCACCAACAATGGAGTACTTGAGAGAGGATTACTTGCACCCAAAATTCGGCTATGCTCTTCCAAAGGTTACTAGTGGCCGATTTCATGTGCTAAAGGGGTTCTTATATAGTGTGGAAAGGATTAGGGTTACATCCATGTAAACCCTAATGTGCATGACCTTTCATCTTACTTAGGCTCCATGGGTTAAAACTCCATGGACTATCCATGGACTACCATGTTGGTTTAGCCCAACCTAAATAACCATAGGCCCACACTATAAGAATCATTGATTTACCAAATCAACCCCTTACATTTAATTAGTCTCTTTTGATCACTAAATTAATTCCAAATTAATTCTTGATCAATATTAATTAAATAATATGATTTCGTATTAACATATTAGAACTTATAATATATTAATAAATCATAAATAGCCTCATCTCAAAAGTCCATCCTTACAAATGTTCTGGTGACATGCAACCCAAATGGACCATGCTACTCTCGGGTCAAGTACATACCAATTATAGTTATGGACTTAGACACCTTATTCAACAATTTGGTCTTGCTGCTTCATTTTTCTTCAGGCAATCTCTTGACATATGCCCCTTGTCTCCGCATCCATAGCATACCTTATCATTAAGCATACAATCTCTAGAATAGTGACCGATCCTCCCACACTTGTAACAAGTCACTTCTCCGTTGCATCTCCCATAGTGCTTATTCTTCTACTTTTCACACCACTTGGCTCTATACTTTTGGTCATCCAGGTTAGACTTTAAGAATCTTCCTTTCTTCTCAGATCTTGAGGATACCTCAATCTTCCTCTTTTCTCCCGCCTTATCTTTTTCTAGACTTTTTTCTCTTATCTGAGTCTCTACATTCTTAGCTGCTCTAATGGTTGTTTTCAAAGTAGTTGCCATTTTGACCGTTGGGCCAAAGTCTGTTGGCAATCTGTTAGCAAATCTATTTATCTTGGAAAGTTCAGTAGGCACCAAGTAGGGGAATAGCTTCATCCTCTCGGTGAATGCGGTGGCATACTCATCAACACTCATCTTCCCTTTCTTCAGGTTCAGAAACTCGTTTAGCTTCATCCTCTCGGTGAATGCGGTGGCATACTCATCAACACTCATCTTCCCTTTCTTCAGGTTCAGAAACTCGTTGTTTAGGTCTATCAGATCTATCGCTGAGCAGTATTGCATTTTCAACTGCTCCATGAATGCTTCCCAAGACATCCGCATGGCTTCTCCCCGTGGCATTGTATCTGCCAATAACTTCCACCAACTTAAAACTCCGGTCTTTAGTTGTCTGACTGCAAAGACGGTCTTTTGCTTATCGCTGCAGTTGCAACTTTCAAATACCATTTCCATCTCGGAGATCCAGCCCATAATTTCTACTGGATTTGGGCTTCCAGAAAGACTTGGTGGTTTGGCACCCAAGAAGTTCTTATACATGCGCCCATCCCTATCAATCCTTCTGTCCGGGTCGTTCCTCCTGACCACTCGGGGTCCAACTTGACTCACAGTATGGTTGTAATTTCCCTCCTCTGATAGTTCTTCATTCAGTTCGGGTTGCACAATAGGCACAGTAGGTTCATCCCTATTAAGCAACATTTTCCTCATCTCCTCCCTTTGTTTGGCCATCATAGCCCAAATCATTGCTTGGACTCTTGCCATCGTGATTGGCTCGGGTGCAGCTGCTACCTCTGACGCACGCTCAATCACTTGTGGCTGTTGGTTTTCATTAGCATTTCCTAATCCGCTGTGGTTTCTCACCATTTCGATCTATGCACCAAATCAGACGTTCGGTGTGCAGTGACGAGAATTAAGATAGGAAAGCTTTATTCATGATAGACGTATACATCTCCTCATTACTCCGAAAAGTTACATGCAAGTTCTAATATCATAATTAAACGTTTAGAAATCTAAACACATAAAGTTTCCAGATCCGGTCGGCAACAGAAATATTGTGAGATTTTTTTGTAATAATATTTTATCCCTTAAAAAAGATTTGTAAAAAGAGTCTCATAACAAAAATATTGTGAGATTTTTTTTAATAAAAAAATTGTAAAAGTATATCACCTTTTCAGTAATTTGAATATATACTATGCATAGGCTTTGATGTAATCTGTATATTTTATTCATTAAAAATTTATTTAGGATTTTGTTTAAATACATTTGTATGCGGTTATTTATTAAAAATGTTTTATCTTTAAAAAAATTTCTTTAAAATGAGATCACTTTTATAAGGAAACTTTAAAAAAATTATTTTTTATGAGAAACTAGATGTGAGACTCGTGTACTACACGAGTTGATTAAAGTAAAAGTTAAATATCAAAGTGTAAATATTAAAACATCAACAATGTGTTTTAACTCAAGATTAATGATACAATCATCATGTCGTACTATAAAATATAAATTTGAATATAAAAAAAAAACTATACTCATACATAGTAATACCAGTGTTTTATTTAAAATATTTATAATAAAATAATTTAGTTACTAATAACTTCTATTATTTTATTATTCTCAAAAAGATGTTTAAACAAATTTTTTATGGAAAATAAGAAAACAAAAAACAAAAAATCTAAGAAAAAAAAAATGTTAGTAGCAAAATTTTAAATATGTATAACATATATAGATACACCGGAAAGTTTTTGAAAAAATATAATATATGTGAATTTGAATGCCAGATAGTAGCATAATTTTAGGTTAATAATATCGAATAAGAAAAATAAACAGAAAATTGATTTAAATGGCATTAAATGTAGGAATTGAAATTTGGAAGAAACGTGTATTCTTAAATTCTCATAGATACATAATTATGTGACATTTTTAAATAAAATTGATAAATACAAGAAAATGACATTTGGATTTTATTAAATTCAAAAACACCATAAAATGTCAAATGTCATAATTCATGACAAAGTGACATGTGGCAAAAAAAAACATTATCCTCCTATAATTTATTCCTACTATACTCCTACTCACATTAAATGATAACAAGTAGACTAAAATATTATCAATTTCATTAAATATGACATATGTCAACATTTGATATGGTAGGAAGATAAATAGAAATAAAATGTAGAATTTTTTTAATTTCTCTATTTTTATTGAAATTTAATTAAATATAGAAACAGCAAAAACTTTATATTGAAAGAGGAATCGGTTGGTTTGGAATGCGATTATGGCTGTCCACTATTAAAACAATATTTAATCGTTTAATTAGATCATTTGGATTCAATTATACAAATAGGATATTTGGAATTTCAGATTGGTTAATACTAAAACCTAATTATTATTGTAGATTTTAAATTAATTTTGGTTATCAAAATAATAACCAAAAAATAATTCAATATTTATATAATTATATTTTTATTTTATCATAGATATTTATTCATTTATTCATATATTAGTTTATTGGATTTTTAATTATGTTGATAAAAAGCCATAATATAAAATAATATTTTTTCTGAATAATTTTTTACATATAATATAAAGTTATGATGTTATTTTATCAGCATTGTTTTATAAATTATCATTTTACAACTAAATTATTTATTTTTATGTTTTTTATTGAATCTTCTACAATAAAAGGAGATTTAATAGCCTGTTTACGTAATTCAAGCCTTTTAATTCTATAGTTGTGTACTTGTGTTTTTTAAATATCCGTTTTTTAAAAAACCAAATAAAGAAAATACATCCACCAGGATTATAATTTCGTCATTTGGATTTTTTTTCGTTAAAACTATTTAGATCCAAGTTCATTTGATCGGGTCGGGTGACCCGATCCATAAAAACTAACTAGTTATATTTGAAACGGTTATGACCGATTACAATTGTCAAATCTGGGACCAGTTGTAACTGAAAACAGGATTATAACACTGAAATTCGATTAATTGAATCCAGAGTTTCAATATCTCTCCAAATTGTAGAAGCAGATCTCCAATTTTGATCTTTGCGGCTTATACAGATCGCGATTTCAACCGGTAAGAGTTCAATTTTATGGTTTTGAATCACGAAAATTTTGTTTATTTAATCTAAGCTTGAAATTTCTGGATATCTTGAACCCATTGTCATTTGCATGTTTGCCTATATGATCATGCATTCGTGCCACACAAAGCAGCTGTTCTGAATTATCTTCATTGCTGTAGTTGGTTAATACTCGCTGAAGCTCTGCCACGTGCCCACGTGCTATCAAAGGTGGCAAGCACTAGCACCCCATACATACACCCTCCGACCTCAGTCTCAGCCTGCAAATTTCCTCCGTCGGAGAATCACTGAAATGAAATGAATGCGGAGAGCTTAATAGCATCGGCGACGATCAACATAGGGCTTGCACTTGTGATCCTGTGTCTCTTCTCCGTGTTCCGGAAACAGCCTGCCAATGCCAACATATACTACCCTCGTCGTCTCGCTCTTCGCCATACAATTTCCTTCGATCGTTCCTCCAACCGATTCTTTCCGTCCGTTGATTGGATCCGAGATGCTGTTAGAGTTACGGAGGACGAAATCCTTTCTACCCTCGGCCTTGATGCACTCGTTCTCATCAGATTTTTTAAACTCGGGTAATTACCAAAACTTCCATTTCCCCCTTTTTCTCTTTTACAATAATCCCTCTCTTTAATAACACGATAGATAGCTGTAGTGATTGTTTCCATGGCAAACTAACATAAATTAGGGCACTCAATACTACCGATTTTAATCTATTAGAAGTCCTGCATCAATTCACTTGACAGGATAAAGTTTTTTGTGGTATGTTCTGTTGTCGGATTGATGGTTCTTTTGCCACTCAACTATTCTGCTGTCTCCCCTGAGCTATCTTCAAGCTCGCGTTCTATGGACTCTTTCACCATTTCCAATATACCTAGAGGATCAAACAGGTATGGATTCTCAATTTCTCATCAAAATCAAATTGTATCTTAGGGTACCAGATTATACTAATTCACTTCGTTCATTTCCACAGGCTTTGGGTGCACTTTTCATCATTGTGCTTTATATCTTTCTTGGGAATATATCTCCTTCACAAGGTACTCATTTACTTTTCTTTATGTTCTACTTCATTTAAAAAGTCAACTTTTTATTGCATTTGAATATTTTGGTGAGGTTCATAACAGGTGATGTGATCTCTAGGAATACAAGGTTGTCCTTATGAAAAGAATTCAACAACTTCGTAACCTAAGGAATCAACCGAGTCAACTCACTGTTCTTGTTCGACAAGTTCCTTTATGCGATGAACACAAATCACTTAGCTGCAGTGTTGATCATTTCTTCTCCAAATACCACCCTAATGCTTATCATTCCTATCAAATTCTATATGCTGGAAACAATCTTGAGGTACTACTTATTCAAATTTAGTAATTTACTCTCACATTCACATACACAAACATGAATTTAATCTGTACTTTGTAGGAGTTACCTGTTGCTTTTGTAACATTTCGGTCACGTTGGGATGCTGCCCTTGCTGCCCAAACACAACAACATCCAAATCCATTATTGTGGATCACTCAAATGGCTCCAGAACCTAGAGATGTATTGTGGAAGAATCTATCAATCCCTTATAAGCATTTGGTACTTTATAGAACTGGAGTAATTGTCACAGAAATTCTTTTCACTATATTCTTTGCTATTCCAGTAACTGCAGTTCAGGGAATAACACAGTTTGAAAAACTAAAAAAGTGGTTCCCTCCAGCCATGGCTGTCCAATTGATGTAAGTAAGTAACTTTTTTTTTTTTTTTTTTTTATATTTGAAAGTAAATTTGTGTTGCATTTCAACAGACCAGGATTGAGCTCGGTTATTACAGGATATCTTCCAAGTGTGATTCTTAGTGGATTTGTTTATGTTGTTCCTTTTGTTATGAAAGGAATGGCAAGAATAGCAGGTTATGTTTCAAGAAGTCAACAAGAACAAAAAGCTAGCAACATGGTTTTTTATTTTTTAATGGGAAATGTCTTTTTTTTAACCGTTTTATCCGGATCTTTACTTGATCAAATTGGGAAAACTTTCATTCATCCAAAAGATGTCCCAAGTCGCCTTGCTACAGCTGTCTCTGCTCAAGTAAGTCCCATACTTTTTATACCATTATTTATATATTCTTAATTTCTTTTCCTATGTTCAGGCAGATTTTTTTATGACATACATTTTGGCGAGTGGGTTATCTGGTTTTTCTCTTGAGATTCTTCAACCTGGATTACTTACATGGGATGCTTTAAAAATACGTACATGGGGTCGAGGAAAAAAGAAATCCAATTATCTTTCTTCATTTCCTTATTATAGAGTTATTCCCTTTGTTTCTCTCTTTTTACTTGTTGGCATTGTGTACTCCATCATTGCACCACTGCTTCTTCCGTTTCTAGTTGTCTACTTTCTTCTCGGATACGTGGTATTCATTAATCAGGTTTGTTCTTTATTATAATATGCAACAAATAGCAACTTACTTTCATTTATTTGTTTGTTATAGCATGAAGCATCTTACTTTCCTTTTGTCTAAAAAATCTTTCCAATTATAGAAATCTTTATAGTTATACTTGAATAGATTTTTCAAAGTACAATGTCTTAATACAGATGCAAGATGTGTATGAAACAACATACGAGACATGTGGGCAGTATTGGCCCCACCTTCATCACCATGTGGTGGTTGCCATCATTATCATGCAAATCACCATGATCGGTCTCTTTGGACTAAAGTCAAAACCCTCTGCATCTTTTGCGACAATACCACTCCTTGTTTTCACTATAGCTTACAATGAGTATTCCAAGTTTCGTTTTCTTCCTACATTTTACACATGTTCCGTAAAGGTACACTTTTGATTTTCTTGTACTGTGTTTGACGTGCATTTTACAAATCTCTTGTCTGTGGAAAAGAGGTTAATGCCCTTGTGAATCTTGCAAATTTATTGTTGGTTAGGATGCGAAGGATAATGATGAATTTGACAAAGATGGGCCAAGTGATGCTGCTTGTCGTGAAGCCATAGATGCATATCGTCCACCTTCTTTGCCTCAAGTGTGTGTTGGAATGGAAGAATCAACCTCAACACAACCGTTATTATCATCGATTTCTTAGTTGTTGTTTTTTTTTTCTTTCTATTTTTGGGATAGGGGCGAGCCTCGTTGGGTATGCAAGGATTTGGATGAACCTATATTGTAGAAATATGATTTTAATCAATCTGATTGGTTTTTGTTTGAAAAAAGGGTGTCTTTCCTAGAATATGAACATGTCATTTTTAGGCTATTAGTAACTTAACTAAACATGTAAAAAAATCAATACCACAAGTAGAGAGTTTATACTTTTGCTTAATTTCCTTGGTAAGTATTATCCATGAGTTAACAGCCTAACAGGTGAGCCTTTTTTCCATTTAACTAATAGTGTTGTTCTTCTTTTGTTGTGGTTCACTCGTTTTGCATTGTTTAAAATGTATAAGTTAGTTTAAGAACAAAGGGTCGAACATAAAACAAGTGGTATGAGGTGTTCAGGGTTAGAAAAAAGAGAAGGTTCAAGAACTAATTTGAACGAAGGCGCCCCAAAACAAAGGATCACATAAAGTGCGCCCCCAATGCTCGAAAATGTTAATTATCCCACATCGGTATGACACGATCCTTTATGTCTTTATAGATGTTGAAGTCTCTCATCATTCCATAAGGGCTCTTTTGGAGAGACAATATATATATATATATATATATATATATATATATATATATATATATATATATATATCTTACATGGTATCAAAGCAGACGTCCGCAATCTTGTGGCTTGATACATCCTAACCTCATTGATTCCTTATTTCTCTATATATGTTCTGCCCTCCATCTCTCCATGATGGTTCTTTTTGAGAGACAATTTTGGACTATAGTTCTTTTCGAGAGACAATCTTGGACTACATATATAACCAACTAGAATCCATATTCTACATAACAACATTAGAAGCAAAACAAAAAAGTACAACCGAATTCCATACTTTTCCTATAACATTAACAAATCAAAGAAGTTTGAGGAATTTGGCATCAAAACTTAGTTGGAGGCTTCAACCTTTTAACCTTTCGAGTCTACCTTTTTTCGGTGTTCTACAACAACCCCTTCATAACAAATCCATGGCATGAGTATTAAAATTATTTAAAAACCAATGTCACAGTAGAGAGAGGTTATCTACTATATTGTTTCATCAAGTAATAAGCATACACTATTGCCAATGTGGGATTAATCCACGTGGTAGAGGTGGAAGCTTCTTAGATTGGAGGTCTCGGGTTCAAACTCAGACATAGGTGAATTAACTAACTTGGTGAATTTAACTTCTAATTACTAACCAACCGTTCAAAAACAATAATAAGCATACACTACTAGAAACATAGGTTTCAGCGAGCGGTAATCGCTAATGTCAATTTACGATGGATTCGCTACATGATGGTTCCATAGCCAATTAAATCCTGACAAATGACTTAGCGAGGGATATTGTGACATCCCCATTTTCACGGCCAGAAAAAACCGATTTTGTTTATGCTTTGTTTAAAAATCAGAGTAACATTTTAAATAAAAGTGTTGCGGAATTTGTTCCCAAAATAAAATATGATAAAGATTTATCAAAGCATTTCCGTAGAAATGTATTTCATTAAAAACCTCGGGATGTCATGTTCGATACAGATCAAAAGCATAAACAGTACAATATAAGCCTTACTACATTTATTCATATCTACAGGCCTATATCTGTAATCTCTCATCCCAAACATCATATCTATGCTCGTGCACCACTACCTGTAATACAAGAAACTGAGTGGGTCAGACTTGGGAGCCTGGTGAGCACATAGGGTTTTCAACCCACAATAAATAAGTTTATTAATTTCATCAACCAACAATAACCCGATTACCCGTTCCCGTTATCCTCACTTTACGTCCCTAAACACCTATCATAAGGGACCTAGCCTAAGGATCATCATCGGGATGGACACTACTGCTAAGGGGGTTCCTCAACAATAAATGTCCTAAAGGCAACCATGAGGGGGATGGAGTACACCGGTGAACACATCGTTCACAAACACCTATAGGTTGCGAGCCTGCTAACGTTCCACTGGACTGTCTAGAAGAGTCCGTGGTTGTCATCCATACTCCGCTAGATGACAGAATCAACAACAACAACAACATCGAGGCCTCTCATCATTTTATCACACATCGTCTATTACATCTACCCATGTTTTACCCCAACATTTTGTAGATATAAAATACATATACAGTTTAAATCATTTAAAACATGTATAAAAATCTTTCATCAGCATAGACAACAAGTATTCAGACAATATGCACACATAGCACGTAATTTATATTAAATACTTCATATCTATGTGTAAGATGAAAGTGACTATGCACTCACCTGTTAGGGTGGTGACTCGGTACTCGGACAACGCTTCGTTATCTCAAAACAATTTTTCCCTTGACAAAACCTAGTATCAATACCACTATGGTTTAGTCTAACGTTAACCGTGACTAAATAATAGTCTAGCTATTATTAGTATTATATAAGCGTTAAACAATACTTATATAACCCATAATAATAGCCCAAGTACTTATTTTAAGGTCCTAATAATGTTACTATAATTAAATAAAAGCTATATTAAAAATAGCGTAGACGTAACTCACTTACAGCGGGTTTTATAGAAAACCGGGCTTCGCTTGGAGCAGCGTTTCCGAACCGAAAGACCCTTTTTCTCGGGACTCCGGGAGCCTCGGGGCTTCCTTCGGGTGCTAGGGGGTTTACCTAGTCTTAAGGGGGGGGGGGGGGGGTTAGGGGGCATAGAGAGAGAAACTAGTGAAAGAAAGAAAGAATGAGAAAGGTATGAAGAAAATGAGGGTGGAAGAGGTTCTATTTATAGGGTGAAATATTACTGAACTTGGTGTCACATGTCACCATCTGGTGGCAAGACTTGGGGAGAAAGCAATGGCCAAGATTGTGCCACGTCACCCATTTTCGCACAGCACACTTCCGACTTCTAAAATCCGTAACTTTCACATACGAGCTTCGTTTTTGACGTTCTTTATATCCACGCGTAGGTAAAAATAAGATCTACAACTTTCATTTTGACTCCGTCGGCTAATTCTCGACCGATCTTAAATTTAACAGTACGAGGAGATTATACTGTTAAATGTCCGCGTAAAATTCATAACTTCTACATACGGACTCCGTTTTCGTCTGTCTTTTTACCGTTGAGTTCCTATTAATGAGATCTTCAATTCTCATCTAGGTCGTGTAGGCCAAAAACCGCTCGATCTAAAATTCGAGTTTCGGGCTATGCACTGCTAAACCAAATCTTAGAAAATTGATAACTTCCTCATACGAAGTCAGATTTGGGCGTTCTTTTTATGCACACTCTCAGTTTAACGTATACTACAACTTTGGTTTAGATTACTAAGGCTAAAAAGTCCTCTATCGTAAATTCACTATTTACGTCACACAGCGTCGTGCCGGTTTTGTCGTGAAACTTCGACAGGTCATAACTTCTTCGTTATAACTTGGATTTCGGCGTTCTTTATATTTCCGGAATCCTTGTCACGACCAATACAACTTTCTTCATCGATATTGGGATTATCTAACACTTTATTTTTGACGCTTATTTTTATCCTTTATTTATTATATCATTATAAATAAATAATAAGCATATAAAGGCACATAATTCACATAATACTCAAATATTTCATCTTTATTATCTCAAAAGAGTTACAATAGTTGACCTAGACTATCACATCATCTGATAATGCTTAGCCCCGAAACCCGGGCGTTACAGATATAACAACATAAAGTTTTTTGCTTGCTAGGGATATCAACGGGGGCAAACGGGACGGAGAGTGCATCCCCCACCCCCTCCCATGCCCCCGCCGCCGAATCCCCCTTATTACCCCCACCCCATTCCTCCGCCCCCGATTTATTTTGGAGTGTCTTTTTTGAGCTAAAAGAAACTATTTTTGAGATAACAAATATTTATTTATAGCAAAATTTGACTTGTTAAAAAAAAGAGAGAGTTATGACATCTTAAAAACATTATACTAACAACTTAAAAACATGTTTTTTGTTGAATTTTGGAAGCTCAAAATCATGTTATTGTTTATTATATTTATATAATTAATATTTTTAAATATATGCATAATTTATTAACGGGCCCATGGGGTTTCGGGACGGGATTGCCTACCCCTCCCCCGCCCCCAAAATTAAAACGGGGGTTAATCTTGCCCCCGCCCCTGATTTTTTTTAATAAATTCCCCAAATGGGACGGGGCCCCCACAGGAACGGGGTTCCACGAGACTTTTTGACATCCCTATTGTTTGCGACAAGCTTAGCCACAAATTTTCTTTTGCAAATTTAGGGCATTGACGACGAAAGTTAATATGAAATCGATCGTTAATCCTTTGCAAATCTTCGATATCAAAATTTTTATGTCCATCACTGATCTGCCGCAAATATAATATATATTTTTAATTTCTAATAAAAATAAAAATACCCATAATTACATATTTTAAAAACAAAAATACAATAATTATAAATTTCAAAATCCAAAATCCAAAATATTATACAATCCAACATCAAACATTAACATTTAATTACCAATACAACCAAAAACACATTGATGCATATTTGACTTCAAAGTATAATGTACCACAGTTCTCAAGTTTCTCTCATATTTTGGGTTGTTGCATACATCTTCTTCATATTTTTCATGTTCATATTAACGGATGACAACCTTTTATGAGTTGTCACCCCATTGTTGTATTTTATATTAATTACTTTCCTTTTATATCTCCACCTTATTAGGAGAATGTCTCTGTTTATTAAATTGCTTTGTAAATCTTTACAATCAATATAAAAAAAATACAATTCTCACATGGTATCAGCCAAATAATTCGATCCTCTATCTCTCTTCACCTCTGTACTGTCTTCTTCTCTCATCTTATGGTCGGCGACTCCTCAACACCTCCCAGTAATGATTCCTCCAATCTTCCCTTCAACACCCTTCTTCATCTGTTAACTATAAAACTTTCTTCTACAAACTACCTGCTATGGAGGAATCAAGTCACAACCCTTCTTACTCATCAATGCCTTCTTTCTCATGTTGATGGGACGACATCTGCTCCTCCACAGAACATTATCATAAATGGAAAATCCTCTTAAAATCCAAAGTTTCCTTCTTGGCTTGAATCTGATCAACGTGCCCTTCTTATTCTTCAAGCCTCATTAACATAAGAAGCAATGGTCAAGATATTAGGCCTTACCACTACTCGCCAAGTGTGGTGTGCCTTAGAAAACACATATTGGCATGATTCCATTGAAAGGATACACACCCTTCGTGATTCTCTTTGACAATTACATAAAGGTTCCTCATCAGTCAGCGAATATGGCCGCAAGTTTCGATCCCTCTGTGACCAACTATCATCGATTGGTCACCCCGTTGAGGATATAGACATAACTCATTGGTTCTTGTGTGGCATAGGTTCAGATTTTGAGACCTTCTCCACCGCACAACGGGTTGTGAAACCATGTCCTATGTTTTGAGATTTCCTCGCTCAAGCCGAGAATCATGATCTGTTTATGTAATCTATTCATTCTCCTGCTGTTCCACAACCTGCCTTCATTACGCAATCACCATGCAAGCCCTCCTCTAGATCTGGAAATAAATCACAATATAGGGGTGGTCGATCGGGTTCTGGTTCGACTCGTGGTGGGCACACACGAAGAATCCCTCATTGTCAGTTATGTAGGACTAATGGCCATTATGCATCCTCCTGCCTACAGCTTGCATCGTTTGCAACCCGTGCTCCTTTTTGGGGGTATTTGGATAAATTAGCTTATAGCTTATTAGCTTATTGTGGTGGGAATAAACAGTTTTTGTAAAAGTGTTTGTGGTGGGAATAAGCAATAATCAATAAGCAAGGGGGGATGCTTATTAAAATAAGCTTATTTAGCTTATTCCTACCACAATAAGCTGATTCTTAAGGATTTCTATCCAAACACTTAAATTTAGCTTATTGTGGTGGAAATAAGCAATAAACAATAATCACCCTCTTTTTTCCCTATCCAAACACCCTCTTATTGATGTTAATCTGGCTCAATCCTTCAATGCTCAAGGTCATGTCACAACTGACTCTCCGGATTTGTTTGTTGACTCCGGGGCAACTAATCATATGACTTCACGTCTTCCAATCTGGATACATTGACTACTTATACGGGTAACAATAATCGTTTCGTCTTTGATAATGGTAACATTTTACAAATTTTTCATGTTGGAAATTCTTTTATTACCAACAAATTGCCTTTGTTAGATGTTCTGGTGGTCCCATATCTCACCAAGAACTTGATCTCCATAAGTAAATTAACAAAAGATTCTCCGGTTGATATTCTTTTATGTGATACTTTTTTCACATTCAGGATCGCAAAACAAAAGCGGTTCTAGCAAAAGGGATATGTGAAGATGGACTTTATATTCTTTAGTAAGGGCACCTAGCTTTCATGGCTACTGCACGATCTCAGCACCTACGTGGATCTTACAAGAAATGGCACAATCGTTTGGGACACACCTCTTTTGATATTATTTCTTTATTAAATAAACTTGGTTTTTTATCTATTACTTCTTTATTGCCCAAACCGGATCTTTGTGCTTCTTGTATGATTTCAAAAAGTCATCGTTTACCTTTTATGGAATCCTAAACATTCGTTGCATGCTTTGGATCTTGTTCACTGTGATTTATGGGGATCCGTGCCTGTTATATCCACCGATGATTTTTTATATTATGCAATATTTTTTGATGATTATTCAAGTTTCACTTGGTTCTATCCTCTTAAAACTAAGTCAGATTTTTACTTGGTGTTTACTGCTTTCTTAGCCCTGGTTCAGACACAGTTCTCATACAAAGTAAAAATCTTCCAAAGTGATGGTGGTTCTGAGTTCACCAACAATCGGATCAAGAAACTATTAATGGATAAAGGTACTCATTACATGATATATTGTCCACACACACCTAGCAAAATGGTCGTGTGGAAAGTAAACATCGCCACATTACCGAAACAGGACTAGCAATGATTTTCGATTCTTAAGCACCTGCCATGTTCTAGGTAGACTCCTTTGTTTCAGCCACGCACATTATTATTCGTCTCCAATCTTCGGTTCTATCAGACAAGAGTCCATTTGTAACATCCCAAAATTCAAGACCAAAAATTTTATTTTTCATTAAGTTATTATATAAACCAATAGTATAAAAGCATCCATAATATTAACTCATGTCAAAACCAGTGTGTAAATAATCAAGCATGTCATCATAAAATAATATCAGAGTATAATCCCAAGGATCTCATGTGCGGAAAACATAGTGTGATGCGCTGCGATCGAGTCGACTCCTTTCCTTTGAAAACAATGTACCTGAAACCAAAACTGTAAACCGTAAGCACGAAGCTTAGTGATTTCCCCCATCATACCACAAACCATACAATAACATACTGCCAGACAATTCTGGGGTGCCCAACCTACCCATGTCAAGCAATTATGGGGTGCTTGACCTACCCTGCCAGGCAATGGGGTGCCCGACCTACCCTACTGAGCATACCAGGGTGCTCAACCTACTCCACTGTCAGGCATACCGGGGTGCCCGACCTACCCTCCGGTGTATCTCAACCGGTTACGGGGACTATTTCACCCCTACCACTACCATACAATAACATATCATAACATACTGTCAGACATATCTGGGGTGCCCGACCTACCCTTCGGTCCTTACGACCGTAATACGGGGACCATTCCCCCTACTACCTACTATCACATAACATCATATCATGCTAGCACATAAAACATATCAGGTAGTGACAAACCCAAGTAATTATCACAAAGAAAACTATTCGACAAACAATCCCTACTAGTGGGCCGACATTGTGGCCGTAGACCCACTTCTACTGGAAGGTAACTCACCTCACACTGCTGAAGTACCGCAGACCCAACCCCATCTGCTGGATGACAAGTTCCCGAACTGTCAACATCAAAATAACACCCAATTAATAATTAGGTTCCAACACGAAAATCATAAATCCATGCTTGGGTAAATAACTGCTTTACCCCAATCCTATCTTGATTCAAGCCCAAGGCCCAATCCAAAGGCCCAACAGTCAACTATGAGTCACAGCCCAACATATGGCCCAATTTTCCAAATTGCGCCCAAACCTTTACATGGTCTTATTCTAAGGCCCAACCATTTAGTCCAGTCCAAACATTTGGCATTTCTAATGGCCCAATATCTCATAATCATGAAGGCCTAAACAATAGCCCATCTATGGACCAATTTTCCAAATTGGGCCCAAACCCCTTACATGGGCCTTACCCTAAAGCCCATTAAATTATTCTAGTCCATTTGATTGTTCTTGGATGGCCTAATATTGGCCTAATCACCAAAGCCCAATAGAAAGGACCAACATTAAGCTCAAGTGAAAGTAGGGTTTCACATAAAATGACAATTAGGGTTAAGTGTTCCTCACTTAACCCATTAAAGACTTAATCCATCAAGTCCAATATGGCCTTAAGTTAATTACAATTGGTTATTAATTTATATTCTAATTTAGTAAATGATTCTAGTGCGGGTCCCGATCAATCCAATGCCCATATATCCAAAATCTTGGGTTTCATGACATTAGGGTTTTCCAAACCCTAATTAGGGTTTCCAACCCAATACTAGCCCATTAGCCACATGTTTGGGCTTTTAGGTCAATTAGGGCTTTATTTGGCCCATTAGGGTTTCATTGGGCCAACTAGGGTTTATTTGGCCCATTAGGGTTTATTAGGCCCATTAGGGTTTTAGTCCCTTTCTCCAAACATCCCAAAAGGCGACCGGTGGTGGTTTTGAGTTTTTTTCCATTATTCCATTTTTTGTTACAATTTACAATGAAAATACCAAAAGTAACACACACACTAACTAACATAAACACATACACATGGTGGCAGCCACCACCTCATGGTGGTGGTGGTGGTTGTTCTCGTTTTCCGACCAAGCTACACACACACAACTCATACTCAACGGAACTGCACACACCCACGTTAGTTTCTTGCAACCGGATCCAGCCACCCTCCTGGTGGCGACGGGAGATGGCAGTGGCAGCAGTTAACGGCGACATCTTGCGGTGGCAGGTCGTGGCTGACGACGAGACTAAAGAGGAGGCGAAAGGGTGGCGGCGGACGCAACCCTTGAACGAAAGAACTAGCAGCAAGGCTGCGACGACGACACAAACCACGACGACAACGGCAGCGACACGGCGGAGAGAAGACGCCTGTTTGCATCCTCGTCGGCAACTGGAGCAACAACGACTATGATAGCGGCTTGGACGTCGGCAGTCGCTCGAAGATTGAACAGATAAGAGAACAAGAGGGAGTCGGGTGGTGGTAGCGCTTCACGTATGGCGGTCCTCTCTCGGTGTCCGACGACGTTTCAAAGGCGAAGAGGAAGGCAGGTGACGGCTGGAGATTTCACATGGCGGCTGGAGAGGTTTCCTCAGGTTTAAGTTTTGATAACAGGTGAAGTAAGGTTATATACCCGGTGCTACTAAATATCACGCCATAACGACATAAACAGTCCCTCCTCATGACATTTTCTTTCAAAATAAGGCCAATATTTACCATTTAAACCCTCAGCATCAAAATCCATTACAATTTAGGTACATTATTTACCTAACAACCCTCCACTTTGAGAATCTTTGCAACACTAATCCAGGATTTACCTTTTTAACCCCTGATTCCATAAATCTTTACAATATAAATCCATAATTTACATTTTATCCCTTGCTTCCATAATTCATTTCATATTGAGTCCTAATTGTTACCAAGCAGCCCCTTGTCTTCAATATTGCTTACAAATTAAGTCTGAATTTTACACTTTAATCCACGCCTTCTAAAATTATGACAGTTAACTCCTCGAGACCAACACCTTGTTATATAATTATAAATTTTAGGGTTACTATTCATTCATTAATTTGTTTATTTATTTAATAAATAAACAGGGTGTTACAACTTCCCCCCACTTAAATTAGATTTCGTCCTCGAAATCATTCCTTACCATTTCTTATGCGCTAAACCACTCAAGTAACATGGTCACCATCTTGGGCACACCCTAGCCTTCCGAGGGTAGCCGTGCCCAATCTTCGCAAAGCCCTAAAATCTGCGGGTGAACGAATTCCTCGCAACAAGTTCACATCTACTCCGTCTAAAATCTGCTGTCTCGAGATGGTCCGATTCCCTGACAGACCACTCATACTGAATCATTATCGTTGAAACCAGTCCGCTTATCCGTCAACAGACTACTCAACTTCTGATAACCTGAGGCTCCCACTAGAAAATTGAATTCACAGACCCAATTATCCCTGCAGGTCATTTAGCATAACCCAAGCAATCTGTTATTCCGTCTGAACTTGCAACCTAAACACAAATACTAATACTGCCCAAACGCTAAAACTGTCCAAACACTGAACTGCCTGAAGCAGTATGTTGCCACATGGTTGCTTTCCAGAATCTACCGAGACTTGCCTGGTCTCAATTCGTTCGCCAACCATCTGAAATATCGGGTTCCGGCCCGGCTGCGGAGCCAAAGGACCCACACGCAGTCACTCCACACGACTTCTGAACGAAATCATTGTCCGTCAATAGTTGCCATTAGTTATATTACCACTATGGCTCTAACAACCTCCTGATTCAACCGGTCGGGTCCATGCGTCAAATCCTGACGTCACCCAATCCAAGGCTAAAAGTGATTGCTACCTGGCCAATGGTATCCTTATATCTCAAACGACCTTACGAAGTCCATTGCTTCCTTGATCTCATAACTGTAGTGGCGTCCCTACAGTCTTATCACTGGCTCCACAAGATCTAATCTATCTGGGAAATCCCAAAATCCAATCCGTGGATTTGCCACGTCCTCACTGCTATACCCGAACTGGTGGGTACTACTATTCCTTTCGCGTCCTAACAACGCACTCATGCTATCTATCAACCTAGTGAATGCTACGGCTACACCAGCAGACTTACAACACTCTATCACTATCTGCTGCTAGTGAATGCTACGGCTACCCCCGCAGTCTTACAACACTTTCCATACTACCTGATCGCTAGTGAATGCTACGGCTACCCCCGCAGTCTTACAACACTTTCCATACTACCTGATCGATAGTGAATGCTACGGCTACCCCCGCAGTATTACAACACTTTCCATACTACCTGATCACTAGTGAATGCTACGACTACCCCCACTGTCTTACAACACTTTCCATACTATCTAACTGTTAGTGAATGCTACGGCTACCCCCGTAGTCTTACAACACTTTCCATACTGGTCGAAAACGCATTCGACCTAACACACAACTGAACCTGAGTCCTAACTTGAGCTCTAACCTGGTTCCCGAAACTTGATGTCTGAGAGTCTCGAAGGCTGCCTGCTGCTCAGACCCCCATCGAAAGGCCACCGACTTCTTGGTCAGTCGGGTCAAAGGAACCACAATCTCGAAGAAGTCCCGTATAAATCTCCGGTAATAACCTGCTAGACCCAAGAAACTCTGAATCCCAATTGGAGACCTCAGAATCTCCCACTGCATCATGGCCTCTATCTTGGCCGGATCAACCAGAATACCCTTCTGGTTGACAAGGTGCCCAAGAGATTGACCTCGCGCACCCAGAACTCACATTTGGAGAACTTTATAAAAAGTCTCTCCCCCACTTAGATTCGACTAAGTCTTCACGGCACGCGAGAACTGAAGGATTCCCAATCCTTCTCGCCTTCTAATATCCCACTGATGACAACCTGTGCTTACCAATGCTAGCGATTAATCACCGGTTAAACCTTGAGATTGCCTATCCTCGGAAATCTTGATGAGTACTCTTGAAATCTGGTCCAGTCTGACACCTCAATCCATCCCCCATGCTGTCAACTGGAGGCCCTAATCTTCACTCTGGCTGACGAATCCTCGTTCCCACTTCCAATATTGCAGCACCACTGAACTCTAACCGAATGCAGTCCATGCGAAAATACAATTCTCTTGAACATCCAATGACCAACCACTTATGCATCTAATACCCGCAACTGACACCACCATCTTCATGATACCAGTCCTGTCCTAGCAACGGTAGTGCCTTGAATTCCAAGGTTCATCGGTAGACAATTGTCGACCATACCTGAACCATGATAGAACCACTGAACGCTGACTTCACTAAAGAACTATCGCTCTAACTCTGACCGAATACCCTCAAAATAATACTCATGTACAGATCCCGACGAAGATCCGGAATGATAACGTGTACACGCGGAGCCCACTCCGCAAGATGCATCCATCTGTGGGTTCATCAAGGACCTTTCGACATGCAGGTTGGCATATATGATCCTTGATAACCCAGAAACTAGCAGAAAACCGACCCGAGATCTGACTTATCCAAACTCACTCACGATCCCAAAGCGGTACGTATTCCCAACATCCATCTAGTAGCAGTAGAATATGACATACCCGTAACATCTGGAGGAATCCTAATCAACTCCTCCTGAGATACTTCGATCAACTTGAGATCATGGTGCAAAACTACCTTTCGATCCCGATGACAGGAACTAACAATAGGATCCTCCTCCCTGAAGGACTCTAATGATTCACAGGCTTTGGGCTTCCGATGAGCCCCTAACTGCCCCGTGACAAATCTGTACTATGAACCGAGAGAACACCGAACACCCCGAACCAGCAAAAGGGAAGCAATCTTACACTAACCACTAGTAATTCACGGTATGCAATTGGCATATGACGATATTTGATGATCTAACCCAACAGGAGCAAAGAAATAAACCAGGGATACACTTACTCATCCTGCTACAGTATCCCAAACCACAACACAATTCCCACAACAATGTGCAGGTAAAACTGAAAGAAGGCAAGGTTACATACCCGCAACATTGCCTGCTGGAGTTCTGACTTCTCCTATCTGACACTGCAGGGCCTGACTCTTTCTGCTGACATGACCAACCCCACTACACTTGTAGCAGCCTCAACCCTTGGAATGTCAAACTCCCTTGTGTACTTTCTTGCACATGTTTCACTGACTCCGGCCATGCTGGCCTTTCATCCGATGATCAGAAGTCTTGGGTCTCTCTCCGGGACCCTCTACTATACGCACCTAGCACGAACCTCTCTTCTCAAGTTCTCTAAATCGATATCGCATCTGCAACCTCTTGGAAATCATATCCTTCAGGGTCTGACACCCTGCCACGCTCACTAGCTCATTTGCCAATGGCTAAGCTGCAACAACTTGAACATCCTCTGTCCCCAACTGGGTCACAAACTTCTCCCCAGAGCTTCTCAGATTCTCCAAGACTCTCACCGATTTGAGTATGGATCCTGTGCTTTCAGTAGTACGGGCCCAATACTACCTTCCACAACTATCCATACTTTCCTCAGCAATCCTCCCGAATCCTCCAAGTCACTTCCTCAAACTGGTGCACCCAAGTCTCACTAAACCTCACTACTAACCCTCTGAAACATGTCTTAGGCTCTCCTAGGTTCCCGAACTCACCCAGTCTTCAGCTGCTGAAAGATTCCAAGTAATGTCAACTAGCTACCTTATAAATATAGCCACATGTAACATAGATAAGATAATCCTTCGAGTAAAAGACTCATCCCTAGAACGGTTAGACTCAAACGAGAGCTGTGCAATAGGGTCAAATCTATCACTCTAAGATTATCCAGCCCGTTCCACATGTGACTTAGCATATTCACTTAATAGCTAGCTCACATTACTAAGAGTCCCACAAAGCACAAGGCAAGCAACATTCAGACAATGGAAAATCTAACCATCATATTCCAATCAAACCTTTCTATCCTCTAATCAGGAATCTGTATATACAATTCAAAGGCTCATGCAATCAGGCATAACCTAAACAGGCTATCCTATCACTGACTGATCAGTACTAGCATGTAAGTCTACAAGCACATACAATATGCATATAAGGCATCCTTCCTAGATCCTTAGCCCTAATCTAGCATGCAGTTCTCATAATCATATCATAACATGTATGGGTATCTTGGGGAAAACTTACTCGAGCTCGGCTGATTGCACGCATCACACACCTTGTTCCTTTCAAAGTTCTTTTCTCTTTTCAAACTTCTTTTTATAAAATGATTTTTCTTTTGAAAAATTTTCATACCAGGTCCTTAGTTTGAGTCCAGACACACCTGAAATTATGTCTGAATCCCTCAAACCAAGGCTCTGATACCAACTTGTAACATCCCAAAATTCAAGACCAAAAATTTCATTTTTCATTAAGTTATTATATAAACCAATAGTATAAAAGCATCCATAATATTAACTCGTGTCAAAACCAATGTGTAAATAATCAAGCATGTCATCATAAAATAATATCAGAGTATAATCCCAAGGATCTCATGTGCGGAAAACATAGTGTGATGCGCTGCGATCGAGCCGACTCATTTCCTTTGAAAACAATGTACCTGAAACCAAAACTGTAAACCGTAAGCACGAAGCTTAGTGATTTCCCCCATCATACCACAAACCATACAGTAACATACTGCCAGACAATTCTGGGGTGCCCAACCTACCCATGTCAAGCAATTATGGGGTGCTTGACCTACCCTGCCAGGCAATTCTGGGGTGCCCGACCTACCCTGCTGAGTATACCGGGGTGCTCAACCTACCCCACTGTCAGGCATACATGGGTGCCTGACCTACCCCATGTCAGGCATATCTGGGTGGCCGACCTACCCTCCGGTGTATCTCAACTGGTTACGGGGACTATTTCACCCCTACCACTACCATATAATAACATATCATAACATACTGTCAGACATATGTTGGGTGCCCGACCTACCCTTCGGACCTTACGACCGTAATACGGGGACTATTCCCCCTACTACCTACTATCACATAACATCATATCATGCTAGCACATAAAACATATCAGGTAGTGACAAACCCAAGTAATTATCACAAAGACAACTACTCGACAAACAATCCCTACTAGTGGGCCGACATTGTGGCCGTATGTCACACCCCGATCCTTGTCGGAATCGATCAAGGCGTAATATATTGTTCAAAGTCTCATGACAACTATGTTATAATATGATTAGATTCAATTAAGTACTAAGTATGCAAACAAGATCCACAACATACAAATAGAAATCCAAATACGAACAACATTTATTACATCAAATTTAAATAGTCTTGTGGATTTCTAAGGCACAACCTATTTTTCATCAACTTCATTCTTCAAATCTGCATCATGGGTAAAAACAAGTCAACTACGAGAGTTGGTGAGTAATCTAATTTTAGTAGAGAAAATTGTGAAGTTGAAACATTTATAATTTGAAATTTGTTTTCTTTTGAAGTCGGCAAACAATTGTATTTGAGATAACGGTTTATAAATCAAAAATTGATTAACAAATGATAACAACAACAATAAGTCCTCACCCTATATATACATATGTATATATATATAAATATATATAGGATGGAGCATCTAATCATCAAACACACTCAACCACGTGCGATCAATCACCTTAGCGTCCCAAGGCGGGGTGGTCAACCCAATAGCGCTATTATTGTCCATAACGTACCTCAAGAATACGGTCATAGTCATGGAGATTAGACTAAAAATGGTAATGCACTACAAGTACATGTAGCGTAAACAAACAGTAGTTATACAATTAATGACTCACGTATAAATGTCCCAACAATGTCTCAATTGATAAAACAATAAAATGAAGTTGGAACATATTAGAACCACATGATACACCCCAAAAGTATTGAAAATTATAAAATATGGGTAGATTACTCACTTTAGTCCCAAAACGAAATGCGTGTGTCGTACGATAGACAGTTCGGGTCAAAATGGCGTAGAACCTAATATAATTAATAGTTTTGGTTTAGGAACTGCTAAACGAGAATGGAGTATTAATACAAATAATTAAACACATATTCTTATATTAGATGAATTAACAATAATTCATTTTGATTAGAATATTAAGATATTCATTTGTTAAATGAATTTTAAATTGAATTAATTACTTTGCATAATTAATTTATATTTTCAATTTAGGCCAGATTTTAATAATTTCTTATTAAAATAATAATTTGCCCAATTATAATTATTTACAGATTTTAACAATTATTTATATGAAATAATCATTAAAATGCATTTTTACATGCTTAAATACTTAGGAAAATGGTTTTAAATAGTAAACAGTATTGAAAAATTATGAAATTATTAGGAAATCATTATTTCATACAATATTAATTACTGTAAAATTTTTATATTTTTCTGAACTGTTTTAGTATTTATTTAATACTTTAATGATTAAACAACAACAAAATCCGGGAAAAATAATAAATGATTCCCAAAAATTCTGTAAAATTAACCATAGTTTTATAACATGATATAGTTCCCATTGTATAAGTTTCGGATATTTGTGACTATGGGAAGTATTTTTTATATATTTCATTATTAATTAATCAATAAAATCATAAATAATAGTAAACAGTAATATAAATGCATGAAACTTCATAAATTATGTTTAATCAATATATAGGTCATCCCAGAATTTTCTCAGAATTTATTGAATGCAAAAAGTATTTTATGTGAATTATTGCCCTACTTTATTGCAATAATTATAGTAATTCAATAAAAATAAGTTATTTTCTGAAAATTTCCAGAACTTCTTATTTTATTGATGGGATTCTGAGAAAAATCAGGTTTATGCATAAAATGAGTTTTAGATAGTTTGGTGGATTTAATTTGTTTCTTGTATGAATTTGAAACTTTTAACAACATACCTTGATGAATGCTTCAAGAGGGATGAAGATTGGAGTATAATAGATTGTTCTTGGCTGGAATATGAGTATTTCTTGGATGAATTTCGAGATTGAGAGTGAGAGAAAGAATAGAGAAGGTTTAAGTGGTGAAGAGAATAATGTGTTGGGAGAAAAAGGAAAGGAAAGTGGATGGGAGGTGTGAGTGGGAGACCATGGGAATAATCTTTTTGCTTTTGGTGGTCTTCATAATTTCCCACTAACACAAACATCTTTTACATAATTAATATAAGAGTTTTATAAAATTTAATGTAAAGTTTATAAAAATTGAGTTTTATAAAATTTAATGTAAAGTTTATAAAAAGGGAGTTTTATAAAAGATAGGTTATTATTTGATTATAACAATCTACTTTGATTTGAAGTTTAATTATAACATTCAAGTTTGATTCTTTTAATTTAATTAGAGCATTATACTTTGATTTGATTTTAATATGGTATCATAATTTAATTTGATTATAGTTATAACGTTGTACTATACTATGTTGCTATTAACGTCAATTTATATCGTAGTGTATGGGTTTTGATCCTATTAGCGTCAAGTAATCTTTAGTAGGGTTTATTAAATTTCCAATTGGGTTGGGTTGACCCGAATCCATTTTAGGCGGATGTCACAGTCTCCCCTACTTAAGGAAATTTCGTCCCGAAATTTAAGAAGAGAGTACCTTAAGAGAAAAGTTGTGGGTATTTGGTACGCATATGATCTTCACGCTCCCATGTATACTCAGGTCCACGTGCCGACTGCCACCTGACCTTAACCAGGGGAATGCGACTTCTTTTGAGTTGCTTTTCCTTTCGGTCGGCAATTTCCAAGGGTTTCTCGATAAATTGCATTGTCTCGTCGATTTGGATATCCTCGAGAGGAACATGAAGGTTCTCGTCTGCTAAACACTTCTTGAGGTTGGCTATATGAAATACTGGGTGAACTTTCTTAAGCTCTGTTGGTAGATCCAACTCGTAGGCTACTGGTCCGATCCTTTTTATGATCTTAAACGGGCCTACGTAGCGTGGTGCCAATTTACCCTTGCGTCCAAATCGAACCACACCTTTCCATGGGGACACTTTTAACATGACCATGTCACCCAGGGTAAATTCAAGCGGTTTGCGTCGCTTGTCGGCATAACTCTTTTGTCGGCTACGAGCTGCGAGAAGGTTATCGCGAATCTGAGTGATTTTGTCGGTTGTTTCCTGGATAAGCTCAGGACCAACGATTGGAGAATCCATTGTTGCGCGAATCACGTGGGACTCACCAATTTCATGCCAGCAAATAGGAGATCGGCATTTACGGCCATACAATGCCTCAAATGGTGGCATCTTGATGCTAGAATGATAACTGTTATTATAGGAGAATTCCACCAACGGTAAATGAGAGTCCCAGTTTCCTCCGAAATCCAAGACACACGCCCTCAACATATCTTCGAGTGTTTGAATTGTCCTCTCAGATTGACCATCGGTCTGAGGATGATAGGCGGTACTGAGATCGAGGCGGGTTCCCATGGCTGTTTGAAGTGATTGCCAAAACCGAGAGAGAAATCTCCCATCACGATCTGAAATGATGCTGAGAGGAATGCCATGCCGACTAACTATCTCATTGATGTAAATCCGAGCAAGTTTTTCGACTTTGAAATTTTCACGGATGGGAAGGAAATGAGCGGATTTGGTCAAACGGTCAATGATTATCCAAATGATGTCGTGTCCTTTTGTGGTACGGGGAAGTTTGGTTACGAAATCCATGGCGATCGCTTCCCATTTCCACCTGGGGATTTCCGGTTGGACCAATAGTCCAGAGGGTCGTTGATGTTCTACTTTGACCCTGGAACATGTAAGACATTTGGCCACGAATAAGGCAATATCCTTTTTCATTCCCGACCACCAATAATTGGTTCTCAGGCCATGATACATCTTGTCAGTGCCCGGATGAATGAAATATCGGGTTTTATGGATTTCTTCCATCAGGAATATACGAAGATTGTCACGATCTGGGATCCAGATGCGATCTTGATAATAGAAAATACCATCAGATTTAGTTTCCAACTCCCCATCAATTCCCGTGGGCATGTCATTTTCGGTAATTGCCGAGTGTTGGGCTCCTCGAATTCGGTCGCTGAGATTGGACAAGATAGGAGAACATATTATATGAAATTCATGGCCATGTTCTTTTCGGCTTAACGCGTCGGCTACGACGTTTGCCTTGCCCGGATGATAGCGTATTTCACGCTCGTAATCATTTAGGAGCTCGACCCATCGTCTTTGCCTCATATTGAGTTCCTTTTGATTAAGAATATGTTGCAAGCTCTTGTGGTCGGTGAAAATTACGCATTTAGTGCCGTAAAGGTAATGCCTCCAAATTTTAAGAGCGAAAACCACGGCACCGAGCTCCAAATCATGAGTCGTATAATTTCTTTCGTGGATTTTGAGTTGTCGTGATGCGTAAGCTATAACCTTTCCCTTTTGCATCAAAACACAACCTAGACCGAGATTGGAGGCATCGCAGAATACCACGAAATCTTCGGATCCTTCAGGGAGTGTAAGAATCGGAGCGTAACACAAACTTTGTTTAAGGGTTTGGAAAGCGTATTCCTGCTTGGGTCCCCAATCAAATGGTTTACCCTTGCAAGTGAGAGAAGTAAGCGGTAAAACAATCTTTGAGAAATTTGAAATGAAACGCCGGTAATAACCGGCTAAACCGAGGAAGGACCGAATTTCCTTGGGGGTACGTGGGACTTTCCAATTCTGGACTGCTTCAACTTTTGCGGGATCGACTAAAATACCCTTGTCACTTACAATATGACCAAGGAATTGTACCTCATTTAACCAAAACTCGCATTTCGAAAATTTGGCGTAGAGCCGATTTCCTTGCAACGTTTGGAGAGTTAGGCGAATGTGTCTTTCATGCTCTGCCTTTGTCTTGGAGTAAATGAGGATGTCATCAATAAAGACGATAACAAAACGGTCGAGATAAGGTTTAAATACCCGATTCATCAAGTCCATGAATACGGCAGGGGCATTTGTTAGGCCGAAAGGCATAACAGTGAACTCGTAATGACCATAGCGGGTTCGGAAAGCGGTTTTGGGGATGTCTTCTTCCCGTACACGAAGTTGGTGATAACCCGAGCGAAGGTCAATTTTGGAGAAGCATGAAGCTCCTTGAAGCTGATCAAAAAGGTCGTCGATCCGAGGTAACGGATATCGGTTCTTGATGGTTAATTTATTTAACTCCCGATAATCGATACACATACGAAACGAACCATCTTTCTTTTTGATGAAGAGAACCGGGGCTCCCCAGGGTGAAGTACTAGGGCGGATAAATCCCTTATCGGGTAATTCTTGGAGCTGACTTGCCAATTCTTGCATCTCGGCTGGAGCCAACCGATATGGAGACTTGGCTATGGGAGTAGCCTCAGGAACAAGATCGATGCGGAACTCTAGCTCACGTACTGGAGGGAGTCCGGATACATCATCAGGAAAGATGTCGGGAAAGTCTCGTACTATCGGAATATCTTCGATCTTCTTTTCTTTGACCTTTGTTTCCACCACATGGGCTAAGAAAGCCATATATTCTTTTCGTAGATATGATCGAGCTTGAGTACATGACATAAGACTAAGCTTTTTCGAATGAGTCTCGCCATAAATACGAAGACTTTGACCGTCGGCGAGAGGAATACGAATGAACTTATCGTAACATACTATTTCAGCATGGTTTTGGGATAGCAAGTCCATTCCTACTATGATGTCAAACCTACCAAGTTCCATAGGAACTAAATTGACAGAAAATTTATGACCGCAAAAATCGAAAGTGCAATCTTGGATGACTGCATTGAGTGAAACGTATTTTCCATCGGCGACTTCTACGGTAAAGTACTCATCAAGAATCGTGCGAGATGTGTGAAGTGTGGGCTCAAATTCCAAAGACACAAAACTTTTATCGGCACCTGAATCAAAAAGTACTGACGCGTAGCAGTCATTTATGAGAAACGTACCATTTACGACCTTGTTATCGGTCTTTGCTTGGGTTGCGGTAATGACAAAGGCTCGGCCTTTGGGAGCTGGAACCTGCATTGTTGGATTTGCCTGGGCTTGGGTGTTGATGATATTGACTAGCCTAGGACACGCGTTTCTGAAATGGGTGGGGTCACCACAGTTGAAGCATGTTCCAGTTGGATATCGGGTTTGTGTTTGCTGATTTGAGGGTAGATAGAGTGGTCGCTGAGTTTTTGGTGCACGACATGTGTCCGCCAAGTGGCCATAGCGACCACAATTCGTACAGAGGCGACACGGGCTGGTGGTCATATGGTGATAGTTACAGTGGTTACAGAGGGGGTGAGGTCCGGTATACGGCTTTTTATTCGGTTGGGCTTGTGGGGTGACTTGGGTGATAGGAGTACCAGGGGTAATAACAGCATGGTTGTGGTGATGACTTTTCCGCTTCTTTTTGTCATGTCGGTGGGACGACTCGGACTTGACAATTAGGGGGGTCTCAGGGGTCGGCTTTTCAGTTGACATCTTTGAACCCTTGCGTGGGAGGACACCATCGTTCATATTGTCCTCGTTGAGTTGACCTGCTATTTCAATGGCGGATTCTAGGGTAGATGGCCTGCTGCTGGTCACCGAATCACGGATCTGGCGTGGTAACCCTTTGATGTAGCGGCGTATTGCAGTTTTCATAGGTTGAACCATGTGAGGTAGGAGTCTCGAGAGATCATGGAATCTATTGGTGTAGGTCGCGTTGTCGCCTCCTACCTGTTTCAGATTCCAGAATTCATCCTCGAGAGTTTGCAATTCGCTGTCAGGGCAGAACTTCTCCATCATGCGTTCCTTTAGTTTTGACCAGGTCATTCCCAAGGCAACAACCTCTCCCTTTGCCCGTTTTTCTAGGTTCCACCATGTGAGAGCATGACCTTGGAGGCACCCTGTAGCATGACGGACCATCAGGTCCTCAGGACACTCTATGGATGAAAGTACTCTCCATTTCTTCAATCCATGTGAGGAGTGCGGTGACACCATCGATGCCTTTGAAGTAAGGCGGATTGCAGTTACGAAAGTGCTTGAACGAGCAACGAGGAGTGGTTGCTGGAGCTTGTGGCTGAAGAGAATGAAGTTGGGTTGTAATTGTTGGGATGACGTTTGCTACCTCCTTGGCGATAAGGGTAGCTAGCCTTCGGTTGTTGCGAGCAGCGTATGGGGGTCGTAATGCCATCTACGAGAAACACGCATATGGACTTATGAGTTATTTGTAAATTGATTATGGAAATAAAGTTTTTAGACATTGTTGGGTAAAATAATTGTAAAACACTTGTTGGGCCATGGTTAGGAGTGTTGGGCACCTTTTGGGCTTTCCATGGTTACTAAATGTGAAACATGTAGCACTTGCGTGGGCCCCCACAAAACTAAGTTTTCACATGTCTTTCCCACTACTAGGCCCATTAGGGAACTTAATAGTCCAATGAGTTGGCCATTTTGGAGTGTATCCTTTCGGATACGTTTGATAAGGTCGGGTATTTTGATGGCTCAAAAGTAATGTGAATGACGCGCTTTGGCCTATAGGTTTGGGAACTCTCGCCTTTGGTCCCCAGATAAGCAAACTGGTCCCTCGGTTGATTGGGATGTATACGAATGCTTGCCTAGTCAGGACTTTCAGGCTACCGGCACCTCCCCCTTCCAGTTACTACGCGTCCATTACTATGATCCTACCCAACTAGAGTGGATGACTTTGAATTTCCTATAAGCTCTAAGGAATATATATGTATATACATTTTTTTTTAAAACCACTTGAATATGTGTGTGATTTTCAGAGAAAGAGGAGAATATTCACCAGTGTATGCACACATATAAGTGTCAGGAGTAATACGTATGCACTTAAGGGAGCAATTAACACACAAAGGTATTCCTAGGATTTTCTAAGTGTGAATTGCATGCAGTTGTGTGTGCATTTTATAAACTAGCATATGAGAGGACCCTAGAGGCTATAAACTAGGTCAAGGCAATTAACCTAATTCCCTATAGTCAAGGGCTCTGATACCAATCTGTCACACCCCGATCCTTGTCGGAATCGATCAAGGCGTGATATATTGTTCAAAGTCTCATGACAACTATGTTATAATATGATTAGATTCAATTAAGTACTAAGTATGCAAACAAGATTCACAACATACAAATAGAAATCCACATACGAACAACATTTATTACATCAAATTTAAATAGTCTTGTGGATTTCTAAGGCACAACCTATTTTTCATCAACTTCATTCTTCAAATCTGCATCATGGGTAAAAACAGGTCAACTACGAGAGTTGGTGAGTAATCTAATTTTAGTAGAGAAAACTGTGAAGTTGAAACATTTATAATTTGAAATTTGTTTTCTTTTGAAGTCGGCAAACAATTGTATTTGAGATAACGGTTTATAAATCAAAAATTGATTAACAAATGATAACAACAACAATAAGTCCTCACCCTATATATACATATGTATATATATATATAAATATATATAGGATGGAGCATCTAATCATCAAACACACTCAACCACGTGCGATCAATCACCTTAGCGTCCCAAGGCGGGGTGGTCAACCCAATAGCGCTATTATTGTCCATAACGTACCTCAAGAATACGGTCATAGTCATGGAGATTAGACTAAAAATGGTAATGCACTACAAGTACATGTAGCGTAAACAAACAGTAGTTATACAATTAATGACTCACGTATAAATGTCCCAACAATGTCTCAATTGATAAAACAATAAAATGAAGTTGGAACATATTAGAACCACATGATACACCCCAAAAGTATTGAAAATTATAAAATATGGGGTAGATTACTCACTTTAGTCCCAAAACGAAATGCGTGTGTCGTACGATAGACAGTTCGGGTCAAAATGGCGTAGAACCTAATATAATTAATAGTTTTGGTTTAGGAACTGCTAAACGAGAATGGAGTATTAATACAAATAATTAAACACATATTCTTATATTAGATGAATTAACAATAATTCATTTTGATTAGAATATTAAGATATTCATTGGTTAAATGAATTTTAAATTGAATTAATTACTTTGCATAATTAATTTATATTTTCAATTTAGGCCAGATTTTAATAATTTCTTATTAAAATAATAATTTGCCCAATTATAATTATTTACAGATTTTAACAATTATTTATATGAAATAATCATTAAAATGCATTTTTACATGCTTAAATACTTAGGAAAATGGTTTTAAATAGTAAACAGTATTGAAAAATTATGAAATTATTAGGAAATCATTATTTCATACAATATTAATTACTGTAAAATTTTTATATTTTTCTGAACTGTTTTAGTATTTATTTAATACTTTAATGATTAAACAACAACAAAATCCGGGAAAAATAATAAATGATTCCCAAAAATTCTGTAAAATTAACCATAGTTTTATAACATGATATAGTTCCCATTGTATAAGTTTCGGATATTTGTGACTATGGGAAATATTTTTTATATATTTCATTATTAATTAATCAATAAAATCATAAATAATAGTAAACAGTAATATAAATGCATGAAACTTCATAAATTATGTTTAATCAATATATAGGTCATCCCAGAATTTTCTCAGAATTTATTGAATGCAAAAAGTATTTTATGTGAATTATTGCCCTACTTTATTGCAATAATTATAGTAATTCAATAAAAATAAGTTATTTTCTGAAAATTTCCAGAACTTCTTATTTTATTGATGGGATTCTGAGAAAAATCAGGTTTATGCATAAAATGAGTTTTAGATAGTTTGGTGGATTTAATTTGTTTCTTGTATGAATTTGAAACTTTTAACAACATACCTTGATGAATGCTTCAAGAGGGATGAAGATTGGAGTATAATAGATTGTTCTTGGCTGGAATATGAGTATTTCTTGGATGAATTTCGAGATTGAGAGTGAGAGAAAGAATAGAGAAGGTTTAAGTGGTGAAGAGAATAATGTGTTGGGAGAAAAAGGAAAGGAAAGTGGATGGGAGGTGTGAGTGGGAGACCATGGGAATAATCTTTTTGCTTTTGGTGGTCTTCATAATTTCCCACTAACACAAGCATCTTTTACATAATTAATATAAGAGTTTTATAAAATTTAATGTAAAGTTTATAAAAATAGAGTTTTATAAAATTTAATGTAAAGTTTATAAAAAGGGAGTTTTATAAAAGATAGGTTATTATTTGATTATAACAATCTACTTTGATTTGAAGTTTAATTATAGCATTCAAGTTTGATTCTTTTAATTTAATTAGAGCATTATACTTTGATTTGATTTTAATATGGTATCATAATTTAATTTGATTATAATTATAACGTTGTACTATACTATGTTGCTATTAACGTCAATTTATATCGTAGTGTATGAGTTTTGATCCTATTAGCGTCAAGTAATCTTGAGTAGGGTTTATTAAATTTCCAATTGGGTTGGGTTGACCCGAATCCATTTTAGGCGGATGTCACACCGTAGACCCACTTCTACTGGAAGGTAACTCACCTCACACTCCTGAAGTCCCGCAGACCCAACCCCAGTTGCTGGATGAGAGGTTCCCGAACTGTCAACATCAAAATAACACCCAATTAATAATTGAGTACCAACACGAAAATCATAAATCCATGTTTGGGTAAAAGACTGCTTTACCCCAATCCAAGCTTGATTCAAGCCCAAGGCCCAATCCAAAGGCCCAACAGTCAACTATGAGTCACAGCCCAACATATGGCCCAATTTTCCAAATTGCGCCCAAACCTTTACATGGTCTTATTCTAAGGCCCAACCATTTAGTCCAGTCCAAACATTTGGCATTTCTAATGACCCAATATCTCATAATCATGAAGGCCCAAAATATGGCCCATCTATGGACCAAATTTCCAAATTGGGCCCAAACCCCTTACATGGGCCTTACCCTAAAGCCCATTAAATTATTCTAGTCCATTTTGTTCTTGTATGGCCTAATATTGTCCCAATCACCAAAGCCTAATAGAAAGGCCCAACATTAAGCCCAAGTGAAATTAGGGTTTCACATAAAATGACAATTAGGGTTAAGTGTTCCTCACTTAACCCATTCAGGACTTAATCCATCAAGTCCAATATGGCCTTAGGTTAATTACAATTGGTTATTAATTTATATTTTAATTTAGTAAATGATTCTAGTGCGGGTCCCGATCAATCCAAAGCCCATATATCCAAAATCTTGGGTTTCATGACATTAGGGTTTTCCAAACCTTAATTAGGGTTTCCAACCCAATACTAGCCCATTAGCCAAATGTTTGGGCTTTTAGGTCAATTAGGGCTTCATTGGGCCCATTAGGGTTTTATTGGGCCCACTAGGGTTTATTTGGCCCATTAGGGTTTATTAGGCCCATTAGGGTTTTAGTCCCTTTGTCCAAACATCCCACATGAGTCACAATACAAACGAGGCACACCGCCACCCGAAACGGCGGCCGATGGCGGCAGCCACCACCTCACGGTGGTGGTTTTGAGTTTCTTTAAATTATTCCATTTTTTTGTTACAGTTTACAATGAAAATACCAAAAGTAACACACACACTAACTAACATAAATACACACACATGGTGGCACATGGTGGCAGCCACCACCTCACGGTGGTGGTGGTGGCTGTTCTCGTTTTCCGACCAAGCTACACACACAACTCATACTCAACGGAACTACACACACCCACTTTAGTTTCTTGCAACCGGATCCAACCACCCTCCGGGTGGTGACAGGAGATGACAGTGGCAGTAGTTAACGGCGACATCTTGCAGTGGCAGGTCGTGGCTAACGACGAGACTAAAGAGGAGGCGAAAGGGTGACGGCGGACGCTGCCCTTGACATAAAGAACTAGCAGCGAGGCTGCGACGACGACACAAACCACGACAACAACGGCAGCGGCACGGCGGAGAGAAGATGCCTGTTTGCATCCTCATCGGCAACTGGAGCAACAACGGCTCTGATAACGGCTTGGACGTCGGCAGTCGCTCGGAGATTTAACAGATAGGAGAACAAGAGGGAGTCGGGTGGTGGTAACGCTTCACGTATGGAGGTCCTCTCTCGGCGCCCGTCAACATTTCAATGGCGAAGAGGAAGGCAGGCGGCGGCTGGAGATTTCACATGGCGGCTGAAGAGGTTTCCTTAGGTTTAGGGTTTGATAACCGGTGAAGTAAGGTTATATACCCGGTGCTACTAAACATCACGCCATAACGACATAAACAGTCCCTCCTCATGACATTTTCTTTCAAAATAAGGCCAATATTTACCATTTAAACCCTCAGAATCAAAATCCATTACAATTTAGGTACATTATTTACGTAACAACCCTCCACTTTGAGAATCTTTGCAACACTAATCCAGGATTTACCTTTTTAACCCCTGATTGCATAAATCTTTACAATATAAATCCAGAATTTACATTTTATCCCTTGCTTCCATAATTCCTTTCATATTGAGTCCTAATTGTTACCAAGCAGCCCCTTGTCTTCAATATTGCTTACAAATTAAGTCTGGATTTTACACTTTAATCCCCGCCTTCTAAAATTATGACAGTTAACTCCTCGAGACTAACACCTTGTTATATAATTATAAATTTTAGGGCTACTATTCATTCATTAATTTGTTTATTTATTTAATAAATAAACAGGGTGTTACACGATTTGAGGTTCTTATTAATCAGTCGCCATCTTACTCTCATTTATGCGTTTTTGGGTGTCGGCTTTATCGATACCTTCATGATTATGCTTCACATAAGCTTGTTCCTAAAAGTGCACATTCCATTTTTCTTGGTTATAGCCCTCAATATAAAGGTTATAGGTGTTTAATCCCGCTCACGAACCGGGTGTATATAACACGTCATGCTCAATTTGATGAGAGTGTTTTTCCATTTACTACTAATGTTGCACGAAGTTGATGATGCAAAATTATTTTTTTCATACTTTGAAGACTTTATAAACTCTACAAAACCCATTGATCCCATTGTTAACCCATCACCCTTACAACCTTCTTCTTACTCTCATACTTCTTCAAATCCATGTAGGGTCAATACTTCCTTGTTTGTTTTCAAAAATGATTCTTGCATCATTTATCTCCTTGTGTATGTGGACGTCATTTTTTTAACAGGAAACAATGATGATTTACTCAAGAACGTTATCTCTCGGCTCAATACTGAGTTCCCCATTAAAAATATGAGACGTCTCAACTATTTCTTGGGTCTGGTAGTCACATATACCGCTACGACATTGTTTCTTTGACAATCCAAATATGCATATGCCATTCTTTCTCATGCATGTCTTCTTGATACAAAACCAGTTAATATACCTCTTACCACCACCAATGTCTTCTCTTCAAAGGGAACTCCTTTTCATGATCCGACTCTCTACATGTCTTTAGTGGGAGCTCTTCAGTATCAATGGATCACTCGTCCTGATATTTCATATGCGGTTAACCAGGCGAGTCAATTTCTGCACAGTCCAACTTCTGATCACTTTAAGTTGGTGAAGCATATACTTAGATATGTTAAAGGTGCCATTTCTTACGGTGTAACCTTTGACAGACCTCCTGCTACTACATTGGTTGGTTATTCTGATGCCGATTGGGCTCGATGTATCAAAACACGACGATCTACATTTGGTTATTCTATTTACTTGGGAGGAAATCTTGTTTCATGGAGTGCTAAAAAGCAGCCTATAGTCTCTCGTTCTAGTTGTGAGTTTGAGTATCGCGTAATGGCTAAAACGACTTAGAAAATCATATGGGTCACGCATCTCCTTAAGGAACTTCATGCGTTACCCACGACACGTCCAACCTTTACTTTGTGACAACCCATGTGTCATTTTCTTAAGTCAAAATCCTATCTCACAAGCCAAACACATAGACATTGATTACCATTTTTTTAGAACGTGTCTCCTCTATTCGCCTCTACACCAATTTCATTCAAACGAAGCTTCAGGTGGCAGATATTTTCACTAAAAACTTGCCTAAACTGTTGTTTCAACATTTTCGAGACAAACTTCATGTTGGTCCTCCACCGATTTGCTTAAAGGGGTATTAACCGAAGACAACCTTTTATGAGCTGTCACCCATTGTCGTATTTTATATTAATTACTTTCCTTTCATCCCTTTACCTTGTTAGGTGAATCTCTCTATTTATTAAATTGTTTTGTAAATCTTTACAATCAATATATAAAAGTACAATTTTCACAGTCCATTTATGCAACTTTAACATCCATCTCCCCATGCATCTCCTCTTGGACACGTTCATACACAACTTACAGTTAAAACATGACTGTAAAAAATAGACTTTATATGTACAATGCCAAAATATATATCATAAAGATTAATTTTTTAACTAAAAAATAAAAAAGCAAAGTAGAGATAAATGTCGTTTTGTCACTTTTTAATAAGCAATTGCATGAATCATATCAATAAACTGTTTGAATCAACATGATATTGAAAAACATAAATGTATTTTTTTGTTAAATGAATGAGGATTTTGATGGAATTAATTCCTTAGAGCTTATCCAAATTCAAACTGATCACTAGAATCAATCTAAGAAAGGTAGATTAAATTTATCTAATTTTAATGAGCAATCGAAGATTGATGACGAATTGAATGGGAAAGTCAATTTATTATGTGAATTGATTTAGTTAACATATACAATTTTTTTCTTACACATAGTGATGAAGACGACGTCTAATGGTGTATGCATATACAACAGCATTCCAGTAAAAGTTAAACTGCCTACCCGACCTAATAAGGTAATACTAAGCAGGTCGACTCTTCGTAATCAAATATATCTAGAAGCACATCTGAAAGAGCAAACACCCTAATCAAATAATATTTTAGCAGTACTCATATGAAATTTCAGGAAATATGGATAAAAGCTCAATTATTTTTTTTAAGGGTACTATTGTAACATCCTAAAAAAATTTAAGACTATGTTCTTAAATTAATGAAATGAATAAATGAAATATTATTTATATAGTTAAATCATCAAGGGATAATTATATCATTAATTGGTAGTATTAAGTTTAGAAAGTTAGAAGTGAAAATAGTAAAATTTCGAAAGTTAAAGGACCAAAATGTCAAGTTGACAAACTGAGTTTGACCAAAGGGTTGACTCAATTAATGGAAAGTAATACATGTTATGGGTAGAATTTTTAACTTACTATTCTTATATCTTGAACTTGAACTAACATCCCAGGCAAGCCCAAAATCCTAGATTTATCTAGTATCTTGGATTGCCATCGTTTCTCTTGTGAAATCATATGTAGGGACTTAATAATTAACAGAAAAGAATTAGAGAAAGTCAATGGAACGTGGTAAAAAATGAAAAATGTTGATGTAACATCCCAAGAATACTAATAAAATTTGTTATTTTTCAAACCATCAAATTCACACAATGTATGTTCCAAAATCAGTCATAGCAAAATGTATCACAATCATCAGAATAAGACAATAATCATCGGTGCGGAAAATCATAGGGGGATGTTGATGGGTTTTGATACAAAATATAAGTTTGTATTTCATAAAAACCGCAATGAAAGTCTTATAAAATTAACAAGTTTATTTTTAGTTTATAACAAAACTAAACCATCAAGGATCCATTTATAGAGGTTATGATGAAATAAAAACAATCCAAAGAATGTTTTAGAATGACAACCTTTGAAGCCTTTGAACCCACTTGGTTTTGGGGTGTTGATGAATATAGCAAAAATTCAAGAATAGAATTTCTCTATGTGTATCCACCATCAAGAGTAAGGCACTTGGAATTCTAGTCACTTCTTGTATTCTTGAGAGTCTTAAGCCTTTAAGTACTTAACTCAAATAAACACTAAAAGAGACAACTCAAGAGGGATTCTAATTCACAAAACTTGCTTTAAAAGAGAGAAAGGTGTAAGAAGAGAGCTAATTTCGTTCATAAGATAGAAGAGAAGAAAAACTAGTAAAAAACTCATGCAAAAGCCTTCATTCTCTACTCCCATGTAAGACATACATTTATATTATAATAACCTAAAGTATTAGTAGCCTTTTAGAAGCATATGGAACATAAGAAGAAAGATGACAAACAACTTCTCTTCTTATAATAATAATTTTGGCCACGCCTCTTGAAAGAAGGAAGATTCTTTAATTTTTATAAACTCAAAGTTTATACAATATAAACTTTGTCTTTCGGTAAAAGACAACAGGATTCACCTAGTACAAAAAGTTGTGCATGGATTATTAATTCATACCATATAAAATAATAACTAGTTTGGTGGTTGTCGAGGCCAACAAAATTAATACCCTAATTATTACACACTAAAATAGTGTATAGTGGTAAAGGGATCGTATCCACGGAGATTGGTCCAATTTAAATCTCTATGCAAATCACTTGTTCAAGTACTTGCAAAACAAAAGTAAAAGTAAAATGGGGGGGGGATTTAGTTCTTTTTGATTGCTTGACTAAATTAAAACTAACTAGAATGTAAATATGACAAGTAATCAAGTAAAAGATTTGATTAAATTCAATGAAGTGAAATTGGTTGATTTTGGGTACACCACATGGATAACATGGTTGACTTATCATTAGACTTAATGGAATAATACTTGTGAATTGGTTTAACTTGGCTATAGCAATTCATAAGCACAAATTGCCTCAACTCTTCTTAGATATTAAAATGGCTAGAGGAGCTCTTAACACATTTCCTTAATTGAAGTCACAAAATCAATGAAGCATAAAATCTTGTGAAAATCAATTAGCTTTAAGTTATAAGAGTTACCAAGTCCAAAAGATAATCAAATGCTTACATTATCATTATGGAGGAAACATTTCCATGGTCTAAATGAAATGAAAACAAACATATAAACCATTTGTTGCTTACTAATTTGAAGGTCCATTACTTAACCAAGAAATTAGTCAACAAAAACAAGCATTCATTCATCCAAGCTCATGATCAAAGATAAATAAACACAACAAGATGTTTAACTAGAAAACATTTCCATAAACTTCAAACACAAGATAATAATAGTCTTCAAAACAACCAATCACCCATGGGATTAAACCCTAATCAACCAAATGAAAGTTTAGCCAAGCATGGCCAAAGTAAAAGAAATGCAATATAGTTTAGTGGTACCAAACATTGTTCTAGTTTCAAGATGGAAGGAAATTACACTAATCTTCAAAAATCTTCAAATCTTCCAAAACCTTCTTGAGAGAAAATGGTGTGTGTTCTTCAAGTGATCATCCTCCAAAATGCTCCAAAACTCCAGCAGATAAGGTTCATTTCAGAATTCAAAAAGTTGCCCAAAAGCTACCCACCAACTTTCCACAAGTAGAGTCAATAAGTCAAAACTCGGAATCAAGTCAGCACAATTCACACGGACCGCGTATAGGTCTACGCGGACCGCGTGGGTCACGCTGAATGTGGAACTTGGGCCATTTAACATACAATCTAGCCCAATCTTCTCATTCACACTTCAGCCCACATGCATAACTCTTTAGAGCCCATTTGTTCCATTCCAAAGCCTTCTTTGATTGATCCAATGCTCCTTCAATCTTTTGTAACTCGATTCCACGTCGCCTCATCATCGTTCTCGCTCAAAAATTTAGTCCAAATTGATTTCTTGTTTATGCAAGCACCCAGCTCAATCGCACCACCTCAAGTCCACAAGCAAACCGCAAGCCTCCATAAATCCCGCACTCCTTGTACGCCTCCAATGACAAATAGTCTTCGATAAATCCTGCAAATAAGCTCAAAAGACTGGAAAGCACCCGGTAAAGGAGAAAAATAACAAAAAGAGAAAATATGCATGAAGATTAACTAAAATGAGATGGAATGTGCTAAAATAAACTATAAAAAGAAGTAAATAAAATGAAACTATCAAATCACCCCAAGCTTAAACCTTACTTGTCCTCAAGTAAGACAAGACTAAAATGAACTTGGGATGAACTATCCTAGAAAGAAAAAGAGAATGGACATCTTAGGTGGAAATTCACAACACGCCCTTAAAATAAAAACATATAATCCATATTTAGGGGTAAGAATCACTTTGAGGGACGAGCCTTTGTTACCTTTCTATCAAGGGAAACATGTTGATCAAGATGCAAAACGAGCATGCATACTTCACTAGTATGGTTTATGTGACATTGTTTCGTGGTCCGATCTAGCCCACTAGCCATAAGAAAGTGTCCCTCGGTTAGAATGTTCCTCGCTCCTCATAACTTCAACCCCACGTCAAGAAATAAAACCTAGAAAAATGATAACTCGGGCCAAAAATGACAAGGAGCGAGCTATGTACAAAAGTTGGCAAACTACAATCATCTAGAAGAGTAAGTGCTTCCACCAAAATATGATCCATGTAGAGCGAAGAGTCGAGCACGCGATGAGTGAAGGGCGCCATCGTAGTTGCCAACAAAAATGAAATCTAACTAGAAAAACATCAAACTAGAAACTAATTACATGAGCTAGAATCGAAAAAACTAAACATTTACAAAAGCAAACAAATGGATACAACTCCGTGGCCCGACCTTCTTTTTTTTTTGTTTTTTTTTTTGGACAACAAAACCCCAAAGACATGTTACAAAAACAAATACAAATACTTAAGACACAAAGAAGAAAATACTAAAAATGTATAACTATACTCGCATTTTATGATTGCGATAATATCCGACTTTTCAAAACTAATTTTTTTTTTTTAACTTCTAAAGGCTAGAACCAACAAACATAAGGTTCAAATTCCACAAAATATCAAAAGTTTGACTTCTCCAAACAAATTGGTTACATATGAAATTTCAAGTGCACGAACTAAATACTAGACTTTATTGAACTTTTTTTTTAATTTTAATAAATTGACGCAAAACTTTTCGAACGATACTTTTGAAACAGTTTACTTTTGACTCATAAAACAAAACAAAACTGGAAAAGGGGGTAGTTGTTTCTCCTTTAATAATTTTTATTTATTTATTTATTATTATTTTTTTTAGACTCACTTTTTTGGTTTACCACAGAAGTTTTACAAGGACAGCTTGAAAGTAAAAATACAAAACTATATATAACTATAAGTAGAATCTAAGTCTAACCCAAACAAGAGGCCAAACGAGCACAACTACACTAAGGCTAATTTGAGATCAAGTGGGAAAAATGTGTCTAAATCATAAAGCAATGAGATATGATATGAATTGTAGCTGTTAGACACTAAGGATCTCAAAATAGCCTAATCTAGTTTTTATTCCTTTATTTGGGGTTTGATTGTGGCTTGCACGGAAAATTCAGGTGAGGGACTGGTCGGCACGGGGCTAAGTTGTCCCCCTACTTATGCCACACTTGACATGGGTTGATTCATATGCACAACAACTACTTGCACTCTCTCCCCACGTATATATAAGAGAAGAAGCAACAACTGAAAGTCCCTAAGAGCGATTCTTATTTGTTATGTGAGTTTCCAAAAGAATTGTATTTAAGGCGCGTCGTGTCTTTCAAGTAAAGATGTTCGGAGATGAGAACAAAGAGATAACAAAAATGCATGAATGCTAATGCCCTAAGCTAAATGTCATGCAAAAATGAAAGTGAAAAAGAAGAAAATAAAATCTTTTTGGAGGTTTATAAAAAAAATGAATGCAATTTATACTAAAATGGTATGCAACCTAATTAAAATGCATGATAAATTAAAAAGCAAAGGGAATACCCCACCCTAAGCTTAGAAATAAGCATTGTCCTCATTGCTTGGGGTGAGGCGAAAGTACCTAAACCGGGGGGTCGGGAGGAGGATATGGGTATTGGGGGTAGGGGTAGGGGTAAGGGTAAGGTGGAGGGGGATAAGGATGGGTAGGTGGAGGGTATGGATAGGGAGGTGGAAATGGGACGTTCTCAAAATGGTTTTGGGATTGGTGCCAACCCCACATATGGTGCATTTGCTGGGACATGATTTGGTTGGATACACAAAGAGCCTCGACCCGCTCGGAAAAATTGGGGGGAAGCGGGTAGTACCCGGGAGGTGCTTGTGGCTGGGCGTGCTGTGGACCATGGGTGGGCTCATCGCCGGGCTCGTCATCCACATGCATCTCGTCATCCCCTTGATCCTGGAGCCATCCTCATTGACTGACTGAGTGATGGTCCTCGCGAGTCTCCACTGAGTGCGATCGTGGAAGGTGAAGTTGGTGACTTGAGGGTCGGGAAGAACGAGATACCCGACCCCTTGAGGACAATACCATGTGAAACTGCTCCTGTTCCTGCGACGGATGTGGTGCATGTTTATAAGAGCATGCTCATCCAAAAGATTTTTGCTGTCAACAGGCTGGTATTCGTCTGGGAGCTCGATGTCAAGACCGCGAGCCAAAAGTGTGACAAATCCCCCAATGCAAATATCACCGGACGTTTTGGTTCTCATGTGTGCGCATTTGTGGAAAAAGAACGAAGCAAAGTCCGGGATTAGCGGGTTTGCACGCCGCGTCATACACCAAAGGAAGAAGAGCTCATTTTTTGTGACCTGGCTTGCTTCTTTGCGGGCAAAAACTGTACACACCAAGATGCGATGGGCAATGCGGAGGCACGGGTGAATGATGGAGGTTGCTTTATCCCGACCGGCACATGAAAAGATACCCCCGGTGATCTCCGTCCAAAACGTCTTGTGGTTGAACTCAGCAGGCAAAACGTCGAAAATCGTGGATGTGCTCGAAGAAGGTAAGCCCAAGATGTCGTTTATTGTAGCAAAATCAATAAACCTTCGGTCCCCCGGAAGTTGGAATGCGGCTTTTTTTCTTTCGCTATCGTACCCGCAATCAGCCAGAAACTCTCTAGTAGGGAGCTCATAAGTGTGCGCCATGAGATTGAGAAGGTTTTCCCACCCAATGTTACGGAACAATTAGGTGACCCCTTCAAGAACCCCTAATGATATGAGCGTGGGTCTGCACACGAACTTGGTGGATGCAACCTTTCTAGGCAAGCTATTCGTGTAATTTTTGGCCGCCTTGGCATCCCGAAATCTTGGAATATCGGGAGCATCATTTTGATTTCTAGTCGGGGCTTTGCCTCGGGCAGCAGTCGGGCGCTTCCTAGATGTGGACATGGACTACCTGCACGAAAAATAACGACTACACGAACCACAATCTCAACAAACAATATTTCAATCCAAATCACCAACCGACTCCCTATGGACTTCTAAAACAGTTCAACAATCAAAGCAAGAAATAATTCCTAAACTCATTTGATGCAACAGCATATGAATTGTGGTTTAGAGACATGCATATTGATCAATTAAAATAAAGGAAAGAAAGTACCCGTTTTTGTTGAAAGTTCAAAATTTGCGCGCGAAAAATCGGGATTTGAAAATCTTGCAACTCTCCACCCCAAGCTTAAAGCTTTGTTCAATATTTCGTGAGAAGCAATTTACTGCGAAAACCCGATGAATCCGGCAATGGCTTGAAATTCCGGCGAGCTTTGAGAGATATTTTTGGTGGGGTTTGTAGCCTTGTCCAAGGGGAGCACAATGGTGGTGTCGGAATCGCGAGAGGTGGCTGGAAAACGGTCGGAAAGTGGCGGTTGAGTGGTGGTGGCGCCCGGAATTACAGCAACAGATCGAACCGGTTTTTTAGTGGGGTTTGTAGAGCTTGGAAATTGGTGAAGAATGGCGGTGGTCTCGCGGAATTCCGACCGGCGGTTTGACGGGAAACTGAGTTTTAATGGAGGAGAAGGAGGTGTTCTAATGGAGGTTAAGGGAGAAGAATGGAGAAGAAGAAGGGAAGAAAGGGCCGGTTGTGATGTTTATTAACCAAAAAACGCGGTCAACACTGGTCAAAAACGAGTCAACGTTGGTCAACAACTCACGCGGACGCGGACGCGAGTACACGTGGTCCGCGTGAATAAACCTCGAACTATTTTGTCTTGCATCATTTACACGCGGACGAACTGGAGATGATACGCGGTCCGTTTTAATAACCCACGCGGACGGACCCACGAGTACACGCGGACCACATGAATAACCCTGAATTCCTTCTGCCTTCTGAAAATGGACGCAGACAGTTTAGGGGACCACACGCGGTCCATTTGTTTATTAACGCGGACGGCCCTTGGAGTACACGCGGACCGCGTGAGTGTTGTTGCCATTTTTCTCAATTTTTGCTCTTTGACCAATACGAACACCGGGTCTTCAAATCTAACATTCTTTTACCGCAAGAAGGAAGAAGAAGAGATGTTAAATGCAGAAATGGTCTATCTACGACATTTATTCGGAACTAGAAAAGATGAAAACTTTAAGTCTTCCAAAAATGCCCCTCTTTAACGTCTTTGGCGAGACGTGCTTCCCTTTTGATTTCAGTACACCGGGGCATCCAATTGGATGACATCTAGGACATTTGCGTTAAAACCTTCATAGAAAGGTTTCAAACGATGCCCATTGACTTTAAAGATTTGCCCCGTTTATTTACTCTGGATCTCAACCGCTCCGTGCTCAAAGACTTTTAGCACAACAAATGGACCCATCCATATTGACCTCAACTTTCCAGGAAATAATTTCAATTGTGAATGGTAAAGCAAAACCCTATGTCCCGGCTCGAAATGCTTGCGGGTAATGGACTTGTCATGGAAAAGCTTTGTCCTCTCCTTGTAAATTCTTGAGTTTTCATAGGAGTCATTTCTCAACTCCTCCAACTCTTGAAGTTGAAGCTTCCTTTGCCTTCCCGCCTCATCAATATTGTAATTACATTGCTTGACCGCCCAAAATGCACGGTGCTCTAATTCGACGGGAAGATGACAAGGTTTTCCAAAAACCAACCTAAATGGAGACATTCCTATCGGGGTTTTGTAAGCGGTCCGATAGGCCCATAAGGCATCATCAAGCCTTAAACTCCAATCTTTCCTTGAGGGGTTTACGGTTTTCTCAAGAATACTCTTCACCTCGCGATTCGAAACTTCCGCTTGACCGTTCGTTTGAGGGTGGTAGGCGGTTGAAACACGGTGGGTCACGTTGTACTACTTCAATAAAGCCTCCATCATCTTGTTGCAAAAGTGCATCCCCCTATCACTGATCAAGGCCCTAGGCACACCAAATCTCACAAAAACATTAGACTTCAAAAACTCGATAACCGTTTTGGCATCATCCGATCGTGTAGCTTTGGCTTCAACCCACTTAGAAACATAGTCAACCGCGAGTAAGATGTAAACGTTGCCAAACGAAACGGGAAATGGGCCCATGAAATCAATCCCCCATACGTCAAAAACTTTACAAACAAGGATTGGATTTTGTGGCATTTGATTTTTATGTGAAATGTTTCCCGTCCTTTGGCACCGTTCACAACTTTTGCAAAACAAGTAACAATCGCGTGACATGGTTGGCCAAAATAGTCCACACTCAAGGACCTTTCTCAAGGTCCGGATAGGTCCGAAGTGTCCCCCACAAGCAAGTTCATGACAAAATTGTAAAATGGATTGATGCTCTTGTTGGGGCACACATCGCCTAATAATTTGATCGGGACAATGTTTCCACAAATAAGGTTCATCCCACACATAGTATTTTGCATCACTTTTGAGCTTGTCTTTTTGAGCACGTGTGAATGTGTCGGGATACCTTTTCGTGACCAAAAAGTTAACGATATCGGCATACCAAGGATTATATTGAGTAAGGGAAAAAAGATGCTCATCCGGAAACTCGTCCCGCAAAGGGAGAGGAGTTTCATTTGAAGTGATCCGGCTTAGCTGGTCGGCAACAAGATTCTCACATCCACTCTTGTCCTGGATTTCCAAATCAAATTCTTGTAACAATAAAATCCACCGGATGAGTCTAGGCTTTGCATCTTTCTTCGTCATCAAGTACTTAAGAGCTGCGTGATCCGAATACACAATGACCTTGGTACCAAGTAGGTATTGTCTAAATTTCTCCAAGGCGAACACTATGGCCAATAGCTCCTTCTCCGTAGTAGAGTAGTTGCTTTGAGCATTGTCTAGTGTTCTCGATGCATAGTAGATCACATGGGAGGCTCGTCCATTCTTTTGACCCAAAACGGCTCCTATTGCATAGTTGCTTGCATCACACATGATCTCAAAGGGGAGATCCCAATTTGGTGCTTGCATGATGGGGGCGGATGTAAGCAACTCCTTGAGCTTATCGAAAGCTTCTTCGCACGCCTCATTGAACTCGAAATCAACATCCTTTTGCAAGAGTTGGCACATTGGTCTTGTTATCTTGAAAAATCTTTGATGAATCTCCGGTAGAAACCTGCATGGCTCAAAAAAGAACGAACTTCCCGAACACAAGTCGGGTAAGGTAAGCTTTGAATAACATCTATCTTGGCATTATCTACCTCAATTCCTTTCTTTGACACAATATGACCCAAAATAAGACCTTGACTCACCATAAAATGACATTTTTCAAAATTTAAAACCAAATTTGTTTCAATACATCTTTTCAAAATTTTGGTGAGATTGGTCAAACACTCTTGAAAGGAGTTGCCATATACCGTAAAATCGTCCATAAAAACCTCAATTATGTTTTCGACTTATTCAGAAAAGATACTAACCATGCAACGTTGGAAAGTGGTCGGGGCGTTACATAATCCGAATGGCATTCTCCGATATACAAAAGTGCCAAATGGACATGTAAATGTTGTCTTTTCTTGGTCTTCCGGTGCCACCGGGATTTGGTGAAAACCGGAATACCCGTCAAGACAACAATAATGTGATTTCTCGGCCAACCTTTCTAACATTTGGTCAATGAAAGGTAATGGGAAGTGATCTTTTCTTGTGCTTGCATTGAGTTTGCGGTAGTCAATACATACTCTCCACCCATTTTGCACACGGGTGGGGACCATCATACCTTTGTTGTTCTCGACCACCGTGATCCCCGTCTTCTTCGGCATGACTTAAACCAGGCTCACCCACTTGCTATCCGAGATTGGATAGATCATTCCCGCATCTAAGAGCTTCAAAATCTCTTTCTTGACCACTTCCATCATTGGCGGATTCAACCTTCTTTGTGCGTCTCTACTTGGCTTGCATTCATCCTCCATTAGAATTTTGTGCATGCAAGTGGAGGGGCTCAACCCTTTGATATCCACAATCGTCCAACCCATGGCTTCTTTATGCTCCCTCAACACCTTGAGGAGTTGCTCTTCTTCACATTCGGTTAAGTGAGTTGAAATGATGACCGGAAGAGTCTCGTTGTTTCCTAAGTACGCATACTTCAAATGTTGAGGAAGGACCTTCAATTCTAATTCCGGAGGTTGAACAAGGGAGGGTGGCAATCTTGTGTGAGTTTGAGGTAATTCAATTTGCTTCACACTAAATTGAGTGGTCTTCTTGATCTCCAAATTGTTAACCAATCTTTCAACTTCGGGGTCTAGTGAGTAGAGCTTCAACTTCTTGGCTAACTTTCCACAATCAAACCCTTTGCTCAAAACCATCTCCAACGTATCACCATTAGACAACTCGAACAACTCTTGGGTTAATGGTTCAATAACATCAACAAAACACAAGGATGAAACATCACTAGGATATCTCATAGCATCATAAATGTTAAAACTTATTGTTTCACCATCAAACTCCATTGTTAAGCTTCCCGCATACACATCAATCTTTGTTCTAGCCGTCTTCAAGAATGGTCTCGCAAGTAAAATTATACCCAACTTTGAGGACACTTGTTCATCTAGATCAATCACATAGAAATCCGCCGGGAAGACCAATTGGTTTACTTGCACTAGGACATCTTCCAAAACACCTCTAGGAAAGACACTTGATTTATCCTTAAGAGAGATTATGACACCGGTTTCACTTAAAGGTCCAACATTCAATGATTCATACACCGAATAGGGCATGACGTTAATAGAAGCACCAAGGTCAAGCATGACACTACTAAAAGTGACATCTCCTATCTTGCAAGGAACCGTAAACATTCCCGGGTCTTTGCACTTGGGTGGAAGCTTCCTTTGTAAAACCGCGGATGCGTTTTCATTCATCGAAATTTTCTCATTTCCCTTCAACTTCCTCTTGTTGGTACAAAGTTCTTTCAAAAACTTTGCATATCTCGGGATTTGCTTGATTGCATCAAGTAGAGGGATGTTTACTTCCACCTTTCGGAAGGTGTCCAAAATCTCTTTCTCCTCCATTTTCTTCTTCGAAGTTGCAAATCGGGAGGGGAATGGCGGTTGAGTGGCTATTGGAGTCACTAGAGGGGTTGTTTTCTTTGGGGCTCCGACTTGTGCATCATTCTTGACTATAGATTCTTCAATGGGAATGACTTCTATTTCTTCCGCTTCATCCCTTGGCTTCTTCTTTGAACTACTTTCCCTGGTTTGTTTGCCACTTCTCAAAGTCACCACATTGACATTTGGGTTCTTTTCGGTTTGAGAAGGCAACTTTCCACGGGACTCCAACTTGCTCATGGAGTTAACTATATCTCCCATTTGTGCTTCAAGGTTGGAGATACTAGTTCTTGTCTCTTTTTGGAATTGTTGGGTACTAGTGGCTAGGGATTTGACAATGTCTTCAAGGGACATTCCGGAGCTACTTGGTTGGGATTGGGGAGGTTGTTGGTGGTGTGGAGGGTGTGGTTTGGATTGATAGTGTGGTTGTGGATGTTGGTAATGAGGTTGTGGTGGTGGATAGGAAGGTCTAACCAATGCATTTTGAGGCAATGGTCTTGGGTTGTAGCTCATGTTGGGATTTGGCTTCCAACTTGAATTGTAAGCATTTTGGTAACCGGATGGCTTGTTGTGGTAATTTTGGAACTCTCCCGTGGCATTTACATGTTCCACATCTTCTTGAAGAATGGGACACATATCCGTAGGATGTCCCATTGTTGCACATATCCCACAAACCATCACTTGTGGAGTTTGTCCCATGGCTAGCTTTTGGACAACGGAGGTTAGATCTTTGATTTGAGACTCGAGGTTCGATGATCCCACTTCATTGACTTTGTGTTGTGTGTCTCTTTTCATATCTTGGCGCGGGCCAAAATGTTGAGAATTCGCGGCTATGGTGTTGAAAAGTTGTCTTGTTTGTTGTGGAGTTTTACTAAAGACATCACCACCACTTGAGGCATCAACTAGTCTTCTCTCCATTGGTAACAATCCCTCATAGAAGTGTTGAATGAGGAGTTGTTCCGGAATTTGGTGTTGTGGGCAACTATAACACAAATTGTTGAGCCTCTCCCAATAATCATGAAAAAAGTCTCATTTTGACCTTGGCGAATTCCACAAATCTCATTTCTAAGACTTGAGACTCTTGAAGCGGGATAGAACTTATCAAGAAAAGCTCTTGCCATGTCGGTCCATGAGTTGATCGACCCCGAAGGAAGATAAAATAATCAATCCTTTGCTCTATCGGCCAATGAAAAGGGGAATGCCCTTAGCTTGATTTGGTCATCGGTTGACCCTTGTGGCTTCATGCTAGTGCAAATAATGTGGAACATCTTCAAATGCTTATGTGGGTCTTCATTCTCCAATCCATGAAAAGTTGGGAGGTGATGGACTAAACTTGACTTCAATTCCGAACCTCCTTCCAAAACCGGGTAATTGATACCTGTTGGAGTTTGTGTAACATCGGTTTCCATCATTTGCCTCAAAGTTCTTTTGGGAGCTTCTCCTCCGTCCGCCATTGCAATTGGTTCGATAATGGGTGGATTTTGTTGTAGAGGTGGTGTTTCGGGAATTTCTTGGCGAGGGTCGGGACTAGAATCGGGTTCCGTATCACTTGATGAAGCGGGTTCAACCTCCGGATCCCCGTGAGGATTAGAAGTTTGACCACGTTCAATTTGTTTTTCCTTCGCCAAACGCCTTGCTTCTTTTTCAATTTATGGGTTGTAAATCAAGTCACCTGTACGCTAAGATCTGGGCATAGAGAAACAAATTGATTAAAAATAAACCAATCCCCGGCAACGGCGCCAAAATTTGGTGATTGTCGAGGCCAACAAAATTAATACCCTAATTATTACACACTAAAATAGTGTATAGTGGTAAAGGGATCGTATCCACGGAGATTGGTCCAATTTAAATCTCTATGCAAATCACTTGTTCAAGTACTTGCAAAACAAAAGTAAAAGTAAAATGGGGGGGGGGGGGATTTAGTTCTTTTTGATTGCTTGACTAAATTAAAACTAACTAGAATGTAAATATGACAAGTAATAAAGTAAAAGATTTGATTAAATTCAATGAAGTGAAATTGGTTGATTTTGGGTACACCACATGGATAACATGGTTGACTTATCATTAGACTTAATGGAATAATACTTGTGAATTGGTTTAACTTGGCTATAGCAATTCATAAGCACAAATTGCCTCAACTCTTCTTAGATATTAAAATGGCTAGTGGAGCTCTTAACACATTTCCTTAATTGAAGTCACAAAATCAATGAAGCATAAAATCTTGTGAAAATCAATTAGCTTTAAGTTATAAGAGTTACCAAGTCCAAAAGATAATCAAATGCTTACATTATCATTATGGAGGAAACATTTCCATGGTCTAAATGAAATGAAAACAAACATATAAACCATTTGTTGCTTACTAATTTGAAGGTCCATTACTTAACCAAGAAATTAGTCAACAAAAAACAAGCATTCATTCATCCAAGCTCATGATCAAAGATAAATAAACACAACAAGATGTTTAACTAGAAAACATTTCCATAAACTTCAAACACAAGATAATAATAGTCTTCAAAACAACCAATCACCCATGAGATTAGACCCTAATCAACCAAATGAAAGTTTAGCCAAGCATGGCCAAAGTAAAAGAAATGCAATATAGTTTAGTGGTACCAAACATTGTTCTAGTTGCAAGATGGAAAGAAATTACACTAATCTTCAAAAATCTTCAAATCTTCCAAAACCTTCTTGAGAGAAAATGGTGTGTGTTCTTCAAGTGATCATCCTCCAAAATGCTCCAAAACTCCAGCAGATAAGGTTCATTTCAGAATTCAAAAAGTTGCCCAAAAGCTACCCACCAACTTTCCACAAGTAGAGTCAATAAGTCAAAACTCGGAATCAAGTCAGCACAATTCACACGGACCGCGTATAGGTCTACGCGGACCGCGTGGGTCACGCTGAATGTGGAACTTGGGCCATTTAACATACAATCTAGCCCAATCTTCTCATTCACACTTCAGCCCACATGCATAACTCTTTAGAGCCCATTTATTCCATTCCAAAGCCTTCTTTGATTGATCCAATGCTCCTTCAATCTTCTGTAACTGGATTCCGCGTCGCCTCATCATCATTCTCGCTCAAAAATTTAGTCAAAATTGATTTCTTGTTTATGCAAGCACCCAGCTCAATCGCACCACCTCAAGTCCACAAGCAAACCACAAGCCTCCATAAATCCCGCACTCCTTGTACGCCTCTAATGACAAATAGTCTTCGATAAATCCTGCAAATAAGCTCAAAAGACTGGAAAGCACCCGGTAAAGGAGAAAAATAACAAAAAGAGAAAATATGCATGAAGATTAACTAAAATGAGATGGAATGTGCTAAAATAAACTATAAAAAAGAAGTAAATAAAATGAAACTATCATAGTTATACTCTCTTATAATTATTATTTTCACAAAACAATAACTATTCCCTAATTAAATACAAGAAATTATATTATTTATTAATAATCATATTAATAATAAACATACAAAATGTATCAACTTGATAAAGGTGTGACCCTATATGATCATATATTATTAGCAATATCACTCCATAATAATTCTTGCGCATATAGATTCAACAGATGTTGTGCAGTCAAGTCGGACCCTTCCCTTTGGAACTGGAAGTACCTGAAAATGTTAAACCACAAAACCGTAAGCACAAAGCTTAGTGAATTCCCCAAAATACAACATAACCATACATAACAACGGCCCCTGCCTATCATACAAACAGGCCCAACACAACATACAAAATTGGCCCAGCCTAACATACAAAACGGGTCCTCATACATACAATGCCTCATATTTTTAATTTTTCCTCAGACATGGAAAAAGACTGAAGACATTTTTCCTCTTTAGAAAAAAAACTATATTAGTTTAATAAGTGAATCTAACCTTTATTGTCTGCAACTTTAAAGGTCCAACCCATACAACTATCAGCAACAATGCATGTAACTTTCTCTCCCCAATTTCTGTTAAGTTTGTTAATGAGCTCTTCAAGTTTTGAAGGCATGACTTAAAAGATTGCATCTGCTAATTCACAAACATCCTTTTTGTCCTCTTTTTCTTCCACACCATCCGGTAGTGACACAAAGCATGCTAAATCATTCAAGTTTTCTTCTGTGGAGAAAGCATTGGTAACCAATTTGTGAGTGAAATCTCACTACTATAAAAAAGAGCATTACCGACGGCCAAAACCGCTGGTGATCCGTCGCTAATAGGCTTACCGACGGAATAGTAACAGACCAAAATCCGTCGGTATATTCTTGTCGGTAATTGTTTTGTAACGGATTTCCGATGGCTACGACAAATTTTTCCGTTGGTAATTAGTAACCGATCACCAACGAAAATACTTTTTCAACAGATTACCGACGGAATATGTTTGCAACAGATTATCGACGAAATACTCACTAACGGATTACCGACGGAATCTAGAAATAACTCACTAACAGAATTACCGACATATTTTCTATGACAGATTAGCGACGGATTTTGGCATTATAAAAAAAAATTATAAATTCATGAAAAAATTAAAAATAATTACATATTCAATACAGAAAAATCTTAAAACATACATCAAATCTATATTTTAAACCCAAAAAATATAAAAATTAACAAATAATTACATATACAAAACGAGTTTTTTTTGACGGTTTTTAAAATTGGAGTTGATTGCAAGTGATATAATGAAGAACTAAGGGCGCTTGTTGCTAAACAAAAAGAGCAAAACGAAAAGCTTAAAGAAATAATGAAGGCTCAAGAAGACAAATAGAACGCAAGAGTCGAACAACTTGATAAACAACTTAAATCGACAATGGATCTTATTAATGTTATTAGAGAACAACAAAACTAGTAGGTCATAAAGTGTTGATATGTTTATTGCAAAGTATTTATTTTAAAGTAGTCACTTTCCATTTTCCATGTAATAAATAATTATCGTATTATTTTATGATATAATGTTATTTGATTTTTTTGTTATTTTTGTTTTTCATATATTACTACAAAATAATTTGGATTTAATTTATAAATCAATTATCCATCCGTGCCTATGAAATTTTTGCTATGGAATCTGTTATATAATATACACCATGAAAACTGTTAGGGGTTTATCACCATGAAATTTGCTAGAGATTTATCACCACAAAATTTACTAGGGATTCACAACCACATAATTTGATAGAGATTCATTACCACAGAATTTGCTAGGGATTCATCACCACCGAATCGATAGGGATTCATCACCACGGATTTTGCTAGGAATTAACTACAACAAAACTTGTAATGGAAGAACTACCATAGAATTTTTGATGGAATCCTACAACGAAATACACGACGGAATACCATCTACAACTGATTTCATTCCGTTGTCACATTTGCGACGGAATAATTGTTTCCCTAGCAAACCCTCACTACGGGGTTTTTTGGGACGAAAATCAGTCGTTGCAAATTCCATCGCTATTCGTCTTTTTTAACGGAATTTCATCTTTTCGCAACAAATTCCTTCCCTAGCAAAATCTCATTTTTCTTGTAGTGTCGTAACAAAACTTTGAAATCTGGACCAAAAATGTAAATTTTGGACCAAATTTGTAATAAAATTTAAAATTCGGGCAAAAGTGTAAATTTTAAATGTGGATGACTTGTTGACCGGGTAAAAAGGGTTAAAATCAATACAATTATCGGTATTCATGATTTAATCAGAAAAAAATATAAAAAAAACTTAATTGAATATGAGGTCAAAATGTAGGGACTTTATAATAAATTTATATATGTAAAATCTATGATCTAACTAACCTATACATCACTTTCATATCGGTCATGAAATTTATGCAGAATAATAATGTTATTTATGAGATACAAACTAAAAAAAAATGATACACCTTTTTCAAATTGTTTCCCCATTTTTTCTTTCAACTATCAAAATTAGGTTATAATTAGTTACTACTGTAAGACTATGTCAAATTTCTCCCGTATACTATTGTCTAGATAGTTAGGTAGCTTAGATATGCTTATTTCTTGTATTATGACTGTGATTAAAGTCAAATTTTTACATATTCTACTCTACCAATCTACAATATAATACAACCACTTTGGTGCAACCACTTTGAAACCATGTGCTAGCCGGTGACACAAGGATTCTACTTTTCTTCTTTATACAAATTATAGTTAAATACTTTATCTCAAAAAAGTAAACATTTTTCTACTTATCTCAAAAAGACAAAGAACACAGAGTAAGGATTAATTTTATTGGTTACCTAAGAACAAAAGAGACAGAGACGAAGACAAGTTAGTAGAGGGTTGAGGGGCATAACCACCAAGTAACTGAGGGCATATGAGAGAGGCAACAGACGGTTGAGGCCCGAGACACACTTAGGACGGAGGAAGGCGAAGATTGGGAGGGAGGCATGTCACAAACTCAAGTTCGACACTACTTCTTGCTCGTGTGGCGTATCGAGGTCCCTTATAAAACCCTGATACCAGTCCTGCCAGATTACACATGCTAACTAGTTTCATCATGTCATGAGCTCATCAGGGAAGCAACACTAGCCCCCGACCAGCTGTATCTCTAGAATGCTATGGCCCCCTTCATTGTCAAGCTCGCCAGTGACTCGTCAGACAACAACGACTATCATAATAATGCCCTTAGAATATGATGCCACTTTTTGAACACAATCTAAGCTAATCTATTGACCTAATCTTCATCTTCTCGGTCAACACAATCACAAGATATTCGGCCCGTGCAGACAGCTGCGATGTCAAGGTCCAAAGACCTAAAACGTGTAAATTTTGTTTAATTTAGCGGTTTCTTTTCACTTTCTCTTTTACTTCTTTACCCAACTTCCAGATTTTTTGACTTATTTTTATAAACTTAATAGATCAAAATTAAAAATATATTGTGATAATAAAAGATATATTTATTTTTGTTAACCAACATTCTATTTATCCGATTTCATTTTTTTTTCATACCTTTTGGATCAATAAAATTTGTAAAACCTTTTTTCATTTTTTTTCATACCTTTTGGATCAATAAAATTTGTAAAACCTTTTTTTTGTTGTCTGAAGTGTTGTCGCTGAAGTGTTGTCATAGCTTACCAATGTCCATCTAAATTTTTCAAGGGTGTCCTAAAAATGATAATCTAATCTATAAAAATAAAATAAAATACAAGGGGTATACATGGACAAGTGTGAGGATAAGGTAGATTCGTCCTTGTAGAGAGTTTGAAATTGTAAGCAATATGGAAAGGGGTACTTAAGGGGTGTTTGGCTTAGCTTTTCACAGTCCAAAAGTCCTTTTTGGAAAAGTTACAAAAAGTCAGGTTTTCCTGACTTTTCCAAAAAGTTCATTTTCCTTGTATCAAAACTCCAAAAGTAGCTTTTAAAACTAGTTTTGCCAAACATCTTTTGCTTTTTTTCTTTTCTAAAAAGAACTTTTGGCTGTGAAAGGCTAAGCCAAACACCCCCTTAGTCTAATTTTTTTATTCCTAAAGATTAACAACAAATGTATTTCTTTTGTTTATATTAAGATATGTTATCTTTATAAATAATTTGTTAATAACAATATACATTAGTTCAAAAGTAATCTTTAGAAAAGTCCAAATATTTTTATTATTGATTAAAAATAACGTAATCTTTAAAAAAATCTCAATAGTTTGACCGAATTAAAGAAAAAAGACGAGATACGGGCTAAATCTGTGAAATCGGCAAAAAATGAGTTATTCCGAAGTTTTAGCTGGTATTCAATCTTTATTTTTATAAACAAAATTTAATTTTGGATTTCCATAACACTAATTAGGAAGTACCATGGGACGTTTAAATTAATGAAAGGGGTAGTTTGCAATTTCAAAGAAGTACCAACAAATTTAAAGAAAACGGGTTTTGGACTTTTGGGGATATTCTGCCAACTACCAAAAGTTCAGGACCAAAGCTGAAAATCCGAGAAGTAGATTTCCATTTACTGTGCCATGTCGTGCGTAATCAGCCGTATTCCTCACGTATTTCACCTGTATTCTTTACGCATAAGGCTATCCCACTGGCCACTGCAACTCAAATACCGTAAACTATATATATACGACCCCTAAGTTTGATCATACGTACGGACTTCAAATCAAAGAGAAGCATACCACACAGAGAGAAAATACGTGCGAGAGCTAAAAAGGCGAGATCGGAAGCTTTGCGTGAACTTGAATCAAACCGAAGCAGACACAAAGATACCACGTCATGACCTGGTAAGCTTCTACTTCTATATATTCACTACGTGATTAAGTCCTTAACAACCCTCTTGATCGTGAAACCAAGCCAAAAATCATAAAAGCTAGTTATCAAAAATTCTTTCCTTATGCCTTCTTTTATTTTGTAGCGACTCTGTAGCGACTCAAGCTAACAGCCATGTAGACTTTCAGTTTGTTTACTTGTTTGTTTGTTTTGTTAAGTTCATGCACCAAAACAGCCTTCTACCCACTCACAAGTCACAAGTCTCATGCATGAGTTCTAGACAGATTGTTGTTTCTGATTTCCATGTGTATTCTATTTGCGTTACTTGTTCTTTCCCCTTATACAGTTATACTTATGCTTGAAAACAACCTCCACAAGACCATGTATGCAACTTAGTGTCAAGATACTTGTTCCTTCTTTTCACTTCTTGTTTTCACGTGTCCTTTAGCCAAGAAAATCAGCCATGAAAAACCCCAGGTTGTCGTCATTCTTGCCGCCTAATTGTAGCCTCTTTTCCTTTCCTATTCGTGTATTAATACTGCCCAAACTCCCAAAGTATTCCGGTTTAAACCATGATTAAGGGATGGGAAATTTGTGAACAAAGGCGTATAAATATGTAGAATTAAGTATGTGTGTGTGTGAAAAGAGGGTACAAAACGGCTACTATATGCCCCTTAACTACAGTTATTTTATATATAAGGGATGAATTGTCACAGGGAAAACTAAAAAAATTAATTAAATAAATTAAAAATGGACAAATACAAATTATAAAATTTGAGGGACCAAATAATATAATTTTTGGAAACTAATTTAATGAAAGAAATTACCTCGTGGAAACTGTTTTTCAACTAAAAGTGAAAGGGTAAAGATATAACTTCTGGAAACTAATATACAACAAGAAATGAGAAGGTGGATACCGATTTACCATTAAAGGTTAAGGGGCCAAAGTTGTAAATTTGGAAATTTTTTTGAACGGCGAATTATTTACTTAAGAAAACCAAGAGGAGAGAGAGTAGTGTACAGCTTAGTTAGTTGAACTATATAACTTTTATGTAAAGGATTAATGGTATAAAAATATTAACTAAACTAGGGTGGTGAGATTGCTTTTCAATTTCAAAACACTTTATTGGTTTATTAACTTTTTAAAAAGCTAATAGTTAAAAAGAAATTTTTGGCAAACTCAAAAGCTTTTTGAGAATAGTTTTTTTCATTAGCAATTTTAAGTAAGCATGTATAATTTGACTTTTTGAAACTGTTTATGATTCTTTAACCAAAATAATTTTAGAAAACATTTTTTAACTTATGGACTTATTGATTTTTTCACCATAAAAGTTAATCTAAACACTTTTTAAAAAACTCTTTTTGCCACCACTATAAACAATAACCACTTTTATCTAAAAGTACTTTTAGAGTTCAAAAAACACTCACAGACACCCCCTAGATAATAAGTTTCTATATAACTTTTGTGGTTTGATAAATTAAATCCTCTTAAGTTTCTTGCTACGAATAATTTCTTTTATTTTCTATTTTTAGGCTTTAATAATTGACTTTTGTGGTTTGACAACTTAAGTCTTCTCAAGTTTTAATTTTGTCATTGATTTTTATGGTTTGACAACTTACGTCTTCATAAATTCCTATTGCTCCTGAAAAAGTTCATTTTACTTTCTATTACTTTTTAAATACATTACCGTCGCTGCAAAGCACGACATGTAAAATCCTAGTAATAACTATTCATAAAAAAGTTACCAATTTACCAATGTAGATATTTTAAAATTTACTGCAAACTAAAATTGAGATTGTCTAGGAAAAGAAAGATAAACACATAACCATACCAAATATATTGTCATTTATCATGTAACGATTTGATAAACAGTTAATTCTGTAAGGCCAACAAGTTGGATTATAATTTCAATGCATGTTGTATGTAACCATATATAGTCAAGCCTGGTCAACATGGTCAAATTATTGAAAACGCGATTGTACAAAATTTTGTTTTTATGCAAAACAAGGATATAAAAATAAAAACATGTTGATTGAGCACATGAGGAATAAAAGGACATGAGCGAAATGTTTTTTAATAACTATAAGATCTAAAACTTATTATAATTAACTTATAATATTTATAAATGTTTATTTGATTGCTTTGGAATCAAAGTTATGACTTTATATCAATTATAATAAAACTAATTAAATAAAATAATTTATTGTAACCTATGGTATTGAGATGTTTACTCATATTACAATTTACTTTTATTTTTTAAAGAATTTTCAAAATGTTGATAATTTTCTATAAAAATATATTATATTATAACTCAAAAATCTATTCACTCCAATTGTAACAAAAAAGATATTCTATGGATTTTTGATATTGGACATCTCAAAAAATATTTAAAGATGCTCTACTGATTATGTAATATTCCAAAGTTATTTCTAAATGAAATTCGAGGCACTTGGCATGACTTGATAAATTTTAGATCGTTAGTGTAACATGATATTATTTTTTTAAGAGATACACAAAAAAAAAATATCTTTTTATCTTAAAAGATTTGGTTACTTGAAATAAATCCGAAAAATTCCTAATATCAATGAAGAAAAAGATAAGGATAAATATATTTGTAGCATATATATAAGCACATCTGGTCTTTCCTACAGTTGCTTCACCGATATTATTGTCTCTTTTACCCTACTGCTTCAGATTCATTAATATCCCCAAATTCTAATTCTATTGGGTTTTTTAGAGTTCCAGTTTCCTCTATATATTGGGTTTCATCCAACAGTTTATTAGCCACAAATCCTGCATAATCAAGATCAAATCTTTGCTTTCTAAACATATATTAAACCCAAAGTATCCCCCTTTTTTTCAAGAAAGAAAAGTTCAATCGTCTGATTCTGTTTCTGGGCTTCTCTTCCTCGATCTGTGTGTTTCAGGTCTGCAATTTGATAATATGGGTAAGGTAACGGTGGCAGCAACGGTGGTATGCGCCGCTGCTGTTTCTGCGGCTGCTGTTTTGGTGGTGCGCCATCGGATGCGCAACTCCGGAAAATGGGCAAAGGCGATGGATATACTCAGGGAGTTTGAGGACAAGTGTGGGACTCCGATTGCGAAGCTCCGGCAGGTTGCTGACGCCATGACTGTCGAGATGCACGCCGGACTTGCCTCCGATGGCGGCAGCAAGCTCAAGATGCTAATCAGCTACGTTGACAACCTCCCTTCTGGGTATGTACATACGATTTACAGTATCTCTTTATCTCTTTATAAATTATCCATTCAGAATATTCATCGTATACTACATTTTCGAGATTTGCTTTGAATTGGTACTCGGCGGAGTTGACTTTTTCAATTTTAACCGATTGAATTAAGTTAATTCTTCACCGTTTAAAATAATTTAGTTTGCGTTCTAAATTTCAAGATTTGGGTATTTTCTTTTGCCTTCAGATTCATAAGATTTGTTCAGACAAAGTTCATAATATTCAATCTGCATGTAGAGTTTAGGTTAACTCCAACCAATTTTCTTTGACCTTTTGGGGTAGTGTTTTTAAATTCAAATTTTCTTCTGATGTATTCGTATTTGTGTGAAATATTTATAATGATCTTTATATACATTTAATTTAGTCTCTTGTGAATGCCTATTCGTTGATTTGGGTATTTGGAGTCGCCCTTGAAGTAATCAAACTATCCTTAGCTTTAAGCAACTGATTATTTGATTTGATTCTGATTTTATGTCTATAATCATTTGAAAACGAACATCAAAGTTTTTCTATATTTCTGTTGTAAAAAAACTGATTATTGTTTCAGTTAAAACGTGTATTTAAACAAGCTCTTTTATAGTAAAAGATGTCTTACGAATCTTGGAAGTATTAAAAAAGTATCATATTGTTAATCAAAAATATGATGTTTTCTAATTTTAGAGCGTTCATTTTTGGAAGTTGGATGATCTTTCTTTCTTTGTTTATTCCAAAAGTAACGAAATTTATACCTGTTTTAATTTCTAAACTTAATTTATCTGAATCATGTTGTAGTTTTAAAACTCATTATGTGAGCTTTAACATTCATTGAAATTTGAACCATTCTTCTTAGTTTGTTTTTCGGGTATGAAAGTAATCTTGTTTTGTTTTTCAGGGACGAAAATGGAATTTTCTATGCTCTTGATCTTGGTGGCACAAACTTCCGTGTCCTCCGTGTGAAATTGGGAGGAGTTGGTAATGTGAAGAAAGAATTTCAAGAAGTTTCAATTCCTCCAAATCTCATGATTGGCAAATGCGAAGTGAGTAATAACTAATAAGAATAAATTCATGATATATTTTGTTTCAAATCCATTAATATGATAAAAATGATATATATATTTTTTTGGGTTTTAGGAATTATTTGATTTTATTGCTGGAGAACTTGCAAAATTTGTGGCTACAGAAGGCGAAGATATGCAAATTCCACCTGGCACTCAACGGGAACTTGGATTCACCTTTTCATTTCCTGTGAAGCAATCATCAATTGCAGGAGGAACTCTTGTTAGGTGGACTAAAGGCTTCAATATTGAAGATGCAGTGAGTTTCGTTTCTCAAATACCTTTGTTGTTTTACTCTTTTGCCCTTCTTTGTTTAGACATTTCTCGTAGTCATTACCCGAATAAATCTTTTCTAGATTCTATATTTTGGGAAGTGTTCAAGTTAAAATTATGTATTTATCATTGTCATCATTTGAGCATCAATGGTGTTGAATCGGTTCACAAGATTCGTAAGGGTATTTTAGTCATTTTACTGATAGTAAAACATGTTATTCGGTTTATGTGGTTTTATTGATCTTTTGCTATTGTGATAGGTTGGACAAGATGTTGTTGATGAGTTGACAAAAGCAATGGAAAGGATTGGCCTTGATATGCGTGTTTCTGCTTTGGTAATTTGATTTTTTGCCTAATGAATTTTTATTTGTTAGTTTATTATAGCATCGTACTTTCATTTTCTTATTACAAAAATGTACTTCAAAAGAGCTACTTAAATACAAAGCAATTTCCATTGTGTGTCCCATCATTTTTCAATGATAAAGTATGAAGAGGGCATTCACGTCTTTTCCACATACGTGGGTGTTGATATTTATAAATTGATGGTTGAAAAATGCAGGTGAATGATACAGTTGGAACTTTAGCTGGAGGAAGATACAGTAATCCAAATGTTATTGCTGCAGTTATTTTAGGAACTGGAACAAATGCTGCATATGTGGAAAGAGCAAATGCAATCCCAAAATGGCAAGGTCTACTTCCAAAATCAGGAGAAATGGTTCGTTACATTACATACCCTTTATTTCTATTTTTATTATTATTTTTTTTTTTCAATCAAGTTGAAAAAATGATATGGCAAATTTGTAATAAGTTAGGACTTAATGGGGGAAAAAGCATCGTTTCCTTGAGTTTCTCTGTTAAGTTCTTTTTTCATTAAGTTAAAATGAAACACTCTTACACTTGTATGTTATTGTAATGTATCTTACTTTATTATTTATTTATAATTATAATTTTATTTGTGAAGGTTATAAATATGGAATGGGGAAACTTTCGGTCATCACATCTTCCTTTGACCGAGTTTGATGAAAGCCTTGACAATGATAGCTTAAACCCTGGGGAACAGGTACTGATTATTTTACCTTTTGTTGGTTATTTCAACACTTTTTATATATTTTATGGGTCCCACTTATAACATGGATAAATAAATTTTTTGACAGATATTTGAGAAGATAATTTCGGGAATGTATTTGGGAGAAATCGTGAGGCGAGTCTTGTTGAAAATGGCTGTAGAGGCCGAGTTTTTTGGCGAGACTGTTCCATTGAAACTGCAAAAGCCCTTCATATTAAGGTACAAATTTATGTAAAATATTTGAAGAAAAGTATTTGAAAAATAGTTGCTTATTTGAATATTTAATCCATTTATACTTTTATGTAAAATATTTATTTTGTATGGATGTAGGACACCGGATATGTCTGCAATGCATCACGACTCCACTCCTGACCTCAAGGTGGTTGCAACCAAGTTGAAAGACATTCTTGAGGTACATAACTTAATATATAGACAAAAGGGTAAAATGGTCATTTACTGCTATACTTAAATAATGTATAGAATGATATATAGACAAAACGGTAAAATGGTCATTTACTATTATACTTAAAAGGGTAAAATGGGTAAATTATAGACAAAAGGGTAAAATGGTCATTTACTATTATACTTAAAAGGGTAAAATGGGTAAAATATAGACAAAAGGGTAAAATGGTCATTTACTATATAAGACAGAAGGGTAAAATGGTCATTTACTATTATACTTAAATAATGTATAGAAAATAGAGAGAAAAGGGTAAAATGGTCATTTAATATTATAGTTAAAAATAATGTATAGAATAATATATAGATAAAAGGGTAAAATGGTCATTAACTATTATACTTAAAAAATAATGTATAGAAAGTATAAGACAAAAGGGTCAAATGGTCATTTTTCTATTATGATACTTAAATATGGTTCATTTGACATGTGGCAGATAACCAACACTTCTCTAAAGATGAGGAGAGTGATCGTGGAGGTATGTGAAACCGTGGCAACGCGTGGGGCCCGTCTGTCGGCTGCTGGAATCCTAGGAATCCTCAAAAAGATCGGGAGAGACACAGTTAAGGAAGGAGAAGAAAACCAGAAATCCGTAATAGCAATGGATGGTGGACTGTTTGAACACTACACAAAGTTCCGGAAGGCGATGCAAACTGCAATGGATGAATTGTTAGGTGAAGAAGCTTCTAGAAACATGATAATCGAGTTGTCAAATGACGGATCTGGCCTTGGTGCGGCTCTTCTTGCAGCTTCACATTCTCAGTATCGCGAATACATCGAGTCTACATAGACTTGTAATTTTTGTAGATTGATTCCGTTTTTCGTGTTATGGAACCGAGGACTTTTTTGTCTTTTTGTTCTTTTTTTTTTTTTTTTTAAATGATATGTGTTTGCAAGAGGCCCTCCGTAAGTTATGGGGGATGTGACATGTGAGGGTTAGTTTGGTGACTAGACCCTTTCACATGGGGTTGTATGTTGTTTTAAGAAGATATCTTAGCGAATAAAGCAAGCAAGGTGTTAGAACATTGTATTTTGGAAGGTGATGGGAGTTATTAAAACCCTCTATTTTGCTTTCTTTACAAGGGTTTTTTATGTTTCTTGAGATATGTATGTTTGTGTTTATTATTATATGGGACAAGACTAAATTTAACATTATTTTAGGGTTATTGTTTATATGGATGAGAAAGGTATTTGTGTCTTTTGTACATTTGTACATAGGGTTTAGGAGAGTTTGAAAACAAGGTGCACTTTTACATTTTGATAGGACAAAAATATGGGATTTTATAAAAGCAACATCGCTATGGTTGCAAAAATTCCTTTGTTTCTTTGGTTGCAAAAATTCTACTTGTCAAGTTTTAAGTTTTGATAATAGTCATCGGGTGAAAACTTCCAACTTTATTTTCAAAATACTATACTTCTAATTTGCCTTAAAAAACGAGTTAATGGCAACAGAATCCTAAAGTCACACCAAAGATTTATATAGTTATGTCATGTGTCTCTCGACTTATCTCAAAATCCAACTGTAGGAATAAACCAAATGTAGAGATAAATTTTAGATAAGAATTTAGTCATTACTCATTATCAATCATATGAGCGTTTGTCAGTCAAGTTAGATAGAAAAGATCTTCAGAAACTCGTTTGTCAGTCAAGTTAGATAGAAAAGATCTTCAGAAACTCGGAAGATGACTATAAGCAGTTTCAAAATTACAAGATATGCAAACCAAATTGAGAACAAGAATCCAAGTGATGTTTCAGATTGTTGTGTTTATGTTATTTTTTGATAGAATGAAAATATTGATGTTTTTCTCATTAAAATAATAACAATATATATACATATAGAGGGTGTTTGAGATAAGGAAATTATTCCATATACTAGCCTAAAAGAGTAACCTACAAGATAAATGTAATTCTTTGATAACCGAATGAATTTCTCATTAATGAAAAGCCATATAAATACAGATTATACAATCCGGAATTAAGGAAACCCTAAACTAAATATGGTACATATACATTTAAAATGGGGTACAGATACATTTAAAATACAACAGAGATCCGAAATATATATGAAATATATTTCGTCTAATACTTCCCCCACAGTTGTAACTGTAGCTGGTTGGATAGCGAGGCTGGAATAAAGTTAACGTGGCAATCCCTTCGTAAAAATGTCAGTAGTCAGCGAGAACATGTAGCACTTGTAAAGCTCCCAAATGTACTTTCTCGTGTACGAAATGGATGTCAATGTCAACATGTTTCGTGCGTTGGTGTTGCACCGGGTTTGTGGTTTTTTTGGGTTAGTGTCGATCAAACAGAGTCGACTATGAAGTCGTTGAAAAATGAACACAAAATTCGACCTATACAGAATCATAGCAAAATTAAAACTGAATAGTGTAGTCATACCTTCAATTGGAATAAGATGGTGCCAAAATCGACCAAGAAGGAGCTGCAAAGAACCAATGAAGCGTGAATCGATCAACACAAATCGTATACGACGTATGTAGGGCTATTGAGAATAATTTTATCACTTACGTGGGGTGACTGCATGAAAATCCAATGACTTCGTTTGAAAAACTCAGGACTTGCATGTAATGGGAATCGAATGGGAGGCAAAATGATGTCTCCACTTTTTTTTTTTTTTTTGTTTCTAATTCTCGACCCACGCCCTTTTTCTTTTCTTTCCTTTTCTCTCTTAAAAATAGGGAATTGTTTTGATGGAAAAATGAATTGGTTTATTTCTCAATTCCTTACTTTTTGCATTAACCAAACAAGAGAAAGAGAATCAATTCTTTTTCTTTGGTTTTATTTCCCTGTACCAAACACCCCCTAAGAGTAACCTACAAGATAAATGTAATTCTTTGAGAATCGAATGAATTTCTCATTAACGAAAAGCCCTATAAATACAGATTATACAATCCGGAATTAAGGAAACCCTAAACTAAATATGGTACATATACATTTAAAATGGGGTACAGATACTTTAAAATACAACAGAGATCCGAAATATATATGGAATATATTTCGTCTAATACTTCCCCCACAGTTACAACTGTAGCTGGTCGGATAGCGAGGTTGGAATAAAGTTAACGTGGCAATCCCTTCGTAAAAATGTCAGTAGTCAGCGAGAACATGTAGCACATGTAAAGCTCCCAAATGTACTTTCTCGTGTACGAAATGGATGTCAATGTCAACATGTTTCGTGCGTTGGTGTTGCACCGGGTTTGTGGTGAGGTAAACAGCTGAAATGTTGTCACAATAGATGATAGTGGATTGGTGTAAGGGAAGATGTAGCTCAAGAAGAAGATTATGAAGCCATGTGGTTTCAGCCGTTCCATTTGCGACTCCTTTGTACTCGGCTTCGGCGCTTGATCGGGAAATGGTAGGTTGTCGTTTAGACGACCATGAAACGAGATTATCACCGAGAAACATGCAATAACCGGATGTAGAACACCCAGAGTCTGGGCATCCCCCAATCCGTGTCCGAGTAAGCAATAAGATTGTTGGATTTGGAGGGTGAAATATGGAGTCCGTGACTACTGGTGCCCTTGAGGTATCTTAGGATGCGCTTGAGAAAATTGAAGTGCGGATCTCGAGGGGCATGCATAAAAAGACAAACTTATTGAACAACATAGGTAATTTTGGGGTGAGTGAATGTCAAGTATTGCAAGGCCCTGACTAGACTACGGTGAAGAGAAGAATTATGTAATAAGTTGTCGGAAGTGGCACTGAGCTTAAAGTTGGTATCAACAAGTGTGTCAGACGGTTTGTAGTCTTACATTTTAGCGCGAGTGAGGATATCATGTACGCATTGCTCTTGTGATAAAAACAATCCTCCATTTTTATGGTGAACTTGAATACCGAGGAAGTGGTGAATAAGGCCAAGGTCGGACATAGCAAACTCCTGAGATAATAGATTAATGAAATGACATAGAGTTGTAGTGTTGATGTAGTCAAAATGATGTCTTCCACATAAAGAAGTAGATACGCTATGTTGGTGTCATGTTGGAAGATAAATAGAGATGTGTCACTATTGGTGCTTTTGAAACCGTGTTTTTGGATATAAGTGGAAACCCAATGATACCATACCTGTGGGGCTTGTTTGAGCCCATATACAGATTTTTGCTGGCGAAAAACATGTTTGGGTTTGTCTAAGTCCACAAATCCAGGAGGTTGAAACATATAAATAGTTTCTTGAAGATCCCCGTGCAAGAAAGCGTTCTTGGCATCTAGCTGATGGATTGGCCATGATCGTGAAATGGCTAGACTTAGAACAATACAGATCATGGTAGGTTTCACGATGGGACTAAAAGTTTCATCACAATCGACTCCAACTTGTTGACATTTACCATTAATTTCCAGTCTTGCTTTGTAACACGCAAGAGTCCCATTTTCATGAAATTTGTGCCGATATATCTACATGCAATATCGGGTGGAAGGGGCACATGTTCCCGTGTATTGTTGTCAATTAATGCCTTGTATTCATCAGTCATGACACAAGACCAGTTTGGATTAGTCAGGACATGGTTGTGGTACTTAGGTAGGGGCACGATGGGTTTTGGTTTGTAGTCATGGTGTATAGGTTAAAAGGGGTCTTGGGTTTGGATATACTAGCTCGTAAGCGAGTGGTCATAGGATGTATGGGGGTGGTAGGGGAGGGTTGGGTGGTGGTTTTAAGTTTTGACGAGAGTAAGTGAGGGGGTAGGTGATAGGGTGGAAGAGGTGGGCTGGGAGGTAGTGTCGACGATGGGACCGGTTGGCGGTGATTGGGTGGAGGTGGTAGGGGGCGGTGAGGCAGGGGTGGGGATGGTGGATGATAGTATGAGTTCCGTTGGTTGGAAAAGTAATGGGTTTGATTCGGAGTCATGGAACGGGTAATTGGGGGGATTTTGGTTGATGTTGGCATAAGGGAAAGTGGATTCATCAAAAGTGACGTGTCGGGATAGGATAACCTTGTCCATAGAGAGGTCAAGACATCTGTAGCCACAATATTGAGATGGGTAACCAAGGAACACACACACGGTGGATCTGGGGGATAATATATGTGGGCGAGTAGCATTGAGATTGGGGTAACAAGCACACCCAAATATGCGAAGGTGGTAGTAAGTAGGGTATTTGAGATATAGGGTAGAGGTAGGGGTGCGGTTTCGAAGTAATTTTGTGGGTAAAATGTGTTGGGTTTTGAGCATTCTAACACTCCAATGGTGTGCATGAAACCCTAGAAACCTTGGATCTGTGTTTTCTCTATTATACATGCAAACTTTCATTTTTCCAAGGTTTCATCCTAACTAGCATATCATGGGGTATATGTAATATAAAACTAGTAGAATAACATACCTTTGTTGTAGCTTTGATTTCTTAAGACTTTGTGAGCCTAGCACCCCAAATGTGATGCCTCAAATGCTTCACACAACACCACCAACAATTGGAATAACTTGAGAGAAGATTATATTGCATCAAAATCGGCTAGCCCTCACTAGTGTATCTTAAGGGCCGATTTTACTAGTATGAGGCTTCTTTATATAGTGTGCACATTAGGGTTACACCATGTAACTCATGCCTTTCCACATTCCTCATGATCCATGGGTTTTAACCTCCATGGAGTATCCATGGGCCACCACATGGGTTTAGCCCAACATGAAGAACTATGGATCATAGCCCCACTATATAAGAATGAATGATATAACCAAATCAATCCCCATTTATTTAATTAGTCTCTTTTGATCACAAAATTAATTCCAAACTAATTCTTGATCAATACTAATTAAATAATATGATTTCATATTAATATATTAGAACTTATAATATATTAATAAATCATAAATATCCTCTTCTCACAAAAGTCTATCCAAATTGTTTTGATGCCATGCAACCCAAATGGACCATGCTAAATCGAGTCAAGTACATACCAAATATAGTTATGGACTTAGACACCTTATCCAACAGTCTCCCACTTGGATAAGTCTAATAACTATAGCTGCAAATACGACTTCAAGATCCGACCAACAATCGTAGCTCTTAAAAGTCTCGTGGAACTAAGTTGTGTCATTTTAGATAAGTGATCATATAATCCTCTGTTCAAGATATCAGCCGGACAAATACATGGAACAACGTCGTACTTATTGTCCAACAGTTTGTTTCCCGATTTCCGATTTGTTTGACATAGAACATAATCGAACACATCAATTCAGTTCTGACCGGGCCCGACACATAAGTCAAAACAAAGTCATCGAGGGGCCCAAGATATCGCTTTTAATCCTCTAAGGACTAAAAGGAACAGATAAACTTCGACTCATATGCTTGTACTAACTAATCATCAAATTTTACACAACAACACGCTTTATAACACCAAGTTACTGATGCGTTTTCGTACTATCAATGTACAACCAACTCATATCTCTTGGTTTGAAGACTTATATGATATTACCGTCTCACGATCACTCGAGATAAATTCCATGAAGTGATACAAGTGAGCGTGGGTTGAATCCAATACTCAGAACTTATGAGCACTCATGAATGTTGCAGTAACAATTGCTATGTCTAATACAATTCAGACAAATCTACAAACCCAATTCATGACGGTCTTATTTCAATACCTACTTCCAAAGTATGATCGACTGTGGATAGTTTGAATAACATAATTATTATGGAAGTCAAAACATGCAAAATGAAACAATAGTAAATGATTGACAGAAGACAGTACCATACTAGTAAATAAAAAACACCTTTTATTTAAACATCAAATGTCAATTACATTTCAACTATTACAAGTTTCGAAAGCTATCTAATTACTAAAACTAATATCATCCTTCAGCCCAATGCGCCTCGCATGCTGTAAATGCTTGAACCTACATAGTCCCTTCGTGAGGGGATCTGCTGGGTTCTTATCTGATGATACCCTCTTTGCCACGAGGAGTCCTTCTTCTATTCGATGTTCTAATGAAGTGGTATTTTCTGTCGATATGCCTGGATCTGCCGTGATCCCTTGGTTCCTTGGCTAAGGCAGCTGCACTCTCGTTATCACAAAAAATCTCCATAGACTCCTTTATAGCTGGTACAACTCCAAGGTCTCCAATGAAGTTCTTCAGCCATATAGCCTCCTACGCCGCCTTGCTTGCTGCTATGTACTCTGATTCGCAAGTTGAATCAGCTACCGTCTCTTGCTTGGAACTTTTCCAAGTAATTGCTCCTCCGTTTAAGGTAAAGACCCAGCCCGACTGAGAGCGGAAATTATCCCTGTCTGCCTGAAAGCTGGCATTACTATACCCCACTACTCTCAAGTCGTCACTCCCACCAAGGGTAAGGACCCAGTCCTTTGTCCTCCACAGGTACTTGAGAATGTTCTTCACCACAGTCTAGTGAGCCTTGCCAGGATTCCCCTGATATCTGCTGACCATGCTCAAAGCAAAGGCCACATCAGGGCGAGTACAAGTCATAACATACATGATCGATCCTACAACGGAAGCATATGGTACTCGACTCATCTCAACTATCTCAGCCTCTCTGGCTCTGAGTCTTACTCAGTTTGGCATTACTCTGGATCGGTAAGTCACCTTTCTTGGAATCCTGCATGCTGAATCTTTTTCAGCACCTTATCCAAGTAGGTACTTTGACTAAGTCCAATGAGTCTCTTACTCCTGTCTCTCAATATCCTTATCCCTAGGATATAGTTAGCTTCTCCAAGGTCCTTCATAGCGAAACACTTCCCAAGCCAGGACTTAACCTCCTACAAGGTTGGGATGCCATTTCCTATGAGTAGTATGTCATCCACATACAATACCAAAAAGCTAACTATACTCCCACTAGCCTTAACATATACACACGACTCATCCTCGCTCCTCGAAAATCCAAACTCTTTGACTTTCTCATCGAAACAAAGTTTCCATCTGCGAGATGCTTGTTTTAATCCATAGATGGATTTCTCAAGCTTACACACTCTATTAGGGTACTTTGCATCAACAAAACCCTCTGGCTGACTCATGTAAACATCCTCAGCCAACTTTCCATTAAGGAAAGCGGTTTTGACATCCATTTGCCATATTTCATAATCATGAAATGCAGCGATGGCTAGCATAACCCTAATAGACTTAATCTTCGCTACTGGTGAGAAGGTCTCATCATAGTCAACTCCCGGAGTTTGAGTAAAGCCCTTCGCAACCAGTCGTGCCTTATAAGTGTGTACATTCCCATCCATGTCAATCTTCTTCTTGAAGATCCATTTGCATCCGACTGTCTTACGACCCGGTGCATTGTCAACCAAGTTCGAAACTTGATTATCATACATGGACTGAATCTCGCTGTCCATAGCCTCCTTCCATTTGGTAGACTCAGGGCCTGCCATGGCTTCCTTGAAGTTGTTAGGTTCATCCAAATTTATCAGTGTACTATCACTGATAAATGCATCACCTTCTTTAGTAATATGGAAACCATAATAAAAATCAGGTGTGCTCCTAACTCTTGTGGAACGCCTCAGAGGTACAGACTCATCAATCGGCTCAATCAGAGTTTCCTCCTCAGGTTGATTGCTAGTGTTTGAGGTTCCTTCACCGCTTGACTCTTGAAGTTCTCCAAGGTCAATTTGCCTCCCACTGTTTCCTTGGCTTATGAATTCTCTCTCACAAAAGACTCCTCTCCTCGCCACGAAGACAACATTGTCACTCGGTCTGTAGAAGAGATAACCAAAATATTTCTGTGGGTAGCCGATGAAAATACACCGCTCACTTCGAGGTTAGAGTTTGTCGTGAGTCTCGCACCTCACGAAAGCCTCGCAACCCCAAATCTTGATGTGGTCTAAAGTGGGAACTTTCCCAGTCCACATCTCGTGAGGTGTTTTGGCAACCTTTTTGGTAGGGACTAGATTAAGGATATGGATGGCAGTCTCTAAGGCATACCCCTAGAATGAGATTGATAACGAAGCTCGACTCATCATGGAACGAACCATGTCTAACAAGGTTCGACTGCGCCTCTCAGCCACATCATTCAGTTGTGGTGTCCTAGGAGGTGTCAATTGTGAAACGATTCCACATTCCTTAAGATAGTCAACGAACTCGATACTAAGATACTCACCACCTCTATCGGATCGGAGCATCTTTATCTTCCTGCCCAACTGATTCTCTACTTCCTATTTAAACTCTTTGAATTTCTCAAAGGTTTCTGACTTATGCTTGATTAAGTAGATATAGCCATACCTACTGTAATCATCAGTAAAAGTCACATAGAAGCGGTTAGCATTCCTTGTGGCGGTTCTGAAGGGTCCACACACATCTGTGTGTATGAGGTCCAACAAACCTTCACCCGTAGCACAAGAACCAGTGAAGGGTGACTTCGTCATTTTTCCAAGTAAACAAGATTCACAACTATCATCTAACTTTAATTCAAATGACTCCAAGACTCCAGCCTTTTGGAGTTGGCCTATGCGCTTCTTGTTGACATGTCCAAGACGACAATGCCACAAGGATGCCTTATCCAAACTAGTGGAAGAATCAATATGCAATACATTATTTCCTAAGTTGTCTACAACCGACACAGTTTCATATACACCATCACAAGCTAATGCTTTAAAATAAAAAACACCATTATAAAAAGCATTAATACCACCACATTCATTATCAAATGAAAAAGTAAATCCTTGTTTGTACAAACCATGAAAGGAAATAATATTTCTCGCAATTTCAGACGAATAACAACATTTATTCAAATCTAATATTAACCCACTACTAAGCAATAATGAATAAACTCCAATCTTGGTGACAGGTGAAGATTTCCTATTCCCTATGATCAAGTTTATCTTCCCGTGCTCCACATCCTCACTTCTTTTTAGGCCCTGCAAATCAGAACAAATGTGAATTCCACACCCTGTATCAAGGACCCAAGAATTAGTATGCGGTGAGTTATTAGACAATATAGTGTAAATACCTGCATGGGTGGGTTTCACTTTCCCATCCTTAACATCCTGCAAGTACTTGGGGCAACTTCGCTTCCAGTGCCCTTTTTCCTGACAGTAGAAGCATTGTGCATCCTTCGGGTTAGAATAGGGAGTGGCAGAACCTCCTTTGGTTCCACTCGAAGAGGAGCCATCAAGAGACTTTCCCTTGGTACCCTTCGAAGGGGTCTTCCTCTTTTTCCTTTTACCTTGCCCGATTGCCTGAACAGGGGCGGTGGTAGGAGTGGTAACAACATTCTTACCTTTGAGACTACTTTCAGCAGTCCCCAAAAGTCCTTGAAGTTTGCTAAGTGTGACCTCCTCATTGTTCATATGATAAGTCATGCGGAACTGATCATAACAGGAGTGTAAGGAGTGTAGAATGATATCTATTGCTAACTCCTCATCAAAGTTCACATTTAACTTTAGCAAACAGTCCACGAATCTTTGCATTTTCTGCAGGTGGCCCGTGATAGACTCTCCATCCTTCATTTTTGTTGTTATCATGGAGGTGATGATTTCATACCTTTCCTGACGAGCACTCTGATGGTATCTTTCCATCAGGTCCTGGTGCATCTCATAAGGATAGAAAACTTCATAGGATTTTTGGAGTTCTGCTGTCATGGTAGCCAACATGATACAAGATACCTTAGTGGCATCCTTCTCACGGCTAGTGTACTCAACAATCTCCTCGGTAGTAGCAGACGACTCATCGATGACCTTAAGCTCCTTGTCATGATCGACATACAAAAGATTTATCGATTTTATTGCAAGGAATATTCTTATTGAAGCTAAGAAAATCCATTACATGATGTCGTGGATGTCCTAGTCTAAAATGCCAAATGGGCGAGCTAGAAGAAACAGTAAAAGATAAAGATGGAGCATGATCTTGGTTGGTGAAGGGGTAGAGATCACAAAACTATTATACCTCGCTAGGAGCGTCCCAGTCTTGAGTTCCTTAACAGAAAAACCAAATGGGTCAAATTCAACTAAAACAGAATTGTCACGACAAAATTTATGTACGAACACAAGGTTTTTTTGACAAGATTAGGCGCGTGTAGGATATTTTTAGTTGAATAGGTTTGGAGGGGTAGGGTAATATGGTGTTTCCTGATCCAAGAACTGGTACCTGATTACCATTACCAACAAACACAAATTTAATGAATGACATACGAGGAGTTCAGATTTTACCTGCATCTGACGTGAGATGGGTGGTAGCACCCGAGTCCATGTACCACTGGTCATCATTTGGGATTGAGAGTCACAGTGGAAAAGGCAACCTCAACTTCATATGGTTTCAGAGGATTGAATTTTGCAATATTAGCTTGTGGTTGTAGATAGGATCCCTGAGATTGAGACAGACCAGTAGAAGATGTGGCCCAAGGAGCATCCGAACTGCTTTGGGTTGGATACAGGCAAGGAGGCGGTGATGACCACCATGGAGCGGCCCAAAACAATGGTGAGTAGGTAGACCAAGGAGGTCATTGTTGGCCAGAGGTTTGGCCTCGACGGTTGTTTGGGTGCAAGTTGGTCGATTGTCCAGGTTTCTGGTTGGTTGACCTATTTTGCGAGCCGGATGGAGAGAGCCGTCGATTATAGGGGCGTTGATGGGATTGGCGACTACGATTTGCAGCAGGTGGGTCGCGATGCTGTTCACGATTAGGAGTTGGTTCATGGTCGACGGTAGCTGCAACTTCTGTTAATGAGTGGCTGTCCCGCGCCCGTTGTCGTTGGTACTCAAGCTGAAGCATGGAACAAGTCGTATCCCATGAAGGTAAAGTTTGGTGAATGTAAGCAACAACAAGATTGAACTCAGAAGGCAAGCCACAAACAAGTTGTAAGACTAGTCGATTTTCTGTCACAGGGCATTCCACATCTTGAAGCTGGCTGGCAAGATCCTTGAGACATTGGCAGTAGGCTTCAAGAGAAGTGGTGGCACGAAGAGTCAAGTTGTTGAATCCATGTTCTAGGGAAGTAGTGCGAGAACCTTTGTTATTAAGAAATATTTTCTTCACTTTGTTCCATGCTTGACAGGTGGTGGATTATGGGTCGAGAACTCGAGAAAGAAGATCATCAGAGAGAGTTCCATAAATCCATTGAAGGACGATAGTATTTATTTCTGACTAGGCTTCATCGTCCTGAAAAAATAGGCTTTGGAGGTGTTGTACCATCGATGTGGGCGAGGACTTTGTATCCTCTGGAATGGAGTTTGAACAATCACACCCATGATGAATATGTAACCTTGGTGCCATCTAGGATTCACACCTTGTTCTGGATGTTTGTAACCGTGTACACGAGGTAGATGGATTTATCAAGGTTGGGTTATGACTTGTCAAGCATGACGATCGAGAGAACTAGTATCGATCAAAAAGAAGATCTTTATAGTTGTGGCTATATTTACATTACCAAAAAATATATTCTCTTAGTCATTCTTACAAAAGAACATTGTCCACCACATCGACACAATAGATGTCCATCCACATATGAACGTATCTCTCTTTCTCTTTCACACACACACACACACACACACTCTCTCTCTCTCTCTCTCTATATATATATATATATATATATATATATATACACACACACACACACATGATGTTTCTAATATTTATTTTTAGAAAAAATAGAGAGGTGCAATGACAACTCACTATGAAAGGGCAAATGGTGTGGCTTAACGGTGGAGGTGACAACGTTCACTGCACACAACCACAAACCAAATCAGCTTACCACATAATGCGGTGCACCGACACCACCGCTCTTAGAGTCTACGAGAACTTCCCATCTCATCTCAGCCTCATCTCATCTCAAAGGCCCCTCTGATGGTTCCTCAAACCCACCACCAAATCTCAGTTATTACATTATTTATTGTATCATTTTGCTACAGCTTAATAAATTTCTCGCACCATCTTGGTGTAAAAACACAATACTATATTTGGTGTTGTACTATTTTTTACACCAAGATACTATCGAACTTTTATTTGATAAGTTTGGTCATTTAAATTTTAGGTTTTATACATTTTTTTTTTAAATTTTCTATTGTATAGTTTTATTTTAAATGTGATAACTATTAGTTGTAAATTATGTTATGTATAATATTTCTAAAAAATCTAATTAATGTATAATCTTGTAAAAAGAAACTAATAAATTTATTGGGTTAAAATAACCAAATAAAAGTAATAAAATTGGTCAATAAGATAATGAATAAAAAGGATGTTTTTTAACAATAGTTATAAGTGAAAAAGTATTTTTGATGTATAAAATTATATAACTACATAAAGATAAAGCATTAATTTTGTTATTTTTAATATTATTTTGATGTAGAAAATTACGTTTTAGTTGTAAATAGTATAGTATAAGCATTCTTGAGAGATGCTTCAAGAATGCTCGTACTGTTGGATTAATGTCTAAGTCTATAAATATATTTGGTATGTACTTGATCCGACCCGGCATGGTCCATTTGGGTTGCACTTCACCGGCACAATTTATATGGATAGTCTTTTGAGAATAGTATATTTATGATTTATATTAATATATTATAAGTTCTAATATATTAATATGGAATCATATTATTTAATTAGTATTGATCAAGAATTAATTTAGAATTAATTAAGTGATCAAAAAGAACTAATAAAATATGGACTCTTATATATATGGAATGGGCCAAGTTCATTTAGGTTGGGCTAAGCTTTCATGGATGGTCCATGGAGCTTTTAACCCATGGATCCTATGTAAATGAAAGGTCATGGGTATTAGGGTTTACATGGATGTAACCCTAATCCTCCATAATATATAAAGGGGTCCTTGGCTCACAAAATTGGCACAAGTGTGTGAAAATAAGAGTGGGCCGATTTTAGTGTGCATACATATTCTCTCAAGTTCTTCCAAGGTGTTTTGGTGATTTGTGATTCCATTTGAGGCTTCCACACTATTGGGGCTAAGCTCTTAAAGCTTGAAGACATCAAGCTACATCAAAAGGTATGTCATCTAACTAGAACTTTGTAGTATAGGTGCTTCATAATATGCTAGTTAGGATGAAACCTTGGAATAATTAATATTTACATGTATAATAGAGAAAACATAAATCCAAGGTTTATAGGGTTGCATGTACACCATAGGAGTGTTAGAATGCTCAAAACCCAACACGTACTACCATCGATCTCTTACACTTATTAAGAGTGTGATTGGACATAAAAATTAACATATTTATTTTGACTGTATAAGTTCATTTCCATAAATACCATTAGACTATAAGGCATGGTTTGACCACTTCAAACCACCGTGACCTCCACATCATCACCACATACCATCATTTAACTAGAGGAATGGTGTGTCAAGCACCCTCAAACAACATATAAAGAACATGAGAGAAGGGAGAAAGGGGACAGGCTCAACCAATCTACCCTATCTAGCTCAGCATGAGCTAGTGCTGTCGTGGTGTGCTAGTGTGGTGCGCTCGAGCCACCCCGTACTCCACATCAGCCACTGAATCCCTTCATGAATACATACGATATAGCCTTAGGATGGTAGGACTTCCCATCCTAATATCATGTTAGTTTTTTTTCTATGATCTTATTTATATTCTTTTCATATACTTAAACATAAGAAAAAATCATTTCATATTTCTGTCTTTCACATCCCATACAATTTTTTACATATCTAAATCACATAAATACTTAAAACTAATTAAAAATAAATATATTTAAAATCTTAATACATTAATTAAAACCTTAACACGATAACTAAAATAAAAACAAAAGTGATAAAACTCCCAATCCAAACATGCTACAATTTTTTGCTTCCGAGCGACAATCGTATTCAACATCGATCAAACCAAAATCCAAATGGTCATGCAGTTGAAAAAAAAAGTATATATTTATCGATTCGTTTTTTCTTCATCATTTGCAACTCCTCTTCAAAGATTTGTAGCTTCTTTTGCATTCTAGTTCCATGATACGCAAGTTGTACACTCGCTATCTTTTTCTGTCCTCCACTTCTTCTTTGTTTGTATTCCCAAGTTCAACTATTTTCATAAACGAATGTCTTCATTTGATCATGTTGTGATTCCGGGGATGAAGATACCGTTTTCTTCTCTTTTTGTTTCATTGTGCCTTCGAAGTTCTTGAATATGAAAGTCCTCACCCTCTATATTAAATTTAGATGTAAATTGGGCTTCCAGAAAGGTAGTGTACATGTTCGACTAAGATGTTGTCGTCGATTTGGATGGTTAACCGTATCATCCATTAAGCACAATGGACCCTATTACATGTGTCCTTTAATAATGCCTTTGTGGCTTCACGAGGGAAAACTTTCATTTTGTAGAGCTTTCTATACTCATTTTGTGTCTATCGCAAAACACCTACTTTTGATTTTCTGCTTCCATAATTGACCAACTTGTTGTAGATGCAGTTGAACTTGTTAATCTTTGCCTGCAAATCCTTCCACTTGGAGCTTACTTGATGAACATTACCATCCTGATGCGATAGTTGCAATGAGAAGTTGTTAAGTACACAACACTTTGCTCATTTCCTGTTATGAGCCTTGTCCAACATTAATTCATTTCTTTAGACCATTTTTTAATTCAATTGTGTAATAGAACACGATGAGGGTCGGGGCACATTTTAGGGTTCTTCGTTAGCTTGAAGGATGGATTAGGCTTCATTGTTTTCATTTAGAGTTCGACGGTATAGGAATTGTTGGTTGGTATGAATTAAAACTTGGTTGATGCTGAGATATTTGAAAATCATTATATATATATATATATATATATATATATATATATATATATATATATATATATATATTGTAATGTCCCAAAATAATAACATAAAATTTTAGTTTATAAATTAATAAATCGTAATACACATCATTTCCATAAAACCATGGTTGTCAAGATTTAGCAAAACATCATCGAATCAGAGTAAATCACAAAATGCGGAAACATGTTGTGTGCCCTGCAACCATCCTGAGCTCTTCCACTGAAAACCGAAGTTCTTGAAGCATAAACTGAAAACTGTAAGCACGAAGCTTAGTGAATTCCCCAAGATACCACATACCACACAAACATAAATCACATACTGGGCCCTTGCCTTCCATCGGGCCTCGCCCGGTCTCGAGTCCCACTCGGCCTCGGGCCCCGCCTGACATCGAGCCCTGCTCGGAATCAAGCCCCTCTCGAATTACAGATCTATTATTCTCAGGCCTCGCCTGTCACTGGGCCTCGCCCACTAAACACATAAAAAAAATCACATAATTATGCTATCACATAAGATGATCATAAAGACTAGCATATGTTCCAGTCATCGGGCCTCGCTCGTCATCAGGCCTCGCCCGATAGACACATTACCATCTAACCGTATAATCATATAGACATATAACCATAATGACTTGTAACACCCCAAGTTCAGAAGCAAGAGTTCAGGGATGTAAAGTGTTATTAGAAGGATGGACTCGGCGAGTTGGAGCTATGACTCGTCGAGTCGGAGCGTGTGAAGTGCACATGATAAGTGGCCTAACTCGCCGAGTCGGCGGCTGGACTCGACGAGTCAATGCTGGAAGAGGAAAAACCCTAATCTTAGGGTTTGCACCCTATTTAAAGGACTTAATGTCCTCCCCTCAGCCCCCTTACTACCCTTTGAGATCCAGAAACCCTAAAAGCGTGAGTGAGAGTCCTTGGAAGCAATTTGGAGCTTAGATAAGTGATTTTGTGAAGAGATCTTGAAGATCAAGGAGCTTGGATCAAGGAGATTTGTGGAGATTCGGCTTATTCTTCAGTGGGAGGTCGTTTTGGGGGTAATGAATCGTTATCCTTGGCCTTCTCCTTTCTAGATCCGTCTTTCATGGAGTTTTAGGGTTTGTTTGGAGATAATATGATGAGATCTTGGTGCATGCATTAGATCTGGAGCTGAAACTCCAGATCTGAGTTCTATTTGGATCAAATATGCAGAAAGCCCTTCTAATTGCTATGCAAAAGCCATTCCCCATGAGTTAAGTTCCTTTCTAGCTTGGTTTTTGGAATTATGGGACATGAAGCACGTAAAGGTAGCAACTTTATGTTGCTAAGGCACTCTAGGGACCCAGATCTATTGTTTGGAGCAAAGGAGTAGATATGTATCTTTCGATTATGGGAATACCCGTATCAACTCGGCGAGTCTGGGAGATGACTCGGCGAGTTGGGCTAGGGCTTCAGGCATTGAGTCGCGTAGTGACTCAGCGAGTCGCATGGGTGAACTCGGCGAGTCATATGATGATGAGCTTGGACTCGACGAGTGGAAGAACAACTCGGAAAGTCTGATGAAGATTGTCGTGGACCCGACGAGTCTGTTCTTGGACTCGGCGAGTCAGAGTGCAAAACCCCCAACCTCTTCTGGTTAGATTCAGATCAGTGAGTTGAGTGGTGACTCAGTGAGTTGGACATGATAGGACTCGGAGATTGTTGGACTCGACGAGTCATGAGGTGACTCGGCGAGTTGAGTCGTGTTATGAGAGTATCCTGAGTTTAGGAACTCGGCGAGTCAATGGGTTGACTCGGCGAGTAGGGTCAATCAGGAAGGTGGAATTTGACCAGTTTGACCTTCAGGGGTATTATGGTAATTTTTGGATATTTATGTCATTGGATCATTGATGATTATAGGTGTTGGAGTTGGAGGTAGTGCTTCGGGTTTGTGCTTTCGTGATTCGGTTCGGCAGTTGCAAGGTGAGTTATCCTCACTATATCAACAGGGTCTACGGCACCAAGGCTGGCCCTTTATCGGATGGGAATCCGGGTATTTGTTTGATATGTTATTGAATTGCTAGATCTGTATCCTGGTATATAGGGTAAAGTATGTTAGTGACCTGGTTAAGGTCGGTACCCTGGTATATAGGGTAATGTTATGTTAGTAACCGGTTAGGTCGGTATCCTGGTTAGGATGTTGTTATGCTGCATGATCTGATAGATTCGTTTGTTTGGCTGAGGATTGTTATGTGATTAACTGTTTTATGTGCACATGGTTGTTTGACTGGGGTTGGGTTGAGGCGGGTCCTGCTTTGTGCTGTAGGCCAACATACCCAGGGCGGACCGGATAGACCGAAGGCCCAGCAAGCGGTCTGGATAGGCTGAAGGCCCCAAGAGGGCGGTCCAGACGTGCCGAGGCTCGGAGAGTGGACCAGGTCGACTGAAGGCCCGGTACGGGCGGACCAGTCATACTGTAGACTCAGAGAGTGGACCAGGTGGATTGAAGGCCCGATGCGGGCGGACCAATCACACTATAGACTTGATATACATGGATAGACTCGGAGAGTGGACCAGGTGGACTGAAAGCCCGGTGTCGGCGGACCAATCACACTGTAGACTCGATATGCATGGTTGTTCTGCATTGTGATATGATATGAGTATGGTTATATGTGGTTGGTATTTTAGGGGTAACTCACTAAGCTTTCGGGCTTACAGTTTCAGTGTTTTGTTTCAGGTGCTTCAGGAGATCGTGGCAATGCGAAGGCGTGATCATACCGCTCCTCATACTTCATAATTTTGTGATTTGGTTATGGGGATACTCTGATGTTTAAACTCTTTTGAAAACAAGTTGTAATAACTTAATGACTTTTGAATGAATTAAAATGTTTTAAATTGGTGCAATTTTTATGAGTGTTACATGACTCATGAAATAATCACAAAGACTATAACATACCATACAGTCATCGGGCTCCGCTTGGCATCGGGCCTTGCCCGGTAATCATATCATCATCTAACATCCTAACATAAAATCATGGGTCGGCAGTGGTGCCTTCGACCCGTAAAACTTAGTGGGGAGACTCACCTCGCACTACTGAAGTCCCGCGGATATATCTCTGGCTGCTAGCTGACAGATCCCCGAACTGTCAACGCCAAAACAACACCCAATTAACAATTGGGTTCTAATACATAACCATAAATCCATACTTGGGGTAAAAAGACAATTTTACCCCTAACCTGGCTTAGTCCAAGCCCAAGGCCCAAACTCACACTCTGAAGGCCTAAATGCCAAATAATCAACCAAGGCCCAATTATGGCCCAGTTTGCCAAATTGGGCCCAAAACTCTTATGTGGGCCTTACCTTAAAGCCTATCCAAAATATCCTAGTCCATACACTTGTTCTCAGATGGCCCATCAAGAACCCAAACACCTAAGCCCAAAAGTGTGACATCCCCATTTTTGACGGCCAGAAAAGACCGATTTTGTTTATGCTTTATTTAAAAATCAGAGTATACTTTTAAAGAAATATGTTGCGAAATTTGTTCCCAAAAATATGATAAAGAATTTATCAAAGCATTTCCGAAGAAATGTATTTTTATTATATTAAAAAAAACTTCGGGATGTCATTGTCAATACAGATCAAAAGCATAAACAGAAACAACATAGGCCTTACAACATCTATTAATTCTAGTGGCCTATAATCCATTCATCTCTCATCAGACTGTGACTTCTGTGCTCTCTTGCCACTACCTGTATACAAGAAACTGAGTGGTTCAGGCTTAGGAGTCTGGTGAGCACATACGGTTTTCAACCCACAATAAATAGGTTCATTAGTTTTGTCAAATCATTTAACCCGATTACCCGTTCCCGTTATCATCACCTTACGTCCCTAAAGCATCTATGATAAGGGACCTAGCCTAAGGATTTTCATCGGGGTGACAACACTGCTTAGGGGATTCCTCAGCAATTTATGTCAAATAAGGCAACCATGAGGGGGATGGAGTACACCTGGTGAACACGTAGTTCAAATAAACACCTACAGGTTGCGAGCCTGCTAGCGTTCCACTAGACTATCTAGAATAGTCCGTGGTCGTTATCTATACTCTGCTAGATGACTGGATCATCGTAAACATCAAGGCATCTCATCATTTTATCACACATCAACTATTTCATCTACCCATGTTTTACCAAACATTTTCATAGATATAAAATACATATACAGTTTAAATCATTTAAAACATATATAAATCGTTCATTCAACATAGATATCAAGAACACAGATAATATGCACACATAGCACATAACTTATATTAAATACTTCATATCTATGTGTAAGATGAAAGTAACTATGCACTCACTTGTTAAAGTGGTGATTCCAACTTGGACAACGCTTCGCTTCTTAACAATATAATTTCCTTCGAGAAAACCTAGTATTATTACCACTAGATTTTAGTCTAATATTTATTGCGACTAATTACGAGTGATTTTTTTTATACGTGTTAAACAATACTTTTCAACCACTATGTGGAGACAGGGGCCAAACATGAAACACCGGAGGGCATGACCATTTTGGCATTATACCACTTCTTAAATCCAACAACCCTATGCGGCTCTTCAAACCAGATTCCTCGTACTGCGAGTAGTTAAAAGATATTATAATAACACTTTATATATTATATTTTATAATGTATATATTGTTTATAAGTTCATAATAACGATAATAAACTTAAACATAAGCTATACTTAAAGTAGGTTAAACATAACTCACTTACCGGGAGGTTTGGCTAGGAACCGGGCTTTGCAAGGGCAGAACTTCCGAGCCGAAAGCTCTTCTTCTCGGAACCTTCTGCTGCTCCAGGACTCGCCTCTTTTCACTTGGGAAGTACTATAGGTTGGGGGAGGTTTAGAGAGAAGTTAGAGAGAGAGAGAGAGAGAGAGAGAGAAGAGTTAAGGTCTGAGGAAAATGAGTGAGCCTCGCATGGTATTTATAGGCTGGAAAATGGCTCAACTTGGCGAGTTCTGAGCCTCCAAATTGTCGAGTTGGGTGCCAGGTGTCACCATCTGGTGGCAAGGTGTGGGGAGGAAGCAATGAATCAGATCGCGCCACGTCACCCACTTCGCATCAGCCCATCCCGACTTCTAAATTCTGTAACTTTTGCATACGAGCTCCGTTTTTTACGTTATTTATATCCACACATAGGTATTGACAAGATGTACAACTCTCATTTTGACTTCATCGGCTAATTCTCGATCGATTTTAAATTTAACAGTATGAGAAGATTACACCGTTTAACGACCGTGTAAAATTCATAACTTCTACATACGGACTCCGTTTTCTACTGTCTTTTTATCGTTGATCTCTTATTAATGAAATTTTCAATTCTCATTTATGTTGTGTTGGCTAAAAATCGATCGATCTAAAATTCGAATTCCGGGCTGTGCACTGCTATGCTAAATCTTAGAAAAAACATAACTTCCTCATACGAAGTCAGATTTGGACGTTCTTTTTATGCACGTTCTCGGTTTAATGTATACTACGACTTTCGTTTAGATCGCTAAGGATAAAACGTAATTTATCAAAAATTTAATTTTTACGTTACGCGGTGTCGTGCTAGTTTAGCCGTAAATCTTCGACAGGTCGTAACTTCTTCGTTATAACTTGGATTTCCGCGTTCTTTATATCTTCGGAATCCTTGTCACGACCACTACAACTTTCTTCATAGATATTGGGTTTATCTATTATTTTATTTTTAATGCTTATTTTCATTCTTAATTTATTATACCTTATAAATGAGTATAATACACATAATTCACATAATATTCAAGTAATTCCTCATTATTACTTCAAATTAGGTTACAATTTTTTACCCTAAATATTATATCATCATACTAATGCTTAGCCTAGAAACACGGGCGTTACAAAAAGAAGGGTCCAACTCGAAGCCCACACACGATTAGGGTTTTCACATAAAATGACGATTAAGGTTAAGTAAGAACACTAAACCATTAAGGACTTAATACATTAAGTTCACCACTCCACAAGGTCAATCATACAACGTGGTCGGGAATAATTCATAACTCCAATCCAACGGTCCAAAACGCGGGTCCCGGCAAGTCCCAAACTAAAGTCTCCAAGATTAGGGTTTTGTAAACCCTAATTAGGGTTTCCAACCCAAACACATGCCAATTAGGTCCAAGGTTAAGTTTTTATATTAATTTGGGTTTCACTAGGTCGGGCACCACCCACTGCCACCTCGGGCGGTGGTGGTCGACGGCGGTCCACGACTGTAGCCACCCGCACACGACGGCGGCTTGATAGATAATTCCAACAACCAAACATATATACAAGTTTTTATCAATCACACACACACACACCAAAACACACACATAACCCCCCTCCCCCCACGGTGGCTGGTGACGGCAAAAAAAGGCAATTTAGCGGCAGCCACCATGGTTGGCTGCCATGGTGGTCCGCCTCGCTCTCCAACCAACTAAACACCCACTCACCCTTCACGGACACGAAATCTAACATAAAATACGTACCTAACTCAGTCACTTCGCGTGGCAGACGGAAACCGGAGCATAGAAAAAGGTAGCCACTCGGAGCTGCGGTGGCGACGGACGCGACTGGGGCGTAGCACCGATGAAACGGAGAAGAGGGCTGTGATTGCGAACGAAAGTAGCAGCAACAGCATAATGGACGTCCGCCCGCGGTCCTCGCTGTCGTCGGCAATGGGGAAACGATGGTGCTGAATGACGGCTCACAACGGCGTCAAGGGCGTTGGATGAGAACGACGGTCGCTCGAAGGCTTTGGCTGATCGGAAAAACGTGAAGAATGGTGGTGGCGGCCGAAGAGTTACGAATGGCGGCTGCTTAAAGAGTAGGGTTAGGGTTAACATGTATCGAGTGGGAAGGAAGAAAGGAAAGGGACGGTTTAAGCCCCGACACCAAATCAAAATTTAACGCCTAAAACACACTTTTGGTCCCTCCTCTCAAAATTATTTTCATAATAAATCCATAAATTACCATTCAGCCCCCAGCTTCCAAAATCCTTTCAATTTAAGCCCAAAAGCTACAAAACAAGTCCAAATGATTTTTCCTTAGCTGCATGCTCAATTATTCTTTACACCACAAAACAAGCTACAAAACAAGTCCGCCAAGACAATTTATAATGCCAATTACACCCTTCCTCACCAAAACCCTTTAATTAAATTTCATTTATCGGAATCAAATAATACTTAAAATACATTCCCGGATTTAGGGTTTATTTTCGAAACGGGGTGTTACAACTCGCCCCCACTTAAATTAGATTCCGTCCTCGAAATCATTCCTTACCATCCCGACACGCCGAACAACCTAAGCAACACGACCACAACCCCGAGCATACCACAACCTTCCCAAGGCAACCAAACCCATCCCTGACATGGCTCTCCAACCCGATGATGAACGAGTCCTTTCACTACCAGAAAATAATCCCTTGCAAAATAATCACATTCACTCAAGCCGGAGTCTGAAGTCTCGAGATGGTCTGACTGCCTGACAGACCGCCCATACCGAACGATTGCGACATCCATTCCACTTATCTTCCAACTGACTACTCAACTTCTGATAACTTAAAGTTCCCATTAGAAACATAGTCACATACCAGATATCCCTGCAGAGCACTTATACTTGACAGAAGGCTCAAATAATCCTTCGAGTATGAGACTTATCCCTGCAATGGTTAGACTCAGACGAGAGCTGCACAATAGGATCAAGTCATTTACTCTACGATTATCCAAACCCATCTGCAAGTGACCTAACATCTCCTCCGAATAAAAATTTACTCCACACTCGAGTTCCAAATCAATAATACCGACTTGAGTTAACTTGATGCCCTTTACCAATAGAACCAATCCAAGCCACAATCACAAGAGCTTGATCTATCATCAAAACTGAATCCATTCCTTACCATTAAACCCTTCGATTGATGCCCTTGGCATATAGATACCCCAATCCTTAACCTAAGAAAAGAAAATCATGCACCAGACACTCACGATTCCCAACTCGAGATCTTACCCAAAAACCAACCCGATATTCATCTCATAACCCGAGATTCACAGATCTGCACTTGCATTTCACCAAAAACCTTCTGATTCACAAAAACTCCTCACTAAACCGAGATATAAAGGTTCCCTACCCAGCCTATAAACCCCTCTGCGTCACACACTGACCACCCTCTTGATCTTGCAACTCAATATTCCAAAACTTTGACCCAACGGTCTCCACCAGGTCCCACCTGTTTTGCCATAATCACACGGGCCTCCCCCACGGGTCCCATCCAACTAAACCACGGAGCTACCTCGCTCACGGATCCCACCCGCCTAGATCTATAAAGGCCAGGCTCCGCTACGGACCCAATGGTCCTCAACCCAAAATAGAGTAATACTAATTGATAGACCTGGCCAGTGTGCCCAAGGCACAGACTGATTCCCCCTTTACGCTAAAGACCACCTCCAACGATAGTTTACCTCGACTGGTGAATGCTACGATCCTATCGCAGTCTTACAACACTTCAAGTCAACCATGGTTACCACCCATGGCCTTACCACACCTTAACCATCACAACCCCATGCACCTGAGTCGAAACCTGCATCCAACCTGGTGTTCGGGTCATATTTCGAATCTGAAACCCTCATTAGACAAGAACATGCAGCGAGGCTCTAACACGAACCTCGATATGGATCCATCCACAACCTTCTAGGCATAACAAGAACATGCCAACCATCTGCTGGGAGTTCCCTAAACTCCAACTTACACACCTCCAACCTAAACGACCACTTGGGTTATCTCTCCTCCAGACCAGGATGCGAAACTTGCCCTAGTTCCACACCCGATTCAACTCCCGGAAATTCTGATCGATTCCCCCCCCCCCCCACTTGGATTCAACGAAGCTCTTCCATCCCATAAGTCTGATGGTTTCCCAACCCATCAAACCTTATATAGCATGAACCGCCTACGACCTGCGCTAATCAAAACTAGCGTCCCATTACTAGTCAATCTCAACGATTATCCAACTCCTGGAATCCGGAAGAATAATCTTGAGACCTTAACCAGTCTGGTGATCCAAATCACCTCCCATGATACCATACCAATTCCTTGAGTTCTTATGCCGACGACTAAGAACCATAACCCTTGCCATGCACTGACGAACATCCACTCTAATATCCATCATCAAGGAATCCCTGAACTCTAACCAACTTCAGTCCATGCAAAAATACAATTCCTTTGACACATCCAACGATCAAACAACTCATGCAACTGACACCACCATCTTCCTGCTACTGTTCCTTTCTTAGCAACGGTAGTGCCTTGAACTCCAAAGTTCTTCCATAAGCAACTACTGATCATACCCGAATAGATGATAGAACCACTTATCCCTGACTTCCTTGGAAAACTACCCCGTTAACCCTGACCAAAGATCCTCCAAGCAATACTGCTGAACTATTCCCGAAAAAGACCCGAAACAACAATGGAACACGCTGAACTCACTACACAAGATACGACCATCTGAGGATTCATCGAAGACTCCCGACATGCAGAATGGCATATCCCAATCCTTGATAATGTAGTCCAGTCAATAGTAGAGAATCGACCTGAGATATACCTGTTGGATAAGGTGTCTAAGTCCATAACTATTTCTGGTATGTACTTGACCCGACCCGGCATGGTCCATTTGGGTTGCATGGCACCATGCAATTGGATAAACTAAAATGAGAGAAATAACAGTTATGGTTTATTAATATATTATAAGTTCTAATATATTAATAATATTATTTAATTAGTTTGATCAAGAATTAATTTAGAATTAATTAAGTGATCAAAAGATAACTAATTAAATATATGGGTAGATTATGTAATTCCATATCTTATATAGTGGGCTAAGAGGCTCCATGGATTATCAAGTTGGGTTCCACCCATAGGATGCTCCATGGGAGTTACAAACCCATGGGTCATGGAAATGAAGAGTCATGACACATTAGGGTTTACATGGTGTAACCCTAGATGTGTCAACACTATATAAGAAACCCATTCTCCACCAAAATCGGCTACACATAAGAAACAAGAGGGCTAGGCCGATTTTAGAAGTGTGTATTCTCTCTAAAGTCATTCCAAAAGCATTTGGTGTTGTGTGAAGCATTTGAGGCATCACACTTGGGGTGCTAGGCTCACAAGGTTTCAAGGATCATAAGCAACAACAAGGTAAGTTATTCTATCTTTCATGCAAGTTAAAATTTATTCCCCATGTATGCTAGATAGGAATATAACCTTGGAATTCAACTTTGCATGATAATTAGACAAACATAGATCCAAGGTTATTAGGGTTGCATGTACACTTAGGAAGTGTTAGAATGCTCAAAACCCATCAATACCTTACGCAACCCAATCAGAATTCCAACCTAATACCAATTCCCGATATCAACCCGAACAAGACAGAAGATGAAATACCCGCAGGAGCATTTGAAGAAATCCTGACTTCCTCTTCCAGTGTTACCCGGACCATCCTGAGTACATGATATGGAACTCCCCTCCGATCCCAAATGATAAGAACTAACCATAAGATCCCCCAAGCCTTGGGCTCCCGATGAGCCCCCAACTGTCCTACCCCAATCCCGACCCGAAAGGCCCCGATAAGACCATCAAAGAACTCTAAAATTCTTTCCTTGGCTGAACCCAAGACTACCAAGGCCCAATCCGAAACACCACGAGTAATCTCTGATAAGATGAACTCCCACGACTGCACATCGAGCGACTCAGTACCTGCTACTGAGCCGGAACTAGAATCTGAACCCCGTTCCTGCGTGCTCCCCACTATATCGAAACAACATGCAAAAGATCCGGATATACCCCAGAATCCTCATCCCAAAGGCTTCTTAGATTCTATAAGACTCTCCCTGATTCGAGTATGGATCCTGTGCTTTCAGTAGTACGGGCCCAATACTACCTTCCACACCTATCCATACTTTCCTCAAGAATCCTCTTGAATCCTCTAAGTCACCTTCTCCAATCCATACACCAAACACTCACAACCCAGCACAAAAAAAGCCACCAATGCAATCCCTAGGCTTTCCTAGGTTCCAGACCTCACACTGCCATCAACTGCAGAAGAACTCCCCATAATGCCAGTCACCCACCTCATGAATACGATCACATGCAACAAAGCTTAGATAATCCTTCGAGTAACAAACTCTTCCCTACAATGGTTGGACTCAAACAAGAGCTGCGCTATAGAGTCAAATCAATCACTTTGAGATTATCCAACCTTTGTCACATGTGACTTGACATATTCACTTAGTAGCCGACTCCCATCACTTAAGAGTTCCACAAAGCACAAAGCAAGTAGCATTCGTGCAGTATCACTCCAATCTCACCTACTACGACACATACTAGGAGCTCCCACTCCCTCTACTGATTGCCTTACACATACCAACCAAACCCAACCCAGCATCCCATGCTTCCTAAACTACCAGGCATCATATATCAGGCCAACCTATCATTGGCTAATCATAACTAGCATGCAAGTCTACAAGCTCATACAATAGGTATATAAAGGCATCTCTCCTAGCATTCTATCATGCAAAACTGAGTAGGTCCTTAGCCCCAACTAGCATGTAATTCCATATATTCACAGATCAAAGCATAACAGATAACATGTATGGGTATTTTGGGAAAACTTACTTGAGCTCGGCTGATTGCATGCTCCACACCCTTTCTTCTTTTAGAAAAATCCATTTCTAAAATATATTTCTTTTTTAAAAACATTACCAAATCCTCAGTTTGAGTCCAGACACACCCGAGAGTGTGTCCAAATCCCTCAAACCAAGGCTCTAATAACAACTTGTAACGTCCCAAAATAATAACATAAAAATTTAGTTTATAAATTAATAAATCGTAATACATATCATTTCCATAAACCATGCATGGTTGTCAAGATTTAGCAAAACATCATCGAATCAGAGTAAATCACAAAATGCCGAAACATGTGGTGTGTGCCCTGCAACCATCCCAAGCTCTTCCATTGAAAACCGAAGTTCCTGAAACATAAACTGAAAACCGTAAGCACGAAGCTTAGTGAGTTCCCCAAGATACTACATACTACACATACATAAATCACATACTGGGCCCCCGCCCTCCATCGGGCCTCGCCCCATCTCGAGTCCCACTCGGCCTCGGGCTCCACCCGACATCGAGCCCCGCTCGGATTACAGATCTGTTATTCTCAGGCCTCGCCTGTCACCGGACCTCGCCCACTAAATACATTAAAAAAAATCACATAATTATGCTATCACATAAGATGATCATAAACACTAGCATATGTTCCAGTCATCGGGCCTCACCCGTCATTGAGCCCTGCCCGATACACACATTACCATCTAACTATATAATCATATAGACATATAACCATAATGACTCATGCAATAATCACAAAGACTACAACATACCATACAGTCATCGGGCCCCGGTCGGCATCGGGCCTCTCCTGGTAATCATATCATCATCTAACATCCTAACATAAAATCATGGGTTGGCATTGGTGCCTTCGACCCACTAAACTCAGTGGGGAGACTCACATCGCACTGCTGAAGTCCCGTAGATATATCTTTGGCTGCTGGCTGATAGATCCTCGAACTGTCAACGCTAAAACAACACCCAATTAACAATTGGGTTCCAATACATAACCATAAATCCATACTTGGGGTAAAAAGACCATTTTATGTCACAACTAGCATTTTTGGCTAGGAAATTCTGTCTTCATGTAAATAAAGTATAACTTGTAATCTAAGTTGATGTCATGTACTATGTTCATTCAAAATCAACCATTTGAATCAAAACTCATGAGTGAAGTTCAGAACCTAATTCAATACATCTCATATACTCAACTGTGGGTTTGAAACCTTAATATCCTGGTTCAAACATTTTAATGAGCCAAGAATCATTTATTGGACCTAATGGGCCAATAAACTCACAAATTGGTTACTTTGGGCTAAGAATCCTTATATGGGCCCAAATTGGACCCACATTCATTAAACTATAGCATTTTGGGCCATAAGACTTCTCATGGGCCTAGAATGCCTCACTTTGTTGTCATGGGCCTTAATGGGCCGTAAATGGTTTCTTGAACCTTATTGGGCCGTAAACTCCCTTTACTTATCATTATAGGGCCGAAAACTTTCAATTTGGGCCACATAATTTCGAATATAATCAAACATGGCCCAAACTCTTCGTTCTCTTTTCTTCTGCCCTCATTCTCGGATATATAACAAAAAAACAATAGGATAATTAAGGTGTTGTGACCTCACTAATGTTTAGAGGTTAACCAAGCAACAAATCTCATGTTTCTAGGACTCTAAACCTTCATGTAATAACCTCATTTCAAATCACTCTCATTCTCCTTCTTATTCTCGGCCAAGCCTCTCTTCACTCACCACTCTCCATTCAAACTTCCAACATTACAAAACTCCTCTCAAAGCCATCTAAAATTCTCTCATCTTCATCTCCCAAAATTCGTGTGTGCTAGAGTGTAAATCCAAGGATACTCCACCAAAAATCTACTCATTTGGTAAGCTACTCTGTAAGTTTGATGATTAACTTCATTTTATGATAATCTTCACTCCTTAACACATCATTTCGTGATCCATGCTCTTAGATCCATCTTAGGTTCGAGATCTACTCAAGAAAGCTTACTAGGGCCGAGATCTCTCCATTTTCTTCACCACAACCGAAATCATCAAACCAATGTGAGTTCATACCCCCTATTTTCGATTTTTTCTATGTTTTGGGTGAGAATACAAGTTGTTTTGTGTAGATCTATGTGTATATGCATGATTTTGTGTGATTTTCATGATATAAGTGTGATTATGTGTTATAGACTTCATAAACTTGAAAATATGCTAAAATATGATGATAATTGTAGAACATAACACTTATTACAACTTATTATGCAAAGAAAAGGTTTAAAACACTTCAAAGTTGTTTAAAACTAGGAAAATTACATGAGAGGGCCAAAAATGACAAAATAAATAAAAGTGAGGTTATTATATATAACTCACGGTTTTAAGGGACCAAAAAGGATTTATTTTTGATAAATATGAATCATTATGGTATTTGTGATTTTAAAAGGGCTAAAAGTGTAAATTATCACAAATGGGCCTCATTTTGGGCTTTCACGGCTTTTGGGCCAAAATTGTAAATTTTTGGGCTTTTGTGGGCTTAAGTGTCATTTTAAACAAAGTTGAGCCAAAAATGTAAATTTTCAATAAAAAGGGCTGGAAATGTAAATTTATTAAATATTGGGCCAAAAAGATAAATTTATTCATAATTGGGCCGAGAATGTGAATTTTCATAAAATTGAGGCCAAAAATGATATTTTTGACAAAAGTTGGTTAAAAATGTTATTTTTACTTAAAACTAGCCTTAAATGTAAACTTTTGGTCTTAAAGGACCTAAAGTGTCATTTTAACCAAAAATGTGCCTTAATTGTAAATTTTTGGTTTTAAGGACCAAAAATGTCTTTTTACAAAAAGTGGGCCTTTTATGTCATTTTGGTAAACAACTAAACTTAACAACCAACGTAACAACAAACATATCAATTACGTCGTTTACATGCTTATTGGGTCCGAAATATAATTTACATGTTTAGTGGGCCTTAGTTGTTCTTTTACATGTTTATTGGGTCTGGAATATAATTTACATGTTTAGTGAGTCTTAGTTGTCCTTTTACATGTTTATTGGGCCTGGAATATAATCTACATGTTTAGTGGGCCTTAGTTGTCCTTTTACATGTTTATTGGGCCTGGAATATACCTTACATGCTTATTGGGTCTGGAATATAATTTACATGTTTAGTGGGCCTTAGTTGTCATTTTACATGTTTATTGGGCCTGAAATATACCTTACATGCTTATTGGGTCTGGAATATAATTTACATGTTTAGTGGGCCTTAGTTGTCCTTTTACATGTTTATTGGGCCTGGAATATACCCTGTACAATTTCATATTCACGTAAATTTGGTTAAGGATCTTGTGAGACATTTCGTTTGGCACTTGTCGAGTGTACAACCGTAGCCTGTAGTTATAACCAGAGTCTCCTGGAGGGAGAGCGGGAGTTTGTGTATAGACTAGGCCAGTCTAGGGTGACAAACCTTACCATAAACACGTCGGCGTCCGAAAAACGTCATGACAGGCAGAATTGTCATTATCAAGTATGGTTATAACGACTCACTTACAGGAATTAACACCATTATAAAATTTACGGAATACAACATCTGTTGATAACATGGGAACATACACGCATTAGTACTCAGTTTTTGGGTGTTGAAATCACAACGTTTTTTTTATAAACAGACAACATCGGGTTGTCTGGAATCATTCACTTCATACACTCAAAAACATTAACACACATGCATTAATACAAGATCTGACACAAACATTTCAAACTGTTTTTCAGAAGAAAATCGAATTTTCTGATGTTTACAAAGCAATACAAAACATTTTACTCAAACATGCTTATAAACTCACCAACATTATATATGTTGACCTTTTTAAATTAACTTGTATTCTCAGGAAATCGTTGAGCAGGTTGGTCAGCAAGAATACCTGGATATTTTGTTGTGTTTTGTTATCACCATATTTTGGATATTTTGGCATGTAATATTGAAATACAATACTTGATGTAAACAATGACAATTGTAATATTACATGTTGATGATGATGATGTTTTGTTTCAATTATATACACAGTGATGATACTACAAAAATGAAGTCACCCAAGACCCCAGACGTTTCCGCCGTCTGGTTCGGGGGTGTGACATTTTACCCATAACCTAGCTTGGTCTAAGCCCAAGGCCTAAACTCACACTCTGAAGGCCCAAAAGCCAAATAATCAACCAAGGCTTAATTATGGCCCAATTTTCCAAATTGGGCCCAAACCCCTTACATGGGCCTTACCCTAAAGCCCATTCAAAAATCATAGTCCATACACTTGTTCTCAGATGGCCCATCAAGAACCCAAACACCTAAGCCCAAAAGAAGGGCTCAACTCGAAGCCCAAACACGATTAGGGTTTTCACATAAAATGACGATTAAGGTTAAGTAAGAACACTTAACCCATTAAGGACTTAATCCATTAAGTCCATCACTCCACAAGGTCAATCATACAACGTGGTCGGGCATAATTCATAACTCCAATCCAACGGTCCAAAATGCGGGTCCCAGCAAGTCCCAAACTAAAGTCTCCAAGATTAGGGTTTTCTAAACCCTAATTAGGCTTTCCAACCCAAACACATGCCAACTAGGTCCAAGGTTAAGATTTTAGATTAATTTGGGTTTCACTAGGTAGGGCACCACCCACTGCTACCTCCAGCGGTGGTGGTCGACGACGGTCCACGACTGTAGCCACCCGCACACGGCAGCAGTTTGAGAGATAATTCCATCAACCAAACACATGTACAAGTTTTCATCAATCACACACACACAACCCCCCCCCCCTTGGTGGCCGGTGGCGACAAAAGAAGGCAGTTTAGCGGCAGCCACCATGGTTGGCTGGCATGGTGGTCCGCCTTGCTCTCCGGCTAACTAAACACCCACTCACCCTTCACGAACACGAATTCTAACATAAAATATGTACCCAACTCAGCCACTTCGGGTGGCAGGCGGCAACCGGAGCACAGAAAAAGGTAGCCACTCGGAGATGCGGTGGCGACGGACGCGGCTGGGGTGTAGCATCGACGAAACGGAGAAGAGGGTTGTGATCGCGAACGACATCAGCAGCAGCAGCATCATAATGGACGTCCTCTCGCGGTCCTCGCTGTCGTTGGCAACGGGGCAACGATGGTGCTGGATGACAAGTCACAACGGCGGCAAGGGCGTCGGATGAGAACGACGGTCGCTCGGAGGCTTTGGCTGATCGGAAAAACGTGAAAGAATGGTGGTGGCGGCTGGAGAGTCACGAATGGCGGTTGCTTAAAGAGTAGGGTTAGGGTTAACATGTATCGAGTGGGAAGGAAGAAAGGAAGGGGACGAGTTAAGCCCCGACACCAAATCAAACTTTAACGCCCAAAACACGCTTTTGGTCCCTCCTCTCCAAATTATTTTCAAAATAAATCCATAAATTACCATTCAGCCCCCAGTTTCCAAAATCCTTTCAATTTAAACCCAAAAGCTACAAAACAAGTCCAAATGATTTTTCCTTAGCCACATGCTCAATTATTCTTTACACCACAAACCCCGAAAGCACCCTATAGTCCTCAAGACAATTTACAGTGCCAATTACACTCTTCCTCACCAAAACCCTTTAATTAAATTTCATTTATCGGAATAAAATAATATTTAAAATACATTCCCGGATTTAGGGTTTATTTTCGAAACGGGGTTTATATATATATATATATATATATATATATATATATATATATATATATATATATATATATTAAAGCACATGGACAATTTTAACAGTAACATTTTTCAATTCATAGTTTTGCCGGTTTATTTTTATTTCTTTACAGTTTTGTCACAAAACTTTCACTTTTACTTCTTTACACTCTTGGCACTAAAGTTTGATGATTATTTACATTAATGCCCATAAACTTTGACAATTTATTTATTTCTATACATTTTTGCAACAAAACTTTCACTTTTACTTCTTTACACTCTTGACACTAAAGTTTGATGATTCTCTACACTAACACCCCTAAACTTTGACAATTTACAATGTTTAAACCATAACCTTCTTCATTTGTGACTTTTCTGCCATATTTTTTACATTAAAAGTGTTCAGAAATTTTTGACATTCAGACTTTTGCCACATGTTTTATAAAAAAATATTAAATTCAACCCCTTTTTCTCTATTCTTTGTCATTTTCGTTTACTATATTCTTCTGCCTTTTTTTTTCTAAAAATATTCATTTGTGACTTTTTCTCATATGTTTTTTACATTTTCCCAAATGTGCTGTGTTTATTTAATTCATTTACTGTTTAGCCTCCCATTTTCCAACATTCTTCTATTTTTATACTTTTTCCATCTTCTATTATCATCAACCTGAACTTTTTAACATTCAGACTTCCACTACATGTTTTCTAAAAAGTTGCTAAATTCAACTCCTTTTCCTTTATTCTTTGTCATTTTTGTCTACCATATTCTTGTATCTTTTATTTTATTCTAAAAAAAATGACTCGTGCAACGCACGAGCCTTTTCCTAATTATAATTGTGTTGCATAGGAAATCGAGTATATTGGGATTCATATTTTGGCGTTGTGGGTATAGGAATTATTAGGTTTCTAGAATGGTATTTAGTAATTCTTGCGAACCCGACTTTTTCTAAAGGTTGAACTCCTTTTTTTTTTAAATTTCTTTTCTAATTTACCATGCTTAGAATCCATTTAGAAAGAAATAGGTTTAGTTGGTGTGATTTTTAAAGAGGTAAAGAATGACTTATATAGAATATATCTATTTTAATAAATAAAGATCTTTTGCTACATATTATATTCTCATTCATTTTGCCACATGTTATTTTGTGGTTATTTTAAATTAATTTTTATTCCACATGTCATTTTATCGGTTTTTTCATTTTATTAAATTCCAAATACTATTTAAATGTAATAATAAATACATATCAATTTCATTAATGAATTTCCTTGTAATTTCAAAATTACTAAATTAAAGCCTCATAAGTTTCTTTTATTTATTTATCTAAATTATTTGTTTAAATTTAAAAAAGAAAAAAACACTTTAATTTTAATAATTTAATATTTTTCTCATTTTTCTTATAAATTCAAGCTTCTCAAATATTTAGAATTTCATATTTAATTTTTATTTTAAATAAACTCATATAATACATGGATCTTATACCTAGTTTAGCTAAAAAAGAGAAGGAAAAACAACTTTGGGCAACAATCAAGAATGAAGGAGCAATGGCTCCATTACCCAATTTGGCTGGTACCGAAACGTAGCGCCACCATGTCCAACCCAAAGCCCATTCCATCTGCCCTTAGGTTCTTTTGTAAATCCCAACTACCTAAAATGTCTGCTAACACTAAGATCACCAACAACGTGATCAATAAAGTATAATGTCCAACATAGCCAACTCATTTGTCTATCCCCACTTACATAAATCACATATAATTACAATCCTATCAATGTCCTACATTATTCTTACTTCCATTACAATGCAATCATCTTCCCAATTTGACCAACAGAGCCTTAACAGTATCATGAGTTGACGGATAAGTGTCTATCAACCAAGGTTGAGGGTTCAAGTCACGTTTGAGACGAAATGTGTAGATTAAGAGTAAGGTTAGTGGATGTTTGTAATCCGTTCTAAAAAATTGACTAAATGATACAACTAAGTTTCATGGCTTGTTGAGAGAATTCAAGAAAGTCAACATCCCACTCTTGAATTAGAAAATTAGGCATTTGGATAAGAGTTTTAAAAGTGATTATATGATACCGGATATACTTGAGAGAATAACAATCTTGATCACAAAGCAAGAAAGAAATCCTTACCATTAAAAGGAGCAAACAGGAACCATAAAATGAGGGTGATTTTACATGCTTGATATATACTTTTGATGGTGTTAAGTATTTAACAAAGTCTAATTATTTAAAAGACAAGGGTAAAATAAGGGCATATAAGCATATAATCAATTTCAAATCGCACATCCAACCACCCCAAAATACCAAAAGTACCAAGAAATGTCAACTTCTTGTCAAGTGGTGCTTCTAAAACTTGACCTAAAAATGTCATCTTGTCTCCTAAATTCAATCAGGATGACATACAACACTCATTACTTCATTCCTTTTGATCAAACAAAACCAACGATCAAAGTACACCATAAAACTCATTAATTAAAAAAAAAAAAAAAAAAAAAAAAAAAAAAAAAAAAAAAACTACAAACTCTACCACTTTGATGATGCATTTCTAATAAAAATGGATTATCATTCAAGATTATGGAGATACACAGCACATGATTATTGTAAATATGAGAGCTTTACCGATTCAAGAATAAGATTTGAGGCTGGAATTGTTGAGCCTTTCAAGAGATAAAATAAGAGCTTGGGTGCCCAAATCACCTTCACCATGAGCCTGAAGAGACACATAAAGCTGTTGAGCAAGTGCTAAACCAGGTAAAGCAATACCCATGTTTTGACACTCTCTTAAACAAATCCCTAAATCTTTAACGAAATGATTCACGTAAAACCCAGCTTCAAAATCCCTTTTCAAGATCCGTTGACCATACAAATCTAGGGATTTTGACCCAGCTGCACCGGTAGAAATTGCATCCAGATAAAGGGGTAAATCAAGTCCAGCTTTGTGTGCATATATCATACCCTCGATTAATCCAACCATTGTTGAAGCGATCGTGATTTGATTCGCTAATTTTGCGAATTGCCCTTTTCCTGGACCACCCATGTAATTAACTTTCCCCAAAAGGGTGAAAATCGGATTTAGACGTTTCACGGTAGATTCATCGCCTCCGGCGAAAATTGATAGCGCGGCATTACGAGCACCACGATCGCCGCCGGACACAGGAGCGTCAATGGAGAAACATGATTTCTCGGCGGCGGAATTGGAGATCTCGATGGCGAGGGAGGGTTCAGAAGTGGTCATGTCGACGAGGATTCCGTTAGGAGAGAGACCAGCAAGGGCGCCGGAGGTTGGGTGAAGGAGGACATGGCGGACGTCGGAGGGGTAGCCTACGATGGAGAAAACGACGTCGGATTGGGAAGCGACAGCGTGAGGTGATGAAGCCCAATTAGCACCGATGTCGAGGAGGGGTTGAGCTTTGGACTGAGTACGGGTGAAGATGGTGAGAGTATAGCCAGCTTTGATTAGGTGAGAGCACATAGATTGGCCCATGACGCCGGTGCCGATCCATCCGAGACGGGTGTTTGAAGGACTGATGGGTTGGACGGCGGTGGCCATGGTGCGGTGTAGACCGGCGGCGATGGAGTTGCTGATGATAGAGGAGTGGAAGTGGTAGATTGAATGGAGGAGTGACTTTATTCTTCTCATTGTCTTCTTATCCAATAATACCGCAAATTTTGTCATATTACCTCCCTTACCTTAACAATCTCTCATCTTATTTATTTATTTATTTTTTTCTATCATAATTTTTAGAAGTGTTAAATTTTTTAGCAATGTTTCTATATAGCAAGGGGTTTATTCTTTGATTGTCTATTTTTTCCCCTCTAGCAAAGGGTTGGACGTTGTTGCTTAGCTGTAGAAGTCTAATTTACAAGGATATAAGAGAATCTAGTTTCTTTGTATGATAATGAAGGAATCAATGCTTTCATATATAGAAGATGCAAAGGAAACATATATAACCTAATATTTGCAAAACCAACACGCAATGCCAATGCTCATGTAACCTAAAATCATAAGGCAAGAATGACTAGCATGAAAACCAAGTATCAATTTATTTGGTTTGTGTGAAAATTAGTAGTTTTAGTCTTATCAATGATCATCATTTTCAGATTGCATAAAGACCTTATGTGTTCAAACCATAAAGTATTTATGTTTGCATCAAGTATTCAAGTGTTTCACAAATGTCAAATGTTCTATGCATGAATGTCGAAAAAGATACTAAAGTTTTCAATCTACAATGACTTTTCAATTGCATATAAACCTTTGATTGAGCACATAAAAACTTGTATTAATATTTTAACTATTAATTACAAGGTAACTCGTAATCACTGTCTGTCATGTCGTGCATAGAAACCTTTAGGCTGGAGGGAGTGGTCACGATAAAGATCGTGGCTTGCCAAGGCGGACATGACACACACTGTCCCTAGTGTGTAGATTGTGCCAAGCTTGGCATCTCAATGTCACGGTAAATTCTCTCTCTCTCTCTCTCTCTCTCTCTCTCTCTCTCTCTCTCTCTCTCTCTCTCTCTCTCTCTCTCTCCCTTTGCAATGGTATGAAGTAGAGGTCAGCACCACCATCATATGTGGAGTTGAGGTGGAACTCGACAAAGGCTCCCCACTCCCTCTAGTCTTAAAGTATAAGGATAACGTACACATCTATCATAAGGTATTGATGTCATTAATATTTAGAAAAACACATATCTTTCATGCGAAATAAGAAAGGCTAAAAGTTATATATATGCACAAAAAATATGTAATTTAGGCTTATGTAGTTATAAACTTGTACAAAACTAATAAATTCAACTATCTATCATTTAATTTGGAAAATGAGATTGATGTTTAACATCGGGTATATTTAACTTCAGATGTCAAAACTCTAAACTCTGAATAGTATTTGCATATTACATATTGAGTTTGATAAAACACGATTTAAGTGGGTGTTTCTAATCCACAAGAGAAATAATAAACGCAAAAGGTAAATTTGTGACATATTGTTGATGATGTTTCGTATAACCGTGGTGCAAGAAAATTTTGAGGCTCAAAACTCCAAAGTGTCAAAATAGTTATGGAATTGTGTTCAAAGATAATGAAACATGGAAGAAACCAACATAAATAAATTCCAACAAGCTAGATCAAATGTAGTTGAGGTTTTTAGTTTCTTTCGTTTGCTCAATCTTTTACATGACATGTTTGTAAGAGGATATAAATAGGAAAGATTTTAGGTAAACAAAACTTTTCAAGAGCATATATGTGGAGATAGTTAAGAAGACGAATTTTAAACCTCGTGCAACAATGGCCATTTGCTTGAATTCTCAAGGATGCTGCTAAATAATGTGACATGGAATCACGCCATTAGATCTTGGTGTCGGATTTGGATCATAGATATAGAGCAGGTGCCATTAGCAAACTCCCAACTTGATTGTTAGCTATTAGAGAACGAAACCGTTGATGATCATATTAGATCGGTATGTAAGAGGAAAGCGTTACTCCTGGTCGGAGTGAACCATCTTGGTGAGGAGAGTGTATGTATGTCATGGGGTTGATGCCTGAGAATGATGGGCTCTCCACATGGAGGAGGAGATGTTCTATTTATAGGGTTATGTTAAGGTCCAATTAGGCCAAGCCTTGCGTTAGCCATAGTTCGGGCCTAACTAGTTAGGAAGTCATGAGTTGGGCCATGTTTCCAGGCGATGATGTAATGTGGTGATGTCATGTCGTGATATGACGTGCTGCCAAGTAGTGCAGTCATGTTGTATAAGTCATGCCAATGGACCTAACATCATTAGTAAACAAATAAACTTTAAAATAAAGCTTAAAAAGCTTAAGAAGTGTACTAAATATTGGCACATGGAGACTAAACTTATAAAGGAAAAGGGTTAAAAAGGATGTTACCAGAAGTTAGGTGACTTGGAGAAACTTATTGGTGTCGGGAATTATACTCAAGATATGATGCTCTATACATGTAACTAGGTAAAGCAACTCAAAGATTTTCAAAAAATTAGATAGACAAACTACACAAATGGTCCCTATGGTTTGTCAAAAATTGCCACTTTGGTCCAAAAAGGTTTGGACTAGCACCAAAGGTCCAAACTTTTCATTTTTTTGCGAGTTTGGTCCAATTTACTATTAACTTTTTCATAATGACGATTTTGCCCTTGCTTTTTTCTTTTTCATTTTTTTATTATTTAAAGATTTTTTCAGATTAAAAGAAAAAAGAAAATTTTCCTTTTCTATTTAATTTATATAATTTTTTAACAGAAAAAATAGAAAATAAAAAAGAAAATCTCTCTCTCTCTCTCTCTCACTCTCTCTCGGGACATGTGAGAAGAAAATCACCCCCATTCTCTTCTTCCTTGTCTCTTTTCATTTCATCTGCAACTTAAACAATACACATAATCCACCCAATACACACTTCAATTTGATCTCCCTTCTTCGTTTGTCATTTTCTATGTTTTTTGTTAGGTTAAAAAGCTTAAATCAGCTTCAATTAGAAAAGCATATCTCCCTTCTCCCTTCTTCGTTTGTCATTTCATCTGGAGTCGGTATGGTAGGTTTTCCGAACTGTTGAATTGATATCAGATAATGTCCGACGAAGTGGGTATCTTAGTGGCGACAAGGTGCTAGATTGGCTCTGCCCTCCTTCCTTTCACCTGCAGATCGACTTTGAACAATAGTGAGAAAGAGTGAGGGGGACAACCGGTCTCCGACGAATTCCTTTGTGGTTTAACTCCTCATCGACGGCGACTAACAAATCAGAGGATCAAGCCGTATCAGCAGTCGATCGTTGGGTGTTTGGCAGGTATCGATGAGTAGAAAGAAAGGAAAAATAAAGAGGATGAGGGCTATGCCTTTTTCGGTGGCCTTCATCTCCGCTTTGGTCATCTACGGGGTTGTAGAGATCAAAGGGGATCACATAAATCTAAAGAGGGGTTTGGGGTTTGCTAATCGACAATGAAGGGAAATTGCCTCCTCATTGGTGACCGGAGACTCCATCTCCGATGGCAGGAGAGAGAGAGAGAGAGAGAGAGAGAGAGAGAGAGAGAGAGAGATTGAATTTTTATTTTCTATTTTTTCTGTTATAAAAATTATATAAATTAAATAGAAAAGGAAAATTTTCTTTTTTCTATTTTATTTTAATCTGAAAAAATCTTTAAATAATAAAAAAATGAAAAAGAAAAAATAAGGGCAAAATCGTCATTATGAAAAAGTTAATAGTAAATTGGACCAAACTCGCAAAAAAAAATGAAAATTTTGGACCTCTGGTGCTATTCCAAACCTTTTTGGACCAAAGTGGCAATTTTTTACAAACCACAAGGACCATTTGTGCAGTTTTGTCAATTAGATATAAGTGATGCAATGCGAAAAGGGAAGGTTGAATGGGGAGGTTAAGGGGGATAAAATACTAACTCTTTTCATGAATCGAAAAAAATATAATTAGCTATTCGAGGTATAAAGCATGTTGAGAGTGGGTTACCAAGTCGAGTGGGGTGAAGTAAGTATTTTTGACTACTTTAAACAAAAATCTAGCAATAGGTGTGTTTCTAACATCTAAAAACGAAGCTCTAACTTTGGCTCAAAATGCTTACTTGATTGTTGAGGTCCTAATTTAGGAGGGTATGGTCTTGTGGCAGTGACAAGGCTCCAGGGTTGGGCAAGTACTATTTTCCCTGTTGTGAAAAGGAATAGATCTATAACATCCTGTTTTCTGCCATTTCTGGGCCGTGGGACAGAAGTCGATTGTGTAAAGTCTTTGAGCCTTAAGGAGGTAAAGTTTAGTCCTTATGGAAGGAGGTAATGATCGTTAAGAGATTTAATCCTTGAACTGTGTATTGGGCTGAAGGGTAGAAACGAAAAGTCATAGGTCGGGTTCTTGCATGAAATATGGATTTTTGTTCGAGAAGTTTTTAGTCCAAGATATCTAGATAACATTGTGGGGGATCTTCAATAACTTTCCACAGATATAAAGATCTGTTGGATTAGGTGTCTAAGCTCATAACTATAATTGATATGTACTTGACCCGAGAGTAGCATGATCCATTTCGGGTTGCCTTCACCAGAACAATTTGACAGGATGGATATTTTAGTAAGAGGTTATTTGTGATTTATTAATATATTATAAGTATAATATATTAATTGAGAAATCATATTATTTAATTAGTATTGATCAAGAATTAATTTGGAATTAGTTTAGTGATCAAAAGAGACTAATTAAATTAACAGAGAATGATTATGTAAATCAGTGAGATATGGTTTGGGCTAATGATCCATGATTAATTTGTAATGGGCTAAGCTTATGTGAAAGTCCATAAATTATTAGTCCAAATAAGTTATGGATCATAAGCCTAAGCATAAGAATTAGGGTTACATATAACTCTTGGAATTCTACACTATATATGTAACCCACTAAAGCCAAAAATCGACCAAAGGGGTCGATTATTCTAAGAGATGGATGATTTTGTGTGCTCCATAACCTCTCTCATTAGGGGTGTCAAAAAAACCCGAACCCGACTAACCCGAACCGACCCAAACCCGAATAAGGTAATTAGGGTCGGGTTTAATAGGGTCAAAATTTCTAATCGGGTTATTCGGGTTAACCCGACAAACCCGAATTGAAGTTAGGGTCGGGTTTAGGGTTATTTTTTTAAAAAAATCAGGTTTCGGGTCAACCCGAATAACCCGTTTAACTAACAGTTTGTATAGAACAACACGTTATAGCTATTGTTATTCTTCGAATTTATTTCTCTTCGTTTAAAAGTTAAATCATATCATGAAGACAAAAGCCTTCATTTTTTTCTCATCATCGACGACGGTTGTTCGTAAGTAACAAAATAAATAGAACATTTTCTCGAAATTTATATTTTCAGTCCTTATATTAATAAGTGATTTGTAAAAATGATATAAATTGAATCCATCTTACTTTCTACGTATAACCTACACTAACAACATAATGAATTGAACATTTTTTTTTTGCAATTTACATATTGAGTCCTTGTACTATTACCTGATTTGCTCAAATGGAAAAACATTAGTCTGACTTACATTTCAACCCGATTAACCCGACTAACCCGACCCTATTAACCCGTAACCCGATTAACACGAACCGGACTAACCCGTACCTTAATAGGGTCGGGTTTCGGGTGAAATTTTTATTTTTGCAAACCCGACTAACCCGACCCATTTAACCCGAAACCCGATCGGGTTGACCCGATTAACAGCCCTATCTCTCATTATTCTCCATTTGTTCATGGTGTTTGTGACTTGTTTGAGGCATCACACTTGAGGTGCTAAGCTCTTGAAAGGCCAACAACTACAAGCTACAAATAAGAGGTATTCTTCTAACTAGTTTTATGATTCATGTACCATATTTGTATGCTAGATAGGTTTCATGTTTTGGATAATTTTTGTTGCATGTATAACTAGAGAAAACTTAGATCCAAAGCATTAGGGTTGTATGTGCACCATAGGAGTGTTATAGTACTTAAATCCCAACAGTGGTATCAGAACCATGTGTGTTTTCTGTTATATTGATGAATTGGTTAATTGTTCAAAGCAAGAAAAATCATTTTTTTGGAATCTGCATGATCACCACGACGTGGTTAAAGTTACCACGACGTGGTGACTGTTCAGTGGACGATTTTTTCAGTTTTTTGGCCAAGTTTTGGATTAGAATCATTACCACAAACTGTTTTGACTATTAAAAAATTGTTTTTGTGATAAGGTAATGATTTCCAGCATCCAAAATTAAAAAGATAATTATCAAATTTTAAGATAATGTTTTGATTATATGATAATTTGATTATTTGTATTGTTTGAAGAGAATTGTCTTGCAATAAGAGTTAAATTAGGTCAAATTGGTAAATGATAAGTTATATGATAATTGTATTAGTTTATATTTTGATCTAAGTGTTTCATGAAGAGATTCATAACTTGTCCTCAAGTTATGAAATATGAAAAGTCTCATTCATTAAACTTTAAACTCTTTTGAAGAGTTTCATAACTTGTTCTCAAGTTGTGGTTGGAAAGTCTCATTCATTAACTCCATAAGTTATGGAATCTAAAAGTTTTGAAGAGTTTCAAAACTTGCCCTCAAGTTTTGGAATCTGAAAATTTTAATTAAAAAGTTTTAATTTGAAACATTGAATTCTAAAACATCTAGTAATTGAAAGGTTTCAAAAGGTGCAACTCTTGGGTTCATAACTTATGAAGTTAATTAAATAGTTTTAATTTTGATTTTTTATAACCTTGATGCTTTGAATAGTTCAATTACACCTTATGGACTTTATTAAATTGATTAAAGTGTTTAATTAAAAAAGAATTAATAATTCCATAAGGATATGATTTAAGTTTAATTAATTTAAAGTTTAATTTATTAATAAATTAAACCATCAAGTATTTTAAATGTGTAAAATATACCCTTATACTATTTACAATTAAAAGTTTAATATATTATATATGTATAAGTACAACGTCAGTCTTACCGTTAGTAGGCCTCATTCACGAAGCTGGTCTATAAGGGGTGTTTAAGGAAGCGGCCTGTAAAATGATTGCCATTGGGTATCCATTCTTACCCACCGCACTCTTGACTAGTGGAGGGTCGTTAGCCGAATGGGTTTGATGAGACATTTAAATCCTCATTAAAAGTATGATGAAATATTAAGTAACTAAACCTTTTATAAATTCCCAATCTTAGTTACTTAGGAAAAATGTGAATTTGATGCTAATCCTCGGTATCCCAGTCACAAACTTGAAGGGCATAATCGAGATTAAACATGCCATTGAAAAAGTTCAATGAATCTCAAAGAATCTATGAATTTCAATTCATTCAAAACCTAATGTTCTTTTTCGTTTTTCATGGTGGAAATTAGTAAATCGTCATTTACCTACCTTCAAATATTTTACAATTGGATTACGGCATCCCTCTTCCGAATTGTAGAATATTGTGTTGGGTCCTAGCCTTAATATTTCATTTTGGGTGTTATATTAAGGACTTAAATGAACTAACTTGAATTTCTCCCTTATAGATGTCTAGTTCTGACAACTATGGTCTTCCCGCATCTTATGGAAAAAGTTTTCCTCATGAAGATGATGTTCCCAGAAACCATACTTCACTTCCTCCACCTCCTCCAATAGTTCTTCCTAAGCCACATGTTTGTTGACTTGAAAAGTTCAAGGTCACTCAAACTCTATTGGCAAGCAAACACCAAGATGGAAGGTCTGTGTGTGTACATGTCTTGGAGATAAAGTTACACATTGACCGGCTGGGAATGTTAGGAGTCGTTGTGTCGAGGAAGTTGGCTGTTGAATTGGTTATTCAATCACTTCCTAAGTCATATGGTGAGTTTGTTAAAGACTATTATGTGACAGATCACGATGTGACCCTCATTGATCTTACCTATTTGCTAACTGGTGTTGAACCAGCAATAATTTGGCGCACCGGTAAAGCAAATTTGACTGGAAGATCTACTTCCCAAACTTCCATGGACATTGACAATGGAAACATTGGAAGTCCAGAAAAGTCTTCTCTTCCCAATGGAAAGGGAAAGACTAAGTCTAAGATTGTCCCGTGTACCATTCCAGGAGAATCTGTTTGTTTCTATTGCCAACAGAAGGGGCATTGGATACGAAGCTGTCGTATCTACCTGAAGGACCATAAGGATGGTAAAGTCAAAATGTATGACTCTGCTTCAGGTAAGTTCACTATCTAACTCTATTAAGTTTCTATTTATAGATTCTTAATAACATGATGTAATAAGATTACATTTTGATTTTTTTGTAGGATCGAAAAAGAGAAAGGAAGCTTAAAGAAAGAGCAGGCTGAGTCTGATCGCGAAGAGATGGATTTCGATCGCATGATTCAATGATTAGAGTTTTGAGCTGCTGCTTAGGAGTTATGGTAGATTGCTTAGGAATATTTAGAAACATAGTTTTCATATGTATTTGCATTGTAAGGACAAGTTTTCCGCGTTTTATAAATAAAGAAAAATTTTGATTTTATCTTATTTTATATTTCCTTGCAATATCATTTGTGAAAAATGATGTTTGTATGTTTCTATTTTTAGCAATATGAATTTGATTCTTTCATTTGTGGTAGTGTCTAAATTTACCAAACAAGGAAAGATTCTCATCACCAAGTTTCAATTGGACAGAAACTTGGAATCATGCAACTTGTATTGTATGATGAATGAGAACCTTCATCTTTGGGAAATTAAGACTAATTCCTTGTTCCTATATAGATGTGAGTCAAGTGAGGGACTAGGGGATCTGGTACACATTGTTGTGCACTGATCAGGTCCACCACAAAGAATGATAAGACTATTCGTCATGATTTACTAAAAGTTTAGTATGGTTATGCTTACAAGATTAAGCGTAATTCTGAATCATTGAAAAAGTTTCAATAGAACGAATAAGAAGAATTAATTAGGCAGAAAGATAAAAGTTTCTCCAATCTGTAAGGAAAAGAGAGTACTTTAGTATCGTGTTTTATGATCATACTAATGATTATGGAACCATATCACAATTGATCCTCTAAGGACACCTTAGTACATAAGTATGGCTAAGAAGAGGAATCGGAAAATTGTTGAAATGGTTAAATCAATTAAGGTGAGTCATACTTCGTTTCAAGATCAATTCTTAGAGTCATACTCCAAGATTGTACATTGAGTGAAATATCTTAAGCAGGTTTATAACACATCATAAAATGTGGAGTAGAGAAGTTTTCTTACTCATGCACATTTGAGATTGGTAGTTGTGATGTCTTAGATACGACAAAGACCAACTAAGACCAATTATATGAAGTGTCATTCTTGATAAGAATCCGCACTAAATCTTGAATATTTGTTTGTCAAGGAATGCTTCTTGACAAGAGAATCTTATATGTCAAAAGGTCAGTGGGAGTCTTAAAGACCTTGAAAAGTTTCAAGAACAAATCAAGAATAAAACTATTGTTTATCACTAGCACACATCTTGAGGTTTGTAACCTATCGTGTTGACATATTCTTGTTTCTATGCTCATTCCAGTTAAAATTGACTATGCATGATAGTTCTATGAGTTCTCAATTATATGCATAAGGTAAAGCACCTTGATCAGTGAAAGTTCATTGATCAGTAAGGGTGATCTCTCAACAACTCGGAAGACATGGTAGGCCCTTGTGCTGCCAAGTGGCAAGAAATTAAGATTGAACAAGTTCGGTCCATATGAGTTTGAGTTTGTCATAAACCTTGTCTTATGATAATGGTTGGAAATGGCAGTTTTCACATGCATAGGAACACATACACCATTAAATCTAAGTGTCATAAGGTTTCTCTCCAATTCATGAAAAAGATTGTGAGGAAACGCTTTCACTAAGTAGATTTTAAGGAGATAGAAGTTGTGTTAATTGTGTTCTTAAATTCGATTATGATTATGGCATCCCTCTTCATAGTTCGAATTGTGAGAAATGGCAAATAGTTTGAACATTCAGAACTTATTGCTGTAAGTTCTAAATAGTTTAGACACACATATGCACTTTCTTATAAAAGGTGTATGAGCTTAGATAAAGGCTTGTCGAAGCATCTCACATCGGAAATCTGAACTTTGGAAAGAAAGTCAATAAGTATTGATTTCTAGAAGTCCAGCTGATTTCTGGATACATTTCAGAGCTAGTGGGAGCATAAGTGTTATGCTAGTAAGAATATAATTATCATGATAGTGGGAGCATGATTATTATGTGAAGTGTTTCAAGTTAGCAATACTAGTTATAGAAAACAAAGGTTACAAATTTGCAAAGTTGCAAAATTTGAAAAGTTGTTTCGCTATAATAAGGGAGAGGATACTTATACTTTATTTCGAATCTAAAAGTTTAGATTGAAGTATTAATCAAACTTAGTCATGGATATGTGAATACCATGTTGAAATATTTCAACATTGGAAATTCTATATATGAAAATATTATAGCAAAAGACTGGTCAGGTATCATGTCTTTATGTAAGACATTATGAATCGTGTCCCATATGCTTTGGATATAGGATCAATTGGATATGCTATAATATTCACGTGTTTTAATTTTCCAAATGCCTAGGGCATTAAGAGGGAAAAGGACAAGAACCGGATATGACTAAAGTTATTAAACAACTGTCAAGGACGATTTGAGGTTCGCTAAGGATTGGTTGCTAAAGGACAGTTGGAAGTATAGTAATGAATGGACCATATCGATAGAATTCTGAATAGATAGGATTATATTAAGAATGTATAGTCATATGACAATTATGGAAATGTTTCCATAATGAGAGTTGGATATCAAGAATCTGTGAGTAAGTTAGAAACTTTTATGCAAGAAGGATGTTCAAAGGAATGTGCTTTGAATATGAGACTTCGTATCTATGGAATTGTCTTGTAACAATCTCCACGGGAAAGTTTTGTAATTGGCAAAGTCTTTGTGGCTTCTGTACATAGTCGTTACAAAAGGATCACTGCATATAAGATTAGAATCTAACAGGTTACAGTAAGTGGCAAGGACTTGGTATTCTTACACTTACGATAAGGATTTGGAATTGTGAAATGAGTGTCATTGGAAATGTTTATAATTAATCTATTTCACAAAGTAAGGACCATAGGTAAAGCATAGTGTGCATGCTTGGAGCATGGGATGACTATTGTTTTAATTTAAGTATTAAGTTGATCAGTCGAAACATTATACAATGAATAATGTGTAATCAATATGGTGATTAAATAAAAGGTGTTTTATTTATATTCAAAAGTTTTGAGACCATATTGGATTCGATTATTCTTGTGTTTCACTTAGCATGTTTTGACTTCCCGAATAATAAGATTATTCAAACATCCACATTCAATCATACTTTGGAAGTAGGTAATGATGTAAGATTGTCATGAATTTGTCTGTAGATTGTTTAAAGTGTTAGACATAACACAAGTTTGTTGCAGTGTTCATGAGTACTCCTGTAATAAGATTTGAGTATTGGAGTAAACCCACGCTCATCTGAATCACTTCATGGATTTTATCACGGGTGATTGTGAGACGATAATATCTTATATTCCTGAAACGGAGAGATATGAGTTGCAGTTTACAAGTCAGTTGCACATTGATGATATGTAAACGCACCAGTAACTTGGTGTTATAAAATGTATTGTTGTGTGTGATTTGATGAGTAAATTGAGCAAGCATATGAGTTGAAGTTTATCCGTTCCTTTTACCCTAAGAGGGATAAAAGCGATATCTGTGGGCCCCTTGATGATTTAGTGATGACAACCCTAAGCGCTTGGCGAAGCCTGGACTGATTTGATTTGTTCAATTAGTTGGTCTTCATAAATCAGAAATCGGGAAACAACACATGGACATAGAGAATGATTATAATCCACGTCTCATGTCCATACGATATCTAGAATGGAGGAATATATGATCCCTTATCTAATGCATGCGTCATTGACTAGGTCAGAGTTCGACAACGGATTTTGAGAGCTACGATTGCTAGTCGGGTTTTGAAGTCGTACTTGCAGTTATAGTTATTAGACTTATCCAAGTGGGAGACTGTTGGATTAGGTGTCTAAGCCCATAACTATAATTGTTATGTACTTGACCCGAGAGTAGCATGGTCCATTTCGGGTTGCCTTCACCATAACAATTTGACAGGATGGATATTTGAGTAAGAGGTTATTTGTGATTTATTAATATATTATAAGTATAATATATTAATTGAGAAATCATATTATTTAATTAGTATTGATCAAAAATTAATTTAGAATTAGTTTAGTGATCAAAAGAGACTAATTAAATTAACAGGGAATGATTATGTAAATCAGTGAGATATGGTTTGGGCTAATGATCCATGATTAATTTGTAATGGGCTAAGCTTATGTGAAAGTCCATAAATTATTAGTCCAAATAAGTTATGGATCATAAGCCTAAGCGTAAGAATTAGGGTTACATATAACTCTTGGAATTCTACACTATATATGTAACCCACTAAAGCCAAAAATCGACCAAGGGGGTCGATTATTCTAAGAGATGGACGATTTTGTGTGATCCATAACCTCTCTCATTATTCTCCATTTGTTCATGGTGTTTGTGACTTGTTTGAGGCATCACACTTGAGGTGCTAAGCTCTTGAAAGGCCAACAACTACAAGCTACAAATAAGAGGTATTCTTCTAACTAGTTTTATGATTCATGTACCATATTTATATGCTAGATAGGTTTCATGTTTTTGGATAATTTTTGTTGCAAGTTGTCACACCCCCAAACCAGACGGCGGAAACGTCTGGGGGTGGAGGACTTGAATTGTAGTATCACAACACATGCATCATAGTAATCAAAGTACAAACAACCATTGTATTTAAAAAGTATAAGTATTTACATGTGTTCAATCATTGTATATTGAACTAAAATATTGTTATACAAAAGAAGATATGACTCAACAAAGCTCCATCTTCTCAAAAGCTCGGGGAGTACCTGTGTATTATTTCCCTGAGAATACAAGTAATTTGAAAAGAGAGTATCAACATAAAGTTGAGTGAGTGCATAAGTGTTTATGTTTAAAAGAGTATATCTGTATTTTGTATATGTGATTTGTTCCAGAAAATCCTATATTTTTTGTTGTATATGAAAAGTAGTTTTATTCTCATAAAACCGTTCTCTTTGTATCAACGTTTTGTATTTGTATTCCTTTATGAAAACTTGTAACTGAGAGTGTGCCTGGCTCCGCCAGCTGTTATTGAAAACTGTATTGAACCATTGTAGTTTGTATTCTGAAAACTGGTACTTTGAAGGTGTACTTTCGTTTACTTGTTTATACACTAACGTATTGTTAATATCTTTTTAATGAGTTCTTATAACCATACTATGACGGATGGCCTGAAACAAACGCTTTGTGGGCGTTTAAACTGTTGATAACAATTGCCACTCATCGGCGTGTATGCCTGACTGTAGCTAGCAGTCTGAGTGCGGGGTTGTCAATCCCGATATAGATCTACACACAACTTGTTTCGATCCCCGAGGCTGGAGATTCTGGTTATAATGTCAGGGCTTTACCTTGGTTGTCTAAAATGAATTAAACAACCTGAATGTCTCATAAAAAGCATATAAACGTTACATGTATATTAGTTAAGAAAACCCAATCATTCTGAAATAAATGATTGATAGTATGTTCTTGATTTAGTATTTCAGACATGTATTTGATAAGTGTAAACCTTGATTTGTTCTATATCAAAACCCTAGTTTCTTTTAAGACTGTGTATTCTTGTAGTATGAATTATTGTTCTATGTATAAATTATACCTATTATAATTTATATGTACTTTATGAATATGTATATAACTGTATTTAGCATGTAACCCCTTGCTCAACGTGTTACAAAGGTGTTTGAATTGATGAAATAACTTTTGTATTTATATACATACACAATTTCATATACAAGTAAAATTTAAACGACACTCGGACAAATAACCGGAACTATAAGCCCACATCCAAACAAGGAAAAGGACCCAGAATGAGTTATCAGTCCTAAGCCTTTTAAATCTTATATATATATATATATATATATATATATATATATATATATACATATATATATACAAATTATGAATTTTGGGGAAAAATATAATATTATAAAAGAGTTTGATGTTTTGAGTATATTTGGATAATTTAATGTTATTTTATCATGATTTGAATCATGATTTTATAACACAAAGTTCTTGTGTTATGCTTGTATTCCCCCCCTTAAAACAGTAGAAATTATGAAAATACGGGGGTATGAACTCACTTGATAGATGGTGAACCGGACAGAGTTTCGTTTCACGAAAAGGAGTTTATTTGTCGGGAAACCGGCTCGAATTGGGCAGAGTTTCGACAGGAGAGAGGTTACTTCTCGGGAATCTCGGGGCTTCGAGGCTTGCTTAGGGTTCGAGACTTGATACCGGGGCTTTAGGGGTTGTATATGAGCTTATGAGAGTGGAAAATGTGAAAGAGAATGAAAATTGGGGTGAAAAAGTGTAAAATTTCGGAAGCCCCCGCATGCTATATATAGTCCGAAGGTTCGGACCCAAGCCTATGCGAGGCTGCCACGCATCGGACAGATGGCGAAGGGAGGGGACTTCTTCGGATCGGAGGCTCGCTGCTGGCTGGCTCGGATTGGACCAAACCTCGGTCCAATGGGAAGAGGCCACGTGCGAAGGAAGGTGTCCGCGGTGTGTGCGAGGGGTGTCTCCTGGGTGTCTTCATGCGAATTTGTTCGCTTCTAAGTGGACCTCGGCTGCGGTCCAATCAGGAGGTGCCACGCATGGGTTCGGTCCACTCAGCAGCTGCCACGTGCGAGGGTGACGTGGCATGCGAAATTACCCGGTTTTTCCCATTTTTTCTTTATTTTTGTGCCAAACTTGCGAAAATCATAACTTTCGCATACGAGCTCTGTTTTTGGCGTTCTTTATATGCACGCGTAGGTAAAATCATACTCTACGACTTTCGTTTAGACTTCGTTGGCTAATTTTGACTTTATTTTTAATATTATTATTTTAAACAGACTGGGACGGGAATCCGTTAAAAATTCATAACTTCTTCATACGAGGTCCGTTTTTGTCTGTCTTTTTACCGTTGTACTACTATCGACGAGACCTTCAATTCTCGTTTAGGTTGTGTCGGCTAAAAATCGCTCGATCTTTATTTCGAGTTTTTAGCTGTACACTGCTATACTGAAACTTAGAAAAATCATAACTTCCTCATACGAAGTCAGATTTTTCCGTTCTTTTTATGAAAGTTTCGGCTTAACATAAACTACAACTTTCATTTAGATTGTTAAAGCTAAAAAGCCTTTTATCGAAAATTCAGTTTTTACACTGAATAGTGTTTTGCCGGTTTTGTCGCGGATTTTCGATTGGTCATAACTTCTTCGTTATAACTCGGATTTTAGTGCTCTTTATGTTTTTGGAAACCTTGTTAAAATCTCTATCACTTGGTTCATCCCAATCGAGATTGCTAAATAATTTATTTTTGAGGGTCAATTATGTAAATATGCACATTATGCTAAAATTTCTCTTTATTATTATAGAAAGAACTACACATTGACCTATACTATTACATAGGTTTGAAATAACGATTTGTTACATTATCCCCCCGTTAGAGAGAATTTCGTCCCGAAATTAGTATTTCAGGTAGACTAGGGAAAAAGATGTGGATACTTCTGTTTCATTTGATCCTCCCGCTCCCAAGTGAATTCAGGTCCCCGTTTTGCAATCCAGCGAACCTTCACTATCAGGATACAACTTTGTTTGGTTTTCTTAACTTCCCTGTCTAGAATCTCTACGGGTTCTTCCACAAAGTTGAGGCTCTCGTTTAACTCGATATCCTCGAGTGGTATCACAAGAGTCTCATCAGATAAACACTTTTTCAAGTTTGAAACGTGGAAGGTAGGATGAATGTTATTTAGTTCTTGGGGTAATCGAAGTTTGTAAGCTATAGGACCAATTCTAGCAAGAATTTCGAAGGGTCCTATGTACCTTGGACTCAATTTGTCACGCTTTCCAAAGCGTATCATGCCCTTCCAGGGGGAGACTTTTAACAAGACGCGGTCACCAACCTGGAATTCCAAGGGTTTTCTTCGTTTGTCAGCGTAGCTTTTCTGTCTATCTCTAGAAGCTTTAAGTCGCTCCCGAATTTGTATGATTTTCTCGGTGGTTTCTCGAATGATTTCCGGACCAGTGAGAGCACTGTCAGGAGTTTGACCTCTAGCTAGCTGCGTGTCACCCACTTCAGCCCAGCACAGAGGGGATCTGCACTTGCGGCCATAGAGGGCTTCGAATGGAGCAGCCTTAATGCTAGTGTGATAACTGTTGTTATAAGAGAATTCAAAAAGGGGTAAGTGAATATCCCATGCTTTTCCAAAGTCTATCACGCACGCTTGCAACATGTCTTCTAGTGTTTGAATCGTCCTCTCACTTTGTCCGTCGGTTTGTGGATAGTAGGTTGTACTCATGTCCAGCCTAGTTCCCAAAAGTTTTGTAAAGACTGCCAGAAACGAGAGGTGAATCTACTATCTCGGTCCGAAATAATAGATATTGGTACACCATGCAATCTAACAATATCCTTGAGGTAAGTTCGGGTTAGTTTCTCCATCTTGTCGGTTTCTTTTATTGGCAAGAAGTGTGCGGATTTGGTTAATCTGTCGACGATTACCCAAATAGTATCATAACCACCCGAAATCTTGGGTAATTTGGTTATGAAATCCATTGTAATCCGCTCCCACTTCCATTCAAGGATTTCAGGTTGTTGTAATAAACCTGAAGGTTTCTGGTATTCTACCTTGACTTTGGCACAAGTAAGGCACTTGGCCACAAAGGTAGCGATTTCGGCCTTCATATTAGGCCACCAGTATAGTTTCTTAAGGTCCAGATACATCTTGTCTGAACCTGGATGAATGGAGTATCGGGTTTTGTGTGCTTCATTCATAACCATGTCTCTGTAACCACCGAACTTTGGTGTCCAGATCCGGTTCATGAAATAATTGACTCCATTATCCCTGACTTCGAAGTTTTTATCCATTCCTCTCAGGGTTTCACCTGCCACGTTTTCGGGTTTCAAGGCTTCTAGTTGAGCTTCTTTGATTTATGTGGACAGATGTGAATGGATTGTCATGGTCAACGACTTTACTCGGCGACCCGAGTATTCTTTTCTGCTAAGGGCATCAGCTACTACGTTTGCTTTACCAGGGTGATAAAGAATTTCACATTCGTAGTCGTTCAGTAGCTCCACCCATCGTCGTTGTCTCATGTTTATCTCTTTCTGATTGAAGATATGCTGGAGACTTTTATGGTCCGTGAATATTGTGCATTTCGTGCCATATAGGTAATGTCTCCAGATCTTCAGAGCAAATACTACCGCGCCTAGCTCAAGGTCGTGTGTTGTGTAGTTGACTTCATGCGTCTTAAGTTGTCTGGAGGCGTACGAGATAACCTTTCCTCTTTGCATAAGTACACACCCAAGCCCTTGATTTGAAGCATCACAGTACACTACAAAGTCCTCTGTCCCTTCGGGTAGGGACAGGATCGGTGCACTGCACAAGGCTTGTTTGAGCGTTTGGAATGCTGCTTCTTGCTTCTCCTCCCAACTGAAAGTTACACATTTTTGCGTCAGGGTGGTAAGAGGTTTAGCAATTCGGGAGAAATTTTGAATGAACCTGCGATAGTAGCCAGCAAGACCTAAGAATTGTCGGATTTCTGTAGGAGTTGTGGGTGCTGGCCAGTTTTCAATTGCTTTGATTTTGGAAGGGTCCACGTGTATTCCTTCTGAACTGACCACGTGACCTAGGAATTCAACCTTCCTAATCCAAAACTCGCACTTTGAAAACTTCGCATAAATTTTTTCGGTCCTAAGGGTTTGTAATATTTGACGAAGATGTTGGCCATGTTCTTCTTTGCTTCTTGAATAGACAAGGATGTCGTCGATGAAGACTATGACGAATTTGTCCAGGAATGGACGACACACTCTGTTCATTAGATCCATGAACACAACAGGTGCATTCGTCAATCCGAATGGCATCACAATAAACTCGTAATGACCATAACGAGTTCTAAATGCGGTCTTGGGAACGTCTTCCTCCAAAATCCGTAATTGGTGATACCCGGATCTTAAGTCTATCTTCGAGAAGTAGCTCGCACCTTGAAGTTGGTCGAACAGATCGTCAATGCGAGGTAGAGGGTATCGGTTCTTGATGGTAAGTTTATTCAGCTCGCGGTAGTCTATGCACATGCGGAATGATCCATCCTTCTTCTTTACGAACAACACCGGTGCTCCCCAAGGTGAGAAGCTTGGCCTTATGAAACCTTTGTTAAGGAGTTCGTTAAGCTGGCTGGATAATTCTTGCATTTTAGAAGGTGCAAGACGATAGGGGGATTTGGCTACGGGGGTAACTCCAGGGATTAAGTCGATTCGGAATTCGACTTGTCGTTCGGGAGGTACTCCTGGAAGATCATCGGGAAAAATATCGGGAAAGTTGCAGACCTCTGGAATGCTCGCAATATCTTTCACTTCTTGCTTTTTTTCTACCACGTGAGCTAAGAAAGCACAGTACTCCTTGCGAAGATATTTATGTGCTTTGATGCAAGAAATGATCTGAAGATTTGTTCCGGGTTTGTCGCCATAGATAATAAGAGTTTCGTTAGTTGGCAAGTTCAAACGAACAGCTCTTTCATAACATAGGATGTCGGCATGGTTGGGGCACAACCAATCCATACCTATTATGATGTCAAAACTTTTGATAGAGACCGACATAAGGTCTATTGGAAAAGATAAGTCATTCAAGGTAAGGATACATCCTATGTATATATCATTGGTGGATTCGGATTTCCCGTTAGCCATTTCTACTGTAAAAGTTCCGTTTAGTGGTTGGGAGTTTTGATTTAGTAGATGTTTAAAATTATGGCTCACGAAGCTCCTCTCAGCACCACAATCAAATAGAATGCATGCATAAGTATTATTGAGAAGGAACGTACCCGTGACCACAGCAGGGTCTGCCACCGCTTCTTCATGACCCAATGCTAAAATCCTCCCAACTCCACCGACATTTCCAGCCTTTGGACAATCTTTCTTGAAATGCCCCACATCACCGCATTGGTAGCATGCTCGGCCTACTCCAGAGGCAGGTACTTGGTTAAGGGGTTGGGGTGGTATTCTACAGAATCGGGCAGTATGCCCTTTCCTGTTGCAGTTTCGACACTGCATTTCTTGGCAATTTCCATTGTGGTGAAAATTGCACTTGTTGCATTTAGGGAGGGTACCAGCATATGGCTTTGTTGGTACAAAGTTATTGGGGACAGCAGCAGGTACAGTAGCAGGTATGGTAGCAGGTACAGTAGTAGCATGGACTGCCACTACTTGTTGCTTCTTTGTTGGTTCCATAGGAGATTTGCCCTTCCCCTTGTTCCAAACCCTCTTCTTGCTGTTGTTGTTGTTCTCCTTGGGTTGTTCTGGAGTAGAGACCACAGAGTTTTGACAGGCTCCGTGGTTGATGAGAGATTGTGCCAGTTCTTTGGCACTGTCAAAAGTAATAGGCTTTGAAGCTAAAACACTTGACTGAATTTGGGGCGACATACCCCAAATATATCTCTCAATCTTTTTGCTCTCGATAGGAACCATATCCGGACAAAGTATTGCCAGATCACAGAACCTATTGGTATAGGTTGATATATCAGAACCAACCATTGTAAGAGCCCATAGTTCTTGCTCCAGTTTTTGTATCTCCCCTCGCGGGCAGTATTCCCGCATTAACATGGCTTTTAGTCTCTCCCAGCTGATGGATTTAGCCACTATCAGAGTGAGTGACTTAATGTGGCCATTCCACCACGTCAGAGCCCTATCAGAAAAAGTACAGGCAGCAAATTTAACCTTGCTACCCTCAGGACAGGAGCAAATTTCAAAGATTGCTTCTGTCTTCTCAATCCATTGTCTTAGTGCCATAACTCCCCCAGTCCCATTAAAGGTCCTGGGTTTGGCATTAGAGAAATCCTTATAAGTGCATTCTCGCGAATGCCCATGACTTTCGCCATGGTTAGAAGGATATGCACCGACTCCCGACCCACTAACACCAGGAGTATGAACGTGAGACATGGCAGCCGCTACAACCGCCGTGACCGCCGCTTGAAACATAGCGGGGTCGAATTGAGGAGGTGGTGGTGGGGGTGGCGTCGGTGCTTCATTGGTGTTGACACGTCTTGGATTTCTACGAGGAGGCATCTCTTGCTATAAAAGTCAAATAGATAAAAAGATAGTGAGATATCAAGAATGAATATGAATTTGATATCTCTGAACTAAACACTTAATTCAAACTGAATCTTACAAAGAATTGGAAATAGAAATCCAGTGCAAGTACAACTTGGAACAGGATAATATGAAATTGAATGGTTATTTTTCAAAAAGTATGAATGTACATGTCAACTGTATTGGTATATTAAGTATATAAGGTCCAGAAAACTTGACCTTAAAGCAGGATTATAATATACCCCAATACTGAGAAAGTGTCGACATTAAACCAACCTACCGGAAAAATAAAATTTCCGCGGTTGTATCGAAAGTATGAAAAATAACACTGGAACATTTCTGCGATCCAAAACTTTGGAATAAGATGATTATGAAAACTGTAATAACTCTTGTTGAAGTAAAGTGCTTATCGTTTTATTGATACTTGATTTGTACATAACGTAGAAAGTAGTATACACATTCGATATAGAAAGTAGAAAGTAGGAGTAGTGCGAACACTACTTGCGACGATTTCTACGACGATTGCTAGGTTCCGCTTCGTCTTGCGCTTTCCAGCTCCTTTCTTGGGCAGCTTGATGCTCCCTTAGTTCTCTGATCTCTGATTCAGCAGCACTAAGTTGCCTTTGAAGGGCTTCAGTATGGTGTTGGGTGTCATCTTGCATCTCGTCAAGACGAAGGATATCTGCAGTGTTTGCCTGCGCAACCGCATTCACCTCTAGGATCCGATTGATCGACATTCTTGATTGATCGAACTGCTGGGCTATCCGGTTTACTATAACTGGAAGAGCTCTGTCATCAGTTCCTCCTATGTTATAGAAACCTCGTGCCATTCCGTATGGAGGGCGTTGGCCGTCTTGTCGACTCCAATGGTTTATGTATTGGCCCCACTCAGGTATTGGTTCTGCATCCTCTTGCCTCTGGGGACGCTCCCCAGGGTTGTAGACTTGTGGCTCTGTATATGTACCACTTGACTCGCTGTCCTCAAAGGGTTCTTCGTCTGAGTCTGTGATCCAGCCTGCATTCTGTGGATTGTAGGGGTCTCCCGGTAAATTGGGTGCAGCCATAGGTTCTGTATTAGAAATAAGATTAGTAAAATACTCTCCATAGTATTTTAATCTTTGTATTCTGTTCTATAGTTCGTCTGAATATGTATGGTAAGTTTTAGACATGTCTCAACACTACTATCACTCCCAAACACATGTTGGTCATATCTCAAATCAATATAGTTGATCAGGCTATATTAATTCCAGATATGATTACATAACTGCTCAGGTTTGACTATAGTGCTCAACATCCAAATACTTTTAAGTTCTTATGATTGTGATATTGTACTTGTAAGTATGAGTGTGTTCTTATGACTGTGATACTGTACTTGTAGGTATGAGTGTTAGTATACTTCTTATAAAAATACTTAAATTTTTAAAAGTATACTTGTAGTCAGAGCTCCTTGCCCTGATGTATTTATAGTTTGTATATCTTTTATTGATTGATATACTGAGTTCACTATAAACAATGCTCTGATACCAATCTGTCACACCCCCAAACCAGACGGCGGAAACGTCTGGGGGTGGAGGACTTGAATTGTAGTATCACAACACATGCATCATAGTAATCAAAGTACAAACAACCATTGTATTTAAAAAGTATAAGTATTTACATGTGTTCAATCATTGTATATTGAACTAAAATATAGTTATACAAAAGAAGATATGACTCAACAAAGCTCCATCTTCTCAAAAGCTCGGGGAGTACATGTGTATTATTTCCCTGAGAATACAAGTAATTTGAAAAGAGAGTATCAACATAAAGTTGAGTGAGTGCATAAGTGTTTATGTTTAAAAGAGTATATCTGTATTTTGTATATGTGAACTGTTCCAGAAAATCCTATATTTTCTGTTGTATATGAAAAGTAGTTTTATTCTCATAAAACCGTTCTCTTTGTATCAACGTTTTGTATTTGTATTCCTTTATGAAAACTTGTAACTGAGAGTGTGCCTGGCTCCGCCAGCTGTTATTGAAAACTGTATTGAACCATTGTAGTTTGCATTCTGAAAACTGGTACTTTGAAGGTGTACTTTCGTTTACTTGTTTATACACTAACGTATTGTTAATATCTTTTTAATGAGTTCTTATAACCATACTATGACGGATGGCCTGAAACAAACGCTTTGTGGGCGTTTAAACTGTTGATAACAATTGCCACTCATCGGCGTGTATGCCTGACTGTAGCTAGCAGTCTGAGTGCGGGGTTGTAAATCCCGATATAGATCTACACACAACTTGTTTCGATCCCCGAGGCTGGAGATTCTGGTTATAATGTCAGGGCTTTACCTTGGTTGTCTAAAATGAATTAAACAACCCGAATGTCTCATAAAAAGCATATAAACGTTACATGTATATTAGTTAAGAAAACCCAATCATTCTGAAATAAATGATTGACAGTATGTTCTTGATTTAGTATTTCAGACATGTATTTGATAAGTGTAAACATTGATTTGTTCTGTATCAAAACCCTAGTTTCTTTTAAGACTGTGTATTCTTGTAGTATGAATTATTGTTCTATGTATAAATTATACCTATTATAATTTATATGTACTTTATGAATATGTATATAACTGTATTTAGCATGTAACCCCTTGCTCAACGTGTTACAAAGGTGTTTGAATTGATGAAATAACTTTTGTATTTATATACATACACAATTTCATATACAAGTAAAATTTAAACGACACTCGGACAAATAACCGGAACTATAAGCCCACATCCAAACAAGGAAAAGGACCCAGAATGAGTTATCGGTCCTAAGCCTTTTAAATCTTATATATATATATATATATATATATATATATATATATATATATATATATATATATATATATATATATATATATATATACAAATTATGAATTTTGGGGAAAAATATAAGATTATAAAAGAGTTTGATGTTTTGAGTATATTTGGATAATTTAATGTTATTTTATCATGATTTGAATCATGATTTTATAACACAAAGTTCTTGTGTTATGCTTGTATTCCCCCCCCCCCCCCTTAAAACAGTAGAAATTATGAAAATACGGGGGTATGAACTCACTTGATAAATGGTGAACCGGACAGAGTTTCGTTTCACGAAAAGGAGTTTATTTGTCGGGAAACCGGCTCGAATTGGGCAGAGTTTCGACAGGAGAGAGGTTACTTCTCGGGAATCTCGGGGCTTCGAGGCTTGCTTAGGGTTCGAGACTTGATACCGGGGCTTTAGGGGTTGTATATGAGCTTATGAGAGTGGAAAATGTGAAAGAGAATGAAAATTGGGGTGAAAAAGTGTAAAATTTCGGAAGCCCTCGCATGCTATATATAGTCCGAAGGTTCGGACCCAAGCCTATGCGAGGCTGCCACGCATCGGACAGATGGCGAAGGGAGGGGACTTCTTCGGACCGGAGGCTCGCTGCTGGCTGGCTCGGATTGGACCAAACCTCGGTCCAATGGGAAGAGGCCACGTGCGAAGGAGGGTGTCCGCGGTGTGTGCGAGGGGTGTCTCCGGGGTGTCTTCATGCGAAGTTGTTCGCTTCTAAGTGGACCTCGGCTGCGGTACAATCAAGAGGTGCCACGCATGGGTTCGGTTCACTCAGCAGCTGCCACGTGCGAGGGTGACGTGGCATGCGAAATTGCCCGATTTTTCCCATTTTTTCTTTATTTTTGTGCCAAACTTGCGAAAATCATAACTTTCGCATACGAGCTCCGTTTTTGGCGTTCTTTATATGCACGCGTAGGTAAAATCATACTCTACGACTTTCGTTTAGACTTCGTCGGCTAATTTGACTTTATTTTTAATAATATTATTTTAAACAGACCGGGACGGGAATCCGTTAAAAATTCATAACTTCTTCATACGACGTCCGTTTTGGTCTGTCTTTTTACCGTTGTACTACTACCGACGAGACCTTCAATTCTCGTTTAGGTTGTGTCGGCTAAAAATTGCTCGATCTTTATTTCGAGTTTTTAGTTGTACACTGCTATACTGAAACTTAGAAAAATCATAACTTCCTCATACGAAGTCAGATTTTTCCGTTCTTTTTATGAAAGTTCTCGGTTTAACATAAACTACAATTTTCATTTAGATTGTTAAAGCTAAAAAGCCTTTTATCGAAAATTCAGTTTTTACACTGAATAGTGTTTTGCCGGTTTTGTCGCGGATTTTCGATTGGTCATAACTTCTTCGTTATAACTCTGATTTTAGTGCTCTTTATGTTTTTGGAAACCTTGTTAAAATCTATATCACTTGGTTCATCCCAATCGAGATTGCTAAATAATTTATTTTTGAGGGTCAATTATGTAAATATGCACATTATGCTAAAATTTCTCTTTATTATTATAAAAAGAACTACACATTGACCTATACTATTACATAGGTTTGAAATAACGATTTGTTACACATGTATAACTAGAGAAAACTTAGATCCAAAGCATTAGGGTTGTATGTGCACCATAGGAGTGTTATAGTACTTAAATCCCAACAAGATCGTCAAAAATGAAGTTGGAACAAAGAAGTTATGACCGTTAGAAGTTAGGACGGTTTTGGGTTAATGCAAGTACGTTGGGTGTACAGGGTGTACGTTGGGCGTACTAGGCAAGGTTGATCACGAAGGATCAACCTGGTATGCTGGGCGTACCAAGAGTACGATGGGCATACGCAAGCCTAATGCAAACCCTATTTGGGTCTTGGACCCTATTTAAAGACCTTAACTCATTCCAAACCCTTATTACCTTCAGCCTCAATCCTCTCTAACCCTAATTTCGAAACCCTAGCCCCATTTTGTGTGATCCTTGAGTTTTTGAATGCTTTGGAGTGTTCTTGGTGCATTTTGGAGAAGAAGGAGCTCATTGGAGAAGTGTTGGTTGCATTTGAGCTTGTAGATCAAAATCTCGTTCACCTTGATCTTTCTTCTGGAGGTATAAAGTTTGAATCTTGATGATGAATTTGTTAGATCTAGCTAGTTTTGGGTGTTATGAGCTTTTGGTCACTTTAGTGCATAAAGTTTAGATCTTGAAATTTTGTGACCTTGTTATGGATAAAGTTGGAAACTTTATCCATCTAAACATCATATTGATTCAGATCTGAAGGTTGGAGACTTGGACTTAATGGATTAAGTTGAGAAAGATGCACTTTTTGGTCCCTTTGAGACTTAAAGACTAGATCTTAGTTATTTGGACCATCCTGATGGATAAAGTTGGAAACTTTATCCATTATGGAGCTATTAGGAGCCATAAAAATGTGATCTTGGTCCTTCTATCCCTTCCATGCAAGAGTTATGATGTCTTAATGGATTAATAAGTTAGGGTTTTAGCTTCGACCTTTTCTAGCCATGGAAAGTAATTAAGGTGGAAAATTTATGACTTAAGTCGATGTTTTGAGTCTAGATCTGAGCTCTAGACAAAAAACCTTAAAGGATAAAGTGCTTAATGAAGGAGTAGGATTAGGCCACGTACGCTAGGCGTACATTGAGTATGCTGGGCATACTCAGCAGCCTTGGACTTTGACTTTCGTTGACTTTCGTTGACCGTTGATTTTTTGAACAAGTTTGACTATGGGTCAAACTTGAGGATTTTTGGCTATTGATTAAGATTCTATCTGGTTCTGGTGTTAGTGGATTCGCAGGTGCAAGCAGTGCAGAAAAGTAATTGTATCGCAGTGTTTCAGAGTTCTTCGATTCAAGTGAGTTTCGCCTCATTGTACCATGGGTCGAAGGCACCAATGTCGACCCACTAGTTCTGGTTATCTTTTAGTCGAGGGTTGCCATAGGGATTGTATGTAGTCACGTAGGATATATTGAGGACTCTTGATCTAGGTTTTCTTTCCTGTTCCTTGTTTGGTTGTGGCTCTAGAGTAGGATCACCTGTCCGGGTGTCTATCCTACCTCTGAGTACATACGGTTATACATTCCTTGGATAGTTGGCTATGTATCCTTATGTATATTATGTTGTTGTACTGTAGTGATATGCTAGATCTGTGCATATATATATATATATATATATATATATATATATATATGCTAGATCCTATCCTTGTATGATAGGATGCTGTAGTAATCGTATGTTGGTTAGAGTGCTAGTAGATTGGTTATCATATGTTCCGGTGGCAATCTCACATCTGGTTACTTATGGTTACACATTTCATGGAGGTCAGCTGGTAGCTGGACAGTGTGTTGTGAGAGGATTAGTAGGTGATAATGAGTTGTATTATTGTTGTTTGCATGTGTTATGTGCTTACTTGATCCTTGATTGTTTATATGTCGACATATGGTGGTAGTGGGTTGAGGCGATCTTGCTTTGTGCTGTAGGCCAAGATACCTGGTGCGGGCCTTGTAAGCCGTAGGAATGGGTTGAGGCGATCCTTGATTGTTATGTGCTTACTTGTAAGCCGTAGAAATGGATGCTCGAGAAGAAAGGTTGGGTTGAGGCAATAGGCTAACAAACCCTGGGTATTCCATCCGATTGGCTGATTGGACCTGTTGCACGTGGCATTCCAGTCCAAGGAATGATTGGGCATGGGCATTCCAATCCGATGATTGTGGGCCATTATGCATGCTTGTATGTTTATCGTATGGGGTATTTTGGGGGAAACTCACTAAGCTTTGTGCTTACCCAGTTGTTTATTGATGTGACCTGGTCACCGGATGATTACGTCTACTATTTCTGGTTGTTCCAATGAACCTGCAATGTCACAATAGAATGAAGCCGTCAGTCGTTCTCCGAGAGGAGGCTCCCAGGAAAACGCTCTGACGGTCAAGTATGTGGATATACTTGGATATGTTTTAGGGTGAACTGGAAGAGAGTGAATTACTTTCCAAGGAACCAGAGGAGGCCTTTTATAATGAGGCCTTCTGCTAGGTCGTACATGACAAAGGTGTCAGACCCGACATGATCGGGGCGCTGATTGGGTAATCGTGCTCCTTGATCTTTCAGAGCCAACGATTGGTTTAGGTGATAATGCTCTGAGCATCTTCCTTGTCGCATGGAGTCGTTATACTTTGTAGAAGATTAGAAGGCGCCCTTGGTGGGGCCAGGCCTTCTCCATGGGCGCCCTGCTCTTAGGGGCATCTGCGGGCACGAGGTTCCGTCCGGCTTGTTCCGTTAGGCGTGGATTACCTTGGGGAATTTTCTGGCGCGTCTGAGCGTGACTCTTCATTCGTGCCAACGGCACGTCATCAAGTCCCTAGTGCAGTAGTCATAGCGTTGCAAGACTAGCTATGATGTTTTGGACTTAACTGCTTGGTTCACGCGTTGAGTTATGATTCAATCGTCGCTTCGATTTTTTCCGGCGACGTGACTTCCCATTATGACAGTTAGTTACATCATTGTGTCAGGGATTTTAAATATCCCGCCTTTTCCTTATTCTTTATAAGGTTAAGGGCTTTTCCTATCAACGCAACCTCTTCCTCTTATTTCTCATTCTTCTTCGTCTAGAGTTTTCTTTGCTTTTCCCTTTGTTATATTGGCTACTCAATCCGACATTGTTCCTTCTGAAGTCGAGTCAAACTTCTCAGCGATGCTTATGGCTTTTCTTTGGTTGACGGTGTAGAATTTCTGACGGCCGACTCGATGATCCTGTCTCCTCCTTCAGGCAAGGTAGGTATTTATTTGAAGACCTTCGATGCTGGTTTGCGCCTTCCTCTCACTGACTTCCATGAAGAGCTTCTTCAGAAGAATGGTTGTAGTGTCCAGATGCTTACCCCAAACGCCGTCAACAAGGCGGTGGCATTTGAGATGATCTGCCGGGCGAATGGAGTGCTTATTGACTTCTTCGTTTTCAAGTTCTTCTTCCGGTTCAGCGCTACTGGTGACAAGTACACGTTCTCTGCTTGACGTGGAGGTCATGTCTTGGTTCCTGATGGAGTCTGGCAAGACTCCGAAGAACTGGCAGGACAAATGGCTATGGGTTAACCAGGATCGAGTCGGTCACGGGCGTTACCGGGAAAATAATTTCTCTGACGTTACTCCCAAACTGTTTCTTCATAACCAGGCTATTGTTGATCTTCTGAAGACCATCCAGGTCGTGCCTGAGGAGTACTCAGAGGTTCTGTTTTGTCGGAGTTGGGATGAGCCCTTATTGGAGACGCCGGGGGAAGATACCCATCTTTTACACCGTTATTGATGGTAGACGATTCTGCATTTATTTCCTTTCTGCTATTCTTCCTTCCTCTCCCCCTTTTTTTGGAGGGGATTTACGTCTGGGAATGATTATTATTCTGCTTATGAGTTCTTGTCTTGTTTTCATTTTGCAGGTGTTAAGTCCCCTCTTTCTAAGGACGATGTCCTGCGGAAGCGATATTGGGGGAAGTTGGAGGGTTCTTCTGCAACCTTCGGAGAACAGCCCTTGACTGCTTAACCTATTACGACGGTTGCCCCGCCTCCTGTCACCGACTCTGGTCATGAGGAGATGGTCGAGGATAGCAAAGACGACATTATCTCTGACGTCTGGCGAGCCATAGCTAAGAGGAGGGTCGTTTTGGCTATGGGGGAGACCTCCACTGACGTTTTCAACATCGGGAGGCGGGTTCAATCGTGGTGTAATTTTGCTCGTCTGCTGAACTCAATCTCCACGCCGGAGGCTATTGTTGTGATCCCGGACGGCGGAAATGGTGGATGTTATTTGATGAAGGAAGAAACAAAGATGAAGATATATTTGAAGTCAGGTGAAAGAATGGTCTGATGATATTTATGTTAGAAAGATGAAGTGATGTTTTTTAAAGATTCTTAAGGTTATTAACCTTGAGAGTTTCTTATTTAAAACATAGGCTATTTTTTTTTTACAAAGTAATAAAAAATCTCAAATTTAAAATATCATTTTGTAACATCAAGATGTACTTTATGAAAAAGCAATTCCTAACGTGGTAAAATACACTGGATTCATAGATCTCAATTCAAATACATATGTTAATTATTAAACACTGAGTCATGGTTTACTATGAGGCACATCAGTGCAAGACGTATGTTTTAGATTTTTGGGAGGGGAAATCTTGGAACTACTTAATTAAAGATACACGTGTCGTTATTTGGTTGGTGGTCTGGATAGATGCTGTTCTTAGCCATCAAAGATATCATCCTCCAATCAAAAGAAAGCTAAAGACCCGGAAGATAAAGAAATTAGAATATCCACAATCCTATTTATAGCACTTGTGAAGAGCTCATCAGACTCAAGCAGTCAGCTAGCCTCCAATATTCAATATATAATTTGAGAAGATATTCAATGGCTGCTTCCAGCATGGCTCTCTCATCTGCTTTCGCCGGACAAGCGGTGAAAACAGTTCCATCAGGTTCAGAGGTTTTCGGAAATGGACGAGTTACAATGAGGAAAACTGCAGCTGCCAAGAAGGTTGCACCATCAGGAAGTCCATGGTACGGTCCTGACCGGGTGAAGTACCTAGGCCCATTCTCCGGCGAGGCCCCATCATACCTGACCGGTGAGTTCCCCGGTGACTACGGCTGGGACACCGCTGGGCTTTCTGCAGATCCAGAGACATTTGCAAAGAACCGCGAGCTTGAGGTCATCCACAGCAGATGGGCCATGCTTGGAGCTCTTGGGTGCGTCTTCCCTGAGCTCTTGGCTCGTAATGGTGTGAAGTTCGGTGAGGCTGTATGGTTCAAGGCTGGATCCCAGATTTTCAGCGAAGGTGGGCTTGATTACTTGGGAAACCCTAGTTTGATCCATGCCCAAAGCATCTTGGCCATCTGGGCCACCCAAGTCATCTTGATGGGTGCGGTTGAGGGTTACAGAATTGCCGGTGGACCCTTGGGAGAGGTTGTTGACCCACTTTACCCTGGTGGTAGCTTCGACCCATTAGGGCTTGCTGATGATCCAGAGGCTTTTGCTGAGTTGAAAGTAAAGGAGCTCAAGAATGGAAGACTAGCCATGTTCTCCATGTTTGGTTTCTTTGTTCAAGCCATTGTCACAGGGAAGGGACCACTGGAGAACCTCGCTGATCACCTTGCTGATCCCGTTGCCAACAATGCCTGGTCTTATGCCACAAACTTTGTTCCCGGAAAGTGAATGTAATCAAAGTTTTATGTACAATGATATGTGAATTAATATTAAAATATGTTTTTAATTACGTCATTCACCTTATAACACATGCTAAATCACATAATATGATAAATTGAAAAATGGATTTTAGGATCAAGGACATATTATTCGTTGTAGTTTAATGCTCGATATATCACTACTAGAAACATGCCTCGATTCCAACGCGAAAAAGTGTCGGATCATTGGAAATTAGAGTATTAGGTATGGGCCCATTGAGGTGGTGTTATAACACTTTATAACATGAAGTGAGGTGGTGATCATGGTGTTATAACACGGTTAAGAGGAGAGAGATAGAGAGAGAGATAGCTTGTGCAGCCAATCAATGTTCTAGTTGCATCCGGTCACCAAGACAACAAGAAGCAACACAACGAGATACAACGAGAGGGGGGGGGGTGTTCATCTTGTTATGATGTCGTTGAGGCCCCTCCACGTCAGCCATAACGCCGTTTCTTGTACCCATACCGTATCGTCTTAATGGCTTGTAAGGACAGATTTCCAAGAGAAAAAATTATTCGGAAAATATATCCATGGAAACTTTTTATGGTTGGAAGTTGGAGGGGTGAGTTTAAAACCAAGGAAAGTGAGTCGTATGAGACCATCTGTTATACTCTCCACGACAACGGTCGTGGAGAGCTTCTAGATCAGCCACCGGAGCAACCACGAACCACCCTATCACAACCGGAGTACTCTCCCGTTAGAACGAAGAGAAAGAAAGAATAAAGAAGAATGCTGAGAGAGAAGAAATCGGGCAAGAAGCCCTGATTGGGAGTTGTGTCTCGTCCTCGGCACCACGAGCCATCACGAATTGAAAATGACGAACCACGACTGGCGGGGATTGTTTGCACGACCATTGTCCGTGGCCACGTAGACCATGACCGGGTTCGTGGTCTGTATACCGGATGACCCGACTCACCTAATTTTTCAAATTATATTAGAGATTATGTAAAAAATTTAAGGTCCATCTTAAAATTTTTGAAAGACCTACACTATAGTGTTTTGACAATGTACTTTTAAATTAAAATTTTTTAATACCACATTTGATATCTCAATAGTCCAAATGGTTAATTCACTTAAAATATAAGCCAATAAACTAGTAACTAGTAGCTGTAGGCATTAGCTCACTCCAAATCTAAATTAAATAAAGAAAAAAAAACAAAAACAAAATCAGAAACATGTTCCAGTTTGCCCCTCGTCTTCCTTTGCTCTAGCGGTAGCCTCACCCAACATCAGATCACCATTCTCCAGCAACAACAGATCACCATTCTCCAGCTATAGCAACTGAAATGTCGCTCCACTCCTCTGCCCTCCAACAGGGGCGGATAACCATTCTCTAGGTTCTATGTTAACTGGTTTGTAAAACTCTCTTGACATATGACTAAATACTTCAATTTCCTAAATTCTAATAATCCAATTCTTCTTGATACTTTGATTGTTTGATTCTTTCTAAATTGTAACATTGTTAGTTTAATACTTTGATACTTTGTAACATTAACATTGTTTAATACATAATAGTTTGATCCATGATTTGTAAGTTGTTTAACACTTCTTTAATTGATAACTAGGTTATAACCCGTAAACACCGCAGGTGAGAAAATTAAAAATAATTTTAATTTAATCATAACTTAATTATTGAACAAAGATAATAAAAAAAATTAATAATTAATAAATATATATGTTTTGTAAAAGAAAATTAAAATTATTTTAATGATTGTTTCAATTCATATTTTTTTAGACAAATTAATATTAAAATACTAATATATCATTTAATAGCATCCTAATTTCTTTTACTATACGAAATTATAGCATCCGATTGACTATGTACTTGTTAAAGAAAAGGGAATGATCCAATATGATAATGGAAATCCTTTTGGCTGCTGATATGACACATTCTCTAAGTCATTATGTAACGACCCAATTGTCAAAAGAAATTTTTTTCATTTTTAATTAGCCAAAACACTTTCCATAAACCACAAAATCTCAATTCAATTGTTTTCAAATTCATAACCATAACAATATTATTTCAAATCATCAAAGTGTCCCATAAAAATGCCTGAGAGAGAGTGCATGTCGCGTCATCAAGCCTTGCCCTTGCCCTTGGGCTCAGATGTACCTGAAACAAATCCACAAACTGTAAGCTAATGCTTAGTGAGTTCCCCAGAGCATACCTCACACAATCTACATAAACACATAATCATACTAGCTATAAAAGCTACATACACCACAACAGCCATGCATACATACATATAGGGATGTCGTGGGCTCGTCCCCAGGGTCTTACTCCAGGATGCCATGGGCTCCCCACATAGTCTTACGCCTAAGTGCCATGGGCTCTCCCATGGTCTTACATCCGAGTGCCATGGGCTCTCCCATGGTCTTTTAGTAGGAAATCCATGGGCTCTCCACATGGTCTTACATCCAGGTGCCATGGGATCTCCCATGGTCTTCCACACAAGCATACCACATATACCACTAACATACTTCCTAGCTCATACCAACTAACATGCCACATAATACAACCTCAGCTAGGATACCACTGATGATATATGGTCCATTAGCATGGTGTAGATTGCTCTAGCGCGCCAGCCTGGCCTGACGCGCTCCTGTCAGCCCTGACTAGCGTTCCCTTGCTAGCCTTGCTGGGGACTCCCTTGCCAACCTTGCTGGGGACTCCCTTGCCAGCCCTGCTGGGGACTTTCCTGCCAGCCCGGCCAAACGCTCCCTCGCCTGGCACTCCCCTGCCATCCTTTCCTGGTGCGCGCCCGCCAGCCTTGCCTGGGGCGCGCCCGCCAGCCCTGCCCGGTGCCTCTGGGCGACCTTTCCTAGCTCCTTGCTAGTTGGGCCTGAGTTGGGCTGGCCCAAGGCCTGACCCAATTCCCCTTGACCTAATTGTCCACTATAAATAGAATAGTGCCTCCTCCATGAATGAGGACTTTCCCAGGACCCCCTTTTCCCTAAGACCTTTCCTTAAGACTCTTCCCCAGGTGGCTCTCAACCACCACTAGACCCCATGGCTCAGCCGCCATACTATACTCCGGCCGGGTGGCTCAGCCGCCACCCGCCGCCGTCAGCCACCATACACCACCACTAGCACCAAGATGGTTCCCTCCAGCTATGGAGAACCATCTCAGATCTACTAGCTGTTCTAACTTGACCGTCGGAGTCCGCTCCCGGGGCACAGTCCCTGGGGCGGCTCTAACGACTTTGCACTGTGATTTCCAGATCTCCGCCACAGCAGAAGACCAAGAGAAGACTTGCCGGAGGTCGATGTCGCATCATTTGGCGCCATCCCGGATTCGAGCAAGTAGCAAAAGCCTCAGTTGGTTTCAAGCTCGTTTTTGCCCAGATCTGATGTGTTTTCATCTAAGGTTTGATCAGTTCTGTTCATTTCTACACTCCTTAGTTCATATCCGTTTGGATCTTGGCAAAGATCTATCCAGATCTGATTAGCTATGTTTCAAATCTTTCGATCTGATGCACTTTTTGTCCAAGATCTTTAGATGTACTTCATTTTTAGCTCAGATCTTTAGATCCAAACGTTTTTGTTCACTTAATCACCTCTCAAGTTCAAAAACACCAACTCAGACCCGTTTTTACTGATATTTTCGGGGAAAGAAGAGGTTCTTAGGAGCTCTTCTCCATCTTTGTTCATATTTTGATGCTTTATCCAAGCAACTTGAGGGTTGAAGAACATTTTGGTTATTTTATTTCAGTCTATGTTGTAGAGAAATCATCTTCAATTTATGGTTTCTTTGTAAAACTCTTTCAAAGCTGTCTATTTTCTTTAAAAGATTAGAAAATGAAACAAAAATTTCTCAGATCTGTTTATTGCTCATATTTTGATAGCTTGTTGAGCAAGTTGTAGAGGAAAAAGGTTTTATGAGAAGGAAACCTCATCAGATCCGTTTGGCCTTTCCCAAGATATGTTTAAGATCCATTTGGTTCTTGCCAAGATCTTTTCAGATCTGTCTTAGACTCATTTGACCTTTCAAACATTCCCCAAGCTTTCAAAAACCTTTTTAGATCCGTTTTTGTTTATATGTTGGGGGTTTGTTGAGCAACTTCAGAAAAAAAGGAATTTTTGTGAGTTTTTACTTCATTTTCTGTTTATATGTTACAGAAAAACGATTTTAGTTTAGATTTTCTGTAAAGAACTTCAATTCCTGAAGCATTTATTTGTACATACAGCTGTGTAGCTTGTGCATTTTACAAAACCCTTTCAGGAAAAGAAAAGAGAAAGGAAGTTTTTTATGAGTTTTACCCCATCTCTTGTTCATATATTATCAAACTCTTCTTCATTTATGCATTTTCTGTAACAACCATTTGTACATACAGCCATATGGCTTATACATTTTACAAAAAAGTTCAAAAAAAAAGAGAAGAAGAAAAGATGAGCTTTCATGGGTTTTCAGAAAATCCCATTTGATGTATGATTTTCAAGTTTATTCAAGTTGTTTATAAGCTTGAAAGAAGAAATAAGTTTCTACGAATTTTTTACTTTCTCAAATTTCAAGAAACTCATTTTTCATTGGAGTATTCTGAATATATTCTCAGTTTAGATCCTAGGAGCTGCTGAGATTTTTGAGCATGTTTGAAAGTATTTGTTCAAATCTATTTTTGTTTATATTTTGATGGTTTTATTTAGCTTTGAGAAGAAAGAAAGATTTTATGGGTTTTTACCACCTTTCAACTCATAAATTATCAAAAGTTATATCAGTAAGTTGTGTTGTAATTTTTATACATTTCAAAACACTAGTGAAAGTTATTTTTACTTCAGTGTTACCATCTTATTTAATGGTTTTCAAAAAAAGAAAAAGAAAAGAGACATACAAAAAGCAAGTGTATATTAGTAGTTACAATTCATAGTAAGAATGGTGTGTATAAGCAAGTGTATATTAGTAGTTACAATTCATAGTAAGAATGGTGTGTATTTTGTCTGTCTATTGCGGACAACACAAAAAATTGAAAACAATAAAAGAGGGTAAAAATAATAAAAGAGGGTAAAGGTGCACAGTTTACCAGACACATGACAAGACAAATGACAGAGCTACACATGACAACACAAATGACAGAGCTGTCTATACAAAAACAAAGGTGGACCCCCACCTGGTCCAATCCCTTATGTACAGAAAAAACAAAACAGCCGGGACCCACCGGGTCAACACATTTTCCCAGGCAGCCAAAGACTTCCCGAAACCCGAGCTTCTCTCGCTGGAACGTGAGCACCAAACCTCCTACGTCTATCGACCATCTCCAGCCGGCGGCCTAACAAACCAAAGTCGCTGGTAAAGTCTCAGCTTCAATCGACATTGCCAGCGAGTCAAAAAGCTAGCGCCGCCGCTCCGATGTACCACCTCTTGTTACGATCCCGACGACCCAACAGAACCATGTCGCTAGTGAAATCGCATCTCCAATCTCCACCTACAGGTGACGAATTAAAAAAAGGAACCGCTAAAACCTTCACCGATCACACCTCCATTCACCGATGTTTTCAACTGAGGACCAACAGATCAGGCGCCGCTGGTGAACTCCCAGGTCTGTTCATCCCTTCCAGACGGTGATTGGCGAAGCAGCCTCAACCTCTTGATTTAATGCCGACGACCAGATACACAACACCACCGGTCACCGCTAGTTGCCCCACCAGACGATCTCGAATCGCCAGACAACCATCTGCTGCTTCGATCCGCCATCTTCAACCCCACCTGGTCCATGACTCTTTTGGGGAAACAGTCAACCAAGTCGTCACCGCAATCAGATAGCTGGCGGTGTCCCACGAAGCATCCCCGAACGACTCGATGACCATCAACAAAAGCAGCTGATCACCAGTCACTTACAAGCCCCGACGAAACACACCCAAAATCAGTCATCGGCGGGGAATCACATTTTTGTCCTGATCACCGATCACTTATGATTATCTGGCGAACAACCACCAGTGACCATAGCCGGACGACCACAAATCGCCTCCAACCAACATATGACATCTCCGACGCTGGCGACGCGTTTCCAACAGCAGCTCTCATTTCCAGCAGCAGCTGCTATCGCTAAAATATATTCCACCGGTCGCCGTTAGCTGCTCCATCACACCAGTTGCCGATCCCCGGCAATAGCAGATCCAATATCGGCCATCCTCATCGCGGCTGTGCAACCTCCAGCCGCCGAGCATCCTAAGTTGGCCTCTCACCCCCGCTAGGGCACCACCAAATCACCTCCAGTCACCAATCGGTGCCACTTGACGCAACTAACTTGCGTCGCCGGCAAAGGTTGCTCTTCCGATCTTTCCTCTACCGACGACGAAACTATGATAAAAGAATAGCCAACCGATGGCCGCTCTCAGCTAGAGACCCAACAGATCAGAGTCGCCGGCAAGCTTATGGCTCCAATTCCCGCCAACCGCAAGCTGCAGCAATACCGATCAGAGTCACTGTCTCCAGTTGTGTGTTTCCCTTCTGAGATCGTAACAATGAGAAACCTAGGATCTTTTTTCCCAAACTGATAAGAGAAACTAGGTGGGCCACAAGTATTATACGTTCAAAGTTCAAACAAAATCAGCATTGGGCTGATCACTTGATATGGACTACCAAAAACCATGATCTGGGCTTCCCATATATTCGTATATAGGCTGTTGAATTCATCTTAGCACCGTGGGATTTTCTTAAGCCAGTTTTTAATTCTAAGGGGCTAATATGGAACCGGGCTACTTACCTCCAAATGGGCTTATATATTTATTTGGACAACACTTTTGATGGGCTAGTTCAATAATAAAATGACATAAATTTTTGCTAGGATAAACTAGCCAATCAGCCACTCAACGCTCGCAATGCAAGCACCGCTCAACAAATGAACGTTCAGAATACGCGCCGAGGCCTAAGCCTACTAAAAAAAAGAACGAGCTTGGCCCACTAGCTGAGAAAGCTAGGCTTAAATAGACCTATGTTGAGTTCCCATCAAATTGGAAACAGGCTGCCAATATCTATCATGGGCTCCTACAAAGTTATTGGGCTTTTCCCTTACTTAGGCTCCTTCATCTTATGGATCGATTATCTCGAGCTTGCCATTTCTCATATGTTTCGCATACAAAAAAAGAGAGGGAGGGAGAAGAGTACTATGCTACTACTATTCCATGAAGCATTTTAGAATGCGATCGCGATAGAAAGGCTCAAGCTGTGGTGGCCGACCCCAGGCAGTCTCCTGGCCTAATTCTCAGTAGTCGCGTTGCTTGGATCCCAACAGTTATGATGTCCAGCTCTTCTTAGTAACCATGCGGCCCAGATCCCAGCAGCTATGTTTCCTAACTCTCGTCAGCTATGATGTCCAACCTTTTCCAGCAGTCGTGCTGACTGGTCTTTGGCAGCCTCTTTGATAATTCTCAGCAACCGCACTGCCAGACTATCAACATTCGTGTTGACCAGCTCCAGGAAGTCTCGCTGCCCAACCCTCACCATTCATGTTGACCGACCCCCGCTAGTCTCGCTACTCAGCTCTTAGCAGTCACGTTGTCTGGATAGTAGTCGTGCCGCCCAACTCTCGGCAATCGCGCTACCCAAATCTTGTCAGCGCTTGAATCACCTAGCTCTTTCTAGTAGTTGTATTGCTCAGTTCTCAGCAGTTATGCATCCAACATTCTCTCTCTCTCTCCGCCTCCTCTAAGAAAAAAAGGGGAGAAGGATTAACACGACACTATGCAGAAGTGATTTTTATTCCGAAGGGGCAGAGTAAAAGCACATGAAGAGTTGATGCTATGCACGATAGTGCATTTTTGAAGCGACATAAATACTCCAGATTGAAAGAGCAGCCTCGTAGTTCAACCCTCGAGAGACTCGTTGCCCAACCCACAGTAATCGTGTTGTTTTTCTATCGCAAGCAGCTCGTTGCCCAACCCTCAGCGACCATGTTGCTTAACTCCTGACAACAGCCCCATAGTCCTGCTCTCGATAGCCTCGATGCATAGCTCTTGGCAAAGTCATTAGAAGACGAGGCATAAACCATCGCTACAGTTAATGATACGACAGAGCACCACGTGCCATTACACTTCAGCTTACACTTCAGCTGCTCCTGATAACCTAGGCCGGACACATAGACTGCTGGCCGCAACGCCCAATCATGCAAGGTTCAATATCCTTGCCTTGAGTCGTCTGGCTTCTTAGCCCGACTCCATTATAGCGGCGAGCTCCGCATGCGAGGTTCAGTACCCCTTGCTTTGATTCGTCTAGCTTCTTAGCCCGACTCCATTATAGTGGCAAGCTCCGCATGCGAGGTTCAATACCCTTGCCTCGAGTCGTCTGGCTTCTTAGCCCGACTCCATTATAGCGGCGAGCTCCGCATGCGAGGTTCAGTACCCTTGCCTTGAGTCGTCTGGCTTCTTAGCCCGACTCCATTATAGCGGCGAGCTCCGCATATGAGGTTCAGTACCCTCGCCTTGAGTCGTCTGGCTTCTCAGCCCGACTCCATTATAGCGGCAAGCTCCGCATGCGAGGTTCAGTACCCTCGCCTTGAGTCGCCTGGCTTCTCAGCCCGAATACATCATAGCGGCAAGCTCCGCATGCGAGGTTCAACACCCTCGCCTTGAGTCGCCTGGCTTCTCAGCCCGACTCCATTATAGCAACATGCCCCGACCATTCCACGCGACGCTCTTCCGCGTGATTTATCTACGATCGCTGGCAGCCAAGCCCGGTCCATCCCACGCGAAGCTCTTCCGCGTGATTTATCTACGATCGCTGGCAGCCAAGTCCGATCCATTCCACGCGACGCTCTTCCGCGTGATTTACCTACGATCGCTGGCAACCAAGCCCAATCCATTCCACGCGATGCTCTCACGTGTGATCTATCTACGATCGTTAGCAGCCAAACCCGATCTGTTATACGCGATGCCTTCCCGCATAACATCTCCATGTTTGCTGGCTGCTAAGCCCGAGCTATTCTCCTAAGTCGCGCAACATAAGTCACGCATCGTCGCGCACTATAGGTCGCACGTCACAAGTTATTCCACGTCTAACACCATGACCTTGGTGCTTCCTCTCTCACAGTCATCATGGTTCTCTTGTGCTTGGACGATCGATGAAGTTTTATCCACATTACATCATGCTATAGTGAGGATACACTCCAGCAAGGAGGTCATCCCGGCATCGGCCCTGCTGCTTACTACCTTTCAGCATCTCTGTTGCCTGGCTCTCGGAAACGGTCTTGTTGTGCAACCTTATCTGTAGCCTCGCCGCGTACCCCACATCATCTCTGTTTCCTGGATCTCGGAAACGGTCTTGCTATGCAACTCTACCTGTAGCCTCGCTGTGTATCCCTTAGCATCACTGTTGCCTGGCTCTAAGAAAAGGCCTTGCTGCGTAACCCTACCTGTAGCCCCGTTGTGTATCCCTCAGCATCACTGTTGCCTGGCCCTCAGAAACGGTCTTACTACGCAACCCATACCTCTGGCCTCACCGCTTATCCCTTAGCACCTCTGCTGCCTGGCTCTCGGCAACAGTCTCACGACATATTTCCTATCAATAGCCTCACTGCCTGTCCCTCAAGAATTCTATTTTCTGGCTATCGACAATAGTCTCACTGCGTGACCCTCGCTAGTAACCTAATCACACAGCTCTCGGAATCTCTGCCACTTATACTATGGTCAACAACCTTACGGTTTTTTGGTTTGACAACATAGCCTGATGCGGCTACCTACACTACCCATATCAGACTGGGGGGAGTCCAGCTAGGTGTAGCCCAAGCAAGAAATACCTTCAAGACGGTTATTAATGCAGACTATGAAGATGGTTATCGGTGACATTCCATCTATGCGTGACTACAACAATAACTATGTCGGATAACAATATCGGGGACTGAATGGCAAGCTTACGCTTCTTAGCTACCCCGGCCCGATATTTTATCGACATCAGTGTCGCGTAACACTCTTTTGCAGCCTCGGTCTACATTATCGCAGCAACAATTACGTTGCGTCGCAACAACTGGCTCGCGCTCCTCTCAAGAAAGGAGTATCAAGTCAGCTCAAGCAGTACTTGGATCATCGCACAACCCCACGACTCTTGTGGGCGAGGTTCGGTCATTCCTCTTGATTATTTATTGTATTGGTGCATTATCTAGTCCGGTCCGATTGTCAGCAACCCAATCGCATCAGACTAGGGGGACTTGATGACACACAGTTCATATGACTAGTTCCGGTCCGATGTCATTGGCCGCGTACCAATAACACCAGACTGGGGGGACTTGATGATATATGGTCCATTAGCATGGCGTAGACTGCTCTAGCGCGCCAGCCTGGCCTGGCGCGCTCCTGCCAGCCCTGCCTAGCGTTCCCTTGCTAGCCTTGCTGAGGACTCCCTTGCCAGCCTTGCTGGGGACTCCCTTGCCAGCCCTGCTAGGGACTCTCCTGCCGGCCCGGCCAGGCGCTCCCTCGCCTGGCACTCCCCTGCCATCCTTTCCTGGTGCGCGCCCGCCAGCCCCGCCCGGCGCCTCCGGGCGGCCTTGCCCAGCTCCTTGCTAGTTGGGCCTGAATTGGGCCGGCCCAAAGCCTGACCCAATTCCCCTTGACCTAATTGTTCACTATAAATAGAATAGTGCCTCCTCCATGAAGGAGGACTTTCCCAGGACCCCCTTTTCCCTAAGACCTTTCCCTAAGACTCTTCCCCAGGTGGCTCTCAACCACCACTAGACCCCATGGCTCAACCGCCATACTATACTCCGGCCGGGTGGCTCAGCCGCCACCCGCCGCCGTCAGCCACCATACACCACCACTAGCACCAAGATGGTTCCCTCCAGCTATGGAGAACCATCTCAGATCTACTAGCTGGTCTAACTTGACCGTCGGAGTCCGCTCCCGGGGCACAGTCCCTAGGGCGGCTCTAACGACTTTACACTGTGATGTCCAGATCTCCGCCGCAGCAGAAGACCAAGAGAAGACTTGCCGGAGGTCGATATCGCATCAACCACATATGATAAAATGGGCCGACCTTGGTGCCTTAGACCCATTGGTATGGTGAGGAGACTCACCTCTCGCGAATGCTGAACTAACAAGATAAAATCCAATAAATCCCAACGCACAGTTCCAACTCAACTTCCTATAAGCATTATGAGATTAACTTGTCACAATCCCGAAATACCCTAAATACCTTCAAAGTCAACTTTGGTCAACCCTAGTCAAAGTTAAGGTCAACAGTCCATTTTGACCACAACTTGTTGAGTGTATCTAGCGACTCGTCAAGTTCCTACAGAGTCGAGAAGACCGGGACAAACCCTAGCCAACTCGCCGAGTTGTTTCATCAACTCGACGAGTTCACTTGATATCCAGTAGACGGGGGAACCCGATCCAACTCGTCGAGTTGCCAGGGCAACTCGTTGAGTCCCCCTCCCTGTTTGCTTATTCCGATGATATGTCGAATGTAGGGACTCCAGGGCTTAGATCTGAAACCCTAAGTTGTCTAGAAGGATAAAGTTTCCAACTTTCCCCTTTAGAACCACTCCGAATGCTCTAAGGCCCTTATCAAAGGTTGGAAAGCTCAAAATCTTAGTCACGTGGTCCAAGTCTCTAGGGATCTGGAATCCCTCCTTTCCAGAAGAGTTTCTAGACCTCAAAACGTTCCAAAGATGGAGGTTTTATGGACATGCATGTCCAATGCATGTCTTGAAGTCAAAATGGCCAAAAAGGGGAAATATACTCTAAAAACTCTTGCATGGCATCCTTGCTTGACCAAAAGCTAGATCTAGCCCACCTTGGGACCATTTTGCCCTGGAGATTCATAAAGTTGCAAACTTTATGAACCCCATGCATGCAATCAACAAGAATGATAGGAAATGAAGAGTAAACTCAAGATCTAGCCATATATTAAGATAAAAATCGAGTCTTGAAGACTTACAACAATCCACAAGATGGTCAAGCTCAAGAGTGAGGGCTTGGTTTGCTGGATCTTCTCCTTTTTCTCACTATCTTCTTCTTCTCAAGCTCCACAAGTCACTCTAGCTCACAATATGAGTGAGAATGGGGATTAGGGTTTAGCACAGACGTTCTTAGGGTTTGGAGGCTGATGGAAGTTCAGCCTCAAGGTTCTTAATGATATTATATAGGGTGCAAACCCTAAAATTAGGGTTTTTCCTTTACATAACCTACTCGTTGAGTTGGGCGTTCCAACTCGTCGAGTAGGTCTTAGATCTCGCATCCTCAAAATGCTCTCTACTCGACGAGTTGGAGCTCCCCAACTCGTCGAGTCGCAACACAAAACCCTAAAACTTAGAAAATTAAATAATACCTGGAACAGGTGTTACAAATCTCCCCTACTGGAACTAGACTTCGTCCTTGAAGTCTACTGACGCGAATAAGTCCGGATAGTGATCTCGCATTTCATCCTCCGGCTCCCATGTCCATTCGGAGCCCCTTCGGTGCTGGCATTGCACCTTTACTAACTTCACCTCCTTGTTTCTAAGAACCTTGGTCTTCCTATCTAGAATCGCAACAGGCCTCTCAATGTAGTTCAAGCTCTCGTCCACCTGAATGTCATCCAAAGAAACGACCACGGCATCGTATGGAACACACTTCCGGAGCTGTGACACATGGAAGGTGTTGTGAATCTAGTTAAGCTCATCCGGCAGATCCAGGCGATAGGCCAGCTTGCCCACCCGGGCCGTGATCCTGAATGGTCCAATATATCGGGGCCCTAGCTTGCCCCTCTTTTTGAACCTAATGACTCCCTTCCATGGCGACACTTTTAGTAACACAAAGTCCCCCACCTGGAACTTAAGGTCTGATCGCCGTCGGTCAGCATAACTTTTCTGACGGCTCTGTGTGATCCGCAACCGGTCGCGCACCTGCTGAATCAGCCCGGTAGTCTTGAGCACTACCTCGGTGCTCCCCATGAACCAGTTCCCTACCTCGCCCCAACAAACTGGGGTCCTACATCTCCGACCATACAACATCTCAAACGGAGGTCGGTCGATACTGGGATGTTAACTATTGTTGTACGAAAATTCTGCCAATGGGAGGTATGTATCCCAACTACCTCCAAAATCCAACACGCATGCCCGGAGCATATCCTCAAGTGTCTGGATCGTCCTCTCGCTTTGGCCATCTGTCTGGGTGTGGTATGCCGTGCTGAAATGCAAATGAGTGCCCAGTTCCTCGTGGAACTTCTTCCAGAATCTAGATGTGAATCGAACATCCCGGTCAGAGACTACTAACACAGGCACTCCGTGCCTAACCACCACCTCTCGTACATAAATATCCGCCAATTTCTCAGTGGATATACCGTTAGAGATCGGAATAAAGTGGGCACTCTTCGTCAGCCTATCCACGATCACCCATATGACATCCACACCCCTCGCTGTCCTCGGTAACTTCGTGATGAAGTCCATAGTGATCTCTTCCCACTTACACATGGGAATGGGTAGCGGCTAAACCTTGCCATGCGGCCGCTGATGTTCGGCCTTGACCTTCCTGCAGGTCAAGCACCGCTCCACAAACCAGGCGATCTCCCGCTTCATGCAGGGCCACCAGTAACTCAGTCTCAGATCTCTATACATTTTTGTAGCCCCTGGATGTATAGAGAACTTGGACTTGTGTGCCTCCTCCAATATCTTCTGTCTCACACCTCCAGTCACCGGTACCCACACTCGGCCGCACTATGTTAGAAGACCTCGGCTATCCTGAACAAACAAGGGATACTGACCCCGAATCCGTTCTATCTTCCAATTCTCTTTCTTCACACCCTCGACCTGAGCCTCCTTGATCATACCCAACAATGGAGAGATCACCGTCATCCTCAAGCAAACGTTCCCAATCGGGGAACTTGCCGCCTTGCGGCTTAAAGAATCGGCCACCATGTTGGCTTTCCCTGGATGGTATAAGATCTCACAATCATAATCCTTCAGCACGTCCAACCACCTCCTCTGTCACATGTTGAGGTTCTGCTGAGCCATCAAATACTTCAAGCTCTTATGATCAGTATAAATAGTGCATCGTACTCCATACAAGTAGTGCCTCCAAATCTTGAGGGCAAACACTACTGCCCCTAACTCCAGGTCCTGAGTGGTTTAGTTCGCATCATGAGGCTTCAACTGCCTCGAGGCATAGGCTATCACATGCCCCCCTGCATCAGTACCGCACCTAACCCTGAGATCGATGCATCACAGTACACTACCAAGTCATCCAACCCCTCAGGTAGTACTAGAATCGGAGCCTCACATAACCTCTGCCTCAGGGTCTCAAAAGCCAACTGCTGATCCGTGCCCCATCGAAAAGTCACATTCTTCTTGGTCAAGCGGGTAAAAGGCACGACGATCTTGGAGAAATCCTGGATGAATTTCGGATAAGAGCCCGCTAAACCCAAGAAGCTATGGATCTCGGATGTGTTCTTCGGTACTTCCCACTGCATTACTGCCTCAACCTTGGTTGGATCTACCGAAATACGCTCTTGGTTGATGATGTGCCCCAAAAACTGTACCTCTCTTAGCCAAAAGTCACACTTGGAGAACTTGGCATAAAGTCTTTCTGTTCTCAACGTATCCAATACCTCCCTCAGATGCTGCTCATGCTACTCCTTGGTCTTAGAATAGACCAGGATATCATCAATAAAAACGATCACCGACTGATCCAACATCGGTCTACACACTCTGTTCATGAGATCCATGAACGCTGCTGGGGCATTGGTAAGCCCAAATGGCATCACCACAAACTCGTAGTGCCCATACCGAGTCCTGAAAGCTGTCTTCGGTATATCCTCATCCTGAATCCTCATCTGATGATACCCCGACCGAGGATCTGGAAAACCAAGACGCACCCTGCAGCTGATCGAACAAATCGTCGATCCTTGGTAACGGATAACAGTTTTTCACCGTTAGTTTGTTCAGCTCTCCATAATCAATGCACATTCTGTGGGACCCGTCCTTCTTTTTCACGAACAGGATCGGAGCTCCCCACGGGGAACTGCTCGGACGGATGAACCCTCGGTCTAGCAGATCCTGAAGCTACGTAGATAGTTCCTGCATCTCGGGCGGAGCTAGCCGGTACGGTGCCTTGGCTATCAGAGCGGCACCTGGCACTAGATCGATACGAAACTCCACCTGCCTCTCCGGAGGCACTCCAGGTAACTCTTCGGGAAAGATATCCCAAAATTCCTGTACTACCGGTACACTGCCCAAATCCGTCGTGGTCTCAAACCTTGTATCCGAGATATATGCCAGAAATCACGTGCAAGCCTGCTGCAACAGAGGGTACAGAGGGTTGGCCCTTGCGAGGCCCTCTATCCATGAATAACCAGTTCTCCCCCACTTGGGGTTCGAACACTCACCAACTGGCGCTCGCAATCGATCATGGCCACGTTCGCCCCCAACCAGTCCATCCTGACAATCACCTTCAGTCCTCGTAACGGTATCGGGACTAGATCAACACGAAACCTCTCCCCTAGCACATTAAGGACACAATCCCGATATACCCTCGCAGCACTCACAGTACGGTCGTCCGCAATCTCAACCTCAAGTGGGGAATCCCAAGTCCCCGGCGTATCCCGAAACTTCTTGCTAAGGGTAAGAGATACAAATGATCGGGTAGCTCCCGAATCGAACAAAACATGAGCAGACATACCATTGACCAAAAATGTCCCTATACATAAGCACAATATACACATAAGCAATGCAATAAATCTAGAGCAGGGAGATAAAATACGTACCGACCACAACGTCTGGCGCTGCCTGAGCCTCCTCGGCGGTCAACGGAAATGCGCGACTCTTCGCCGCAGGAGCATCCACCTTAACAAGGCGGCCATCGGTGATCCTCATGGTGGCGGGCGCAGGCGCCGCCACTGCTCCTCCCCCTTCCTGCAACCTCGGACAATCGACCTGTTGGATCTATATGCCCAAGAATCATTATGGAGTGATATTGCTAATAATATATGATCCTATAGGGTCACACCTTTATCAAGTTGGCATATTTTGTAAATTTATTATTAATATGATTATTAATAAATAATATCAATTCTTGTATTTGAATTAGGGAATAATTATTGTTTTGTGACAATAATAATTATAAGAGAGTATTACTAGTTATTATTTCACATGATATGAATTAATAAGTCATGCACAACCTTTTGGACTAGTTGGATTCTTTTGTCTTTTACGTAAAGACAAAGTTTATATTTTATAAACTTAGAGTTTATAAAAATCAAAGAATCTTTCTTATTTAAAGAGGTATGGCCGAATTTATATTTAAAGAATGGAGGTTGCTTGTCAACCTCCATAACTTGCCCCATGCTTCTTGAAAAGATAAGAGTTACTTTATATTATTTTAATATAAAGCCCTTACCTTCAATATGATATTCAAGAGGCCATGCTTGGATTGATTATAAATAAAGGGTCTCTTACATGAAGAAGGTGCTAATTTTTGGTCCAAGAAAATCACTTCTTCTTCTCTTTTTCTCTCCCCAAAACCGTGAGCAACATGGGAGCTTGGAGCTCTTTCCTCTTTTGAAGATATTACTTGCTTTTGGTGTTCATTTTGTGTCTTCCTTTTAGTGCTTAATTGTTTAAGCACTTAAGGCTTAAAGAACAAAGTTATACAAGAGGGAACTAGCATTCCAAGTGCCTTACTCTTAATGGTGGATACTTGTAGAGAAGATCATACACTTTGATCTTTTGTTATCTTCATCAATACCCCAAAACCAAGCGGGTTCAAAGGATTCAAAGGTTATCTGTAAAACATCCTATGGTTGTTTTTATTTCATTCTAACCTCTATAAATGGATCCATGATGGTGTGGTTTTGTTATGAACTAAAATGAAACTCGTTATTTTTAAAGTCTTCCGTTGCCGGTTTTTGTGAAAAACACACTTTTATTTCATATCAAAACTCAACACGGCCTACTTGGCCGATCTGGTTACAGTGAAAACAAATCAAGCCCTTCTTGGGGCAATCCCTGATCACGTGGCCTGACTGGCCACATGCGTAACATCCTGAGCCTGCCGTTCGACAAACTCCACTGTGCGGCTTACCACACTTAGCACACCGGCCACGACCCTGCTGGCCCCTGCTGGAAGAATCCGAGGTCTTAGGCTTTTAGCCTGACGTACTGCTATATGTGCCTGCTCAGGCTTCCGCTTGGTGCGGAAGTCCAACTCCATTTCCCGCTCCCGGGCCTTCTCCACCATCTCATTCAGGGGTTTGCACCCTGTAAAGCTCACAAACTCCCGGATATCATCCCTCAACATAGAATGTGAAACATCCCAAAAATATAGTCCAAAAATTTCTTTTTAAAATCATTTATGAAAAACCATAAACCATCAATTTCATAATAAAATCACCAATCATGTATCCAAAAAATCATATCTAATTACTGTATCAAAACCATATCGAAATATCAGAGTCTAAAAACGTCCCAGGCTAAAACTGTGGTGTGTGTCATGCAGTCATCCCGAGCTCTTCCCCTTGCTAGTGGAAGTACCTGAAACCAAACCTGAAAACTGTAAGCACGAAGCTTAGTGAGTCTCCCCAAATACCACATACCATACACATAACACATAAACATATCTTGGGCCCCGCCCCTGCTACATCGAGTCAAGCTCGACATCGGCTTTCCCATGATCGGGCCCCGCCCGACATCGAACCCTATTCGACATCGAGCCCCGCCCGACATCGAGCCTCGCCCGACATCGAGCAAATCTCGGAATACATAAGAGCATAATCAGTAATACACATAAACCTAAGCACATAACGTTAACACTTAAACATTCCTCAGGCCCCGCCCGACATCAGACCGTAATCCGGTAACATACTAACTATCCTCGGGAGCGCCCCGACATCGAACCGAAGTCCGGAAACATACAATCCAAACACATGCAAGAATCACAAAGACATCAAGCATACAAGCATTCCTCGGGACAGCTCCGACATCGGATCGTAATCCGGAAAAAAATATAAACCTACATCGGGCCCCGCCCGACATCGGACCATAGTCCGGAACTACTACTAACTAAACGGGCCGGCCTTTGTGCCTTAGACCCATTCCTACTGGAGGAAACTCACCTCGAATGCTAGCTGTGAAATCTCGTGTGAGGAATCTCTGACGGCTGCTCCAACGACTCCCCAACTATCAATTTCACAATAATACTTAATCAAAATTTGATAACTCTTCTTAGGGTAAAATGACCATTTTACCCCTTGTCCAAGTCAACGTCCTGGTCAAAGTCAAAGTCAAGGTCAACTCCCAGTCAACCCAACTCGTCGAGTTACCTCTTAACTCGACGAGTTCCTGTGCTACTCAAACTCGTGGTCAGCCGAGTCAACTCGTCGAGTCCATTTACAGACTCGTCGAGTTCTACCTGGCATACAATCGGGACAACCCGACTTTAACTCGTCGAGTCCCTTACTGGACTCGCCGATTTCCCCTGTCTGTTTGGGCTATATTAATGGATTAAGCCCTTACACTTCAGATCCAAGCTTCATACTTCACAATAACACTGAAAATATCCTTTTAAGGGTAAAGTTTCTGACTTTACCCATTAATACCACTTCTTAAAGGGTTTAGCTCAAACCCTAATTCCTTGGGACCTAGAACTTAGTCCTTAAGCCTTCCTTACACCAAACTCAAGCTTACAACCTCAGATCTAAACCCCTAACACTACTTAGACACGCAAAGTTCCCACCTTTTCCCCACATGAATGGCCTTTTGGGCTAAAAAGGCCAATATGATACTCTATGGATTGCATGGGGGCTCCAATGGCATAAAGCTTGCACCTTTATGTCATAACAGCCCCTCTAGGTCCTAGATCTGGAAGATTATCCACTTGGGTCATCCATGCTCTAAAGGTTATCATTCTTGGGCCAAAACCTTCATAAAAGGGGTAGGAAGAGATCTAATGAACTAGAGGTCAAGATCGAAACTTGATTACTAAAAAATGTAGCCAAAGAAGTGTAGCTTTTGGATCTACTCTTCCCTTCTTGAGCCCTCTATCTTCTTCTTCTTCCACAAGCTTCAAAGCACACCAAGATTACTCAAAATGACTCACACACTCAAAGGAAGCTCTAGGGTTTCGTGGATTAGGGTTTGGTGTTGGGTTTTGAGCATTCTAACACTCCTATGGTGTACATGCAACCCTATAAACCTTGGATCTATGTTTTCTCTATTATACATGCAAATATTAACTATTCCAAGGTTTCATCCTAACTAGCATATTATGAAGCACCTATACTACAAAGTTCTAGTTAGATGACATACCTTTTGATGTAGCTTGATGTCTTCAAGCTTTAAGAGCTTAGCCCCAATAGTGTGGAAGCCTCAAATGGAATCACAAATCACCTAAACACCTTGGAAGAACGTGAGAGAATATGTATGCACACTAAAATCGGCCCACTCTTATTTTCACACACTTGTGCCAATTTTGTGAGCCAAGGACCCCTTTATATATTATGGAGGATTAGGGTTACTTTCATGTAAACCCTAATACCCATGACCTTTCATTTACATAGGATCCATGGGTTAAAAGCTCCATGGACCATCCATGAAAGCTTAGCCCAACCTAAATGAACTTGGCCCATTCCATATATATAAGAGTCCATATTTAATTAGTTCTTTTTGATCACTTAATTAATTCTAAATTAAATCTTGATCAATACTAATTAAATAATATGATTCCATATTAATATATTAGAACTTATAATATATTAATATAAATCATAAATATACTATTCTCAAAAGACTATCCATATAAATTGTGCCGGTGAAGTGCAACCCAAATGGACCATGCCGGGTCGGGTCAAGTACATACCAAATATAGTTATGGACTTAGACATTAATCCAACATTTGGGACAAGGAGGCTGTAAATGAGGCCAAGGGGTGGGGGTTAAGGAGCTTAAATAGGGTGCAAAACCCTGAGATTAGGGTTTCATCCTGGCCGAGCTATTCGTCGAGTCGAGGTCTCCTGACTCGTCGAGTAGATAGCTTAAACCCCGCGTATAATCTGCCTTCTACTCGACGAGTTAGGGACACCAACTCGTCGAGTTCCTCTCTTAAAATGAATAAATAAATGAGTTAAATGCATACCAGGAACCAGGCGTTATAATTCTGCCCTACTTGTCTTAGACTTCGTCCTCGAAGTCTGCTGCATCTTAAAACAACTCTGGGTAGTGCTCCCTCATCTCCTCCTCGGGCTCCCATGTCCACTCCGAACCCTTGCGGTGCTGCCATTACACCTTCACTAACTGAACAACCTTGTTCCTCAAGGTTTTCGTCTTGCGATCCAAAATCGCCACTGGTCTCTCGATGTAGTTCCGGCTGTCGTCAACCTGAATATCCTCCAAGGTCATAATCGCTGAATCATCCACTAAGCACTTCTGCAACTGGGAAACATGGAAAATGTTGTGGATCTGACTGAGCTCTGCCGGTAGATCCAACCGATAAGCCACCCTACCCACCCGGGCTATAACCCTAAAAGGACCAATGTACCTGGGGCCTAGCTTGCCCCGTTTCCGGAACCGAATGACACCTTTCCAAGGTGACACCTTCAGGAGGACCATATCGCCCACCTGAAACTCTAAATCTGAACGCCGCTTGTTAGTGTAGCTCTTCTGCCGACTCTGAGCAGTTTGGAGCCTGCTCCGGACATGCTGGATACGCTCTGTAGTCTTGAGTACTACCTTAATACTCCCCATGACTCTTTGACCGACCTCACCCCAACAGATTGGGGTCCTACACTTCCTCCCGTAGAGCATCTCGAAGGGAGGTCGGTCTATGCTGGCGTGGTAACTGTTGTTATACGAAAATTCCGCTAACGGAAGATACATATCCCAACTGCCACCGAAATCAAAAACACATGCGCGCAACATGTCCTTGAGGGTCTGTATCGTCCTCTCGCTATATCCTTCTGTCTGAGGGTGGAAAGCGGTGCTGAAGTGTAGACGAGTACCCATCTCCTCGTGAAACCGCTTCCAAAATCTGGAAGTGAAACGGATATATCGGTATGACACCACCGAGACAGGCACTCCATGTCGTGCCACTATCTCACGCACGTATATCTCGGCCAGCTTCTCGGCAGCCATATGGTCTTCCGTATCGGAATAAAATGAGCGCACTTGGTCAACCGATCCACGATGACCCATAACGAATCTACTCCACGTGCGGTCCTGGGAATCTTGGTAATTAAATCCATGGTGATATCCTCCCATTTCCACACAGGAATGTCTAGTGGCTGCATCTTGCCTTGTGGTCTCTGGTGCTCAGCCTTGACCTTCCTACAGGTCAAACACCGCTCTACGTACCAATCAACGTCCCGCTTCATCCAGGGCCACCAGTAATCATGGCGAAGATCCCGGTACATCTTCGTTGCCGTACTCCGCCTCAGTACGGAACCCAGAACCTCCCATGTATGGTCAACATCCCTTGGCTGTCGTAATCAAACGAGGCCACCCGGCCTACAATCCGCTCGTATTTCTGACGCTCTTCCTTCAGACCCTCAACATGCGTCTCTCTAATCTGCTCCGGCAATGGAGTAATCACTGTCATCCTCAGACATATATCTCTAATCGGAGCTGCCACCGCCTTGCGGCTCAGGGCATCGACCACCACATTGGCCTTGCCTGGGTGGTAAAGGATCTCACAATCGTAATCCTTCACCACATCTAACCACCGACACTGCCTCATGTTCAGATTTGGCTGATCCATGAGGTACCTCAAACTCTTGTGGTCCGTGTAAATGGTACAACGGACTCAATACAAGTAATGCCGCCAAATCTTGAGGGCGAATACCACATCCCCCAACTCTAAATCATATGTAGGATAGTTAGCTCGTGAGGCTTCAGCTGCCTCGACGTGTAAGCTATCACATGACCCCTCTGCATCAAAAATGCACCCATACCCGTAATCGACGCGTCACGGTAAACTATGAAGTCATCAACTCCCTCGGGCAGAGTCAAAACCGGTGCCTCGCATAACCGTTGTCTAAGAGTCTCGAAGGCTGCCTGCTGCTCAGGCCCCCAGCGGAATGTCATCGACTTCTTGGTCAGTCGAGTCAAAGGAACGGTGATCTTGGAGAAATCCTGGATGAATCTCCGGTAATAACCTGCTAGACCAAGAAAAATCTGAATCTCAGTTGGAGACCTCGGAACCTCCCACTGCATCATGGCCTCTATCTTGGCTGGATCGACCATAATACCCTTCTAGTTGACGAGATGCCCAAGAAACTGCACCTTGCGTAACCAGAACTCACACTTGGAGAACTTCGCAAAAAGTCTCTCCCTTTTCAGTGTCTCCAGCACCTCCCTCAGGTGCTCCTCATTCTGCTCCTGAGTCTTGGAATAGACCAAGATATCATCGATGAAAACTATCACAGACCGATCCAACATTGGTCTGTACACTCAGTTCATGAGATCCATGAACACGGCTGGAGCATTGGTGAGCCCAAACGACATCACCACGAACTCATAATGACCATAGCGAGTCCTAAAAGCTGTCTTCTATACATCCTCCTCTCTGACTCGCATCTGGTGATAACCCGATCGCAGATCAATCTTGGAGAACCAAGATGCACCCTGTAGCTGGTCAAACAAATCATCGATCCTCGGGAGGGGATAACGGTTCTTCACCGTTACCTTGTTCAACTCCCGGTAGTCTATGCACATCCGATGCGAACCATCCTTCTTCTTCACAAAAAGGATCGGTGCTCCCCATGGCGAACTACTTGGCCTGATAAAACCCTTTTCTAGCAGCTCTTGCAGCTGCGTAGACAACTCCTGTATCTCGGGAGGAGCCAACCGATATGGTGCCTTGGATATCAGAGCCGCACCAGGGACTAAGTCGATCCTGAACTCAACCTGTCTCTCCGGAGGTATCCCAGGCAAATCCTCCGGGAATACGTCTAAGTACTCTCGTACGACCGGTACATCATCCACTGTCACCTTACCCTTACCCCGGGTATCCATCACATAAGCGACATAACCAACACAACCCTACTGAAGGTAACGCCTCGCCCTCGCTGCTGAACATAAAACTGGTCCGCGTTGTGGCCTCTCGCCCTGAATCACTAAACCTCCCCCACTAGAAGTCTGAACCCTCACTAGCTAATGCTCGCAGTCGATCACTGCCCCATTGGGGCTCAACCAATCCATACCCACTATAACCTTATTCCCTCGTAGGGGAATAGGAACCAGATCCACTGAAAACTGCTCATCGAATAACTGTAGTGTACAACCTCTGTGAACCCTTGCAACCCTAACGGTCCTGTCATCTGCTATCTCCACATCAAGTGGGCAATCCAACTCCCCCGGAGCCGCTATGAATCGCTTGTTGAGCGCGAGCGACACAAAAGACCGGGTTGCACCCGAATCAAACAGTACCAGGGCCGATATACCGTTCACTAAGAACGATCCTATAACAAACACATAAACATAAGAAATAATCATAACAAATAAAGAGATAAGGAGAGAATACATACTCGTCACAACATCGGGAGCCGCACGTGACTCCTCTGCAGTAAGCTGGAAAGCCTTGCTCCTTGCCGTAGGCGCCTCTGCCCGGCCCTGAAGGCCATCTGTAATCCTCAACGTGGCAGGAGCGGGTGCCGCCACCTGTCATGCTGCTGCTAGACTCGGATACTGGGCCTTCTTGTGGCCCCTCTGATTGCAATGGAAGCAAATCAGATCTGAAACTGCTGTGGTGGTGGTGGTAGCTGTACAATCCCTGCTCATGTTACCTGTTCGGCCGCACTTGAAGAAGCCCGAACTCCCCGCCCTGCACGCCCCCTCGTGCATCTTGCCGTACTTGCCACACCGGCTGCGGCCCTGCTGGCTCCTCGACTTGTGATCTTATACCTTGGGCTTCTTGCCCGAACTGCCTGTCTGAACCCCATCTGGTTTCCTCTTCCTCTCCATCTCCAAATCCAACTCCCTCTCTCGAGCCCTAGCAATCATGTCCTCCAGTGTCTTGCAGCTGGAGCGGCTCATAAACTGGAGGATATCACTCTGCAACAACTCATGATATCGGACCTTCTTCATCTACTCATCCGCCACGTACTGCGGGACGAGAAGAACCCTCCTCCTAAACTTGGTGGTGATCTCCGCCATAATCTCTGTCGTTTGCTCAAGATCCTGGAATTCCCTCGCTAGCTGTTGCACCTCAATCACATTTGCAAACTCGACCCTGAACCTAGCCGAAAAATCACTCCAGGTCATAGCATCTAGAACTATATTGTCGCACCCCCAAACCAGAACGGCGGAAACGTTCGGGGGCGGAGGACTTTAGGTAAGTATCACAACACATGCAATATAGTAATCAAAGTACAAACAACCATTGCATTAATAAGTATAAGTTTTACATAAGTGTTTAAACATTACATATTCAAACACTAAAGTAGGTACAATGGAAGACAAGAGTCGCGGTACGGTACTAGGTAGTCTTCTCAAAAGCTTCTGGAGTGTACCTGTCTACTGGATTCCTGAGAATACAAGTTATTTGAAAAGAGTAGATCAGCATTTAAGCTGGTGAGTTCATAAGTATTTTAGTTCTGTTAAGTATACCCTAAGTTCTTTGAATGAGTTCACTGGTTTCTCCAGGAAATCCTATATCTCCTGAGGTGATTAACTGATAACCTCAATAGTTTCCCTCTGTAATTACTTAGTTTATACTGATTATACATAACATAATATTGAATTGATAGTTAAATGGGTGTATCTGCCCTAAGCCCACAACCACACAAGGAACAGGAAGTAAGGCGGAAGTCACACATTTCACTGTTAATCGGACATTACTTATGTACGACTCTGATGTAATAACTAAGGAATTATAGAATTAACCACTAAAGGTCTTTTATGTTATACTAGTTTACAAAGATTGAGTGACTAAGTTTCATTTGATAAGTGGTTTAATTCCATAAACCGTTTCCTTTGTATAAGTGGTTTAATCCCATAAACCGTTTCATTTGTAAAAGTGGTTTAATCCCATAAACCATTTCATTGGTAAAAGTGTTCTTAGTTATATCTGTTCTACAGTAACAACCTTAGTATTAATCATGGAGAGTATTCTATTATCCATAATACTGCCTTGTGGTTTTAAATGTTCAAAACCAGAAGTACAATACTTGATTTCATGATATATAACTCTTACTGTTAGTAAAAGCTACTGAAGGTATATCTGGTCGGGATGTAATTAACTTTTCTTACTGTTATAAGAGAAGTATATTACTTTGTAATTCACTCGTTGTTTTATCCATGTGAGTCCTATTAACCATACTAATATGACGGAAATGCCTGCAGCGACGTTCTTCAGGCGTCAGAACGGTATGGTATTTGACACCCTAGGCCTGCCGGCCAAACTGTAGCGAACAGTAAAGGTGCGGGATTGTCAGTCCCATATAGATCTATACACAAATTCACGCTCTCCCTACAAGAGATTATGGCTAATAGTTCAGGACTTAAAAAGGTCGTACTTAGATAAGCACACCGTGAAGGGTCTCACAAATTTATTGTTTCAACGAGATTTCCGATGTATTATTGTTATTACCCGATGAATGCTAACTCTGGTACTTTGTATCGTACCCTTGGTTAATGCAAACCCGGTAAGATGTATTATTACCTCGAGTTTGCTAACTCGGGTACTCTATATAGTACCTTTGCTAATGCCAACTCGGCAGAATGTATTATTACCCGTGATTGCTAACTCTGGTACTCTGTATATCGTACCTTTGTTAATGCAAACCCGGTATGATGTATTATTACTCGTGATTGCTAACTCTGGTACTCTGTATATCGTACCTTTGTTAATGCAAACCCGACATTACCACGTGTTTGCTAACCCTGGTACTCTGTATCGTACCTTTGTTAATGCAAACTAGCTATGATGTATCTTTACTTCTTTAAGATGTTATTCGTATATTAAAGGTATTATACATATCTTGGTATAGTTGAATGAATTTTGGTAATTTCCTTGGAAAGTATACAGTTGTAATTCATACTTGTATCTTTACTTTTGAATGATAAATTATACCTATTATAATTTATATGTTCTATCTGATTAGCATGGTTTCTCATGGATGAACACCTTTGCTCAGCCTGATACAAAGGTGAAGATACCAAAAGGAGTAACCTTTGGTACTCATATATGTATAATATATATATAATTAAGAAGGAAACGACCTTCGGACAAACAATACAACCCTAATTCCACATCCAAACAAGGAAAAGGATATAGGATAATTCATTAGTCCTAAGCCCTTCAAATCTTATTTATATATTTATACATATATAAACATGATTTTGGCATTTATACTTTGAAATAGCTTATAAAACATTTTTCAAAGAATTTAACGGAGTTTTTACATGACTTTAAAGATTTAACATGACTTCACGTTATTTTGGAAGTATTTGATAATTTTTAAAAACATACGGAATCATTTTGTGTGATTATTATCACATACAGTTATTAACACAATTTAATATTGTGTTAAACTTGTATTCCCCCTAAAAAGTATTTAAAAACTATTGAAAAGGTAAATTATAGGGGTATGAACTCACTTTGATAAGCGGTGATTCGAGCAGCGTTTCGTTTCCCGGAAAAGAGTTTGTTTGACGAAAAACCGGCTCAAACCGGGCAGAGTTTCGACAGGAGAGAGGATGAATTCTCGAGAATTCCGGGGCTCCGTGCTTGCTTCGGGCTTTAGACGTGATACCGGGACCTTCGGGGTTGTTTGTGAAGTTATGGAAGTGAGAGGAGTGAAAAAGGGCCAAAAATGGGGTGAAAAACCCTTCCATCCGAGAAGGCTCGCACCCTTTATATAGGGGTGCGAGGGTTCGGCCCAGGAGGACAGGTGGCGAGGCGAGGGGCGAGTCAGCAGGACACGCGTCAGCTCCTGCGAAGGCGGCTCGGATTCGGACCATGTGCGAGGCACGTGTTTTGGACAGGTGGGCCCTTCGGACTGGACCGGACTTCGGTCCAATGAGAGACTGACACGCATGCGAAGGGGGTGTCTCCGGGGTGTCCGATGCGAGGCTGTTCGCTTCTTAGTGGACCTCGGCTGCGGTCCAATCAGAAGGTGCCACGCATGGCTTCGGTTCACTCAGCAGCTGCCACGTGCGAGGTGACGTGTCACATGCGAAATTGCCCGATTTTTCTTATTTTTCTTTATTTTTGTGCCAAAACTTGCGAAAATCATAACTTTCGCATACGAGTTCCGTTTTTGACGTTCTTTATATGCACGCGTAGGTAAAATCATACTCTACGACTTTCGTTTAGACTTTGTCGGCTGGTTTTGACTTTATTTTTAAAATTATTATTTTAAACAGACCGGGACGAGAATCCGTTAAAAATTCATAACTTCTTCATCCGACGTCCGTTTTCGTCTGTCTTTTTACCGTTGTGCTACTTTTGACGAGACCTTCGATTCTCGTTTAAGTTGCGTCGGCTAAATATCGATCGATTTATATTTCGAATTTTTAGCTGTCTACTGCTAAACCGAAACTTCGAAAAATCATAACTTCCTCATACGAAGTCGGATTTTCACGTTCTTTTTTATGAACGTTCTCGGTTTAACATATTCTACAAGTTTCATTTAGATTGTTAAGGCTAAAAATCCTTTTATCAAAAATTCGCTTTTTACACTGAACAGTGTTTTGTCGGTTTTACCGCGGATTTTCGATTGGTCATAACTTCTTCGTTATAACTCGGATTTCAGTGTTCTTTATGTTTTTGGAAACCTTGTTACAAACTCTACCACTTGGATAATCCCAATTACGATTATTGATAAATAAATTTTTGACCAAAATTTGACTGGTGTCACATATATCATCACCAATGGCTCGTCCGACCTCCTCCCACCAATCTCGTGCCCTGTTCTTCAGAAGACAGGATGCCAGTCGGACCTTGTCCCCCTCAGAACATCTGCTCATACGAAATATGTTGGTGACATCAGCCAACCATCTGCTGCTGACAATTGGGTCCTGAGCACCATGATAGTCAGGAGCTCCACAAGCCCTGAACTCCCGGAAAGTCAGTGTGCGCGACCCCATCATGGCCGCCACCTTAGTGCGGAAAGCGCTCAGCTTCTCATCCAGAAGCTCCAAAATACCCTCCTTGACCGAACCACATATCACAGGAGTCTGATCTAATATGATGCGCGTGATCTCAAACGGAATAAACTCCCTCGTCTGCTCATCCATCTGCCCGGCTCCAGAGCCCGAGCCTGATCCCTCACCAGTACCTGAAGTGCCAACTAGCCTAGTGCCTAGCGTCACCATACTAAAAATACACCATAACAAACATTAGTATACTCATTATAACTCGAGGGATCTGACATTCTACAAGTTTCCTAAGTTCATCTCAGCCTTCCTTGATTCGAGTACGGATCCTCTGCTTTCAGTAGTACGGGCCCATACTACCTTCCACATCTATCCGTACTTTCCTCAAGAACTGCCTCGACTCCACCAAGTCCCTTTTACTACTACTGCGGATCCCATGCTAAACTCATCCTAGGCTTGCCCTAGGGTAATCACCAACCCACTCTCCGCTATCAGCTGCATAAGAAGTTCCTGCTATCTCCCCCTAACTAGCTCGTGAATACTATTACATATCACTAAGACTAGATAATTCTTCGAATGAGAGATCCTACCCTACAACGGTTGGACTCAAACAAGAGTTGCGCAATAGAGCTAGACCTAACCTTCTGAAATTATTTAGTCCTCGCAATATGTAACTTAACATATTCATTTACTAGTTAGAAAAAGATAACTAGAACTCCTAAAAGCACAAAGCAAGCAACATTCGAGCATCGAGTAAACATAAACAAGCATATATCATTCAGGCCATCCCTGACTAATCTGTACTAGCATGTAGTTCATAAAGCTGAGATACATATAACAGGCACATAAGGCATCCTTCCTAGATCCTTAATCCTAAACTAGCATGCAATTCTCATAAAGTTGGTACACATATAATAGGCACATAAGGCATCCTTCTTAGATCCTTAGTCCTAATCTAGCATGCAGTTCTCATAATCATATCATAACATAAACTTGTATGGGTAATTTGGGAGTACTTACTTGAGCTCGACTGATTGCATGCACCACACCCTTTTCTTTTTCCAAAGTTCTTTTTCTATTTTCAAAATTCTTTTTGTAAAAATGAATTTTCTTTTGAAAATTTTCATACCATGTCTTTAGTTTGAGTTCAGACACACCCGAGAGTGTGCCCGAATCCCTCAAACCAAGGCTCTGATACCAACTTGAAACATCCCAAAAATATAGTCTAAAAATTTCTCTTTAAAATCATTTACGGAAAACCATAAACCATCAATTTCATAATAAAATCACCAATCATGTATCTAAAACATCATATCCAATTACTATATCAAAACCATATCGAAATATCAGAGTCTAAACACATCCCAGGCTAAAACTGTGGTGTGTGCCATGCAGTCATCCTGAGCTCTTCCCCTTGCTAGTGGAAGTACCTGAAACCAAAACTGAAAACTATAAGCACGAAGCTTAGTGAGTCTCCCAAACTACCACATACCATACACATAACACATAAACATATCTTGGGCCCCGCCCCTACTACATCGAGTCAAGCTCGGCATCTACTTTCCCGGTATCGGGCCCCGCTCGGCATCGAGCCTCGCCCGACATCGAGCAAATATCGAAATACATAAGAGCATAATCAGTAATACACATAAACCTAAGCACATAACATTAACACTTAAACATTCCTCGGGCCCCGCCCGACATCAGACCGTAATCCGGTAACATACTAACTATCCTCGGGACCTCCCCAACATCGAACCGAAGTCCGGAAACATACAATACAAACACATGCAAGAATCACAAAGACATCAAGAATACAAGCATTCCTCGGGACTGCCCGACATCAGATCTCAATCCGGAAAAACATATAAACCTACATCGGGCCCCGACCGACATCAGACCGTAGTCCGGAACTACTACTAACTAAACGGGCCAACCTTGGTGCCTCAGACCCGTTCCTACAGGAGGAAACTCACCTCGAATGCTAGCTGTGAAATCTCGTGTGAGGAATCTCTGACGACTACTCCAACGACTCCCCGACTATAAATTTCACAATAATACTTAATCAAAATCTGATAACTTTTCTTAGGGTAAAATGACCATTTTACTCCTGGTCAAAGTCAACGTCCTGGTCAAAGGCAAAGTCAAGGTCAACTCCCAGCCAACCCAACTCGTCGAGTTACCTCCTAACTCGACGAGTTCCTGTGCTACTCAGACTCGTGGTCAACTGAGTCAACTCGTCGAGTCCCTTTACAGACTCGTCGAGTTCTACCTGGCATATAATCGGGACAACCCGACTTCAACTCGTCGAGTCCCTTACTGGACTCGCTGAGTTCCCCTGTCTGTTTGGGCTATTTTAATGGATTAAGCCCATACACTTCAGATCCAAGCTTCATACTTCACAATAACCCTGAAAATGTCCTTTTAAGGGTAAAGTTTCTGACTTTACCCATTAATACCACTTCTTAAAGGATTTAACTCAAACCCTAATTCCTTGGGACCTAGAACTTGGTCCTTAAGCCTTCCGTACACCAAACTCAAGCTTACAACCTCAGATCTAAACCCCTAACACTACTTGGACACGTAAAGCTCCCACATTTTCCCCACGTGCATGTCCTTTTGGGCTAAAAAGGCCAATATGATACTCTATAGCTTGCATGGGGGCTCCAATGGCATAAAGTTTGCACCCTTATGTCATAACAACCCCTCTAGGTCGTAGATCGGGAAGATTATCCACTTGGGCCGTCCATTCTCCAAAGGTTATCATTCTTGGGCCAAAACCTTCATAAAAGGGGAAGGAAGAGATCTAATGAACTAGAGGTCAAGATAGAAACTTGATTACCAGAAAATGTAGCCACAGAAGTGTAGCTTCTGGATCTACTCTTCCCTTCTTGAGCCCTCTATCTTCTTCTTCTTCCACAAGCTTCAAAGCACACCAAGATTACTCAAAATGACTCACACACTCAAAGGAAGCTCTAGGGTTTCGTGGATTAGGGTTTGGGACAAGAAGGCTGTAAATGAGGCCAAGGGATGGGGGTTAAGGAGCTTAAATATGGTGCAAAACCCCGAGATTAGGGTTTCATTCTGGCCGAGCTACTCGTCGAGTTGAGGGCTCCTAACTCGTCGAGTAGATAACCTAAACCCTGCGCATAATCTGCCTTCTACTCGACGAGTTAGGGCCACCAACTCGTCGAGTTCCTATCTTAAAATGAATAAATAAATGAGTTAAATGCATACCAGGAACCAGACGTTACAGAATGATATATCGTCCGCCTCATATCCTCGTATGTTGCATACTGTGGGATCAACAGTGCTCGTTCCTGAAACTTGGCGGTGATCTCCACCACAGTCTCGGTGGTCTGCTGGAGGTCATGAAACTCCCTCACTAGCCGTTGCACCTCAATAGGTGGTGCAAACTCCAAATAAAATCGCCTAACAAACTCAGCCCACGTCATCTCATCCACACCAGCTGCTCCCACCTGGCTAGTCACCTCTCCCCACCAGTCTCGGGCTCTATCTTTTAGCATACACGAAGCAAAACCCACCTTTGCCGCATCAGGACAAGAACTCGTGCGCTGGGCGTTCTCTATGTACGCCACCCAACGTCGGCTAACAATAGGATCCCTGACCCCGAAAAACTCCGGCGCCGCATATGCCTTGAACTCCCGGAATGAAGGAGTTCGGGCCCCGACCTGGCCTACAACAATCTCGGCTTTGAATGTCTGAGCCTCCCCTCCATGATCTCCATCATACCCTCCTTGACTGTCCCAAAAATCACTGGGGTAGCGTCAAGGATTCCCCTCGTCACCTCGGCTGCAATGAGCTCGCGCAACCTCTCATCAATGGGCTCGGTAGTGTCACCCGACCCCGATCCAGATCCTGATCCTCCTGCTCCAAATCGTGTCACCACCATACTGTACTGCAATGCCACAACATATAATGATCAGGATGTCCATAGAGGGGACCCCCCCACACCGGTCCTCCTTAGAGTTTCCAGATCTAACATTGGTTTGGGTACAGGTCCTGTGTTTTCAGTAGTACGGGCCCAATACTACCTTCCACACCTACCTGTACCTTCCCCAAGGCTCTACTTGATAAACCCAATTCGTCCCATAACAACATATCCCACAAGCTACTAAATCCTATGTTATCCAAAGATTTGCTCTACCCGCATCAATCAGACCAATCATAACAGGTTGCCTTTATGCATGCAAATTATATACAAAAAAGGATAAAATAGACTTTCGAATAAGAGATTCTACTCTAGGACCACAACCAGACAAGGAACAGGAAATAAGGCCAAATCAATCATTCTAAGGCTATAAGCTCCTAACCGTATATAATTTTAAAAGCATACACATAGCAAGATCCATACGATTATCATAACTCAAATATCAGTATAAGATGGCTAACATATTGGGGAACTACTTACTTGGCTCGGCCGATCACGCGCATTGCACTCTCTTCTTTTCCATTCTTAAAAAGTTTTTAACTTTTATTTTTGAAAATAGTTTTACCACTTCCTTAATTTAACTCCTGACACAGCCGAGAGTGTTCCCGAATCCCTCAAACCAAGGCTCTGATACCAACTTGTTACGACCCAATTTTCAATAGAAAATTTTCATTTTTAATTAGCCAAAACACTTTCCATAAACCATAAAATCTCAATACAATTGTTTTCAAATTCATAACCATAACAATATTATTTCAAATCATCAGAGTGTCCCATAAAAATTCCTGAGAGAGAGTGCATGCCGCCCCATCAAGCCTTGCCCTTGCCTTTGGGCTCAGATGTACCTGAAACAAATCCACAAACTGTAAGCTAATGCTTAGTGAGTTCCCAAGAGCATACCCCACACAATCCACATAAACACATAATCATACTAGCTATAAAAGCTACATACACCACAACAACCATGCATACATTGTAACATCCCAAAATTCAAGCCCAAAAATTTCATTTTTAAATTAATAATTTTTAAAACATTTTACCATAGCACTGTCAATAAAGGAACACATTACAAAATCCTAATGTTGTGTCCCAAACCATGACATCAAAAATAAGGAAAATCAGAGTACAATCCCAGAAAATCCGATGTGGAATCATATGTGTGTGTGTGATGCGATGCTACGCCGCCGGCTCCTTCCCCTTAGACGAAGAGGTACCTGAAAACAAAACCGAAACCGTAAGCACAAAGCTTAGTGAGTTCCCCCATCATACCACATACCATTCAATATCATCGGTATCTTTCAACCGGTAATCGTCGTCGGTATCTTTCAACCGGTAATCATCATCGGTATCTTTCAACCGGTAATCATCATCGGTATCTTTCAACCGGTAATCATCATCGGTATCTTTCAACCGGTAATTGTCATCGGTATCTTTCAACCGGTAACTGGGGACTATTCCACCCCCTACCACTAGCATACAATCAACAAGATATAAACATACAGTCAGGCATATCCGGGTACTGACCTACCCTTCGGTCCTAAGGACCGCTGTCAGGGAAACTAATCCCTATTATACACGTAACATATCATACAGATAAAACTCATGACCAAAGCACGTAACCAGACCAAGATAATTATCACAAAGACAATCATCTTCTAAATACTCCTCTTTGGTGGGCCGGCATTGTGGCCTTAGACCCACCCCTACTGGAAGGTAACTCACCTCGTACGAGTAGCTGCTGATAATCTGTGCGGGAACCTCTGTCCGCTGCTGCTCCGGAAATCCTCCGGCTACAATTCCCACAAAACACTCAGTCAGAATCTAATATCTATTCTTAGGGTAAAATGACCATTTTACCCCTGACCAAGTCCAAGTCAAAGTCAAAGTCAACTTCCAGTTGACCCGACTCGTCGAGTTGGGCCGCCAACTCGTCGAGTCCCTATCTCTCTAACTGTCCTCATCCACGACCCTACTCGTCGAGTTTAGCGACGACTCGACGAGTTCCTCTTCGATATGAACATCGAATGGACCTTCATCCGACTCGCCGAGTTGTATGAACAACTCGTCGAGTTCACCTTCATCTGATGAACAAGTTCTGACCTTGACTCGCCGAGTTGTATGAACAACTCGTCGAGTTCATCTTCAATCATAAGAAGATTGTCTTGGACTCGCCGAGTCTGTTCTAGCACTCGTCGAGTCCCATGAACTCCAGGTCTAAAACTAAGTCCATTGCGTTGGGTCACTCTTTCTGTCCTGCTACAACCCTTCTAACACCCAACTGAGTTCTTTGACCCTCAACAGATATGGAACTCAAAGCCTTGGACTCGTCGAGTCCCAAGAACGGACTCACCGAGTCGATAACGTCCACACCCTAAATCCTCGATTTCTGATGTACAAAACTTGTCCAAATGATAGATCCAAGCCCCTAAGCTCGATCTAGCACGTAAAGTTACGAACTTTACGTGCATGCATGGTACTTTTGAGCCAAAAAGGCTCTAAAATGGCTCTTTTGTTGCATAAGGCCTTCCTTGGGTGCAAAAGCAACCCAAATCTGCCTTGTGACTCTTCCCAAGACTTAGATCCGAAGTCTTGACCCCCAACCATGTTTGCAATCATGGTTGGCTACGTCATATGGCTTAAAAAGCCCTAAATCTTCCCCAAAAAGGGATCTAACAAACAAGCAAGCAAGGTACAGACTTTATACCTTTCGAAGACTGCAAATGATGAACCAAACTCGAATCCTTCAGTCTCCTCTTGATCCTTCTATGTCCTTCCTCCTTCCTTGAGGTCAAAACCCACAAAAATCACTCAAAAGCCTTAGATCTTGCACCAAAACACTTAGGGTTTGCTATGGAGGGTTTCTGGGAGCATAAAGGGGCGATGGAGGCTGTATAAGGTTGTTTAAATAGGGTGCAAACCCTCTGATTAGGGTTTTGTCCAGTCAGAGCCTACTCGTCGAGTCCGGGACCCGACTCGACGAGTCCATCACTTAAATCCCGCGTCTCATCCCGCTTCTAGTCGGCGATTTGAGCCTTCAACTCGCCGAGTCCCAAGCCAAAAATGAAAAATTACTTAATTAAAATACATACCAGGAACCAGGTGCTACAAATCTCCCCTACTTATTTTAGACTTCGTCCTCGAAGTCTGCTGCTCGTTCCTGGAAAAGCTCTGGGTAATGCTCCATCATCACATCCACCGGCTCCCAAGTCCATTCCGAGCCCTTCCGGTGCTGCCATTGCACCTTCACGAGCTCCACCCTCTTATTCCTCAGATCCTTCGACTTCCGGTCGAGAATTGCTACAGGCCGCTCAATATAATTCAGGCTGTCATCGACCTGAATATCCTCTAAGGGTACCACTGCTGAGTCGTCCACCAAACATTTCCGTAACTGGGAGACGTGAAAAGTGCTATTAATCTGACTGAGTTCGGCTGGCAGATCCAACCTATATGCCACCTTGCCCACTCTGGCTAGGACCCTGAATGGTCCAATGTACCTGGGACCCAACTTGCCCCGTTTCCTGAATCGGATGACGCCCTTCCATGGCGACACCTTCAGAAGAACCATATCCCCGACCTGAAACTCCAGGTCCGATTGGCGCTTGTCGGCATAACTTTTCTGCCGACTCTGAGCAGTCTGAAGTCTGCTCCGAACCTGCTGAATCCTCTCTGTCGTCTTGAGCACCACTTCAGTGCTCCCCATGACCCTCTGGCCAACCTCACCCCAACATATCGGGGTTCTGCACTTCCTCCCGTATAACATCTCGAAGGGAGGACGGTCGATACTCGCATGATAGCTATTATTATACGAGAACTCCGCCAACGGAAGGTAGGTATCCCAGCTACCTCCGAAGTCTAAAACACATGCCCGCAGCATATCCTCTAGCGTCTGGATGGTCTGCTCGCTCTGACCATCCGTCTGCGGGTGAAAGGCGGTGCTAAAATGCAGACGAGTACCCAGCTCGTCATGAAACTTCTTCCAAAACCTGGAAGTGAACCGCACATCCCTGTCGGAAATCACTGAAACTGGCACTCCGTGCCGAGCTACCACCTCTCGGATATAGATGTCAGCCAGCTTCTCGGCCGAGATGCTCTCCTGAATCGGAATAAAATGAGCGCTCTTAGTCAATCGATCGACGATGACCCAGATCGAATCCACCCCTCGCGCGGTCCTGGGAAGCTTTGTATTAAAATCCATCGTAATGTCCTCCCATTTCCACAGCGGAATATCCAACGGCTGCATCTTGCCGTGTGGCCTCTGGTGCTCGGCCTTGACCTTCCTGCAGGTCAAGCACCGCTCCACGTACCATGCTACATCCCGCTTCATGCAGGGCCACCAATAGTCCAGGCGAAGATCCCTATACATCTACGTCGCCCCGGGATGAATGGAGAATCGGGATTTGTGCGCCTCCTCCATCAGAACCTGGCGCACACCCCCGTGGTACGGAAGCCACACCCTACGGTGTAGTGTCAATAATCCTCGGCTGTCATAGTCGAAGGAGGAAACCTGTCCCACAATTCGCTCGCTCTTCCGATGTTTCTCCTTCATGGCCTCCTGCTGGGCCTCCCGAATCCGCTCCAAAAGCGGAGTCACCACTGTCATCCTCAGACAGATATCCCTGATCGGCGCTGCCTTGCGGCTAAGCGCGTCGGCCACCACATTGGCCTTTCCCGGGTGGTAGAGGATCTCACAGTCATAATCCTTTACCACATCAAGCCACCGACGCTGCCTCATATTCAGATTTGGCTGGTCCATGAGATACCTCAGGCTCTTGTGGTCCGTGTAAATCGTACAACGAACCCCATAGAGGTAATGACGCCAAATCTTGAGGGCGAACACAACAGCCCCCAGCTCCAAATCATGCGTCGGGTAGTTCGCCTCGTGAGGCTTCAGCTGCCTCGAAGCATAAGCAATGACATGCCCTCTCTGCATCAATACTGCGCCCAAACCCGAGATGGACGCATCGCAGTACACGACGAAATCCTCCATGCCTTCTGGCAGGGCTAAGATTGGCGCCTCGCACAATCTCTGCCTCATTGTCTCGAATGCAGCCTGCTGCTCAGGCCCCCAACGAAAGACCACGACCATCCTCGTTAGCCTGGTCAGGGGTATGGCTATCTTGGAGAAAACCTGGATGAATCTCCGATAGTAGCCGGCTAATCCTAGGAAACTCCGAATCTCAGATGGAGACCTCGGAACCTCCCATCTCATCACGGCCTCCACTTTGGCCGGATCTACCGAAATCCCGTTCTGGTTGACAAGGTGCCCAAGAAACTACACCTCGCGCAACCAGAACTCACACTTGGAGAACTTAGCATACAAGTTCTCACACTTGGAGAACTTAGCATACAAGTTCTCCCTTCTTAAAGTCTCCAAAACCTCTCGCAGATGCTCCTCATGCTGCTCCCGCGTCTTGGAGTAAACCAAGATATCATCAATAAACACTATCACAGACCGGTCTAACATCGGTCTACACACGCGGTTCATGAGGTCCGTGAATGCGGCAGGAGCATTGGTGAGCCCGAAAGGCATCACCACAAACTCATAGTGGCCATAGCGTGTCCGAAACGCAGTCTTCTGTACATCCTCCTCTCTGACCCTCATCTGATGATACCCTGATCGCAATTCAATCTTGGAGAACCAAGATGCTCCCTATAGCTGGTCAAAGAGGTCATCAATCCTCGGGAGTGGGTAATGGTTCTTCACCGTTACCTTATTCGGCTCCCTATAATCTATACACATCCGATGCGACCCGTCCTTCTTCTTCACAAATAGAATCGGGGCTCCCCAGGATGAACTGCTCGGTCTAATGAATCCCTTGTCTAACAGCTCCTGCAGCTGTGTAGACAACTCCTGCATCTCAGGAGGAGCCAACCGATACGGTGCCTTGGCTATCGGAGCCGCACCAGGGACTAGGTCGATCCTGAACTCCACCTGTCGCTCCGGAGGTATCCCAGGCAACTCCTCGGGGAATACGTCCGCAAACTCTCGTACCATGGGCACATCGCCCACCGCCGCCCTACCCGCCTCCTGGGTATCCATAACATAGGCGACATAACCTGGGCAACCCTGCTGGAGGTAGCGCCTAGCCCTCGCTGCCGAACATAAAGCTGGTCCTTGCTGTGGCCTCTCGCCCTGAATCACCAGCTCTCCCCCACTTGGGGTCCTGATCCGCACCAACTGCTGCGCACAGTCAATCACTGCCCCATTGGGGCTTAGCCAATCCATACTAATAATAACCTTGTTTCCCCGCAAAGGTATGGGAACCAGATCTACCAGATAACGCTCCTCAAACAGTCGCAGGACGCAATCTCGGTAGACCTCTGATGCTCGCACTGACCGGTCGTCCGCAATCTCGACCTCTAGAGGGAAATCCAATGTGCCTGACGACTCTGGAAACTTCTTGCTAAGCGCAAGAGAGACAAACGATCGGGTATCACCCGAATCAAACAATACCTGAACTGGGATACCGTTCACATGGAACGATCCTAAACAGAGCACATACATAACATATCAAAATCACAGCATCATATCATAAAAGAATAAACAAGAAGTCATACCCGTCACCACATCGGGTGCAGCGCGTGCCTCCTCGGCTGTCTGCTGAAATGCTTGGCTCCGAACCACTGGAGCCTCCAACTTGGCCTTCCGGCCATCCACAACCCGTGCTGTCGTTGGAGTCGGCGCCACTGCTGCTGCTGTCAATCTAGGGCAATTGGCCTTTTTATGGCCCTTCTGATTGCAATGAAAGCAAATCAGGTCTGATATCTGAATCGCAGGAGTAGGGGCAGTACAATCTCTGCCAAAATGCCCAACCTTGCCACACCTATAGCAGCCTGAACCCGACCCAGTGCGACAAGCTCCCTCGTGTGACCGACCGCATTTCCCACAGCGGTCCCGCCCTGACTGGCCTTTCGGCCTACCATCGGATCCCTTGGGCTTCTTCCCCGAAGCCCCCGTCGTCAGCCCCTCCGCTGCCTTCCTCTTCCGGATGTGCTCCAGATCAATCTCCCTCTCCCTAGCCCTGGCAATCATGGAATCCAGGGTAGGGCAAGCTGAGAAACTGACATGCTCCCGGATGTCAGCTCGTAGCATGTCATGGTAGCGGGTCCTCTTCATGTCCTCATCACCCGCATACTGGGGCACCAGCAATTCCCTCTCCCGGAACTTGGCGGTGATTTCTGCCACAGTCTCCGTAGTCTGTCTCATGTCCAAGAACTCCCTGGCCAGCTGCTGAAGCTCCACAACTGGCGCAAACTCCGCCCTGAATCTGGTCACAAAGTCTGACCAGGTCATAGCCTCAACAGCTGGGGCTCCCAATGAGTCACCAATCGACTCCCACCAATCTCTGGCCCTGTCTCTCAAACACCCTGCAGCGAAACGGACCTTCGACCCTTCCGGGAAGAAGCTCGTCAGCTGCGCAGACTCGATGTCTGCGATCCATCTACTAGCAGCAATGGGGTCTTTCACCCCATGGAAATCCGGCACCACTCCCTCTGAAGTCCTTAAAGGACAGTGTGCGTGATCCTGACTGGCTAGCCGCCATGTCACTCCTAAACGCCCTGAGGCGATCCTCCATCAGCTCAACAATTCCTTCCTTGATCGACCCGAAAATGACCGGGTTCGACTCAAGAATGCCTCTCGTGATCTCAGACGCGATGAACTCACGCAGCCCGTCATAAACCTGCTCGGATCCTGCACCCGAGCCTGATCCTGATCCTGATCCGGAACCTCCTGCTCCATGTCGCATGGTCACCATGCTGAAAATACACGCATAAATGTCAGGATCATACATACTCTCGAGAGGTCTAACACACTCTCCAAGGTTCCCGGTTCTGTCTCAACCTTCCTTGATTCGAGTACGGATCCTCTGCTTCCAGTAGTACAGGCCCATACTACCTTCCACATCTATCCGTACTTTCCTCAAGGACTGTCTCGACTTCACCAGGTCCCTTAACCAATATCCATTTCCATCTAGTCTCATCCCAGGTTTTCCTGGGGCACTCTTTGACCTACTCTCCGCCATCAGCTGCACTAGGAGTCCCTACTTCCCTTCCCTAACTAGCTTGCGAGTACTGTTAAATAACCGCTCACTAGTTAGTTAAAGTTAGCCAGGACCCCTTAAGCACAAAGCAAGCAGCATTCGTGCATCGAGTAACCGCATCAGGCATAACCTAATCAGCTTATCCTACTGCTGACTAAATAGTCCTAGCATACAGCTCGTACAACAGGCATACAAGGCATCCTCCTAGATCCTTAGCCCTAATCTAGCATGCAGTTCTCAGAACCATATACATCAGGCATACAAGGCATCCTCCTAGATCCTTAGCCCTAATCTAGCATGCAGTTCTCAGAGTCATATATCATATAACTTATTATAACAAGTATGGGTATCTTGGGGAAAACTTACTTGAGCTCGGCAGGTCGCACGCACCACACACCTTGTTCTTTCTCAAAACCCTTTGACTCAGATTTTAGAAAACCATTTTCTTTGTAAAAATCTTTTGAATCCCTCGGTTTGAGTCCAGACACTCCCGAGGGTGTGTCCGAATCCCTCAAACCAGGGCTCTGATAACAACTTGTAACATCCCAAAATTCAAGCCCGAAAATTTCATTTTTAAATTAATAATTTTTAAAACATTTTACCATAGCACTGTCAATAAAGGAACACATTACAAAATCCTAATGTTGTGTCCCAAACCATGACATCAAAAATAAGGAAAATCAGAGTACAATCCCAGAAAATCCGATGCGGAATCATATGTGTGTGTGTGTGATGCGATGCTACGCCGCCGGCTCCTTCCCCTTAGACGAAGAGGTACCTGAAAACAAAACCGAAACCGTAAGCACAAAGCTTAGTGAGTTCCCCCATCATACCACATACCATTCAATATCATCGGTATCTTTCAACCGGTAATCGTCGTCGGTATCTTTCAACCGGTAATCATCATCGGTATCTTTCAACCGATAATCATCATCGATATCTTTCAACCGGTAACTGTCATCGGTATCTTTCAACCGGTAACTGGGGACTATTCCACCCCCTACCACTAGCATACAATCAACAAGATATAAACATACAGTCAGGCATATCCGGGTACTGACCTACCCTTCGGTCCTAAGGACCGCTGTCAGGGAAACTAATCCCTATTATACACGTAACATATCATACAGATAAAACTCATGACCAAAGCACGTAACCAGACCAAGATAATTATCACAAAGACAATCATCTTCTAAATACTCCTCTTTGGTGGGCCGGCATTGTGGCCTTAGACCCACCCCTACTGGAAGGTAACTCACCTCGTACGAGTAGCTGCTGATAATCTGTGCGGAAACCTCTGTCCGCTGCTGCTCCGGAAATCCTCCGGCTACAATTCCCACAAAACACTCAGTTAGAATCTGATATCTATTCTTAGGGTAAAATGACCATTTTACCCCTGACCAAGTCCAAGTCAAAGTCAAAGTCAACTTCCAGTTGACCCGACTCGTCGAGTTGGGCCGCCAACTCGTCGAGTCCCTATCTCTCCAACTGTCCTCATCCACGACCCTACTCGTCGAGTTTAGCGACGACTCGACGAGTTCCTCTTCGATATAAACATCGAATGGACCTTCATCCGACTCGCCGAGTTGTATGAACAACTCGTCGAGTTCACCTTCATCTGATGAACAAGTTCTGACCTTGACTCGCCGAGTTGTATGAACAACTCGTCGAGTTCATCTTCAATCATAAGAAGATTGCCTTGGACTCGCCGAGTCTGTTCTAGCACTCGTCGAGTCCCATGAACTCCAGGTCTAAAACTAAGTCCAATGCGTTGGGTCACTCTTTTTGTCCTGCTACAACCCTTCTAACACCCAACTGAGTTCTTTGACCCTCAACAGATATGGAACTCAAAGCCTTGGACTCGTCGAGTCCCAAGAACGGACTCGCCGAGTCGATAACGTCCACACCGTAAATCCTCGATTTCTGATGTACAACACTTGTCCAAATGATAGATCCAAGCCCCTATGCTCGATCTAGCACGTAAAGTTACGAACTTTACGTGCATGCATGTGACTTTTGAGCCAAAAAGGCTCTAAAATGGCTCTTTTGTTGCATGAGGCCTTCCTTGGGTGCAAAAGCAACCCAAATCTGCCTTGTGACTCTTCCCAAGACTTAGATCCGAAGTCTTGACCCCCAACCATGTTTGCAATCATGGTTGGCTACCTCATATGGCTTAAAAAGCCCTAAATCTTCCCCAAAAAGGGATCTAACAAACAAGCAAGCAAGGTACATACTTTATACCTTTCAAAGACTGCAAATGATGAACCAAACTTGAATCCTTCAGTCTCCTCTTGATCCTTCTATGTCCTTCCTCCTTCCTTGAGGTCAAAACCCACAAAAATCACTCAAAAGCCTTAGATCTTGCACCAAAACACTTAGGGTTTGCTATGGAGGGTTTCTGGGAGCATAAAGGGGCGATGAAGGCTGTATAAGGTTGTTTAAATAGGGTGCAAACCCTCAGATTAGGGTTTTGTCCAGTCAGAGCCTACTCGTCGAGTCCGGGACCCGACTCGATGAGTCCATCACTTAAATCCCGCGTCTCATCCCGCTTCTACTCGGCGAGTTGAGCCTTCAACTCGCCGAGTCCCAGGTGCTACATACATACATATAGGGATGTCGTGGGCTCGTCCCTAGGGTCTTCCTCCAGGATGCCATGGGCTCCCCACATGGACTTACACCTAAGTGTCATGGGCTCTCCCATGATCTTTAATAGGAAAGCCATGGGCTCTCCACATGGTCTTACATCCGAGTGCCATGGGCTCTCCCATGGTCTTTTAGTAGGAAAGCCATGGGCTCTCCCATGGTCTTCCGTACAAGCATACCACATATACCACTAGCATACTTCCTAGCTCATACCAACTAACATGCCACATAATACAACCTCAGCTAGAATATCACATATCATAAAATGGACCAGCCTTGGTGCCTTAGACCCATTGGTATGGTGAGGAGACTCGCCTCTCGCGAATGCTGAACTGACAAGATAAAATCCAATAAGTCCCAACGCACAGCTCCAACTCAACTTCCTATAAGCATCATGAGATTAACTTGTTACAATCCCGAAATACCCTAAATATCTTCAAAGTCAACTTTGGTCAACCCTAGTCAAAGTCAAGGTCAACAGTCCAAGTTGACCCCAACTCGTCGAGTGCATCTAGCGACTCGTCGAGTTCCTACAGAGTCCAGAAGACCGAGACAAACCCTAGCCAACTCGCCGAGTTGTTTCATCAACTCGACGAGTTCACTTGATATCCAGTAGATGGGGGAACCCGATCCAACTTGTCGAGTCCCCCTCCCTGTTTGCTTATTCCGATGATACGTCCAATACAGGGACTCCAGGGATTAGATCTGAAACCCTAAGGTGTCTAGAAGGATAAAGTTTCCAACTTTACCATCTAGAACCACTCCGAATGCTCTAAGGCCCTTATCAAAGGTTGGAAAGCTCAAAAGCTTAGTCATGTGGTCCAAGTCTCTAGGGATCTGGAATCCCTCCTTTCCAGAAGAGTTATTCAGACCTCAAAACGTTCCAAAGATGGAGGCTTTATGGACATGCATGTCCAATGCATGTCTTGAAGTCAAAATGGCCAAAAAAGGGAAATATACTCTAAAAACCCTTGCATGGCATCCTTGCTTAACCAAAAGCTAGATCTAGCCCACCTTAGGACCATTTTGCCCTGGAGATTCATAAAGTTGCAAACTTTATGAACCCCATGCATGCAATCAACAAGAATGATAGGAAATGAAGAGTAAACTCAATATCTAGCCATATTCTAAGATAAAAATCGAGTCTTGAAGACTTACAACAGTCCACAAGATGGTCAAGCTCAAGAGTGAGGGCTTGGTTTGCTGGATCTTCTCCTTCTTCTCACTATCTTCTTCTTCTCAAGCTCCACAAGTCACTCTAGCTCACAATATGAGAGATAATGGGGATTAGGGTTTAGCATAAACATTCTTAGGGTTTGGAGGCTGATGAAAGGTCAGCCTCAAGGTTCATAAGGAGATTATATAGGGTGCAAACCCTAAAATTAGGGTTTTTCCTTTACAACACCTACTCGTCGAGTTGGGCCTTCCAACTCGTCGAGTAGGTCTTAGATCCCGCATCCTCAAAATGCTCTCTACTCGACAAGTTGGAGCTTCCCAACTCGTCGAGTCCCAGCACAAAACCCTAAAACTTAGAAAATTAAATAATACATGGAACATGTGTTACAGATTAATCATTCAAAGATCCTGAGGCGCTTCAAAGAATCAATCAAAAGGTATTTCTAATTTCTGATTATATTCATCGAATAATGTTATTTAGTATATAGTACATTGATAGTGAGTTTATAATGTTATCTACGTGCTCAAAATTAAGTTCGTTGCTTTTCATGAGTTAATTTTTTGTTCTTTTATTATGAAGACATCGATTTTCATAACAACAAAGTGATGTTATAACTAATTAAAATTTCTTTTTTGTCACAGTGTTGTAAATGGGATGATTTAAAAATAAACAGAAAAATTCAAAAACAATAAAATGAAACACAAGAAAACTGACATTGGAACAATAACATTAACCAAAAAGTAGATTGTAATTACATGCATAAACAAAGATGGAAAAAATGACAAAAATGATAACAAAGGGCAAAGTAGTCTTTGTATTAATGAAATAATTATCATTGGTCAATTAATTTAATAAATTCTGAAACAGACCATTAAAAAAAAATCATCGTTAACAAATGTTTCAAGCTTCCAAACCACAATGTCAAACTACCGACATGAAAAATAAAAATCTGAAATTGTTGTTTAAAAATCTAAATAAACATCCTTTTCAAACTTCACCTTAAAATTACAAATGCAATAGGATATTTGATGCATTTGTAACCAAGACATTGGATAAATCCAAAAATGGCATTGTACTTTGGGTGTTTCTTAAAAACTAAAAATAAATTCATCAAACATTAACAAATAGATATGAATTTATAAAATGCCTCTGTGTTACGAAAGTAATGAAAAAAAAAAGATTATGTAAGACACTGGGTTAAGAAACTTTTATAGATGAAATTACATTGCTATTTCATACATCCTATAAAAAGATATTTGTAAATCTCATCATTTTCTGAAAATACTTTGAAAAAGGGGACATTTTGTGTTATTAAATACCTGTCAAGAAATCAAGCTTTCGATAGGGATCTTACCTAAAAGAACACTTCAAAAAAAGCAATTTACTTTGGGGTTTTCTAAAAGAATTAAAACAAATTGCATAAAACATAAACAAATATATATGAATACATTGAATGTCCGAAAAAAATAACCTGTAAGGAACTGTTACAGAAATGGTCCCTATAACAGATTTTTTACACAAATTAATTTTGGTGATAAACTGCTTAAAAGATAATTGTGGCATGAACAACATGACATAAATAATCATTTGTAAACTTTTACAGAAATTGATGATAACCATCATAGACCACTCACACAAATACATAGATAGATACATTGGGTATGTGAATGATTATTATAATTAAAAATCCCTACAAAAACAACCCATGAAATGAAAGAATATTAACATCGAACTATTGATAATATGAGTTTATATCATTAAAGAAGATATTCCGGATTATAGTAATGTTGTATAAAACGAAAAATTATGTTATTATATATATATATATATATATATATATATATATATATATATATATATATATTTGTTTGTTTTAACAAACTAAATAAATGCTTTCACGTATAATTAAACTTAGCAGTGTACTGATGTTAATATGGGTTTGAGATAAGAGTACATAATATATGAAGGATTCACACAGATTGGCCGAAGAAAGAAAGAAAATTAAGTTTGAAAAAACTAACCTGATTATGGATGGGATGAATGACTACCTGGTTATCTTATTACCATATTATAGCATCATATTTTTTGTTATGCAAAATTTTAAAGTCTATATAATGGGAATAGATTTCGAATTGGCTGATTCTACACTGACCTGGTGGATTTGGTATTCTGTGAATGAAAGGCTGTCGAACTAGGAGGTGCTCTATAAGGAATCAAAGGACAAACACGCAACATATATTTGAAAACTCAAACGTAAAAAATTGTTACTGTGAAAAGGATTTTATAACTGCAAATAAGGAATAAAGAATTAAGGAATGAGGAAATAAGAAATTGATTTAAATGTATATGAGAAGTAATTTGTAATTTAAATTTAAATGTATATGAGAAAAGTAAATTTATTGTATTGTTTGTTTAAATATAAATAGAAAATGAAAATTGCATTGAATTATTTTTGCAAATTATATGTGTTTTATATGAGATGTTATTTCTGCAAATTATATGCGTTTTATATGAGATGATTATATTATTTTCCTATTAAATTATATTAGTATTGAATATTAAATTTGGTATCTTATAAGATTTTTATTTTTTATTTTTTTGTAGGGATCGAATGGATTGGTGTATACAAAGTATCTTACAAATTACAATCTTATAATTCGGGAAGGAGGTATATGCATTAATGATGATTAATGATTTCGTAATATTATATTAATGCATTAATGATGATTAATGATTTCGGAATATTAATATTAATATGAATTAAATAACATTATGGAACAAGTGCAACTAATTTAGGATATAAGGTAACCATTTCTGAATATTAAGTCAAATGATACGGTATTAATTCAAATAGTGACAACTAAAATGCTGATTTTTAGGAAGCTAATGTTGATGGATGTTGTGGTTCAATGGGCGGGTAAACTATATAGTAAATGGATGGTTGAATGACACGTGGCAACATACAATAAGATGGCATTTGACAGGTGTAGGAGTCTTTTATTAAGAATAGAGAAGAGATTTGATTTGTTGGTTTTTCAAGTGTAATTTTTTTAATGTCTTTAACTGAAACATCGCTTCACCATTGAACCGACAGAGCAATCGAGTATGAAATTTTATCATGTGAATCAAAGAAATGAAATTAGAAGAGTGTACGTGCAAAAAAGGCCTTGCCAACCTCAAAACCATAATTTCAACAACTTGATTTTAGAAGTGAACTTTAAATATTTAATCTTTTTTGGTTTGATGACAATAAATATTTGTCAAATTTAATCTATACCTAGAGTTACAAATCATTTGAGTACAACATTACCAAGAAAAGATCATGACATTGTAAATGAGATCATGACATTGTAAATGTCAGGAATCAAGTAAGTAACATTGAAAAATAAATTCAAGAAATAGGGATATATGATCGGGGAATGATTAGAATATTCCCATGGCAAAGCAATCGTTCTAGCAGTCGGAAAATGGGACACAAAATTGGGACAAACGAGAAAGCGGTCCAGCTTGCTAAGCTTAAACCCATCATCGCAGAAGTAAGTGAATTGACGACCCTGCATTTTTAGGTCTAAAAGCCCGACATTTTGAATGAAATCATTGAAGTCAGAGGTTGTTGATTGGCAAAATGTGGAGTTGAACCTTTCGGCTTGGCTTTTAAAAGCGTTAAAATCCCCTAGCAGCACCCAATTACTTGGTCTGGAGGAAATCAAGTTAGTAAGATGAGCCCAAAGGAGTTTCTTCTCAGAGGGAGGGTGCCTGAGGTGCATAGATGTCGACAAAAATGGTTCACGAATAAGCCCATTCCAATATCCAATAATCGCCAAAAAGTGTTTGATTTTAATGGAAGTGATTTCTTGAAAAAGAAGATTATCCCATAAACAAATGAGACCACCTAATCTCCCAGTTGCATCAACAAAGTCAAAATCGAAATCACAATTCCCCCATGCCATTTTTATGTCGGAACTGGAAAGGGGAGAAAGTTGGGTCTCCTGGATACCACAAAAAGAAAGATTAAATTCCCTCCTTAATCTACAAATCCATTCGGGTTTCTCCTAATCCCCTGATATTGAGCGAAAAAGCATTTATTGATTACCAATTTGACCACCATCACCGTATTGATTACCAATTTGACCACCATCACCGTATAGAGCCCACTTCAAATTGGAACCCTAATTGAGCTCCAATTGTGACCGTGTTTTTGAGACCTGAGGATGAGGATGATTGAGGGCATGTGATATTTTTGTTAAGGTCAATGGAAGGAGAAAGATGTGTCTTCTTCTTTTTGGTCCGACGTCGCTTGATAGTTGTTGAGAGAAAAACTTGAGTAACACACTTGAACAAACGTTATAACAAGTAATAATGCGGAATGAAGTTTAACTCAGTGGATCATAAAGCTCAACAATAATAATAAGTTAGAGTTAGATAGTTAGATAATTAGGTGTAGAAATATAAATGACAGCAAGTATTATATCAATATTACACTTAAGTTGATTCTTAACGAGGAATGCAATCAGACCAGGTTAGTAAGTGAGATCAAACTTAGTGATTAAGTCAAGACTGACTTGCTCCGAAGAGATAACGGTATTAAAATATGATGATCTTTGATATGAGATAGTAAGAAGGAGATATGAGATTCAAGATGCGTAGAGATGTGTTCATTCAGAAAGAGAGAACTCTATTTATAGAGTCTCGAAGATTACAAAAGTCCTATCTGTTAAAAGTTGCCACGCAGGGCACATTGGATAATAGAAAGTACTTCTAGAAAAACATATAAAAGACTGAGACTAAGTGCTGATGATGATGACAGCGGTTGCGGTACTTGACTGCGGTGTGGAGCTTGACTGCGGATCTTGATGACAGCTTCGAATCTCTTTTAAGAGGGTCACTTTTATGTTTCAACAATCTCCCTCTAAGTGACCTCTTCAACTTTTCTTTCATGTGTTGAGCTTGAGGAACTTGATAAGAATCCACCAGAACTTCCTGACTTCCTTAAGCCACACAATTCTCCTTGATATTTCAAACTTCACTTCAGCAGTTGTGTGTTTTGATTTGTTGACTGCAGTCTGAGTGATCTCTAATTGCTCCCGGGTCATGCGGTTCATGGCAGTTATTGGAATGAAGTATTTAGTTTTATCATTTAAGCGTTTGAAAATGACTCCAAGATCTGGGAAGTTGGTTGCTCCAAGAGATCTTTCTTGAAAGCCTTCAGTCAGGACCGGAGATGGTTCAAGAGGAGGAAGGTTAAACTTTTGAGCAAGCATCGGGTGGATGTCTGCATCAATTCTTGCAAAGTCACACACAGTCTCTTTTAGAAAGGCACAGGCCCTTTCATACGCAGTCTTCATCTTTGGGTGTTTTTCAGACTTGTTATGAAATACCTTTGCAATCAGGAAGATTTCTTCCGGGTTCATGCAAGGGAAATCAGCTTGGGTTCGGATGTAGTCTGAGTTTCTTCTGGTGAGGGTATATTGGATGAATTCTGCCTTCATGAATTTTATGGGCTTGTAGTTTTTAATTGCGGTGGGTCTGTCGTTTGACCAAATTTTCTCGATTGCAGATCCATGCTTGGCATGGAATCTGTTAAGTCTTTCAAACTCTAACGACAACCTTTAATCATCTGGGAGGTTGCGGTCAAACGATTCAAACATTGTAAAGAATTTTGCATTGGGAGAAATGGGAATGTCCCAATAACCGTCTGTGGGAGGTTCCGCAAAAGTGATATAGGGCTTGTAGTCATCATCTAGTAATCTTCAGATGGGATTCACCCATGAATGGACAAGGGATTCATCCAGAGTAATGTCGAATCCATGATCTCTCCAAATTAATTCTGTAAATTTAGCTGCTCTCCAGCCAGCTTTCTTCTGTTTGGTTTTGGGAGAGTAGTAGGAGTTTCGGAAGCCATTTCTGGGGCTAAGTTTTTGAGATGAGGGGGAGTCTCCGGATGCTGTGAAGAAATATGTTAATCATCTTGAACTGGAGACTGATGAGGAGAATGAATTGGGCTTTTCTGAGGAGAGGACGAATAAATTGGACTTTTCTGAGGAGAGGGTTGTTGGATTAATGTCTAAGTCCATAACTATATTTGGTATGTACTTGACCAGACCCGACATGGTCCATTTGGGTTGCACTTCACCGGCACAATTTATATGGATAGTCTTTTGAGAATAGTATATTTATGATTTATATTAATATATTATAAGTTCTAATATATTAATATGGAATCATATTATTTAATTAGTATTGATCAAGAATTAATTTATAATTAATTAAGTGATCAAAAAGAACTAATTAAATATGGACTCTTATATATATGGAATGGGCCAAGTTCATTTAGGTTGGGCTAAGCTTTCATGGATGGTCCATGGAGCTTTTAACCCATGAATCCTATGTAAATGAAAGGTCATGGGTATTAGGGTTTACATGGATGTAACCCTAATCCTCCATAATATATAAAGGGGTCCTTGGCTCACAAAATTGGCACAAGTGTGTGAAAATAAGAGTGGGCCGATTTTAGTGTGCATACATATTCTCTCAAGTTCTTCCAAGGTGTTTTGGTGATTTGTGATTCCATTTGAGGCTTCCACACTATTGGGGCTAAGCTCTTAAAGCTTGAAGACATCAAGCTACATCAAAAGGTATGTCATCTAACTAGAACTTTGTAGTATAGGTGCTTCATAATATGCTAGTTAGGATGAAACCTTGGAATAGTTAATATTTGCATGTATAATAGAGAAAACATAGATCCAAGGTTTATAGGGTTGCATGTACACCATAGGAGTGTTAGAATGCTCAAAACCCAACAGTGGTATCAGAGCCATGGGTTGTTTTCTGTTATATTGATGCAAATGTTTTATTTTCAAAGAAAAAAAAACATGACGTTTGTCAAATTTTAAGATAATTACTTGTTTTTGTGAAAAACTAATTATTTGTAAAATTTGAATCATTTGCTATATGAGTTGAATTAGGTCAAATTTAGTAAAAGATAAAATGATATGATTATTTTATTAGTTTTAAAAGTTTGATCGAAAGAGTTTTTTTGAAACCTCCATAAGTTATGGATATGAAAAGGTTTTTAAAAAAATTGATTCAAAGTTTTTTATGGAGTTACAAAACTTGGTCTTAATGTTTTAAAGAATTCCATAAATTTTTCTTAAGTTATGGAACATGAAAAGTTTCATCATAAAACAAGTATTTAACTCCATAAGTTATGGAATCTAAAAGTTTTCAAGAGTTACAAAACTTGCCCTCAAGTTTTGGAATTTGGAAAAAGTTTTTTTATGATAAAAAAAAGAATTGAATTCTAAAACTCTTGGGTTCATAACTTAAACAATTAATTAAATGGTTTTAATTTTGAATTTAATAATTTGGAATTATGATGTTTTATTGAATAATTTAATTAACTCTTATGGACTTTATTAATAGATAATTAAAGTGTTTAATTAAAAGAGAATTAATAATTCCATAATGACATGGTTTAAATTTAATTAAATTAAGAGTATAGTTTAATTAATAGATTAAACCACCAAGTATTTTAAATGTCTAAAATACACCCTTATACTATTATAATATTAAAAGTTTAATATATTATATGTATAAGAGCAAGTCGTCTTACCATTAGTAGGCCTCATTCACGAAGCCGGTCTATAAGGGGGGTATAAGGTTACTGCCTATAAAATGGCAGTTTAATGGGTGTTCACTCTCACCCACCGCTTCCTTGACTGGTGGAGGGTCGTTAGCCGAACAGGTAGGACAAGGACTATAATTCTCCCTTTATTAAAAGTATTAATGATAAATACTAAGTAACTAAACCTTTTATAAATTCCCAATCTTAGTTACTTAGGAAAATGTGAATAAGGTGCTAATCCATGAAATTACACTTTGCATTTTGTTTAAGCTGTTAGTGGAGCGTGTGTGGTTAACCGGCACACTAACCTGGACTTAACAAGGTAGGAAAATGGTAACTTAATGTTTATCATAGTATCGTTGGAGCGTGTGTGGTTAACCGGCACATCGATTGAGGGGTAAATATTAAGGGTACCAAGTATATTTGCATGGTTACTTCACACCTTGTTTTGAGATCCTCGACATCCCAGTCACAAAACCTGAAGGGCACACTCGAGATTGAAACATGCCATTGAAAAGTTCAACGAATCTCAAAAGAATCTAGGAGTTTCAAAACCAATTAAAACCTAATAATACATTTCGTTTATCTTGGTGAAAATTGGTGAATCGTCATTCACCTACCTTCAAATATTTTATAGCTTGGATTACGGCATCCCTCTTCCAAGTTATAAAATAGTTTGTTGGGTCTTAGCCTTAATATATCATATTGGATGTTATATTAAGGACTTAAATCAACTTTACGTGAATTTCTCCCATTGTTGATGTCTGGTTTAGACAACAATGATCTTCCCAAACCAAGCTTTCCTAATGAATATGACTTCCCGAGTTTGGCTCATGGAAGTCATACTTCTCTTCCTCCACCTCCTCCAATTATTCTCCCTAACCCACAAGTTCAAGGTCACTCAAGCCCTAATGGCAAGCAAGGTCTATGTGTGATCACATCTTAGAGATGAAGTCACATATTGACAAGCCGGGAGAGTTGGGTGTCAAAGTCTTGAGAAAGTTGTATGTTCAATCACTTTCTAAGTCACATAGTGAGTTCCTTTGGGACTACTATGAAACAGACTATGACATTAACCTTAATGATCATATCTATTTGCTTGGTGCTGCTGAATCAGCAATGATTTGGAACGATAGTAAAGCAAATTTGATTAGAATATCAACTTCCCAAAAACTTTATGGACAGTGACAATGGTGACACTGGAAATCCAGAAAAAGCATTCTCTTCCCAATGGAAAGGGAATGACCATTGTCAACCCGGTTGACCAAATGGTAAAGAGAAAGGCTAAGTCTGAGATAGTCCCATTACTAAAGGGTCCATATGTTTATTTTGCCAAAGGAAGGGGCGTTGATTGCAAAGCTGCCAAATTTACCTAAGGATGTTAAAGTCAATAAGTTTGACTCTACATCAGGTAGAGCCCATTATCTAACTCTGTTAAGTTCTATTCTGAGATCCTCATTACATGATGTGACTGGGTCACATGTTGATGTTTTAAGAATCAAAGAATAGAGAGAAATCTTAAAGGAAGTATATGCTGATTCTGATCGCGAAGGTGGATTTCGATCGCATCAGAATTTTGAGCAGTTGCTTAAGAAGTTATGATATATTGCTAAGGAATAGATAACAACAATTTTCCATGTGGATTGTAAGGATAAGTTTTTCCGCAAAGTTTTATAATAAAAGAAAATTGTTTAATTTTATTTATTTGAAGTATCCTTACAATGGCATTTGTGGAAAATTGTTGCTTATATGATTCCACTGACAGCAATATTGGAAAATGCATTTGATTCTTTCATTTGTGGTAGTGTCTAAATTTACCAAATCAGGAAAGTTCCTCATCGCCCAAGTTTCAATTGGACCGAAACTTGGAATCATGCAAGTTGAATAGTATGATGAATGAGAACTTTCAAGCATTGGAAAATCAAGACTAATTACTTGTTCACATGGATGTGTGAGTCAAGTGAAGGACTAAAGGGATCGAGTACACATTCTTGTGCACTGGTCATGTCCACCACAAAGCTCGTTAAGACTATTTGATTTACTAAAGTTTAGTAAATATGGTTATACTTACAAGTTTAAGTATAATTCTGAAACATTGGAAAAGTCTCAATGTATGGCAGAACGAATGGGAAGAATCAAATTAGGCAGAAAGATAAAAGTTTCTCAAATCTGAAAAGATGGGAGAGTACTTTAGTATCATGTTTGTGATCATCTTAATGATTTAGAAATCATATCAGAATTAGTCCTCTAAAGGTCATCTTAGTTCATTCTTATGACTAAGAAGAGGAGTCATGAATTGTTGAAATGGTTGGATCAGGAAGATGAGTCATACTTCGTTCCAAAACAATTCTTAGAGTCATACTCCAAGATTGTAACTTGAGTGCCATATCTTAAAGAAAGGTTTAAAACACTTGTCAAATGTAAGAGTAAAAGTGTCCTACTCTTGTACATTTGAAATTGGTAAGTTGTGATGTTTTGGATAAAACAAAGACCAACTAAGGCCAATTGTGTGAAGTGTTTGTCTTGATAAAAAATCCACACTATCTCTTGAATATTTGGCAAGATAGTCTTATATGTCAAGAGGATAGTGGGAGTCTTAAAGATCCTAAAAAGAATTTCAAGAACTAATCAAGAATAAAACCTGAGGTTCTTCACTAGCACACGACTTGAGGTTTATAACCTATCGTGTTGACATATTCTGTGCCCATTCCAGTTAAAGTTGGCTTTGCATAGGAGTTCTGAAAGTTCTCAATTGGTTGCATAACAACTTGGAAGCAATGGCATGCCCTGTACTGCCAGGTGGCAGGAAGTTAAGATTGCATAAGTTCAGTCCATATGAGTTTGGATTTGTCATTATTCTTGTCTTGTGACTATGGTTTTGACGATTCACATGGATAAGAACACATACACCATAAAATCTAAGGGTCATAAGGTTTCTCTCCGATTCATGAAAATGATGGTGAGGAAACACTTCCACCAAGTAGATTTGAAGCAGATGGCAAAAGGTCTAAACAATTGAGACTATGATTACGACATCCCTTTTCATAGTTCTGAAATTGTTTAGACACACATGCATGCTATCTAAGGAAAGGTGTATGATTTTGATAAAGTTTTATCAAAGCATCTCGTATCAGAAATCTAAACTTTGGTAAGAAAGTCAATAAAGTATTGATTTCTAGAAGTCCAGCTGATTTCTGAGTACATGTCAAAGCTAGTGGGAGCATAAGTGTTATGCTAATAATCATCATGTTAGTGGGAGCATGATAATTATTGTTAGTGTTGCAAGTTAGCAATGTTAATTATAGAAAACAAAAGTTTCAATTCGTGAGGCTGCAGGGATTGAAAAAGTTGTTTTTCTATAATTAAGGGAAAGGATATACTTCATTTCAGTTCTAAAGGCTTAGATTGAGACCTTAATCATCTTTAGTCAAGAATATATATATGAATTTCATGTTGGATTGGTTCAACTTAAGGAAATTCTATATATTGCGTTCTCAAAATTCGATTATGATTACGGCATCCCTCTTCATAGTCAAATTTTGAAAACATGGCAAATAAAAATATTGTAGCAAAAGACTGGTCTAGAATCATGTCTTTATGTGAGACATCATGAATCGTGTACCATTTGCTTTGGGTACAGGATCGATTGCATGTGCTATAATATTTGTCATTTCTAAATTTTTCCAAATGCCCAGAGGCATTAAGAAGGGAAAAGGTCTAGAATTGGATATGACTAAAATGATTAAGCAATTCTCGAGGACAATCTGAGGTTTACCAAAGATTGGTTGCTCAGGGACAGTTGGAAGTATAGTGCTAATTTTGGAAGGACCATATTGACATATTCTGAAAAGATGCATCTCTTATTCAGAAGTGATAGTCAAAATGAGAATATGGAGTTGTCTCCATAGGTGGAAGTTATCTGTGTAAGATTAGAAAACTTAATGCAAGAAGCATGTCCAAAGCAATGTACTTTGAATATGAGACTTAGTTTCCATGGAGTTGATCTCCATTGGAATACCTTATAATGACTGTTGACAAGTCTTTGTGACTTTGTACATATTCATTACAGGAGGGTCAGTGCATATAAGTTTAAAATCTAAACAGATTTCGATAAATGATAGGAATTTGAAATTCTCACAATTTTCGATAAGGATTTGGGAGTGTGAAATTAGAATCATTGAAATTATGTTCAATTGGTTTATTTCACAAAGTAAGGATCATAGACAAACATAGAGTGCATACTTGGTGTATGGCAAAGCTATTGTTTAAGAAAAACATAGTGTACATGCTTGGAGCATGGGACAACTAGTGTTTTTAATTCAAGTATAAAGTTGATAAAACCGAAACAATGAATAATGAGTAATCAGTATGGTGATAAATAAAAGTGTTTATTTATATTCATAGGGTTTGATACCATATTTGATTCATTTATTCTTGTGTTTCACTTTGCATGTTTTGACTTCCAGAATAACTAAGTCGCTCTTCCTGAATGATTAAGTTATTCAAACCATCCACAGTCGGTCATATGTTGCAAGTAGATATGAATCAAGACTGTCATGGGTTGGTTTGTAGAGGTCCAAGTTGGTGGACAAAGTGGTGCTACAACACTCATGAGTGCTCATAAGTTCTGAGTATTGGATTCAATCCGCGCTCATTTGAATCACTTCATGGATTTTATCACGAGTGATCATGAGACGATAATATCTTATATTCTTCAAACCTAGAGATATGAGTTGTTACTATGAGTTGGTTATACATTGATTGCACGAAAACGCATTTGGTAACTCGATGTTATAAAACGTGCCTTTGTGTATGATTCAACAAGTAGTAGAACAAGCCATATGAGTTGAAGTTTATCCATTCCTTTTACCTTCGAGATAAAAGCGATATATGTGGGCCCCTCGATGATTTAGCGATGACACATGTGAGTGCTTGGCCAAGCCAGGACTGATTTGATTTGTTCAATCAGTCAGTCATCATAAATCGAAAATCGGGAAAAAAACAAATGGACAGAGAGAATGATTATAATCCATGTCTCAGTCCATATGATATCTAAAATGGAGGAATATATGATCCCTTATCTAATGGACAAGTCATTGACAAGGTCAGAGTTCGACAGCGGCTTTAAGAGCTACGATTTCCAGTTAGGTTTTGAAGTCATACTCAATAATAGTTTTAGACTTATCCAAGTGGGAGACTGTTGGATTAATGTCTAAGTCCATAACTATATTTGGTATGTACTTGACCCGACCCGGCATGGTCCATTTGGGTTGCACTTCACCGGCACAATTTATATGGATAGTCTTTTGAGAATAGTATATTTATGATTTATATTAATATATTATAAGTTCTAATATATTAATATGGAATCATATTATTTAATTAGTATTGATCAAGAATTAATTTATAATTAATTAAGTGATCAAAAAGAACTAATTAAATATGGACTCTTATATATATGGAATGGGCCAAGTTCATTTAGGTTGGGCTAAGCTTTCATGGATGGTCCATGGAGCTTTTAACCCATGGATCCTATGTAAATGAAAGGTCATGGGTATTAGGGTTTACATGGATGTAACCCTAATCCTCCATAATATATAAAGGGGTCCTTGGCTCACAAAATTGGCACAAGTGTGTGAAAATAAGAGTAGGCTGATTTTAGTGTGCATACATATTCTCTCAAGTTCTTCCAAGGTGTTTTGGTGATTTGTGATTCCATTTGAGGCTTCCACACTATTGGGGCTAAGCTCTTAAAGCTTGAAGACATCAAGCTACATCAAAAGGTATGTCATCTAACTAGAACTTTGTAGTATAGGTGCTTCATAATATGCTAGTTAGGATGAAACCTTGGAATAGTTAATATTTGCATGTATAATAGAGAAAACATAGATCCAAGGTTTATAGGGTTGCATGTACACCATAGGAGTGTTAGAATGCTCAAAACCCAACAAGGGTAAAGGAGTTTGTAAATGTTGATGTGGATGAGAGTGTTGTGGTGAAATGTGGTCTGCACCATGGTCTTCACTTCCCCCTCTTGAGGAAGGAACACCGGGTTCCGCCTCAAGCCATTGCCTAAGACCATCAGTCTTTCCACAAACTTCGTCGAATTGAGCCTTGAGTGCATCAGCAAGTTGTTGATTGTTTGGGATTGCGGTGTTGAAAAGAAATCTGTGGATCTCCTTGGTGAGGCGCAAGATTTCCGGACCATGAAAATTTGATGTCAAGGAACGACGTAGTCTGTTGATAGTTGATTGTAGGACTGAAATGGTGGACTCATATGCATTATGAGTTTCATCCACAAGCTGCTTCGATTGAGTGGACCGATCTACAATTATCGCTTGAATTTGTGTCTTGATTGCGGATACCTCAGAGATGAGGTGCTCTGCAGTTGCCAAAAATTGCTGATGATCAGCTTTGCCGTTGGTATCCAGGGCTCGAATATCCATTTCAACCTTAAGAGATATTCGTTCTGCAGCAAGGCATTCTCTGGCTTCAAGTCGTTCAATGTGTTCAAAGAGAGACTACGGTCCAGGCATATCATCTGGTTGCGGTTGAGTAGATTTGACAGCAGCAAGGATCTGATCAACTTTATCTTGTAAGCTCAGGAATTCTTTTCTCGAGACGGCTAACTTCTTTTTCTTCTTCTTCCCCTTGGGCTTGGAAGTAGAATGTTGGGATCCACTTGACTCTTCTTCTTCATCGAAGATCATCATCACCTCATCTGATTGTTCTGGTTGCTTGACCTCATTCATGTCAAAGTCATCGAAGCCAAAAGTAGGCCCGGATCTGACTTCGATTGCGGTTCCGTCATCTTGAGAGTCATGAGCAGCAGTTTTTGGAGGGGGCTTGGATGAACCTGCACCATCTGGAATGGACTGAGCGTTGCGGATGGTCTCAGCCATTGCGGTCATCCAGTCTTGAATTTTGATGATGTTGGATACGGTGTTGGCATTGTTGATTGCATCTGCCTAATACTTAGCCACTGATTGAATTTCCTGTTCCTTGAGATGAAGCTGTTTAGTTTGCTGATCTCTTCTTGCTTGTATTGCCCTACGAAATGCTTCAAACTTTTTGATACCAGACTCGGTCGTGGGACGATCTCGAGCAAAGGTATCGTCAGAGTCATAACCGTCAAGTCCTTGATATCGCACCGAGGTGTCCCTCGGGTTCACGTATCCTTGCACATTTGTGCTCACCGTGCCTAAACCACCTGTATTAGATGTAAGCAGAGTAGGATTTCCGGAGCTTCCTCGGTCTCCTTGACCCGTGGTTAAGTTTGGCCTCGGCTCTATTCTGGCATGGGCTGAAGAATCGCCCTGCAGTTGGGAAGGTGTATCGAGTGTTTGGATTACAAGTTCTAGAATGGAGCGCAACTCCTGTTCCTCAAAAAAATGAAGTTTGGAAGCCCTGGAGACCTTAGGGCGAGAAGAACCAATTAAATACTCTTGGGATTTAGCTGGGGGAGAGTCTCCACGTTTGGATGAAGCAGATACACTTGCTGTATCTGAGTAGTTAGGAATGGTTGAAGAGAATGGGTCTGCGGCAACCCCAAGGACTACCGGAGCCTTTTGAGAGACTATGGTATCTGTCTGGTCACGCATTTGGCTAGAGGATTTGGTTTTCCTTTTCTTGAGAATAGTGATTGGTAAGGAGTCATCATCAGACTCATCTCCAAGTTCAAAGGCAGGAAATCGATTGGAATTGGATTCGTCGTCTGAAGACACAACGTGTTTGAGCTTCCTTGGGGGGGGGGTTACTTTTCTTTGGAGTTGCATGTTTCTTGACAATGTTGCGGGGGCCTTGATTGGATGAGGCTAACTGCTTTTGCCTCTTAGCTAAGGGTAAATGAGATAAAGTAGTGGAAGATGGAGCTGCGGTATGCTCTGGATTGGTGGGGTCAATAGAGGCTAGTATATTCTGACTGGGAAGAGGCGGGGTAGAAAGGTATGGGTCAATACCTTCCGTAGCCTCAATATGGTCTGTGACTTCTTTGGTCTCAAGTCCAACAGTAGTCAAGATATGAATGGGTAAACGTCTGATTGGTCCAAAGATAGATTGATCTTTATAAGGTGCGTACCTTTTGAGATCGCGTGTGATAAAGAAGTTGATATCGTTGCCCATACTGATCTTGGCGTCGGTATGAAGATCTGAAATGCAGAGAGCCCAAAATCTTGCAAATGTGAGCTCTGTAGGGTTTTCTCTTGGACTTTCCTTAGGGATGTATTGAAGGAAATCATCCCATAAGATTTGACCGTAGTTGACATCATGGCTAGTGAAGATGCTCCATACTAATTCCAGTAATTTGAGGCCCATATTGTCTGTGCCTCCGGTTCTGCCTGACAGACTGCGGATCACAAAGTGACACATAAACTGCCATACCGCAGGCAACTGGTTCTTCTTGAACTCACCTATGCCATTGAGCTTCTTTTGGTATCCCATCTGGTATAGTGTGGAGAGAATGTCTGTTACACTTGGTGAGAAAAACTTGGTTGAGGGATGCACCAACAGATTGATTGCAGTAAGAAACTTGTCTTTGGTCAAAATGACCAAAGAATCATCCACCAAGTTCAGATGCACTTCTTGAAGATTATTGAGTGGTCGGTAAGCCGAGAAAGCACATTTGAACAGAGTTGAGATGGGAACCACATCAGTGAATGAGTCGAAAGGTCCAAACAATGGATGATTGGAGATGAACTTGATCATGAGACGGATTGAATCATTATAGAACAGTTGATCATCGAAGACTGCCCTAAAATTGCTAGATGCAGTTGAAGGCGATTGATTCCTTGTAGCAGAGTTGGAACCAGTTGGTTGAATAGATGCTGAGGTCTTCGATTGTTTCTTGGAAATGCCGGATTTCACCATTTTGTTAAAAGATTTGAGAACTTGCAGAAAAATTGGGAGTGCAAGAAGGTGAAGAAGATGAAGTTTGCCTTTAGAGAAATCAGAAAGCGTAAAAACTTTCTTGGGAAGAAAAGAGGGTTTTTTAGCGGCGGATTCCAAATGATCCTTTTTTTTACCCTAAAGGAAAACGGTTAAGGGTAAAAAACCTTTGAGTTTTGTTTAAATTAAGAGAATCATTATCAGCCACAAAATCATTTAACGAAAAGTTTTTTTTGTTAATTTTCCAAAAAATGGCATTTAATGAAGTGTCAGGCCCAATACCCCATGTCTGAAGAACGTGTGGTGAGGGGCGATAGTCCGTTGAATAAAGGTGGAATTTGTAACGGATTTGACATCTTGGGGTAAAGAGGAAAAGACAGTTTAAGGAAAAAGATTTCCTAAAAAGATTTCTTTTATTGGAAACTGATTTATTTTGGCATCACACCTAAAATAGGTCTGACAAAAGGTTTATTTGAAAGGAAGAACTGAAACCATCATATGCTACACAACGAATATTTTTTGAGAATGTTTTTCTTATTTAATGAAGGATCATTAAATAGCACACAATGTTTCAAGAATTTATGAAGTGGTTGAAAGTACAATCAATGTGATTGCGGTTTGAGACTTCATTGTGGATTGAGACTCCATTGCGGATGAATGGTTAGATAACTATGGTAGAAGAAGCTGAGAAGAACACTTGAACATAATTAGAGATAACAAACAATAAGGACCCTTGAAATATAGGTATGATATATGGTTGCGGTACACAAGGTATACTGAAACCATGTATGATAGATATATTTTGTTAGGACCGCAATGGTGACCAAGGATGGTCTGCGGTACCTATCAATTCAAAAAGAATTGCGGATCCGGATTCATCATTCCTAACATTTGTAAGAAACTGTTGAGTTTTGTAGAGTCAAGTGCTTTTGTGAATACATCATCAATCTCTTCATGAGTGTTAACAAAGATTAGTTCAATGTTACCTTTCAGAATGTGGTCTTTGATGAAATGATACCGTAATTCAATATGCTTCGTCTTAGAGTGATGAATTGGATTGTGAGAAATTGCTATCGCACTCTCGGAGTCACAGTAAATTGGTATCCGCAACATCCTGTATCCGTAGTCCATAAGTTGTGTTTTCATCCATAAGACTTGTGAACAACAGCTGGCTGCGGCCACATATTCAGCTTCTGCGGTAGACAGTGAGACACAATTTTGTTTTCTTGATGACCAGCTGACGAGTCGTCCACCAAGAAATTGACAGCCACCTGAAGTGCTTTTTCTGTCCAATCTACATCCAGCATGATCCACATCAGTGAATGCTTGTAGGCTGAAGTCGTTCCCTGCAGGATACCAGAGGCCTAGAGACTTGCTTCCCTTTAAGTATCTGAGAATCTGCTTGGCTGCGGTCATATGAGATACGTTCGGATCGGCTTGGTATCTTGCGCATACGCCTGTTGCAAAGACAATGTCTGGTCGACTTGCGGTGAGGTACATCAGAGAGCCAATTATTTCTCTATAAGTTTTGTGGTCTACTGATTCTCCAGAAGGATCAGCAGAAATCTTATATCCGAAGGCCATAGGAACCTTGTCAGAGGAACAGTTGTCCATTGAGTATTTCTTCAGTAGTTCAGAGGTGTATTTCTCTTGATGGATGAATATCCCTTGAGGGACTTGTTTCACTTGAAGTCCTAGAAAGAAATTAATCTCTCTATTCATGCTCATTTGGAACTTTCTGGTCATGAGCTTTACAAATTCATCCACCATCCCCTGATCCGTTGATCCGAAGATGATATCATCCACATATATTTGTACAAGCATAAGGTGATTACCATTTGCTTTTCTAAATAAGGTGAGATCAATCACTCCTCTTTTGTATCCGGACGAGACAAGAAATTCGGAGAGAGTCTCGTACCATGCTCTTGGTGCTTGCTTTAGACCATAGACTGATTTTTCAAGCTTGTAACAGTGATCTAGGAATTCAAGACTTTCGAAGCCTGGAGGTTGCTGAAGATAAACCTCCGCTTTCAATTCACCATTCAAGAAGGCATTCTTTACATCCATTTGATGTACATTGACATTCTTGTGAGCAACATACGCTAAGAAGATGCGTATGGCCTCCATCCTGGCTAGTGGGGCGTATGTTTCATCATAATCAACACCTTCAAGTTGACTATACCCCTTAGCGACTAGTCTCGCTTTGTTTTGGACTACCGTACCGGATTCATCCAATTTGTTCTTGTACACCCATCTGGTACCTACAATAGTGTGACCTTTTGGCTTCGGAACGAGTTGCCACACTTTATTTCGTTTAAACTCTTCCAGTTCCTCTTGCATTGTAGTTATCCAATCGGGCTTCATTAATGCTTCTTTGATGGTTCTAGGCTCGACCGAAGACATAAATGCTGCATAGTGTCACACCCCGATCCTTGTCGGAATCGATCAAGGCGTGATATATTGTTCAAAGTCTCATGACAACTATGTTATAATATGATTAGATTCAATTAAGTACTAAGTATGCAAACAAGATCCACAACATACAAATACAAATCCAAATACGAACAACATTTATTACATCAAATTTAAATTGTCTTATGGATTTCTAAGGCACAACCTATTTTTCATCAATCTTCATTCTTCAAATCTGCATCATGGGTAAAAACAGGTCAACTACGAGAGTTGGTGAGTAATCTAATTTTAGTAGAGAAAGTTGTGAAGTTGAAACATTTATAATTTGAAATTTGTTTTCTTTTGAAGTCGACAAACAATTGTATTTGAGATAACGGTTTATAAATCAAAAATTGATTAACAAATGATAACAACAACAATAAGTCCTCACCCTATATATACATATGTATATATATATATATATATATATATATATATATATATATATATATATATATATATATATATATATAATATATATAGGATGGAGCATCTAATCATCAAACACACTCAACCACGTGCGATCAATCACCTTAGCGTCCCAAGGCGGGGTGGTCAACCCAATAGCGCTATTATTGTCCATAACGTACCTCAAGAATACGGGCATAGTCATGGAGATTAGACTAAAAATGGTAATGCACTACAAGTACATGTAGCGTAAACAAACAATAGTTATACAATTAATGACTCACGTATAAATGTCCCAACAATGTCTCAATTGTGATAAAACAATAAAATGAAGTTGGAACATATTAGAACCACATGATACACCCCAAAAGTATTGAAAATTATAAAATATGGGGTAGATTACTCACATTAGTCCCAAAACGAAATGCGTGTGTCGTACGATAGACGGTTCGGGTCAAAATGGCGTAGAACCTAATATAATTAATAGTTTTGGTTTAGGAACTGCTAAACGAGAATGGAGTATTAATACAAATAATTAGACACATATTCTTATATTAGATGAATTAACAATAATTCATTTTGATTAGAATATTAAGGTATTCATTTGTTAAATGAATTTTAAATTGAATTAATTACTTTGCATAATTAATTTATATTTTCAATTTAGGCCAGATTTTAATAATTTCTTATTAAAATAATAACTTGCCCAATTATAATTATTTACAGATTTTAACAATTATTTATATGAAATAATCATTAAAATGCATTTTTACATGCTTAAATACTTAGGAAAATGGTTTTAAATAGTAAACAGTATTGAAAAATTATGAAATTATTAGGAAATCATTATTTCATACAATATGAATTACTGTAAAAATTTTATATTTTTCTGAACTGTTTTAGTATTTATTTAATATTTTAATGATTAAACAACACAAAATTCGGGACAAATAGTAAATTATTCCCAAAAATTCTGTAAAATTAACCATAGTTTTATAACATGATATAGAGCCTAGTGTATAAGTTTCAGATATTTGTGACTATGGGAAATATTTTTTATATATTTCATTATTAATTAATCAATAAAATCATAAATAATAGTAAACAGTAATATAAATGCATGAAACTTCATATATCATATTTAATCAATATATAGCTCATCCCAGAATTTTCTCAGAATTTATTGAATGCAACAAGTATTTTATGTGAAGTATTGCCCTACTTTATTGCAATAATTATAATAATTCAATAAAAATAAGTTATTTTCTGAAAATTTCCAGAACTTCTTATTTTATTGATGGTATTCTGAGAAAAACCAGGTTTATGCATAAAATGAGTTTTAGATATTTTGGTGGATTTAATTTGTTTCTTGTATGGATTTGAAACTTGTAACAACATACCTTGATGAATGCTTCAAGAGGGATGAAGATTTGAGTATAATAGATTGTTCTTGGCTGGAATATGAGTATCTCTTGGATGAATTTCGAGATTGAGAGTGAGAGAAAGAATAGAGAAGGTTTAAGTGGTGAAGAGAATAATATGTTGGGAGAAAAAGGAAAGGAAAGTGGATGGGAGGTGTGAGTGGGAGACCATGGGAATAATCTTTTTGCTTTTGGTGGTCTTCATAATTTCCCACTAACACAAGCATCTTTTATATAATTAATATAAGAGTTTTATAAAATTTAAAGTAAAGTTTATAAAAATAGAGTTTTATAAAATTTAATGGAAAGTTTATAAAAATGGAGTTTTATAAAAGATAGGTTATTATTTGATTATAACAATCTACTTTGATTTGAAGTTTAATTATATCATTCAAGTTTGATTCTTTTAATTTAATTAGAGCATTATACTTTGATTTGATTTTAATATGGTATCAAAATTTAATTTGATTATAGTTATAACGGTGTACTATACTATGTTGCTATTAACATCAATTTATATCGTAGTGTGTGGGTTTTGATCTTATTAGCATCAAGTAATCTTGAGTAGGGTTTATTAAATTTCCAATTGGGTTGGGTTGACCCGAATCCATTTTAGGCGGATGTCACAGTCTCCCCTACTTTAGGAAATTTCGTCCCGAAATTTAAGAAGAGAGTACCTTAAGAGAAAAGTTGTGGGTATTTGGTACGCATATGATCCTCACGCTCCCATGTATACTCAGGTCCACGTGCCGACTGCCACCTGACCTTAACCAGGGGAATGCGACTTCTTTTGAGTTGCTTTTCCTTTCGGTCGGCAATTTCCAAGGGTTTCTTGGTAAATTGCATTGTCTCGTCGATTTGGATATCCTCGAGAGGAACATGAAGGTTCTCGTCTGCTAAACACTTCTTGAGGTTGGCTATATGAAATACTGGGTGAACTTTCTTAAGCTCTGTTGGTAGATCCAACTCGTAGGCTACTGGTCCGATCCTTTTTATGATCTTAAACGGGCCTACGTAGCGTGGTGCCAATTTACCCTTGCGTCTAAATCGAACCACACCTTTCCATGGGGACACTTTTAACATGACCATGTCACCCAGGGTAAATTCAAGCGGTTTGCGTCGCTTGTCGGCATAACTCTTTTGTCGGCTACGAGCTGCGAGAAGGTTATCGCGAATCTGAGTGATTTTGTCGGTTGTTTCCTGGATAAGCTCAGGACCAACGATTGGAGAATCCACTGTTGATCGAATCACGTGGGACTCACCAATTTCATGCCAACAAATATGAGATCGGCATTTACGGCCATACAATGCCTCAAATGGTGGCATCTTGATGCTAGAATGATAACTGTTATTATAGGAGAATTCCACCAACGGTAAATGAGAGTCCCAGTTTCCTCCGAAATCCAAGACACACGCCCTCAACATATCTTCGAGTGTTTGAATAGTCCTCTCAGATTGACCATCGGTCTGAGGATGATAGGCGGTACTGAGATCGAGGCGGGTTCCCATGGCTGTTTGAAGTGATTGCCAAAACCGAGAGAGAAATCTCCCATCACGATCTGAAATGATGCTGAGAGGAATGCCATGCCGACTAACTATCTCGTTGATGTAAATCCGAGCAAGTTTTTCGACTTTGAAATTTTCACGGATGGGAAGGAAATGAGCGGATTTGGTCAAACGGTCAATGATTATGCAAATGCTGTCGTGTCCTTTTGTGGTACGGGGAAGTTTGGTTACGAAATCCATGGCGATCGCTTCCCATTTCCACCTGGGGATTTCTGGTTGGACCAATAGTCCAGAGGGTCGTTGGTGTTCTACTTTGACCCTGGAACATGTAAGACATTTGGCCACGAATAAAGCAATATCCTTTTTCATTCCCGACCACCAATAATTGGTTCTCAGGCCATGATACATCTTGTCAGTGCCCCGATGAATGGAATATCGGGTTTTATGGATTTCTTCCATCAGGAATATACGAAGATTGTCACGATCTGGGATCCAGATGCGATCTTGATAATAGGAAATACCATCAGATTTAGTTTCCAACTCCCCATCAATTCCCGTGGGCATGTCATTTTCGGTAATTGCCGAGTGTTGGGCTCCTCGAATTCGGTCGCTGAGATTGGACAAGATAGGAGAACATATTAGATGAAATGCATGGGCATGTTCTTTTCGGCTTAACGCGTCGGCTACGACGTTTGCCTTGCCCGGATGATAGCGTATTTCACACTCGTAATCATTTAAGAGCTCGACCCATCGTCTTTGCCTCATATTGAGTTCCTTTTGATTAAGAATATGTTGCAAGCTCTTGTGGTCGGTGAAAATTACGCATTTAGTGCCGTAAAGGTAATGCCTCCAAATTTTAAGAGCGAAAACCACGGCACCGAGCTCCAAATCATGAGTCGTATAATTTCTTTCGTGGATTTTGAGCTGTCGTGATGCGTAAGCTATAACCTTTCCTTTTTGCATCAAAACACAACCTAGACCGAGATTGGAGGCATCGCAGAATACCACGAAATCTTCGGATCCTTCAGGGAGTGTAAGAATCGGAGCGTTACACAAACTTTGTTTAAGGGTTTGGAAAGCGTATTCCTGCTTGGGTCCCCAATCAAATGGTGTACCCTTGAAAGTGAGAGAAGTAAGCGGTAAAGCAATCTTTGAGAAATTTGAAATGAAACGCCGGTAATAACCGGCTAAACCGAGGAAGGACCGAATTTCCTTGGGGGTACGTGGGGCTTTCCAATTCTGGACTGCTTCAACTTTTGCGGGATCGACTAAAATACCCTTGTCACTTACAATATGACCAAGGAATTGTACCTCATTTAACCAAAACTCGCATTTCGAAAATTTGGCGTAGAGCCGATTTCCTTGCAACGTTTGGAGAGTTAGGCGAAGGTGTCTTTCATGCTCTGCCTTTGTCTTGGAGTAAATGAGGATGTCATCAATAAAGACGATAACAAAACGGTCGAGATAAGGTTTAAATACCCGATTCATCAAGTCCATGAATACGGCAGGGGCATTTGTTAGGCCGAAAGGCATAACAGTGAACTCGTAATGACCATAGCGGGTTCGGAAAGCGGTTTTGGGGATGTCTTCTTCCCGTACTCGAAGTTGGTGATAACCCGAGCGAAGGTCAATTTTTGAGAAGCATGAAGCTCCTTGAAGCTGATCAAAAAGGTCGTCGATCCGAGGTAACAGATATCGGTTCTTGATGGTTAATTTATTTAACTCCCGATAATCGATACACATACGAAACGAACAATCTTTCTTTTTGATGAAGAGAACCGGGGCTCCCCAGGGTGAAGTACTAGGGCGGATAAATCCCTTATCGGTTAATTCTTGGAGCTGACTTGCCAATTCTTGCATCTCGGCTGGAGCCAACCGATATGGAGACTTGGCTATGGGAGTAGCCTCAGGAACAAGTTCGATGCGAAACTCTAGCTCACGTACTGGAGGGAGTCCAGATACATCATCAGGAAAGATGTCGGGAAAGTCTCGTACTATCGGAATATCTTCGATCTTCTTTTCTTTGACCTTTGTTTCCACCACATGGGCTAAGAAAGCCATATATTCTTTTCGTAGATATGATCGAGCTTGAGTACATGACATAATACTAAGCTTTTTCGAATGAGTCTCGCCATAAATACGAAGACTTTGACCGTCAGCGAGAGGAATACGAATGAACTTATCGTAACATACTATTTCAGCATGGTTTTGGGATAGCCAATCCATTCCTACGATGATGTCGAAGCTACCAAGTTCCATAGGAACTAAATTGACAGAAAATTTATGACCGCAAAAATCGAAAGTGCAATCTTGGATGATTGCATTGAGTGAAACGTATTTTCCATCGGCGACTTCTACGGTAAAGTATTCATCAAGAATCGTGCGAGGTGTGTGAAGTATGGGCTCAAATTCCAAAGACACAAAACTTTTATCGGCACCTGAATCAAAAAGTACTAACGCGTAGCAGTTATTTATGAGAAACGTACCATTTACGACCTTGTTATCGGTCTTTGCTTGGGTTGCGGTAATGACAAAGGCTCGACCTTTGGGAGCTGGAACCTGCATTGTTGGATTTGCCTGGGCTTGGGTGTTGATGATATTGACTAGCCTAGGACACGCGTTTCTGAAATGGGTGGGGTCACCACAGTTGAAGCATGTTCTAGTTGGATACCGGGTTTGTGTTTGCTGATTTGAGGGTAGATAGAGTGGTCGCTGAGTTTTTGGTGCACGACATGTGTCCGCCAAGTGGCCATAGCGACCACAATTCGTACAGAGGCGACACGGGCTGGTGGTCATATGGTGATAGTTACAGTGGTTACAGAGGGGGTGAGGTCCGGTATACGGCTTTTTATTCGGTTGGGCTTGTGGGGTGACTTGGGTGATAGGAGTAGCAGGGGTAATAACAGCATGGTTGTGGTGATGACTTTTCCGCTTCTTTTTGTCATGTCGGTGGGAGGACTCGGACTTGACAATTAGGGGGGTCTCAGGGGTCGGCTTTTCAGTTGACATCTTTGAACCCTTGCGTGGGAGGACACCATCGTTCATATTGTCCTCGTTGAGTTGACCTGCTATTTCAATGGCGGATTCTAGGGTAGATGGCCTGCTGCTGGTCACCGAATCACGGATCTGGCGTGGTAACCCTTTGATGTAGCGACGTATTGCAGTTTTCATAGGTTGAACCATGTGAGGTAGGAGTCTCGAGAGATCATGGAATCTATTGGTGTAGGTCGCGTTGTCGCCTCCCACCTGTTTCAGATTCCAGAATTCATCCTCGAGAGTTTGCAATTCGCTGTCAGGGCAGAACTTCTCCATCATGCGTTCCTTTAGTTTTGACCAGGTCATTCCCAAGGCAACAACCTCTCCCTTTGCCCGTTTTTCTAGGTTCCACCATGTGAGAGCATGACCTTGGAGGCACCCTGTAGCATGACGGACCATCAGGTCCTCAGGACACTCGCTATGGATGAAAGTACTCTCCATTTCTTCAATCCATGTGAGGAGTGCGGTGGCACCATCGATGCCTTTGAAGTAAGGCGGATTGCAGTTACGAAAGTGCTTGAACGAGCAACGAGGAGTGGTTGCTAGAGCTTGTGGCTGAAGAGAATGAAGTTGGGTTGCAATTGTTGGGATGACGTTTGCTACCTCCTTGGCGATAAGGGCAGCTAGCCTTCGGTTGTTGCGAGCAGCGTATGGGGGTCGTAATGCCATCTACGAGAAACACGCATATGGACTTGTGAGTTATTTGTAAATTGATTATGGAAATAAAGTTTTTAGACATTGTTGGGTAAAATAATTGTAAAACACTTGTTGGGCCATGGTTAGGAGTGTTGGGCACCTTTTGGGCTTTCCATGGTTACTAAATGTGAAACATGTAGCACTTGCGTGGGCCCCCACAAAACTAAGTTTTCACATGTCTTTCCCACTACTAGGCCCATTAGGGAACTTAATAGTCCAATGAGTTGGCCATTTTGGAGTGTATCTTTTCGGATACGTTTGATAAGGTCGGGTATTTTGATGGCTCAAAAGTAATGTGAATGACGCGCTTTGGCCTATAGGTTTGGGAACTCTCGCCTTTGGTCCCCAGATAAGCAAACTGGTCCCTCGGTTGATTGGGATGTATACGAATGCTTACCTAGTTAGGACTTTCGGGCTACCGACACCTCCCCCTTCCAGTTACTACGCGTCCATTACTATGATCCTACCCAACTAGAGTGGATGACTTTGAATTTCCTATGAGCTCTAAGGAATATATATGTATATACAAAACTACTTGAATATGTGTACGATTTTCAGAGAAAGACGAGAATATTCACCAGTGTATGCACACATATAAGTGTCAGGAGTAATACGTATGCACTTAAGGGAGCAATTAACACACAAAGGTATTCCTATGAGTTTCTAAGTGCGAATTGCATGCAGTTGTGTGTGCATTTTATAAACTAGCATACGAGAGGACCCTAGAGGCTATAGACTAGGTCAAGGCAATTAACCTAATTCCCTATAGTCAAGGGCTCTGACACCAATCTGTCACACCCCGATCCTTGTCGGAATCGATCAAGGCGTGATATATTGTTCAAAGTCTCATGACAACTATGTTATAATATGATTAGATTCAATTAAGTACTAAGTATGCAAACAAGATCCACAACATACAAATACAAATCCAAATACAAACAACATTTATTACATCAAATTTAAATTGTCTTGTGGATTTCTAAGGCATAACCTATTTTTCATCAATCTTCATTCTTCAAATCTGCATCATGGGTAAAAACAGGTCAACTACGAGAGTTGGTGAGTAATCTAATTTTAGTAGAGAAAGTTGTGAAGTTGAAACATTTATAATTTGAAATTTGTTTTCTTTTGAAGTCGACAAACAATTGTATTTGAGATAACGGTTTATAAATCAAAAATTGATTAACAAATGATAACAACAACAATAAGTCCTCACCCTATATATACATATGTATATATATATATATATATATATATATATATATATATATATATATATAAATATATATATATATATATATATATATATATATATATATATATATATATATATATATATATAAATATATATAGGATGGAGCATCTAATCATCAAACACACTCAACCACGTGCGATCAATCACCTTAGCGTCCCAAGGCGGGGTGGTCAACCCAATAGCGCTATTATTGTCCATAACGTACCTCAAGAATACGGGCATAGTCATGGAGATTAGACTAAAAATGGTAATGCACTACAAGTACATGTAGCGTAAACAAACAATAGTTATACAATTAATGACTCACGTATAAATGTCCCAACAATGTCTCAATTGTGATAAAACAATAAAATGAAGTTGGAACATATTAGAACCACATGATACACCCCAAAAGTATTGAAAATTATAAAATATGGGGTAGATTACTCACATTAGTCCCAAAACGAAATGCGTGTGTCGTACGATAGACGGTTCGGGTCAAAATGGCGTAGAACCTAATATAATTAATAGTTTTGGTTTAGGAACTGCTAAACGAGAATGGAGTATTAATACAAATAATTAGACACATATTCTTATATTAGATGAATTAACAATAATTCATTTTGATTAGAATATTAAGGTATTCATTTGTTAAATGAATTTTAAATTGAATTAATTACTTTGCATAATTAATTTATATTTTCAATTTAGGCCAGATTTTAATAATTTCTTATTAAAATAATAACTTGCCCAATTATAATTATTTACAGATTTTAACAATTATTTATATGAAATAATCATTAAAATGCATTTTTACATGCTTAAATACTTAGGAAAATGGTTTTAAATAGTAAACAGTATTGAAAAATTATGAAATTATTAGGAAATCATTATTTCATACAATATGAATTACTGTAAAAATTTTATATTTTTCTGAACTGTTTTAGTATTTATTTAATATTTTAATGATTAAACAACACAAAATTCGGGACAAATAGTAAATTATTCCCAAAAATTCTGTAAAATTAACCATAGTTTTATAACATGATATAGAGCCCAATGTATAAGTTTCAGATATTTGTGACTATGGGAAGTATTTTTTATATATTTCATTATTAATTAATCAATAAAATCATAAATAATAGTAAACAATAATATAAATGCATGAAGCTTCATATATCATGTTTAATCAATATATAGGTCATCCCAGAATTTTATCAGAATTTATTGAATGCAACAAATATTTTATGTGAGTTATTGCCCTACTTTATTGCAATAATTATAATAATTCAATAAAAATAAGTTATTTTCTGAAAATTTCCAGAACTTCTTATTTTATTGATGGTATTCTGAGAAAAATCAGGTTTATCCATAAAATGAGTTTTAGATATTTTGGTGGATTTAATTTGTTTCTTGTATGAATTTGAAACTTTTAACAACATACCTTGATGAATGCTTCAAGAGGGATGAAGATTTGAGTATAATAGATTGTTCTTGGCTGGAATATGAGTATCTCTTGGATGAATTTCGAGATTGAGAGTGAGAGAAAGAATAGAGAAGGTTTAAGTGGTGAAGAGAATAATATGTTGGGAGAAAAAGGAAAGGAAAGTGGATGGGAGGTGTGAGTGGGAGACCATGGGAATAATCTTTTTGCTTTTGGTGGTCTTCATAATTTCCCACTAACACAAGCATCTTTTATATAATTAATATAAGAGTTTTATAAAATTTAAAGTAAAGTTTATAAAAATAGAGTTTTATAAAATTTAATGGAAAGTTTATAAAAATGGAGTTTTATAAAAGATAGGTTATTATTTGATTATAACAATCTACTTTGATTTGAAGTTTAATTATATCATTCAAGTTTGATTCTTTTAATTTAATTAGAGCATTATACTTTGATTTGATTTTAATATGGTATCAAAATTTAATTTGATTATAGTTATAACGTTGTACTATACTATGTTGCTATTAACATCAATTTATATCGTAGTGTGTGGGTTTTGATCCTATTAGCGTCAAGTAATCTTGAGTAGGGTTTATTAAATTTCCAATTGGGTTGGGTTGACCCGAATCCATTTTAGACGGATGTCACACATAGTGACAATGATCACATAAATCTTTTGAGGATCGAGTTTTAATACCTGCGGATGGGTTGCCGATGATTTGTCCTGGTGGGTGGTCCTTCGTCCATACATGTAGACGCGGTTGAAGATGATCAGCAGCTGCGGTGGATGGAATGTCTTCAATATCTGAAGACTATGCGGCAGAAGACAGCAGTTCCCCCTGGACTTGTGAGCAGCCCGCTGAATTGTCTTGGTTTGGGAAAGTGGGATTAGAATGTTCTTGAGCGAATGATAGAGGTTCCCCCTGGATTGCGGACCGGAGTTCCCCTTGTCCTGGTGGGTGGTCCTTCGTCCATACATGTAGACGCGGTTGAGATGATCAGCAGCTGCGGTGGATGGAATGTCTTCAATATCTGAAGACTCTGCGGCATAAGATGGCAGTTCCCCCTGGACTTGTGAGCAGCCCGCTGAATTGTCTTGGTTTGGGAAAGTGGGATTAGAATGTTCTTGATCGAATGATAGAGGTTCCCCCTGGATTGCAGACGGAAGTTCCCCTTGAACTTGTGAAGGTTCCCCTTGGATTGTTAAGAGAGTGATAACCCTTGGATCGGTTTCTGTGTCAATGTTTTCTATCTCTTCGTCGTCTGAGTCTGAAGATACATTTGATGGGAGAGTAATTCTGCGGATAGGGACCGGAGCCATTTCCTCAGGTACTGGAACCTCGATGGTTGTCACTTGCTCCGGAGTGGAGCTTTCCCCCTCAACCGGCGAGGTGGAAGTATTGAGTGACACATCATCAGATAAAGTTGGTCCATAAACGTCGCCATGCTGCTGTTGAGCTTCCGAAGACACAAGAACTTCGGAGAGTTGAGCAGTCTCTACGGGGTCGAAAAGATCATCATAGTTTACTTCAACGATGTTTAGAGGACCCGAGGAGGCTGGGATATCACTTTCCAGGATTGCTTTGGTTTCATCTGTAGGAGCAGTGTTGCAGACGTAATAGTCATCGAGTTTGACGTCGAAGCTTTCCATTATTAGTCTCGTGCGTCTGATGAGAACCCTATAGGCTACTTTGTTTGTTGAGTAGCCAAGGAAAATGCCTTCATCCGACTTTGGTGCAAATTTTTTTAGATGATCCCTGTTGTTGATCGCAAAACATCTACACCCAAAGATGTGAAAGAATCTGACATTTGTTTTGCGGTTGTTAAGGCCCTCATACGGATTTTTATTGAGACGCTTGCAAACAATGCTTCAGTTTTGAACAAAGCATGTTGTGGCCACTGCTTCGGCCCAAAATTAGAGAGGAAGGTGTGCGAAGTTAAGCATAGATCTGGCTGCTTCTACCAGAGTTCGGTTTATTCGCTCTACTATTTAAGCTGAGAAGTTGTGACTGATACCCTTTGAAACCAAGAAACTGTTTAAGAGATGATTGGTAAACTCGGTTCCATTATCACTTCGGATGCAACGCATTGGTAATTTGATCTGAAGTTCAATTTCTTTGATAAAATTGATCAGCATCTGCGGAGTTTCGGATTTGATTCTTAGGAAGAAGACCCAAGTGAAACAAGTGAAGTCATCAACTATAACCAGTATGTATTTTTTGTGATGAAGACTGGCTACGGTAGATGGACTGCAGAGATCAATATGCAAGAGTTCCAGTGGTTCAGAAATTGAAGAAACAATCACCATGGGATGGCTTGCCTTTGATTGTTTGTCACATTCACATGCCAAGCAGAGAGTGTCATTGTTGAATTTGAGAATAGGAAGACCTCAGATGAGTTCTCCGGTGACCAAATTGTTGATATACCTGAAGTTAATATGGGCTAGCTTTCGGTGCCATAGCCAGCTGACTTCAGATACTGCTTTGGATAGGAAGCACAACTGCGGTTTCCCAATGATCAGAGAAACATCCAAAGGATACATGGTCCTTTCGGACTTGGATTTGATCAAACAGATGCTTCTATCGCTTGTCATTACGTAGCAGTATTCGTTGTCAAATTCAACCCTGTGGCCTGCTTTACATAGTTGGCCTACACTGATGAGATTGTGTTTGAGGCTTTCTACGTAAGCAACCTTTTGAATAGAGAAGTTTCATGTAGTAAGTACACCATAACCTCGGATTATTCCATTCACATTGTTGCCAAATGTGACATTTCCACCATTACAAATAGGCCTGAAATCTCGAAGGTACTCTAACCTTCCTGTCACGTGCAAGGAGCAGGCACTATCTATTAACCACTCCTCTTCTTGATCCTCCTTGCACATTGCCTGAAAATTACACGGTTAGTTTGGGCACCCAAACAAGTTTGGAGCCCGAGGCAACTGGTGGTTTTTTCAAAGATGCATGAACCGAGGTTGCAGGGACAGGCGTTATGTCAATCTTGAGGCCTAATCCTGGGTATTTGTGAACTTTTGAAGTGTTGTGAGATTTGAAAAAGTTACGAGGTTTTTGAAAAGTACGAGATTTGACTTGAGATGGTCCCTTTTGAAAATGACATCCCGTTTGGTCAGCGGTCTGAAGGGTGTGGGAACAGTTTTGTGACTGGTACGAGAAGTGTGAGATTTGAAAGCGGTACTCTTGGAATTTGAAAAAGTACGATTCGAGGATGTGTGAGCACGTGTAGATTTCCTAGGATATGATTTCTTAAAAGTTTAAGGTGACTTTACAGGTGTTGGAGTTGGTAAAATCCCCTTCCATTTTGGATCATCTGAGGAATGAATCTGAAAACCATTGCTTCGAAAAGACTTTACTCTCTTTTGGGTTGTGTCAGATGTTTTTGAAATGGTTTTATAGACTGTACATTCCCTTTTGTTTGTTCCTTTGATTGAAGAGTTTTTTGAAAGATAATTTGAGAAAATAAGCTTTTCTGCACTCTTAGATTTTGGAATTCTGACTTGTTTTTTGTTTTTTGAAAAGATTTCCCGATTTTTGCCACGGGATCGAATTTCCTCTTTGAAAGCCTTTTTAGCCTCGGTTTTTGGAGAACCGCAGTCATTGATGTTCAGCTGCGGTAACCTGGAAACCTTTGATAATTTTTGAAAACGAGGACTTGATTCATCAGAACTAGAAGGTTCAGGATTTTGAGAGCATTGACCTACTTCAAAGTTTTCTATGGGTATTTCATGATGAATTGGCTGAATAGTCACATTGCTTTTGACGATAGCCTGCGGTACAGAAGATTTGACTACCACAGAGTAAGTCTGAGTTGAGACTCTTGTGGGACATTTGATGTCTGGCAGATGAACATACTGTGGTTCATGACTGCAGTGAGAGACACTGTGGTCTGAGGGTAGAGCTGGAAAGTCCATTGAGACTTCGGGACCTTCTATGATAATTTCCTCATCAACAACCGATGAAGTCTAAGAATTGGGATAGATTGTGCCACAGATGGGAATTTGATCACTTGAGTGACCCGAAAATTCAGGCATAATTTCCTCTATGACACAATTGTTACTCAGATTATGAAGTCAACCAAAATGAGTTTTGATGTCCTCGGGAAAAGTTTTGTCATTGACTGGAAATTGGAACTCTCGGTCCGGAGGGACATAAAGTCGGTCTTTGTTAAACCAGGGTAAGGAGTCCTTTGCGGTAGGATACCCATTGGACCAACCCCAATTATAGGCGTTATTTGTGGTACCATTGTTCACTAGATTCTCAATAGCTTCACTTTCATTGAACAACTTTTCTATTAAAAGATTTAAACGTACAATTTCGGTTTGAGCTAGATCTCTTTGATTTAATGCTATGCCTAATTGAGTTTCACATAACATTCTTGCATCTTTTTCTAATTCTAAGTCCTTTTCTAGCATGGAAACTTTGAGTCTTTTGTCTTCTAATCGTCCTCTAACATGGAACATTTCCTGGGACACAATGTTCTGCTCATCTAAGGCTTTGTTATAGTCTGAAAGGACGGCAACACATGTGTCATTAAGGTTGTCAAGAAAAGGTTGACAGTCATGCATGCTATAATTAAGAGTTTGGATCATAAGTTTTACCTGCTCAACGATGCTTAAAGTTCCATCCTTTGCCATGTAGCAGTAATTTTTTTTCAGATTGGTTGATCCATCCTCTTCCGCAGTAGCCATCATGCAGATTTTGCCTTTACCCTTGATGTTGTTGATATCTTCATCCTCATCTCCGGATGACCATACTTGATGGTCTCTCTTGACTTGGGCTACGTACGCCATTGCCTTCTCTTTTTCTTCCAATTCTTGAGTCATTCTGAGATAGAATGCTTTGTCTTTTACTACGTTTGCTTTACAATCTCTAGCAAAATTGTTTTCCTTGTTGCACTTGTGACAAATTACAACATCAGATTTTTCTTCTGCTGAGGTACCAGAGTCAGTTGTCTTTATGGGTTGCGGTGCCTCTATGGGTTGAGTGTTTTGAGATTGCGGTGCTGGGTGAGGATTTTTGGGATATCGAGAGTGATTATTCTGAGGGTTGAAGTTGCGGTTGAAAGGAGGTTTAGTAAACTGCTGATTTTTACGGAATGATGAGGGTGGTAGCCTGTTGAATTGTTGGCTAACTAGAGCAATGGCATTTTGGAATTCCTCTTCATCATTGTATTCTGAGTCGGCTTCGTATGACTGTGGAGGATTGTCATACGAGGGTGAATAAGATTGAGGGTGAGGTGCTTGTGCTATAAGAGCGAGTGGTCCTCCGAAGTCAGCACAGTCTTTGAGTACAGTTGATTCTTGTGCTTGCAGTTCACCGTAGAGCTTGTAGAGAGATAGAGAGTGAATTTTTCTATCACCTTGGATGATCATCTTAGCTGTGGTCCAATGTCTACCCAAACCATTGAAAAACTGAAGATTGGCCTCATGGTTACTTCGGATGGTGCCCGCATTAGATAACTTTGTGACAATTAAGTTGAACCTCTTGAAGGAGTCTTCCAGACATTCACCAGCATGAGCTTTGAAGTTGTTGAATTCGTTGAGTGCAGTTGTAAGCTTCTTATCTTGGGCTTGTTCTGTGCCTTCATACAGGTTCTTGAGAACATCCCAGATTTCTTTAGCTGACTTGCAATTTATGATGATGTCGAAGTTGTTAGGAGCAACTCCACAAGATATCTCATAAAAGGCAACAACATCGTTTTCCATCTTATCAAGATCATCTTTGGTAGGACGATTCAAGGTTGGTTGACCTCCTCCCAGTCGAGCTTGTGTGTCATCGTTCTAAACTGGAGTAAGAACATGAACATGAGGTCCTTCTTCTACAGATCTCCAAACATCTCTTCCAAGTCTTCGAAGATACCTTTCCATCCTTTGAGACCAATGATGATATTCATTTGCTACCAGTATTGGAGCTCTATTCGAACCTCCAACACTGTTAGAAACATTTAGAGATAATGCTTGTGCCATATTTCCTTGTTTTTTTTTTTGAAAAGATATTTTTTTAAGAAATGAGCTTCAGTGGTATAGAAGGCCTTTTAAAATCAGAGTTCTTGTTTAAAAAGCAACCACTTTGGCTTTGATACCAATTGTTGAGAGAAAAACTTGAGTAACACACTTGAACAAACGTTAGAACAAGTAATAATGCGGAATGAAGTTTAACTCAGTGGATCATAAAGCTCAACAATAATAATAAGTTAGAGTTAGATAGTTAGATAATTAGGTGCGGAAATATAAGGAAATATAATTGACAGCAAGTATTATATCAAGTATATACTTAAGTTGATTCTTAACGAGGAATGCAATCAGACCAGGTTAGTAAGTGAGATCAAACTTAGTGATTAAGTCAAGACTGACTTGCTCCGAAGAGATAACGATATTAGAATATGAAGATCTTTGATGTGAGATAGTAAGAAGGAGATATGAGATTCAAGATGCGTAGAGATGTGTTCATTCAGAAAGAGAGAACTCTATTTATAGAGTCTCGAAGATTACGAAAGTCCTATCTGTTAAAAGTTGCCACGCAGGGCACATTGGATAAAGAAAGTATGTAACACCCATAAAAATTGAGCCAAATTAAAACATTTTATTTCATTCAAAAACCATTAAGTTCATACATCTTGTTTTCAAAATGGTTTAAACGTCAGAGTATCCCCCAGAACCATATCACATAAATCATAAAACATGAGGAGCGGTACGATCACGCCTTCGCCTTGCCACGATCTCCTGAAGTACCTGAAACAATAAACTGCAACTGTAAGCCCGAAAGCTTAGTGAGTTCCCCCAAAGTACCCATACACACATAAGCATACGCATGCAACAAAGAACAACATACTATGGGTCCAATCAACCTTCCGGTTGGAATACCCCTGGCCCTCAACCATCGGGTTGGAATGCCTACATACTACGAGCCCAATCATCCTACCAGGATGGAATACTCTCGGCCCACAACCATCGGGTTGGAATGCTCATACACCTATACGTACTACAATAACTACTATGGGTCCAATCATCTCGCAAGATGGAATACCCCATGCCCCTCAACCATCGGGTTGGAATGCCAACATACTATGAGTCCAATCATCCTACCGGGATGGAATACTCCTGGCCCACAACCATCGGGTTGGAATGCCCCACTTCCTATACATACAATAACTACTACTATGGGTCCAATCATCCCTCGGGATGGAATACCCCAGGCCCCTCAACCATCGGGTTGGAATGCCAACCTACTACGAGTCCAATCATCCCATCTGGATGGAATACTCTCGGCCCACAACCATCGGGTTGGAATGCCCCTACACTAGCAACATGCACACATAACAGGCAACCACATAACAGTCTACAGAACCAACATACTAGGGCCCTATCATCCTACCAGGATGGAATACCCTCTGCTACTGCTCAACATACATAACCCGCAGGTAACCTCTTACCAGCGTACATAAGGCAAGACCAACTACAGGTCTATAAATAACCACTACCCAACTACCAGGGCGCTGATCCAACAAAACTAACCATCACTTAACTATCCATTCCTCTAGGATACTAAGCTAACAAGGCATATCCTCATATCATTATCCTATCTACCAGGATACTAGCAAGCATATCATCACATAACATAACAAGCTCTAAACAACAATTCAAAGGGCCGGCCTTGGTGCCTTAGACCCTTGAGTACAGTGAGGATAACTCACCTGAAATGAAGAACCGAACCACGAAAGCACACACCCGAAGCACTGCTCCAAACTCCAACACCTATTGCCATCAATGGACCATTGTCATAAATAACCAATTACCATAACACCCTTGAAGGTCAAAGTCAAAGTCCAGGCCAAAGTCAAACTTCCTGACTGACCCTACTCGCCGAGTCAACCCGTTGACTCGTCGAGTCCTTATACTCTGAAAACTCTTAGAACACGACTCAACTCGCCGAGTCACCCCAAGACTCGTCGAGTCCAACGATCTCCGAGTCCCAACCTGTCCAACTCACTGAGTCACCCCTCGACTCACTGATCTGCGTCTTAACCAGAAGAGGTTAGGGGTTCTGCGACCTGATTCGCCGAGTCCAAGAACAGACTCGTCGAGTCCAAGGCAATCTTCAACAGACTCGCCGAGTTGTTCTTCAACTCGCCGAGTCCATGCACATGTTCATACAACTCGTCGAGTACACCCATGTGACTCGCCGAGTCTCTCCAGTTCTCAATCCATACGGAGGCTTTTCGAGCCATGCAGGGGCTCCAATCCATAGATCCACTCTTCTACATTCTAACCCTTACATAAAGTTTCAAACTTTACATGAAACCAAGGAGATATAAGCCCAAAACACTCTAGGGCTAGGGTTCATGACAAAGGGGCTTTACCAACAACTCTTAGACAGAAGCTTTATGACATTTTGGACCATCACAAGCCTAGATCTGAAGTAGCAACCTTAGATCTAAGCCTCTAACTCGAAATAGCTCTCAATCATACCAAAAATGCCCCAAATCTCAAATGATAAAAGATCTAGATGCAAAAGAGCCCAAGCAACAGATTATTACCTCCAATATAAGCTCCAACTGAAGTAGATCCCGGATCTACACCACTCCTTAGTAGCAAACCTCTTGATCTTCAAGCCCCTTTCCAAGATTTTCTCCTCCAAAGCTCTATTCTCTCTATTAATGGAAGCTCACTCGATTCTAGGGTTTCTGGATCTCAAAAGGGTAGCAAAGAGGCTGAGGGTGGGTTATAATGTGCTTTATATAGGGCACAACCCCCGGGATTAGGGTTTTCTCTCTTCAGCACCAACTCGTCGAGTCCAAGCCTCCGACTCGGCGAGTTGGCCACTTAAACCGCGATAGAATCCTGCTCCGACTCGGCGAGTAAGCGGACCTACTCGTCGAGTCCCTTTCCTAAATTTACACTTTTGGCCCTTCATTGAACAATTGAAATTTGGGGTGTTACAAAGTACTTCTAGAAAAACAGATAAAATACTAAGACTAAGTGCTGATGATGATGACAGCGGTTGCGGTACTTGACTGCGGTGTGGAGCTTGACTGCGGATCTTGATGACAGCTTCAGATCTCTTTTAAGAGGGTCACTTTTATGTTTCAACAATAGTCGAGTCACCTAAAGCGAAATATGGGCACGCTGCCATCGTTTACCGAAGATGGGTTGGAATTTGGCTCAGAGTGAATTGGGTTGTTGGGTTTTGGGTTGGGGTATTAATAGGAACGGTGGGGGAATTAAATGTTCAATCAATCAGGCATGCCAATCTAGACAAGCCATTAAAACTGATAAGGTATGGGTAAAAGAAACGATGAACACCACCTCCACTTCATGTTATAAGGTGTTATAACACCACCTCAATGGACTCATACCTAATGTTCTAATTTCCAATGATCCGACACTTTTCGCTTTAGAATTGAGGCATGTTTCTAGTAGTGATATATCGAGCATTAAACTACAGCGAATAGTATATCCTTGATCCTAAAATCCATTTTTTAATTTATCATATTATGTGATTTAGCATGTGTTATAAGGTGAATGACGTAATTAAAAACATATTTAATATTAATTCACACATCATGGTACATAAAACTTTGATTACATTCACTTTCCGGGAACAAAGTTTGTGGCATAAGACCAGGCATTGTTGGCAACGGGATCAGCAAGGTGATCAGCGAGGTTCTCCAGTGGTCCCTTCCCTGTGACAATGGCTTGAACAAAGAAACCAAACATGGAGAACATGGCTAGTCTTCCATTCTTGAGCTCCTTTACTTTCAACTCAGCAAAAGCCTCTGGATCATCAGCAAGCCCTAATGGGTCGAAGCTACCACCAGGGTAAAGTGGGTCAACAACCTCTCCCAAGGGTCCACCGGCAATTCTGTAACCCTCAACCGCACCCATCAAGATGACTTGGGTGGCCCAGATGGCCAAGATGCTTTGGGCATGGATCAAACTAGGGTTTCCCAAGTAATCAAGCCCACCTTCGCTGAAAATCTGGGATCCAGCCTTGAACCATACAGCCTCACCGAACTTCACACCATTACGAGCCAAGAGCTCAGGGAAGACGCACCCAAGAGCTCCAAGCATGGCCCATCTGCTGTGGATGACTTCAAGCTCACGGTTCTTTGCAAATGTCTCTGGATCTGCAGAAAGCCCAGCGGTGTCCCAGCCGTAGTCACCGGGGAACTCACCGGTCAGGTATGATGGGGCCTCGCCGGAGAATGGGCCTAGGTACTTCACCCGGTCAGGACCGTACCATGGACTTCCTGATGGTGCAACCTTCTTGGCAGCTGCAGTTTTCCTCATTGAAACTCGTCCATTTCCGAAAAGCTCAGAACCTGAGGGAGCTGTTTTCACCGCTTGTCCGGCGAAAGCAGATGAGAGAGCCATGCTGGAAGCAGCCATTGAATATCTTCTCAAATTATATATTGAATATTGGAGGCTAGCTGACTGCTTGAGTCTGATGAGCTCTTCACAAGTGCTATAAATAGGATTGTGGATTATCTAATTTCGATGGTGTTTATCTTCCGGATCTTTAGCTTTCTTTTGATTGGAGCATGATAATGTAAGATGGATAAGAAGAGCATCTATCCAGACCACCAATAAAAGAACGACAGATGTACCTTTAAGTATTTCCAAGATTTCCAATCGCAAAAATTTAAAACATACGTGTTGAATGATGTCCCTCAAGCAAACCATGACTCGGTGTTTGTGTCAAAGTAACTAAATAGATAAGTGTGGGGGTAAACAAAACTCCCGGGATTTTTACTCTATTGTTTTCGAAACTTAACAAAACCTAATTAATATGTCTAATAAATACTAATATATTTAAGTATTTTTTATTTACTCTTTGTAATATCAAAACTTTTGTAATGTATAAAGTGTAATCGTTTATATATTTAGAATAAATGTTTATTAAAATATCACATTTCTTATATTTTATAAAAGCTTGAGCGTTTGGTTATATCCACTTGTGCGCCTAAAAAAATATTATTAACTATTAAATTATTATAGATGCATAATTAACATTTGATGTGTTTGAAGTTGTAAACTCCACCAATTATGCCAAAAAAGTGTCAACTTTGGAGCTTAATACATCGTTATTTGTAGCTGATTAGAAATAACTTTATAAAGTAAAGTTATAGTTTATAAAACGAGGAGTACATATGAAAAAGAATCATACAAAACGGATATGTAACGAATGAAACATGGTTGTTTGAAGTGGGTTAATCAAACACATGAAAATGTTGAAACAAACCTCCATGTTCACATCTGAATAACTCAAAATCCGGAAACAACTAGATGAAACAATTAATATATAACTTGTAGTACTCCTAATAGGATTTCCAACAATATAATGTTTGTCCAAATCGAAGTTCATATGGCCGAGTTATGAGGCTAGAAAGATAGGGACAAATTAAAAGAAATTGTTTGAATTTTTTCCAAAGGTATGAAAGAAAGCGTATTTTTGGAACTTTATCAAATTCGACCAAGTCAAAAATAAAATCATCTTTTAATTGTTTTTGTGGGCACGATAAGATGAGAAAGAAAAAGAGAATTTAATGTGTGTGAATGTGTTTTATCAAATGCAAATTAAAAGAAAAGAAAAAGAACACATATCAAGAGTGTATGTGTGCAATCATATTTCCTTGATTCTACTTCTCTAAGTTCAAATGCTACAATTATTCCACTATTTGAAAAGGTTTTTAGTGTAAGTGATGCATGTCAAATTGGTCGTTTGGTTCACCCAAAAGCATGTGCTGAAGTAAGTATATTGTATACATAATATATGTAATATCCCAATGATGAGGCACTTCTAATTTTGACCCTATAATTGAATAATGTTGCATATTGGTCCCTAAGTAAAAGAAAGAGTACAAAAGGGCCCACAGTGGCATTTTGGTAATTTTGGACTTTGGGGAGTACGTTGAGCGTACGTGTGTACGCTAAGCGTACTAGGGCGCGCCTTAGTATGTTGGGCGTACACCTCGTACGCAGGACGTACGTGAGGATCATGCAAACCCTAATTTTTAGGGTTTGGCTCATATTTAAACCTCATTATAGCCTCACATCTCATTCTTATTCAGTCTCCTTTTGTAAAATCAACCCCCAAGCAAACCCTAAGAGAAAGAGAGCATTTTGGAGCCTTTAGAGTGTTTAGAAGTGTGCTTGAAGAAAATGAGAGTGGTATGGAGAGCTTGGAGTTTGGGAAGCACTTTGGATCTGAAGTTTTCTCCTTATTTGCAACCTCCAGGAGGTATAAAGCTTGCAACTTTATCACTCCATCTTATAGATCTAGACTTTTGTTCTTTTAAAACACTTTTTGGTCCCAAAATGGTGATTCTTGAGCATGACATGTTCTTGACCCCACCAAGTCGTCCTTTCAGACCATAGGGAGGGTCTTAAGTCATAAAAATGTGGTTTGGATGATTAGTTTTGCTCCATGCTTTCTTTAGAAGGTCTTAATGCATTAAGTTGTTATACTTTGGGGTATTGGGCACTTAATGGACATGCAACGTCATAAAGTTGGAAAGTTTATGACTCTTGAGGATGATTTAGCCGTGGATCTGAAATTTTTACGTAAGAGATTAAGCCATTAAGCTCTTAATGAAGTTTTAAGAAGTCTTGGCGTACGCCCAGCATAACCTGGGTATACAACACGTACACAGTCAACCCTCCCGTCTGCAGTCAAGATTTAAGTACGCCCCGCGTACGTCTTCTGTGTTGACTCAGCTGGGTTGACTCATCTGACTTGTTGATTTTAACCAGTTTGACTTTGACTTTGACCAAGTTTGACTAATAAGTATTTTGGGTATTTTGAATGGTGTTTGATAATTGGTCATTTGGATGAATGGTTGACAGTTAGAGCTGAGATTCGGAGTCGGGATGTTGGAAATATTTTTATGTGATTGTCACTTGAAATAAATTGAGTATCGAGCTCCCTTCGTAACTCCCAGAACTTCTTCATAGTGGCTCCCTTCCATGCCTCATTTCATAGGGAACCCCAAAGTGGCTCTGTTTCATTATATTCCATCCATATCCCAATTCCATTCATTTAATATCCTTTTAGTGTCATTAACATAACAAATTTCATTTCTAGTCTATCTCTTTCTATTTCTATATATGGAAAGTTTCAAAATCATCATATAATAATCCATAAGTTGCAATTGAAAAGAAAAAGGGAGGTTTGTGATGATTTTGAAATCTTTTCTACTAGACCCCCGAAAAAAAAGACGTGTGTAGAAATAAAAATTGAAGATATTTCAATAGCAAGAGAAACAAAGGAAGAGAAATAAATGATTCAATGATCTAATCAAATAATATTATTATGGTTCGAGAGAACGAGGCGTCTATTTGTGTCAGGGGCCCTGGATATGTAACTGCTCAAGATATCATCTTACTGCCTTATGTAGAAATCCTCGATAATACAGAGCATATAGCTAGCTTGACGGAACCCATTGAGTTGGTTATTGGATTACAGATAGAGAAGAATTGCGGATATCTTATAAAAGCGCCAAATACCTTTCAAGATGGAAGTTATCCTATAGATCCTGTATTCATGCCTGTTCGAAATGCGAATCATAGTATTCATTCTTATGAAAATGGTAACAAAGAGATACTATTTCTCAAAATTTTGAATTAGATCGTGCTACTTTGAAATCCGATGGTGTTTTTCGTAGCAGTATGAGGGGTTGGTTTACTTTTGGACATGCTTCATTTGCTTTGCTCTTCTTCTTCGGACACATTTGGCATGGTGCCCGAACCTTGTTTAGAGATGTTTTTGCTGGTATTGACCCAGATTTGGATGCTCAAGTAGAATTTGGAGCACACCAGCTTTGAATCCAACACTTGCTTTAGTCTCTGTTTGTGGTGACATAAATCCCTCCCTACAACTCATGAATTAAGAATTCTCACAACAACAAGGTCAACTCGACATGAATTAGGCGTTAATGAAACTTTTTATAGGAACCTTTCACAAAATTCCCAACTAATAGTAAAATTATCAATTAATCAGAATGCTTGATTATTAGACCATGGTATTTGATTCGGAAAATACATCATTATTGTATACTCTTTAGGTTTTTCCCAGTTCTAAAGAGTTATTATTGACGAGCTACAACAATTGCGCCGATTAACGCAACCAAAAGAATTATTGAAATGAATTCAAAAGGAAGAAAAAAATTTGTTGATAAATGAATCCCAATTTGTTGACTATTACTTATCAAATCTTGTTCTATAATCTGGTTTTCTTTTGTAGTCCAAATAATTCTGTACCACGACGTATCTGGAATAATAGTAATTAGTGAAACAAAAAGACTTGTACATAACACCGAAGTTATTCCATCTCCAACGGTCCAAAGATGAAAATCTTTGGAATATTCTGAACCATTTATGAACATCACAACAAAAATTATTAAAACATTTATGGATGTATATTTTCTAACAAACATTATCAGAATGTTTCAGGTTGGAAAGACCCTAAATATTCCACAAGTGTTTGAAGAATCAGATGTTGGAGCACTTGCTGAACATAGAGCACTTGTTGAAAGCATGGAGCACTTGTTGAAAATGGAGCACTTGTAGTTTACATGGAGCACTTGCTGAAAGCAAGTTGGACCATCGTGATCTCAGATGGCATATCTAGATCATATGTGGAGCATCAAGATATTGGTGGATCATCTGGAATATTGATGGGTCATCAAAAACATTGTCAAATCGTTCATAACTCTATGGTTCAACAAGAGGTTGATGGATCAACATGAATACTTGGTGGCTTAACTCAAGTCAATGGATCAACATGATCACATTGATGGCGCAACAAGATTGCACATGGCTCATCATGTACAATGAAGGCACGTCCAAATACTCAATGACATATGCAGTTCATCCATGGTTCATCATGAACACGTGGTGGTACATCTTTGAGTTCAAGACACATTCCAACATTCAAGAAACAACTCAACTTGATCAATGACATTTCAGGAAGTTGAAGACATCTTAGAAGACAATGGGGCAACATGATGCTCGTGTTATGTAACGCCCATGTTTCGAGGCTAAGCATTGATGCGCTGATGTAATAGTTATGGCCAACAAATATAACTCATTTTGAAGTAATAAAAAGGAATTATTCGAGTATTATGTGAATTTATGTGCTTTATACTTGTTTATTATGGTATAATAAATCAAGAATGAAAATAAGCGCCAAAAAAAATATATAGATAGACCCGATATCTATGAAGAAAGTTGTAGTGGCCATGACAAGGACTCCGGGGACATAAAGAACGCCGAAATCCGAGTTATAACGAAGAAGTTATGGCCTGTCGAAGTTTCGCGACAGAACCGGCACGACACTATGTGACGTAAATAGTGAATTTACAATAGAGTGATTTTTACCCTTAGCAGTCTAAACGAAAGTCGTAGTGTTCGTTAAACCGAGAGCATGCATAAAAAGAACGCCCAAATCTGACTTTGTATGAGGAAGTTATGATTTTTCTAAGTTTCGGCTTAGCAATATGCAGCCCGGAGTTCGAATATTAGACCGAACGATTTCTAGCCGACACAACCTAAACGAGAATCAAAGGTCTCGTTAATAGTAGCTCAACGGTAAAAAGACAGACGAAAACGGACGTCGGATGAAGAAGTTATGAATTTTTAACGGACTTTATTGTCCCGACCTGTTAAAAATATAACTTTAAAAATAAAGTAAATTAGCCAACGGAGTCTAAACGAAAGTTGTAGAGTACAGTCCTACCTACGCGTGGATACAAATAACATCGAAAACGGAGCTTGTATGCAAAATTTATGAATTTTTGAAGTCGGGAAGGAAAATTGCGAGCTGGGTGCGAGGGGTACGCCCAGCGTATCCTCGGACACCGAGTGTTCCGAAGTACGCCCCGCATACCGAAGCTCGTACGCCCCGCATGTTGACTTTTTCTGTGGTTCCGAAGAGGTCCACGTCGCTCCACCGAAACTCCGACGCCTGCCCCTTACGCGCAGCGTACCACCGAGGGTACGCCCAGCGTACTGCGAGGCCTCACGCCTATATAAGGGTGCGAGGTGCATCCCCATTTTTCACACTTTTTCAACTCTCTTTCAGTCTCTGCTCTCTCTCTAGCCTTCCAAAACACCCCAAAGCCTAGGGAACCTCCCTAGCACTAGAGGAAAGCCTCGGAGAGCCTGAAGGCTCAAAGAAAAAGAGTTTTTCGGTTTAAAACTCTGCCCGCGCGGAGCCCGGTTTTCAAGCAAACTTCTCGGTTTCGTCGAAGGAAATTATTTTAAGAAGCAAAGTGTTGTCCGAATCACTCCTTATCAGGTGAGTGCATAGTCACTTTCATCTTACACATAGATATGAAGTATTTTATATAAATTACGTGCTATGTGTGCATATTTACTTGAGATCTGTGCTAGATGAAAGATTTAAACTTCTTTGTTTTTCAGATCTAAACCGTATATGTATTTTGTTTTCAGATCTGAACCTTTTCTTCAAATCTAGGTTGTAGATGTATTTTGTTTTCAGATCTGAACCATTTACTTCAGATCAAGGCTGTTGGTGTATTTTGTTTTCGGATCTGAACCTTTTTCTTCAGATCTAGGTTGCAGATGTATTTTGTTTTCGGATCTGAACCTTTTTCTTCAGATCAAACCTATAGATGTATTTTGTTTTCGGATCTGAACCTTTTTCGTCAGATCTAGGCTATAGATGTATTTTGTTTTCGGATCTGAACCTTTTTCTTCAAATCTAGGCTGTAGATGTATTTTGTTTTCAGATCTGAACCTTTTTCTTCAGATCTAGGATGTAGGTGTATTTTGTTTCCAGATCTGAACCTTTTCTTCAGATCTAAAAGTATAGATGTATTTTATATCTACAAATATGTTGGGTAGAACATGGGTAGATAAATGATGAGGTATGAAAGATGGTATAGATGAATATTGGTAGCTGCACCTCATAATGTAGATGTTTTTCGAACTACGATCCACTCTAAACATCCTAGCAGCTGCGCAAAAAGGATAACATCGGCAGCTGCGCCTAATAGAGAACATCATAATCCTGGCAGATGCGCCTGATAAATGATATTGGCAGCTGCGCCTAGTTGAGAACAACACAATCCTGGCAGCTGCGCCTAAAGGATAATATTGGCAGCTGTGCCTAATAGATGACATTAGCAGTAATGGACTTCGCGTGTATTCCCTAGGATAAACCTTAGGAATGAATGAATGAATGATAGCTGATTCTTAGGGTAGATCCTTAAGAATAAAGAAGATAATGGGGATGGGTAATTGGGTTGAATGTTTGATGTTTAAACATAATAACTATATTATTGTGGGTTGAAAACCCTATGTACTCACCAGGTTTCCCAACCTGACCCACTCAGTTTATTTGTATCACAGGTGTCGATATAAAGCTGCACTACACTGAGAGATTAAAGTGATGTAGATCACTAGTGTAAATGAATGTAAGTTGTAACATACACGTTCAGTTATCGTGTTTTGTTAATTTTAAAATGTATATTATTAAGTAATATATATGATTATGAGAGTTGAGTTCTAACAGATAGTTTTTACTAGAAATGAAGTAAAACTATGTTTAGAATCACTCGGAAAATATTGGAAGTCTTATGAGATTCCAATCAAAAGTTAAATATTGAAATTTAACGAAAATATAAATTTGAAATAAGTAAAATTTTATTATTGAAAGTTGTAGATATTTTCGTTAGAAACATTTAGGCGAAAACCTCATCGAAATCCGAGTTATAACGAAGAAGTTATATCTTATTGAAGTTTCGCGACAGAACCGACACGACGCCGTATGATGTAAAAAGTGAGTTTTCGATAAACTACTTTTTGGCTTTAGTGATCTAAATGAAAGTCGTAGTATTCGTTAAACCGAGAATTTTCATAAAAAGAACGTCCAAATCTGACTTCGTATGAGGAAGTTATGATTTTTCTAAGTTTCGGAATAGCAGTAGACAGCTAAAAACTCAAAATAAAGATCGAGTGATTTTTAGCCGACGCAACCTAAATTAGAATCGAAGGTCTCGTCAATAGTAGTACAACGTTAAAAAGACAGATGAAAACGAACATCGGATGAAGAAGTTATGAATTTTTAACGGACTTTTCCTGTCCCGACCCGTTAAAAATATAATATTAAAAATGAAATCAAAATTAGCCGACGGATTCTAAACGAAAGTTGTAGATCATAATTTCACCTACGCATGGATATAAAGAACGTCAAAAACGGAGCTCGTATGCAAAAGATATGAATTTTTGAAGTTTTTAAATAAAAATAAATGAAAATTCGAGACTTATCCGAAGGAAAACGCCCCGCGTAGAGGGTGACGCCCAGCGTACACATTGCAGGGCCTCAGATTGACCACATCTCTCGTTCTTCGCTCGGATGCCACGTATCTCGCACATTTGACACGTCCGAAGCCACTAAGCTTCTACGCCCCGCGTACGAGGGGTACGCTCAGCGTAGTGGACCGCCTCGCAGTACGCCCAGCGTACCGAGGACTTACGCCCAGCGTAGTCAGCAGCTTCGGACTACTATAAATAGTATGCGAAGGCTGCCGTATTTATGTTACAAAATCTCTCACTTTACACCCTCTACTCTCTCTAAATTTACACTAACACCCCTCGAAGTCTCGGTATCATTCCCGACACTCCGAAGTTCCCGAGAAAATTATATTTTCGAGTCGAAACTCTGCCCGCGTAAGGCCGGTTTTCAACTAAAATCCCCGGTTTCGTCACAGAAAGTCATTTTTAGAGTCGAAGTGCTGCCCAAATTAATACTTTAACCTCCGGTTATTTCACGGTGAGTTTAATATATAGGAACAATTGTATGTTATGTGTTATATGTTCAATGTGCTTTCCCGTGTTATTATGATAATGAGTTATACCTTAGACCATGAAGTGTATGACATAAGCATCACTTGGGTACAGGTATGTAGCCTCTGGCCGTGTAGAGCATGTCTCGTAAGAGAATGACTTCTACCATTATGGCATTGGCAGAAGGCTAGGCAGGGCTGAAAGCCTATAATTTGCTAGCTAAAATGTTTATTCAGAAGTTGGTTATTTTTCCATGCCATATGAGCAAAAGTCTTATTGATGTATATCAAGTACTGAAATTGTTATGTCTCATTGATTGTATATCTTTGAATCAGATTATTCGTTGATATGGAAACATATGATACTCATCTGCCTTTGTTGTTCTTTGTACCTCTTTGCTTCTGTCATATTGATATGTATATGGCATAGCGTTATATTGTATCTATTATTGAACTCACTAAGCGTCACCGCTTACCCCTCTCAGTGTTTAACAATTGCAGGTAATGAGAATCCAGTATAGTCATATACTGTTGGAAGATTTAGAATAGTTTATACTATTACTTTTGTACTTGGGTTTACGTATGTATAAAACTATAATATCCTGGGTAGTTATGTAATAAGTATAACACTTTGTAATATACTAAAACTTAGTTGGTTTGTATCCAGTCTTTTGTAATCACATTATCAATGTAAAATATTATTATTAAATATGCATGTAGCATGTTTTGGAGTAACAATATTGTAAAGTATGAAAGTTTGGGTCTTTCAGAAATACGAAAGTTTAGAAAGGGGTTCTTTCAATCATGGTATCAGAGCAATAGTTTAAGTGAACTAAATATCACGGATTGGTATTTAGACTTAAACCGTTGGAAGTTCAATATATGAACGGATTCATTAGGAGTATATGGATACAAACCATAAGAAAGATTTAAGTGGGGTATTGGGTAGTGATAAACCCTAGTATTCTAAAATATTAAGTTACTTCAAATTTTTTAGAGAATTAGTTTAAGTGAACTAGAAATTTTGAGAATTTCTAGACTTAAACATGGATTGCTAAGGAATGATGATACGATGTGTATGTAGTATACTTTAGGTTGAATACCTAAATGGACAAGCACTAGAATATTAGAGGAGATATGCCTTATATTCTAATATGTGCTAAATGATAAATAAATATAGCATGCCTTAGGTCGCTTACCTATAATGCTATTACTTGAGAAAGTTTAAGGTCTGTTGCCGACCATAGTATGGAAGAGGAAATTTTATGTATTCCAGATTTAAAATTTTCTATATTAGAACTGATATGAAACTTTTTGAAGTGATAAAAAGACTTATGATAGTTGACATCAATAATTTTATAGATAAATGATCAAGGGATATCGTAAAGTAATATTTATGAAGTGTTATCGTAAATAGTGAATTAATACCCATAGAGTAGTATTGTACATTTAAAGTATGTTTAATGAAATAATAACATCTTTGGAAGAATGATGTGTGTTTGAAACACATTTGGGCGAGATAAATGTGTTGGTGCAATCTATGAAGTTGTTCCACCATTGTCCAGATTGAAGCGGTGATTGTTTATAGAGTTAGAAGAGCTGAAGATTGTGATAAATAATTCGACAATATCGCAATTGATGTTGTGCAAGATTTAGAAGAATTAAATGAAGTTCAAAGGAAAGACTAATGAAATTTTCAGACTCAATAGGCCAAGACTTTGCCTAAACATTTGATGTAGTATGTAGTTCAAGTAGTAACCCTATACAGGATGTTCAAACTTAGTATTTAATAATATGGAGTGACGATTGCCTTCTATCACATCCTTATGGAAGTTCCATTGTGTGTTAAGTCAACTTTAACATACATGAATAGGATAGTGAAATAAGTTATTTGGTTGTGAAAAGAATGAGTGACTTGTTAGAGTAAGGAAGAATACTTAGTTGAAAAAGATATACATTCATAGTATTGTATGAGAAGAGATGTTGCAGCTAGGAATGACAAAGAATCAAGTTGAAGCTAGTAGAACATGCTGAGATGCAGCTATAATGCAGATTTCCTTGGATAGACTCCTAAGAAGAAGACTTAATCATATACAGGAATGACGATATCATGGAAGAATAATGAAATGAACAAATATGCATGGTGACTTGCATGAGTTAGAAGACGATGCAGATAGTTAGAGACCGTTTGTCTCCACACTACAAGAGTAAATTCTGGCATAGTGTGTCTTGCAAAGTAGACACTACCCGAGAAAGAATTTATATGAAGAATTGGAAGTAAAATTTCTATCGACCTATGAAACAGTATTAGGATATGCTAGATCGAGCATATGCATGAGAAGAATCTTAGAAGGCGAGTATAGGAAATTTAAGATATGTTTGATAGAAACGTGAAATCCCTAGTTAAGTCCCGGAGAAATTGTTCTATGTACTTGTTTAAACACACTCAGGTGTGAAAAGTTGTTTTGTGAAAACTTTTGAATGGTGACATGGGAACTGCGATACAATTCTTGGAATGAGTTTGAGTAGGTGTGAATAGTAGTAGAGGCCTATACTACTGGAAGCACAGGACTCACACTTGGATCAGGAAAAGTCACAAGGTTACCAAGAAATTAGTAATCGATTCCGTTTTTGCTCAAGTATGTCATTACCTTCGTTTCGGTGATGACTAAGAAAATGATTTTCGTTAAAACCTTAGTGGTCGTAAAGAATTGAGTCCGATTAATATAAATATGCGAAGTGAGTTGATTGGTTCAGAGAACCATGTCTTGTGTAGTGACGAAATTTCAGTCAGAAGATTGAAGAAGGGGATGGTTAAAGTAGTCGATAGAAATATAACGATCTTCATTAAAGGATTGAGCAACCATTAGCTAGCGATGTTACCTGTTATGAAGACGATGAAAATTTGGTTATTCATGGAAGGATTACGGTATGAAATCCGTGAATTCGTAATTAATTGAAATATTTTATCATTTGGCAATGTTGTTGAGTATGCCTGAAAGCGTGATCATGACTTAGAAATTACATGGTGCTACTCTTTCTGTTCCGAAACATCCACGTGTCGATAGAACTATTTCGATTTCTTCTATTTCATTGGATTGTTCTGATACTAGCAGACAAGTACTATCTCATAATACTTTTCATGACCGCGGTCGGTCATAATCTTTTCCTCTTTAGTCATCATCATGTCGGAAATGCGGGAAGAATCACCAAGGTCAATGAAGAACAGAAAAGGACCGGTGATTTGCTATGGATGTGGAGAAACGGGTCATGTAAAGCCCGTTTGCTCGAGGAAGAACGTTAAATGCTATGCTTGTGATGTTACTGGCCATAGGAAACGTTTCTGCCGTACTCTTATTAGCCAAACGGCAGGAAGTCAAGTTTCCGTTCAACAACCGATTGGTACCTCAACTAAAAAGGAGTAGGTGCCAAAAGCTAAAAACCGCGTATTCCATATTACCGCAGAGATAGAACATGAGGACCCAAATGTTGTGATTGGTACATTTCTCGTCAACTCTAGACCTGCTCATATCTTATTTGATTCTGATGCCTCAGATTCTTTTGTGTCTCATGAATTTGCGCATTCTTTTCAAATCGCTTGTTATACATTCGCCCAATCATTTCATGTAGATACCGCGGAAGTGTATCATTACTTACTGATGAAGTCTATAGAGATTGTGTCATAGAAATTGAAGGTTATAGTTTTCTTGCTAACCTGATTCCTATCTCCTTGCCCAACTTTGAAATTATTCTCGGCATGAATTGGTTGTCAAAGAACCGCACAGAACTCCTGTGTTACGAAAAGATGGTACGCATCCTTATCGAAGGGAAGGATTCTATTTTATGTCTTCGGTAAACAAAGACTTAAAATCTTAAAAATAATCTCTTTCCTAAAAACTCGTATGTAATGCCCCATTTCTGGTATGTAATTTTAATTAAAGTATCTCCATTTCTTAAGGGGTACTCGACGAGTCTGTAGCCCGACTCGTCAAGTAGAAGCGGGATGAGCTCGCGATTTAAGTTGGCTACTCGGCGAGTCCATATCTTGGGACTCGGCGAGTCTGCCTGTCTGGATGAAGCCCTAATTTCAAGGGTTTGTACCCTATTTAAACGTCATTATAGCCTCCCACCCCAGCCTCCAGCACCTTTAGAGCATTTCCCCTGTAAACCCTAGCGCCCATTGTTGAACTTGAGTGTGTTTGTGCTAGTTTGGAAGCTTTGGAAGGGAAGGGAGGAAAGAAGGTCCATAGAAGAGAAAGAAGATCCAAGAGTTAGCTTCCATCTGTTTCCCATTCAGGTAATAAAGTTATTACCTTGTGTATTCCTCCATTAAACCCTCTTTTATGCTTGTTATGTCTTCTTTGGAGCCTTATATGATTCAAAACTTGAGATATGGACTCTCCTTTGGATGGAAACCTTAGATCTGGACGTTATTGAACTCCAGGAGCTCATTATAGCCACCTTTATGCAATCTTGGCCTTGTTCCAAACCCTAAGAGCCTAGTATTTGATGATTTTGGGTATTTTAGCCTCATACCCTTGTGCATGCACGTAAAGTTGGAAACTTTACGTGTAAAACCAGTCCTAGAAGCTCAGATATATGTTTTAGAAGCACTGAAATAGATTAGAATCGACTGTATAGTAATATCATGCTTGGGACTCGACGAGTTGTTCTTCAACTCGGCGAGTTGTTCTTCAGACTCGACGAGTTGTTCATACGACTCGACGAGCCACAGACTGGACGTGTTCATATGATGAAGGAGAACTCGACGAGTTGTTCAAACAACTCGGCGAGTCGGATGAAGTTAGACTCGATGTTAGTATCGAAGAAGAACTCGTCGAGTCTTTGCCAAACTCGACGAGTAGAAGCGAGTAAAGGACTAGAATGGATGAAAGGGACTCGGCGAGTTGGCGGCCCAACTCGGCGAGTCCAGTCAACTGGAAGTTGACTTTGACCAGGGGTAAAATAGTCATTTTACCCTGAGATTAGTTATCAGTATTTGATTTAGTGTTTATGGGATTTGTAGCCGGGGAGTTCTGAAGCAGCATTCAGACAGTCTCAGATTTAGCACCTCAGCAGCCAGCGTTACGAGGTGAGTTTCCTTTCAGTAGGAACGGGTCTACGGCCACAATGTCGGCCCGTTTAGATAGCAGTAGTTCCGGACTTTCGTCCGATGCAGTAGTACAGTATGCTTGATGTCTTTGTGATTCAGGCATGTTTATGTGTTAGTTAGTCCGGACCTCGGTCCGATGCAGTATGCAGTATATGTGTTTATGTTAGTAGTTATGATTATGTTATGCTATGTTCAGTCAGTCCGGACTTTGGTCCGATGCAGGAGGCAAGGCCCCAGTTAGTCCGGACTTCGGTCCGATGCACGGGGCAAGGCCCCAGTTAGTCCGGACTTCGGTCGGATGCAGGGGGCAAGGCCCCAGTTAGTCCGGATTTCGGTCCGATGCAGGGGGCAAGGCCCCAGTTAGTCCGGATTTCGGTCTGATGCAGGGGGCAAGGCCCCAGTTAGTCCGGGCTTCGGTCCGATGCAGTGGGCAAGGCCCAATATGTGCTTTATATGTTATTGTATGGTGTGTGGTAGTTTGGGGGAGCTCACTAAGCTTCGTGCTTACAGTTTTCAGTTTTGGTTTCAGGTACTTCCGCTAGTAAGGAGAAGAGCTCGGGATGATGGCATGGCACACACCACAACTTCAGTTTATCCTGGGAGTTTTATTCAGATATTTTGATATGTTTTGACATCAGTTGATTTGATAACTCATTATGACATTTTGAGACACATGATCCATGGATTTATCTTTTAATATTTGATATGATGATTTAGTAAGGTTTTCCAACGAAAATTTTTGGGTTGTATTTTTGGGATGTTACAAGTTGGTATCAGAGCCTTGGTTTGAGGGATTCAGCCACACTTTCGGGTATGACTGGACTCAAACTAAGGAAATGGTGAAAGATTTTTAAAAGAAAAATGTTTTCGAAAGAATTTTTGAAAAAGAAACTTAAAAAGAAAAGAGTTTTGAGAAAAGGAAAAGGAAAAGGATGTGGTGCATGCGATCAGCCGAGCTCAAGTAAGTACTCCCAAATTACCCATACAAGTTTATGTTATAATTATCAGTTCCAGTTTCAGTAGAACAACATGCTAGAATAGGACTAAGGATCTAGGAGGATGCCTTATGTGCCTGTTATATGTGTTTCAGCTTATTGAGAATTGCATGCTAGTATTGAGTAGACAGCAGTAGGATAGCATGTTTAGGTTATGCCTGATAGTATGAGCTTAGTATTGTATGCTAGTACAGTTTCTCGTTATGAGGATAGAAGTGCTTGAGTAGTTTCCTGTGTCGGAATGCTGCTTGCTTCGTGCTTTGTAGGACTCGGATTGATGGGAGTTAGCCATTAGGTGAATACGTCACGTCACATGTGATCAGGGTTGAATAATCTCAGAGTGATGGATTTGGCCCTATTGCGCAGCTCTTGTCTGAGTCTAACCGTTGTAGGGACGAGTCTTTTACTCGAAGGATTATCTGAGCCTCGTCACATGTGATGGTATTCAGGTGATGACTAATTAGCATTACAAGGAGGCCTTCAGCAGCTGAGGACTGGTTTGGGTAGAGTCAGAGATTTGCCTAGGGCAAGCTTAGGATGAGAGTAGCAGGGATCAGTAGCAGTAGAAGGGGCTGGTTGAGTTAAGGTAACTCTTAAGGAAAGTACGGATAGATGTGGAGGGTAGTATGGGCCCGTACTACTGAAAGCAGAGGATCCGTACTTGATTCAAGAGGGGCCAAGATGAAACCAGGGAAATTGTAGAGTGTGTGTGAGATCCCTCAGCAGCAATAAGAATTCTGACAGTTATTGCGATATGTTTTCAGCATGGTGATGTTGCGCGAGATACCAGTTGGCAGTTCAAGTGCCGGGGAGGGATCTGGCTCAGGCTCTAGAGCCGGACAGCTTGATGATCAGATGAGAGATGTCATTTCCGCAGAGATTATGCGCAACATCATTGATCAGACTCCTGTGATATTCGGTTCGGTTAGGGAGGCCATCGTGGACCTTTTGGATAGTCGTCTTGAGGCCTTTAGGGTCGGGATAGTTTCAGGGCAGTTTGGGGCTTGTCTAGAGCCCGACTCTTATGGATCCCAGGGATCCATCAGGGAGGGGGATCCCATGTTTAGCTCTTGCCATCAGGGGTCGGGAGTGAGTGGGGCACCCTGTCCCCAGGAGAGTTCTCTGCGTGATTGGGTTGCTGCGGAGGTATGACGAGTCGTTCGCGAGGAGTTACCCGACATCGTCGAGAGGGTCACTGATAGGTTGATCGAGAAGCTCCAGGATCAGACAGCGGTTGTTCAGACGATTGATGGGGACGATGGGGTAACGCAGGAGCGAGATATTGACAAGAGGAAACCGGATGAGGTTCAGTGGCCCACAGGTTCGGGTAAAAGAACCCAAGGGCCGAGTTCGAGATCGAGAGACTTCCAGGGCCGCAGCCGATGCGGTAAGTGTGGCAGGACGCACGGGGGTGCGTGTAGGAGTAGTAGAGGTGGTGATCCTGGCTGTTTTAAGTGCGGCCGGACTGGTCATTTTAGCAGAGATTGTACTGCTACCATCGCCCAGGGACTTGACCAAATATGTTTCCATTGCAGTCGGAGGGGCCACAAGAAGGCCCACTTTCCGTGTTTGTGTTCAGCAGGGCAGGTGACAGCTCATGCCCCTGTGACTTCGAGAACCGCCAGCAGACGTCAGGGTCGGGCAAGGGCGCCCACAGCTCGGAGCAGAGCATTCCAGTTGATTTCAGCAAGGATTCGAGCAACACGGGAGGTTGGAGGTATGTATCTTTTACCTTCCTGTCAATTATTATTTATGATGTTGTTATGTTACTGCACCGATTTAGTAGGTACATATATTGGAATATTATATTACCTACTTGTGAGTGAGTCATATGCCATCTGCATATCTTGGATTTGGAATGATAGCTGGAGGACGTCCCCTGTAGAGCAGGTTACTTCGGATGCAGTAACTGTAGCAAGTATGAGTAAGACTCGGTAGTATCTCACTACCTTTGGGAAGGTGTAGTTCGGGTTTAGATCGGTTATATTCCAGCATGAGGAGCACCTGAGGGAGGTGCTAGAGACCTTGAGAAGGGAAAGACTTTTTGCAAGGTACTCCAAATGTGAGTTCTGGTTGTGCGAGGTGCAATCTCTTGGGTACCTTGTCAATCAGAAGGGTATTCTAGTCGTTCCGGCTAAGGTAGAGGCCGTGATGCAGTGGGAGTTTCCGAGGTCTCCAATTGAGATTCGGAGCTTCCTGGGTCTAGCAGGTTATCACTGGAAATGTATTTAGATTCTTGGAAGTGGTGTGATCTTTTGGAGTGGTTAGTAGTGACACACTAGCAATGGCAAACATGGTTTTCAGCAGATTGGGCATAGAATGGTAAGAAGGATTGAGGATACTTCCAGCATTGTGTGCTGTAAGACGTTAGTTGAATCAAAGTGGGGGAGCATCATCCAAGGATTCAGAAGTAGGAGCAGTTTTGAAACTGAGATAAGTTTCGCATCCTTATCAGAAAGGAAGACAGTCCAGACAGATGTGTGGTTTGAGGATAGTGTGAGATGGAAGTTTGGAAAAACTTGCCAGTAAGGAGATCGCATTCCCGTAATGTTTGCCAGCAAGCCTTAGGGAATCAGGTTGGGGATTCCAGTCAGGACATGGGTTCAGTCTTGAATGATAGGTCGTATGTATACTCGTCGTCGGATGTGTTCGGATCAGTAACCAACGAATGAGATAGTGTTAGAATGTTGTAAGTCTGCGGGTGTAGCCGTAGCATTCACTAGCAGCCAGATAGTGTTAGAGTGTTGTAAGTCTGCGGGTGTAGCCGTAGCATTCACTAGAAGCCAGATAGTGTTAGAGTGTTGTAAGTCTGCGGGTGTAGCTGTAGCATTCACTAGCAGCCAGATAGTGTTAGAGTGTTGTGAGTCTACGGGTGTAGCCGTAACATTCACTAGCAGCCAGATAGTGTTAGAGTGTTGTGAGTCTGCGGGTGTAGCCGTAGAATTCACTAGCAGTTAGGTAGTGCTAGAGTATTGTGAGACTGCTGGCGTAGCCGTGGAATACACTTGGCTGGTAGACAGCATGAGCGCGTTGTTAGGACGTGGAAGGAACATTAGCCCCCCAGTTCGGGCGTAGCAGTAAATATGTGGAAATCCACGAAGTGGATTTCGGAATTTTCTGGATGGATTAGACCTAGTTGAGCCAGTGGTAAGACTGTAGGAATGCCACTGCAGTTGTGAGATCGAGGAAGCAATGGATTGCTTTAGGTTACTTGTTATATAAGGCTACAATTGGTCATGTAGCAATCGCGTGTAGCTGTGGGTTGGTAACCTCAGGATTCGACGTGTGGAATCGATCACTTAGATCAGAAGGCCGCTAGGGCCACAGTGACAAGATAACTAGTAGTTGTTAGTTTCAGAGAAGGATGTCGTTCAGAAGTTGTGTGAGGCGACTAAGTAGGGAGTCCTTGGGGCTCCGCAGTCGGGCGGGAACCTGGTATGTCAGATGACTGACGAATGAATTGAGACCAGGAAGGCCTCGATAGATGTTGGAAAACAGCCATGTAGCAGCATGCTGTTTCAGGCAGTTCAGTGTTCAGGCAGCTCAGTGTTCAGGCAGTTTAGTGTTCAGGCAGTTCAGTGTTTCGGGCAGTTCAGTGTTCAGGCAGTTCAGTGTTTCAGGTAGTTCAGTGCTCAGGCAGTTCAGTGTTCAGGCAGTTCAGTGTTTCCAGGCAGATCAGTGTTTCAGACAGTGTTGGGTCTCCAGCGGTAATGGTATTTTGGATTTTCATGGATAGCTTGGGGAGTGGCAAGTCACTCATAGCACGATTATCTGAGTTATGGCCAAGTATAAGTGGATCACAGGGATAAGTGGATCTGTGAATTCTGTTGTTCTAGTGGCACGACATGGAGTGCTTGTATCAGTACAGTAGTATCAGACCGAGACGTCCGTTTTACTTCCAGGATTTGGAAGCGGTTTCATGACGAGATGGGGACTCGTCTTCATTTTAGCACCGCTTTCCATCCCCAGACGGACGGGCAGAGCGAGAGGACGATTCAGACTCTCAAGGACATGCTTCGGGCATGTGTCCTAGATTTTTGGGGGCAGTTGGGATACATATCTTCCTTTAGCGGAATTTTCGTATAACAACAGTTACCATGCTAGTATTGATCGCCCTCCTTTCGAGATGCTCTACGGGAGAAAGTGTAGGACCCCGATTTGTTGGGGCGAGGTCGGTCAGCGAGTCATCGGGAGCACCGAGGTGGTGCTCTAGACCACAGAGTTGATCCAGCAGGTCCGTAGCAGATTGCAGACTGCGCAGAGTCGACAGAAGAGTTACGCCGACAGGAGGCGTTCGAACTTGGAGTTTTGGGTGGGCGATATGGTCCTCCTGAAGGTATCACCCTAGAAGAGTGTTATCAGGTTCTGGAAGAGGGGCAAGCTGGGCCCCAGGTTCATTGGCCCTTTTAGGGTTTTGGCCCTGGTGGGTCGGGTTGCTTATCGGTTGGACCTTCCAGCAGAGCTTAGCCAGATCCACAACACTTTCCATGTTTCTCAGTTGAGGAAGTGTTTAGTGGACGAGTCAGCAGTTGTACCCTTAGAGGATATTCAGGTTGATAGCAGCCTAAATTATATCGAGAGACCAGTTGCGATCTTGGATCAGAAGACGAAGACCTTGAGGAACAAGGTGGTTCAGTTAGTGAAGGTGCAGTGGCAGCACCGAAAGGGTTCAGAGTGGACGTGGGAGACCGAGGGGGAGATGAGGGAGCATTATCCTGAGTTATTTTCGGATTCAGTGGCAGCAGACTTCGAGGACGAAGTCTAAGATAAGTGGGGGAGAGTTGTAACGCCCCATTTCTGGTATGTAATTTTAATTAAAGTATCTGCATTTCTTAAGGGGTACTCGACGAGTCTGTAGCCCGACTCGTCGAGTAGAAGCGGGATGAGCTCGCAATTTAAGTTGGCTACTCGGCGAGTCTGCTTGTCTGGATGAAGCCCTAATTTCAAGGGTTTGTACCCTATTTAAACGTCATTATAGCCTCCCACCCCAGCCTCCAGCACCTTTAGAGCATTTCCCCTGTAAACCCTAGCCCCCATTGTTGAACTTGAGTGTGTTTGTGCTAGTTTGGAAGCTTTGGAAGGGAAGGGGGGAAAGAAGGTCCATAGAAGAGAAAGGAGATCCAAGAGTTAGCTTCCATCTGTTTCCTATTCAGGTAATAAAGTTATTACCTTGTGTGTTCCTCCATTAAACCCTCTTTTATGCTTGTTATGTCTTCTTTGGAGCCTTATATGATTCAAAACTTGAGATATGGACTCTCCTTTGGATGGAAACCTTAGATCTGGACGTTATTGAACTCCAGGAGCTCATTATAGCCACCTTTATGCAATCTTGGCCTTGTTCCAAACCCTAAGAGCCTAGTATTTGATGATTTTGGGTATTTTAGCCTCATACCCTTGTGCATGCACGTAAAGTTGGAAACTTTACGTGTAAAACCAGTCCTAGAAGCTCAGATCTATGTTTTCGAAGCACTGAAATAGATTAGAATCGACTGTATAGTAATAGCATGCCTGGGACTCGACGAGTTGTTCTTCAACTCGGCGAGTTGTTCTTCAGACTCGACGAGTTGTTCATACGACTCGGCGAGCCACAGACTAGACGTGTTCATATGATGAAGGAGAACTCGACGAGTTGTTCATACAACTCGGCGAGTCGGATGAAGTTAGACTCCATGTTAGTATCGAAGAAGAACTCGTCGAGTCTTTGCCAAACACGACGAGTAGAAGCGAGTAAAGGACTAGAATGGATGAAAGGGACTCGGTGAGTTGGCGGCCCAACTCGGCGAGTCCGGTCAACTGGAAGTTGACTTTGACCAGGAAGTTGACTTGGACCAGGGGTAAAATAGTCATTTTACCCTGAGATTAGTTATCAGTATTTGATTTAGTGTTTATGGGATTTGTAGCCGGGGAGTTCCGGAGCAGCAGTCAGACAGTCTCAGATTTAGCACCTCAGCAGCCAGCGTTACGAGGTGAGTTTCCTTCCAGTAGGAACGGGTCTACGGCCATAATGCCGGCCCATTTACATAGCAGTAGTTCCGGACTTTGGTCCGATGCAGTAGTACAGTATGCTTGATGTCTTTGTGATTCAGGTATGTTTATGTGTTAGTTAGTCCGGACCTCGGTCCGATGCAGTATGCAGTATATGTGTTTATGCTAGTAGTTATGATTATGTTATGCTATGTTCAGTCAGTCCGGACTTCGGTCCGATGCAGGGGGCAAGGCCCCAGTTAGTCCGGACTTCGGTCCGATGCAGGGGGCAAGGCCCCAGTTAGTCCGGACTTCGGTCCGATGCAGGGGGCAAGGCCCCAGTTAGTCCGGATTTCGGTCCGATGCAGGGGGCAAGGCCCCAGTTAGTCCGAATTTCGGTCCGATGCAAGGGGCAAGGCCCCAGTTAGTCCGGGCTTCGGTCCGATGCAGTGGGCAAGGCCCAATATGTGCTTTATATGTTATTGTATGGTGTGTGGTAGTTTGGGGGAGCTCACTAAGCTTCGTGCTTACAGTTTTCAGTTTTGGTTTCATGTACTTCCGCTAGTAAGGGGAAGAGCTCGGGATGATGGCATGGCACACACCACAACTTCAGTTTATCCTGGGAGTTTTATTCAGATATTTTGATATGTTTTGACATCAGTTGATTTGATAACTCATTATGACATTTTGAGACACATGATCCATGGATTTATCTTTTAATATTTGATATGATGATTTAGTAAGGTTTTCAAACGAAAATTTTTGGGTTGTATTTTTGGGATGTTACATTGTAAACTTACATCGAAGGAGTATTCTACTTATCTATCCTATACAGTTGATACCTCAAAAGAGGAGAAGAAAACTGTAAATGATATTCCCGAATATCCTGACGCTTTTTCCCGATGATTTGCCTAGACTACCCCAGATAGATCCAATGGAGAAATACGCACAAGTATACTTGGATAAAACTGTTGCAAGACATGGTGTACCGCTAAAGATTATTTCCGATCGTGATAGTAGCTTCACTTCTCAGTCTTGGGCAAATATGCAATATGAATTGAGATCTCGTGTCACTATCAGCACCACTTTTTAACCCCAAACAGATGGTCAGGCGGAGAGAACAATCCAAACAGTAGAAAATATATTGAAGGTATATGAATCACTATATGGGCGTAAATGTCGTACTCCATTATGTTGGCGTGTTGTAGGACAGAAAATCCTTGGTGGTCCTGAAATGATTCAAGACACCATTGACAAGATAACGGCCCAGGATCGACAAAAGTCCTATGCAGTAAAGAGAAGACGACCCATAGAACTCCAGGTGGATGAATTAGTAATGCTAAAGGTATCCCCATGGAAAGGCATTATGCGATTTGGGAAGAAAGGAAAATTGAGTCCTAGATTTGTTGGACCTTTCAAAATCATCCATAGAATCGGTAAGCAAGCATACCGATTGAAATTGCCGGAAGATTTGGCAGGTATTCATAATGTGTTTCATGTAACTTAACTTTGTAATTGTTTAAGAATATATGATGAAATAGTCCCGTTATCTGAGGTGAAATTGAATAATAAAGTAAGATATATAGAAGATGCCCAAATTATACTTGGGAAAGTAAGAATGAGATAAGAACGAAATATCCCCAGTTATTTAAATCGATGTGATTTCGGGGACGAAATCCTCAAAAGGAGGAGGTATTTGTAACATACACGTTCAATTATCGTGTTTTGTTAATTTTAAAATGAATATTATTAAGTAATATATATGATTATAAGAGTTGAGTTCTAACATATAGTTTTTACTAGAAATGAAGTAAAACTATGTTTAGAATCACTCGGAAAATATTGGAAGTCTTATGAGATTCCAATCAAAAGTTAAATATTGAAATTTAACGAAAATATAAAATTGAAATAAGTAAAATTTTATTATTGAAAGTTGTAGATATTTTCGTTAGAAACATTTAGGCGAAAACCTCATCGAAATCCGAGTTATAACGAAGAAGTTATATCTTATTGAAGTTTCGCGACAGAACCGACACGACGCCGTATGATGTAAAAAGTGAGTTTTCGATAAACTACTTTTTGGCTTTAGTGATCTAAATGAAAGTCGTAGTATTCGTTAAACCGAGAATTTTCATAAAAAGAACGTCCAAATCTGACTTCGTATGAGGAAGTTATGATTTTTCTAAGTTTCGGAATAGCAGTAGACAGCTAAAAACTCGAAATAAAGATCGAGTGATTTTTAGCCGACGCAACCTAAATTAGAATCGAAGGTCTCGTCAATAGTAGTACAACGTTAAAAAGACAGATGAAAACGAACATCGGATGAAGAAGTTATGAATTTTTAACGGACTTTTCCTGTCCCGACCCGTTAAAAATATAATATTAAAAATGAAATCAAAATTAGCCGACGGATTCTAAACGAAAGTTGTAGATCATAATTTCACCTACGCATGGATATAAAGAACGTCAAAAACGGAGCTCGTATGCAAAAGATATGAATTTTTGAAGTTTTTAAATAAAAATAAATGAAAATTCGAGACTTATCCGAAGGAAAACGCCCCGCGTAGAGGGTGACGCCCAGCGTACACATTGCAGGGCCTCAGATTGACCACATCTCTCGTTCTTCGCTCAGATGCCACGTATCTCGCACATTTGACACGTCCGAAGCCACTAAGCTTCTACGCCCCGCGTACGAGGGGTACGCTCAGCGTAGTGGACCGCCTCGCAGTACGCCCAGCGTACCGAGGACTTACGCCCAGCGTAGTCAGCAGCTTCGGACTACTATAAATAGTATGCGAAGGCTGCCGTATTTATGTTACAAAATCTCTCACTTTACACCCTCTACTCTCTCTAAATTTACACTAACACCCCCCGAAGTCCCGGTATCATTCCCGACACTCCGAAGTTCCCGAGAAAATTATATTTTCGAGTCGAAACTCTGCCCGCGTAAGGCCGTTTTTCAACTAAAATCCCCGGTTTCGTCACAGAAAGTCATTTTTAGAGTCGAAGTGCTGCCCAAATTAATACTTTAACCTCCGGTTATTTCACGGTGAGTTTAATATATAGGAACAATTGTATGTTATGTGTTATATGTTCAATGTGCTTTCCCGTGTTATTATGATAATGAGTTATACCTTAGACCATGAAGTGTATGACATAAGCATCACTTGGGTACAGGTATGTAGCCTCTGGCCGTGTAGAGCATGTCTCGTAAGAGAATGACTTCTACCATTATGGCATTGGCAGAAGGCTAGGCAGGGCTGAAAGCCTATAATTTGCTAGCTAAAATGTTTATTCAGAAGTTGGTTATTTTTCCATGCCATATGAGCAAAAGTCTTATTGATGTAGTATTGAAATTGTTATGTCTCATTGATTGTATATCTTTGAATCAGATTATTCGTTGATATGGAAAGCATGTCATATGATACTCATCTGCCTTTGTTGTTCTTTGTACCTCTTTGCTTTTGTCATATTGATATGTATATGGCATAGCGTTATATTGTATCTATTATTGAACTCACTAAGCGTCACCGCTTACCCCTCTCAGTGTTTAACAATTGCAGGTAACGGGAATCCAGTATAGTCATGGGTAAATGTCACTGTAGCCCTACAATGTTTTGGGTTTTAGTCGATTCAGTCCCTTAACTTAATTTCTTGCTTTTTAAGGGATTAAAGTCTATAGCAGCCTGTCTATTTAGCCATCCTAACCTATTGTAACCGGTTTCACATGCCATGTCAACTAAAATTGTCAAAATGTTGAAATTTTAGGGCTAAATATATAACATGTGTTATTATCTTCCCCGAATTTCCTTGTGAATAGAATGTAAGCAGCACACTTGAATCAACTCATAACCAAAAATGAAGTTTTCGATCTTCAACTCATTTCAATAATCAAATCCAAAAACAAAACCAAATTCGTCACCCAGCTCCGCCTTGACGCCACCGCTCATCTGTTTGTTGACCAGGTTCCGGTGTATTCCAGTATATATCTTGAATCCCCTTTTCAAAACCGAATCCCTGAAATTCCTCGATATCTCCATGAATTCGTTGGTAGGTGAGAACCCCGAAGATGTGTTTGGTAACCTCACCGGAGTTGTTCATCTTGATATAATGCAGAACAGCTTCAATGACTCCATTCCCGACCAACTTTTCCGATTAACAAAGTTACGTTATTTGGATATGAGCACAGATTCGCTTGAGGTGGAATAGGACCTGAACAGGTTTCTCTTCGGACTTGACAACATTAAAGGTGAGTGTGAATCATTTCCAGGGTATGATTGTTCAATCGCTTTTCAAACTTGAATCTCTTTGTATTCTCGATCTAAGCAATAACAATCTCACCGGTGGTTTAAGTTATGAAGTTGGAAACCTTTGAAATCTTGAATCCTCAACCAGTCGATTGAATATTACTACTTCGACTAACATTTTTTTTTCTTTTACTTCCGATTCACACTTCAATCTGCAATTGATTTCACCGACTTCACTTCGATTCTATTTAACAAGAAGAACTCCAAGTTTGACTTTTCAATTCTATGATTTGACCATTCTTTGGTAACTCACTAACCATTCATCTGAACTTCGATATCACCACACATAAAACTTTGATCTTGAACTTGTGATTATCGAAACGATTTCAATCCATATTACTACCGAAACATCAATAAACACCAATTTTGAATTTTACATTGACTGTTCTTCAATTGTTCGATAACCAACTCAGTGACGCATCATAACCAATTTGACTATTCGATACTCGACACGTCAAGTGCTTTCGATAATTTTGATTTTCAAAGTAAGTTCCATAAACACCAAAATTCATCTCCATCTTCAACTGTTCTAAGTGACGTTGATTTTACGAAGGGAGTCCATGTTGGTGATGATTTGGCAATTTTAGTTGATGTGGCATGTGAAACCGGCTACAATCGGTTAGGATGGCAAAATAGACAGGTTGTTATGAACTTTAATCCCTTAAAAAGCAAGAAATTAAGTTAAGGGACCGAATCAACCAAAACCCAAAACATTGTAGGGCTACAGTGACATTTACCCTATAGTCATATACTATTGGAAGATTTAGAATAGTTTATACTATTACTTTTGTACTTGGGTTTACGTATGTATAAAACTATAATATCCTGGGTAGTTATGTAATAAGAATAACACATTGTAATATACTAAAACTTAGTCGGTTTGTATCCAGTCTTTTGTAATCACATTATCAATGTAAAATATTATTATTAAATATGCATGTAGCATGTTTTGGAGTAAAAATATTGTGAAGTATGAAAGTTTGGGTCTTTCAGAAATACGAAAGTTTAGAAAGGGGTTCTTTCATAAGTTTTGTTTATGCTTATGTTTCTGTATTGACGTTGACATCCCAAAGTTTTAAAATGAATAAAATACATTTCTTCGGAAATGCTTTGATAACATATTTATCATGTTTTTTTTGGGAACAAAAATTATGCAACACTTTTCTTTAAAAGTATACTCTGATTTTGAAAATGAAGCATAAACAAATCTGTCTTTTCTGGCCGTGAAAATGGGGATGTCACATGTTGCTCATCACATTTTCAATATTGATCAAGAAGGATCAAGAAATATAAAGACTCATAACTTGGATGGAACCCTAACGAAATACTAACGGAATTGGAATATTCCATCCATTCTCCGTTAAGTAGGGCAAAGGTGTCAACTGATGACTAGGTCATGATGACGTGTCAACACCTGATTTGTCAAGCCATGTCATGCGCTTTTCCAAAGCCTATAAATAGGACCCTTGGGGTCCATTATAAAGTTACTCACTTCCGCTCTTCCTAATTCATTTTCTGCTCATTTTACTATTTAGACTAGTTTCTGGAGAGCCATTTGAGTGTTTTAGTGTGTTTACCATACACTTGTAACTGAATCTTTATGAATATGAGACACTTTTGAATCATTGATCTTGAACATAAAAAAACGTTTTTATCATTAACTTGGTGATTCACAACTCTTTATTTTCCGCATTACTTGCCACTTGACGATTCTGAAACTCTATTTCAGTATTTTCAACACGTGAACTCTTTTTGCCTAGGTTTACTAGATTTTACTCATCTCTTCAGTTGGTATCAGAGCTCGAGTGATCAACTTTGAGACTTAGAAAACTTTTCACAAAAATATAAGTTTCAAACTAGTATCACATGTTCTCAATGACAAGTGTGAATCAAAACCAAAATGTTCTCTATTCAGTTTTAGTTGCAAACAGTCTTTGAGCAGGAAATCGTGTACCTATCCTTGTACTAAGTGTTGGATTAGGTGTCTAAGCCCATAACTATAATTGGTATGTACTTGACCCGAGAGTAGCATGGTCCATTTGGGTTGCCTTCACCAGAGCAATTTGATAGGATGGACTTTTGAGAAGAGGTTATTTGTGATTTATTAATGTATTATAAGTTCTAATATATTAATATGAAATCATGTTATTTAATTAGTATTGATCAAGAATTAATTTGGAATTAATTTAGTGATCAAAGGAGACTAATTAAATTAATGGGGACTAATTGTGTAAATTAGTTATATATATTGTTTGGGCTTATGATAAATGATGGACTAAGTTTATGAAAGAATCCATAAAGAGTTAGTCCATATGGATCATGGATCATGGATAATAAGCCCAAGGGTATGGATTAGAGTTTAACCATGACTCTTAGAATCCTACGATATATATATATGTCACCCTATAGCTAAAATCGATTACACCATATGTTCTTAGAGATCATAGAACCGATTTTGAGTGCTAATATACTCTCTCTCAAGTCCTCCTTTGTTCATGGTGTTTGTGAACCATTTGAGGCATCACATTTGAGGTGCTAAGTTCTTAAAGGCCAAAAACTACAAGCTACAACAAGAGGTAATTCTATAACTCATATTTGTGTTGTTTATATCAATTGTATGCTAGTTATAGGCTTCATGCTTTGGAAACAATATTGCATGTATAATTAGAGAAAACATAGATCCAAAGCATTTAGGGTTGTATGTGCACCATAGGATGTTGTAGTATACTAAAACCTAACAGTCTTGGAGCAGGAAATCGTGTACCTATCCTTGTACCAAGTGAATACACTTCATGGGCAGATCACATCAAGTACTACTTGGAAGGTCATGAATCTGACATCTGAACCTTCATTTCCACTAGGAAACATACTCCATAATTTATGAAAAATGCCAGAGTTCCTGAAGTTGATGTCTCTCCTGAAACCTCTAAAGTTATTTATGGATCTATTTCTACTGTTGCTCAACTTCGTGACAGGAAAATCAAGAAGTTTGAGGCTAAGGCAATGCAAGAGCTCTTATTTGGAATTCCTCATGACATCTATGAGAAACTTCCTGATGAAGATAAGAGTTCACCCTTCAATGTCTAGAATGCACTCAAGAAACAATTCGAGGGAACTGACAAGATTCTTGTAAACAGGAAGAAAGCCGCATTGATAGATATGGACAGCTTCAAGATGTTACCTCATGAAACTCTCTTTGATTCATATTCTAGGTACAACATTGTTGTCAACAGGGTGAAGAAGCTCAAAGGTGAAAGATCGCAAGAGGATTTCAATATTAAATTCTTGAACATTCAATCTCCAAAATAAGATACAGTGCACATGATCATACTGCAAACCACAACCAATTTAGACACCATGTCTTTGTTTGATCTGTATGACGAACTACAACAACATGAGTCAAAAGTCAACAATATAACTCAAGTAACTCCCTTTGATAATCAAGGACTTGCCTTGGGAAATTCAGCACCCATGGCAAATCATTCTCAAAACTTGATTGCACATCATAATCCAATCCCAAACCACTTTGTTGATCAGTTTTCCAACCAATGATATGGAGTGTATCCTTATCAAAGTTCGAGTATAGCTCAACAGTACAATCAGAATCCCTACATGCCAACTCAACAACCTCTTCAAATAGCAAATGGGTACATGGCAAATCATCAAGCTTTCATTGGAACCACAATGGAATCTCCTCAAATCAATGAGGAAAATGAGTACGAAGAATGCTTGGAACTCTTGACCAAGTTCAATCCAAACTTCAAGAAGTTTGTGAACAAGCCAACTGGGAACTTCAGAGCACAAAGTTATCAGCAACCCCAACACTATCATCAGAACTCTGGAAACTTCCAAGGAGGTAGCAACAGTCAACAAAGCTTCAACTCTCAGAATTCCAATTCTGAAAGTTACAACTCTCATAGCTCGAACACAAGGGTTCAAGATAACAAGTTGAAGTCCTGTGATGATAATGAAGTAATCAGGTGCCACAACTGTCAATGTGAAAATCATTTTGCCAAGGATTTCAAAATGAAGACCAAGAAGGTCAAAGATGAAGGATACTACCTTCAAAAGGCGGAGCAGAACAAGAAGTAGTCAAAAGACAAAGCTTTCATGGTCATGGAAACTCCAAATGTGGAAGTCTGGGAAACAGATGATGAAGTGGATCAAGCAGAAGAAACAGAAGCCTACAAAAACTACTTCTGCTTCATGGCTGATGTGTTGGTTTAATTCTGAGATGACGAATATGGAATATCAAGAACAATCATGAATCAATCACCATAATATGCAAGTAATCTGATAAAGGTTTTGTGTATATTGATATGGATCTGAACGTACAAAGAAAACCCTAATCAAGAAAAAGTTTACATCAAAAGCTAACCTAATGATTATTTATAGGGAACACAAAATATTTACCAAAAATATAAAACCCTAAAAAGGCTTCCCTAAATAACCAAAAATGCCAAATCAGTTTCAATATCTCAAATACTCAACAATCTCCCCCTAGATGTTGAAACTGATGAAGATCACGATTTTCGATCTTCTTGGCATTTCTCCCCCTAAATTGGGAGACTCGTCAGTACACGGGGTCTTCAAAGCGAGAGAAACAAATATCATCTTCCAAATACGAACTCCCCCTTGAATAATCATCACCCCCCTTAAATCTTCAACAAATAATATGGAGAGAATCCAGAAAGTTAAGAAGAATCACCAACAATCTCCGCTATCTCATAGAGTAAGTCGTATAACCTGCTCTGTCATAAGGAGCGAGTTTTGCCAAAATAGATCTTCAAAACCCGTCAGATTTGATGAAATAAATTCTTTTAAAATATTCGCAATTAAAACTAGAAAAATAACACAAAAAAAATTGTATTTTTCGATTTTTAAAATTTAGACAAAAAGAATAGAATAAGAAGCAATTATTTAGAAGGGTTTGAAAAGAATAAAACCAAAGAAAAGGATAAGAAATGAAAATATTTTGGAAAGAAGGGGTAAAATGGTAAAAATCCGAAAATTATAAAGAAATTTGGAGTTGGGGTAGAAATAGTTAAATTCTGAAAATATAGGGACTGGAGTTGAAATTTTAATCCATCTTTTTCGTTTGATCTGAAGAACACGCTTTGTTTGACTTAAAAAGTCAAAATCAATTTTCGATCGAAGGCCTCTAATATCGAAACAAATTCCTTCGTTCTAATCATCAATTCTGAATCATCATTTAATTCCGAGTTCGGTTTTGATTGCCAAAATTCCGATTGAGATTCAATTCCAAGTTCCGAATGCAGTTTTTAGTGTCGACTTTGGTTTCTAAATTCTGAAACTTCATCTACGGTGAATTCCGATTTTAACAGCCCAGTACCAAACGTCATTGCGATCTTGATGAATTCCGAATGTGACAGTTTCAGATTTGGGTTTCAGTTCCGATACGTGTTTATCGAATTCCGATTCCGAGAGATTTGAGTTTCCGATTCCGAGAGATTGATTCCGAGGGCTTGGAGTATGAACAGTGTGGACGACCAATTCCAGAAATTGATTGCGAGTCATTCCGAAGGCTCGGAGAATGAACAGTAATTCCGAATTTGTTACTTCTGACTCCGAATGATATTGTTCCGATTTGTACTTTGACGATTATCTTGGAAGTTCCGATTCACAGGAATGAATCACGATTAATTGGTTAAACTTCCGAAAACATCCCTCGTATTTTAATAAAATGACAGATTTCGCCCAAAGTTCCGAAAGTAACACCTTTTGGCAATAATTCCGAAATCAACCTTTATTTCTTCAAAGTTCCGAAACGAGCCCCTTTTAAAAGTACATTTGACAGCTTGCATCCATTGTTCACTGCAACATGTCAGAATTTCACCTCTTTTTGCAGAAAATGTCATTTTTCAGCCAATCTTTTCAACTTTTCACCTTTTTGTCATTTCCAACCTATTGAAAATCAGTAAAAATTGATTTCTTCAACAAAATTTCACCCTTTTTACTGTATTTTCGTCAGCTTTTGTCCCTCCTTTTTTTTATAACTTTTATGAAACCTTTGGTACCCATTTAAGATTCAAGATTGATGAAGACTTTTTGCACACCTACTTCTTTGACAAAAAGCGATCATCTTCTGAAAACGATATCCGCTTTTTAGTTGGAAAACAAAAATTTCCAAAAACTTCATTAAACCAACCAAATACTCTTTCTTTCCTCCAACTTCTAACATCTTTATATGAAGAAAAATAAGAATTGAAGTTTCTTTGAACATGCTTGACTTCAACTTTCTGAACTTTTTCACAAGCTTGAGGAACTTGTACATTGGGCATCCAAACCTTCTTCATTTTACTCTTCTTCTTCTTTTTCTTTCTTTTCAGATTTCTAGGCTTCAAAAATGATTTTCGAATGTGAATAACCTCTTCACCTTTCTGAATCTGAACATTAGAAGTCTTTTGAAAACAATCATTAGGAGTTTGGTAAATCTGAACATCTTGAATAATTGGTTTTCTGTAAGGAATCATTCCTTCAAAACATCATCAGAACAAGAAAAATCATCTGTTTGAGTTCTAACAGAACAAAACTTCTTTATTTTCACTATTTCAGAAGACTTGATTTGTGATTCACTGTTTGAAACACCAGATTCGGAGTTAATGACTTCTGAATCACAAGACTTTGTATGAACATCTGACTTGCCCTCAACAAAAGCATCTGAAGTTACATTTTCTTCAGAAACATGAAGAACATTATGAACTTCACCAAGAACGCCAAGAACATCAAGAACATTTTCCTTTTTCTTTTCAGCTCTTTTCATCTCCAAAATCTGTTGTTTATTTTCTCGATCTAAGTGTCTATGGATAAAACGAAATTGCTCTACGATTTTCTCATTCTTTTGTAACCCACCCATATCAATACATGAGTATTCAGATATTTTCTTATCAACAAAAAGATTATACAACTCAGTAACATCCTTCAATGTCGATTGACCAAGAATATGCCACATAGTCACATTGTTAACACCATATATTGGTTTAGTAACCTTTAATCCAAGTTCTAAAATGGAGTCAAACAATAAACGATCCATTAGATCTTTAACAAGAAACTGAACTTGAAGAGAGAGAGAAAGTGGATCAGATAAGATTTCTAGAGAGAGAAAACAGATCTGAGATGGTTTCTAAAGAGATAAAGTAGATCTGAACACAAATACTATGACAAAACACGAAATTCTTCTTCTATTTCACTTCCAAAACACGAATCAAGAACAAATTAAGTGAAAGAATGTGTGGAATATAACAGATCTGATCAAGATTTTGCAATAATACGAGATATTTGACTTTTTCTTTTCAGAAAACTTACAAAACTTGAAGAACAATGTGAGATTCACGAAAAAATTTCGCCAAATCTGATCGATTCTTGTAGAAATCGCTGAGATCTACAAGAACCTGCTCAAATACCACTTGTTGGAATAATTCTGAGATGACGAATGCGGAATATCAAGAACAATCATGAGTCAATCACCATAATATGCAAGTAATCTGATAAAGGTTTTGTGTATATTGATATGGATCTAAACGTACAAAGAAACCCTAATCAGGAAAAAGCTTACATCAAAAGCTAACCTAATGATTATTTATAGGGAGCATAAAATATTTACCAAAAATATAAAACCCTAAAAAGGCTTCCCTAAATAACCAAAAATTCCAAATCAGTTTCAATATCTCAAATACTCAACATGATGATGACAAAGAGCCTTCTGCTCTCCATCAACAATTTGTTGAGATGGTACACTTCATGCTTCGTGATTATCATTTAACTATTGATCCTTTTCTAGATGAAATTACCCACATTTATGAAATAATCAAAGAATATGTTACCAATGCTGAATATCGTGTCAGTTACTACAAAGAGGAACTGACAGCCACTCAGTTCAGATTTGAAGAATTGAGATGTAATATGGCTAAGTTAGAAAATGACCTTGCAATCAAAACTGAGGCACATCTTACGTCAGTTGAACAATATGAAATTGTATTGAATCAACGTGACATTATTGCAAAAGACAATCGTGAGATGTACGCCCAAATCAACACAAAAATAAATAGTTATAAGGCATCCAAAAACCTTATTGAATAGAACTCACATGCCATTCTCAAGGGACCAAAACCATCATGTATCAAATATGGTCTTGGTTATGATGAAATGAACAAGCAAATCATGGGTCTCAATACTCAACCAGATTTGTTACCATGTGATCCAAGTCTCTTCACTGGAGACAATGAGGATCAAGAAGAGGTGGTAACTTGCAGTCCTGATGTAATTACCACTTCATTCTCAAGCATCCCACTGGAAGTCACATCATCCCATGATCTTACAGACTTACACACTAAGTCTGACTCTCCAGTAGAATTTTCTCTAGATTGTCCCACCATGGAAAGTTTCAATTCAGAAGATGCCACTTCTAAAAAATCAAATATATCTGGCTCAAAATCTAGTGATAAACAACCCAAATCATATGAGCCAATACGATATTCCAAGACTGAACCCATTGAATTCCTCAGTCAAGAAACATTTCCATCTATTAATGCTTCTGTCTCTGGAACAAAGGACTTAGGATGTAAATATTCTAAGAAACACTAGACTGGGAAATCTCCAATTCAAGTCAATAAGGGTGAAACCTTGAATACTATGAGTGATGAGAAAGTTGTTGTTCAAATACTCATGAGACCTTTTGTTCCAATAAAAATCACTTCACCCAGTCCCGAACAACAAGAGACAATTATACAACCAACTAATGTATCTAAAGATAAGGGAAAAGAGAAAGTTAATGATTCTAGAGAACAAGGTCCAACTGTAGTCCTTCCTTCAAAACCCAAAGTAGTTAAGACTACAAATAATGACAATGAAAGAAAGACCAAGAGACTACCAAAGGCTAAGTCTAGCCAAGGGAAGACCAGACATACCAGTCCTCCCAAAACTTCAAAGACCCACAGAACCTATCCTTCAAATCATGGTTTCTCAAATTCTAGATTTCCAAACCAAACAGGAATCAACTATCAGAATAGTTTCAGACTTAACAATCTTCCAGATTTGTCTGAAATGATGAGACCAAGACTTGTTCAAACCAACCCATTCATGTATCAGAATAGTAATTACCCTATGAATTCTATTCTTGGTCCATATTGTGGTTTTACTCCATCCATAGGAGGGAACCACATGTTTGGGGAAAACTCTAGGTTTCCAATGATCAGTCAGTTCAGGGGAAAACTCTAGGTTTCCAATGATCAATCCTTCTCTAGGAATTCCTACTCAGTTCACAAACTCAGCACCTTTCCCACAGACCAAAACTCAAAAGAAGATCACTGAGAAAGTAAAAAACAAGGTCTCTGAAAAACAAGCAAACCCTAAAAAGGTTAATAAACAAGAAAAGACTGTCACAACTCCAACAAGTTCGAAGAAAGCTAACACTCAAGGACCCAAACAAACATGGGTATCTAAAACTTCTCTCTAAATGTAGGTGTTTTGTTCCGGGGTACCACATGACGATACATGGTACATTGACAATGGATGCTCCAAGCACATGACCGGGCACAAAGGTTACCTCAGAGATTTAAAAATCACACCGCCAGGTCAGTATGTTACTTTCGGAAACAACATGAAGGGAGAATTTATAGGACATGGGAATATATCAAACGGGAATTTTACCGTTAAACGTGTAGCATATGTATATGGTCTTAAACATAACCTTATTAGTGTTGCACAAGTGTGTGACAATGATCATGAGATTTTGTTCAACAAAACCAAGAGTTTGATTATGGATACCAACAAGCGCATCCTTGTTGATTCCCCACGAAGTGAGAACATGTATCCTCTTGATACTGAACTAATTGAGGGAACCCCAGATATTTCTCCTCTTTCCAAAGTTGATTCTGACATCTGTTGGTTGTGGCATAGAAGACTCTCTCACCTCAACTTTGGTTATATCAACAAAATCATCAGAAAGGATCTTGTGAGAGGACTACCATTGTTAAAACTTGACAATGATATACTTTGTGCTGCCTGTGAACAAGGAAAAATTTCCAAATCTTCGCACAAAAGTATAACAAAACACAGTGTATCTGAACCTCTTCAACTTATACATATCGATATGTATGGTCCCAATACAGTTCCTAGCTTAAGTGGTAAGAAATACATTCTTGTGATTGTTGATGACCATACCAAATTCACTTGGGTATACTTTCTATGAAAAAAATATGAAACCACCAATGAGCTAATTAAATTCATTTGCTACATAGAAGTTAGGGTAGGTAAGCCACTTATAAGGCTGAGAAGTGATAATGGTGGCAAATTCAAGAACAACGCCTTAGATAGCTTTCTTGTATCCAAAGTCATCGAGCACAACTTTTCTGCACCTTACACTCCATAACACAATGGTGTAGTTGTAAGGAAAAACATGACACTATGTGAATCTGCTAGATCCATGTTGATCTTTGCAAACCTACCGCAATACTTTTGGGCCGAAGCCACTGCATCCGCCTGTTTCACTCAAAACGTATCCCTAATCAACAACACGCTTGAAGTAACTCCTTATGAAACAATAAACAAGAGGAAGCCCAACGTCAAATTCTTTCATATCTTTAGCTGTCGTTGCAACATCAAGAACAATAGGGATCAACTAGGAAAATTCGCACCCAAGGCTTCAGAATGTGGTGGTACATCTTCGATTTCAAGACACATTCCAACATTCAAGAAACAACTCTACTTGATCAATGACATTTCTGGAAGTTGAAGACATCTTAGAAGACAATGGAGCAACATGATGCATATGTTGCTCATCACATTTTCAATATTGATCAAGAAGGATCAAGAAATATGAAGACTTATGACTTGGATGGAAACCTAACGGAATACTAACAGAATTGGAATATTCCATCCATTCTCTGTTAAGTAGGGCAAAGTTGTCAACTGATGACTAGGTCATGATGACGTGTCAAATCCTGATTGGTCAAGCCATGTCATGTGCTTTTCAAAAGCCTATAAATAGGCCCCTTTGGATCCATTAAAAAGTTTCTCAATTCTGCTCTTTCTAGTTCATTTTCTACTCATTTTACTATTTAGACTAGTTTTCAGAGAGTCATTTGAGTGTTTTAGTGCGTTTACCAGTCAAACACTTGTAACTAAATCTTTATGAATATGAGAGACTTTTGAATCATTGATCTTAAACATATAAAAACGTTTTAATCATTAACTTGGTGATTCACAACTCTATATTTTCTGCATTACTTTCCACTTGACGATTCTGAAACTTCTTCAAACTTCTGGCATAAATAAAACACAAAACGAATTTGAAAATTTTTCCTTTCCGACACTTATTCCCATATCTGGACAAAAAGTTAATTCTTGTCTAGATTACACAAATTCGAACATATTTTTTTCCAAATCGGAATTTGATTAGAAATTATACTACAACTTTTCCAACAATGTTTTTACATTACTAATCAATTCGAAATCTTTTTTATCATTTTTTTACAATTGTCATATTGACAGTTCAAAATTTCTTTAACAAAATCTTTCAAGTTCGAGGAACATATTCTCTCGAATTATTTTCAAAGTTTTTTGTTTATGTGTATCTGCTTCAACAGAAAATTCCCTTGAAGCAGTGGGGGAAAATGTTAAATCAATATTTTTCCTTTTACACACTTTTTACAACTCCTTATTTCAGTAACCATCACAAAGGGGGACACTGTTGGAAATATTTTTATGTGATTGTCACTTGAAATAAGTTGAGTATTGATTTATATTTTCTAACAAACATTATCAGAATGTTTCAAGTTGGAAAGGCCCTAAAGATTCAACAAGTGTTTGAAGAATAAGATGTTAGAGCACTTGCTGAACATGGAGCACTTGTTGAAAGCATGGAGCACTTGCAGTTGACATGGAGCACTTGTTGAACATGGAGCACTTCTAATTTACACGGAGCACTTGTTGAAAGCAAGTTGGACCATGTCACACCCCAAAACCGGAACGGCGGAATCGTTCAGGGGTGGAGGACGTCATGTTTAGTATCACGAGATATGTATATGGTAAGCAAGTAATGAACAACCATTTCATTTCGAAAGAAAGTGTTTACAATGTGTGTTCACAAAACATATATTCATACACAAATAACAAAACAAGACTGGAAGCTATAATGCTTCATCTTCTGAATCCCCAGCTCGAGCACCTGTCTAATAGTCTCCTGAGAATACAAGTTATTTGAAAGAGTTGATCAGCAATTAAGCTGGTGAGTTCATAAGAGTTTAGTGATGTAAGTAAGTAGTAAAGTGTTGTTGAAAATGTATATGTAAAAATGGTGTAAGTTGTAAGCTCTGTTTTGAAAAGATCGCCTATTCCTCTAGAAAATCATATGTTTCCTACTTTGATGGAAGTTTAAGTAAAATGACACTACTACCCATTCTATGGGTACTAAGTGGATACAAATTATATAAGACTCAGAGTAAACAAACAATCGATTGTGCGCATCTGCCCTAAGCTCACAACCAAACAAGGAACAGAAACTAAGGCGGATAGCACACATTCCATTGGTTGTTAGATCATCGTCATATATAACCCTGGTGTATTCACTTGTTACTCATGGAGTTAGTTGTGATGGTTCCTTTGTATCTAATGAAAAGTTCTTTAAGAAAACCCTTATTTCTTATAATAAAAAGGTGACCACAGTGACTACTTTTATAATAGCTTAGTTTATACTGATATACATAATCTAATATCGGATAGAAAGTTAATTGAGTGAATCTGCCCTAAGCCCACAACCAAACAAGGAACAAGAAGTAAGGCGGAAAAGCACACATCCAACTACCTACTGGGTATTAGTTTTATATATAAACATGATGTATAAACTAAGGTATTATAGAGTTACTCACCTAAGGTCTTTTAAATTGTACTGGTTTAATAAAATGAATTAAACCCTTTACCGGGAAGTTTCTAGTTTTGTATACCAAAAGTACTGAAAGTATGTTTTGTACTAGAAAAATTATGCTTTAACTCTGTGTTCTATAACCTGACCCATACCTGGTACCCTTATGACGACTTAATGCATACTAAGCATACATATATATATATATATATATATATATATATATATATATATATATATATATATATATATATATATATATATATATATATATAGAATCGTGTAGATAATAGATTGGGTGAATTCGTTCCAAGCCCACAACCAAACAAGGAACAGGAAATGAAGCGGAGAGCACACATCCTATTAGCTGTCGGACCCTATTGGTATATATGTATCTTGTGATGTATACATTAAGGAATCATAAGACTAGCATTATGGTCTTATCTTTTAATCGTAGCCTTCTACCAAGGCATCTTCTGTTATGTGCTAGACTCGACTGATCCATTTTTCGTTTGTAAAAATGTATATTTTCCCTAGTTTATAACTCGAAAATAGATTGAGTTCGACTTTCAAGCGGTACTGTCACTTTATGGAAGTAATGGGAAAAGTAAGTACACAGTTGTCGTTTATAATGACATGCGGATGTACTAATAACCTAAAAACGTATTTGTTTTATTACGGTTATAATGTGAAGGCTAGAACCCTTACTATACGCTCTCCCTGTCGGGAGATTAGGGGAACTAAACACGACCTCTGCAAATTCTTGCAAGCCATGTAATTCACATTAAAGTATATGATCATGTATACCCAATATAACTATCACCTTTTGTTTAAAACAATGAGTTAGTGATTCATTGGTATAATTAGATCTTGTATGTGTGTTCTCATGCTATAGCAACCTAACTTGTTTGTTCTATTTGTTTCTCTTAATTGTGTGTTCTCTCTGTATGGTATTGTTTGATTCTCTTCACTATATGTTCTGTTATGGTATTGACTCTTTGTGTGCTTCATTGTACTAGAAGTAATGAATAACATTCTCCTAAACTATACCTATTATAGCTTACTAACGTTCTACTTGGACTGTTACTGAAAAGACTCGTTTATCTACTAAGTTATGCTTGTACTTTAAAAACAAAGTTTTGTATAACTAAAAAGTAACATAACTTTAAAAGAGTTTTGAAATGTTTTGACGACTTATAAATGACATAAGTAACATTTTGAAAAATGTTTATAACAAACATTTACACAATTATCATTGTGTTCAACTTGTATCCCCCCCCCCCTTAAACAGTTAAAACAGTTAAAAGATTCATTACGAGGTATGAACTCACCTGATGTGGGTGATTCAAACGGGTATGTGTGTAAGGATGAGAAGTTCCACGAATGAAGTTCCGAGACACAATAAGTCCTAAATGACATATAAGGACACATATTGACATGAATATAGTGTTTATAAACAACTATATGAAGGGAAACACCTTCCGGGACTAGGAAACATCTTGATTCAAGTGTTATAAGTACTAAGGATTGCATCTAAGGGTGGTAGGACCTTGCATTTGAGTTTACGGTTCAAGGGTAAACTCTTTTGGAGTTTACGGTTTTGGGACCAACACTCATTGAGTTTACGGTCGTAAACCCATGAGTTTACGGCCGTAAACTCATGGTACCTTTACCATTTTGTGTTTTGAAGCTTTAAAGGTCATGAGAAGCATTCCTACTTCATGATTAAGCCTTAGGAAGTGTTTAGGGCACCATTTCACTCCTTTGTGGAGTTTACGGTCCTTGGACCATTTATCTTTGGGTTTACGGCCGTAAACCCAAATGGTTTATGGTATTTTTGATGTTTTAAGTCCTAAGCACATCAAGGATGGTATCTAGACTAGTTTCCAAGGCTTGGTAAGGGACTAGGGCACACTTTGGCACCCTTTTTAGGGTTTACGGTCCAAGAACATCTTGGACCGTAAACACCTTTGATCTTGTGTTTCCTTGGTGTTTTCTAGATGATTAGAAGTGTAACAAGTCTTATAACACACTAGGGTAAGAGTACTTACTATGTAGAAGCTTGAAAAGGTGCTAAAAGTCCAAGAACACTAGTGTGTGTTCTTGGTGTTCTTGGTGAAACTTGAAGATCTACACTTTTGGAATGATTTCACGAATGGAATCATGTAAGATCACTAGATTAAGTAAGATATCAACTTTTTAGGGTAAGAAACACTTACATAGTTGAAGATCTAGAAGAAAAGTTGGATGATACTTGAGAGGATTTGAGTTTGGATCTTGTAAATGTGAAAAAGTGGTAAATAATGACTAAGTGTCATATTTATACCCCCTTTTAGGGTTTACGGCAGTAAACACCTTTGTTTAGGCCGTAAACTCCAAACTCTTGGAGTTTTGGGACATTATTGTTGCACAATAAACCCTAGGGCATCCTCTCTCCTGATATCTCCCGAAGTACTAACTTAAAAACACTCAAACTTATTCCAAAAAGCTTGAAAGTTAGCAGAAATAGTTCTGACTTCTATTGAAGTGAATGGTTGTCCGGAAAAGAAATTTCGGGTTGTCACATCATCCCCCCGTTAGAAGGAATTTCGTCCATGCTTGTCCGGAAAAGAAATTTCGGGTTGTCACATCATCCCCCCGTTAGAAGGAATTTCGTCCCGAAATTAGCTTTCTTAGCATTACTACTGTGGTTGCGCCCTTCTGATTGGCAGAATACTCACTCGTAGACTTGGCAACTTTGCCCTTCTGCTCATGATAGGATTCGTACTTGGTCCATCTATCATTACCTCGTGTATACAAGTTGTATATAATTAGGGTTACTAAGACGGTCGGATGTGCGACTCCGCCCCAGGTCCACAACCAAACAAGGAACAGGAGATAGGGCGGAAACACACATACTAAATCTGCGTAATCATAATCATATACCACCCTCGCATATACACTGAATAGTGATAGGTGGGTTGTAATCATCCTTAGCCTCTGTGCTCGAACTTGGTCTGCTGGACGAGTGGTATTTCGTGACGGTCTGCGGACATCTGACGATAAGACTTCGGAGGACAAAGTACTCTTCGCACGAGTACTTCGGGGGTTTAGAATACGAAAGATAAAACTGAGGTTTAGGTCGGACTTTCGATAGGAAGGACGAAAGTTTCGAGAACTTGCCGATCGAGGTGATAGAAACATATGAACTCAGTATGGTGAGGACCACGCCAACTCATGATGAATGAAAACAACAGACTCTTTACCGAACTAAGTTTTGGTCAAATGAAATAAACGTCTGATATACGACGATGTATCCCTTGTATGATCGATACTGTACTCCTAGTATGTCCGACAATGTACTTTTTGTAACTGTTCCCGTGTTTCCTGTTTTCTCTTTGAAGTTAACACTCCTACGTATCGTACCGCTATGTGCGCATACATACGAACAAAAGTGCTCTACTAACTGGTGGGGATACTTTATATCATAGTCCTCGTTGGTACCACTACCATCGCCTGCCATATACAAGTTATGAATATTTAAGATGAACCAGGCGGTCGACTGAGTAACTCTGCCTCAAATCCCCCAACCAATTAAGGGATGGGGATCTAAGCGGAGTCACTCACTCTTAGTCTGCAACATCTTAGTTGCGCACAACCCTGATGTATATGGTAAGCCATAATAGCTTCTCTAAGGGATCTTTTAGTTCTCTTGAATACTGTGACCTATTTCGACATGCGAGTTTTTATAGTTACTTTTAAGTGTTATCCCCAAATTTTAATCTTATATGAATATAAATAAATTTTAAAAGTAATTACTATTTCGAAAACATACCGCTACTCGTCGACGACTCCAGGGTAGATTCTCCTGTGGTGATCATCAGAATGCGTCCATCCGTGCCTGAGTTCCTTTGTGTCGGGCAGTCCCACTGAAAATGTCCAGTCTCACCACAGCCATAGCATGCTTGGTTTTCTTCAGCTCCGAGGACTTGGGAGATCGGTTGAGCCAGTGCCCTGCAGAAACGGACTGTGTGTCCCTTCTTGTGGCAGTTCAGACACTGCATTTCCTGGCATACTCCGGTGTGGTGAAAGTTGCACTTTCTACACTTCGGAAGGTTTCCAGCATATCGACTGGCAGGGGCTGAAGCAGTAGGCGTCGTAGCGGCGTACATAGTACCCGCTCGTTGCTCTTGCGGGGTGTCCTGTGTTGTTTGCTTCTTCTTTCTCTTGTTCCCCGACTTCGGATTATAGTCCTCTTCCCTTGGCGGCTCGGGAATAGGGACTTTTACACCATGGTGGACTCCGTGGTCGATGAGTCGCTGAGCCAGGCGTTTAGCACTATCGAACGTGGTAGGGCTAGAAGACAGCACATTTCCTTGGGTCGGAGCAGTCAGACCCCAAATGTATCTTTCTATCTTCTTGCTCTCCGAGGTAATCATTCCAGGGCATAGAGCTGCTAGCTCGCAGAACCGGTCGGTGTAGGTCACTATGTCAGAGCCGACCATAGTGAGATCCCACAGCTCTTGTTCTAGTTTTTGAATCTCGCCTAACGGGCAATATTCCTCCCGCATTAACTCTTTTAGGTTTTCCCAACCTATTGAGTTTGCCACTGATAGGGTCAGTGACTTAACATGGCTGTTCCACCATGTTAGGGCCTTGCCAGAGAAGGTGCAGGCAGCAAACCTCACTTTGCTTCCTTCTGGGCATAAACAGATTTCGAAGATCGACTCTGTTTTCTCGAACCATTGCATGAGGGCAATGACTCCTTCAGTCCCATTAAAGGACACTGGCTGGCATTTGGTGAAGTCCTTGTATGAGAACTCTCTCGAGCGTACGAGGACCTCACCTCGAGTAGAATCAGTAGGCGTTTCACCTCCGCTGGTACTGATGGGGTGATATTGAGTCATGGCTGTTGCCACAGCCGCGGCCACTGCAGCATTTATAGCTGCCATATCGATTTGCGAAGGAGGCGGTATTGGAGTTATCGGAGTAGTGCGTCTGTTTGATCTGCGAGGAGGCATCTTTGCTAAAAGAACACAAAGATGAGATAGAATAAGTCTAAAGCAATGGACACAAGCCGAAAGCTGAAAAGACAAGCTTATTCTAGTTTCGGATGTATCAGGTCCTGACTTCTACCGGGTTCTAGAAACAATTCATAAAAGAGTCTATACCTAATAAACTCCATGAATTTGAAATAACTATCCTCAAACGAATATCTGTTTCCTGAATAACTGTTACCAGCTGCTTGTAAGAAAATAATCTTAACATATAATGTGAGCAGTGTTTCCACTCGCTCATTAAATTAACTAGATTATTATTTATTAGTGTGACGTGTAAGACGTTTTGGTTACTCCGGTTGATCCCTCTTTGAAAACTTCTCATGAACTTGTTCTTGTTCCTCCTGGACTCTTCTGTTGTCTACTATGAGGAAGTGGTTACATTTATCTGGGCTTGTCGTGCGAGAATGAAAGTGACTAAAGAATCTATGATCTTTAAGGTAACTTTATGGGGTGATCCTTACGGAGTCCTCCTATAATTGTACAAGGTACACAAGTTTGTATATATTTGAAGATTAAATAGACCTTCGAATAGGTGATCCTACCCCAACACTACACCCTTAAGAGGAATGGATAGCGAAGCGTAGACCACAGATTCTAAGTCTATAAGATCTTGATTATATATAAAACCTTAGGAATATACCTTGCAAGATTATAGACCTATCCGCAAGGGTCTTTTAAGTTCTCACATAAGTTATTTATCTGGACTAAAATACTCTTATAGTATTCTAACTCTGAATGTACTTGTTCTGGTGTTCTCTTGACTGGTGATCAGGTAAGTTTTAACACTGTTGCAACACCACATCATTCCCAAACACATGTCGGTCACATCTCGAATGAATATAGTTGATCAGGCTATATTACTCCTAGCTATGATTACATAACTGTTCAGGTTGACGACAGTGCCCAACCCTTAAATACTTTAGTTCTGTTCTCCTCGTGACACTAGTTCTATTATGTACATGTATAAGCAAGTAGGTATATTTTTATAACCTATAGTTATATTCTAAAAATATATCATTATGCAGAGCACTTAAGCCCCATTGTATTTATAGTTGTATATCTTTTATCGGTTGATGTACTTAGTTCACTATAAACAATGCTCTGATACCAATCTGTCACACCCCAAAACCGGAACGGCGGAATCGTTCAGGGGTGGAGGACGTCATGTTTAGTATCACGAGATATGTATATGGTAAGAAAGTAATGAACAACCATTTCATTTCGAAAGAAAGTGTTTACAATGTGTGTTCACAAAACATAAAATTCATACACAAATAACAAAACAAGACTGGAAGCTATAATGCTTCATCTTCTGAATCCCCAGCTCGAGCACCTGTCTAATAGTCTCCTGAGAATACAAGTTATTTGAAAGAGTTGATCAGCAATTAAGTTGGTGAGTTCATAAGAGTTTAGTGATGTAAGTAAGTAGTAAAGTGTTGTTGAAAATGTATATGTAAAAATGGTGTAAGTTGTAAGCTCTGTTTTAAAAAGATCGTCTGTTCCTCTAGAAAATCATATGTTTCCTACTTTGATGGAAGTTTAAGTAAAATGACACTACAACCCATTCTATGGGTACTAAGTGGATAAAAATTATATAAGACTCAGAGTAAACAAACAATCGATTGTGCGCATCTGCCCTAAGCTCACAACCAAACAAGGAACAGAAACTAAGGCGGATAGCACACATTCCATTGGTTGTTAGATCATCGTCATATATAACCCTGATGTATTCACTTGTTACTCATGGAGTTAGTTGTGATGGTTCCTTTGTATCTAATGAAAAGTTCTTTAAGAAAACCCTTATTTCTTATAATAAAAAGGTGACCACAGTGACTACTTTTATAATAGCTTAGTTTATACTGATATATACATAATCTAATATCGGATAGAAAGTTAATTGAGTGAATCTGCCCTAAGCCCACAACCAAACAAGGAACAGGAAGTAAGGCGGAAAAGCACACATCCAACTACCTACTGGGTATTAGTTTTATATATAAACATGATGTATAAACTAAGGTATTATAGAGTTACTCACCTAAGGTCTTTTAAATTGTACTGGTTTAATAAAATGAATTAAACCCTTTACCGGGAAGTTTCTAGTTTTGTATACCAAAAGTACTGAAAGTATGTTTTGTACTAGAAAAATTATGCTTTAACTCTGTGTTCTATAACCTGACCCATACCTGGTACCCTTATGACGACTTAATGCATACTAAGCATACATATATATAGAATCGTGTAGATAATAGATTGGGTGAATTCGTTCCAAGCCCACAACCAAACAAGGAACAGGAAATGAAGCGGAGAGCACACATCCTATTAGCTGTCGGACCCTATTGGTATATATGTATCTTGTGATGTATACATTAAGGAATCATAAGACTAGCATTATGGTCTTATCTTTTAATCGTAGCCTTCTACCAAGGCATCTTCTGTTATGTGCTAGACTCGACTGATCCATTTGTCGTTTGTAAAAATGTATATTTTCCCTAGTTTATAACTCGAAAATAGATTGAGTTCGACTTTCAAGCGGTACTGTCACTTTATGGAAGTAATGGGAAAAGTAAGTACACAGTTGTCGTTTATAATGACATGCGGATGTACTAATAACCTAAAAACGTATTTGTTTTATTACGGTTATAATGTGAAGGCTAGAACCCTTACTATACGCTCTCCCTGTCGGGAGATTAGGGGAACTATACACGACCTCCGCAAATTCTTGCAAGCCATGTAATTCACATTAAAGTATATGATCATGTATACCCAATATAACTATCACCTTTTGTTTAAAACAATGAGTTAGTGATTCATTGGTATAATTAGATCCTGTATGTGTGTTCTCATGCTATAGCAACCTAACTTGTTTGTTCTATTTGTTTCTCTTAATTGTGTGTTCTCTCTGTATGGTATTGTTTGATTCTCTTCACTATATGTTCTGTTATGGTATTGACTCTTTGTGTGCTTCATTGTACTAGAAGTAATGAATAACATTCTCCTAAACTATACCTATTATAGCTTACTAACGTTCTACTTGGACTGTTACTGAAAAGACTCGTTTATCTACTAAGTTATGCTTGTACTTTAAAAACAAAGTTTTGTATAACTAAAAAGTAACATAACTTTAAAAGAGTTTTGAAATGTTTTGACGACTTATAAATGACATAAGTAACATTTTGAAAAATGTTTATAACAAACATTTACACAATTATCATTGTGTTCAACTTGTATCCCCCCCCCCTTAAACAGTTAAAACAGTTAAAAGATTCATTACGAGGTATGAACTCACCTGATGTGGGTGATTCAAACGGGTATGTGTGTAAGGATGAGAAGTTCCACGAATGAAGTTCCGAGACACAATAAGTGCTAAATGACATATAAGGACACATATTGACATGAATATAGTGTTTATAAACAACTATATGAAGGGAAACACCTTCCGGGACTAGGAAACACCTTGATTCAAGTGTTATAAGTACTAAGGATTGCATCTAAGGGTGGTAGGACCTTGCATTTGAATTTACGGTTCAAGGGTAAACTCTTTTGGAGTTTACGGTTTTGGGACCAACACTCATTGAGTTTACGGTCGTAAACCCATGAGTTTACGGCCGTAAACTCATGGTACCTTTACCATTTTGTGTTTTGAAGCTTTAAAGGTCATGAGAAGTATTCCTACTTCATGATTAAGCCTTAGGAAGTGTTTAGGGCACCATTTCACTCCTTTGTGGAGTTTACGGTCCTTGGACCATTTATCTTTGGGTTTACGGCCGTAAACCCAAATGGTTTATGGTATTTTTGATGTTTTAAGTCCTAAGCACATCAAGGATGGTATCTAGACTAGTTTCCAAGGCTTGGTAAGGGACTAGGGCACACTTTGGCACCCTTTTTAGGGTTTACGGTCCAAGAACATCTTGGACCGTAAACACCTTTGATCTTGTGTTTCCTTGGTGTTTTCTAGATGATTAGAAGTGTAACAAGTCTTATAACACACTAGGGTAAGAGTACTTACTATGTAGAAGCTTGAAAAGGTGCTAAAAGTCCAAGAACACTAGTGTGTGTTCTTGGTGTTCTTGGTGAAACTTGAAGATCTACACTTTTGGAATGATTTCACGAATGGAATCATGTAAGATCACTAGATTAAGTAAGATATCAACTTTTTAGGGTAAGAAACACTTACATAGTTGAAGATCTAGAAGAAAAGTTGGATGATACTTGAGAGGATTTGAGTTTGGATCTTGTAAATGTGAAAAAGTGGTAAATAATGACTAAGTGTCATATTTATACCCCCTTTTAGGGTTTACGGCAGTAAACACCTTTGTTTAGGCCGTAAACTCCAAACTCTTGGAGTTTTGGGACATTATTGTTGCACAATAAACCCTAGGGCATCCTCTCTCCTGATATCTCCCGAAGTACTAACTTAAAAACACTCAAACTTATTCCAAAAAGCTTGAAAGTTAGCAGAAATAGTTCTGACTTCTATTGAAGTGAATGGTTGTCCGGAAAAGAAATTTCGGGTTGTCACATCATCCCCCCGTTAGAAGGAATTTCGTCCCGAAATTAGCTTTCTTAGCATTACTACTGTGGTTGCGCCCTTCTGATTGGCAAAATACTCACTCGTAGACTTGGCAACTTTGCCCTTCTGTTCATGATAGGATTCGTACTTGGTCCATCTATCATTGCCTCGTGTATACAAGTTGTATATAATTAGGGTTACTAAGACGGTCGGATGTGCGACTCTGCCCCAGGTCCACAACCAAACAAGGAACAGGAGATAGGGCGGAAACACACATACTAAATCTGCGTAATCATAATCATATACCACCCTCGCATATACACTGAATAGTGATAGGTGGGTTGTAATCATCCTTAGCCTCTGTGCTCGAACTTGGTCTGCTGGACGAGTGGTATTTCGTGACGGTCTGCGGACATCTGACAATAAGACTTCGGAGGACAAAGTACTCTTCGCACGAGTACTTCGGGGGTTTAGAATACGAAAGATAAAACTGAGGTTTAGGTCGGACTTTCGATAGGAAGGACGAAAGTTTCGAGAACTTGCCGATCGAGGTGATAGAAACATATGAACTCAGTATGGTGAGGACCACGCCAACTCATGACGAATGAAAACAACAGACTCTTTACCGAACTAAGTTTTGGTCAAATGAAAGAAACGTCTGATATACGACGATGTATCCCTTGTATGATCGATACTGTACTCCTAGTATGTCCGACAATGTACTTTTTGTAACTGTTCCCGTGTTTCCTGTTTTCTCTTTGAAGTTAACACTCCTACGTATCGTACCGCTATGTGCGCATACATACGAACAAAAGTGCTCTACTAACTGGTGGGGATACTTTATATCATAGTCCTCGTTGGTACCACTACCATCGCCTGCCATATACAAGTTATGAATATTTAAGATGAACCAGGCGGTCGACTGAGTAACTCTGCCTCAAATCCCCCAACCAATTAAGGGATGGGGATCTAAGCGGAGTCACTCACTCTTAGTCTGCAACATCTTAGTTGCGCACAACCCTGATGTATATGGTAAGCCATAATAGCTTCTCTAAGGGATCTTTTAGTTCTCTTGAATACTGTGACCTATTTCGACATGCGAGTTTTTATAGTTACTTTTAAGTGTTATCCCCAAATTTTAATCTTATATGAATATAAATAATTTTAAAAGTAATTACTATTTCGAAAACATACCGCTACTCGTCGACGACTCCAGGGTAGATTCTCCTGTGGTGATCATCAGAATGCGTCCATCCGCGCCTGAGTTCCTTTGTGTCGGGCAGTCCCTCTGAAAATGTCCAGTCTCACCACAGCCATAGCATGCTTGGTTTTCTTCAGCTCCGAGGACTTGGGAGATCGGTTGAGCCAGTGCCCTGCAGAAACGGACTGTGTGTCCCTTCCTGTGGCAGTTCAGACACTGCATTTCCTGGCATACTCCGGTGTGGTGAAAGTTGCACTTTCTACACTTCGGAAGGTTTCCAGCATATCGACTGGCAGGGGCTGAAGCAGTAGGCGTCGTAGCGGCATACATAGTACCCGCTCGTTGCTCTTGCGGGGTGTCCTGTGTTGTTTGCTTCTTCTTTCTCTTGTTCCCCGACTTCGGATTATAGTCCTCTTCCCTTGGCGGCTCGGGAATAGGGACTTTTACACCATGGTGGACTCCGTGGTCGATGAGTCGCTGAGCCAGGCGTTTAGCACTATCGAACGTGGTAGGGCTAGAAGACAACACATTTCCTTGGGTCGGAGCAGTCAGACCCCAAATGTATCTTTCTATCTTCTTGCTCTCCGAGGTAATCATTCCGGGGCATAGAGCTGCTAGCTCGCTGAACCGGTCGGTGTAGGTCACTATGTCAGAGCCGACCATAGTGAGATCCCACAGCTCTTGTTCTAGTTTTTGAATCTCGCCTAACGGGCAATATTCCTCCCGCATTAACTCTTTTAGGTTTTCCCAACCTATTGAGTTGGCCACTGATAGGGTCAGTGACTTAACATGGCTGTTCCACCATGTTAGGGCCTTGCCAGAGAAGGTGCAGGCAGCAAACCTCACTTTGCTTCCTTCTGGGCATAAACAGATTTCGAAGATCGACTCTGTTTTCTCAAACCATTGCATGAGGGCAATGACTCCTTCAGTCCCATTAAAGGACACTGGCTGGCATTTGGTGAAGTCCTTGTATGAGAACTCTCTCGAGCGTACGAGGACCTCACCTCGAGTAGAATCAGTAGGCGTTTCACCTCCGCTGGTACTGATGGGGTGATATTGAGTCATGGCTGTTGCCACAGCCGTGGCCACTGCAGCATTTATAGCTGCCATATCGATTTGCGAAGGAGGCGGTATTGGAGTTATCGGAGTAGTGCGTCTGTTTGATCTGCGAGGAGGCATCTTTGCTAAAAGAACACAAAGATGAGATAGAATAAGTCTAAAGCAATGGACACAAGCCGAAAGCTGAAAAGACAAGCTTATTCTAGTTTCGGATGTATCGGGTCCTGACTTCTACCGGGTTCTAGAAACAATTCATAAAAGAGTCTATACCTAATAAACTCTATGAATTTGAAATAACTATCCTCAAACGAATATCTGTTTCCTGAATAACTGTTACCAGCTGCTTGTAAGAAAATAATCTTAACATATAATGTGAGCAGTGTTTCCACTCGCTCATTAAATTAACTAGATTATTATTTATTAGTGTGACGTGTAAGACGTTTTGGTTACTCCGGTTGATCCCTCTTTGAAAACTTCTCATGAACTTGTTCTTGTTCCTCCTGGACTCTTCTGTTGTCTACTATGAGGAAGTGGTTACATTTATCTGGGCTTGTCGTGCGAGAATGAAAGTGACTAAAGAATCTATGATCTTTAAGGTAACTTTATGGGGTGATCCTTACGGAGTCCTCCTATAATTGTACAAGGTACACAAGTTTGTATATATTTGAAGATTAAATAGACCTTCGAATAGGTGATCCTACCCCAACACTACACCCTTAAGAGGAATGGATAGCGAAGCGTAGACCACAGATTCTAAGTCTATAAGATCTTGATTATATATAAAACCTTAGGAATATACCTTGCAAGATTATAGACCTATCCGCAAGGGTCTTTTAAGTTCTCACATAAGTTATTTATCTGGACTAAAATACTCTTATAGTATTCTAACTCTGAATGTACTTGTTCTGGTGTTCTCTTGACTGGTGATCAGGTAAGTTTTAACACTGTTGTAACACCACATCATTCCCAAACACATGTCGGTCACATCTCGAATGAATATAGTTGATCAGGCTATATTAATCCTAGCTATGATTACATAACTGTTCAGGTTGACGACAGTGCCCAACCCTTAAATACTTTAGTTCTGTTCTCCTCGTGACACTAGTTCTATTATGTACATGTATAAGCAAGTAGGTATATTTTTATAACCTATAGTTATATTCTAAAAATATATCATTATCCAGAGCACTTAAGCCCCATTGTATTTATAGTTGTATATCTTTTATCGGTTGATGTACTTAGTTCACTATAAACAATGCTCTGATACCAATCTGTCACACCCCAAAACCGGAACGGCGGAATCGTTCAGGGGTGGAGGACGTCATGTTTAGTATCACGAGATATGTATATGGTAAGAAAGTAATGAACAACCATTTCATTTCGAAAGAAAGTGTTTACAATGTGTGTTCACAAAACATAGAATTCATACACAAATAACAAAACAAGACTGGAAGCTATAATGCTTCATCTTCTGAATCCCCAGCTCGAGCACCTGTCTAATAGTCTCCTGAGAATACAAGTTATTTGAAAGAGTTGATCAGCAATTAAGCTGGTGAGTTCATAAGAGTTTTGTGATGTAAGTAAGTAGTAAAGTGTTGTTGAAAATGTATATGTAAAAATGGTGTAAGTTGTAAGCTCTGTTTTGAAAAGATCGTCTGTTCCTCTAGAAAATCATATGTTTCCTACTTTGATGGAAGTTTAAGTAAAATGACACTACAACCCATTCTATGGGTATTAAGTGGATACAAATTATATAAGACTCAGAGTAAACAAACAATCAATTGTGCGCATCTGCCCTAAGCTCACAACCAAACAAGGAACAGAAACTAAGGCGGATAGCACACATTCCATTGGTTGTTAGATCATCGTCATATATAACCCTGATGTATTCACTTGTTACTCATGGAGTTAGTTGTGATGGTTCCTTTGTATCTAATGAAAAGTTCTTTAAGAAAACCCTTATTTCTTATAATAAAAAGGTGACCACAGTGACTACTTTTATAATAGCTTAGTTTATACTGATATATACATAATCTAATATCGGATAGAAAGTTAATTGAGTGAATCTGCCCTAAGCCCACAACCAAACAAGGAACGGGAAGTAAGGCGGAAAAGCACACATCCAACTACCTACTGGGTATTAGTTTTATATATAAACATGATGTATAAACTAAGGTATTATAGAGTTACTCACCTAAGGTCTTTTAAATTGTACTGGTTTAATAAAATGAATTAAACCCTTTACCGGGAAGTTTCTAGTTTTGTATACCAAAAGTAATGAAAGTATGTTTTGTACTAGAAAAATTATGCTTTAACTCTGTGTTCTATAACCTGACCCATACCTGGTACCCTTATGACGACTTAATGCATACTAAGCATACATATATATAGAATCGTGTAGATAATAGATTGGGTGAATTCGTTCCAAGCCCACAACCAAACAAGGAACAGGAAATGAAGTGGAGAGCACACATCCTATTAGCTGTCGGACCCTATTGGTATATATGTATCTTGTGATGTATACATTAAGGAATCATAAGACTAGCATTATGGTCTTATCTTTTAATCGTAGCCTTCTACCAAGGCATCTTCTGTTATGTGCTAGACTCGACTGATCCATTTGTCGTTTGTAAAAATGTATATTTTCCCTAGTTTATAACTCGAAAATAGATTGAGTTCGACTTTCAAGCGGTACTGTCACTTTATGGAAGTAATGGGAAAAGTAAGTACACAGTTGTCGTTTATAATGACATGCGGATGTACTAATAACCTAAAAACGTATTTGTTTTATTACGGTTATAATGTGAAGGCTAGAACCCTTACTATACGCTCTCCCTGTCGGGAGATTAGGGGAACTATACACGACCTCTGCAAATTCTTGCAAGCCATGTAATTCACATTAAAGTATATGATCATGTATACCCAATATAACTATCACCTTTTGTTTAAAAAAATGAGTTAGTGATTCATTGGTATAATTAGATCCTGTATGTGTGTTCTCATGCTATAGCAACCTAACTTGTTTGTTCTATTTGTTTCTCTTAATTGTGTGTTCTCTCTGTATGGTATTGTTTGATTCTCTTCACTATATGTTCTGTTATGGTATTGACTCTTTGTGTGCTTCATTGTACTAGAAGTAATGAATAACATTCTCCTAAACTATACCTATTATAGCTTACTAACGTTCTACTTGGGCTGTTACTGAAAAGACTCGTTTATCTACTAAGTTATGCTTGTACTTTAAAAACAAAGTTTTGTATAACTAAAAAGTAACATAACTTTAAAAGAGTTTTGAAATGTTTTGACGACTTATAAATGACATAAGTAACATTTTGAAAAATGTTTATAACAAACATTTACACAATTATCATTGTGTTCAACTTGTATCCCCCCCCCCCCCTTAAACAGTTAAAACAGTTAAAAGATTCATTACGAGGTATGAACTCACCTGATGTGGGTGATTCAAACGGGTATGTGTGTAAGGATGAGAAGTTCCACGAATGAAGTTCCGAGACACAATAAGTCCTAAATGACATATAAGGACACATATTGACATGAATATAGTGTTTATAAACAACTATATGAAGGGAAACACCTTCCGGGACTAGGAAACACCTTGATTCAAGTGTTATAAGTACTAAGGATTGCATCTAAGGGTGGTAGGACCTTGCATTTGAGTTTACGGTTCAAGGGTAAACTCTTTTGGAGTTTACGGTTTTGGGACCAACACTCATTGAGTTTACGGTCGTAAACCCATGAGTTTACGGCCGTAAACTCATGATACCTTTACCATTTTGTGTTTTGAAGCTTTAAAGGTCATGAGAAGCATTCCTACTTCATGATTAAGCCTTAGGAAGTGTTTAGGGCACCATTTCACTCCTTTGTGGAGTTTACGGTCCTTGGACCATTTATCTTTGGGTTTACGGCCGTAAACCCAAATGGTTTATGGTATTTTTGATGTTTTAAGTCCTAAGCACATCAAGGATGGTATCTAGACTAGTTTCCAAGGCTTGGTAAGGGACTAGGGCACACTTTGGCACCCTTTTTAGGGTTTACGGTCCAAGAACATCTTGGACCGTAAACACCTTTGATCTTGTGTTTCCTTGGTGTTTTCTAGATGATTAGAAGTGTAACAAGTCTTATAACACACTAGGGTAAGAGTACTTACTATGTAGAAGCTTGAAAAGGTGCTAAAAGTCCAAGAACACTAGTGTGTGTTCTTGGTGTTCTTGGTGAAACTTGAAGATCTACACTTTTGGAATGATTTCACGAATGGAATCATGTAAGATCACTAGATTAAGTGAGATATCAACTTTTTAGGGTAAGAAACACTTACATAGTTGAAGATCTAGAAGAAAAGTTGGATGATACTTGAGAGGATTTGAGTTTGGATCTTGTAAATGTGAAAAAGTGGTAAATAATGACTAAGTGTCATATTTATACCCCCTTTTAGGGTTTACGGCCGTAAACACCTTTGTTTAGGCCGTAAACTCCAAACTCTTGGAGTTTTGGGACATTATTGTTGCACAATAAACCCTAGGGCATCCTCTCTCCTGATATCTCCCGAAGTACTAACTTAAAAACACTCAAACTTATTCCAAAAAGCTTGAAAGTTAGCAGAAATAGTTCTGACTTCTATTGAAGTGAATGGTTGTCCGGAAAAGAAATTTCGGGTTGTCACATCATCCCCCCGTTAGAAGGAATTTCGTCCCGAAATTAGCTTTCTTAGCATTACTATTGTGGTTGCGCCCTTCTGATTGGCAGAATACTCACTCGTAGACTTGGCAACTTTGCCCTTCTTTTCATGATAGGATTCGTACTTGGTCCATCTATCATTACCTCGTGTATACAAGTTGTATATAATTAGGGTTACTAAGACGGTCGGATGTGCGAATCCGCCCCAGGTCCACAACCAAACAAGGAACAGGAGATAGGGCGGAAACACACATACTAAATCTGCGTAATCATAATCATATACCACCCTCGCATATACACTGAATAGTGATAGGTGGGTTGTAATCATCCTTAGCCTCTGTGCTCGAACTTGGTCTGCTGGACGAGTGGTATTTCGTGACGGTCTGCGGACATCTGACGATAAGACTTCGGAGGACAAAGTACTCTTCGCACGAGTACTTCGGGGGTTTTGAATACGAAAGATAAAACTGAGGTTTAGGTCGGACTTTCGATAGGAAGGACGAAAGTTTCGAGAACTTGCCGATCGAGGTGATAGAAACATATGAACTCAGTATGGTGAGGACCACGCCAACTCATGACGAATGAAAACAACAGACTCTTTACCGAACTAAGTTTTGGTCAAATGAAAGAAACGTCTGATATACGACGATGTATCCCTTGTATGATTGATACTGTACTCCTAGTATGTCCGACAATGTACTTTTTGTAACTGTTCCCGTGTTTCCTGTTTTCTCTTTGAAGTTAACACTCCTACGTATCGTACCGCTATGTGCGCATACATACGAACAAAAGTGCTCTACTAACTGGTGGGGATACTTTATATCATAATCCTCGTTGGTACCACTACCATCGCCTGCCATATACAAGTTATGAATATTTAAGATGAACCAGGCGGTCGACTGAGTAACTCTGCCTCAAATCCCCCAACCAATTAAGGGATGGGGATCTAAGCGGAGTCACTCACTCTTAGTCTGCAACATCTTAGTTGCGCACAACCCTGATGTATATGGTAAGCCATAATAGCTTCTCTAAGGGATCTTTTAGTTCTCTTGAATACTGTGACCTATTTCGACATGCGAGTTTTTATAGTTACTTTTAAGTGTTATCCCCAAATTTTAATCTTATATGAATATAAATAAATTTTAAAAGTAATTACTATTTCGAAAACATACCGCTACTCGTCGACGACTCCAGGGTAGATTCTCCTGTGGTGATCATCAGAATGCGTCCATCCGCGCCTGAGTTCCTTTGTGTCGGGCAGTCCCTCTGAAAATGTCCAGTCTCACCACAGCCATAGCATGCTTGGTTTTCTTCAGCTCCGAGGACTTGGGAGATCGGTTGAGCCAGTGCCCTGCAGAAACGGACTGTGTGTCCCTTCCTGTGGCAGTTCAGACACTGCATTTCCTGGCATACTCCGGTGTGGTGAAAGTTGCACTTTCTACACTTCGGAAGGTTTCCAGCATATCGACTGGCAGGGGCTGAAGCAGTAGGCGTCGTAGCGGCGTACATAGTACCCGCTCGTTGCTCTTGCGGGGTGTCCTGTGTTGTTTGCTTCTTCTTTCTCTTGTTCCCCGACTTCGGATTATAGTCCTCTTCCCTTGGCAGCTCGGGAATAGGGACTTTTACACCATGGTGGACTCCGTGGTCGATGAGTCGCTGAGCCAGGCGTTTAGCACTATCGAACGTGGTAGGGCTAGAAGACAGCACATTTCCTTGGGTCGGAGCAGTCAGACCCCAAATGTATCTTTCTATCTTCTTGCTCTCCGAGGTAATCATTCCGGGGTATAGAGCTGCTAGCTCGCTGAACCGGTCGGTGTAGGTCACTATGTCAGAGCCGACCATAGTGAGATCCCACAGCTCTTGTTCTAGTTTTTGAATCTCGCCTAACGGGCAATATTCCTCCCGCATTAACTCTTTTAGGTTTTCCCAACCTATTGAGTTGGCCACTGATAGGGTCAGTGACTTAACATGGCTGTTCCACCATGTTAGGGCCTTGCCAGAGAAGGTGCAGGCAGCAAACCTCACTTTGCTTCTTTCTGGGCATAAACATATTTCGAAGATCGACTCTGTTTTCTCGAACCATTGCATGAGGGCAATGACTCCTTCAGTCCCATTAAAGGACACTGGCTGGCATTTGGTGAAGTCCTTGTATGAGAACTCTCTCGAGCGTACGAGGACCTCACCTCGAGTAGAATCAGTAGGCGTTTCACCTCCGCTGGTACTGATGGGGTGATATTGAGTCATGGCTGTTGCCACAGCCGCGGCCACTGCAGCATTTATAGCTGCCATATCGATTTACGAAGGAGGCGGTATTGGAGTTATCAGAGTAGTGCGTCTGTTTGATCTGCGAGGAGGCATCTTTGCTAAAAGAACACAAAGATGAGATAGAATAAGTCTAAAGCAATGGACACAAGCCGAAAGCTGAAAAGACAAGGTTATTCTAGTTTCGGATGTATCGGGTCCTGACTTCTACCGGGTTCTAGAAACAATTCATAAAAGAGTCTATACCTAATAAACTCTATGAATTTGAAATAACTATCCTCAAACGAATATCTATTTCCTGAATAACTGTTACCGGCTGCTTGTAAGAAAATAATCTTAACATATAATGTGAGCAGTGTTTCCACTCGCTCATTAAATTAACTAGATTATTATTTATTAGTGTGACGTGTAAGACGTTTTGGTTACTCCGGTTGATCCCTCTTTGAAAACTTCTCATGAACTTGTTCTTGTTCCTCCTGGACTCTTCTGTTGTCTACTGTGAGGAAGTGGTTACATTTATCTGGGCTTGTCGTGCGAGAATGAAAGTGACTAAAGAATCTATGATCTTTAAGGTAACTTTATGGGGTGATCCTTACGGAGTCCTCCTATAATTGTACAAGGTACACAAGTTTGTATATATTTGAAGATTAAATAGACCTTCGAATAGGTGATCCTACCCCAACACTACACCCTTAAGAGGAATGGATAGCGAAGCGTAGACCACAGATTCTAAGTCTATAAGATCTTGATTATATATAAAACCTTAGGAATATACCTTGCAAGATTATAGACCTATCCGCAAGGGTCTTTTAAGTTCTCACATAAGTTATTTATCTGGACTAAAATACTCTTATAGTATTCTAACTCTGAATGTACTTGTTCTGGTGTTCTCTTGACTGGTGATCAGGTAAGTTTTAACACTGTTGCAACACCACATCATTCCCAAACACATGTCGGTCACATCTCGAATGAATATAGTTGATCAGGCTATATTAATCCTAGCTATGATTACATAACTGTTCAGGTTGACGACAGTGCCCAACCCTTAAATACTTTAGTTCTGTTCTCCTCGTGACACTAGTTCTATTATGTACATGTATAAGCAAGTAGGTATATTTTTATAACCTATAGTTATATTCTAAAAATATATCATTATCCAGAGCACTTAAGCCCCATTGTATTTATAGTTGTATATCTTTTATCGGTTGATATACTTAGTTCACTATAAACAATGCTCTGATACCAATCTGTCACACCCCAAAACCGGAACGGCGGAATCGTTCAGGGGTGGAGGACGTCATGTTTAGTATCACGAGATATGTATATGGTAAGAAAGTAATGAACAACCATTTCATTTCGAAAGAAAGTGTTTACAATGTGTGTTCACAAAACATAGAATTCATACACAAATAACAAAACAAGACTGGAAGCTATAATGCTTCATCTTCTGAATCCCCAGCTCGAGCACCTGTCTAATAGTCTCCTGAGAATACAAGTTATTTGAAAGAGTTGATCAACAATTAAGCTGGTGAGTTCATAAGAGTTTAGTGATGTAAGTAAGTAGTAAAGTGTTGTTGAAAATGTATATGTAAAAATGGTGTAAGTTGTAAGCTCTGTTTTGAAAAGATCGTCTGTTCCTCTAGAAAATCATATGTTTCCTACTTTGATGGAAGTTTAAGTAAAATGACACTACAACCCATTCTATGGGTACTAAGTGGATACAAATTATATAAGACTCAGAGTAAACAAACAATCGATTGTGCGCATCTGCCCTAAGCTCACAACCAAACAAGGAACAGAAACTAAGGCGGATAACACACATTCCATTGGTTGTTAGATCATCGTCATATATAACCCTGATGTATTCACTTGTTACTCATGGAGTTAGTTGTGATGGTTCATTTGTATCTAATGAAAAGTTCTTTAAGAAAACCCTTATTTCTTATAATAAAAAGGTGACCACAGTGACTACTTTTATAATAGCTTAGTTTATACTGATATATACATAATCTAATATCGGATAGAAAGTTAATTGAGTGAATCTGCCCTAAGCCCACAACCAAACAAGGAACAGGAAGTAAGGCGGAAAAGCACACATCCAACTACCTACTGGGTATTAGTTTTATATATAAACATGATGTATAAACTAAGGTATTATAGAGTTACTCACCTAAGGTCTTTTAAATTGTACTGGTTTAATAAAATGAATTAAACCCTTTACCGGGAAGTTTCTAGTTTTGTATACCAAAAGTACTGAAAGTATGTTTTGTACTAGAAAAATTATGCTTTAACTCTGTGTTCTATAACCTGACCCATACCTGGCACCCTTATGACGACTTAATGCATACTAAGCATACATATATATAGAATCGTGTAGATAATAGATTGGGTGAATTCGTTCCAAGCCCACAACCAAACAAGGAACAGGAAATGAAGCGGAGAGCACACATCCTATTAGCTGTCGGACCCTATTGGTATATATGTATCTTGTGATGTATACATTAAGGAATCATAAGACTAGCATTATGGTCTTATCTTTTAATCGTAGCCTTCTACCAAGGCATCTTCTGTTATGTGCTAGACTCGACTGATCCATTTGTCGTTTGTAAAAATGTATATTTTCCCTAGTTTATAACTCGAAAATAGATTGAGTTCGACTTTCAAGCGGTACTGTCACTTTATGGAAGTAATGGGAAAAGTAAGTACACAGTTGTCGTTTATAATGACATGCAGATGTACTAATAACCTAAAAACGTATTTGTTTTATTACGGTTATAATGTGAAGGCTAGAACCCTTACTATACGCTCTCCCTGTCGGAAGATTAGGGGAACTAAACACGACCTCTGCAAATTCTTGCAAGCCATGTAATTCACATTAAAGTATATGATCATGTATACCCAATATAATTATCAGCTTTTGTTTAAAACAATGAGTTAGTGATTCATTGGTATAATTAGATCCTGTATGTGTGTTCTCATGCTATAGCAACCTAACTTGTTTGTTCTATTTGTTTCTCTTAATTGTGTGTTCTCTCTGTATGGTATTGTTTGATTCTCTTCACTATATGTTCTGTTATGGTATTGACTCTTTGTGTGCTTCATTGTACTAGAAGTAATGAATAACATTCTCCTAAACTATACCTATTATAGCTTACTAACGTTCTACTTGGACTGTTACTGAAAAGACTCGTTTATCTACTAAGTTATGCTTGTACTTTAAAAACAAAGTTTTGTATAACTAAAAAGTAACATAACTATAAAAGAGTTTTGAAATGTTTTGACGATTTATAAATGACATAAGTAACATTTTGAAAAATGTTTATAACAAACATTTACACAATTATCATTGTGTTCAACTTGTATCCCCCCCTTAAACAGTTAAAACAGTTAAAAGATTCATTACGAGGTATGAACTCACCTGATGTGGGTGATTCAAACGGGTATGTGTGTAAGGATGAGAAGTTCCACGAATGAAGTTCCGAGACACAATAAGTCCTAAATGACATATAAGGACACATATTGACATGAATATAGTGTTTATAAACAACTATATGAAGGGAAACACCTTCCGGGACTAGGAAACACCTTGATTCAAGTGTTATAAGTACTAAGGATTGCATCTAAGGGTGGTAGGACCTTGCATTTGAGTTTACGGTTCAAGGGTAAACTCTTTTGGAGTTTACGGTTTTGGGACCAACACTCATTGAGTTTACGGTCGTAAACCCATGAGTTTACGGCCGTAAACTCATGGTACCTTTACCATTTTGTGTTTTGAAGCTTTAAAGGTCATGAGAAGCATTCCTACTTCATGATTAAGCCTTAGGAAGTGTTTAGGGCACCATTTCACTCCTTTGTGGAGTTTACGGTCCTTGGACCATTTATCTTTGGGTTTACGGCCGTAAACCCAAATGGTTTATGGTATTTTTGATGTTTTAAGTCCTAAGCACATCAAGGATGGTATCTAGACTAGTTTCCAAGGCTTGGTAAGGGACTAGGGCACACTTTGACACCTTTTTTAGGGTTTACGGTCCAAGAACATCTTGGACCGTAAACACCTTTGATCTTGTGTTTCCTTGGTGTTTTCTAGATGATTAGAAGTGTAACAAGTCTTATAACACACTAGGGTAAGAGTACTTACTATGTAGAAGCTTGAAAAGGTGCTAAAAGTCCAAGAACACTAGTGTGTGTTCTTGGTGTTCTTGGTGAAACTTGAAGATCTACACTTTTGGAATGATTTCACGAATGGAATCATGTAAGATCACTAGATTAAGTAAGATATCAACTTTTTAGGGTAAGAAACACTTACATAGTTGAAGATCTAGAAGAAAAGTTGAATGATACTTGAGAGGATTTGAGTTTGGATCTTGTAAATGTGAAAAAGTGGTAAATAATGACTAAGTGTCATATTTATACCCCCTTTTAGGGTTTACGGCCGTAAACACCTTTGTTTAGGCCGTAAACTCCAAACTCTTGGAGTTTTGGGACATTATTGTTGCACAATAAACCCTAGGGCATCCGCTCTCCTGATATCTCCCGAAGTACTAACTTAAAAACACTCAAACTTATTCCAAAAAGCTTGAAAGTTAGCAGAAATAGTTCTGACTTCTATTGAAGTGAATGGTTGTCCGAAAAAGAAATTTCGGGTTGTCACATCATCCCCCCGTTAGAAGGAATTTCGTCCCGAAATTAGCTTTCTTAGCATTACTACTGTGGTTGCGCCCTTCTGATTGGCAGAATACTCACTCGTAGACTTGGCAACTTTGCCCTTCTGTTCATGATAGGATTCGTACTTGGTCCATCTATCATTACCTCGTGTATACAAGTTGTATATAATTAGGGTTAGTAAGACGGTCGGATGTGCGACTCCGCCCCAGGTCCACAACCAAACAAGGAACAGCAGATAGGGCGGAAACACACATACTAAATCTGCGTAATCATAATCATATACCACCCTCGCATATACACTGAATAGTGATAGGTGGGTTGTAATCATCCTTAGCCTCTGTGCTCGAACTTGGTCTGCTGGACGAGTGGTATTTCGTGACGGTCTGCGGACATCTGACGATAAGACTTCGGAGGACAAAGTACTCTTCGCACGAGTACTTCGGGGGTTTAGAATACGAAAGATAAAACTGAGGTTTAGGTCGGACTTTCGATACGAAGGACGAAAGTTTCGAGAACTTGCCGATCGAGGTGATAGAAACATATGAACTCAGTATGGTGAGGACCACGCCAACTCATGACGAATGAAAACAATGGACTATTTACCGAACTAAGTTTTGGTCAAATGAAAGAAACGTCTGATATACGACGATGTATCCCTTGTATGATCGATACTGTACTCCTAGTATGTCCGAAAATGTAGTTTTTGTAACTGTTCCCGTGTTTCCTTTTTTCTCTTTGAAGTTAACACTCCTACGTATCGTACCGCTATGTGCGCATACATACGAACAAAAGTGCTCTACTAACTGGTGGGGATACTTTATATCATAATCCTCGTTGGTACCACTACCATCGCCTGCCATATACAAGTTATAAATATTTAAGATGAACCAGGCGGTCGACTGAGTAACTCTGCCTCAAATCCCCCAACCAATTAAGGGATGGGGATCTAAGCGGAGTCACTCACTCTTAGTCTGCAACATCTTAGTTGCGCACAACCCTGATGTATATGGTAAGCCATAATAGCTTCTCTAAGGGATCTTTTAGTTCTCTTGAATACTGTGACCTATTTCGACATGTGAGTTTTTATAGTTACTTTTAAGTGTTATCCCCAAATTTTAATCTTATATGAATATAAATAAATTTTAAAAGTAATTACTATTTCGAAAACATACCGCTACTCGTCGACGACTCCAGGGTAGATTCTCCTGTGGTGATCATCAGAATGCGTCCATCCGCGCCTGAGTTCCTTTGTGTCGGGCAGTCCCTCTGAAAATGTCCAGTCTCACCACAGCCATAGCATGCTTGGTTTTCTTCAGCTCCGAGGACTTGGGAGATCTGTTGAGCCAGTGCCCTGCAGAAACGGACTGTGTGTCCCTTCCTGTGGCAGTTCAGACACTGCATTTCCTGGCATACTCCGGTGTGGTGAAAGTTGCACTTTCTACACTTCGGAAGGTTTCCAGCATATCGACTGGCAGGGGCTGAAGCAGTTGGCGTCGTAGCGGCGTACATAGTACCCGCTCGTTGCTCTTGCGGGGTGTCCTGTGTTGTTTGCTTCTTCTTTCTCTTGTTCCCCGACTTCGGATTATAGTCCTCTTCCCTTGGCGGCTCGGGAATAGGGACTTTTACACCATGGTGGACTCCGTGGTCGATGAGTCGCTGAGCCAGGCGTTTAGCACTATCGAACGTGGTAGGGCTAGAAGACAGCACATTTCCTTGGGTCGGAGCAGTCAGACCCCAAATGTATCTTTCTATCTTCTTGCTCTCCGAGGTAATCATTCCGGGGCATAGAGCTGCTAGCTCGCTGAACCGGTCGGTGTAGGTCACTATGTCAGAGCCGACCATAGTGAGATCCCACAGCTCTTGTTCTAGTTTTTGAATCTCGCCTAACGGGCAATATTCCTCCCGCATTAACTCTTTTAGGTTTTCCCAACCTATTGAGTTGGCCACTGATAGGGTCAGTGACTTAACATGGCTGTTCCACCATGTTAGGGCCTTGCCAGAGAAGGTGCAGGCAGCAAACCTCACTTTGCTTCCTTCTGGGCATAAACAGATTTCGAAGATCGACTATGTTTTCTCGAACCATTGCATGAGGGCAATGACTCCTTCAGTCCCATTAAAGGACACTGGCTGGCATTTGGTGAAGTCCTTGTATCAGAACTCTCTCGAACGTACGAGGACCTCACCTCGAGTAGAATCAGTAGGCGTTTCACCTCCGCTGGTACTGATGGGGTGATATTGAGTCATGGCTGTTGCCACAGTCGCGGCCACTGCAGCATTTATAGCTGCCATATCGATTTGCGAAGGAGGCGGTATTGGAGTTATCGGAGTAGTGCGTCTGTTTGATCTGCGAGGAGGCATCTTTGCTAAAAGAACACAAAGATGAGATAGAATAAGTCTAAAGCAATGGACACAAGCCGAAAGCTGAAAAGACAAGGTTATTCTAGTTTCGGATGTATCGGGTCCTGACTTCTACCGGGTTCTAGAAACAATTCATAAAAGAGTCTATACCTAATAAACTCTATGAATTTGAAATAACTATCCTCAAACGAATATCTGTTTCCTGAATAACTGTTACCAGCTGCTTGTAAGAAAATAATCTTAACATATAATGTGAGCAGTGTTTCCACTCGCTCATTAAATTAACTAGATTATTATTTATTAGTGTGACGTGTAAGACGTTTTGGTTACTCCGGTTGATCCCTCTTTGAAAACTTCTCATGAACTTGTTCTTGTTCCTCCTGGACTCTTCTGTTGTCTACTATGAGGAAGTGGTTACATTTATCTGGGCTTGTCGTGCGAGAATGAAAGTGACTAAAGAATCTATGATCTTTAAGGTAACTTTATGGGGTGATCCTTACGGAGTCCTCCTATAATTGTACAAGGTACACAAGTTTGTATATATTTGAAGATTAAATAGACCTTCGAATAGGTGATCCTACCCCAACACTACACCCTTAAGAGGAATGGATAGCGAAGCGTAGACCACAGATTCTAAGTCTATAAGATCTTGATTATATATAAAACCTTAGGAATATACCTTGCAAGATTATAGACCTATCCGCAAGGGTCTTTTAAGTTCTCACATAAGTTATTTATCTGGACTAAAATACTCTTATAGTATTCTAACTCTGAATGTACTTGTTCTGGTGTTCTCTTGACTGGTGATCAGGTAAGTTTTAACACTGTTGCAACACCACATCATTCCCAAACACATGTCGGTCACATCTCGAATGAATATAGTTGATCATGCTATATTAATCCTAGCTATGATTACATAACTGTTCAGGTTGACGACAGTGCCCAACCCTTAAATACTTTAGTTCTGTTCTCCTCGTGACACTAGTTCTATTATGTACATGTATAAGCAAGTAGGTATATTTTTATAACCTATAGTTATATTCTAAAAATATATCATTATCCAGAGCACTTAAGCCCCATTGTATTTATAGTTGTATATCTTTTATCGGTTGATATACTTAGTTCACTATAAACAATGCTCTGATACCAATCTGTCACACCCCAAAACCGGAACGGCGGAATCGTTCAGGGGTGGAGGACGTCATGTTTAGTATCACGAGATATGTATATGGTAAGAAAGTAATGAACAACCATTTCATTTCGAAAGAAAGTGTTTACAATGTGTGTTCACAAAACATAGAATTCATACACAAATAACAAAACAAGACTGGAAGCTATAATGCTTCATCTTCTGAATCCCCAGCTCGAGCACCTGTCTAATAGTCTCCTGAGAATACAAGTTATTTGAAAGAGTTGATCAACAATTAAGCTGGTGAGTTCATAAGAGTTTAGTGATGTAAGTAAGTAGTAAAGTGTTGTTGAAAATGTATATGTAAAAATGGTGTAAGTTGTAAGCTCTGTTGTGAAAAGATCGTTTGTTCCTCTAGAAAATCATATGTTTCCTACTTTGATGGAAGTTTAAGTAAAATGACACTACAACCCATTCTATGGGTACTAAGTGGATACAAATTATATAAGACTCAGAGTAAACAAACAATCGATTGTGCGCATCTGCCCTAAGCTCACAACCAAACAAGGAACAGAAACTAAGGCGGATAGCACACATTCCATTGGTTGTTAGATCATCGTCATATATAACCCTGGTGTATTCACTTGTTACTCATGGAGTTAGTTTTGATGGTTCCTTTGTATCTAATGAAAAGTTCTTTAAGAAAACCCTTATTTCTTATAATAAAAAGGTGACCACAGTGACTACTTTTATAATAGCTTAGTTTATACTGATATACATAATCTAATATCGGATAGAAAGTTAATTGAGTGAATCTGCCCTAAGCCCACAACCAAACAAGGAACAGGAAGTAAGGCGGAAAAGCACACATCCAACTACCTACTGGGTATTAGTTTTATATATAAACATGATGTATAAACTAAGGTATTATAGAGTTACTCACCTAAGGTCTTTTAAATTGTACTGGTTTAATAAAATGAATTAAACCCTTTACCGGGAAGTTTCTAGTTTTGTATACCAAAAGTACTGAAAGTATGTTTTGTACTAGAAAAATTATGCTTTAACTCTGTGTTCTATAACCTGACCCATACCTGGTACCCTTATGAAGACTTAATGCATACTAAGCATACATATATATAGAATCGTGTAGATAATAGATTGGGTGAATTCGTTCCAAGCCCACAACCAAACAAGGAACAGGAAATGAAGCGGAGAGCACACATCCTATTAGCTGTCGGACCCTATTGGTATATATGTATCTTGTGATGTATACATTAAGGAATCATAAGACTAGCATTATGGTCTTATCTTTTAATCGTAGCCTTCTACCAAGGCATCTTCTGTTATGTGCTAGACTCGACTGATCCATTTGTCGTTTGTAAAAATGTATATTTTCCCTAGTTTATAACTCGAAAATAGATTGAGTTCGACTTTCAAGCGGTACTGTCACTTTATGGAAGTAATGGGAAAAGTAAGTACACAGTTGTCGTTTATAATGACATGCGGATGTACTAATAACCTAAAAACGTATTTGTTTTATTACGGTTATAATGTGAAGGCTAGAACCCTTACTATACGCTCTCCCTGTCGGGAGATTAGGGGAACTAAACACAACCTCTGCAAATTCTTGCAAGCCATGTAATTCACATTAAAGTATATGATCATGTATACCCAATATAACTATCACCTTTTGTTTAAAACAATGAGTTAGTGATTCATTGGTATAATTAGATCCTGTATGTGTGTTCTCATGCTATAGCAACCTAACTTGTTTGTTCTATTTGTTTCTCTTAATTATGTGTTCTCTCTGTATGGTATTGTTTGATTCTCTTCACTATATGTTCTGTTATGGTATTGACTCTTTGTGTGCTTCATTGTACTAAAAGTAATGAATAACATTCTCCTAAACTATACCTATTATAGCTTACTAACGTTCTACTTGGACTGTTACTGAAAAGACTCGTTTATCTACTAAGTTATGCTTGTACTTTAAAAACAAAGTTTTGTATAACTAAAAAGTAACATAACTTTAAAAGAGTTTTGAAATGTTTTGACGACTTATAAATGACATAAGTAACATTTTGAAAAATGTTTATAACAAACATTTACACAATTATCATTGTGTTCAACTTGTATCCCCCCCCCCCCTTAAACAGTTAAAACAGTTAAAAGATTCATTACGAGGTATGAACTCACCTGATGTGGGTGATTCAAACGGGTATGTGTGTAAGGATGAGAAGTTCCACGAATGAAGTTCCGAGACACAATAAGTCCTAAATGACATATAAGGACACATATTGACATGAATATAGTGTTTATAAACAACTATATGAAGGGAAACACCTTCCGGGACTAGGAAACACCTTGATTCAAGTGTTATAAGTACTAAGGATTGCATCTAAGGGTGGTAGGACCTTGCATTTGAGTTTACGGTTCAAGGGTAAACTCTTTTGGAGTTTACGGTTTTGGGACCAACACTCATTGAGTTTACGGTCGTAAACCCATGAGTTTACGGCCGTAAACTCATGGTACCTTTACCATTTTGTGTTTTGAAGCTTTAAAGGTCATGAGAAGCATTCCTACTTCATGATTAAGCCTTAGGAAGTGTTTAGGGCACCATTTCACTCCTTTGTGGAGTTTACGGTCCTTGGACCATTTATCTTTGGGTTTACGGCCGTAAACCCAAATGGTTTATGGTATTTTTGATGTTTTAAGTCCTAAGCACATCAAGGATGGTATCTAGACTAGTTTCCAAGGCATGGTAAGGGACTAGGGCACACTTTGGCACCCTTTTTAGGGTTTACGGTCCAAGAACATCTTGGACCGTAAACACCTTTGATCTTGTGTTTCCTTGGTGTTTTCTAGATGATTAGAAGTGTAACAAGTCTTATAACACACTAGGGTAAGAGTACTTACTATGTAGAAGCTTGAAAAGGTGCTAAAAGTCCAAGAACACTAGTGTGTGTTCTTGGTGTTCTTGGTGAAACTTGAAGATCTACACTTTTGGAATGATTTCACGAATGGAATCATGTAAGATCACTAGATTAAGTAAGATATCAACTTTTTAGGGTAAGAAACACTTACATAGTTGAAGATCTAGAAGAAAAGTTGGATGATACTTGAGAGGATTTGAGTTTGGATCTTGTAAATGTGAAAAAGTGGTAAATAATGACTAAGTGTCATATTTATACCCCCTTTTAGGGTTTACGGCCGTAAACACCTTTGTTTAGGCCGTAAACTCCAAACTCTTGGAGTTTTGGGACATTATTGTTGCACAATAAACCCTAGGGCATCCTCTCTCCTGATATCTCCCGAAGTACTAACTTAAAAACACTCAAACTTATTCCAAAAAGCTTGAAAGTTAGCAGAAATAGTTCTGACTTCTATTGAAGTGAATGGTTGTCCGAAAAAGAAATTTCGGGTTGTCACATCATCCCCCCGTTAGAAGGAATTTCGTCCCGAAATTAGCTTTCTTAGCATTACTACTGTGGTTGCGCCCTTCTGATTCGCAGAATACTCACTCGTAGACTTGGCAACTTTGCCCTTCTGTTCATGATAGGATTCGTACTTGGTCCATCTATCATTACCTCGTGTATACAAGTTGTATATAATTAGGGTTAGTAAGACGGTCGGATGTGCGACTCCGCCCCAGGTCCACAACCAAACAAGGAACAGGAGATAGGGCGGAAACACACATACTAAATCTGCGTAATCATAATCATATACCACCCTCGCATATACACTGAATAGTGATAGGTGGGTTGTAATCATCCTTAGCCTCTGTGCTCGAACTTGGTCTGCTGGACGAGTGGTATTTCGTGACGGTCTGCGGACATCTGACGATAAGACTTCGGAGGACAAAGTACTCTTCGCACGAGTACTTCGGGGGTTTAGAATACGAAAGATAAAACTGAGGTTTAGGTCGGACTTTCGATACGAAGGACGAAAGTTTCGAGAACTTGCCGATCGAGGTGATAGAAACATATGAACTCAGTATGGTGAGGACCACGCCAACTCATGACGAATGAAAACAACGGACTCTTTACCGAACTAAGTTTTGGTCAAATGAAAGAAACGTCTGATATACGACGATGTATCCCTTGTATGATCGATACTGTACTCCTAGTATGTCCGACAATGTACTTTTTGTAACTGTTCCCGTGTTTCCTGTTTTCTCTTTGAAGTTAACACTCCTACGTATCGTACCGCTATGTGCGCATACATACGAACAAAAGTGCTCTACTAACTGGTGGGGATACTTTATATCATAATCCTCGTTGGTACCACTACCATCGCCTGCCATATACAAGTTATGAATATTTAAGATGAACCAGGCGGTCGACTGAGTAACTCTGCCTCAAATCCCCCAACCAATTAAGGGATGGGGATCTAAGCAGAGTCACTCACTCTTAGTCTGCAACATCTTAGTTGCGCACAACCCTGATGTATATGGTAAGCCATAATAGCTTCTCTAAGGGATCTTTTAGTTCTCTTGAATACTGTGACCTATTTCGACATGTGAGTTTTTATAGTTACTTTTAAGTGTTATCCCCAAATTTTAATCTTATATGAATATAAATAAATTTTAAAAGTAATTACTATTTCGAAAACATACCGCTACTCGTCGACGACTCCAGGGTAGATTCTCCTGTGGTGATCATCAGAATGCGTCCATCCGCGCCTGAGTTCCTTTGTGTCGGGCAGTCCCTCTGAAAATGTCCAGTCTCACCACAGCCATAGCATGCTTGGTTTTCTTCAGCTCCGAGGACTTGGGAGATCGGTTGAGCCAGTGCCCTGCAGAAACGGACTGTGTGTCCCTTCCTGTGGCAGTTCAGACACTGCATTTCCTGGCATACTCCGGTGTGGTGAAAGTTGCACTTTCTACACTTCGGAAGGTTTCCAGCATATCGACTGGCAGGGGCTGAAGCAGTTGGCGTCGTAGCGGCGTACATAGTACCCGCTCGTTGCTCTTGCGGGGTGTCCTGTGTTGTTTGCTTCTTCTTTCTCTTGTTCCCCGACTTCGGATTATAGTCCTCTTCCCTTGGCGGCTCGGGAATAGGGACTTTTACACCATGGTGGACTCCGTGGTCGATGAGTCGCTGAGCCAGGCATTTAGCACTATCGAACGTGGTAGGGCTAGAAGACAGCACATTTCCTTGGGTCGGAGCAGTCAGACCCCAAATGTATCTTTCTATCTTCTTGCTCTCCGAGGTAATCATTCCGGGGCATAGAGCTGCTAGCTCGCTGAACCGGTCGGTGTAGGTCACTATGTCAGAGCCGACCATAGTGAGATCCCACAGCTCTTGTTCTAGTTTTTGAATCTCGCCTAACGGGCAATATTCCTCCCGCATTAACTCTTTTAGGTTTTCCCAACCTATTGAGTTGGCCACTGATAGGGTCAGTGACTTAACATGGCTGTTCCACCATGTTAGGGCCTTGCCAGAGAAGGTGCAGGCAGCAAACCTCACTTTGCTTCCTTCTGGGCATAAACAGATTTCGAAGATCGACTATGTTTTCTCGAACCATTGCATGAGGGCAATGACTCCTTCAGTCCCATTAAAGGACACTGGCTGGCATTTGGTGAAGTCCTTGTATGAGAACTCTCTCGAGCGTACGAGGACCTCACCTCGAGTAGAATCAGTAGGCGTTTCACCTCCGCTGGTACTGATGGGGTGATATTGAGTCATGGCTGTTGCCACAGCCGCGACCACTGCAGCATTTATAGCTGCCATATCGATTTGCGAAGGAGGCGGTATTGGAGTTATCGGAGTAGTGCGTCTGTTTGATCTGCGAGGAGGCATCTTTGCTAAAAGAACACAAAGATGAGATAGAATAAGTCTAAAGCAATGGACACAAGCCGAAAGCTGAAAAGACAAGGTTATTCTAGTTTCGGATGTATCGGGTCCTGACTTCTACCGGGTTCTAGAAACAATTCATAAAAGAGTCTATACCTAATAAACTCTATGAATTTGAAATAACTATCCTCAAACGAATATCTGTTTCCTGAATAACTGTTACCAACTGCTTGTAAGAAAATAATCTTAACATATAATGTGAGCAGTGTTTCCACTCGCTCATTAAATTAACTAGATTATTATTTATTAGTGTGACGTGTAAGACGTTTTGGTTACTCCGGTTGATCCCTCTTTGAAAACTTCTCATGAACTTGTTCTTGTTCCTCCTGGACTCTTCTGTTGTCTACTATGAGGAAGTGGTTACATTTATCTGGGCTTGTCGTGCGAGAATGAAAGTGACTAAAGAATCTATGATCTTTAAGGTAACTTTATGGGGTGATCCTTACGGAGTCCTCCTATAATTGTACAAGGTACACAAGTTTTTATATATTTGAAGATTAAATAGACCTTCGAATAGGTGATCCTACCCCAACACTACACCCTTAAGAGGAATGGATAGCGAAGCGTAGACCACAGATTCTAAGTCTATAAGATCTTGATTATATATAAAACCTTAGGAATATACCTTGCAAGATTATAGACCTATCCGCAAGGGTCTTTTAAGTTCTCACATAAGTTATTTATCTGGACTAAAATACTCTTATAGTATTCTAACTCTGAATGTACTTGTTCTGGTGTTCTCTTGACTGGTGATCAGGTAAGTTTTAACACTGTTGCAACACCACATCATTCCCAAACACATGTCGGTCACATCTCGAATGAATATAGTTGATCATGCTATATTAATCCTAGCTATGATTACATAACTGTTCAGGTTGACGACAGTGCCCAACCCTTAAATACTTTAGTTTTGTTCTCCTCGTGACACTAGTTCTATTATGTACATGTATAAGCAAGTAGGTATATTTTTATAACCTATAGTTATATTCTAAAAATATATCATTATCCAGAGCACTTAAGCCCCATTGTATTTATAGTTGTATATCTTTTATCGGTTGATATACTTAGTTCACTATAAACAATGCTCTGATACCAATCTGTCACACCCCAAAACCGGAACGGCGGAATCGTTCAGGGGTGGAGGACGTCATGTTTAGTATCACGAGATATGTATATGGTAAGAAAGTAATGAACAACCATTTCATTTCGAAAGAAAGTGTTTACAATGTGTGTTCACAAAACATAGAATTCATACACAAATAACAAAACAAGACTGGAAGCTATAATGCTTCATCTTCTGAATCCCCAGCTCGAGCACCTGTCTAATAGTCTCCTGAGAATACAAGTTATTTGAAAGAGTTGATCAGCAATTAAGCTGGTGAGTTCATAAGAGTTTAGTGATGTAAGTAAGTAGTAAAGTGTTGTTGAAAATGTATATGTAAAAATGGTGTAAGTTGTAAGCTCTGTTTTGAAAAGATCGTCTGTTCCTCTAGAAAATCATATGTTTCCTACTTTGATGGAAGTTTAAGTAAAATGACACTACAACCCATTCTATGGGTACTAAGTGGATACAAATTATATAAGACTCAGAGTAAACAAACAATCGATTGTGCGCATCTGCCCTAAGCTCACAACCAAACAAGGAACAGAAACTAAGGCGGATAGCACACATTCCATTGGTTGTTAGATCATCGTCATATATAACCCTGGTGTATTCACTTGTTACTCATGGAGTTAGTTGTGATGGTTCCTTTGTATCTAATGAAAAGTTCTTTAAGAAAACCCTTATTTCTTATAATAAAAAGGTGACCACAGTGACTACTTTTATAATAGCTTAGTTTATACTGATATACATAATCTAATATCGGATAGAAAGTTAATTGAGTGAATCTGCCCTAAGCCCACAACCAAACAAGGAACAGGAAGTAAGGCGGAAAAGCACACATCCAACTACCTACTGGGTATTAGTTTTATATATAAACATGATGTATAAACTAAGGTATTATAGAGTTACTCACCTAAGGTCTTTTAAATTGTACTGGTTTAATAAAATGAATTAAACCCTTTACCGGGAAGTTTATAGTTTTGTATACCAAAAGTACTGAAAGTATGTTTTGTACTAGAAAAACTATGCTTTAACTCTGTGTTCTATAACCTGACCCATACCTGGTACCCTTATGAAGACTTATTGCATACTAAGCATACATATATATAGAATCGTGTAGATAATAGATTGGGTGAATTCATTCCAAGCCCACAACCAAACAAGGAACAGGAAATGAAGCGGAGAGCACATATCCTATTAGCTGTCGGACCCTATTGGTATATACGTATCTTGTGATGTATACATTAAGGAATCATAAGACTAGCATTATGGTCTTATCTTTTAATCGTAGCCTTCTACCAAGGCATCTTCTGTTATGTGCTAGACTCGACTGATCCATTTGTCGTTTGTAAAAATGTATATTTTCCCTAGTTTATAACTCGAAAATAGATTGAGTTCGACTTTAAAGCGGTACTGTCACTTTATGGAAGTAATGGGAAAAGTAAGTACACAGTTGTCGTTTATAATGACATGCGGATGTACTAATAACCTAAAAACGTATTTGTTTTATTACGGTTATAATGTGAAGGCTAGAACCCTTACTATACGCTCTCCCTGTCGGGAGATTAGGGGAACTAAACACGACCTCTGCAAATTCTTGCAAGCCATGTAATTCACATTAAAGTATATGATCATGTATACCCAATATAACTATCACCTTTTGTTTAAAACAATGAGTTAGTGATTCATTGGTATAATTAGATCCTGTATGTGTGTTCTCATGCTATAGCAACCTAACTTGTTTGTTCTATTTGTTTCTCTTAATTGTGTGTTCTCTCTGTATGGTATTGTTTGATTCTCTTCACTATATGTTCTGTTATGGTATTGACTCTTTGTGTGCTTCATTGTACTAGAAGTAATGAATAACATTGTCCTAAACTATACCTATTATAGCTTACTAACGTTCTACTTGGACTGTTACTGAAAAGACTCGTTTATCTACTAAGTTATGCTTGTACTTTAAAAACAAAGTTTTGTATAACTAAAAAGTAACATAACTTTAAAAGAGTTTTGAAATGTTTTGACGACTTATAAATGACATAAGTAACATTTTGAAAAATGGTTATAACAAACATTTACACAATTATCATTGTGTTCAACTTGTATCCCCCCCCCCCCTTAAACAGTTAAAACAGTTAAAAGATTCATTACGAGGTAGGAACTCACCTGATGTGGGTGATTCAAACGGGTATGTGTGTAAGGATGAGAAGTTCCACGAATGAAGTTCCGAGACACAATAAGTGCTAAATGACATATAAGGACACATATTGACATGAATATAGTGTTTATAAACAACTATATGAAGAGAAACACCTTCCGGGACTAGGAAACACCTTGATTCAAGTGTTATAAGTACTAAGGATTGCATCTAAGGGTGGTAGGACCTTGCATTTGAGTTTACGGTTCAAGGGTAAACTCTTTTGGAGTTTACGGTTTTGGGACCAACACTCATTGAGTTTACGGTCGTAAACCCATGAGTTTACGGCCGTAAACTCATGGTACCTTTACCATTTTGTGTTTTGAAGCTTTAAAGGTCATGAGAAGCATTCCTACTTCATGATTAAGCCTTAGGAAGTGTTTAGGGCACCATTTCACTCCTTTGTGGAGTTTACGGTCCTTGGACCATTTATCTTTGGGTTTACGGCCGTAAACCCAAATGGTTTATGGTATTTTTGATGTTTTAAGTCCTAAGAACATCAAGGATGGTATCTAGACTAGTTTCCAAGGCTTGGTAAGGGACTAGGGCACACTTTGGCACCCTTTTTAGGGTTTACGGTCCAAGAACATCTTGGACCGTAAACACCTTTGATCTTGTGTTTCCTTGGTGTTTTCTAGATGATTAGAAGTGTAACAAGTCTTATAACACACTAGGGTAAGAGTACTTACTATGTAGAAGCTTGAAAAGGTGCTAAAAGTCCAAGAACACTAGTGTGTGTTCTTGGTGTTCTTGGTGAAACTTGAAGATCTACACTTTTGGAATGATTTCACGAATGGAATCATGTAAGATCACTAGATTAAGTGAGATATCAACTTTTTAGGGTAAGAAACACTTACATAGTTGAAGATCTAGAAGAAAAGTTGGATGATACTTGAGAGGATTTGAGTTTGGATCTTGTAAATGTGAAAAAGTGGTAAATAATGACTAAGTGTCATATTTATACCCCCTTTTAGGGTTTACGGCCGTAAACACCTTTGTTTAGGCCGTAAACTCCAAACTCTTGGAGTTTTGGGACATTATTGTTGCACAATAAACCCTAGGGCATCCTCTCTCCTGATATCTCCCGAAGTACTAACTTAAAAACACTCAAACTTATTCCAAAAAGCTTGAAAGTTAGCAGAAATAGTTCTGACTTCTATTGAAGTGAATGGTTGTCCGGAAAAGAAATTTCGGGTTGTCACATCATCCCCCCGTTAGAAGGAATTTCGTCCCGAAATTAGCTTTCTTAGCATTACTACTGTGGTTGCGCCCTTCTGATTGGCAGAATACTCACTCGTAGACTTGGCAACTTTGCCCTTCTGTTCATGATATGATTCGTACTTGGTCCATCTATCATTACCTCGTGTATACAAGTTGTATATAATTAGGGTTAGTAAGACGGTCGGATGTGCGACTCCGCCCCAGGTCCACAACCAAACAAGGAACAAGAGATAGGGCGGAAACACACATACTAAATCTGCGTAATCATAATCATATACCACCCTCGCATATACACTGAATAGTGATAGGTGGGTTGTAATCATCCTTAGCCTCTGTGCTCGAACTTGGTCTGCTGGACGAGTGGTATTTCGTGACGGTCTGCGGACATCTGACGATAAGACTTCAGAGGACAAAGTACTCTTCGCACGAGTACTTCGGGGGTTTAGAATACGAAAGATAAAACTGAGGTTTAGGTCAGACTTTCGATACGAAGGACGAAAGTTTCGAGAACTTTGCGATCGAGGTGATAGAAACATATGAACTCAGTATGGTGAGGACCACGCCAACTCATGACGAATGAAAACAACGGACTCTTTACCGAACTAAGTTTTGGTCAAATGAAAGAAACGTCTGATATACGACGATGTATCCCTTGTATGATCGATACTGTACTCCTAGTATGTCCGACAATGTACTTTTTGTAACTGTTCCCGTGTTTCCTGTTTTCTCTTTGAAGTTAACACTCCTACGTATCGTACCGCTATGTGCGCATACATACGAACAAAAGTGCTCTACTAACTGGTGGGGATACTTTATATCATAATCCTCGTTGGTACCACTACCATCGCCTGCCATATACAAGTTATGAATATTTAAGATGAACCAGGCGGTCGACTGAGTAACTCTGCCTCAAATCCCCCAACCAATTAAGAGATGGGGATCTAAGCGGAGTCACTCACTCTTAGTCTGCAACATCTTAGTTGCGCACAACCCTGATGTATATGGTAAGCCATAATAGCTTCTCTAAGGGATCTTTTAGTTCTCTTGAATACTGTGACCTATTTCGACATGCGAGTTTTTATAGTTACTTTTAAGTGTTATCCCCAAATTTTAATCTTATATGAATATAAATAAATTTTAAAAGTAATTACTATTTCGAAAACATACCGCTACTCGTCGACGACTCCAGGGTAGATTCTCCTGTGGTGATCATCAGAATGCGTCCATCCGCGCCTGAGTTCCTTTGTGTCGGGCAGTCCCTCTGAAAATGTCCAGTCTCACCACAGCCATAGCATGCTTGGTTTTCTTCAGCTCCGAGGACTTGGGAGATCGGTTGAGCCAGTGCCCTGCAGAAACGGACTGTGTGTCCCTTCCTGTGGCAGTTCAGACACTGCATTTCCTGGCATACTCCGGTGTGGTGAAAGTTGCACTTTCTACACTTCGGAAGGTTTCCAGCATATCGACTGGCAGGGGCTGAAGCAGTTGGCGTCGTAGCGGCGTACATAGTACCCGCTCGTTGCTCTTGCGGGGTGTCCTGTGTTGTTTGCTTCTTCTTTCTCTTGTTCCCCGACTTCGGATTATAGTCCTCTTCCCTTGGCGGCTCGGGAATAGGGACTTTTACACCATGGTGGACTCCGTGGTCGATGAGTCGCTGAGCCAGGCGTTTAGCACTATCGAACGTGGTAGGGCTAGAAGACAGCACATTTCCTTGGGTCGGAGCAGTCAGACCCCAAATGTATCTTTCTATCTTCTTGCTCTCCGAGGTAATCATTCCGGGGCATAGAGCTGCTAGCTCGCTGAACCGGTCGGTGTAGGTCACTATGTCAGAGCCGACCATAGTGAGATCCACAGCTCTTGTTCTAGTTTTTGAATCTCGCCTAACGGGCAATATTCCTCCCGCATTAACTCTTTTAGGTTTTCCCAACCTATTGAGTTGGCCACTGATAGGGTCAGTGACTTAACATGGCTGTTCCACCATGTTAGGGCCTTGCCAGAGAAGGTGCAGGCAGCAAACCTCACTTTGCTTTCTTCTGGGCATAAACAGATTTCGAAGATCGACTCTGTTTTCTCGAACCATTGCATGAGGGCAATGACTCCTTCAGTCCCATTAAAGGACACTGGCTGGCATTTGGTGAAGTCCTTGTATGAGAACTCTCTCGAGCGTACGAGGACCTCACCTCGAGTAGAATCAGTAGGCGTTTCACCTCCGCTGGTACTGATGGGGTGATATTGAGTCATGGCTGTTGCCACAGCCGCGACCACTGCATCATTTATAGCTGTCATATCGATTTGCGAAGGAGGCGGTATTGGAGTTATCGGAGTAGTGCTTCTGTTTGATCTGCGAGGAGGCATCTTTGCTAAAAGAACACAAAGATGAGATAGAATAAGTCTAAAGCAATAAAGCAATGGACACAAGCCGAAAGCTGAAAAGACAAGGTTATTCTAGTTTCGGATGTATCGGGTCCTGACTTCTACCGGGTTCTAGAAACAATTCATAAAAGAGTCTATACCTAATAAACTCTATGAATTTGAAATAACTATCCTCAAACGAATATCTGTTTCCTGAATAACTGTTACCAGTTGCTTGTAAGAAAATAATCTTAACATATAATGTGAGCAGTGTTTCCACTCGCTCATTAAATTAACTAGATTATTATTTATTAGTGTGACGTGTAAGACGTTTTGGTTACTCCGGTTGATCCCTCTTTGAAAACTTCTCATGAACTTGTTCTTGTTCCTCCTGGACTCTTCTGTTGTCTACTATGAGGAAGTGGTTACATTTATCTGGGCTTGTCGTGCGAGAATGAAAGTGACTAAAGAATCTATGATCTTTAAGGTAACTTTATGGGGTGATCCTTACGGAGTCCTCCTATAATTATACAAGGTACACAAGTTTGTATATATTTGAAGATTAAATAGACCTTCGAATAGGTGATCCTACCCCAACACTACACCCTTAAGAGGAATGGATAGCGAAGCGTAGACCACAGATTCTAAGTCTATAAGATCTTGATTATATATAAAACCTTAGGAATATACCTTGCAAGATTATAGACCTATCTGCAAGGGTCTTTTAAGTTCTCACATAAGTTATTTATCTGGACTAAAATACTCTTATAGTATTCTAACTCTGAATGTACTTGTTCTGGTGTTCTCTTGACTGGTGATCAGGTAAGTTTTAACACTGTTGCAACACCACATCATTCCCAAACACATGTCGGTCACATCTCGAATGAATATAGTTGATCAGACTATATTAATCCTAGCTATGATTACATAACTGTTCAGGTTGACGACAGTGCCCAACCCTTAAATACTTTAGTTCTGTTCTCCTCGTGACACTAGTTCTATTATGTACATGTATAAGCAAGTAGGTATATTTTTATAACCTATAGTTATACTCTAAAAATATATCATTATCCAGAGCACTTAAGCCCCATTGTATTTATAGTTGTATATCTTTTATCGGTTGATATACTTAGTTCACTATAAACAATGCTCTAATACCAATCTGTCACACCCCAAAACCGGAACGGCAGAATCGTTCAGGGGTGGAGGACGTCATGTTTAGTATCACGAGATATGTATATGGTAAGAAAGTAATGAACAACCATTTCATTTCAAAAGAAAGTGTTTACAATGTGTGTTCACAAAACATAGAATTCATACAGAAATAACAAAACAAGACTGGAAGCTATAATGCTTCATCTTCTGAATCCCCAGCTCGAGCACCTGTCTAATAGTCTCCTGAGAATACAAGTTATTTGAAAGAGTTGATCAGCAATTAAGCTGGTGAGTTCATAAGAGTTTAGTGATGTAAGTAAGTAGTAAAGTGTTGTTGAAAATGTATATGTAAAAATGGTGTAAGTTGTAAGCTCTGTTTTGAAAAGATCGTATGTTCCTCTAGAAAATCATATGTCTCCTACTTTGATGGAAGTTTAAGTAAAATGACACTACAACCCATTCTATGGGTACTAAGTGGATACAAATTATATAAGACTCAGAGTAAACAAACAATCGATTGTGCGCATCTGCCCTAAGCTCACAACCAAACAAGGAACAGAAACTAAGGCGGATAGCACACATTCCATTGGTTGTTAGATCATCGTCATATATAACCCTGGTGTATTCACTTGTTACTCATGGAGTTAGTTGTGATGGTTCCTTTGTATATAATGAAAAGTTCTTTAAGAAAACCCTTATTTCTTATAATAAAAAGGTGACTACAGTGACTACTTTTATAATAGCTTAGTTTATACTGATATACATAATCTAATATCGGATAGAAAGTTAATTGAGTGAATCTGCCATAAGCCCACAACCAAACAAGGAACAGGAAGTAAGGCGGAAAAGCACACATCCAACTACCTACTGGGTATTAGTTTTATATATAAACATGATGTATAAACTAAGGTATTATAGAGTTACTCACCTAAGGTCTTTTAAATTGTACTGGTTTAATAAAATGAATTAAACCCTTTACCGGGAAGTTTCTAGTTTTGTATACCAAAAGTACTGAAAGTATGTTTTGTACTAGAAAAATTATGCTTTAACTCTGTGTTCTATAACCTGACCCATACCTGGTACCCTTATGACGACTTAATGCATACTAAGCATACATATATATAGAATCGTGTAGATAATAGATTGGGTGAATTCGTTCCAAGCCCACAACCAAACAAGGAACAGGAAATGAAGCGGAGAGCACACATCCTATTAGCTGTCGGACCCTATTGGTATATATGTATCTTGTGATGTATACATTAAGGAATCATAAGACTAGCATTATGGTCTTATCTTTTAATCGTAGCCTTCTACCAAGGCATCTTCTGTTATGTGCTAGACTCGACTGATCCATTTGTCGTTTGTAAAAATGTATATTTTCCCTAGTTTATAACTCGAAAATAGATTGAGTTCGACTTTCAAGCGGTACTGTCACTTTATGAAAGTAATGGGAAAAGTAAGTACACAGTTGTCGTTTATAATGACATGCGGATGTACTAATAACCTAAAAACGTATTTGTTTTATTACGGTTATAATGTGAAGGCTAGAACCCTTACTATATGCTCTCCCTGTCGGGAGATTAGGGGAACTAAATGTTGGGTTTTAGTATACTACAACATCCTATGGTGCACATACAACCCTAAATACCTTGGATCTATGTTTTCTCTATTATACATGCAAATGGTTTCCAAGGCATTAAACCTATAAGTAGCATGCATTTGACATAAACCATATAATATACTAGTTAGGGAAACATACATTTTATGTGGCTTGAAGTCTTGATGTATTTGGCCTTAAGAGCTTAGCACCAATTGTATGAAATGCCTCAAATGGAATCACAACACACCTAGGACAAAGGTGGCTCTTGAGAGAGAATTCCATGCACCAAAACACCTCCATATTTCTCTAAGAAAAGAAATGGTGATTTTGGCTATGGAGTAACCTATTTATATGTAGGATTCCAAGGGTCATGGGTATAACCCATAATCCATACCCATGGGTTTTATGATCCATGGTTCATGTGGCCCAACTCTTTATGTATCCATACATAAACTTGGTCCAACATGGATCATAAGCCCAACACATATAAATATAACTAATTATCATAATTAGTCCCCATAGATTTAATTAGTCTCTTTTGATCACTAAATTAATTCTTGATCGATACTAATTAAAACATATGATTTCATATTAATATATTATAACTTATAATATATTAATAAACCATAAATAACCTTCTCTCAAAAGTCCATCCTAACAAATTGTCTTGATGATATGCAACCCAAATGGACCATGCTACTCTCGGGTCAAGTACATACCAATAATAGTTATGGGCTTAGACATCTAATCCAACAGTGTCCCACTTGGATAAGTCTAAAACTATTATTGCAAGTACGACTTCATAACCCAACTAGCAATCGTAGCTCTTAAAGCCGTTGTCGAACTCTGAACAAATCAATGACGTGTCCATTAGATAAGGGATCATATATTCCTCCATTCTAGATATCATATGGACTGAGACATGGATTATAATCATTCTCTCTGTCCATTTGTTGTTTCCCGATTTTCGATTTATGATGACTGACTGATTGAACAAATCAAATCAGTCCTGGCTTGGCCAAGCACTCACATGTGTCATCGCTAAATCATCGAGGGGCCCACAGATATCGCTTTTATCCCGAAGGTAAAAGGAATGGATAAACTTCGACTCATATGGCTTGTTCTACAACTTGTTGAATCATACACAAAGGCACGTTTTATAACATCGAGTTACCAAATGTGTTTTCGTGCAATCAATGTATAACCAACTCATAGTAACAACTCATATCTCTAGGTTTGAAGAATATAAGATATTATCATCTCATGATCACTCGTGATAAAATCCATGAAGTGATTCAAATGAGCGCGGGTTGAATCCAATACTCAGAACTTATGAGCACTCATGAGTGTTGTAGCACCACTTTGTCCACCAACTTGGACCTCTACAAACCAACCCATGACAGTCTTGATTCATATCTACTTCCAACATATGACCGACTGTGGATGGTTTAAATAACTTAATCATTCAGGAAGAGCGACTTAGTTATTCAGGAAGTCAAAACATGCAAAGTGAAACACAAGAATAAATGAATCAAATATGGTATCAAACCCTATGAATATAAATAAACACTTTTATTTATCACCATACTGATTACTCATTATTCATTGTTTCGGTTTTATCAACTTTATACTTGAATTAAAAACACTAGTTGTCCCATGCTCCAAGCATGTATACTATGTTTTTCTTAAACAATAGCTTTGCCATACACCAAGTATGCACTCTATGTTTGTCTATGATCCTTACTTTGTGAAATAAACCAATTGAACATAATTTCAATGATTCTAATTTCACACTCCCAAATCCTTATCGAAAAATGTGAGAATTTCAAATTTCTATCATTTATCGAAATCTGTTTAGATTTTAAACTTATATGCACTGACCCTCCTGTAATGAATATGTACAAAGTCACAAAGACTTGTCAACATTCATTATAAGGTATTCCAATGGAGATCAACTCCATGGAAACTAAGTCTCATATTCAAAGTACATTGCTTTGGACATGCTTCTTGCATTAAGTTTTCTAATCTTACACAGATAACTTCCACCTATGGAGACAACTCCATATTCTCATTTTGACTATCACTTCTGAATAAGAGATGCCTCTTTTCAGAATATGTCAATATGGTCCTTCCAAAATTAGCACTATACTTCCAACTGTCCCTGAGCAACCAATCTTTGGTAAACCTCAGATTGTCCTCGACAATTGTTTAATCATTTTAGTCATATCCAATTCTAGACCTTTTCCCTTCTTAATGCCTCTGGGCATTTGGAAAAATTTAGAAATGACAAATATTATAGCACATGCAATCGATCATGTACCCAAAGCAAATGGTACACGGTTTATGATGTCTCACATAAAGACATGATTCTAGACCAGTCTTTTGCTACAATATTTTTATTTGCCATGTTTTCAAAATTTGACTATGAAGAGGGATGCCGTAATCATAATCGAATTTTGAGAACGCAATATATAGAATTTCCTTAAGTTGAACCAATCCAACATGAAATTCATATATATATTCTTGACTAAAGATGATTAAGGTCTCAATCTAAGCCTTTAGAACTGAAATGAAGTATATCCTCTCCCTTAATTATAGCAAAACAACTTTTTCAATCCCTGCAACCTCACGAATTGAAACTTTTGTTTTCTATAATTAACATTGCTAACTTGCAACACTAACAATAATTATCATGCTCCCACTAACATGATGATTATTAGCATAACACTTATGCTCCCACTAGCTTTGACATGTACTCAGAAATCAGCTGGACTTCTAGAAATCAATACTTTATTGACTTTCTTACCAAAGTTCAGATTTCTGATACGAGATGCTTTGATAAAACTTTATCAAAATCATACACCTTTCCTTAGATAGCATGCATGTGTGTCTAAACAATTTCAGAACTATGAAAAGGGATGCCGTAATCATAGTCTCAATTGTTTAGACCTTTTGCCATCTGCTTCAAATCTACTTGGTGGAAGTGTTTCCTCACCATCATTTTCATGAATCGGAGAGAAACCTTATGACCCTTAGATTTTATGGTGTATGTGTTCTTATCCATGTGAATCGTCAAAACCATAGTCACAAGACAAGGATAATGACAAATCCAAATTCATATGGACTGAACTTATGCAATCTTAACTTCTTGCCACCTGGCAGTACAGGGCCTGCCATTGCTTCCAAGTTGTTATGCAACCAATTGAGAACTTTCAGAACTCCTATGCAAAGCCAACTTTAACTGGAATGGGCACAGAATATGTCAACACGATAGGTTATAAACCTCAAGTCGTGTGCTAGTGAAGAACCTCAGGTTTTATTCTTGATTACTTCTTGAAATTCTTTTTAGGATCTTTAAGACTCCCACTATCCTCTTGACATATAAGACTATCTTGCCAAATATTCAAGAGATAGTGCGGATTCTTTATCAAGACAAACACTTCACACAATTGGCCTTAGTTGGTCTTTGTTTTATCCAAAACATCACAACTTACCAATTTCAAATGTACAAGAGTAGGACACTTTTACTCTTACATTTGACAAGTGTTTTAAACCTTTCTTTAAGATATGTCACTCAAGTTACAATCTTGGAGTATGACTCTAAGAATTATTTTGGAACGAAGTATGACTCATCTTCCTGATCTAACCATTTCAACAATTCATGACTCCTCTTTTTAGTCATAAGAATGCACTAAGATGACCTTTAGAGGACTAATTGTGATATGATTTCTAAATCATTAAGATGATCACAAACATGATACTAAAGTACTCTCCCATCTTTTCAGATTTGAGAAACTTTTATCTTTCTGCCTAATTTGATTCTTCCCATTCGTTCTGCCATACATTGAGACTTTTCCAATGTTTCAGAATTATACTTAAACTTGTAAGTATAACCATATTTACTAAACTTTAGTAAATCAAATAGTCTTAACGAGCTTTGTGGTGGACATGACCAGTGCACAAGAATGTGTACTCGATCCCTTTAGTCCTTCACTTGACTCACATATCCAGGTGAACAAGTAATTAGTCTTGATTTTCCAATGCTTGAAAGTTCTCATTCATCATACTATTCAACTTGCATGATTCCAAGTTTCGGTCCAATTGAAACTTGGGTGATGAGGAACTTTCCTGATTTGGTAAATTTAGACACTACCACAAATGAAAGAATCAAATCCATTTTCCAATATTGCTGTCAGTGGAATCATATAAGCAACAATTTTCCACAAATGCCATTGTAAGGATACTTCAAATAAATAAAATTAAACAATTTTCTTTTATTTTAAAACTTTGCGGAAAAACTTATCCTTACAATCCACATGGAAAATTGTTGTTATCTATTCCTTAGCAATATATCATAACTTCTTAAGCAACTGCTTAAAATTCTGATGCGATCGAAATCCACCTTCGCGATCAGAATCAGCATATACTTCCTTTAATATTTCTCTCTATTCTTTGATTCTTAAAACATCAACATGTGACCCAGTCACATCATGTAATGAGGATCTCAGAATAGAACTTAACGGAGTTAGATAATGGGCTCTACCTGATGTAGAGTCAAACTTATTGATTTTAACATCCTTAGGTAAATTTGGCAGCTTTGCAATCAACGCCCCTTCCTTTGGCAAAATAAACATATGGACCCTTTGGTAATGGGACTATCTCAGACTTAGCCTTTCTCTTTACCATTTGGTCAACCGGGTTGACTATGGCCAATCCCTTTCCATTGGGAAGAGAATGCTTTTCCTGGATTTCCAGTGTCACCATTGTCACTGTCCATAAATTTTTTTGGAAGTTGATCTTCTAATCAAATTTGCTTTACTATCGTTCCAAATCATTGCTGATTCAGCAGCACCAAGCAAATAGATATGATCATTAAGGTTCATGTCATAGTCTGTTTCATAGTAGTCCCAAAGGAACTCACTATGTGACTTAGAAAGTGATTGAACATCCAACTTTCTCAAGACTTTGACACCCAACTCTCCCAGCTTGTCAATATGTGACTTCATCTCTAAGATGTGATCACAAATAGACCTTGCTTGCCATTAGGGCTTGAGTGACCTTGAACTTGTGGGTTAGGGAGAATAATTGGAGGAGGTGGAGGAAGAGAAGTATGACTTCCATGAGCCAAACTCGGGAAGTAATATTCATTAGGAAAGCTTGGTTTGGGAAGATCATTGTTGTCTAAACCAGACATCAACAATGGGAGAAATTCACGTAAAGTTGATTTAAGTCCTTAATATAACACCCAATATGATATATTAAGGCTAGGACCCAACAAACTATTTTATAACTTGGAAGAGGGATGCCGTAATCCAAGCTATAAAATATTTGAAGGTAGGTGAATGACGATTCACCAATTTCCACCAAGATAAACGAAATGTATTATTAGGTTTTAATTGGTTTTGAAACTCCTAGATTCTTTTGAGATTCATTGAACTTTTCAATGGCATGTTTTAATCTCGAGTGTGCCCTTCAGGTTTTGTGACTGGGATGCCGAGGATCACAAAACAAGGTGTGAAGTAACCATGCAAATATACTTGGTACCCTTAATATTTACCCCTCAATCGATGTGCCGGTTAACCACACGCGCTCCAACGATACTATGATAAACATTAAGTTACCCTTTGCCTACCTTGTTAAGTCCAGGTTAGTGTGCTGGTTAACCACACATGCTCCACTAACAGCTTAAACAAAGTGCAAAGTGTAATTTCATGGATTAGCACCTTATTCACATTTTCCTAAGTAACTAAGATTGGGAATTTATAAGTTTTTAGTTACTTAGTATTTATCATTATACTTATAATGAAGGGAGAATTATAGTCCTTGTCCTACATGTTCGGCTAACGACCCTCCACCGGTCAAGGAAGCGGTGAGTGAGAGTGGACACCCATTAAACTGCCATTTTATAGGCAGTAACCTTATACCCCCCTTATAGACCGGCTTCGTGAATGAGGCCTACTAATGGTAAGACGACTTTATCTTATACATATCTATATAATTAAAATTATAATAATAGTATAAGGGTTGAATTTTAAACTTTTAAAATTCTAAGGTCTAGTTTGGAATTAAAGTATACATGGGGGGTAACTTTACAAATTCCAAAACTTGAGGACAAGTTTTGAAACCTTTCAAAACTCTTGGATTTTTCATAACTTATGAGTTTAATTAAGGTTTAATGAAAAAAAAAATTCAAGTTCCATAACTTGAGGACAAGTTATGGAAGACATTAAATCATTTAATGATGACATTAAAAATAGTGACTCTTCTATTTTCATAACCTATGAGACTTAATGACACTTTAAAAAGAAAAACTCTTCACTTTCCATAACTTGAGGACAAGTTATGGAGTTCATAAAAACCATTAAGATCAAATATTCCAATTAACACAATAATCAAATAATTTTTCTATGATCTAGATTAAACTCATAAGTAAAGATAATTCACATCAACAATTTTCAAGAAATTAGATAACCATATAAACTAATACAAATCTTGAAACTTTGACAATTATCCTTTGAAGACTCTTGGAATTCATAACCTAAAGAGTTAATAAATGAGACATTTCACATCCATAACTTATGGAAGTTTCAAAACTCTTAAGATCATAACTTTAAAAAAAAATTGAGTTCCAAAATTTTATGACAAAATTTGTAACTCCTTAAAACCATTTAGATCAAACTTTTAAAACAAATAAAATAATCTTATCATTCTATCTTTTAATAAATTGACCTAATTCAACTCTTGTAGTAAAGTGACTCAAATTTTATAAATAATTAGTTTTTCATAAAATCAAGTAATTATCATAAAATTTGACAAACTTCATGTTTTTTTTTCTTTTTTTTTCCTTCAACTTGAAAAAAAATACATTTGCATCAAATATAATAGAAAACAACCCACGGCTCTGATACCACTGTTGGGTTTTAGTATACTACAACATCCTATGGTGCACATACAACCCTAAATACCTTGGATCTATGTTTTCTCTATTATACATGCAAATGGTTTCCAAGGCATTAAACCTACAACTAGCATGCATTTGACATAAACCATATAATAAACTAGTTAGGGAAACATACCTTTTATGTGGCTTGAAGTCTTGATGTATTTGGCCTTAAGAGCTTAGCACCAATAGTATGAAATGCCTCAAATGGAATCACAACACACCTAGGACAAAGGTGGCTCTTGAGAGAGAACTCCATGCACCAAAACACCTCCATATTTCTCTAAGAAAAGAAGTGGTGATTTTGGCTATGGAGTAACCTATTTATATGTAGGATTCCAAGGGTCATGGGTATAACCCATAATCCATACCCATGGGTTTTATGATCCATGGTTCATGTGGCCCAACTCTTTATGTATCAATACATAAACTTGGTCCAACATGGATCATAAGCCCAACACATATAAATATAACTAATTATCATAATTAGTCCCCATAGATTTAATTAGTCTCTTTTGATCACTAAATTAATTCCAAATTAATTCTTGATCGATACTAATTAAAACATATGATTTCATATTAATATATTATAACTTATAATATATTAATAAACCATAAATAACCTTCTCTCAAAAGTCCATCCTAACAAATTGTCTTGATGATATGCAACCCAAATGGACCATGCTACTCTCGGGTCAAGTACATACCAATAATAGTTATGGGCTTAGACATCTAATCCAACACTAAACACGACCTCTGCAAATTCTTGCAAGCCATGTAATTCACATTAAAGTATATGATCATGTATACCCAATATAACTATCACCTTTTGTTTAAAACAATGAGTTAGTGATTCATTGGTATAATTAGATTCTGTATGTGTGTTCTCATGCTATAGCAACCTAACTTGTTTGTTCTGTTTGTTTCTCTTAATTGTGTGTTCTCTCTGTATGGTATTGTTTGATTCTCTTCACTATATGTTCTGTTATGGTATTGACTCTTTGTGTGCTTCATTGTACTAGAAGTAATGAATATCATTCTCCTAAACTATACCTATTATAGCTTACTAACGTTCTACTTGGACTGTTACTGAAAAGACTCGTTTATCTACTAAGTTATGCTTGTACTTTAAAAACAAAGTTTTGTATAACTAAAAAGTAACATAACTTTAAAAGAGTTTTGAAATGTTTTGACGACTTATAAATGACATAAGTAACATTTTGAAAAATGTTTATAACAAACATTTACACAATTATCATTGTGTTCAACTTGTATCCCCCCCCCCCTTAAACAGTTAAAACAGTTAAAAGATTCATTACGAGGTATGAACTCACCTGATGTGGGTGATTCAAACGGGTATGTGTGTAAGGATGAGAAGTTCCACGAATGAAGTTCCGAGACACAATAAGTCCTAAATGACATATAAGGACACATATTGACATGAATATAGTGTTTATAAACAACTATATGAAGGGAAACACCTTCCAGGACTAGGAAACACCTTGATTCAAGTGTTATAAGTACTAAGGATTGCATCTAAGGGTGGTAGGACCTTGCATTTGAGTTTAGGGTTCAAGGGTAAACTCTTTTGGAGTTTACGGTTTTGGGACCAACACTCATTGAGTTTACGGTCGTAAACCCATGAGTTTACGGCCATAAACTCATGGTACCTTTACCATTTTGTGTTTTGAAGCTTTAAAGGTCATGAGAAGCATTCCTACTTCATGATTAAGCCTTAGGAAGTGTTTAGGGCACCATTTCACTCCTTTGTGGAGTTTACGGTCCTTGGACCATTTATCTTTGGGTTTACGGCCGTAAACCCAAATGGTTTATGGTATTTTTGATGTTTTAAGTCCTAAGCACATCAAGGATGGTATCTAGACTAGTTTCCAAGGCTTGGTAAGGGACTAGGGCACACTTTGGCACCCTTTTTAGGGTTTACGGGCCAAGAACATCTTGGACCGTAAACACCTTTGATCTTGTGTTTCCTTGGTGTTTTCTAGATGATTAGAAGTGTAACAAGTATTATAACACACTAGGGTAAGAGTACTTACTATGTAGAAGCTTGAAAAGGTGCTAAAAGTCCAAGAACACTAGTGTGTTCTTGGTGTTCTTGGTGAAACTTGAAGATCTACACTTTTGGAATGATTTCACGAATGGAATCATGTAAGATCACTAGATTAAGTAAGATATCAACTTTTTAGGGTAAGAAACACTTACATAGTTGAAGATCTAGAAGAAAAGTTGGATGATACTTGAGAGGATTTGAGTTTGGATCTTGTAAATGTGAAAAAGTGGTAAATAATGACTAAGTGTCATATTTATACCCCCTTTTAGGGTTGACGGCCGTAAACACCTTTGTTTAGGACGTAAACTCCAAACTCTTGGAGTTTTGGGACATTATTGTTGCACAATAAACCCTAGGGCATCCTCTCTCCTGATATCTCCCGAAGTACTAACTTAAAAACGCTCAAACTTATTCCAAAAAGCTTGAAAGTTAGCAGAAATAGTTTTGACTTCTATTGAAGTGAATGGTTGTCCGGAAAAGAAATTTTGGGTTGTCACAGACCATCATGATCTCGGATGGCATATCTAGATCATATGTGGAGAATCAAGATATTGGTGGATCATCTGGAATAGTGATGGCTCATCAGAAACATTGTTGGCTCATTCACAACTCTATGGCTCAACAAGAGGTTGATGGATCAACATGAATGCTTGGTGGCTCAACTCAAGTCATGGATCAACATGATCACATTGATGGCTCACAAGATTCTGCATGGCTTATCATGTACAGTGAAGGGACGTCTAAATACTCAATGGCATATACAATTCATCAATGGTTCATCATGAACACGTGGTGGTACATCTTCGAGTTCAAGACACATTCCAACATTCAAGAAACAAGTCAACTTGATCAATGACATTTCTGGAAGTTGAAGACATATTGGAAGACAATGGAGCAACATGATGCTCATGTTGCTCATCACATTTTCAATATTGATCAAGAAGGCTTAAGAAATATGAAGACTCATAACTTGGATGGAACCCTAACGGAATACTAACGGAATTGGAATATTCCATCCGTTCTCCGTTAAGTAGGGCAAAGGTGTCAACTTATGACTAGGTCATGATGACGTTTAACCACCTGATTGGTCAAGCCATGTCGTGGGCTTTTCCAAAGCCTATAAATCGGTCCCTTGGGATCCATTATAAAGTTGTTCAATTCTGATCATTCTGTTCATTCCAAATCATTCTGCTCATTTAATGTTTAGACTAGTTTTCAGAGAGCCACTTGAGAGTTTTAGTGTTTTTTATATTTAAACACTTGTAACTGAATCTTTATGAATATGATACACATTTGAATCATTGATCTTAAACATACAAAAACATTTTATCATTAACTTGGTGATTCACAACTCTTTATTTTCCGCATTACTTACCACTTGACGATTCTAAAACTTTGTTTTAGTATTTTCAACACTTGGACTCTTTAATCCAGATTTACTGATTTTCTCATTTCTTCACGGGACCTCATCAACTATTGTTTAGACTATGAGGTGAGTTTCCCTCACTGTACTTACCATTCTAAGGAACCAAGGTGTGACATCCCTATTTTTTCGGCCAGAAAAGACCGATTTTGTTTATGCTTTATAAAAATCAGAGTACCTCTTTTAATAAAAATGTTGCGGAATTTGTTCCCAGAAAAAAAATGATAAATACGTTATCAAAGCATTTCTGAATAAATCCATTTTAAAACATTTGGGATGTCATCTTCAATACAGAAACATAAGCATAAACAGAACTTACATTCATTTACACTAGTAATCTACATCTCTTTTAAATCTCTCAGTGTAAAGTAGCTTCATATCGACACCTGTGATACAAATAAGCTTGAGTGGGTCAGGTTGGGAAACCTGGTGAGTACATAGGGTTTTCAACCCACAATAATATAATTATTATGTTCAACATCAAACAATCAACCCAATTACCCATCCCCATTATCTTTTTTACTATTAAGGATCTTCCCTAAGATTCAGCTATTCCTCGTTCATTCATTCCTAAGGAGTATCCTACGGAATCGGCACTAAGTCTGCATAGTCGCCAGGGTTTATCTCATTTATTGACAATATCGTTTTCGAGAGTCCACTCGCAATACATGTCAATGGGGTTTTTTAGAGTACACCGGGTGAACACATCGTTCACAACACCTACAGGTTGCGAGCCTGCTAGTGTTCCACTAGACTGTCTAGAATAGTCCGTGGTTGTCATCCATACTCTGCTAGATGACGGAGCCATCGCTTGGGTCATCGTTTGGCTCATCGTTTTGGTTCATCGTTTTGGCTCATCTCTTAGGTCATCGCTTCGCACCATATTTTATCACTCATATATCATCGCTCATCATTCATCTAATCTTTCATCGCTCATCATTTATCTCATATTTTATCGCTCATCATTTATCTCATCTCTAATCTACCCATGTTTTACCCAACACATTTTGTAGATATAAAATACATATACAATTTTGATCATTTAAAACATGTATAAAACGTTTCATCCAGCATAGACATCAAGTATTCAGACAGTATACACACATAACATGTAATTTATATAAAATACTTCATATCTATGTGTAAGATGAAAGTAACTATGCAATCACCTGTAAAGGTGGTGACTCAGCACTCGGACAACACTTCGTTACTCTTAAAACAATTTTCCTTTGACAAAACCTAGTATCATTACCTCTAGAGTTTAGTCTAATGTTCAACGAGACTAATTAATAGTCTTGCTATTATTACTATTATATAAACGTTAAAACAATACTCTTCACCCACTATGTACGGACAAGGGCCAGACATGAAACACCGGAGGGCAGGATCATTTTGGCATATAGCACTTCTGAAATCCAACAACCCAGGCGGCCCTTCAAACCGGATTCCCCGTACCGCGAGTGGTTAAAAAGATATTATAACGACACTTATATAACCCATAATAATAACTCAAATAATTATTATAAGGTCCTAATAACGTTATTATAATTAAATAAAAGCTATATTAAAAATTAGGTTGGCGTATCTTACCTACGAGGGGGTTTAGCTAGAAGTCGGGCTCTGCAGGGGCAGGACTTCCGAGCCGAAAGCTCTTCTTCTCGGAGCCGTCGAGCGCTCTGGGGCTTTCTTCTAGCGCTAGGGGAGTTTTTGGGAGGTTTAGAGAGAGTGTAGAGAGAAGAAAGAATGAGAAAGGTGTGAAGAAAATGAAGGTGGGAGAGGTACTATTTATAGGGTGAAATATGGCTGAACTTGGTGCCACATGTCACCATCTGGTGGCAAGACTTGGGGAGAAAGCAATGACCAAGATTGTGCCACATCACCCATTTTCGCACAGCACACTTCCGACTTCTAAAATCTGTAACTTTCGCATACGAGCTCCGTTTTTGACGTTCTTTATATACACGCGTAGGTAAAAATAAGATCTACAACTTTCCTTTTGACTCTATCGACTAATTCTAGACCGATCTTAAATTTAGCAACAGAAGCTGACTACACTGTTAAATGTCCGCGTAAAATTCATAACTTCTACATACGGACTCCGTTTTCGTCTGTCTTTTTGTCGTTGAGTTCCTATTAATGAGATCTTCAATTCTCATTTAGGTCGCATTGGCCAAAAACCGCTCGATCTAAAATTCGTGTTTCGGGTCGTGCACTGCTAGGCCAAATCTTAGAAAAATCATAACTTCCTCATACGAAGTCATATTTGGGCGTTCTTTTAATGCACGCTCTCGGTTTAACATATACTACAAATTTTGTTTAGATCACTAAGGCCAAAAAGTCCTCTATCGTAAATTCACTATTTACGTCGCGTAGTGTCGTGCCGGTTTTGTCGCGAAACTTCGACGGGCCATAACTTCTTCGTTATAACTCGGATTTCGGCATTCTTTATATGTACGGAACCCTTGTGACATATTCTACAACTTTGTTAAGATTAATCATTCTAAATAATCTTCCATCAAAAACTCATTTTTGATGCTCATTGTCTCTAAATTGACTAGCCCGGATCTACGGGTGTTACACAAGGCCGGCCCATTGGATTGATATCCTGATATACATTGACATGTTGAGTATGGGATAGATTTGTATGATTATATGCTAGTTGTTGGTATGCGTAGATTGGTAGATCTGTAGGACTACCTAAGAATTCTGATTGCATGATTATCTGTCTATTGATTATGTTTGTTATCTGTTATATGTCAACATATTGTGTTTGGTTGAGAATTTACTGCTTTGTGCCTGAGTCGACAGACCGGGGGTATTCTAATCCAATGACTGAGTGGGCCCGAGGGTATTTCAGTCTGATGACTGAGTGGGCCCGATGTATATTGGTATTCCATTCCGATGACTGAGTGGACCTGTTGTATATTTGCATTCCAGTCCAAAGACTGATTGGGCCAGGAAGGGGTAATCCAGCCCGATGGTTGTAGGCCCATAGGTATTCTAGTTTGATGACTGATTGGACCCAGCATGCTTGTTCGTTTATTATATATGTTTTTGTGGTGGTACATTGGGGAACTCACTAAGCCTTGGCTTACGGTTTTTAGTTTATTGTTTCAGGTACTTCTGATGATCGCGGGAAGGCGAAGGCGTGACCGTACACATCCTCTGTTTATGGTTTTATGATTTTGGGATACTCTGTTATGGATAAACAATTTAGAAACAATGATTTTGTAAACATTTTATGACTATGGGTTGTTTTTAAAAGTTTAAATTTATTATGATTTTTGAGGCGTTAGAATTTAAGCTTGTTACAAGTTTATGAGAAAAAACAATTATGTCCTTTTGAGTAATTTTCAAGTTCAATCCAATGCTAAAGACTAGTTGACCACACCCATGCCCATAACCACCACTAAAAACTAGTTGGGCCCATGGTATTTTCATATTTATCCATATATTTTGTGCATTATCTTACTGTTTTTAGCTACAATTATGTTTATTTTAGGACAAAAAGTACGCAATATGTTTAAAATATATTTTGTAGCAGCGAAGACATGCTCGGGATTAAAAGGAAGCAAAATGTGGAGCTAGAAGTAAGAAATATTGGACCAAGTCAACCAAAGTCAAAGAACTCAAGATTTCTGAAGCCCACAGCGTGGAGATCTAATGGCCACACTGTGGTAAATCGAAGATTTGTGATCAGATGAGCAGACTTGAGGAATACGCGTGATTTAAGATCACCATACCATAGAGCCAATCTGTTGGGCATGGGAGCCAGTTTTTGGAAACTATAAATATTGTGGTTCTGCCTTCAACCCTATCTTATGCTTCAAGTTATTTTGACTTTTAGAGACTAGAGACGTGATGGAAGACTGAGAGAGATCTTATTTCAACTGGAGTTTAGTTTTGAAGAGATTTGAAGGCAACATAACTTCTAAACCTTTGTTTACTTTGTTTTTCATTATGTTTTTCAAGGTGAACTTCGTTTTCGATTATTTGTTTTCGATAGTAGTGGGCTAAAAACCCTAACTTCTGTTTAAAGTATAGGATCGTTATGACTATGTGTTGATTGATTGGATCTTGGATTGTTGCTAGTTTCTCATTTGTTATGATAGCTTGTTAAAGACACTTTTGTGTTAATGGTAGCTACTTTTTTATTATCGTTTGCTTTTACTGAAATTAGATGATCATTTTGTTTTGGTAGGCTTGTATCTTATGAATTTCCTGATCATCAAAGTTATAATAATTGTGTTTTGAGCATAAACCTAGGGTTAAATAGAAAAGTAGGTAAATTAATTTGGAAGCTAATATGTGACGATCATTCATGTATTGAGTTGATGTTATAATCCATTAATAGCAGTCATTAGTTCAAGTCTAGCATAATTCGAACTTAATACTAGTATACTTGTTTGTTTGTCCACCTGATCAATGAGTGAATGAACTTGTTTTACGAAAGGATTAATCTTTTGATCATAATATTCTAATCATCTTAGGAATCGGTAAGCAACAACAACTTAATCCATTGCACTTTCCAATAAATCAACCATATGAGTAGTGTGAATCATATATAAATAGAAGTCTCTTTAATATCTTGCTTTAAAACTTAATTAGATTGCTTTTTGTTAGTTTACTTGTTTCTGGTAATAATTGCTTTTAAGTAATCTGGACTTGCAAAACCAGAGAAAACCCCATTATTATATTCTTTTCAATTAGTTAACTTTTAGTAGATAATTTAGCTATTAATCATTCTCGTTCCCTTTGTGTTCGACACCCTACTTTCTTACTATACTACTGTTCGATTAGGTACATTGCCTATCACATTTACCTAGCTTTGATTGTTTGGTGTATAAATTAAAAAGTAGTATATAAATTGTGTATCAAGTTTTTGGTGCCATTGTCGGGGAATGGTTTCATTATTAGTAATGTTATTCAATTATTTTTTATCGATCCTTTGTGTGGAATTTATTTCATACAAAGTTAGTTTAATGTTTTATTTTTCGAATTTTAATTTTTCTATTATTCAGTTCGCCACACCTTGGTCAAGATCGGCCAAATCGTGGCCACTATGAGAACAATTTTCTATTTATTTATTTTTATTTGTTTTACGTGTTTATTTTGGTTTTGTTTCAGTAATTTATGACCTGAGGATCAATATTTCCAACAGTGCCACCACTTGAAGACCCCGAATATGCGTTCCACAAAAAGAGAGACAAAAAGGACGGTGAATCGAGTAGCACATTTGAAACTGACAAATTCAAAACTTTTGAAAAGACTCCCGACAAGAAGGGAATTGGGTACGAGCCATAAACATAAACCGAAGACGATTCAGAAGACAACATCAAAAGAGAGGTAGAAAAGATGGTGGATATCACATAAATGACTATGGAGGAGTACAAGAAAAGGGTGGGGAATGACAATGGACTGGGTCTTGCTCCACTAGAAATCCCAATCCTAGCCACAACCAACGTTGAGCTCAAGGGACACATTCTCACGATGCTCAAACACATTCTATATTCCAAGAAAGACAATGAAGACGCGTTTAGGCACATCGATGAAGTAATCTGGACTTGCAAAACCAGAAAAAAAACCCCTTATTATTTGTTTTTCAATTAGTTAACTTTTAGTAGATAGTTTAGCTATTAATCATTCCCGTTGCCCTTGTGTTCGACACCCTACTCTCTTACTATACTACTGTTCGATTAGGTACACTGCCTATTTTTGAATTAGGTGTCTAAGTCAATAACTAAATTAGTATATACTTGAATTAAAAGCAAAGTCCTTTTTGGGTTTCCCTCAAAACTATTAATTGACATAATGACTTTTTGAGAGAGCGTTGATTTATTGGTTTTTTATAATATTAGTAAATAACAATAAACAAATTATTATGTATTATGAGATTAATATATTAATTAGAAATAGTATTATTTAATTAATAATTAATCATAAATTAATTACAATTAATTTTGAGATTAATTGGATTAATTAAAAGTGCAAGGACCTAAGTTGTAATTGTTCAATAGTTGAACAAGAGAAAGATTCTAGATCCTTCCTAGGGTTGGCGAAAATAAGGAGCCTCCTTAGGGTTTCTAGATTAATCCTTAAGGATAATTAGGAATGTGGATAATTACCTAATTTGAAATAATAGTATTATACTCAAATTAGGGTTTCTAGGGTTTCCTAGTTCAGCTATAAAAGGAGCCTTAGACCTTAAATTTTTGGCCAATCCTATCACACGAAAAAAAGTTGAAAATTCCATCCTCCCTCCTCTCTCCTCTCAAGTCTTATGTTGCTAGTGTTTGGGTACAAACCATTAGAGGCATGAGATTTATGGTGATTGCTTTCTGAAGAATGTTGAAGAAGGAATTGTTTGATTATTTACTATAATAATCAAAAGGTATGTAAACCCTAAAAACCTTTGTAATTTTCAATTATAGTAAGGACTCACTAGGGTTCTTGATGTTCAATTTTTTGTTGCTATCAATAGAGAAAACTTAGATCCAATAGTTTGCATGTGAACTTAAGGGTTAAGTTTTTTCGCAACATAAATTTTTTTATAACCTATAAAACCTATCAGTGGTATCAGATCCCATAGTTTTCAATTAATCTTGCACAATGATGAATAGATCAAAATTAGGGCTTATAGAAATTAAACCCTAAGAGAGGAATTTTCGAAAATGGCTAGGGTTCTTGAAACCCTAGCCTCCACCCTTAGATTTCGAAAATTGCTAGGGTTGGATATGATTTATCTACTTTCCTTAAATTATTATTTTAATAGTCTTAAAAATTGAATAATTAAAACCTGATAAACTCAACCCTATTTTCGAAAATTAGGAGGGTTTGGATTATGATCAGATTTGAATTATTTTATTAATCGTTTAATTTAAATAAATATTTAATCCCTAAATGATTTAGATAATCTAATTAGTTGTTTAATTAAAAGATAAAGATAAATCATAAATGGTTTGATATTAATTGATTAAAAATTTTAATTTAAATAATTAATATTTAAACCTTGTATTTTGAAAATCTTTAAAGTACACCTTATATATACTATTAAAAGTTTAATATATTATATGTATAAAACAAGTCAGTCAAATCATTAGTACGCCTCAATCACGAAATCATGCTACAAAGTGGGTATAAGGAAGCGACCTATAAAATAGTCGTTGAATTGGTATCCACTCTCACCCACCGTTCTCTGTATGGTGGAGGGTCGTTAGTCGAATGGATTTTATAGGACATAATCTCATTAAAGTATAATGATATAAAAGTACTAGAACCTTCTTTATAAAATCCCACTCTAGCTACTTTAGGAAAAAATGTGAAAAGTATGCTAATCCATGAAAACTCACATCATACTTTAATATGTCGTTTGTAGAGTGTAGAGTCAAAAGTAGTTGTGAGTAGTTGAAAGTTGTGTCTTTATGTTTTGAGTCTGTAAATAGCGAAAGTTTAAGGACTTTCGTTATCGTATCTATTTACAAGGCATTATCAAGTTTCGCATTGTATAGACTAGTCCTTGTATTTTTTGGTCTGTGACGTACCCTATAAATAAGGTAAGTACTTAGGGGTTAGAGTAACGAACACTCTCAAAGTATTTTCTTGTACTCGAATACCTTTGTACTCTTCCAGAAAATATATTGAGCTAAACTGATCTTATTTAGATCTTGGTGTTCTTTTCTATTTTCTTTGCTTTAATTGATTCAAACACATTTTCAAACACTCTTCAATTAGTATTAGAGCAGGAATCATACTTTGATAGAAGAATTTGTATTTCGTTTTTCAACTTTTTGAGTCGTTCTTTCCGATTCATTTTTCTGGAAATTTGAAAGAGTAATTCTTCGTTTAATCATGTGTGATTAATCGATTTTGCTATTGTTTTTATTAGTCGATCTTATAATCATATAAACTTCTTTTCAACAAATTCTTCTTTTCCTCAAATCAAATGGCGAATATCAATGTGAACATAATGATAAACTACTCCAATCTTCTTGGATCTACAACTAAGGTCCCGATGCTGATCCCAGAGTATTATGATCAGTGGGCTGATCGAATGGAGGATTACCTTAACAGAATCGATGAAGATATGTGGAGATCAATTGATAAAGGAACCTATCATGAAGATCTGGTTCAAGCCATAGGTAATGTCAGACCAGCTGGAGACATGGTTGTAAAAACTAATAAATGGAAGGCTAATAATAAGAAGGTTATTCGTGAGTTGAGAGGAGGTCTTCCTCATGTTGTCTACAACTATGGTCGTGGATGCAAAATTAGTAAGGTAATTTGGGATGTGTTGAAAGAAAAGTATCAAGGCAATGAGAAGACAAGGAAAAGCTCAGTGACAAAAATTTTATCTGAACTTGTTGATTTCAGGTAGAAAGAAAACAAAAACATTGAAGCATACTACGACAAGATGAATGATTTGATCTTCAGGTGCAATTAGGGTTGTAAACAAGCCGAGCGAACACAAACGAGGGCTTGTTCATGTTCGTTCGTTTAAGTTAGCCGAACAAATGAACGAACACGAACGGATAAACGAACGAATTTTCTTGTTCATGTTCGTTCGTTTAACAAATTACATTGTTCATGTTCGTGAACATGCTAACGAACATAAACAAACGAACATGAATGAACAAAGATAAACAAACATAATTGTTGAACATATATGAACATAAATGAACATATAATATAGTAAAGTAATCAAACACAATTAATCATATATGAACATAAGTGGAACATATATAAACGAACATAAATGAACATAAATGAACATTCATGAACATAATTGAATGAACGAGACCATTGTTCATGTTCGTTTGTTTATCTAAAAGAACGAGAATTTATGTTCATGTTCATTCATTTAATAAATAAACAAACATAAACGAACCTACCGCCGAACGGTTCACAAACAGTTCGATGAACGTTCAATTCCTTTAGCCCTAGGTGCAATCGATATGGGGTAAAGCGTGCTTTTCTGGAATTCAATCTTAATTTCATTTATGGACTCAAAAAAGAATGGCGAAACATTTTCTTGATGATTAAGACAAAGGAGAATTTTGATACTCATTCGCTATCGAATCTGTACAATACTCTTAAAACGCATGAATTAGAGGTAATGGAGATTGCTGAGGAGAACAATTTGAACTATGGTGGTCCAATGGCGTTGGTGTCGAAAGCAAATGAAAAGGAAGATGAGTATGAGAGTGATGTGAAAGAAGATGAAGAATGATGTCTGCTAAATTATCATGATGAAGTAGTTGCTTATTACTCAATAAATAATGTGAAGAAGTTTTTTAAGAAACCAATCAGTGGAAATTTTAAGAACAACTTTGAAAAGAAAAAAGTGTCAAATGTTAGTGGAAGTCAAAATGTGAAGACGAAAGTTGAGAAGAAAGAAGAAGAAAAGAAATCAGAAGTTAACTGAAAGGAGATTCTGGCTACAACTACAATTACTGTAATGGCCACAATCACTTGGCTAAGGATTGCATGTTGAGAAATATGGAAGAGAAGAAAGAGAAAGTAAAAGTTGAGGCATATTATCCGAAAATATTGGAAGAAGTTCATGATCAAACGAAAAATCTTTCGCTTGTGGCCAAAGAAGGAGATGAGAGTATTGGTACGTATCAAATTTGGTCATCTGGATCTGATGACGAAGAGATTCATCATACTACTCATGGCGTGTTATTTTGAAAATATGAAGAATGTGAATCTTGCAAGAAAATCTTGGTTGAGAAAGACGGAGAAGACAATGATGAGGATGAGGAATTGGAGGTGAATGAGAAAGTTCAGGGAACTGATGAAGAGGAAGAGAAGACAACCGGGAGATGTTTCATTTCGACTACTCCAAAATCTCCAATGACTGCTAAGGTACGTGATCTTTTTGTCTAACTTAATATTCCTTTGAATTCTTATCATACGGTTTTATGTGAATTTGAAGAAACTTGCTCTTACTTGAATCACATGCTTATTTCGATGAGTGGTGAAGCAGAGAAATATAAGGCATCCCTTTATGAAGCTCGTAATAGATTGCAAGAAAAAAACTAAGATAAAGAGTTCAGAGCTTTTTATTACGAATATTATATGTGATAGGGACACCCTTAGAATGGACAATAAAATGTTAGTTAAACAACGTAATATCTACTGTAACACAACTAAAAGATTGTACGACAAGCTAACTGATCTTTATCATTCTGCTGACATTTGTGTTGAACAACATAGGAAGTTGCTTCCCTTAATTACTTTCAAATGAGAGTTGGTTGATGAGACTACTTTCGACTGTGAGAGTAAAGTAGCTGACTATGCCACTATTTTTTGATGATTCATATGTTTATGGTGTTGTTAACATAAATGATTGTTTAAATGATGATGAATTTGTTAACATTGTGAATGAGACCTTGACTAAAAATGAGCAACTCAAAATTTCGAACAAGACTGGAAATTTGACACAAAGTACTCAACAAAATTTTGATGATATTGAAGATGATTATGATAATATCAGTGAAATCGAGGAAGAGGAATGTGTTTATTGTTGAAGATTATCTATCATTAATGTCACTTTGTTAGCTAAAGACAAAGATGTTGTTGATTCAAAAGCGATGCTAAATGATGAGTCATCTTCGACAACTAAGACTTGTGATTCTTAAAATGACAATGTTGTTTGAGGATATAACAACAATGAAAGTGACAGTGATGATGATTCTTATGAGAAGGAAATTTTTCAAATTATGGAAGCACAAGTGTATGAGGATACAGAGGAATTCTCACACATCTTGAAAGAAAAAGGAAAACACTATTTGGAAACAAATATTGTTCTTTATCCTACATGCATCAAATGTCTTCCAAATCAAGTGTTTGTGAAAAAAGGAAATGATGATAATTTTGATCCAAAAATAAACAAATTGTTGAAAGAGGACAATCAAAATGTGATTGATGACGATTTTTACACAAATCAGAATATGGAAGAAAACAGGTTAAACAAAAGATCAACTTTTTTTTCAATGACAAAAGAGTCAAAAATCGTTTTATAAAGAAAATGAAAAGAATTCGAACAAAGTTTGAGTAGTGAAAACAGAAAAATCAAATGTCGAAAGTAAAACTGAAGAAAAATTTCAGCAATTTTTCTCTAATGATTCTAGTAATCAAATGGTGAAAGCTCAGAATTTCAAGAAGAATGAAAAATCAGTTTCACAAAAAGTTTCATTCAAAAATCAAAATGGAAAATTTCAAAACCAAAATGAAAAGGTTGAGAAATTTGATTTGAAAAAAGAAATATCAGGAAAGAAAGCACGAAACAAAGCTTATTGGAAATTACAAAAAGAACAAAAAAGGGAAAAAAATTTGAAATATAAGAATTCTTTAAATTCTGAAAAGAAGTTTTCACAAACATCAAAAATTCATATTTCAAAACATTTCACTCAAAGTAATATGAAAAATGGACAAATGAATGTTGAAAATAAAAGTGGTTCTTTACCAAAAGCGAATGAGAAAAAGGGAGTGAAAATTTCAAATCCTGCTCAACAGAATGAACGAGAAAGTTTTCATCAAAATTATGTTGAGAAAAATGTTCAAAAATGAAGGATTCTCTAAATAATAAAATAAAAATACAAAATCATTTTCGAAACAATAAACAAAGGAATATTTTGCAAAATCGAAAAGTTTTTCAGTAAGTTTCTCATTTTGGTTATTAAAATTGATACCAAAATTGCTTTCAACAACAACCATCATCACATATGAATTTTACAAAAAATAACGAATGTTGTAAAGAAAAATGTACCATTCAAACCTGATGGTCAAAAATTTCCAAATCCTGATTTGAAGCAAAAGTCGAAAGTATCTTTTGTCAAAGGAAAAAATGACACGAAAAACATTATTCGTTAGTTGGAGGGAAAAAGAAGAAATTTTCAATCGAAAAATTATTCTCAAGAACAAGTCCAAGAGGATTATGAGAATTACTTAAATGAATCTTTGAATGGAAGTACTTCATCTCAAGAATCCATTTTGAAATTATTAAAATGGAAAGAAGTTAAAGCAACGAAAGTTGATGTTTCTCAAGGAAAGGTTGAAAAAGAGAAACTCCAAGTTGAAAATTCGCCATTGCATGACTACATATCGATGTCTAAAGCAGACAAAGTTCACTTAATTGACAAACTTAAGATTAAAGTTCGTAGTTTGATTTTTGGTTCGTCATTGTACACCACATTCCATGCTAATGTCCAAGGACCCAAGAGGTCTTGGTGACCTAAATCTCTCTAATTGATTGTAGGTACTATGTGACGAACAATATGAAGAAAATTGGTATATCCATAGTGGATTCTTGCATCACATGACCGGGAGGAAGGAGAATTTGAGAGATTTTTTTCGTTGGAGAATGCTGGAATAGTAAAGTTTGGAAACAATCAAAAGTCAAAAGTCAAAAGGGATATTTAATAGTTGCAAATGGAAAGTTTACGGTGAAACGAGTTGCTTATGGCGAAGGGTTGAAGCATAACCTGATAAGCGTATCTCAACTTGTGGTTGTGTGACAACCGTCAAATTAAAAGTCAACAAATCAAAATCAACAAGTGAAAGTCAAAGTCAAAATCAACAAGTCAAACTTAATTAGTACTTGTATGCTAAAAGTTATTCTATGTATAAACATGTACATTTGTATGTCAAGAATTCAAGTGTCTTGAAGAATCTAAGTGTTAACAAGGTAAAAACCCTAAAAAGGGAGTTAAACGCATCAAAACACGACTAAGGACCCTCTCGGGGACTTAAAACAATCATAAACGAAGTATAACGGGGTTCACGAGCCTTACATTACGAGATTATGCGAAATAATGCCTAAGATGAAATCTCTCCCAAATCTCTCCAAGTATGTGAAATCTCTCCCAAATCTCTCCAAGTATGTGAAATCTCTCCCAAATCTCTCCAAGTATGTGAAATCTCTCCAAGTATGTTAAATCTCTCCCAAATCTCTCCAAGTATGTGAAATCTCTCCCAAATCTCTCCAAGTATGTAAAATCTCTCCCAAATCTCTCCAAGTATGTGAAATCTCTACAAGTATGTGAATCTCTCCCAAATCTCTCCAAGTATGTGAAATCTCTCCAAGTATGTGAAATCTCTCCCAAATCTCTCCAAGTATGTGAAATCTCTCCCAAAATCTCTCTCAAACTATTTATAGTCATCCGGGTCATCCCGACCCTTAACTTGGTCAAAAATCACGCAAAACGGAAAGATTTCTCGAAAAATAGCCATATAGGACCGAAACCCCTCTTAGGAACCGAACCTCTTAGGAGCCGAACCCTTCTAATGGGAACCGAACCTCCTGTCAGAACCGAACTTGTCAGAAGCCATCTCGGACCGAAACCTCCTGTCAGAACCGAACTTGTCAGAAGCCATCTCGGACCGAAGCTCAGCAGACCGAACCGAAACCCTCGCACCTTCGGTCCCTTCTCCTCCTCTCGGTTCCTTCATTCCCTTCTCTCGGTTCTCACTCTCTTAGAGCCGAACCTCGCAGGTTCGGTCCATATTGCCCGGTTATGACCACTTTCGCTTCCTAAGCCTGTTTTTGACGTTTTTGACGGGATTTTTTCACCAAATTCATATTTTTATCATTTTTAACCCCCAGAACTCTTATTTTAATTATTTTTCAAGGATTTATTTATTATAACTCATTATTTTACATTAAGAAGAGTATCCTACACCACAAGTTGGTCAAGTGTGCCCACTTGCCTTCTATGTGTCACTTTCTCATTGATCCAACCTTATCCACATCACACAAACCAAGGCAAACATCCCTTCACCCTAGCCACTTGCTCCAGCAACCCTCCATATAAGGAAATGCCTAGGATTTCCTTGATCATTTGCTTCACCATCAAACACTTATACACTTCTTAAACCATCATGTGGGCCTCTTTTCTCTCAACTATCAGCCACACTTTTGAGGTGTTCTTGAGTTGCTACTGCACTTTTTGGTAAGCATTCCATCTAAACTCAAGTGTTATTCCATAATTTCATAACACTCTTGGATCATCGACTCATATCTTAACACCAAAAATCGATTCTTAGGATCATCTGAGTCTTCACGTGTTCATCAAGTGTTCTTGACTTGATACTCCTTGACTTCAACCTTCCACTCTTTAAGAAATCACTCAAGGTGAGTTCATACCCCTACATTTTCTAGTTTTCTTCAGTTTTCAGGGGGGAATACAAGTTAAAACACCAAAACATATTCAAAACTTAACTTGACAGCTTACAACAGAAAAGTTGTGACCTGTTCACGAACTGTTTTACCCAACTTAAACTTAATATCTTTCAAAACTGTTTAATATGCAAATAGTTCAGGTTCATAACTTTAAAATGACTGCTTGCACATCTCCATACGATTTGTCTACAATTTATGGTGATTTTTACAAAACTGCCTATCATTTCAGAAACGAATTCGGACCAGTCTGTGAATATGAACACTTTCACATAAGTTAGAGACTTCTAAAAATCATAATAAAAATTATGAATAAACTAGACAGATTTTCTAAACTCTCGGAGTTTAAGGATTTGGTTTTCGACTTCATACGATTTTTCTATGATGTTTTCAAAACAGTGCAGAAAGAGTAAAAACTAGTTACATAGCTTACCATATTAACAACACTTTGTAGCATGTTGAGAAAGTGCATAACAATAAGTTTCTAAATGTTTGGATGCATTCTTGTTAGTTTACCATCATAAATAGAAATTAGTCATTCAGGTTAAGGTTTTTCCTCCATTCATTTCGAACACATATAATAAACTACATTTAGTATAGTTTATGAATTTTCGATAAGAGCATACTACATGGAAAATGTTTTACTCTCAAAACAAATAGGTTTTTCATATACTACATGATAAACTATAATAGTGATAGTTTATGGATTTCATATCACTAATTTATTTTCATAAAAGGTGATTTCACTTCCACCATGGAAGAGGTTTTATACTAAAACTGTATGTAAACTAGTTAACGTAAGTTGTGAGACATTCTCCTTCGGGGTACTCTTAAGTACCACAGAAAAATCCTGAATTAGTTATAACCAGAGTCTCTTGTAGAGAGAGCGTGATAATTGTGTATAGATCTATATTGGGATTGACAACCCACACCCATGCTTCTTGCATAAGTCCGATCGGCCGATCGGGGGTGACAAATGTCATTTCGTTTCCGACGTCTGAAGAACGTCGTAGCAGGTCATCCGGTCGTAGTATGGTTATAACGACTCACATAGGGAGTTAACAATCTTTCAATTTTACAGGGAAAATTCTACTTTGAAAAGGGGGTTTATCTAATTAAAACTACTTGAACATTAATAGTATAACACACACTCACATTCTCGGTCTTGGGATTTAAGGCTACATAACTTTTTATAAGGAAAATATTGGATTTTCTTTGGGAAAACACATTACGATTATAAACATCATAAGTACAAAACACACACTCATATTCTCGGTCTTGGGATTTAAGGCTACATAACTTTTATAAGGAAAATAAGGGATTTTTCTTGAAGTATACATGACAAAGTACCAGATTTATTACTAAATGGCTTTCATGACATTAAAACTACGTTTTATCTAGAATTGTTAGACTTCAGCTATAATTTGCTAAGTGTGCATGTTAGAGTTATATATGAATTTAGTCGCAATCGACCTAGAATTGGTGGGCCCGCCTTACTTCCTGTTCCTTGTTTGGTTGTGGACCTAGGGCAGACCCATTATATTCGACAGTTTATTTAACTTAAATTTTATATAACTTATATACACTGGGGTGATTATAAAAGGAATCTACAGGTCTTTCTAGGGTACATTATTTCATAACATAGGAGAGTTCATTTCACGTTTAATAAAGAAAATACTGAATTTTCTGAAATCATACTCTATCGCTTTTTACAAGGAAAGCGGCTTCTTTCTCAAATAAAACTCTTATGAACTCACGAACTTAATTGTTGACGCTTTTTCAAACTACTTGTATTCTCAGGAATTCAGTGAAACAGGAAATCAGCCGCTTTTGAGGATGGGACGTTAAATCGTCAAACATTTCATTTTTGTCATCATAAGTGTAATTGATTGGAAACATGTAAACACATACTATTGTATAACTTTTTCAATTATATTTATGATGGTTGTATTTACTTTGAGCATTATTATACTCGTTGTTGTGATACTATACATGAAGTCCTCCACCCCCGGACGTTTTCGCCATCCTTGGTTTGGGGGTGTGACAGATTGGTATGAGAGCATTGTTTATAGTGAACTAAGTATATCGAACCACATAAGATATACAAACTATAAATGCATTAGGACTTAAGTCTCTGATTTAAACATTTTCAAATAACTGTACTTTTAGAAATAAATAGTTTCTTGTTAAAAGTATGAGTGCATGCATACATACTAGTATAGTATCATATCTAGGACAATACAAAAGTTAAAAATAGAGGAGTTGTGCAATGTGAATATGCTCTGGGATATACAATCAAGTCTGGGAGGAATATAGCCTGATCAACTATATTCGTCCGAGAAGTGACTAGTATGTGTCGGGGGATAGTCATAGTGGACAACAAGTCTATCAACTTACCAACACCCATAAGATAAAATCGTTAAGAACCAAACATAACATTTAAAATACTATAGGAGTATTTTGTGGAACTATAACTTGTGTGAAAACTAAACAGATTCTTGCTAGTAGGTCTACAATCACTAAGTGGATACGCTGAAGTTATATATAACTAGGATATCATAGACTTAGAATCTGTGATCATTGCTATACTTCCTGTCCCTTGTTTGATTGAGGTTTTGGAATATGATCACTTATTCGAAGGTCTATTATATTTTTCGTTATATGTAACTGGTATGCACTATGTCATTATAGAAGTAACTAAAGAGGATCAAACCCCTATAAGTATTTCTAGGAATATGATTATTATATGCCTCTTATCTCACCCCTATTCTCGCACAGACATCATGGCAAGATTTTACTTACCAAGAGACCCCTACTTTCCGAATCCGAAGAGTTAGTGGGTGATTAGGAAAAGAGTCGGAAGTGGAGCCAAAGGTCAACAACTCTCCTTACATAGCCAGGACTCTCGCGAACCGTCTTGACTACATCGAACCTGTGCCCCGTTGGCAAGCATTGATCGAGGGGTGGAGTCGCCATCAGCAACAACAATCGCCATTTTGGGATGTATTGTCATGAGTAGAGTTCATTTTACTCACAAGACCTTGTAGATTAGGTCTATGAGTATGCTGATGGGTTTTGAGCATTCTAACACTCCTATGGTGTACATGCAACCCTAGAAACCTTGGATCTATGTTTGACTAAGATACATGCAAATAATTATTTTTCCAAGGTTCTTATCCTAACTAGCATGGCATGGGATACTTGAATCAAATAAAACTAGTAGAATTACTTACCTTGTAGTAGTAGTTGATTGCTTGGAGTTTGAGAGCCTAGCACCAATAATGTGGATGCCTCAAATGGAAGTCACAAATCACCACAAACTTGGAAACTTGAGAGAATAGTCACAAACTTCTTGAAATCGGCCCTCTTGGTTTACACACATCAACTAGTGTTATTTCAAGAACCAAAGCCTCCTTTATATAGTGTGGTGGATTAGGGTTACATCCATGTAAACCCTAATACCCATGTATTTTCATTTCCATGAGATCCATGGGTTAAAGCTCCATGGAGTATCCATGGACTTTCCATGCAAGCCTAGCCCATTCCAAATAAGCATTAGCCCACACTATATAAATACAAGAGCCCATATTTAATTAGTCATACTTTTGATCTCTAAATTAATTCTAAATTAATTATAGATCAACACTAATTAAATAATATGATTTTATATTAATATATTAGAACTTATAATATATTAATAAATCATAACTTTTATACTATTCTCAAAAGATTATCCGTAAATTGTTCGGGTGAAGTGCAACCCAAATGGACCATGCCGGGTCGGGTCAAGTACATACCAAATATAGTTATGGACTTAGACACTATCTCCAACAGTCTCCCACTTGGATAAGTCTAATAACTATAGTTGCAAGTATGACTTCAGGAACCGATCAGCAATCGTAGCTCTTAAAACTCTGTTGAACTATGAAGCGCCATTTTAGATAAGTGATCATATAATCCTTTGTTCTAGATATCAGCCGGACAAATACATGGAACATGGTCTTGCTTATTGTCCAGCATTTGTTTCCCGATTTCCGATTTGTTTGACATAGAACTTAACTGAACACATCAATTTAGTTCTGACCGGGCCCGGTACATAGGTCAAAACAAAATCATCGAGGGGCCCAGATATCGCTTCTAATTCTAGAAGGAATAGATAAACTTCGACTCATATGTTTGCTCTACTACTTGTTGAATTACACACAAAAGCACGGTTTATAACAGCGAGTTACCAATGCGTTTTCGTGCAATCAATGCATAACCAACTCATAGGCAACAAATCATATCTCTAGGTTTGAAGACTTATATGATATTACCGTCTCACGATCACTCGAGATAAATTCCATGAAGTGATACAAGTGAGCGTGGGTTGAATCCAATACTCAGAACTTATGAGCACTCATGAGTGCTGTAGCCCCGCTTTGTCTAACATCTTAGACCTCTACAAGCCAACCCATGACAGTCTTGATTCATATCTACTTCCAACATATGACCGACTGTGGAGAGTTTGAATAATATGATATAAACCATAACATAATTATTCCGGAAGTCAAAACATGCAAAAAGAAATAATAGTAAACGATTGACAAGAGATAGCAACACTTTACTCATAAATAACAGCTTTTATTTATCATCAAATGTCAATTACATTTTACAAATTTCAAGATTATATAACTACTAAAACTAATATCATCCTTCAGCCCTATGCTCCGAGCATGCTGGAGATGCTTAGCCCGAGTCAGTCCCTTCGTGAGGGGATCTGCTGGGTTCTCATCCGATGATACCCTCTTTGCCACGAGGATTCCTTCTTCTATTCGATGTCTGATGAAGTGATATTTTCTGTCAATGTGTCTGGATCTCCCATGATCTCTTGGTTCCTTGGCTAAGGTAACCGCACTATTGCTGTCACAGAAAATCTCCATTGGCTCCTTTATAGCTGGTACAACTCCAAGGTCTCCGATGAAGTTCTTTAGCCATATAGCCTCCTTTGCTGCCTCGCTTGCTGCTATATACTCTGATTCACAAGTGGAATCAGCCACTGTCTCCTGCTTGGAACTTTTCCAAGTAATTGCCCCTCCGTTTAGAGTAAAGACCCAGCTCGACTGAGAGCGGAAATTATCCCTGTCAGTCTGAAAGCTAGCATCACTGTACCCTACAACTCTCAAGTCCTCACTGCCACCGAGGGTAAGGACCCAGTCCTTAGTCCTCCGTAGGTACTTGAGGATATTCTTTACCGCAGTCCAGTGTGCCTTGCCAGGGTTCCCCTGATACCTGCTAACCATGCTCAAAGCAAAGGCTACATCAGGTCGAGTACACGTCATAGCATACATGATCGATCCTACAGCTGAAGCATAAGGTATTCGACTCATTTCTTCTATCTCAACCTCAGTACTAGGGCTTTGTGTCTTACTCAATCTGGCGTTACTCTGGATGGGTAACTCTCCTTTCTTGGAGTTATGCATGTTGAACCTTTTCAACACTTAGTCCACATAGGTGCTTTGACTAAGTCCAGTTAGTCTTTTACTCTTGTTTCTCAAAATCCTTATCCCTAGGATATAGGCAGCTTCTCCAAGGTCCTTCATAGCGAAACACTTCCCAAGCCAGGACTTTACTTCCTGCAGGGTTGGGATGTCATTTCCTATGAGTAGTATGTCATCCACATACAGTACCAAAAAGTTGACTATACTACCACTAGCCTTGATATAGACACAAGATTCATCTTTACTCCTTGAAAAGCCAAATTCTTTGACTTTCTCATCAAAGCAAAGATTCCATCTGCGAGGTGCCTGTTTTAATCCATAAATGGATTTCTCGAGCTTACACACTCTACTGGGGTACTCTGTACTGACAAAACCCTCTGGCTGAACCATGTAAACATCTTCAGCCAACTTTCCATTAAGGAAAGCGGTTTTGACATCCATTTGCCATATTTCATAATCATAAAATGCAGCAATGGCTAACAGAACCCTAATGGACTTAATCTTGGCCACTGGTGAAAAGGTCTCATCATAATCAACTCCCGGAGTTTGAGAATAACCCTTTGCAACCAGTCATGCCTTATAAGTGTGTACATTACCATCCATGTCGGTCTTATTCTTGAAGATCCATTTGCACCCAACTATCTTACGATCAGGTATATTGTCAACCAAGTTCCAAACTTGATTGTCATACATGGACTGTATCTCGCTATCCATAGCCTCTTTCCATTTAGCAGCCTCAGGGCCTGCCATGGCTTCCGTGTAGCTGTTAGGCTCATCCAGATTTACCAGTGTGTTATCACTAATAAGTGTCTCACCTTCTGCAGTAATATGAAAACCATAATAATGCTCAGGTGCATTCCTAACTCTGGTGGAACGCCTCAGAGGTATAGATTCGTCAGTCGGCTCAACAGGAGTTTCCTCCTCATGTTGAGGGCTAGGGTTTGAGGTTCCTTCACCACTTGACTCTTGAATTTACTCAAGGTCAATTTGCCTCCCACTGTCTCCTTGGCTCATGAATTCTCTCTCTCAAAAGAATCCTCTTCTTGCTACAAAGACCACATTATCACTGGGTCTGTAGAAGATGTAACCAAAGGATTTATGTGGGTAGCCGATGAAAATACACCTTTCGCTTCGGGGTTCGAGCTTATCGTGAGTCTCGCGTCTCACGAAAGCCTCGCAACCCCAAATCTTGATGTGGTCTAGATTGGGAACTTTTCCAGTCCACAACTCGTGAGGTGTTTTGGCAACCTTCTTTGTAGGGACTAGATTAAGGATATGGGTGGCAGTCTCTAAGGCATACCCCCAAAATGAGATTGGTAGCGAAGCTCGACTCATCATGGAACGAACCATGTCCAACAAGGTCCGATTGCGCCTCTCAGCTACACCATTCAACTGTGGTGTCCTAGGAGGTGTCAATTGTGAGACAATCCCACATTCCTTAAGATGGTCAAGGAACTCAGTACTAAGATACTCACCACCACGATCGGATCGAAGCATCTTAATGTTCCTGCCCAACTGATTCTCCACTTCTTGCTTAAACTCTTTGAATTTCTCAAAGGTTTATGACTTATGCTTGATTAGGTAGACATATCCATATCTACTAAAATCATCAGTAAACGTCACATAGAACCGATTAGCATCTCTTGTGGCGGTTCTGAAGGGTCCACACACATCCGTGTGTACAAACCTTCACCCCTAGCACAAGTGCCAGTAAAAGGTGACTTTGTCATTTTACCAAGAAAACAAGTTTCACAACTATCATTTGACTTTAGGTCAAATGACTCCAAGACTCCATCCTTTTGGAGTTGGCCTATGCGTTTCTTGCTTACATGTCCAAGACGACAATGCCATAAGGATGCTTTATCTAAGCGAGTGGAAGAGTTAATACACAATACATTATTTCCTAGATTATCTACAACAGATACAGTTTCATACACGCCATCACAAGGTAATGCTTTAAAATAAAGAACATTATTAAAGAAAGCATCAATACTACCATTATTATTATCAAAATAAAAGGTAAAACCTTGTTTATACAATGCATGAAAGGAAATAACATTTCTTGCCATTTCTGGCGAATAATAACATTTATTCAAATCTAATGTAAACCCACTATTTAGCACTAAGGAATAAACTCATATCTTGGTGACAGGTGAAGCTTTCCTGTTTCCCATGATCAAGTTTATCTTTCCCTGCTCCATATTCTCACTTATTTTTAGTCCCTGCAAATCACAACATATGTGAATAACACAACCTGTATCAAGGACCCAAGACTTAGAATGAGGTGAGTTATTAGACAATATAGTGTATATACCTGCATGGTTGGGTTTTACTTTCCCATCCTTCAAATCTTGCTGGTACTTTGGGCAGTTTCGCTTCCAGTGCGACTTTTCATGGCAATAGAAGCATTCAGCCTCATTAGGGTTAGCAGAAGGAGTGACAAAACCTTTCCTGGTTTTGATTGAAGAGGAGCCTTCAAGGGTCTTACCCTTGGTACCCTTAGAAGGGTTCTTTCTCTTCATCCCTTTGCCATGCCCGATTGCCAAGACATTGGCCGCAGTTGGAGTAGGAGTAGGAGTAGTAACAACCGACTTACCCTTTAAACCACTTTCGGTGGTCTTCAAGAGTCCTTGAAGTTTGCTGAGGGTGACTTCTTCCTTGTTCATGTGATATGTCATGCGGAATTGATCATAACATGATGGCAAGGAGTGCAAAATGATGTATATTGCTAACTCCTCAGGGAAGTTCACATTCAGCTTCAATAAACGGTCCACATACCTTTGCATTTTCTGCATGTGGCCCGTGATGGGTTCACCATCCTTCATTCGGGTTGTTATCATGGAGGAGATTATTTCATATCGCTCTTGATGAGCACTTTGATGGTAGCGGTCCATCAAGTCCTGGTGCATCTCAAAAGGATAATAGTCCTCATAGGACTTTTGGAGCTCAGCTGTCATGGTGGCCATCATGATGCATACCACTTTTGTAGCATCTCTTTCATGTACCTCATATTCAGCAAGCTCTTCAGGAGTAGCAGTTGGCTCGGGTACCTTCAGCTCCTTGTCGAGAACATATTCTTTGTTCTCATACCGAGTGACCATCCTGATGTTTCTGATCCAATCTGTAAAGTTGGACCCATCAAAGATGACTCTCCCACAAAGATTCATGAGAGAGAAGGAGCTAGTAGGGTTTGAGCCAGAAGCATTGTTATTGGAAGACATCTGAAAAGAAGAGGGAATAGATTAGATTAGATATAGAGATAGTCCTTAACAAAACACCCAAATGTAATATTAAGGCTAGGACCCAACACAATATTTTATAACTTAGAAGAGGGATGTCGTAATCTAAGCTATAAGATATTTGAAGGTAGGTGAATGACGATTCACCAATTTCCACCATGAAAACGAAATATTTAATTAGGTTTTAATTGGTTTAGAAACTCCTAGATTCTTTGAGATTCATTGAACTTTCTTCAATGGCATGTTTCAATCTCGAGTGTGCCCTTCAAGTTTTGTGACTGGGATGCCGAGGATCACAAAACAAGGTGTGAAGTAACCATGCAAATTACTTGGTACCCTTAATGTATTACCCCTCAATCGATGTGCCGGTTAACCACACACGCTCCATCGATACTATGATAAACATTAAGTCACCCTTTACCTACCTTGTTAATTTCAAGTTAGTGTGTCGGTTAACCACATACGCTCCACTAACGACTTAAACAAAGTGTAAAGTGTAATTTCATGGATTAGCACCTTATTCACATTTTCCTAAAATAACTAAGATTGGGAATTCAATAAAGTTTAGTTACTTTAGTATTATCATTATACTTTTAATGAGAATTTATAAGTCCTTGTCCTACCCGTTCGGCTAACGACCCTCCACCGATCAAGGAAGCGGTGGGTGAGAGTGGACACCCATTAAGTTGCCATTTTATAGGCAACAACCTTATACCCCCCTTATAGACCGGCTTCGTGAATGAGGCGTACTAGCGGTAAGACGACTTGATCTTATACATATATAAATATTATTAAACTTATAATATTATAAAGTATAAGGGTTGAATTTTAACTTTTAAAATTCTAGGGGTTGGAACTAAAGTTTTTAATATGACTTTACATGTTCCAAAACTTGAGGGCAAGTTTTGTAAACTTTCAAAACTTTTCATTTCTCATAACTTATGAGTTAATGGTTATTAAAAATGAAGACTCTTCATTTTTTGTAACCTATGTGTTCTTTTAATGGTTATTTATAAATGTGACTTTTGGTTATCCATAATTTAAGAACTAGTTATGGACTCCATTAAAACACATAAAGATCAAGAATTAATATAATCAATTATTAGCACATAATTTCTATGATCTTCTAAACTCATATGTTTATGAGTGTTCATATCAAAACTTTCAAGAATCGTAAGTACATATACAAAACTTGAAATTTTGATACGAGCTTTTGAACAAAACTTCGATTTTCAAGTTTTTTTTTTTTTTTTTTTTGCATCAAGTATCAAATAAACAAACCAGGCTCTGATACCACTGAATGGTTTTGAACATTCTAACACTCCTATGGTGTACATGCAACCCTAGAAACCTTGGATCTATGTTTGACTAAGATATATGCAAATAATTATTTTTCCAAGGTTCTTATCCTAACTAGCATGGCATGGGATACTTGAATCAAATAAAACTAGTAGAATTACTTACCTTGTAGTAGTAGTTGATTGCTTGGAGTTTGAGAGCCTAGCACCAATAATGTGGATGCCTCAAATGGAAGTCACAAATCACCACAAACTTGGAAACTTGAGAGAATAGTCACAAACTTCTTAAAATCGGCCCTCTTGGTTTACACACATCAACTAGTGTTATTTCAAGAACCAAAGTCTCCTTTATATAGTGTGGTGGATTAGGGTTACATCCATGTAAACCCTAATACCCATGTCTTTTCATTTCCATGAGATCCATGGGTTAAAGCTTCATGGAGTATCTATGGACTTTCCATGCAAGCCTAGCCCATTCCAAATAAGCATTAGCCCACACTATATAAATACAAGAGCCCATATTTAATTAGTCATACTTTTGATCTCTAAATTAATTATAGATCAACACTAATTAAATAATATGATTTTATATTAATATATTAGAACTTATAATATATTAATAAATCATAACTTATACTATTCTCAAAAGATTATCCGTAAATTGTTCGGGTGAAGTGCAACCCAAATGGACCATGCCGGGTCGGGTCAAGTACATACCAAATATAGTTATGGACTTAGACACTATCTCCAACATATGCGTTGGTGCTACTCCCCTCCATGTGTAGGCCCGACCCTGCGAGTTAGTAATGACACTAGTCGAGAGATTTATTTGCGGTCCAAACTTTTTCTTGCAATTATGTGGTGTGGACCTGCATCAGGCTCAAAACCTTTCTCTAAAAACTAAATATACTAAAATCATACAAATGAAAGGGAATGCGTATTATTTCATTGGGAGCAATACTACTAAGAATTCATAAGTTTATTATGTATAGACTCTCATTATGAGTTGTTTTCAAAGAACACCAAAAACATTGGAGCATGACACACTCAGAACTAAGATAAAATAACCCCGACGTATAAACCCTTATTCAATACTCATTATCATCTCTCCTTTTTAAACCTCATGGTCGAAAGGTGGCTTTCCGTAGACCTATAGGGTGCGGTCATACCAACACTAATGCATCGGATCTCATTAGAACTCCTCAGCTAAGTGTGTTTGGACAAACATAATCCTAAGATGGGAAAAACTTAACGCCCGTACAAAACCTACTCCTACCCACTACCATAACTCCATCTAAGCAACGTTACCAGAAACATCAAGAATAGTTCAGTAAAATGCGAAGTTTATATATGTGTATATAAATGATAAGGGTATAACTAGAATCATCCCCACTCACGAAATCGTTTCTCCCCATGCAACAGAGTTATGTCTTCACAAGGAGGTAACCAGCCAACAAGCAATGTAGCAATCCTGCAGATAGACTCTGCTACTTTTCAAGCTGCGGTCACAGCAGCCGTGACAGCCGTCATGACGCATCTCAATGCTAACAACGCCCACAGAGGTGAAGGCGGTGTTGGCAATTTTAACCGCAGTAACAATCAAGAACGCCAGCAGGTGTCTACCCACGTAAACGCCTCAGACTACAAGCCCAAGAGCAAGAAGCGAAAGTTTTGGAACAAAAAGAAGCGCAATCTATCTCAAAAACGCGCTAAAAAACAACAATCTGTGGCTGCCCCTGTAATTACAACATCAGTCCCGACTCATGCCTCGACACTAGCCACAACGTCTGTCATTCAAACACCGGTCAGACAATATAGGGGAACACTTCCAAATTGTATCAAGTGTAGCTACCATCACAATGGGATTTGCCAGGTGCCGCACTGTAAAAACTGCAACAAGGACGGACATACTGCCAATTTCTGCAGGAACCAGACCCAGCACATCGCTTCAATCACCTGTACCAGTGTAAGTCCAGTATGCCACCTATGCGGTAAAATGGGACACTTCAAGAGAGACTGTCCAACTGAGAGGAATGACAGGGAAGCAGGAGGAGCGTGACAAACAAACCAACATGAGCAACCAGGAACCTTATTAGGACTTTTGTAATGTCCCAACAAAAACGTTTAAGTACCATATGTTTGTAATGAAATTGGTATGTTGCTAAAATTGCCGTATATCAAAAGATAGTTAAAATACTCTCTCGTTCAATCAAATCAAAGACACTTATATATGATCTTAGGATCATCACCAGTGAGCTGGGATAACCTGGTATATACATCAGGGTTAATCATAATCAAAATACTACAGACTTAAAGCGAATAATTCCGTCCTGACTCCTATTCCATGTCTAGTAGTGAGGTTAGGGTAGAGCCACTCACTCGACGGTTTCATCAATACCAATTTTCATACGACTTGCATATACTGATCGATCATAGAGTGATCGGTCGGGGATCATGATATAAGGAATCATTATTAGCTATCAGAACACATTTACTACCAGTGATGGCTGTTGTGGTATGAATCATTTGCAGTAACAATAACATCAATCAAAACGAAACACACTAACAAGAATCACATGATACTCTATCTCCCTAACGAATAATTTGTACGAATACAACCTAACACATGTATTACTAAAAAGATCCGTTGTCGTCATTCGATGTCGATTGGTATAGTCCTCACTTTCCCGATTAAACGGCTACGAAAAGACCCTTCACCTAACCTCGAAACCCTCGTCTCTTATAAACGCAAATCCGACACGGACCTCCGGGTCATCTCTCACTGCGAAACCCCAAAACACTCACCAGAGGAGTATTATACCTTCCGCACCTTTTCAAATTATTCCGAGTAAACCCTTCGAGAATATCACATGTATAACAGGACAAGATCAAGCACAGAAGCTTAGGACGGATACGGTTAGTCTATCACTACGAACTGTATACGCGAGGATAATATATAATTAAGATTCTACGGACATTGGATGTGTGTTTCCGCCCTATTTCCTGTTCCTTGTCTGGTTGTGGACTTGGGGCAGAGTCACCCATCCAATTGTCTTACCAATCCTAATACGACCTATATACGCAAGTTAATGATAGATGGACCAGGTATGAGTCCTCCCATGAACTTCGGGACAAGGCTACCCAGGAGTGCGAATGAACGTTCTACCATCCGAATAAGTCTAGTCTCGTAAACCGAACCCATATGCTCCCTACCGATCTAATCAAAGGAGAAAACACTAAAGCAGACCCTATGTTGTGCTCCGAGGGGAAGTTATTACTTATGACTTAGTATAAATTCGAGAAAGGCTGAAAGCATCTCGAAACCGACGAAAGAACTACACAGATAAGTGACGCAAACCCTCAGAATTGCGGGTTGGTGACCGAGTTCTACTGAAGGCCTCACCATTGAGAAGAATGATATGTTTCGGTAAACATGGGAAGCTATATCCAAGGTACAGCGGACCATTCGAAATCCTCACTAGGATTGGCCCGATAGTATACAAACTCCGACCTCCCGCAGAACCTAATAATGTACATCTAACCATCCACACGTCAGATTTAAAGGAATGCATGTCTGACGAGACTCTTGTGATACGTCCCGACGAAATCAAAGACGCATCCCTGTTGTGAAGGTCTATTGGATCGTGAAACAAGGACCCGAGTTCACCTGGGAACGCGAAGACCAAATGAAGCAAAAATACCCACATCTATTCCCCAACCCTTGATGTCCCACTCCAAAATGCAAATTTCGGGACAAATTCCTTCTAACGGGGGGATAATGTGACAACCATCAAATTAAAAGTCAACAAGTCAAAGTCAACAAGTGAAAGTCAAAGTCAACAAGTGAAAGTCAAAGTCAAAATCATCAATTCAAAGTCAAAATCAACAAGTCAAACTTAATTAGTACTTGTATGCTAAAATTTATTCTATGTATAAACATGTACATTTGTATGTCAAGAATTCAAGTGTCTTGAAGAATCTAAGTGTTAACAAGGTAAAAACCCTAAAAAGGGAGTTAAACGCATCAAAACACGACTAAGGACTCTCTCGGGGACTTAAAACAATCATAAACGAAGTATAACGGGGTTCACGAGCCTTACATTATGAGATTATGCGATAACAATGGCTAAGATGAAATCTCTCCCAAATCTCTCCAAGTATGTGAAATCTCTCCCAAATCGCTCCCAAATCTCTCCAAGTATGTGAAATCTCTCCCAAATCTCTCCAAGTATGTGAAATCTCTCCCAAATCTCTCCAAGTATGTGAAATCTCTCCAAGTATGTGAAATCTCTCCCAAATCTCTCCAAGTATGTGAAATCTCTCCAAGTATGTGAAATCTCTCCCAAATCTCTCCAAGTATGTGAAATGTAACACCCAAAAATTTCGAACAAATTTAAACTTTCAAAACATGTCAAGTTCATCGAAACATTACAACTTTGTTTTCAAAATACATTCTATCAGAGTATTCCCAGAAACATAAACATAACAGGAGGAGCTGTACGATCATGCCTTCGCCTTGCCACGATCCCCTGATGTACCTGAAACAATAAACTGAAACTGTAAGCCCGAAAGCTTAGTGAGTTACCCCCAAAATACCGATACACATACAGTCCACATAACCATGTCACACCATGACATATCATAACAAACTGAACAGAACAACATGCAATGGGTCCACAGCTTTACAATCTGGATTACCCTTGGGTCCTCAGTACGAGTCTGGAATGCCTACCAGGCCCTCAGCTCGTATCTGGAATACCATCGAGCCCTCAGTACGAGTCTGGAATGCCTACCGGGCCTCAGCTCGTATCTGGAATGCTCCCGAGTCCTCAGTATGAGTCTGGAATGCCTACCGGGCCCTCAACTCATATCTGGAATACCCTAGGGTTTGTTGGCTACCGCACAGAGCAGTACAACCTCAACCCATCCCACATAACATATCAACATGTAACAGATAATGCACATACAGGTAATCAATCAGTATCACAGGTAGTCCTACAGACGTACCCTCTAGAATATCAAACTAGCATGCATAACCAACTTATACTCAACATAATACAACTACTAGGATATCATATCCAGTGGGCCGGCCTTGGTGCCTTAGACCCCTTAGTATAGTGAGGATAACTCACCTCGCAAATGTCGACTCGGAAGATAAAACCCAACCCTCGGATCACTTGGCACAGGCTCCACCACCTAACACCAAAGCACAATATACTCATAAGTCCTTAACCATATAAGGTACTCCATAACCCACTAGTCTGTTGGATTAATGTCTAAGTCCATAACTATATTTGTATGTACTTGACCCAACCCGGCATGGTCCATTTGGGTTGCACTTCACCGGCACAATTTATATGGATAGTCTTTTGAGAATAGTATATTTATGATTTATAATATATTATAAGTTCTAATATATTAATATGGAATCATATTATTTAATTAGTATTGATCAAGAATTAATTTAGAATTAATTAAGTGATCAAAAAGAACTAATTAAATATGGACTCTTATATATATGGAATGGGCCAAGTTCATTTAGGTTGGGCTAAGCTTTCATGGATGGTCCATGGAGCTTTTAACCCATGGATCCTATGTAAATGAAAGGTCATGGGTATTAGGGTTTACATGGATGTAACCCTAATCCTCCATAATATATAAAGGGGTCCTTGGCTCACAAAATTGGCACAAGTGTGTGAAAATAAGAGTGGGTCGATTTTAGTGTGCATACATATTCTCTCAAGTTCTTCCAAGGTGTTTTGGTGATTTGTGATTCCATTTGAGGCTTCCACACTATTGGGGCTAAGCTCTTAAAGCTTGAAGACATCAAGCTACATCAAAAGGTATGTCATCTAACTAGAACTTTGTAGTATAGGTGCTTCATAATATGCTAGTTAGGATGAAACCTCGGAATAGTTAATATTTGCATGTATAATAGAGAAAACATAGATCCAATGTTTATAGGGTTGCATGTACACCATAAGAGTGTTAGAATGCTCAAAACCCAACAGTGGTATCAGAGCCATTGGGTTGTTTTCTGTTATATTGATGCAAATGTTTTATTTTCAAGTTGGAAAAAAAGGAAAAAAAACATGACGTTTGTCAAATTTTAAGATAATTACTTGTTTTGTGAAAAACGAATTATTTGTAAAATTTGAATCATTTGTTATATGAGTTGAATTAGGTCAAATTTAGTAAACGATAAAATGATATGATTATTTTATTAGTTTTAAAAGTTTGATCTAAATGTTTTAAGGAGTTACATATTTTGTCATAAAATTTTGGAGCTCAAAAGTTTTTTTAAAGTTGTGATCTTAAGGGTTTTTGAAACTTCCATAAGTTCTGGATATGAAAGTTTTTTTTTCAAAAAAAAATTTGATTCAAAGTTTTTATGGAGTTACAAAATTTGGTGTTAATGTTTTAAAGAATTCCATAACTTGTTCTTAAGTTATGGAACATGGAAAATTTCATCATAAAACACCATTAATTCCATAAGTTATGGAATCCAAAGGTTTTCAAGAATTACAAAACTTGCCCTCAAGTTTTGGAATTTGAGAAAAGTTTTCTATGAAAAAAAAGAATTGAATTCTAAAACTCTTGGGTTCATAACTTAAACAATTAATTAAATGGTTTTAATTTTGAGTTTAATAATTGGAATTATGATGTTTTGTTGAATAGTTCAAATTAACTCTTATGGACTTTATTAATAGTTAATTAAAGCGTTTAATTAAAAGAGTATTATTAATCCATAAATATATGGTTTGAGTTTAATTAAATTAAAAGTCTAGTTTAATTAATAGATTAAACCACCAAGTATTTTAAATGTCTAAAAATACACCCTTATACTATTATAATATTAAAAGTTTAATATATTATATGTATAAGAACAAGTCGTCTTACCATTAGTAGGCCTCATTCACGAAGCCGGTCTATAAGGGGGGTATAAGGTTACTGCCTATAAAATGGCAGTTTAATGTGTGTCCACTCTCACTCACCGCTTCCTTGACCGGTGGAGGGTCGTTAGCCGAACAGGTAGGACAAGGACTAGAATTCTCCCTTCATTATAATTATAATGATAAATACTAAGTAACTAAACACTTATAAATTCTCAATCTTAGTTACTTAGGAAAATATGAATAAGGTGCTAATCCATGAAATTACACTTTGCACTTTGTTTAAGCTGTTAGTGGAGCGTGTGTGGTTAACCGGCACACTAACCTGGACTTAACAAGGTAGGAAAAGGGTAACTTAATGTTTATCATAGTATCGTTGGAGCGTGTGTGGTTAACCGGCACATCGATTGAGGGGTAAATATTAAGGGTACCAAGTATATTTGCATGGTTACTTCACACCTTGTTTTGTGATCCTCGGCATCCCAGTCACAATACCTGAAGGGCACACTCGAGATTGAAACATGCCATTGAAAAGTTCAATGAATCTCAAAAGAATCTAGGAGTTTCAAAACCAATTAAAACCTAATAATACATTTCATTTATCTTGGTGGAAATTGGTGAATCGTCATTCACCTACCTTCAAATATTTTATAGCTTGGATTACGGCATCCCTCTTTCAAGTTATAAAATAGTTTGTTGGGTCCTAGCCTTAATATATCATATTGGGTGTTATATTAAGGACTTAAATCAACTTTACGTGAATTTCTCCCATTGTTGATGTCTGGTTTAGACAACAATGATCTTCCCAAACCAAGCTTTCCTAATGAATATGACTTCCCGAGTTTGGCTCATGGAATTCATACTTCTCTTCCTCCACCTCCTCCAATTATTCTCCCTAACCCACAAGTTCAAGGTCACTCAAGCCCTAATGGCAAGCAAGGTCTATGTGTGATCACATCTTAGAGATGAAGTCACATATTGACAAGCCGGGAGAGTTGGGTGTCAAAGTCTTGAGAAAGTTGGATGTTCAATCACTTTCTAAGTCACATAGTGAGTTCCTTTGGGACTACTATGAAACAGACTATGACATGAACCTTAATGATCATATCTATTTGGTTGGTGCTGCTGAATCAGCAATGATTTGGAACGATAGTAAAGCAAATTTGATTAGAAGATCAACTTCCCAAAAACTTTATGGACAGTGACAATGGTGACACTGGAAATCCAGAAAAAGCATTCTCTACCCAATGGAAAGGGATTGGCCATAGTCAACCCGGTTGACCAAATGGTAAAGAGAAAGGCTAAGTCTGAGATAGTCCCATTACCAAAGGGTCCATATGTTTATTTTGCCAAAGGAAGGGGCATTGATTGAAAGCTGCCAAATTTACCTAAGGATGTTAAAGTCAATAAGTTTGACTCTACATCAGGTAGAGCCCATTATCTAACTCTGTTAAGTTCTATTCTGAGATCCTCATTACATGATGTGACTGGGTCACATGTTGATGTTTTAAGAATCAAAGAATAGAGAGAAATCTTAAAGGAAGTATATGTTGATTCTGATCGCGAAGGTGGATTTCGATCGCATCAGAATTTTGAGCAGTTGCTTAAGAAGTTATGATATATTGCTAAGGAATAGATAACAACAATTTTCCATGTGGATTGTAAGGATAAGTTTTTCTGCAAAGTTTTAAAATAAAAGAAAATTGTTTAATTTTATTTATTTGAAGTATCCTTACAATGGCATTTGTGGAAAATTGTTGCTTATATGATTCTACTGACAGCAATATTGGAAAATGGATTTGATTCTTTCATTTGTGGTAGTGTCTAAATTTACCAAATCAGGAAAGTTCCTCATCACCCAAGTTTCAATTGGACCGAAACTTGGAATCATGCAAGTTGAATAGTATGATGAATGAGAACTTTCAAGCATTGGAAAATCAAGACTAATTACTTGTTCACATGGATGTGTGAGTCAAGTGAAGGACTAAAGGGATCGAGTACACATTCTTGTGTACTGGTCATATCCACCACAAAGCTCGTTAAGACTATTTGATTTACTAAAGTTTAGTAAATATGGTTATACTTACAAGTTTAAGTATAATTCTGAAACATTGGAAAAGTCTCAATGTATGGCAGAACGAATGGGAAGAATCAAATTAGGCAGAAAGATAAAAGTTTCTCAAATCTGAAAAGATGGGAGAGTACTTTAGTATCATGTTTGTGATCATCTTAATGATTTAGAAATCATATCACAATTAGTCCTCTAAAGGTCATCTTAGTGCATTCTTATGACTAAGAAGAGGAGTCATGAATTGTTGAAATGGTTAGATCAGGAAGATGAGTCATACTTCGTTCCAAAACAATTCTTAGAGTCATACTCCAAGATTGTAACTTGAGTGACATATCTTAAAGAAAGGTTTAAAACACTTGTCAAATGTAAGAGTAAAAGTGTCCTACTCTTGTACATTTGAAATTGGTAAGTTGTGATGTTGTGGATAAAAGAAAGACCAACTAAGGCCAATTGTGTGAAGTGTTTGTCTTGATAAAGAATCCGCACTATCTCTTGAATATTTGGCAAGATAGTCTTATATGTCAAGAGGATAGTGGGAGTCTTAAAGATCCTAAAAAGAATTTCAAGAACTAATCAAGAATAAAACATGAGGTTCTTCACTAGCACACGACTTGAGGTTTATAACCTATCGTGTTGACATATTCTGTGCCCATTCCAGTTAAAGTTGGCTTTGCATAGGAGTTCTGAAAGTTCTCAATTAGTTGCATAACAACTTGGAAGCAATGGCAGGCCCTGTACTGCCAGGTGGCAAGAAGTTAAGATTGCATAAGTTCAGTCCATATGACTTTGGATTTGTCATTATCCTTGTCTTGTGACTATGGTTTTGACGATTCACATGGATAAGAACACATACACCATAAAATCTAAGGGTCATAAGGTTTCTCTCCGATTCATGAAAATGATGGTGAGGAAACACTTCCACCAAGTAGATTTGAAGCAGATGGCAAAAGGTCTAAACAATTGAGACTATGATTACGGCATCCCTTTTCATAGTTCTGAAATTGTTTAGACACACATGCATGCTATCTAAGGAAAGATGTATGATTTTGATAAAGTTTTATCAAAGCATCTCGTATCAGAAATCTGAACTTTGGTAAGAAAGTCAATAAAGTATTGATTTCTAGAAGTCCAGCTGATTTCTGAGTACATGTCAAAGCTAGTGGGAGCATAAGTGTTATGCTAATAATCATCATGTTAGTGGGAGCATGATAATTATTGTTAGTGTTGCAAGTTAGCAATGTTAATTATAGAAAACAAAAGTTTCAATTCGTGAGGCTGCAGGGATTGAAAAAGTTGTTTTGCTATAATTAAGGGAGAGGATATACTTCATTTCAGTTCTAAAGGCTTAGATTGAGACCTTAATCATCTTTAGTCAAGAATATATATATGAATTTCATGTTGGATTGGTTCAACTTAAGGAAATTCTATATATTGCGTTCTCAAAATTCGATTATGATTACGGCATCCCTCTTCATAGTCAAATTTTGAAAACATGGCAAATAAAAATATTGTAGCAAAAGACTGGTCTAGAATCATGTCTTTATGTGAGACATCATGAATCGTGTACCATTTGCTTTGGGTACAGGATCGATTGCATGTGCTATAATATTTGTCATTTCTAAATTTTTCCAAATGCCCAGAGGCATTAAGAAGGGAAAAGGTCTAGAATTGGATATGACTAAAATGATTAAGCAATTGTCGAGCACAATCTGAGGTTTACCAAAGATTGGTTGCTCAGGGACAGTTGGAAGTATAGTGCTAATTTTGGAAGGACCATATTGACATATTCTGAAAAGAGGCATCTCTTATTCAGAAGTGATAGTCAAAATGAGAATATGGAGTTGTCTCCATAGGTGGAAGTTATCTGTGTAAGATTAGAAAACTTAATGCAAGAAGCATGTCCAAAGCAATGTACTTTGAATATGAGACTTAGTTTCCATGGAGTTGATCTCCATTGGAATACCTTATAATGAATGTTGACAAGTCTTTGTGACTTTGTACATATTCATTACAGGAGGGTCAGTGCATATAAGTTTAAAATCTAAACAGATTTCGATAAATGATAGGAATTTGAAATTCTCACATTTTTCGATAAGGATTTGGGAGTGTGAAATTAGAATCATTGAAATTATGTTCAATTGGTTTATTTCACAAAGTAAGGATCATAGACAAACATAGAGTGCATACTTGGTGTATGGCAAAGCTATTGTTTAAGCAAAACATAGTGTACATGCTTGGAGCATGGGACAACTAGTGTTTTTAATTCAAGTATAAAGTTGATAAAACCGAAACAATGAATAATGAGTAATCAGTATGGTGATAAATAAAAGTGTTTATTTATATTCATAGGGTTTGATACCATATTTGATTCATTTATTCTTGTGTTTCACTTTGCATGTTTTGACTTCCAGAATAACTAAGTCGCTCTTCCTGAATGATTAAGTTATTCAAACCATCCACAGTCGGTCATATGTTGGAAGTAGATATGAATCAAGACTGTCATGGGTTGGTTTGTAGAGGTCCAAGTTGGTGGACAAAGTGGTGCTACAACACTCATGAGTGCTCATAAGTTCTGAGTATTGGATTCAACCCGCGCTCATTTGAATCACTTCATGGATTTTATCACGAGTGATCATGAGACGATAATATCTTATATTCTTCAAACCTAGAGATATGAGTTGTTACTATGAGTTGATTATACATTGATTGCACGAAAACACATTTGGTAACTCGATGTTATAAAACGTGCCTTTGTGTATGATTCAACAAGTAGTAGAACAAGCCATATGAGTCGAAGTTTATCCATTCCTTTTACCTTCGGGATAAAAGCGATATATGTGGGCCCCTCGATGATTTAGCGATGACACATGTGAGTGCTTGGCCAAGCCAGGACTGATTTGATTTGTTCAATCAGTCAGTCATCATAAATCGAAAATCGGGAAAAAAAACAAATGGACAGAGAGAATGATTATAATCCATGTCTCAGTCCATATGATATCTAAAATGGAGGAATATATGATCCCTTATCTAATGGACAAGTCATTGACAAGGTCAGAGTTCGACAGCGGCTTTAAGAGCTACGATTGCCAGTTAGGTTTTGAAGTCATACTCAATAATAGTTTTAGACTTATCCAAGTGGGAGACTGTTGGATTAATGTCTAAGTCCATAACTATATTTGGTATGTACTTGACCCGACCCGGCATGGTCCATTTGGGTTGCACTTCACCGGCACAATTTATATGGATAGTCTTTTGAGAATAGTATATTTATGATTTATATCAATATATTATAAGTTCTAATATATTAATATGGAATCATATTATTTAATTAGTATTGATCAAGAATTAATTTATAATTAATTAAGTGATCAAAAAGAACTAATTAAATATGGACTCTTATATATATGGAATGGGCCAAGTTCATTTAGGTTGGGCTAAGCTTTCATGGATGGTCCATAGAGCTTTTAACCCATGGATCCTATGTAAATGAAAGGTCATGGGTATTAGGGTTTACATGGATGTAACCCTAATCCTCCATAATATATAAAGGGGTCCTTGGCTCACAAAATTGGCACAAGTGTGTGAAAATAAGAGTGGGCCGATTTTAGTGTGCATACATATTCTCTCAAGTTCTTCCAAGGTATTTTGGTGATTTGTGATTCCATTTGAGGCTTCCACACTATTGGGGCTAAGCTCTTAAAGCTTGAAGACATCAAGCTACATCAAAAGGTATGTCATCTAACTAGAACTTTGTAGTATAGGTGCTTCATAATATGCTAGTTAGGATGAAACCTTGGAATAGTTAATATTTACATGTATAATAGAGAAAACATAGATCCAAGGTTTATAGGGTTGCATGTACACCATAGGAGTGTTAGAATGCTCAAAACCCAACAAGGGTAAAGGAGTTTGTAAATGTTGATGTGGATGAGAGTGTTGTGGTGAAATGTGGTCTGCACCATGGTCTTCACTTCCCCCTCTTGAGGAAGGAACACCGGGTTCCGCCTCAAGCCATTGCCTAAGACCATCAGTCTTTCCACAAAATTCATCGAATTGAGCCTTGAGTGCATCAGCAAGTTGTTGATTGTTTGGGATTGCGGTGTTGAAAAGAAATCTGTGGATCTCCTTGGTGAGGCGCAAGATTTCCGGACCATGAAAATTTGATGTCAAGGAACGACGTAGTCTGTTGATAGTTGACTGTAGGACTGAAATGGTGGACTCATATGCATTATGAGTTTCATCCACAAGCTGCTTCGATTGAGTGGACCGATCCATAATTATCGCTTGAATTTGTGTCTTGATTGCGGATACCTCAGAGATGAGGTGCTCTGCAGTTGCCAAAAATTGTTGATGATCAGCTTTGCGGTTGGTATCCAGGGCTCGAATATCCATTTCAACCTTAAGAGATATTCGTTCTGAAGCAAGGCGTTCTCTGGCTTCAAGTCGTTCAATGTGTTCAAAGAGAGACTACGGTCCAGGCATATCATCTGGTTGCGGTTGAGTAGATTTGACAGCAGCAAGGATCTGATCAACTTTATCTTGTAAGCTCAGGAATTCTTTTCTCGAGACGGCTAACTTCTTTTTCTTCTTCTTCCCCTTGGGCTTGGAAGTAGAATGTTGGGATCCACTTGACTCTTCTTCTTCATCGAAGATCATCATCACCTCATCTGATTGTTCTGGTTGATTGACCTCATTCATGTCAAAGTCATCGAAGCCAAAAGTAGGCCCGGATCTGACTTCGATTGCGGTTCCGTCATCTTGAGAGTCATGAGCAGCAGTTTTTGGAGGGGGCTTGGATGAACCTGCACCATCTGGAATGGACTGAGCGTTGCGGATGGTCTCAGCCATTGCGGTCATCCAGTCTTGAATTTTGATGATGTTGGATACGGTGTTGGCATTGTTGATTGCATCTGCCTAATACTTAGCCACTGATTGAATTTCCTGTTCCTTGAGATGAAGCTGTTTAGTTTGCTGATCTCTTCTTGCTTGTATTGCCCTCCGAAATGCTTCAAATTTTTGATACCAGACTCGGTCGTGGGACGATCTCGAGCAAAGGTATCGTCAGAGTCATAACCGTCAAGTCCTTGATATCGCACCGAGGTGTCCCTCGGGTTCACGGATCCTTGCACATTTGTGCTCACCGTGCCTAAACCACCTGTATTATATGTAAGCAGAGTAGGATTTCCAGAGCTTCCTCGGTCTCCTTGACCCGTGGTTAAGTTTGGCCTCGGCTCTATTCTGGCATGGGCTGAAGAATCGCCCTGCAGTTGGGAAGGTGTATCGAGTGTTTGGATTACAAGTTCTAGAATGGAGTGCAACTCCTGTTCCTCAAAAAAATGAAGTTTGGAAGCCCTGGAGACCTTATTACTAGCATGCTGTTCTAACATATCACATAATATCAAATAACTTGTATGGTATTTTGGGGTCCACTTACTGGCTTCGGCTGATCGTACACCCTGCATCCTCCTTTACTTATTTTGAAAACCTTTTTGAAAAATCGTTTTGAAAATCCTTTCCTTGATTTGAGACTGGAGTTACACGCATGTTCCTCCAATTCACTCAAACCAAGGCTCTGATACCAACTTGTAACACCCAAAAATTTCGATCAAATTTAAACTTTCAAAACATGTCAAGTTCATCGAAACATTACAACTTTGTTTTCAAAATACATTCTATCAGAGTATTCCCAGAAACATAAACATAACAGGAGGAGTTGTACGATCATGCCTTCGCCTTGCCACGATCCCCTGATGTACCTGAAACAATAAACTGAAACTGTAAGCCCGAAAGCTTAGTGAGTTACCCCCAAAATACCGATACACATACAGTCCACATAACCATGTCACAACATGACATATCATAACAAACTGAACAGAACAACATGCAATGGGTCCACAGCTTTACAAGCTAGATTACCCCTGGGTCCTCAGTACGAGTCTGGAATGCCTACCGGGCCCTTAGCTTGTATCTGGAATACCATCGAGCCCTCCGTACGAGTCTGGAATGCCTACCGGGCCTCAGCTCGTATCTGGAATGCTCCCGAGTCCTCAGTATGAGTCTGGAATGCCTACCGGGCCCTCAGCTCATATCTGGAATACCCTAGGGTTTGTTGGCTACCGCACGGAGCAGTACAACCTCAACCCATCCCACATAACATATCAACATGTAACAGATAATGCACATACAGGTAATCAATCAGTATCACAGGTAGTCCTATAGACCTACCCTCTAGCATATCAAACTAGCATGCATAACCAACTTATACTCAACATAATACAACTACTAGGATATCATATCCAGTGGGCCGGCCTTGGTGCCTTAGACCCCTTAGTATAGTGAGGATAACTCACCTCGCAAATGTCGACTCGGAAGATAAAACCCAACCCTCGAATCACTTGGCACAGGCTCCACCACCTAACACCAAAGCACAATATACTCATAAGTCCTTAACCATATAAGGTACTCCATAACCCACTAGTCAACCCATGGTCAAAGTCAAAGTCCTCAGTCAAGGTCAACAGTCCATGTTGACCCCAACTCGCCGAGTACCCTCGGCTACTCGCCGAGTTCCTTGAAGCACATTCCAACTCGCCGAGTCATCGGGGTGACTCGTCGAGTTTCTTCGATTCTCGTTCAAACTTTAAGGCCACCCGTCGAGTTCCCTGCTTGCAACTCGACGGATACATACGCATACATATCCTAGGGAAAACTCATCCGACTCGCTGAGTTGTTCTTCAACTCGCCGAGTCTTATGGTAATCTTCATCGGACTCGCCGAGTTGTTCATCCAACTCGTCGAGTCCACGGCCATCTTCATGTGACTCGCCGAGTCAACCCTTGCGACTCGCCGAGTCCATTCAGTCCCTTTTCTATACAGACTTGTTTTGAGCCATGCAGCGGCTCCAAATCACATATCCAAGCTTCTAGGGCATGCTTATCACGTAAAGTTGCAAACTTTACGTGCATGCATGGCTATAAAGGCTCTAAATGCCTATTTTAAGTTCTTAATGAAACTTCATGCTCAATAGGGACCTTAATCCTGACCAAAACTGAAACTTTATGCTTATAGAATCCAAGGAGGGTCCAGATCTGAAGTTACAACCTCAGATCTAGCCCATAGCTCATCTTTCCAACTTAATATCTCACCAAAAACCCTAAAATTCAACCAATAGAAGAGATTCACAAAGAAAAAGCGATTTGGTTACCTCCAGAAGATGATAACTTAGATAAGAGTTGATTCCCACACTCTACTTGCTCCAATCTCCTTCTCCTCTAATCCTTCTCCCTCCAAGGATCCTTTCTTCAAGCTTCAAACACACAATGGGCACACACACACGTATTAGGGTTTTAAGGGGCTCTCAAAGACTGCAAGGAGGCCATAGGAGGCTTATCATTCCTTAAATAGGGAGCAAAACCCCGAGATTTAGAGTTTCTTCTGCCAGATCCTACTCGTCGAGTCCCTTAGTGGACTCGTCAAGTAGGTCACTAAACACGCTTTCCAACCCCGCTGCTACTCGACGAGTAGGGCAACCAACTCGTCGAGTAGGACATTAAACCAATTAACCTTTTATTTAAATCCCTACCTGGAATCGGGGCGTTACAATTCTCCCCCACTTGAACTAGACTTCGTCCTCGAAGCTGCTGCAGCGAATAACTCCGGGTAATGCTCCCGCATTTCAGCCTCCGTCTCCCACGTCTACTCGGATCCCCTTCGATGCTCCCACTGTACTTTCACCAGAGGTATCTCCTTATTCCTCAGAATCTTCCTCTCCTTCTCCAAAATGGTCACAGGTCTCTCCACATAGTTCAGGCGCTCATCGACCTGAATATCATCCAGCGATACTACTGCCTCCTGATCCATGATGCATTTTCGCAGCTGCAAAACGTGGAAAGTGTTGTGTATCCGACTAAGCTCCTCCGGCAGTTCTAGCCTGTAAGCCACCTTGCCAACCCTGGCAATGATCCTGAACGGCCCAATATATCGGGGACCCAATTTTCCCTCTTCCTGAAGCGAATCACGCCTTTCTAGGGCGAGACCTTCAGGAGTACCATGTCACCCACCTGAAATTCCAACTCAGATCGGCGTCTGTCGGCATAACTCTTCTGCCGACTCTGAGCGGTCTGCAAACGCTGTCTAACCTGCTGGATCTTTTCGGTAGTCTGCAAGACTACCTCCGTGCTACCCATCACTCTGTGTCCAGCTTCACCCCAACAGACCGGGGTGTGACATCTCCGCCCGTACAACAGCTCGCAAGGTGGAGCGCCAATGCTGGAATGATAGTTGTTGTTGTAGGCAACTTGGTCAATCGATCCACGATGACCCATATAGTATCAAACCCCTTCGCCGTCCTCGACAACTTGGTAACAAAATCCATCGTGATCTGTTCCCATTTCCACATGGGAATTTTCCAGGGGATGCAGCTTATCATGCGGCCTCTGATACTCGGCCTTGACCATCCTATAGGTCAAGCACCTCTTGACATACTAAGCGATTTCTTGCTTCATACATGGCTACCAGCAACTCAACTCAGGTTTCTATACATCTTGGTGGCCCCCAGTTGAATAGAAAAATGAGACTTGTGAGCCTCCTCCAGCTTCAAATTTTCTGGTCGCATGCCCTCAACCTGGGCGTCTCTGATCAGACTCACAAGCGGAGAATCCACTGCTATCCTCATACATATAATAATCGGCTCATAAGCACAAATACTCATACCTGGCCCAATCAGCCTCGGGCTGGAATACCAGGCATGCCTACGACGGGTCCAGTCATCCCTAGGATGGAATACCCTCGTATCACGCACATGTTTGGTCCAATCAACCCTCGGGTTGGAATACCAAACACGTCAGGTCCACTCAATCGTAGGGTCCGGTCATCCTCATGATGGAATACCCTAGATTGGAATACCACTATATACATAACTCGGATCTAATTCATAACTTGAAATCCAAGGACCTATCCTTGCATCTCATCCAATAATCCTCTGATTCGCCACAACCGAGTGACACTCGTCTGAAATACCGGGTTCCGGCCCGGTCGCGGAGTTAAAGGTCTCCCACATGGTTGCCTCACACGACTTCCGAACGAAATCCTTCCCTGAAACTAGTTGCCACTAGTTATCATGCCACTGCGACTCTAACAACCTCCTGATCCAACCGATCGGATCCATGCGTCGTATCCTGTCGTTACCGAATCCACGGCTAAAAACAATTGCTACAGGACCAATGGTAGACTTATATCACAAACAACCTTAAGCAACCCATTGCTTCCTTGGTCTCACAACTGTAGTGAGGTTTCTACAGTCTTAACGCTGGCTCAATCCTATCCAATCCGTCTGGGAAATTCTGAAATCCAATCTGTGGGTTTCCATATCCTCACTGCTACACCCGAACTGGTGGTTACTGCTGTCCCTTCCGCGTCCTAGCAACGCACTCATGCTATCTACCAACCTAGTGAACGTTGCGGCTACACCCACAGACTTACATCACTCTAGCACTATCTGTTGCTAGGTGAATGCTACGGCTACCCCCGCAGTCTTACCACACTTTCCATACCAACTGATCGCTAGTGAATGCTACGGCTACCCCTGCAGTCTTACAACACTTTCCATACCGGTCGAATACGCACTCGACCTAACACACAACTGAACGTATCTCATGGTTAGAATCCCAAGCTAATTCCCCAAATCCTGCTACAAAGCGCCGAGAAGACGCGATTCATATGTTGGGGAGTTTTACCGAACTCCCAACTCACACGACCCTCAAACCAGTCACTTAGGTTGTCTTCCTTCCTGACATCGATGCAAAACTTATCCCATTTTCAAATCTGCTCCTACTTGTGTATCCTGGGACGATTCTCCCCCACTTAGATTCGACTAAGTCTCACAATACATGAAAATGGGAGATTTCCCAATCTTTCTCTCTTTCCAACGGTCGATCCGATAACAACCAACTCCTACTAATTATTGCTCCATTACTGGCCAATCCCAAATGATCACACACTTCTAAGAACTAGAAGAACACTTCCTGAATCCCAGTAAAACCGATAGTCCCTAATGCTTAAATGATCCCACACTCAAATCTTGAAGACCAAAAGACAGATACTCCCACTAATACCTCGGCAACGAGCTACTTCCTTTGGCGATTTCATCCGCCAATCAATAACGGTTACTAAAACCACTCAATCCTGACAATGCTGAATAACCATTCTGGGCAACCCTGTCCGTAGACCTCCTACATAATACTCTTTTTCCCAAGATGCTCCAAACAAGTTTCCCGTTCTCGGGCTCTAGAATCATTCTCTTCAGGGTTCGCACCCTGACTCACTTACCAGCTTAAACATCCACAGCTGAACTGCAGCAGCCGAAACAACCTTTGCCCTAAACCGGGCTACAAACCACTCCCAAAACAGAGTCTGCAATCCCAAAAGTGCAATAGACCGCACAAACAATCCTTACCACCTAATAGCAGAGATCCAAGGCAAACCGAACCTCACAAAATAATTATGTCACATCGACCCACCTGCGCTCACCGGCGCTGAAATAATATCGCCATTCCCTGCAACGAACTGACCCGAGCTGGAATACAGTCTGATCCTGGGATCACAAGCCTGCTCACTCCTTCGAACTCGAAAACTGAAAGAGCACAACCCTTGCCATAGATGGTAAAATTCTAATCAATCACTCTACCTCCCCTCTTCTAATGAATCCCTGAACTCTAATCACCTACAATTCTTTGATAATAAAAATTTATCCCGACACCTCCAATGTCCTAACAACTCATGAAACTCCGCAACACATAGATCAGACAGGACATGCAACTAACCCGAAATTACTGCTTATCCATATTCAACAATATTACCAGACAAAAATCAATACCAATCATGGCCGATTGATCACAATATTATTACAGAATGGGGGGTTCCAATTACATACCAGAGACTTCTTGCGGCTCGACCTTGACCTCCTGAGGAACGATGACCGCTGGAATCTGAATTCCTTCCGTCCTCAAAGCAGGACAGCTGGACCTGAAATGACCTGGCTGGTGACAGTGAAAGCATATATGATCCTTCTTGCAATCCCGTTGCACATGCCCTCTCTCCCCGCACTTGTAGCACCTGAATTTGTGACAAGCAAATCCGTGGGTTCCCCCACACTTGCCACACACCTCCTGACCCTCCTGACTTCCAGTACTTAGGTTAGCTGTCTCCAACTCTTCGTCCTCTGCTGAAAAGTCCCTCCTCCTCTTTCCTAGTTGTGACCCCACCACCGGCACTCCCCCAGTAGCCATCCTGGTAGCAACATCTCTCACAGATTGCAACGCTGCAACATGCTCCTCGAACTTGGCGATCACCCTGGCGGTGACCCGGTCCACGACACCGAACAATTTTTCTCGCAAAATCTGAGAAACCTCCACGAAAATCATCTCCCGTATCTGATCGACGGACAATACCGGCCTATCCTGGCCACTCGCTCCCGATCCTGATCCCGCCTCAAATCGATTCGCCATCACCATACTAAACATATACCAGAAAGATATCAGATAATCCGCATACACGACGGGAAACCTACTCCCAACCAAACCCTAGGGGTTGTGACTTCCTTGATACGCGTATGGGTCATGTGCTTTCAGTAGTACGGGTCCATACTACCTTCCACACCTACCCATATTTGTCTCAAGTATCACCACAACACCCTACAATATACATATACATAGCAAGCGATAAATCCTCACTCCTAGAGGAATGCTAAATATCTCATAACTGGCCTCCCGGCCTCTCACTACCCACCCATCCACTAACTGCCACGCGACCCTCCATTGGTGCCAGTTAACTATTGCATGAACACAATCACATACCACACGACTTAAACAATCTTAGACTAAAAGATTTAACCCCACAACGGTTGGACTCAGACAAGAGCTGCACACCAGGACCAAATCCCTTACCCTAAGATCATTTAACCCATGCAGCATGTGACTTAGAGTATTCACCCAATAGTTAGTTCACACGCGAAAGAGTCACAAACAATCAATTGAGGTACTCTACATAAGATAAGGCATCAAAGATCAGGCAATTCTATCATACGAGTCCTGAGGATCCCTATCTTATTACTAGCATGCTGTTCTAACATATCACATAATATCAAATAACTTGTATGGTATTTTGGGGTCCACTTACTGGCTTCGGCTGATCGTACACCCTGCATCCTCCTTTACTTATTTTGAAAACCTTTTTGAAAAATCGTTTTGAAAATCCTTTCCTTGATTTGAGACTGGAGTTACACGCATGTTCCTCCAATTCACTCAAACCAAGGCTCTGATACCAACTTGTAACACCCAAAAATTTCGAACAAATTTAAACTTTCAAAACATGTCAAGTTCATCGAAACATTACAACTTTGTTTTCAAAATACATTCTATCAGAGTATTCCCAGAAACATAAACATAACAGGAGGAGCTGTACGATCATGCCTTCGCCTTGCCACGATCCCCTGATGTACCTGAAACAATAAACTGAAACTGTAAGCCCGAAAGCTTAGTGAGTTACCCCCAAAATACCGATACACATACAGTCCACATAACCATGTCACACCATGACATATCATAACAAACTGAACAGAACAACATGCAATGGGTCCACAGCTTTACAAGCTAGATTACCCCTGGGTCCTCAGTACGAGTCTGGAATGCCTACCGGGCCCTCAGCTCGTATCTGGAATACCATCGAGCCCTCAGTACGAGTCTGGAATGCCTACCGGGGCCTCAGCTCGTATCTGGAATGCTCCCGAGTCCTCAGTATGAGTCTGGAATGCCTACCGGGCCCTCAGCTCATATCTGGAATACCCTAGGGTTTGTTGGCTACCGCACGGAGCAGTACAACCTCAACCCATCCCACATAACATATCAACATGTAACAGATAATGCACATACAGGTAATCAATCAGTATCACAGGTAGTCCTACAGACCTACCCTCTAGCATATCAAACTAGCATGCATAACCAACTTATACTCAACATAATACAACTACTAGGATATCATATCCAGTGGGCCGGCCTTGGTGCCTTAGACCCCTTAGTATAGTGAGGATAACTCACCTCGCAAATGTTGACTCGGAAGATAAAACCCAACCCTCGAATCACTTGGCACAGGCTCCACCACCTAACACCAAAGCACAATATACTCATAAGTCCTTAACCATATAAGGTACTCCATAACCCACTAGTCAACCCCTGGTCAAAGTCAAATTCCTCAGTCAAGGTCAACAGTCCATGTTGACCCCAACTCGCCGAGTACCCTCGGCTACTCGCCGAGTTCCTTGAAGCACATTCCAACTCGCCGAGTCATCGGGGTGACTCGTCGAGTTTCTTCGATTCTCGTTCAAACTTTAAGGTCACCCGTCGAGTTCCCTCCTTGCAACTCGACGGATACATACGCATACATATCCTAGGGAAAACTCATCCGACTCGCTGAGTTGTTCTTCAACTCGCCGAGTCTTATGGTAATCTTCATCGGACTCGCCGAGTTGTTCATCCAACTCGTCGAGTCCACGGCCATCTTCATGTGACTCGCCGAGTCAACCCTTGCGACTCGCCGAGTCCATTCAATCCCTTTTCCATACAGACTTGTTTTGAGCCATGCAGCGGCTCCAAATCACATATCCAAGCTTCTAGGGCATGCTTATCACGTAAAGTTGCAAACTTTACGTGCATGCATGGCTATAAAGGCTCTAAATGCCTATTTTAAGTTCTTAATGAAACTTCATGCTCAAGAGGGACCTTAATCCTGACCAAAACTGAAACTTTATGCTTATAGAATCCAAGGAGGGTCCAGATCTGAAGTTACAACCTCAGATCTAGCCCATAGCTCATCTTTCCAACTTAATATCTCACCAAAAACCCTAAAATTCAACCAATATAAGAGATTCACAAAGAAAAAGCGATTTGGTTACCTCCAGAAGATGATAACTGAGATAAGAGTTGATTCCCACACTCTACTTGCTCCAATCTCCTTCTCCTCTAATCCTTCTCCCTCCAAGGATCCTTTCTTCAAGCTTCAAACAAACAATGGGCACACACACACACGTATTAGGGTTTTAAGGGGCTCTCAAAGACTGCAAGGAGGCCATAGGAGGCTTATCATTCCTTAAATAGGGTGCAAAACCCCGAGATTTAGGGTTTCTTCTGCCAGATCCTACTCGTCGAGTCCCTTAGTGGACTCGTCAAGTAGGTCACTAAACACGCGTTCCAACCCCGCTGCTACTCGACGAGTAGGGCAACCAACTCGTCGAGTAGGACATTAAACCAATTAACCTTTTATTTAAATCCCTACCTGGAATCGGGGCGTTACATGAAATCTCTCCCAAAATCTCTCTCAACGTTTTATAGTCATCCGGGTCATCCCGACCCTTAACTTGGTCAAAAATCACGCAAAATGGAAAGATTTCTCGAAAAATAGCCATATAGGACCGAAACCCCTCTTAGGAACCGAACCTCTTAGGAGCCGAACCCTTCTAATGGGAACCGAACCTCCTGTCAGAACCGAACTTGTCAGAAGCCATCTCGGACCAAAACCTCCTGTCAGAACCGAACTTGTCAGAAGCCATCTCGGACCGAAGCTCAGCAGACCGAACCGAAACCCTCGCACCTTCGGTCCCTTCTCCTCCTCTCGGTTCCTTCATTCCCTTCTCTCGGTTCTCACTCTCTTAGAGCCGAACCTCGCAGGTTCGGTCCATATTGCCCGGTTTTCGACCACTTTCGCTTCCTAAGCCCGTTTTTGACGTTTTTGACGGGATTTTTTCACCAAATTCATATTTTTATCATTTTTAACCCCCAGAACTCTTATTTTAATTATTTTTCAAGGATTTATTTATTATAACTCATTATTTTACATTAAGAAGAGTATCCTACACCACAAGTTGGTCAAGTGTGCCCACTTGCCTTCTATGTGTCACTTTCTCATTGATCCAACCTTATCCACATCACACAAACCAAGGCAAACATCCCTTCACCCTAGCCACTTGCTCCAGCAACCCTCTATATAAGGAAATGCTTGGGATTTCCTTGATCATTTGCTTCACCATCAAACACTTATACACTTCTTAAACCATCATGTGGGCCTCTTTTCTCTCAACTATCAGCCACACTTTTGAGGTGTTCTTGAGTTGCTACTGCACTTTTTGGTAAGCATTCCATCTAAACTCAAGTGTTATTCCATAATTTCATAACACTCTTGGATCATCGACTCATATCTTAACACCAAAAATCGATTCTTAGGATCATCTGAGTCTTCACGTGTTCATCAAGTGTTCTTGACTTGATACTCCTTGACTTCAACCTTCCACTCTTTAAGAAATCACTCAAGGTGAGTTCATACCCCTACATTTTCTAGTTTTCTTCAGTTTTCAGGGGGGAATACAAGTTAAAACACCAAAACATATTCAAAACTTAACTTGACAGCTTACAACAGAAAAGTTGTGACCTGTTCACGAACTGTTTTACCCAACTTAAACTTAATATCTTTCAAAACTGTTTAATATGCAAATAGTTCAGGTTCATACCTTTAAAATAACTGCTTGCACATCTCCATACGATTTGTCTACAATTTATGGTGATTTTTACAAAACTGCCTATCATTTCAGAAACGAATTCGGACCAGTCTGTGAATATGAACACTTTCACATAAGTTAGAGACTTCTAAAAATCATAATAAAAATTATGAATAAACTAGACAGATTTTCTAAACTCTCGGAGTTTAAGGATTTGGTTTTCGACTTCATATGATTTTTCTATGATGTTTTCAAAACAGTGCAGAAAGAGTAAAAACTAGTTACATAGCTTACCATATTAACAACACTTTGTAGCATGTTGAGCAAAGTGCATAACAATAAGTTTCTAAATGTTTGGATGCATTCTTGTTAGTTTACCATCATAAATAGAAATTAGTCATTCAGGTTAAGGTTTTTCCTCCATTCATTTCGAACACATATAATAAACTACATTTAGTATAGTTTATGAATTTTCGATAAGAGCATACTACATGGAAAATGTTTTACTCTCAAAACAAATGGGTTTTTCATATACTACATGATAAACTATAATAGTGATAGTTTATGGATTTCATATCACTAATTTATTTTCATAAAAGGTGATTTCACTTCCACCATGGAAGAGGTTTTATACTAAAACTGTATGTAAACTAGTTAACGTAAGTTGTGAGACATTCTCCTTCGGGGTACTCTTAAGTACCACAGAAAAATCCTGAATTAGTTATAACCAGAGTCTCTTGTAGGGAGAGCGTGATAATTGTGTATAGATCTATATTGGGATTGACAACCCACACCCATGTTGCTTGCATAAGTCCGATCGGCCGATCGGGGGTGACAAATGTCATTTCGTTTCCGACGTCTGAAGAACGTCGCAGCAGGTCATCCGGTCGTAGTATGGTTATAACGACTCACATAGGGAGTTAACAATCTTTCAAGTTTACAGGGAAAATTCTACTTTGAAAAGGGGTTTTATCTAATTAAAACTACTTGAACATTAATAGTATAACACACACACTCACATTATCGGTCTTGGGATTTAAGGCTACATAACTTTTTATAAGGAAAATATTGGATTTTCTTTGGGAAAACACATTACGATTATAAACATCATAAGTACAAAACACACACTCATATTCTCGGTCTTGGGATTTAAGGCTACATAACTTTTATAAGGAAAATAAGGGATTTTTCTTGAAGTATACATGACAAAGTACCAGATTTATTACTAAATGGCTTTCATGACATTAAAACTACGTTTTATCTAGAATTGTTAGACTTCAGCTATAATTTGCTAAGTGTGCATGTTAGAGTTATATATGAATTTAGTCGCAATCGACCTAGAATTGGTGGGTCCGCCTTACTTCTTGTTCCTTGTTTGGTTGTGGACCTAGGGCTGACCCATTATATTCGACAGTTTATTTAACTTAAATTTTATATAACTTATATACACTAGGGTGATTATAGAAGGAATCTACAGGTCTTTCTAGGGTACATTATTGCATAACATAGGAGAGTTCATTTCACGTTTAATAAAGAAAATATTGAATTTTCTGGAATCATACTCTATCGCTTTTTACAAGGAAAGCGGCTTCTTTCTCAAATAAAACTCTTATGAACTCACGAACTTAATTGTTGACGCTTTTTCAAACTACTTGTATTCTCAGGAATTCAGTGAAACAGGAAATCAACCGCTTTTGAGGATGGGACGTTAAATCGTCAAACATTTCATTTTTGTCATCATAAGTGTAATTGATTGGAAACATGTAAACACATACTATTGTATAACTTTTTCAATTATATTTATGATGGTTGTATTTACTTTGAGCACTATTATACTCGTTGTTGTGATACTATACATGAAGTCCTCCACCCCCGGACGTTTCCGCCATCCTTGGTTTGGGGGTGTGACAGGTTGGAACAGGAAATGAAGTTCTTTTCGATGATAAAGGAAGCACAATTTCAAACAAAGAAACTAAGGAAGTATTATTGAATTCAAAAAGAAAGGGTGATATGTTCATTATCGATATGAAACCAATAGTGGGCATACCTCCTGTGTGCTTACTATCGAAAGCCTCTTCAGACCTCTGTTGGTTATGGCATCGACGTCTTTCCCATCTTAACTTTAAGAATCTAAACAAATTTGTTCTTAATGATCTTGTTCATTGTTTACCTGTTTTAAAATTTGACAATGATTCATTGTGTGCAGCTTGTGAACAAGGTAAACAACATCGCCAGGGTCATCTAATTACAATTGATTCAAAGATCATTGAACGGTTGGAACTTCTCACATTGACTTGTGTGGTCCTTCGACTGTTAAGTCTATCAAAAAGAAGTACATACTTGTTATTGTTGATGATTTTCGCAATTTACTTGGGTCTTCTTTCTTTGACAGCAGTCTGAAACAACTCAATTGATGATTGATTTTATCAAGAACATTGAACTAAGTTTGAAAAAGAAAGTTCGTAAGATAAAAAGCGACAATGGCACAAAGTTCAAAAATCGAATTCAAGATTCATTTTTGGCTGAATTGGGAATTTCTCACAACTTTTCGTCTCCTTATACACCACAACAAAATGGTGTTGTGGAAAGGAGAAATCTTTCCTTGTGTGAAGCGGCTAGTACAATGCTTACATATGCGAATTTGCCACAATACTTTTGGGCAGAAGCAATTTCGACGGCTTGCTTTACGCAAAATCGTTCTTTTATTCATCGTCCTTTCAACATCACACCTTATGAGATCATAAACAAAAGGAGACCTAATGTTAATTTTTTTTCTATGTTTTTGGTTTCAGATGTTTCATAATGAATCTTTGGGATAATCTTTCCAAATTTCAGATGAAAGCTGATGAGAGAATTTTCTTGGGGTATTCGCACAAATTTGTTGCTTGTTGAAAAAGCTAACAAGAAAAGTTGAAGAAACATTCAATCTCACTTTTGATGATTACTATGTCAAGAGAGTTGAGCAAGAATTTTCAAAGAATCCAGTAATTTCTGAAACAAATGAAGAATATGAGAAAATGCTTACTTTCGACGTTGATATTGATTTAATATTTGGTTTCCTGACAGGGCAATTGATGTTGAGGTCAATATTGAAGATAATCAAGTCTTAGAGGCATCGAAACACTCAGATGATTCTATACTAACTAATGAAGAAAATGAAGTACATTCCTCATCAACCTTGAGAATCAATGTCGAAAGAACACAAAATTCGAATGATGGTTAAGTACAGGGGGAGTACTTGATATCTTCACCTCATAATGAAATACATAATTCGATCTCTCAATCTCATGTTGAGGGGGTTTATTGAATTCAGATGCAAGTGTTGAGGGGTAGCACCAAATATCGAATCCCTTGGTTAAGGGGGAGCCATGTGGATAGGATCATGATGAGATTGATGCTACGTGTAATTCAACACACCAATCTCTGGTTTAATCCTTCGCTTGATGTGTATCCTAAAGAACTACAAATGTTAGTGCTGGTTTTGAACAACTCTATTCTTAATCATGCATTATAATCTTTTCTTGCAATTCCAATGCAATGGTTGTCATTAATTGCTTTTACTGCTGTTTATAACAAAACAACAAAAGTTGTTACATTCCAGTTGATGTCCAACAAGAAGAAGAAACTCACAAACAAACAATGTGCTCAAATTCTGCTGTTACCTTCTACAAGTACGTTCTATGAAGTCACCACTGATCAAGTGATTCATATGTTCAATGAGATGGATCATCAACCCACTCTTTCGACTATCAGTCATTGTGTCAAAAAATTTATGATGCCTCACAAGTGGTAGAGGAGAATAGAGATGCATTTGTTTTTGGATATGCTCACATAAAGTCATTTATTGATTGCTACTACGAGTATTTGGCAATTAGTGACACAAATCTTGCCATGGCAATCAACAAATCTTCAAAGGTGCCTTAATCATTTCTAAAAGGGAAGTTGAATATTGATAAATTTGAAGTTGGTGAAATAATTCATAAACCATTTAGAGTGGTTTTTCAAGGAAAGAACAAGAAGGGAAAGTTGACTAAATTCCTTTTCCAAGTAAATGACATTGAGAGATACACAAACTCTCATTTTCGAATATTTTGCTCTGTATCAATAACTGCAAGAAGAATGACAATGAAGATAAAGTGGAGATTCATAAAATAATTCTTTGGTACATATAAGAAAGGTATTGCTACAGACTATGAAGACACTAACTTGAAGGTTTCGACTATTCTCACAAAGGGGGAGAATGTAGATTCGAAAGTAATTGTGAGTAGTCGAAATTTGTGTCTTTATGTTTTGAGTCAGTAAATAGCGAAAGTTTAAGGACTTTCGTTAGCGTATCTATTTACAAGGCATTATCAAGTTTCGCATTGTATAGACTAGTACCTGTATTTTTTGGTATGTGAAGTACCTTATAAATAGGGTAAGTACTTAGGGGTTAGACTAATGAACAATCTCAGAATATTTTCTTGTACTCGAATATTTTTGTACTCTTCCAAACAATATATTGAGCTAAACAGATCTTATTTAGATCTTGGTGTTCTTTTATGTTTTCTTTGATTCGATTGATTCAAACACATTTTCAAACACTCTTCATGTAGCGTGTGTGGTTAACCGGCACACTAATAGGGACTTTAAATAGAAATGATGAGCATCTCAAAAATTATCATTGTTAATGGAGCGCGTGTGGTTAACCGGCACATTAATTAGAGATGATAAATGACATTGAGGTTGCCAAGCATGTTTGCATGGTTATTCACATCTTGTTTGTGATCCTCGGCATCCCAGTCACAAATAGAAAAGCATAATCTGAGATTAAACATGACATTGATAAGATTCAATGAATCTCAAAAGATCTAGAAATTTCATAGTTTGAAATTGGTGAATTGTTTTACCTACCTTCATAAATTCGCAATAAGATTATGAAATACATTTTCTTAGGTGTCGATTGTTATATTAGATCCTAGCCTTGAATTTTTATTACAGGTTAAAATATTAAGGATTTACATCAACTAACTAAAACTATTTCTTCCATATAGATGTCTACTCCATGAGATGCTACTGTTGCTCAATCATCCACCAACAACAAATTCATTCTACTATCGATCCTCTCCAAAGAGAAACTAGTTGGTCCAAAATACATGGACTGGATGCGAAATCTCAAGATGACTCTTCGATATGAGGGCAAAGAATATGTCCTCGAAAAACCTCTTGTCGAAGTCAATGAGTTAAATGCTACTTGTTAAAACCGTTGTCGCGTACGATTTAAACAAATAAAAATAAATGGAAGATTACTCTATTGCACTAACTGTTAGTACATGTAAGCAGGGTCGATTCCTTAGGGACACGTCCTAAAGTCTATGCCTCTTTGCGTAAGGCACATACTAATTATTGACAGGTGTATAAAACATAAAGGGGGGGGGTTATTTTTGAAAATTAAAACTAATAAAAGTAGAAAATTACAGAAGAATAACATAATTTAAAGATTAGGAAAATTTAATAAAGAGAAAACAATTTCAGTTCCGCGGTGACTCCCCTAATCATGTAATTAACTTTCAACACGATAATTGAACTGTGTTAAACTGGTATCGAAGTTCATTAACAAGCTCTAATGACCTCTATTACAAAAATCATTTAATCAAAATAATTTCATTGAATTAAACCTAACTTTTACTAAATTAACCAAACAAGCTCTTGATTAACAAAGAAAAGCAACATTAGACACAGTGTAATTTCCCAGTAAATTCTGATACCTCTCATAAGCTTGGAGGCATAAAAAATTGTTTGATCAATTCATATTAGAGTTAATCCTAAACACATAACTAATCCAATACTTGTTACTTTTTACTAAATAACCTAGACAATTACGGATCCAATCAATTAGCTAACAAGAATGATTTACAAACAATTAAAGTGGCCAACAGAAATTAAAATCAAAATCAAACGTTTAATCAAGCAAGGAATTGATCAAACTAAATAGTAATCACAGTCAACCATCGTGCCTAATGATTAATCACATGAAAAGGTTGCGTCTTGCGAAACTGAAATCTAAGGTTTTTAGCCTAACATGGCTAAAAATGAATTACAAGTAGTAGAAACGGAATCTAAATGATAAATCTTACTAAACGGTGAAAAGAAATCGAATTGTGTCCTTCGGATCTGCGTTTGGCACTTGAAAACCGCTAAAAATCGCATCTTAGTCATCAGGAATCGCCAATTAGGGTTACTGGAAGGTTATGTGGGTCTATGTATATGTCCAGCAGCAAAAACGGCATGCATGCGATCGTATGTATCAAGGTTGCGATCGCATTTATTGAAGAAAGTGTGTCTCAGACTGATTAAATGAAGTACGTTGCTGTTTTGAGACATTTTGGCCAAGTTGCGATCGCATAGAGGGAAGTTTCGATCGCATAAAGACCATTTTTTCATCCAGCTGAATTTTTCGCACAAAAAATCTCCGAAGTCAAGCTGCGAACTAAACATGTGATCGCATGGACAAAGCTACGATCGCATAGACAAGCCATGCGATCGCATGTCTTCAACTTTGTTCTTTTTTTATCGTCATTCCACCTTCCAGGCTGTTCTTGATCATTCTTCCTTAGTTTAGAGCCCAATTGAGCTCCAAAGCATCCAATAACGCATTCTGAACTCGCGTAATCATCCATGTGCTCCAAATTACCCTGAAAATTATAACAAACGTGACCAGTACAGGAATTCTACAAAATAATCATGAAACACACAATACATAAGAACAATCGGGAGTTAGTTATCTTTTTATAATGAAATACCGAGAAAATTGTGCTAAAAGATGCATGTAAAATGCATCTAACAAATCTCCCCAAGCTTAGACCTTACTTGTCCTCGAGTAAGTAAAGGATAAACATTGGAAATGGAATTGAGGGTAAGGGTAGAAAGGGAATAACCTAGACGAACTAACAACTAAAAAGGGAAACCTAACTAGCCAGTTCAACAGAAAAATAAAAAGAACAAGGATCAAAACATGCATGTAAAAACAAAACAAAATGATAAATAAACAAACAATGATACGGAAAAGAAAAATAAACAACTAAAAATAAAAATATTCCTTTTTTTATACGATCAGACATTACATTGAGGGGGCTCCAATCACTAATACCTAGACGACCATCTTGCTACCTTTCATGTATCACAGACTCCCAAAGTGAGGAATACCACGAAACGGTGTAACCCAATAGTCCAGCCATAGTTTTATTTAAACTTTATACCTAAATTAGCTTTGTAAGCGAAAATAACACAGTCTAGGATCTCTTGTCCTTAAGACTAGATAGTCAAGAGTCAGAATTGATGCATCCTTAAGAACACGACAAATCAGCTTTCGCCGAAGCTGTGGGCCCACCCGAAGGGGCCCAACTCCTATACTTTCACTTTTTCGAGAGCCACAAGTATCATATCACACAGTTCTTCATTCGCCAGATTCTACTTTGAGATGGCTTCTGTTTTTATTGAACATGAATTTGTATCTTTGTTTTGAGCTTAAGTTCTTCAATCAACTCTTTGAATTTCTTGAAATTTCTGCGATTGAGTGCTTGAATTTTTTATTTGGGTATCGGATATGATAGTTGTACACTTTATTCCTTCTTGACTGTGTGGATCTGATACTTAAGCTCTCTGTTACCACGAGGTTAACGTGTGTCAACAAATAGGTCCGTGTTCTGTGGGTCCAGAGTTATCGATAAAGGTTCTTTTTAAACATTCAAAAGCAAATCATCCCAAAGTTGTTATTACCGCCCATAAAAATGTTTCAGTATGCCATTTTTTTAATATCTAAGGTTGGGGTCTCAAATTACGGTGGTTGGGTCCCCTAGTTATGACAGATGATTCTACACTTCCAATAACGATTCGGTCGCTTCGGATTTTCATTTTCCCACTTCGCGGAGTTACCGAATGTAAAGAGTATCCTCGTCTCGTATTTTTTCGTTTTTTTAAATCATAACAAAACAGAAAATCTTTTTTTGGTTTTTTTTTAAATGCAAATGCAGAAATGCAGAAAATGACAATATTTTTTATAGAAACTAGGGAAAAAAATGGAAACTAAGAACATAAACGAAAAATCTTTTTGGATTTTTTAAAATTTTTAATTTTTTTTTTTGAAAAACTAATGCATAAAAACTTTGTACAAAAAAATAACAAATCCTCTCCCCAAGCTTAAAATTAAGCATTGTCCTCAATGCTTAGGGAGGAGCGGGAAATGACTACCGTAAATAGCATGTTTTAAAATTGGAAATACTCATTTTCACATTAGATTTTCTAGACTGTTTGGCTTTATATCCAATAAAATATTGTTTGGTTTTTATCTTGTAGAAAATTGTGTATGGAAGATTGTGTGGTGTCAACCACCTAAAGGGACATGGAAACACTCAATGGATCGAGCTTAGAGTTGTGTTGTATTTTGCATGCTCGATACTCAAAAGGATAGATGGATTTGGAATGTGAAAAATGAAGAAATGTCCACGGCCAAATCGAATAGAAAGTTTATTGATGATGACATGTTAGTTGTAGCAGTAAGCAAACATGGTGTAATAATTTGTGCCATTTAAGGTAAACATTTTGGGTCGAAGAATCTTTCTACATAAAATTCCTATTATAATAAATCTGAACAAAAATAGTATATACTCTGAGTCCATTTTATACTCTGTATGCAACTTACAGGGTATGAATGTCGATAATCTTTTCACTTCTAATAGTGTCACGGAATCTATACAGACTCGAGGTTGTAAGTAGTGGGATATTGTGCTTCAGCATTTATCACGGTAAAAGAATCGTTGACTAGTTAGGCTGATCAAGTGAGTTACAAACTAAATCAAAGAAAATGTTTCTATGTGGTGATTCTCACTTGTTTTGATGGTTCATTGGAGACTTAGAAATTAGTTAAACATTGGTCCCTAAAAACCAAAGCTCAATACCATTTTTAACAAAAAATGAGTTGATACTTAGTATTGAAATTATTATTTACCAACTATAAGAAATAAATAAATGGTTATTTTTTATGTATTGAAACAAAGATGAAAAATAAAAAAGGTTTATTTATTAATTAAAAATGACAAAACTGCAAAAATGGTCCATGTGGATTGAGTTTTTCCCCAAAAAATGTATATACCATTCAAAAATTGGATCAATTGTCCTTTTGAGCATCTTTATATGTGGATATGGTTCCTTGACTTAATTCTCATTAATTTCGTGTTGTTAACTCTCTTATATGCCCCCGTGTTAGGCAAATATGTTATTTTCCATTGGGGATATTGTTACCATATTGTTGCCATTAATAAGATTAGATTCCCCTTTAAGGAAAATTTATGATCCCTAAGATACGAATACCTCTTCATATACCCTTTTTCTTCTCAAAGGTTACATTCACAAAACCCTCATATCTTACCCAATAACCATAATCCAAGCAACAAAAACAATCTAATTTTGTGTTTATCTAGTCCAAATGTTATACGTAATGTGTCAGATCAGACCAAAAAACTAAGCTTTTGACATCTCAAGGGTATATGGTAAGGTGCTCTGTTTTTTTAAACTTTCATGAAATGCATTATCCCCTTGAGTTTCAGACATTAAATTCATAGTTTTTACCATCGTTTTCATCTATTATTTCTTGTAGAGGGTGCACCTATGTTGTTTAGCATAAAGCTACACCATGATGGGAAGTTTTCTAAGTTTCCAGAAATCAAATACAATAGATGTGAAGTGTGTTATGTGGATTTAGTGGACATAGATGAGTTCTTGTTACATAAACTTGATACTAAATGCATGAACTTGGTTACCTAGCCCCATATATTAATAAAATTAGTGTCTCTAACACCTAGTGATATACTACCATTTTAAGATTCCTAATGGTAACTTTCAATTTTGTCTTAAAGCTTTAGGGAATGATCAAGATTTTATCAATCTATCTCAATACATTCCACATAATAAGTTGATTGAAGTTTACATAGAACATGAGAAACAAATTTATTCACTTACATCATATCTCCAAATACAAAGGGTAAAGTTGTGATTGAGGAATTACATAAAGATGTTGTCTAAGAGGATGAATTTCAAGTTGAACCTCCATTTGGAAATGGACATGTGAACCTTGATAATTAAAACTCTATGAGTGAGTACATGTATCCGATACTTTTTGGCAGTAGAATTTATGTGTTGTCGCCAGATTACAGAAGAAATAGAATTAGAACTCAAAAAGAGGTAAAGGTTCTTGTAGCAAGAGGCTAAGTGTAGATAACTTTGTTAAGCAGGATTTAATGACTTGTGTTCAAGATAATGAGGATGAAAGGTTGAGCACAAGTAACAATATTGATAATCTTGGGGATGTAGTGATTGGTGGTCATGATAATGATGATCTTGAAAGAAGTTATAACCTTAATACTAACAATATTCATAATGTTAGGGATGTAATGGTCGGTGATCAGTGTAATGATCATGTTGAAGGATGCAACACTCTTAGTAATGATGTTGAAGACTTTAAATCATTCTTTGAAAATCATATGGAATCAATAAATGGAAGTGATCTTGAACAACAAGAGGTTCAAGAGGCAAAGGCAAACTCTAAGTATGAATAAGAATAGGTTCAAGAGAAAACTATGAGTTTGAACAATAATAGATTTAAGAAGAGATGGTAAGCTTTGAGTCTGAAGATGATGATGAAAACATTATCTAGGATATAGATATAGACATAGCAGACTTCATGCTCAATGTTGATAGTGATATGGAAGGAGATGGAGTTCCTAATGGGTTCCTGTAAGAGTTTTAAGAAGAGATGGTAAGCTTTGAGTCTGAAGATGATGAGGAAAACATTATCTAGGATATAGATATGGACATGGCAGACTTCATGCTCAATGTTGATAGTGACGTGGAAGGAGATGGAGTTCCTAATAGGTTTCCTGTAGGTGATGAACCAAAACACGTAGAAGTCATAAAAAATGAGGAGTAAGAATATTTGGATGAATGATAAAAACAAGAAAAAAAAAAAGATTTCTTATTAAAAGTTTGGTAAACAAAAAAGATGCAACTTTGGGGAAATACACAAGGTCAGGTTCGTGGTCGGTTAGAAATTTAAAACACAAAGTAATTAAATAAGCAAATTGATGTTCATAAACTTGAAACAAGAACGAATTTATTCTTTAAAAAAATGACAAACTTAGGCTTAGGGCACATTGTAGAGGAGTTATGCTTGTCAACAATAAAGGTCAAGTTAGTAGTCAAGCAACCACATCTAAAAGAAAGTAAAAAAAAGTAAAGTCACAAAAATTTGATTGTAGTTGGTCTATCCAAGCTTCTAGGTCAAACCCAGAATCATAATGGTTTATAAAGACCTTAAATCAGACCCATGCATGCTTTACAAACAAGGAAAATTAGTGTTTGATTGCTACGTCCATTTCCAAGCAGATCATAGACCAGGTAGAGGAAAATTTACTTATTTCTTTAAGAGCTTTATTTACAATCTCAGTTTCAAAAGAAATATCATGTGGGTATTGTGATGGACAGGGTGTTTAGGGAAAATCCACTCATTTTATTAAGAGCTTTACTAGAGGTGAAGTGTAGTATGTGGATTTAATGGACATAAATGAGTTCTCAATACATGCACTTGATAAAATAATGCTTGAACTTGATTACCAAGCCGCACAAATGAATAAACTTTATGTCTCTACCACCCCAGTGATATATAAAATTCCTACTATAATGAAACTCAACAAAAAAAGAGGTGTAGACTTTGAGTCCATTTTATACCCTATGTGCAACTTGCAAAGTGAGAATGTTGATAACCTTTTCTCTTATTATGGTGTCGTGAAATCTATATACACTCGAGGTTGTAAGTGGTGGGATATTGATACCCCTTCTTTTATCACGGTAAAAAAATGGTTAACTAAGTCGATCCAGTGAGTTTAGAAAGAAAATGTTTCAATGTGGTTATTCTTAATACTTTGTGGGTTCATTGGAAGTATAGAAATTAGTTGAACAATTGTCCCCAAAAACCAAAGATCAATACCATTTTTGACAAAAAAAAAAAAAAAAAAAAGTTCATATTTGGTCCTAAAATTATTATTTACCAACCATAATAAATAAATAAATGCTTAGTTTTATAATAAACATGACAAATAAATGTTAAACGAGACATTAAACTAGTTATATATTAAAAAATATATCTTAAATAAACCCTCGATGATGCGACATATTTGTATGTGGGACCCACATAGATCCATATATATGTCCCGTCAACAAGAGTTTATTCACCTTAGAAAAGAATCATGTACTTGTTTTCTTATTATGTACAACATCATTTTTTTCTTTATGTTCTTTCAATCACAAAATTAAGTATATATTAACGAAAGCCACAGATTTTTTATTCGGAAATGATTCAATAATATGAATATAAAGCATTAGACTAAGCTAAAACATTTCCTCAATCCCATAAAATAAATCCATTTTACAATATAACATAGGATCTGATTTATTATGTGTTAAGGTGAATGATGTGACTAATTAAAAACATATTTAACATTAATTCACACATCGTGGTACATAAAACTTTGATTACATTCACTTTCCGGGAACGAAGTTTGTGGCATAAGACCAGGCATTGTTGGCAACGGGATCAGCAAGGTGATCAGCGAGGTTCTCCAGTGGTCCCTTCCCTGTGACAATGGCTTGAACAAAGAAACCAAACATGGAGAACATGGCTAGTCTTCCATTCTTGAGCTCCTTTACTTTCAACTCAGCAAAAGCCTCTGGATCATCAGCAAGCCCTAATGGGTCGAAGCTACCACCAGGGTAAAGTGGGTCAACAACCTCTCCCAAGGGTCCACCGGCAATTCTGTAACCCTCAACCGCACCCATCAAGATGACTTGGGTGGCCCAGATGGCCAAGATGCTTTGGGCATGGATCAAACTAGGGTTTCCCAAGTAATCAAGCCCACCTTCGCTGAAAATCTGGGATCCAGCCTTGAACCATACAGCCTCACCGAACTTCACACCATTACGAGCCAAGAGCTCAGGGAAGACGCACCCAAGAGCTCCAAGCATGGCCCATCTGCTGTGGATGACCTCAAGCTCGCGGTTCTTTGCAAATGTCTCTGGATCTGCAGAAAGCCCAGCGGTGTCCCAGCCGTAGTCACCGGGGAACTCACCGGTCAGGTATGATGGGGCCTCGCCGGAGAATGGGCCTAGGTACTTCACCCGGTCAGGACCGTACCATGGACTTCCTGATGGTGCAACCTTCTTGGCAGCTGCAGTTTTCCTCATTGTAACTCGTCCATTTCCGAATACCTCAGAACCTGATGGAACTGTTTTCACCGCTTGTCCGGCGAAAGCAGATGAGAGAGCCATGCTGGAAGCAGCCATTGAATACTTCTCAAATTATATATTGAATAATGGAGGCTAGCTGACTGCTTGAGTCTGATAGCTCTTCACAAGTGCTATAAATAGGCCATTGTGGATATTCTAATTTCTATGGTGTTTATCTTCCGGATCTATAGCTTTCTTTTGATTGGAAGATGATATCTTTGATGGCTAAGAACAGCATCTATCCAGACCACCAACCAAAGAACGACACATGTATCTTTAATCAAGTAGTTCCAAGATTTCCTATCCCAAAAATCTAAAACATACGTCTTGAATTGATGTGCCTCAAAGCAAACTATGACTCATATTTGTGTGAAAGTAATTAAAATAGATCAGAAGGAGGTAGTGTTGGGTTGATAGCAATTGCTTTTTAATAAATTCTTGATGTTAAAAGAAATGATATTTTAAATTTTGAAAATTTAGTATAAAAAAATACAGTAAACGATATCAAACTAAAAATATAAATTTACACAAAATAAAACTCAACAAGCAACAAAAGTAAATCTTAGTAAAATAATATCAGTTTAGTCATTAACCATGTATAAATTAATATTAGTTCTTTCACAATTATCCATAAACTATAAATTATATAAATGATCAATGTTGTATAAAATATATTTTTTTTTTGTTTATTTGTCGATGCATGTATTTAGGTTTGGTGTTTGTTTTGTAGTTTGGCTCTTATATATGTTTATTTTTTTTTCTATTAAATTTCATGTATAGAAATATTATTTTACTTTTGTCTTCTATATTATTATAATTTTATTTAAATGGGACCCACCATTAATGGAACTCACTACGGGGGATCATGCATGTCCACCCTTCAGTCATTATTATTAGTGTATGTGTATAATCAAAGCAAACCGATACTGATCTTATTAGGATCGTACAACATGGATCATAGTATACATTATGAGCAATATTTAATCGAGGATGACACATTATAAGAGTTTATGATGATGCAAGCAAGTAAACACTCGGTTGGCGGCCTTTTAAAGGATAATCTTGTCTAACGTGTACATAGGCTTAGACCAACTCATTCATTTAAACCATAGTTTGCCTCTATTTAAAGGATGTGATACCCTTTTGACATAATCGTAATCGTAGATGATTTACAGAGATTTTTTAAGGTCTTTTAGATTGTTTTGTGCGGGTATTCAAGTCCTTCATACCTACAACTTTGATCTTAAGCCCTAGTAGCCTACTATAGCACCTTAAGTGCACATATGTGCACCACCCAATGGAGAGGAACTACATTTGTCCTTGTATTTCGTAGATTTTAGACCTACATCCAAAGTAAAGCAACTCAATGTAAATGTTTACATCCTTCTCGTATCTCCTTATGGTCTATCTATATTACTTATATGGTCCTTTATTCTTTACAATGATGGGAAACAACTTTTAATGTGGGCCCTAGTGTGGAGGATCGAGCCCTTGCGTTCCTAGAAGTTCATGATTGTGTGACTAAAGGGGTTTCACAAAAATGGTCATAACTTTGTCTATGGGTCTCCGTTTTGGGCCGGTGACTAGTCAAATCAAAGCTTGAAACGAGGAGCACGTCGTGATAACTTCCCGATGGGAACTTACTCATTTTTTAGTCCAAAAATCGTTTTCTAAATGGAGTTATGAACAATTTTGTTATTTTTCCTTAATTTTTGGGTTTTGTTTTTGGGTTTGTATTTGGCTCATGGACCTTTAGGGTTCCATTTTAATTTTTGTTTCTTATTTAACTGTTGTTGATGTAATTTGCATGATCGATCATCAGTTTTGTGAACTTTCAGTTTTCTCCCAAAATTATGTGTGTATTAACCCAGATTTTGAAGCTAATCCCACGGTATTCGTAGAATCAACGTGGTTTTGAAGAGATTGTCTTGGTTATTCTTTTAGAATCAACAAGTTCACTCTTGTTTATCCCACGACGTGCTGATGGTTGATGTGATGGGTTTTCAGCATAACAACATTCCTATGGTGTACATGCAACCCTAATTGCTTTGGATCTAAGTTTTTCTCTATTGAACATACAACTATGAACTCCAAAGCAATAACCATATGGACTAGCATATACAATTCGAAATTGACATATAAACTAGGGTTGGAAGATTACCTTTCTTGTTATGTAGCAATAACAAGTATAATCCTTCTTGATCTTGACTTCTGAAAGCCTAGTGCCCCAAGTGTTGCACCTCTAATGGAGTCACAAACACCCAATGCAACAAGATGACTTAGGAGAGAGGTGGAATTCGGCTAGGGCAACTCAAGAAGCATAGGGCCCTTTCTCCATGTATAAGGGTCTTTAAATAGCTCTGGCTGCTAGGGTTTTCAGGTGGAAACCCTAATACCTTACTTAGGCAACAAGCAGCCCATGGACACCTCCTTAAGAGGCCTTGGACGAAATCTATAGGGCCTCCTATAGGATTTCGTCCACTCCACAATTAAGGAGTCCAATCAGCCCAATTCTGAAACTATCAATGATTTGCAGAACAGTCCCTCAATTAAATCAGTTCCTTTAATCTCAAAATTAATATTAAATTAATTTCTGATTAATTACTAATTAATAATATGATTTCCAATTAATATATTAATCTTGTAATATATTAATAAAACCATTATGAGTACCAATTTATTATTCATATAATAAATCCTACTTTCTCTCTCTCCACTTGTCATCCTATCAAGTTGCATGAGTGAAGGCAACCCAAAAGGACAATGCTCATAATCAAATCAAGCACATACCAAAAATAGTTATGGGCTTAGACACCTAATCCAACAATCTCCCACTTGGATAAGTCTAATAACTATTATTGCAAGTACAACTTCAGAATCTGATTAGCAATCGTAGCTTTCAAAATCCGCTGTCAAACTCTGATCTTATCAGTAACGCGTTCTTTAGATAAGGGATCATATATTCCTCCATTCTACAAGATATCGTATGGACATGAGACATGGATTATAATCATTCTCTCTGTCCATGTGTCGTTTCCCGATTTCTGATTTATGACGACTGACAATAGACTACAATTGAACACATCAACTTAGTACAGGCTTGGCCAAGCGCTTAAGGTGCATCACTAAATCATCGAGGGGCCCACAAATATCTCTTTTATCCCATATTGGGTAAAAGGAACGGATAAACTTCGACTCATATGCTTGCTCAATTTACTCATCAAATCACACACAACAATACGTTTTATAACATCAAGTTACTAATGCGTTTACGTATTATCAATGTGCAACCGACTCGAAAACTACAAATCATATGTCTTTGTTTCAAGAATATAAGATTATATCGTCTCACAATCACTCGTGATAAAATCTATGAAGTGATTCATGTGAGCGTGGGTTTAATCCAATACTCAAATCTTATAGCAAGAGTACTCATGAACACTGCAGCAAACTTTTGTTATGTCTAAACACTTTAGACAATCTAAAGTCGGATTCATGACAGTCTTACCTCATTACTTACTTCCAAAGTATGATTGACTGTGGATGTTTGAATAACCTAGTTATTCGGGAAGTAAAAACATGCGAAGTGAAACACAAGAATAATCGAATCCAATATAGTCTCAAAACTTTTGAGTATAAATAAAACACTTATTATTTAATCACCGTATTGATTACACATTATTTATTGTATAATGTTTCGACTAATCAACTTAATACTTGAATTAAAACAATAGTTATCCCATGCTCCAAGCATGCACACTATGTTTACCTATTGTCCTCTCTTTGTGAAATAGATCAATTTAACACATTTTCAATGATTCTCATTTCACAATTCCTAAATCCCTATCATAAGTGTAAGAATACCAAATTCTTGCCACTACTAGAATGTGTTAGATTCTAACATTTTATGCAATGATCCTTTTGTAATGTCATAGCACCAAGGTCACAAAGACTTTGCCAATGATATTACAAAGTGCTCTATTGGAGATTGTTACAAGACAACTCTATAGATATGAAGTCTCACATTCAAAGTACATTCCTTTGAATATCCTTCTTGCATAAAAGTTTCTAACCTACACATAGATTCTTAATATCCAACTCCCATTATGGAAACATTTCCATATTTTCCATATGACAATTCATTCTTAATAGAATCTTATCTATTCACAATAATGTCAATATGGCCCATCCATTACTATACTTCCAACTGCCCACAAGCGACCAATCCTCAGTGATCCTCAGATCGTCCTTGACAGTTGTTTAACTTACTTTTGTCATATCCGGTTTTGGTCTTTTTCCCTCTTAATGCCCTAGGCATTTGGAATAGACTGAACGGTCGAATATTATAACATATGCAATCGATCCTATACCCGAAGCATATGGGATACGATTCATAATAAAGATATGATACTTTACCAATCTCTCGTTATAATATTTTAATATATGGAATCTCCAACGTTGAAACATTTCAACTTCCTATTCATATATGCTCATGACTAAGTTCGATTAATACTTCAATCTAAACTTTTAGATTTGAAATAAAGTGTAAGTATCCTCTCCCTTACTATAGCAAAACAACTTTTCAAACTCTACAACTTTGCAAATCAAAACTTTGTTTCCTATAAATAGCATTGCTAACTCGCAACGCCTATCATAATGATTATGCTCCCACTAGCACAATAATTATGTCCTTACTAGCATAACACTTATGCTCCCACTAGCTTTGACATGTACCTAGAAATCAGTTGGACTTCTAGAAATCAATACTTATTGACTTAATTTCTTACCAAAGTTTAGATTTCCGACACGAGATGCTTCGATAAGCTTTATCTAAGCTCATACACCTTTTATTAGAAAGCTCATATATGTGTCTAAACTATTTCAGAACTTACAACAATAAGTCCCGAATGTTCAGACTATTTGTCATTTCTCACAATTTAAACTATGAAGAGGGATGTTGTAATCATAATCGAATTTGAGAACGCAATCAACACAACTGCTGTCTTTTTAAAATCCACTTAGTGAAAGTGTTTCCTCACAATCATTATCATGAAGTGGAGAGAAACCTTACCATTTAGATTTTATGGTGTATGTGATCCTATCCATTCGAATTTGTCATAACCATAATCGCAAGGCAAGGTTTGTGACAAATCCAAACTAATATGGACTGAACTTGTTCAATCTTAATTTCTTGCCACCTGGCAGCACAAGGGGCTACCATGTCTTCCAAGTTGTTGAGCAGCTCACCCATACAGATCAATGAACTTTCACCTATCAAGGTGTTTTGCCTTATGCAATCAATTGAAAACACGTAGAACTCACATGCATAGTCAACTCAACTGGAATGTCACAGAAACAAGAATATGTCAACACGATAGGTTATAAACCCCAAGTCGTGTGCTAGTGATAGACAATAGGTTTATTCTTGATTAGTTCCTGAATCTATTCAAGACCATTAAGACTCCCACTGACTTCTTTACATATAAGATTCTTTTGTCAAGAAACATTCCTTGACAAACAAACATTCAAGAGTTAGTGCGGGTTCTTATCAAGACAAACACTTCACACAATTGGTCTTAGTTGGTCTTTGTCTTATCCAAGACATCACAACTTACCAATTTCAAATGTGCAAGAGTAAGAAACATTTCTACTCTATATTTGATGAGTGTTATAAACCTTCTTAAGATCATGTCACTCAAGGCACAATCTTGGAGTGTGACTCTAAGACTCAATTTTGGAACGAAGTATGACTCATCTTCTTGATTTAACCATTTCATCAGTTCCCGATTCCTCATCTTAGCCATGCTAATGCACTAACGTGTCCTTAGAGGATCAATTGTGATATGGTTTCTTAATAACTAAGATGACCATAAAACACGATACTCAAGTACTTTCCTTTCCTTTTAGATTGGAGAAACTTTTATCTTTCTGCCTAATTGATTCTTCTTATTCGTTCTGCTATACATCGAAACTTTTCCAATGATTCATAATTACACTTAATCTTGTAAGTATAATCATGTTTACTAAACTTTTAGTAAATCATGACGAATAGTCTTATCGTTCTTTGTGGCGGACCTGACCAGTGCACAAAAATGTGTACCAGATCCTTTAGTCCTTCACTTGACTCACATCTATATGTGAACAAGGAATTAGTCTTAATTTCCCAAAGATGAAGGTTCTCATTCATCATACAATGCAAGTCGCATGATTCCAAGTTTCTGTCCAATTGAAACTTGGGCGATGAGAATCTTTCCTTATTTGGTAAATTTTTGACACTACCACAAACGAAATTACTAAGAATCAAATCCATTTTCAATATTGCTAAAAATATATAAACACCAAGTTTCACAAATATCGTTGCAAGGAAATATAAATGAAACAAAATCAACTTTTTTTTCTTTATTTATAAAAATGCGGAAAACTTTTCCTTACAACGCAATTACAAATGAAAACTATGTTACTAAATATTCCTAAGCAATCTATCATAGCTCCAAAGTAACGGCTCAAAAATCTGATCATCGAACCATGCGATCGAAATCCATCTCTTCGCGATCAGACTCAGCTCACTCTTCCTTTAAGCTTCCTTTCTTTTCTTTCGATCCTACAAAATATCAAAATGTAATCTTATCACATCATGTATTAAGAATCTATAAATAGGAACTTAATAGAGTTAGATAGTGGACTTACCTGAAGCAGAGTCATACATCTTGACTTTTCCATCCTTGCAATCTTTTAGGTAAAGATGGTAGCTTCGTATCCAATGCCCCTTCTATTGGCAATAGATACAAACAGACTCTTTTGGAATGGTACATGGGACAATCTCAGACTTAGCTTTTCTCTTTACCATCCGGTCAAACGGTTTGACCTCGTCCGATCCTTTTCCATTGGGAAGAGAAAACTTTTTTCGACTTCTAATGTCGCCATTGTCAATGTCCATGGAAGTTTGGGAAGTAGATCGTTCATTCAAATTTGCATTACCAATGCGTCAAATCATTGTTTATTCAGCAGCAATTAGTAAATATATAAGATCGATAAGGGTCACGTCGAGGTCTGTCATATAGTAATCTTTAATGAACTCACTATATGACTCAAGAAGAAATTAAAGAACCAAGTCAACAGCCAGCTTCCTCGAGATATCGACACCCAACATTCCCAACTTGTCAATATGCAACTTCATCTCCAAGATGTGAGCTGTGACATCCCCATTTTCACGGCCAGAAAAGACAGATTTTGTTTATGCTTGTTTGAAAATCAGAGTAACATTTTAAATAAAAGTGTTGCGGAATTTGTCCCAAAACAAAATATGATAAAGATTTATCAAAAGCATTTCCAAAGAAATGTATTTCATTAAAAGACTTGGGATGTCATGTTCGATACAGATCAAAAGCATAAGCAATACAACATAAGCCTTACTACATTATTTCGTATTTACAGGCCTATAATCCCTTATCTCTCATCCAAACATCTATGCTCATGCACCACTACCTGTAATACAAGAAACTGAGTGGGTCAGACTTGGGAGCCTGGTGAGCACATAGGGTTTTCAACCCACAATAAATAAGTTTATTAACTTTATCAAACCAAACAAACCCGATTACCTGTTCCCGTTATCCTCACTTTACGTCCCTAAAACATCTAACTCAAGGGACCTAGTCTAAGGACTTTCATCGGGGTGACAACACATGCTTCGGGGATTCCTCAGCAATTCATGTCAAATAAGGCAACCATGTGGGGGATGGAGTACTGCTGGTAAACACGCAGTTCAAATAAACACCTACACGTTGCGAGCCTGCTAGCGTTCCACTAGACTGTCTAGAATAGTCCGTGGTCGTCATCTATACTCCGCTAGATGACTAGATCATCAATAACATCTATAACGAGGCCTCTCATTATTTTATTTTGTCACACAGCATCTATTACATATACCCATGTTTTACCCAACACGTTTTGTAGATATAAAATACATATACAGTTTAAATCATTTAAAACATGTATAAAATCGTTCATCCAACATAGATAGCAAGTATACAAATAATATGCACACACAGCACGTAATTTATATAAAATGCTTCATATCTATGTGTAAGCTGAAAGTAACTATGCACTCACTTGAAAGGTGGTGACTCTGCACTCGAACAGCGCTTCGTTATCTCAAAATAAGTTTCCCTCGACAAAACCTAGTATCAATACCACTAGGGTTTAGTCTAACGTTAACCGCGACTAATTAATAGTCTAGCTATTATTATTATTATATAAGCGTTAAACAACACTCTATATAACTCATAATAATAGCCCAAATAATTATTTTAAGGTCCTAATAATGTTACTATAATTAATTAGAAGATATATTAAAAATTGCGTAGGCGTAGCTCACTTACAGCGGGTTTTCTTAAAAACCGGGCTTTGCTCGGAGCAGCGTTTCCGAACCGAAAGACATTTTTTATCGGGACTCTGGGAGCCTCGGGGCTTCCTTCGGGTGCTAGGGGGTTCACCTAGGCTTTAGGGGGGTTAGGGGGTAGTGAGAGAAAGTAGAGAGAGAAAGTTGTGGTGGAAGATGTGAGAAAACGAGCTGCCCTCGCATGCCTTTTATAGGCGCTCACCACCTCGGTTACGCTGGGCATTCGGACACAGCTACGCTGGGCGTAGATCGGATAATGTAAGGGTCGAATTGTTGTAATTAGTCGAAGTATGTTTTGTACTCTTCGAATATTTTGTAATGTATTTTACTAGGGCACTTTTATTCGAAGCTTTAGTGTCTATGCCTTAGTATATTTTTTGTACGCTTTCAGTTCCCTATAAATAGGGTTATTTACTAGAGTTAGAAGAACTTTTATAGACTTGTCTCTTGTACTCTGTAAAGAATTCGAAAGTGTAATAGAGCATAACAGATCATATTTACATTCCGTGTTCAAATCTCGCACTCTTACTTGAAGTCATACTCTGATTAAATCATTACTCGATTATTTAATTCATCAATTGGTATCAGAGCAGGAATCATATCTCTGATCTGATTTTCACGCTGTTCAAAAAGTTTTTGAATCAACTCTTTGATTCAAAAGTTTCCGCACTTTTTTGAAAGTGAAAAATTGTCAAGATCTTAGTCTGTGATTCGATTCTGCATTTGAATTGTTGAATCGAGTGTTATTCTCATCAATTCGATTTGATTCATCTAGTTTGTTTTCAAATTCTCAAATCTTTTCAAAATTCTCAAAATCTTCTTCCGTACAACAATGGCGAGTTTCAATCTCAATTCGATGACCTCGTTTTCTCATCTGCTAGGTTCATCAACCAAAATTCCAATGCTAATTCCTGAATACTATGATCAGTGGGCTGATCGGATGCAGGATTATCTGAATGGTCTTGATGAAGAATTATGGACATGTATCACTGGAAATATCAATGTTCCAGTGAATGTTCAACCAATCGGATCTTCTTCCACAAATTCTGGTGTTGATAATCAAGGTGATCGTCTGAAGAAATTGGAGAGAAGGTGTATGAGGGAATTACGAGGTGCTTTACCTCTAGTTGTGTACAATTACGTTAGGAGTTGTACAACTGCAAAGGAAATCTGGAACAATCTGAAAGATAAATTTCAAGGAAGTGAGAAGACAAAAATCAATTCAGTTAAACAGTGTTTGGTTGAGCTGAAAGACTTCAAACAAAAAGAAGGAGAAACAATTGAAGTTTACTATGATCGTCTGAATGAGCTAATCTATCGATGCAATCACTATGGAATTACCAGGACTTCAATGGAATTCAATCTCATCTTTGTAATGGGGCTTCGAAAAGAATGGAGAAGTGTGAGTATGATGGTGAAGAATCAGCAAAGTTTTGATACATCAACTCTCAATGATTTGTACAATCAGTTGAAAACACACGAAGTTGAAGTAAATGAAATTGCTAAAGAATCGAAGTTGAATTTGGGAGGTCCATTAGCTCTTGTGTCAAAGATTTCGGAGAAAGAAGCTGAGAATGGTGATTCTGAGGAAGAAGAAGGATTCATCATGAATTCAGATGATGAAGCAATAGCATTTTACCCGAATAATCGTGTCAAGAAATTTTTCAAAAAGCCGTTCAATTCGAAGACTAAGCTTGCTGAGGTGAAAGGAATTTTTGTGAGTAAAAATGTTTTTGAGGAGAAAAAGAAAGTTGAGAAGCAAGATTTGAAGATAGTTTCAATAAAACCAAACCCATTTCAATAAAACCAAAAGTTCATTCACAAACTCAAAAAATCTTCTAAAACTTGATATAGAAACCACTTCAAATACCAGTAATAAAATTTCAGGTCATCTTCTAAGGATTCGAACATTTCAGTCAAAGCTTGGAAACCAGTAATAAAAGCAAAGAATGTTCATTCACAAACTCAGAATTCGAAGGGTAATGTCAGTGAACATTCGAAACCATCAAAAACTTATGTTTCAGTTCCTTTAAATGAAGAAGTAAACTTAATTGATAGTCTCAAAACCAAAGTTTGTGATTGGGTTAAAAGTTCTTCATTACATTCGAAATTGAAATCTAATTTCCAAGGACCCAAAAAGCCTTGGGTACCTAAATTTTTCAATTGAATGTAGGTACTATGTGATGAGCAATATGATAACAAATGGTACATCGATAGTGGTTGCTCTCGTTACATGACTGGGAAAAAGGAGAATTTACGAGATTTTCGAAGTCTCAAAAATGCTGGAGTAGTGAAGTTTGGGAACAATCAAAAATGCCAAGTCAAAGGATATGGGAAGATCACGAATGAACAATTCACAGTGAATCGTGTTCCATATGTTGAAGGTCTTCAACATAACTTGATAAGTGTTTCTCAACTTGTTGTGGGCACTGGCAATCAAGTTCTTTTTAACGAAGAAGGAAGTGTAATTTCGAATGTCAACACAAAAGAAGTATTATTGAAATCCAAAAGGAAATGTGACATGTTCACTTTGGATATCAATCCGATAGTAGGGAAACATGCTATATGTCTTCTTTCGAAAGCAACAGCAGACTTAAGTTGGTTATGGCATCGAAGACTTTCTCATCTCAATTTTCGAAACATCAATAAACTTGTGGTACAAGATCTGGTAAGAGGTTTACCTGTACTTAAATTTGACAATGATTCTTTATGTGCGGCTTGTGAAGTTGGCAAGCAACATAAACAAGGTCATCCAATTACAATAGATTCGAAAATTGTTGCACCTCTGGAGCTTTTACATATTGATTTGTGTGGACCTTCGACTGTTTCAACTCTCAACAAGAAACGGTACATTTTAGTAATTGTTGATGATTTTTCCAGATTTACGTGGGTTTATTTTCTCAGGTTTAAATCCGAAGTTGCACAAATCATGATCGATTTTATCAAAAAGATGGAAACAACATTGAAGAAAATTGTTCGAAAAATTAAGAGTGATCATGGAACTGAATTTAAGAACAATATTCTTGATTCGTTTTTGGTGGACAAAGGAATTTCGCATAATTTTTCATCTCCATACACACCACAACAAAATGGTGTTGTTGAACGAAGAAATAGGTCTCTATGCGAAGCGGCAAGGACTATGTTGGCATATGCGAATCTTCCACAATACCTTTGGGCTGAAGCTGTATCAACTGCATGTTTCACTCAAAACAGATCGTTCATTCATCGTCGTTTTAACATTACACCATATGAAATTCTCAACAATCGAAAACCTAACGTCAAATTTTTCCATGTTTTCGGATGCAGATGCTTCATTATGAATCTCAAGGATCATCTTACGAAATTTCAAGCTAAAGCAGATGAAGGGATTTTCTTGGGATATTCGCATAATTCAGTCGCATATCGTGTGTTGAATAAAAGAACACGAAAAGTTGAAGAAACTTTTAATCTTACATTTGATGATTACTACATTAAACAAACAACATCACAGTTTGAAAATCATCCTATTCTGAAAGACATACAAGATGAATCTGAATCCTCACAAACCTTAGATATTGATTATGATTTAATTTTTGGAATTTCAGATCATGCTGTTAATGCTGAAATAAATGCAAATGATAATCATCTCTCTGAACAAACAAAGCTTATTGGTGATTCAACATCCAATTCTTCAGAGAAAGGCGAAAGTATGCAAAATAATCCAGTAGAGGGGGAGCACTTGGATTCGAATACATTCAATAAAGGAGAACATTCTTTCGAGGGGGAGAAAGAAAGATTGAATTCTGATGTTGAGGGGGAGCATTTAGAGAATATTGAAAATAATACTGATTTAGATGATGCTTGTTCGATTGCAGGTTCAGAGAATGATGATATGTACGAAGATGCACCATTGGATTTTGATCCAGCATATCCACCAATGGAAAAATGGACAAGAGATCATCCGAAGGATCAAGTAATTGGGAATCCACAAGAGGGAGTCTTAACAAGAGCTCAAATTCGTGCAAAGAATGAGGTATTGAATACTCATCAAGAATTTTGCATGTTCAATGTTTTCATCTCTAAAATTGAACCAAAAACAGTTAAGATTGCAATGGAACACTCATATTGGGTTGTTGCAATGCAATCTGAATTGTCTGAATTCGAACGAAACAAGGTTTGGAGATTAATTCCTAAACCTGAAAATGTTTTGATTTTCGGGTTAAAATGGATTTACAAAAATAAAACCGACAAAGATGGAAATATTGTTCGAAACAAAGCCAGACTTGTTGTCAAAGGATATTCACAACAAGAAGGAATAGACTATGAAGAAACTTTTGCCCCTGTCGCAAGGCTCGAGGCGGTTCGTATATTTCTGGCTTATGCAGCTCACAAGGACTTTGATGTTTATCAAATGGACGTGAAGTGTGCATTTCTAAATAGAGAGCTTGAAGAAACAGTATACGTGGAACAACCCCCAGGTTTCATTAACGAAGAATTTCCAAATCATGTTTATATTTTAGATAAGGCAGTTTATGGTTTGAAACAAGCACCACGAGCATGGTATGCAACTCTTACTTCATTCTTAAAACAATCTAAATTTAAACAAGGATCAGTTGATCCTACATTATTTCGAAAGAAAGTGGGGAATCATCTAATGCTTGTTCAAATTTATGTTGATGATATTATTTTTGGCTCAACTGACCCTGCTTTGTCTAGAGAATTCGAAGATTTGATGAAGAGTAAGTTCGAAATGAGCATGATGGGAAAAATCAATAATTTTCTTGGTTTGAATATTCGTCAAAACAGAGAAGGAACTTTTATCAATCAAGAAAAATATACGAAGAATCTGCTGGAAAAGTTTGGATTGACGAATAGCACGAAGTTACGAGTTCCAATGGCAACTGGCATAAAATTAACACCTTCGTTAGATAAACCTGCAGTTGACCTAACTCTTTACAGAAGCATGATTGGTTCATTACTTTATCTTACTGCAAGTAGACCTGATATCATGTTTTCTATGTGTAATTGTGCAAGGTATCAGTCAAATCCACGAGAACCACATCTCACTGCTGTGAAGAATATATTTCGTTATCTTAAAGGAACAATTTCGTTAGGATTGTGGTATCCTTCGAACATTGGGTTCTTTGTACAAGCATATTCGGATGCAGACTTGGGTGGTTGTAATCTTGATCGAAAAAGCACAAGTGGTGGATGTCAATTTCTCGATGGCAAATTGGTGAGCTGGCAGTCGAAAAAGCAAACATGCGTATCAATCTCAACAGCTGAAGCAGAATATGTGGCTGCTGCTGCTTGCACTTCACAAATAATATGGATCCAAAGTCAATTGCGTGATTATGCAATAAATATGAAAAAGATTCCATTATATTGTGATTCTCAAAGTGCTATAAGAATTTGTCATAATCCTGTGCAGCATTCGAAGACAAAACATATAGCTCTTCGTTATCATTTTATCAAGGATCACGTGGAGGATGGGAATATTGAAGTACATTTCGTGAAAACAACTGATCAGCTAGCTGATATTTTCACGAAACCTTTAGATGAAAAATCCCTTGTAAAAATTATAGAGGGACTTGGAATGATCGATGGAAATTATGTTCCATGCGAAAAAGAAGAATGATGCACGATAAGGAATGAATCAGAGGCATTTAATAAAAGACAAGGCAAAGTCATTCAGCATTCAGTTGTTACTGTTCATCGAACCATGCGATCGAAATCCATCTCTTCGCGATCAGCCTCAGCTCACTCTTCCTTTAAGCTTCCTTTCTTTTCTTTCGATCCTACAAAATATCAAAATGTAATCTTATCACATCATGTATTAAGAATCTATAAATAGGAACTTAATAGAGTTAGATAGTGGACTTACCTGAAGCAGAGTCATACATCTTGACTTTTCCATCCTTGCGATCTTTTAGGTAAAGATGGTAGCTTCGTATCCAATGCCCCTTCTATTGGCAATAGATACAAACAGACTCTTTTGGAATGGTACATGGGACAATCTCAGACTTAGCTTTTCTCTTTACCATCCGGTCAAACGGTTTGACCTCGTCCGATCCTTTTCCATTGGGAAGAGAAAACTTTTTTCGACTTCTAATGTCGCCATTGTCAATGTCCATGGAAGTTTGAGAAGTAGATCGTTCATTCAAATTTGCATTACCAATGCGTCAAATCATTGTTTATTCAGCAGCAATTAGTAAATATATAAGATCGATAAGGGTCACGTCGAGGTCTGTCATATAGTAATCTTTAATGAACTCACTATATGACTCAAGAAGAAATTAAAGAACCAAGTCAACAGCCAGCTTCCTCGAGATATCGACACCCAACATTCCCAACTTGTCAATATGCAACTTCATCTCCAAGATGTGAGCTGTGACATCCCCATTTTCACGGCCAGAAAAGACAGATTTTGTTTATGCTTGTTTGAAAATCAGAGTAGCATTTTAAATAAAAGTGTTGCGGAATTTGTCCCAAAACAAAATATGATAAAGATTTATCAAAAGCATTTCCAAAGAAATGTATTTCATTAAAAGACTTGGGATGTCATGTTCGATACAGATCAAAAGCATAAGCAATACAACATAAGCCTTACTACATTATTTCGTATTTACAGGCCTATAATCCCTTATCTCTCATCCAAACATCTATGCTCATGCACCACTACCTGTAATACAAGAAACTGAGTGGGTCAGACTTGGGAGCCTGGTGAGCACATAGGGTTTTCAACCCACAATAAATAAGTTTATTAACTTTATCAAACCAAACAAACCCGATTACCTGTTCCCGTTATCCTCACTTTACGTCCCTAAAACATCTAACTCAAGGGACCTAGTCTAAGGACTTTCATCGGGGTGACAACACATGCTTCGGGGATTCCTCAGCAATTCATGTCAAATAAGGCAACCATGTGGGGGATGGAGTACTGCTGGTAAACACGCAGTTCAAATAAACACCTACACGTTGCGAGCCTGCTAGCGTTCCACTAGACTGTCTAGAATAGTCCGTGGTCGTCATCTATACTCCGCTAGATGACTGGATCATCAATAACATCTATAACGAGGCCTCTCATTATTTTATTTTGTCACACAGCATCTATTACATCTACCCATGTTTTACCCAACACGTTTTGTAGATATAAAATACATATACAGTTTAAATCATTTAAAACATGTATAAAATCGTTCATCCAACATAGATAGCAAGTATACAGATAATATGCACACACAGCACGTAATTTATATAAAATGCTTCATATCTATGTGTAAGCTGAAAGTAACTATGCACTCACTTGAAAGGTGGTGACTCTGCACTCGAACAGCGCTTCGTTATCTCAAAATAAGTTTCCCTCGACAAAACCTAGTATCAATACCACTAGGGTTTAGTCTAACGTTAACCGCGACTAATTAATAGTCTAGCTATTATTATTATTATATAAGCGTTAAACAACACTCTATATAACTCATAACAATAGCCCAAATAATTATTTTAAGGTCCTAATAATGTTACTATAATTAATTAGAAGATATATTAAAAATTGCGTAGGCGTAGCTCACTTACAGCGGGTTTTCTTAAAAACCGGGCTTTGCTCGGAGCAGCGTTTCCGAACCGAAAGACATTTTTTTCTCGGGACTCCGGGAGCCTCGGGGCTTCCTTCGGGTGCTAGGGGGTTCACCTAGGCTTTAGGGGGGTTAGGGGGTAGTGAGAGAAAGTAGAGAGAGAAAGTTGTGGTGGAAGATGTGAGAAAACGAGCTGCCCTCGCATGCCTTTTATAGGCGCTCACCACCTCGGTTAAGCTGGGCATTCGGACACAGCTACGCTGGGCGTAGATCGGATAATGTAAGGGTCGAATTGTTGTAATTAGTCGAAGTATGTTTTGTACTCTTCGAATATTTTGTAATGTATTTTACTAGGGCACTTTTATTCGAAGCTTTAGTGTCTATGCCTTAGTATATTTTTTGTACGCTTTCAGTTCCCTATAAATAGGGTTATTTACTAGAGTTAGAAGAACTTTTATAGACTTGTCTCTTGTACTCTGTAAAGAATTCGAAAGTGTAATAGAGCATAACAGATCATATTTACATTCTGTGTTCAAATCTCGCACTCTTACTTGAATTCATACTCTGATTAAATCATTACTCGATTATTTGATTCATCAATTGGTATCAGAGCAGGAATCATATCTCTGATCTGATTTTCACGCTGTTCAAAAAGTTTTTGAATCAACTCTTTGATTCAAAAGTTTCCGCACTTTTTTGAAAGTGAAAAACTGTCAAGATCTTAGTCTGTGATTCGATTTTGCATTTGAATTGTTGAATCGAGTGTTATTCTCATCAATTCGATTTGATTCATCTAGTTTGTTTTCAAATTCTCAAATCTTTTCAAAATTCTCAAAATCTTCTTCCGTACAACAATGGCGAGTTTCAATCTCAATTCGATGACCTCGTTTTCTCATCTGCTAGGTTCATCAACCAAAATTTCAATGCTAATTCCTGAATACTATGATCAGTGCGCTGATCGGATGCAGGATTATCTGAATGGTCTTGGTGAAGAATTATGGACATGTATCACTGGAAATATCAATGTTCCAGTGAATGTTCAACCAATCGGATCTTCTTCCACAAATTCTGGTGTTGATAATCAAGGTGATCGTCTGAAGAAATTGGAGAAAAGGTGTATGAGGGAATTACGAGGTGCTTTACCTCCAGTTGTGTACAATTACGTTAGGAGTTGTACAACTGCAAAGGAAATCTGGAACAATCTGAAAGATAAATTTCAAGGAAGTGAGAAGACAAAAATCAATTCAGTTAAACAGTGTTTGGTTGAGCTGAAAGACTTTAAACAAAAAGAAGGAGAAACAATTGAAGTTTACTATGATCGTCTGAATGAGCTAATCTATCGATGCAATCACTATGGAATTACCAGGACTTCAATGGAATTCAATCTCATCTTTGTAATGGGGCTTCGAAAAGAATGGAGAAGTGTGAGTATGATGGTGAAGAATCAGCAAAGTTTTGATACATCAACTCTCAATGATTTGTACAATCAGTTGAAAACACACGAAGTTGAAGTAAATGAAATTGCTAAAGAATCGAAGTTGAATTTGGGAGGTCCATTAGCTCTTGTGTCAAAGATTTCGGAGAAAGAAGCTGAGAATGGTGATTCTGAGGAAGAAGAAGGATTCATCATGAATTCAGATGATGAAGCAATAGCATTTTACCCGAATAATCGTGTCAAGAAATTTTTCAAAAAGTCGTTCAATTCGAAGACTAAGCTTGCTGAGGTGAAAGGAATTTTTGTGAGTAAAAATGTTTTTGAGGAGAAAAAGAAAGTTGAGAAGCAAGATTTGAAGATAGTTTCAATAAAACCAAACCCATTTCAATAAAACCAAAAGTTCATTCACAAACTCAAAAAATCTTCTAAAACTTGATATAGAAACCACTTCAAATACCAGTAATAAAATTTCAGGTCATCTTCTAAGGATTCGAACATTTCAGTCAAAGCTTGGAAACCAGTAATAAAAGCAAAGAATGTTCATTCACAAACTCAGAATTCGAAGGGTAATGTCAGTGAACATTCGAAACCATCAAAAACTTATGTTTCAGTTCCTTTAAATGAAGAAGTAAACTTAATTGATAGTCTCAAAACCAAAGTTTGTGATTGGGTTAAAAGTTCTTCATTACATTCGAAATTGAAATCTAATTTCCAAGGACCCAAAAAGCCTTGGGTACCTAAATTTTTCAATTGAATGTAGGTACTATGTGATGAGCAATATGATAACAAATGGTACATCGATAGTGGTTGCTCTCGTTACATGACTGGGAAAAAGGAGAATTTACGAGATTTTCGAAGTCTCAAAAATGTTGGAGTAGTGAAGTTTGGGAACAATCAAAAATGCCAAGTCAAAGGATATGGGAAGATCACGAATGGACAATTCACAGTGAATCGTGTTCCATATGTTGAAGGTCTTCAACATAACTTGATAAGTGTTTCTCAACTTGTTGTGGGCACTGGCAATCAAGTTCTTTTTAACGAAGAAGGAAGTGTAATTTCGAATGTCAACACAAAAGAAGTATTATTGAAATCCAAAAGGAAATGTGACATGTTCACTTTGGATATCAATCCGATAGTAGGGAAACCTGTTATATGTCTTCTTTCGAAAGCAACAGCAGACTTAAGTTGGTTATGGCATCGAAGACTTTCTCATCTCAATTTTCGAAACATCAATAAACTTGTGGTACAAGATCTGGTAAGAGGTTTACCTGTACTTAAATTTGACAATGATTCTTTATGTGCGGCTTGTGAAGTTGGCAAGCAACATAAACAAGGTCATCCAATTACAATAGATTCGAAAATTGTTGCACCTCTGGAGCTTTTACATATTGATTTGTGTGGACCTTCGACTGTTTCAACTCTCAACAAGAAACGGTACATTTTAGTAATTGTTGATGATTTTTCCAGATTTACGTGGGTTTATTTTCTCAGGTTTAAATCCGAAGTTGCACAAATCATGATCGATTTTATCAAAAAGATGGAAACAACATTGAAGAAAATTGTTCGAAAAATTAAGAGTGATCATGGAACTGAATTTAAGAACAATATTCTTGATTCGTTTTTGGTGGACAAAGGAATTTCGCATAATTTTTCATCTCCATACACACCACAACAAAATGGTGTTGTTGAACGAAGAAATAGGTCTCTATGCGAAGCGGCAAGGACTATGTTGGCATATGCGAATCTTCCACAATACCTTTGGGCTGAAGCTGTATCAACTGCATGTTTCACTCAAAACAGATCGTTCATTCATCGTCGTTTTAACATTACACCATATGAAATTCTCAACAATCGAAAACCTAACGTCAAATTTTTCCATGTTTTCGGATGCAGATGCTTCATTATGAATCTCAAGGATCATCTTACGAAATTTCAAGCTAAAGCAGATGAAGGGATTTTCTTGGGATATTCGCATAATTCAGTCGCATATCGTGTGTTGAATAAAAGAACACGAAAAGTTGAAGAAACTTTTAATCTTACATTTGATGATTACTACATTAAACAAACAACATCACAGTTTGAAAATCATCCTATTCTGAAAGACATACAAGATGAATCTGAATCCTCACAAACCTTAGATATTGATTATGATTTAATTTTTGGAATTTCAGATCATGCTGTTAATGCTGAAATAAATGCAAATGATAATCATCTCTCTGAACAAACAAAGCTTATTGGTGATTCAACATCCAATTCTTCAGAGAAAAGCGAAAGTATGCAAAATAATCCAGTATAGGGGGAGCACTTGGATTCGAATACATTCAATAAAGGAGAACATTCTTTCGAGGGGGAGAAAGAAAGATTGAATTCTGATGTTGAGGGGGAGCATTTAGAGAATATTGAAAATAATACTGATTTAGATGATGCTTGTTCGATTGCAGGTTCAGAGAATGATGATATGTACGAAGATGCACCATTGGATTTTGATCCAGCATATCCACCAATGGAAAAATGGACAAGAGATCATCCGAAGGATCAAGTAATTGGGAATCCACAAGAGGGAGTCTTAACAAGAGCTCAAATTCGTGCAAAGAATGAGGTATTGAATACTCATCAAGAATTTTGCATGTTCAATGTTTTCATCTCTAAAATTGAACCAAAAACAGTTAAGATTGCAATGGAACACTCATATTGGGTTGTTGCAATGCAATCTGAATTGTCTGAATTCGAACGAAACAAGGTTTGGAGATTAATTCCTAAACCTGAAAATGTTTTGATTTTCGGGTTAAAATGGATTTACAAAAATAAAACCGACAAAGATGGAAATATTGTTCGAAACAAAGCCAGACTTGTTGTCAAAGGATATTCACAACAAGAAGGAATAGACTATGAAGAAACTTTTGCCCCTGTCGCAAGGCTCGAGGCGGTTCGTATATTTCTGGCTTATGCAGCTCACAAGGACTTTGATGTTTATCAAATGGACGTGAAGTGTGCATTTCTAAATGGAGAGCTTGAAGAAACAGTATACGTGGAACAACCCCCAGGTTTCATTAACGAAGAATTTCCAAATCATGTTTATATTTTAGATAAGGCAATTTATGGTTTGAAACAAGCACCACGAGCATGGTATGCAACTCTTACTTCATTCTTAAAACAATCTAAATTTAAACAAGGATCAGTTGATCCTACATTATTTCGAAAGAAAGTGGGGAATCATCTAATGCTTGTTCAAATTTATGTTGATGATATTATTTTTGGCTCAACTGACCCTGCTTTGTCTAGAGAATTCGAAGATTTGATGAAGAGTTAGTTCGAAATGAGCATGATGGGAAAAATCAATAATTTTCTTGGTTTGAATATTCGTCAAAACAGAGAAGGAACTTTTATCAATCAAGAAAAATATACGAAGAATCTGCTGGAAAAGTTTGGATTGACGAATAGCACGAAGTTACGAGTTCCAATGGCAACTGGCATAAAATTAACACCTTCGTTAGATAAACCTGCAGTTGACCTAACTCTTTACAGAAGCATGATTGGTTCATTACTTTATCTTACTGCAAGTAGACCTGATATCATGTTTTCTGTGTGTAATTGTGCAAGGTATCAGTCAAATCCACGAGAACCACATCTCACTGCTGTGAAGAATATATTTCGTTATCTTAAAGGAACAATTTCGTTAGGATTGTGGTATCCTTCGAACATTGGGTTCTTTGTACAAGCATATTCGGATGCAGACTTGGGTGGTTGTAATCTTGATCGAAAAAGCACAAGTGGTGGATGTCAATTTCTCGATGGCAAATTGGTGAGCTGGCAGTCGAAAAAGCAAACATGCGTATCAATCTCAACAGCTGAAGCAGAATATGTGGCTGCTGCTGCTTGCACTTCACAAATAATATGGATCCAAAGTCAATTGCGTGATTATGCAATAAATATGAAAAAGATTCCATTATATTGTGATTCTCAAAGTGCTATAAGAATTTGTCATAATCCTGTGCAGTATTCGAAGACAAAACATATAGCTCTTCGTTATCATTTTATCAAGGATCACGTGGAGGATGGGAATATTGAAGTACATTTCGTGAAAACAACTGATCAGCTAGCTGATATTTTCACGAAACCTTTAGATGAAAAATCCCTTGTAAGAATTATAGAGGGACTTGGAATGATCGATGGAAATTCTGTTCCATGCGAAAAAGAAGAATGATGCACGATAAGGAATGAATCAGAGGCGTTTAATAAAAGACAAGGCAAAGTCATTCAGCATTCAGTTGTTACTGTTCATAGTCAACGCTTCGACCTCTTCGAATTCGCACATTTGTTACTTATTTTAAGGGTTGATTCAGCTGTTATTGTTCATAGTCAACGCTTCGACCTCTTCGAATTCCTACATTTGTTACTTAAAAGAGGATGATAAAATTTCGCATCTTTACAACAAGTATTCTTTATTTTCAAAAATTAAAAAAAAATCCAAAAAGATTTTAGTTTGTTTTGTCTTTATTTTAGAAAAATCAAAAATCCAAAAAGATTTTATTTAGTTTTGTAATTCAATTTTCGAAAATTCAAAAATCCAAAAAGATTTTAGTTTGTTTTGTCTCAATTTTCGAAAATTCAAAATTTCCAAAAAGATTTTAGTTTGTTTTGTCTTTATTTTCGAAAAATCAAAACAACAAAAATATTTTGATTCTTATTTCTTTTTAGTATGTTGTTGTAGATTATCATGCAGATTCAGAGGGAATTACAATTGCAGTACTAGGGTAAGGTACATTTTTCGTATGAATTGATCAATTTTTCATCATTCGAACTAGTTAGGTTGTCCCTAGAAGCATGCTGCTGCATGTTGACCAAAGCCTCCATGACTCAATGTGTGTGTACGAAAGCCTTAATGAAACTATTCATACGAAGATTTCTTCCCAATCAGGCTTATATTCACATTAGTCTCTGAGCTACCTTACTCTTCTCAAAATGAGTTAAGAGTTTACTGTTTGGTCCAAACATAACAGATGTACTTTTCGTGTCTTAAATCAATCTTTTTCATCCATAAAGTTCTTACACGATCACACACGAAGACATATGTCCGAGAGGTCTCTGATCAAACCCATCGAGACTTAGATATATCAAAACTCTGTGTTTATGATCTGACATCATGAGACCGTGATGAAAGTGAAACCCAATTTTCATTATCTTTTTTAAGGAATTGACGGGGAACTAAGTTCCAGATCTTCACGAAACTTTTGTTTCTGTACCAAAATTTGAAACTTCAAATCATATTCATTTCGAATGCGTGGTCTTGATCAAACATTCGAAACCAACGATGTTTGTTACCCAACAAGATCCAGAACACAAATTTTTTTTGAATATGATTTCCGTGTGAGTTTCATTCGAATGTCCTAGTTATTTCAAAAATTTTCAACGCCAACTTGTCACTGACTACACTGGTCAAACAAGTAATTTCTGTTACAATTTCTCACCTTATGTTTAGGTTGACATGTAACGAAATTTTTTGAACTACCCACGAAGCATTATAAAAGAAACCCTTCGATACTTATCAACAAGTATTCGATTGTAATTCACGGGAACCCAAACAAGCTATTGATCATTTCTCTTAATGATTAATGAAGTAATCTTTGCCCGGGATTGAATTTGCTTTTGTGTCAATAATATGACATCACACTATCCCATATTTTTCTTATATTTGTTTCACGTCTCTATTCTTTGGAACACAGCACTCACAAAATCCTTGAGGTTCTGAGTAATACCAACTCAGGCTGATGATTTCGAACTTCTGGCGTATGACTTCGCTTTTCATCCCAAAAGTGAAAGAGCCTTGCTTCCATTCGAAGGGTTCTGACGGCTACAATACTCTTGGTGATCACAAGACAGGCTGTTTTTAAATGACGTATGGTATTCTGTCCGGTTTTCAAGGTGATGTGACAACTACTTTTTGATGCATGGCTACTTTTCAGCAGTAATGGTCCGACTTTCAAGGTGCCACGTCGGATTTCATTAAATATACATCCCGCTTCAAATTCAAACTTCAGGGTTACATATAAAAGGGGATTCAAGGGTTCATTGTCCGTTTACGCGATCAAAAAGCAAATTTCCCAAAATTCTCTGTTCATCATCTTCTTCAAACCCTAACAATGGCGACTTCTGCTCATGTTGATTCTCATACAACTGAAGATGCCTCTTCATTACCAATAATGAAGATCCAAGCAACAAACTACTACTTGGAGGGTGAAGTTTCTAGTATCAGGAAGAATTAAAGATGCTCATAGTTGCTTTGAAGAACTCGGTTTTGGCTAAAGCGATGTTCAACTCTTTCTCTGTTCCATTGTCCTGGCTTTCTCAAGCAGGATCGACTGCAACATACAACAAAGCATCTGATACGATTACATTTCATCTGGTGAATGATAAAAAGGTCAGGCTAACCAAGAAACTATTTTGTCAAATTCTTGATATTTCGAATTCGCCTCCATATGTTTCATTTACTTTTCCACAAATCGTTCACATGTTCAATGAGATGGGATATCAGCCACCATTGTCCAAGATTAGTGATTTTAAGAAATCTGGACTTCCAAGAATCTGGAATTTCTTATTTGGAATTTTTCTAAGATGTTTGACTGGGCGATCCGCTGGTCTTGATAAAGGAAGGATGGAAGTTTATGCCATGGTTGCTGGCATATATTATGATATTTAAGTGGACTATTCTACTCAATTATGGAAGGAATTTCAAAAGGGTGTAGACATACGAATGTCCTTCATGGCATTTCGTGTGCAAGATACTGGAGCTTGATCTTGCAACATTTCTACAATAAGGAAGGTATTTTAGTACCAAATGATGAAGAAAGAGCAGTTTTTCAACCATACCACTATCCGAAGGATGTCACAGACAGTGCTGAAATTTTTCCATCAGTGGCTCGTATTCCAGATGCTATGCTTAAAAGAGTTGATCCGTCGAACTCTGTCTTCGTGGCATATTTACAGACTATCGATACTACAATTGAAACTGGCGTACTATTGGATAGAGAAGACACGAAATCCAAGAAGACAAAGAAGAACGAAACAGAGTCAAAATCTTCGAAATCTCCCAAGAAGAAGCCAGAAACTGTTGAAGTATCTGTTGCTGAGACTCAAGTGGTTGAGTCCATTCTTGAGGAAACACAAGAAAATGTTATTATTCCTTTGAAGACTGGAATGTTTCGAAGAATTAAAATGAAGTCTTCCCATAAACGCAAGTCTCCCACACAACAAATGATTCGAAAGCCTCAAATCACTCATCAAGGCGTTTTAATTAGGGAAGTGCCAGCACCTATTTCTCCTGTATCAAAGAAACGAAGGGCTGAAGATATGGCAAAACGTTTGTCGAAGAAGAAGAAGAAGAAGACTCGCAAACTTGTGATTTCTACTAAGTCAACTGAAGATGAAGGTGAAAGAATTCCAGAAACTCCAGAGTTTACTCTTATCACAGAAAGTTCTACTCCTGAGAAGACAGTCGTCATACCACCCGAAGTTTCGATTGCCAAATCAGTTCCTGAGGAGGTTCGAACGTCAGGCATCCCTGCACACGTATCTGATACGGATGCAAATGTCAATATGGGTGAAGGAGGTTCGAAAAATGAAGCTAAAGGTCCATCTACTTCTGCTCCTTTTGCAAGTATTGTTTACTTATCATTATCTTCTACTCCTCTTACTTCAACAACATATCCCCCCACATTCGAACACATTCTTGATCAACCCTTTACTTCTATTTTTTCTTCTCAATCTACTGAGCCACCCAAACCAAATTCACCTGTTGAAGAAACTGTTTGTATGGAGATAGAGACTGATAATGAGGGGTTTGGCGGAATGTTTGAAGATTTGGAGTTTCATGACGAAGAAGAGCAGTTTCCAGATCACATGCTGATGACCATGAAGCAGTTTAAGATTTTAAATCAAAAGTTGAATTCTGTCATTCAATCTCAAGCAGATCTCGGGGTTGGTTCGTCTGTTTCAAGTATTGAAGTTGATTCGTTGCTGAAGGTGTTTGAATCCAGAATCATAAGTAAAGTATCGGGGATGATTAAAGATTCTGAATCTCGAGTCTTGGAGAAGATTGATCATAATGATCAAAACAATGAACTTCGGATCAATTCTCAAAATTCGAAATTTACTGGTGATCTGAGAGAGTTGAAGAATGTTGCAAAGGAAAGACACATTCTTTTTATTCAAGATGTGAAGAAAGTACGAGAGGATGTCAACTTGCAAATTCACGAACTTCGTGAAGATATGAAAAGAGAAATAGCAACTGTTCAACATGACTATGCATCATTGCATCAAAAGGTTGATATCGTTTGTGACGCAGTCACTCGATTTGTTAAGTTGTATGAAAATTTGAGTCCTCAAATTACTCAACTTTCAACATCCGAAAGTGCAAGCTTTGAGGAGGTGCTTAAGTTGCTCAAGGAGTTAAAGGAGATTTCTGATAGGCCAATGTCTTCTTCATTGATTACTCCTGAATTTTTATCTTAGAAGTTTATACAATTTGAAGCCATTCTCAACAAACAACTCGCTCCTCTATTTCGCATATCAAGCCTTCTTCCAACAACAAATGCCCCGCCTGTTTTCACAGGGGTGCAAGGGGGAGAAAGAAAAACTATTGAGTCGAAGGCTAGTGGTGAGGATGCGAAAGTTGTGGGAAAAGTTTTTTCTTCAAAAATCCCAACAACAAAACCAATAATTGTTTCTGCTGAAATTGTTACTTCAACAGTCGTAACAACAATACCAATTGCAAGACCAATTTCGAAAGGAATTGTGATTGGTAAATCTTCGGAGACAGGTGGGAGTGGTTCGAATCCAAAAGAAACAATTGATAATCCAGCCTTGAAAGATAAAGGGAAATCAATTCTTGTGGAAAATCGAAAGAAGAAAAGAAGGCTGAAGCAGAAGCTGAAATTGAAAAACTGAGGATTATCCAAAGCATTATGACTCAACGAGCTAGTGATCCGAAGGGAATGGATAAAGGTGATCCAGCCAAACATTATAATTACGAAACAATCGAGGCCAAGGTTGCGTTCAATCACATGTATACATTCGAAAAGAAACCAAAGCAGAGCTATTGGGTCACAAACACTGATGCAAGCCAGCTGGATTTTCCCATAAACGAAATGATGTTTATCATGCCTCAGTTCAAAGCAGAAGGGAATTTTAAAAATAAAGATGAAGGTACACACATGAAAATTCGTTTTCATGCTGTTCTTGGAAAAGCCCCTGAGGAAGTATGGTCATTGATTAAAATCAAGAAAGTGATCAGTATGAAGAAGGATGTGATTTTCGAAAACACGGTCCAGAATGTTAAGTATGTGGTTGCCAGGGCAAATGGAAAGATTTGCGAATTTACGATTGCTGATTTTCCTTTGATGAACTTGTATGATCTCATACAAGTTGCTTTGCTCTTAAAAGACAAATCATTTTCATTCCTTCAAAACACTGAACCGGATGAATTCAAGCTTGGAGTTGCTCACATCAAGATTTTTATCAAAAATTATTATGAGTGCTTGGCACTAACAGATGTGGAGTTAGCTACTGCCAAGGGAATGGAAATAAAAGCACCAATGGCTCCTACGAAGACTCAGGCGGATTTGAAGAAGTACGCTGATGGTGAAATTTGCCTGAAGCCTTTTGGTTTGGTCTTCGCAGGAAAAGACAAAGCTGGAAAGTCTAAACGGTTCTTATTCCAAGCAAGTGAAGTCGAGAGATATTCAACATCTCAATATACGAACTTGATTGTTCGTATGAATCATTGCAAGAAGAACAATGAAGGCGACAAGAAAGAGCTGAAGAAGATTATCTCCTGGTACACGGAGATTCGAAGAGTGTTGCTGTATTCCATCATGCTTCTTACAAGTTGAAGACTTCGACTATGATTACAAAGGGGGAGATTGTAAGGGTCGAATTGTTGTAATTAGTCGAAGTATGTTTTGTACTCTTCGAATATTTTGTAATGTATTTTACTAGGGCACTTTTATTTGAAGCTTTAGTGTCTATGCCTTAGTATATTTTTTGTACGCTTTCAGTTCCCTATAAATAGGGTTATTTACTAGAGTTAGAAGAACTTTTACAGACTTGTCTCTTGTACTCTGTAAAGAATTCGAAAGCGTAATAGAGCATAACATATCATATTTACATTCCGTGTTCAAATCTCGCACTCTTACTTGAATTCATACTCTGATTAAATCATTACTCGATTATTTGATTCATCAGATAAGGGCGCCAGCGAGCCTCCAGCTGTCTCGCACTCGGAAGGGATAAGAACCGAAGTACGTTGCGCGTACTTGGCCTCGGACGCGGGGCGTAGCGAGGGGCGACGTGTCCTCCTCCGATCAGCGATGGACATCCCAGATCAAGCCACGTCATCGAGTTTGCATCAGTTTCGCAATTTTCCTTCCCGACTTCTAAAATTCATAACTTTCGCATATGAGCTCTGTTTTCGACGTTCTTTATATCCACGCGTAGGAGGGAACGTACTCTACAACATTCGTTTAGACTCTGTCGGCTAATTTTGAATTTATTTTAAAAGTTATATTATTTAACAGGCCGGGACAGGATTGGTCCGTTAAAATCTCATAACTTCTTCATCCGACGTCCGTTTTCATCCATCTTTTTATCGTTATGCTACTATTAATGAGATATTTCAATTCTCGTTTAGGTTGTGTTGGCTAAAAACCACTCGATCTAATATTCGAACTTCGGGCTGTACACTGTTAAGCCGAAACTTCGAAAAATCATAACTTCCTCATACGAAGTCAGATTTGGGCGTTCTTTTTATGGACGCTCTCGGTTTAACGTATTCTATGACTTTCGTTTAGATCGCTAAGGCTAAAAGTCGCTCTATCGTAAATTCACTATTTACGTTTCCCGGTGCCGTGTCGGTTCCGTCGCGAAACTTCGACGAGTCATAACTTCTTCGTTATAACTCGGATTTCGGCATTCTTTATATCCCCGGAATCCTTGTTTCGACCACTACAACTTTATGTAAAGATATCGGGTTTATCTCACACTTTAATTTTGACGCTTATTTTTATCCTTTATTTATTATACATTTATAAATAAGTAATAAGCACATAAACGCACATAATTCACATAATACTCAAATAATTCATCTTTATTACTTCAAAAAGTGTTACAATAGTTGACCTAGACTATTACATCGTCTAAAAATGCTTAGCCCCGAAACCCGGGGGTTATAATTCTCTCCCCCTTAGGATGATTCCGTCCCGGAATCATGCATCAGCAAACAGATGTGGGTAGCGACTCATCATGTCACTTTCTGTTTCCCAAGTGAGATTCGGCCCATTCGAATGTTTCCATCAGACTAGCACTAAGTCGACCATCTTGCGTCGTAACTTCCTAGTCTTACAGTCAACAATTGTCTCGGGTTCTTCGATCAGCCTCTTATTCTCATCCATCCTTAACTCTGAGATTGTAATTATGTCGGGAACTTCTCCCGTGAACTTCCTCAAATAACACACATGGAAGGTGTTATGAATACCATCTAGTTCTTCAGGCAATTCGAGCTTGCAAGCTTGGTTCCCAATCTTCTGAAGAACTTTGAACGGTCCAATAAACCTTGGACTCAACTTTCCTCGTTTCCCGAATCTTATAAGTCCCTTCCATGGTGAGAATTTAAGCAAAACCGAATCCCCAACTTCGAAGGTCATCGGTCGTCTTTTCTTGTCAGTATAGCTCTTCTGACGATCTTTGAGCTGCTAACATTATTTCCCTAATCACCTTCAGCTTCTCAGCAGTCTCATGGACTATCTTGGGGCCCATAAACTGCTTTTCTCCAGCCTCAAGCCAACAAGACGGCGTACGACACTTCTGTCCATACAAAGCTTGATAGGGTGCCATCTTGATGCTCGAGTGGAAACTGTTGTTGTAGGAAAATTCTACCAAAGGTAAGTGCACGTACCAGTTACCTTGGAACTCTAGGGTACATGCTCTCAGCATATCTTCAAGCGTTTGAATCGTTCTTTCGCTCTGATCATCAGTCTGCGGATGGTAAGCTGTACTCAGACACAATTTCGTACCCAGTTCCTCTTGTAGACTTCTCCAGAACCTTGATGTGAAACGACTATCACGATCGGATACAATTGTTAGAGGAACACCGTGAAGTCTCACAATTTCCTTCACGTAAGCATTTGCAAGTTTATCCATAGACCACCTCTCATTGGCTGCTATGAAGTGTTCACTCTTAGTGAAAAGATCCACGACCACCCAAATCATGTCATGTCCGTTCTTCGTCCTGGGCAGTTTAGTCACAAAATCCATGGTGATGTCTTCCCATTTACCCATGGGTACAGGTAAAGGTTCTAAACTCCCATACGGTTTCTGATGTTGTGCCTTAACTCTTGCACATGTCACACACTCGGCCACATACTTTGCAACATCGATCTTCATCGTTGGCCACCAGTAGTAGGGTTTTAGGTCCCTATACATTTTAGTGCTACCGGGATGAATTGAGTACATGGTCTTGTGCGCTTCTTCCGTCAGAAGTTCTCTTACTCCTCCTGTCTTAGGTACCCAAATCCGATCTTGGAATACCTTCAGTCCTTGACGGTTTGTACCAAATACCAACGTCTTTCCCAAACGTTCTTCCTTTCGGTCATTCTTTTCTGAAGCTTCTTCTTGAGCTTTCTTGATACTTTCCACAATTGTCGAGACAACTTCAATTCTCAACGCTCTTGGCCTTTTCCTTTCAAGATTGACTTTCCGACTGAGAGCATCAGCAACAACATTTGCTTTACCGAGGTGGTAAAGTATCTCACAATCGTAGTCCTTGAGTAATTCTAGCCAGGTTCGTTGTCTCATGTTCAATTCTTTCTGATTAAAGAGATACTGGAGACTCTTATGATCAGTGAAAAGCTTGCACTTCGTGCCATAGAGGTAATGCCTCCATATCTTTAAGGCGAATACTACCGCTGCCAACTCCAGATCATGAGTGGGGTAGTTCTTTTCGTGCTCTTTCAATTGTCGAGAGGCATATGTTATCACCTTTTCTCTTTGGGTCAGAACACAACCCAACCCGAATCCAGATGCGTCACTGTAGACTGCGAAGTCTTCGACTCCATCGGGTAGAGAAAGATTCGGTGCTTCACATAACTTCTTCTTTAGCTTCTCGAATGCCTCATCGTGTTTCTCACTCCATGAATATGTAGCTCCTTTGTGGGTCAACGCTGTCAATGGAGCAGCTATCGAAGAAAAGCCTTGGATAAATCTTCGGTAATATCCGGCTAATCCTAGAAAGCTTCGAATCTCCGTGGGACTCTTTGGACGTTCCCACTTCATTACAGCTTCGATTTTTGCTGGGTCAACCATTATTCCCTCCTGGTTAACCACATGACCCAAGAATTGGACTTCTCAGATCCAAAAATCACACTTGGAGAACTTTTCATACAACTTCTCCTTCTTCAATACCTCCAACACCTCTCGTAGATGCTTGCCATGCTCCTCCTGGCTTTTCGAGTAGATCAGAATGTCGTCGATGAACACTATCACGGATTTATCGAGGAATGGTTTACAAACCCTGTTCATCAAATCCACGAATGCTGCTGGAGCATTGGTTAGTCAAAATGACATAACCAAGAACTCGTAGTGTCCATATCTCGTTCTAAATGCAGTCTTCTCAATATCCTGATCTCTCAAATTCAGCTGATGGTATCCTGACCTAAGATCGATCTTTGAGAAATAGCTCGAACCTTGCAGTTGATCGAATAGGTCATCAATCCTCGGAAATGGGTACTTGTTCTTTACCGTTGCCTTGTTTAGCTCTCTGTAGTCTATGCACATCCTCATGCTTTCGTCTTTCTTCTTTACGAATAGCATCGGAGCTCCCAGGGTGATGAACTAGGTCGAATGAAACCGTTGTCCAACAACTCCTGTAGTTGCATCATAAGCTCCTTCATCTCCGTCGGTGCTAATCAGTATGGTGCCTTTGCTATCGGTGTCGTTCCTGGTAACAAGTCTATACGAAACTCCACTTGTCTATCAGGTGGTAATCCAGGAAGATCTTCGGGAAAGACTTCCGGATAATCACATATGACCGTTATATTCTGCACCTCCTTCTTTTCCTTCTTAGCATCGATCACAAATGCCAAATATGATGCACATCATTTGGATAAACATTTTATGGCTTTCATCAGGGAGATGATTCCAGAATTCACTCTGTGTTTGTCCCCGTACACCATAAATGACTCCTTTCCAGGGGGATTTACCCTAACTATCTTCCTTCGACATAATATCTCGGCATCGTTGGCGCTAAGCCAATCCATTCCCAAAACGATGTCAAAACCGTTCAACTCTATGGGCAACAGCTCTTCGTGGAATTCATTTCCATTTAGGTCGATGACTACGTTCTTAATACGATTACTAACAGGTACGAACTTGCCACTGGCAACTTCCACAATTAGGGCATTATCAAGTTTTTCTACAGGCAATGCTAATTTACCACCAAATTTATGCGACACAAAGGAGTAGTTGGCTCCGGAATCAAGTAGTATATTGGCAGGCAATCCATTTACAAGAAAGGTACCTGAAGCCACATCTGCTGCCTCCTTCGCAGCCTCGAGCGTCATCTGGAAGGCTCTCGCCTTCGGCTTCGGTGGAATGTTGGGCCTTGCCGTGTCTTTCTTCATCAGGCAATCCTTAGCAATATGCCCTTCTTCACGGCACTCATAGCACACCCTCTTGTTGATGGTGCACTCATTGGCATAGTGCCCCGTTTTCCCACACTTGTAGCAGGTCACTTCCTCGCTACATTTTCCCGGGTGCTTCTTCTTGCACTTCTCGCACCATTTTGCTTCGTTCCCTCCTCCTCCAAACTTCTTGGAACTGAACTTGCTCTTCTTATTGTTGGGTTTAGCAGACCCCGCAAATTTTATCTTCTCGCCAACCTCAACCTTGCTGGCAGCCCTTCCTTTAATCATATCCTCCATAGATTTGGCAGCCCTTCCTTTAATCATATCCTCCATAGATTTGGCAGCCCAGATAGCTGCCTCCAGAGTATGTGCCTGACGTACTGGCACTGCATACTCTCATGGGAGTCCCTTAGCGTACTTGTCGATCTTTGTCAGCTTATCCGGGACAAAACGCAAGGCAAACTCCATCTTCTCTGCGAAGTTGTTTGTGTATTCATCGATTGACATGCTTCCCTTCTTCAGGGTCAGAAACTGGTTCTCTAGTTCGAGCAAGTTTTGGGCTGAGCAGTACTTGCGCTTGAATTGTACTAAAAACTCCGCCCATGTCAGCTGCAGGGGCTCATTGGGGCTCAAGGTCTTCCCCAGGGTATTCCACTAACGTACAGCGCCTCCTCGGAACTGACGCACTGCAAACGTGGTCTGTAGTTTGCCTCTGCAACCACACGTCATGAAAGCTAACTCCATCTCCGAGATCCAATCCATGACCCCGATCGGATCTTCCTTTCCAGTGAAGGTAGATGGCTTGCAAGTCAGAAAATCCTTGTACTTGCATCCATTCCTCTCGACTCCGTCATCCTGATTGATTTGTCGAACTATTGGTGGGTTGGCTTGACCAACGGTCCCACTGTAGTTCCCCTCCTCGGACTGCCCTTCGTTCAATTCGGGTTGTTCGGTTGGTATGGTAGCTTCCTCTCGATTCTGTTGGAGCAAACGTCTGGTTTCCTCCATTTGACGATCCAGCATCATCTGGATCATCGCTTGCACTCCGTCCATCGTTATTGGCTCAGCAGCGGCTACCACAACCGGTATTTGCTCAATCACTGGGGGTTGGTTTCTGTTCCCATTTGCATTCCCGGCTCCACTGCGGGTTCTTGCCATTTTGATCTATACACCGAATAAGGTGAATTTAGATCTTTATTTAGGATAGTCGTTTAAACCGTCCTTATCACTCCGAAACGTTTACATGTTAGTTCTAATATCGTAGTCGTACGTTTAGAATCCTAAACACATAAGGTTTCCAGATCCGGTCGGCAACAGACCATAGATCCGAACAAATAACAGCATATCAGGCACAAAGCATTTACCACATAAAAGCATTTTAGGCACAATTCCTAAAATAAGCTAGTGCTCACACCTCACAATCATCGCTTAGCATTCTAAGCTTAAGTCTAGAAATCCTACAAATTCCTAGTTCGCTTAAACTAATGCTCTGATACCAACTGTGACATCCCCATTTTCACGGCCAAAAAAGACCGATTTTGTTTATGCTTGTTTGAAAATCAGAGTAACATTTTAAATAAAAGTGTTGCGGCATTTGTCCCAAAACAAAATATGATAAAGATTTATCAAAAGCATTTCCAAAGAAATGTATTTCATTAAAAGACTTGGGATGTCATGTTCGATACAGATCAAAAGCATAAACAGTACAACATAAGCCTTACTACATTATTTCGTATTTACAGGCCTATAATCCCTTATCTCTCATCCAAACATCTATGCTCATGCGCCACTACCTGTAATACAAGAAACTGAGTGGTTCAGGCTTGGGAGCCTGGTGAGCACATAGGGTTTTCAACCCACAATAAATAAGTTTATTAACTTTATCAAACCAAACAAACCCGATTACCCGTTCCCGTTATCCTCACTTTACGTCCCTAAAACATCTAACTCAAGGGACCTAGTCTAAGGACTTTCATCGGGGTGACAACACATGCTTCGGGGATTCCTCAGCAATTCATGTCAAATAAGGCAACCGTGTGGGGGATGGAGTACTGCTGGTAAACACGCAGTTCAAATAAACACCTACATGTTGTGAACCTGCTAGCGTTCCACTAGACTGTCTAGAATAGTCCGTGGTCGTCATCTATACTCCGCTAGATGACTGGATCATCAATAACATCTATAACAAGGCCTCTCATTATTTTATTTTGTCACACAGCAACTATTACATCTACCCATGTTTTACCCAACACATTTTGTAGATATAAAATACATATACAGTTTAAATCATTTAAAACATGTATAAAATCGTTCATCCAACATAGATAGCAAGTATACAGATAATATGCACACACAGCACGTAATTTATATAAAATACTTCATATCTATGTGTAAGCTGAAAGTAACTATGCACTCACTTGAAAGGTGGTGACTCTGCACTCGAACAGCGCTTCGTTATCTCAAAATAAGTTTCCCTCGACAAAACCTAGTATCAATACCACTAGGGTTTAGTCTAACGTTAACCGCGACTAATTAATAGTCTAGCTATTATTATTATTATATAAGCGTTAAACAACACTCTATATAACTCATAATAATAGCCCAAATAATTATTTTAAGGTCCTAATAATGTTACTATAATTAATTAGAAGATATATTAAAAATTGCGTAGGCGTAGCTCACTTACAGCGGATTTTCTTAAAAACCGGGCGTTGCTCGAAGCAGCGTTTCCGAACCGAAAGACCTTTTTTTCTCGGGACTCTGGGAGCCTCGGGGCTTCCTTCGGGTGCTAGGGGGTTCACCTAGGCTTTAGGGGGGTTAGGGGGTAGTGAGAGAAAGTAGAGAGAGAAAGTTGTGGTGGAAGATGTGAGAAAACGAGCTGCCCTCGCATGCCTTTTATAGGCGCTCATTACCTCGGTTACGCTGGGCATTCGGACACAGCTACGCTGGGCGTAGATCGGATAAGGGCGCCAGCGAGCCTCCAGCTGTCTCGCACTCGGAAGGGATAAGAACTGAAGTACGCTGCGCGTACTTGGCCTCGGAGGTGGGGCGTAGCGAGGGGCGACGTGTCCTCCTCCGATGCGATCCTCCGATCAGCGATGGACAGCCCAGATCAAGCCACGTCATCGAGTTTGCATCAGTTTCGCAATTTTCCTTCCCGACTTCTAAAATTCATAACTTTCGCATACGAGCTCTGTTTTCGACGTTCTTTATATCCACGCGTAGGAGGGAACGTACTCTACAACATTCGTTTAGACTCTGTCGGCTAATTTTGACTTTATTTTAAAAGTTATATTATTTAACAGGCCGGTACATGATTGGTCCATTAAAATCTCATAACTTCTTCATCCGACGTCCGTTTGCATCCATCTTTTTATCGTTATGCTACTATTAATGAGATATTCGATTCTCGTTTAGGTTGTGTCGGCTAAAAACCGCTCGATCTAATATTCGAACTTCGGGCTGTACACTGTTAAGCCGAAACTTCGAAAAATCATAACTTCCTCATACGAAGTCAGATTTGGGCGTTCTTTTTATGGACGCTCTCGGTTTAACGTATTCTACGACTTTCGTTTAGATCGATAAGGCTAAAAGTCGTTCTATCGTAAATTCACTATTTACGTTTCCCGGTGCCGTGTCGGTTCCGTCGCGAAACTTCGACGATTCATAACTTCTTCGTTATAACTCGGATTTCGGCATTCTTTATATCCCCGGAATCCTTTTTTCGACCACTACAACTTTATGTAAAGATATCGGGTTTATCTCACACTTTAATTTTGACGCTTATTTTTATCCTTTATTTATTATACATTTATAAATAAGTAATAAGCACATAAACGCACATAATTCACATAATACTCAAATAATTCATCTTTATTACTTCAAAAAGTGTTACAATAGTTGACCTAGACTATTACATCGTCTAAAAATGTTTAGCCCCGAAACCCGTGCGTTACATGAGCACATATAGATTTTCCATCTTCGTGTTTGCTTGACTATAGAGCTTGAGTGACCTTGAACTTTTCAAGTCGACGAACACGTGGGTCAGGGAGAACTATTGGAGGAGGTGGAGGAAGTGAAGAATGATTTCCATTTCCATGATCCAATCGTGGAACATCATCTTCATGTGGAAAGCTTTTTCCAAAAGATTCGGGAAGACCATAGTTGTTAGAATTGGACATCTACAAAAGGGAGAAATTCAAGTTAGTTGATTCAATCCTTAATATAACACTCAGATGAAATATTAAGGCTAGGACCCAACACAATATTCTACAATTCGGAAGAGGGATGTCGTAATCCAATTGCAAAATATTTGAAGGTAGGTAAATGACGATTTACCAATTTCCACCACGAAAAACGAAAATGAACATTAGGTTTTGAATGAATTGAAATTCCTAGATTCTTTGAGATTCATTGAACTTTTCAATGCATGTTTAATCTCGATTATGCCCTTCAAATTTGTGACTGTGATACCAAGGATCACAAACAAGGTGTGAACAACCACGGAAATTAGCTTGGTACTCTCGAAGATTTTTATCACCTAATCAATGTGGCGGTTAACCACACACGCTCCATTGATCTATGATAATCTACGAGCTACCCATTTTCATCCTTCATTAGTCTCATATTAGTGTGCCGTTTAACCAAACACGCTCCACTAACAACAAACAAGGTGCAATGTGCAATTTCATGGATTAGCATCAAATTCACATTTTTCCTAAAGTAACTAAGATTTGGGAATTTATAAAAGCGTTTAGTTACTTCGTATTTCATTATACTTATAATGGAAGTTTGTACTAGTCAAGGGTGCGGTGGGTAAGAGTGGATACCCAATGGCAGTCATTTTACAGGCCGCTTCCTTAAACACCCCTTATAGACCAGCTTCGTGAATGAGGCCTACTAACGGTAAGACTGACTTTTTACTTATACATATATAATATATTAGACCTTTAATTTTATATAGTATAGGGGTGTATTTTATGCATTTAAAATACTAAGTGGTTTAATCTATTAATAAATTAGACTTTTAATTTGATTAAACTTAAACCATATTATTATGGATTTATTAATTCTCTCTATTAATTAAACACATAATTAATTTAATAAAATCCATAAGGGTGTAATTTGAACTTTTCAAAGCACTAGGGTTTTAGAATTTAATATTTCAAAATTAAAACCTCTTAATCAAATTTTAAATTCCAAAACTTGAGGGAAAATTTTGGAACTTTTCAAAATATTATGGTTTAACTATTTAAATTTTCAAAAACTAAAACTTTTAATTTCAAATTTAAACTATAAAACCAAAAGGGTGTAATTTAAAACTTTTTCAAAATTACTAGGTTAAATATTTGAATCAAAATAATCTTATATTATCCATATTTAACCAAATCCATCAATTTTGATAAGGATATCATATACCAATAATAAAAATCGAATTTAGGCATTAAAAACGAGTTATGATAATTATCCAAATCAAAATCTGGCCAAAAAATCGAAAAATTTGGCACCATATCAGACAACTCGTCGAGTCCACTATGGAACTCGTCGAGTTCATGCAACTCGCCGAGTCCATACATGGACTCGTCGAGTTCAGCAGTCAGACAGCACAGATTTTCGATTTCTTGATCTTTTGGCAGTTCACTCTTGCACCAATTCAATAGAAAAATGACTTAGGATCTGATATCACTGATGGGTTTTCAGCATAACAACATTCCTATGGTGTACATGCGACCCTAATTGCTTTGGATCTAAGTTTTTCTCTATTGAACATACAACTATGAACTCCAAAGCAATAACCCTATGGACTAGCATACACAATTCGAAATTGACATATAAACTAGGGTTAGAAGCTTACCTTTCTTGTTATGTAGCAATAACAAGTATAATCCTTCTTTATCTTGACTTCTGAAAGCCTAGTGCCCCAAGTGTTGCACCTCTAATGGAGTCACAAACACCCAATGCAACAGGATGACTTAGGAGAGAGGTGGAATTCGGCTAGGGCAACTCCAAGAAGCATAGGGCCCTTTCTTCATGTATAAGGGTCTTTAAATAGTTGTGGCTGCTAGGGTTTTCAGGTGGAAACCCTAACACCTTACTTAGGCAACAAGCAGCCCATTGACACCTCTTTAAGAGGCCTTGGACAAAATCTATAGGGCCTCCTACAGGATTTCGTCCACTCCACAATTAAGGAGTCCAATCAGCCCAATTCTGCAACTATCAATGATTTGCATAACAATCCCTCAATTATTAATCAGTTCCTTTAATATCAAAATTAATATTAAATTAATTTCTGATTAATTACTAATTAATAATATGATTTCCAAATAATATATTAATCTTGTAATATATTAATAAAACCATTATGAGTACCAATTTATTATTCATATAATAAATCCTACTTTCTCTCTCTCCACTTGTAACTTTATGAATCTCCAGGTCATTTTGGGCCTTTGATACTTTGGATCTGGAGTAACATTGAGTTTTAGCATCATGCATGGAAAAATTGGCCAAAAACCCTCATTTTTACCTAATAGAGTCCAAGACATGAATTGGACATGCATGTTAAGAGAAAGTGCTTAATGAGCTAAGCCAAGTTAGGTTTTTGCCCTATTTAGATCTAGAAATGGGATCTCTATCCCTTAGAGAGTCTAAAGGGATAAAGTTGGAAACTTTATCCACTTGGATCTTAGAATGGACCAGATATGGGCTTTGGAGCCCTTAAGATCAAGGAAATCGACTTAATCCATTAAGTTGTTGGGAGCCCAGTGCCCACGACGTGGACTAGGTCTCCACAGCGTGGCGGCTGGGCTGAGACTCACCAAGGATGGCCATGGCGTGGCGGCCTATTGTAGTTGACTTTGACTTTGACCGTTGACTTTGACCAATTTTGACCCAAGGATATTTTGGTTGAGTTGTATTTGAGATTGGTCACTATTTGATGAATATGTGACGATTTGAGCTGATACTCGGAGCAGAGATCTATTCAACGATTGTTCGGACTGAGAGGTGAGTTTTCCTCAGTGTACTTATGGGTCGAAGGCACCAATGTCAGCCCACTAGGTTATGTATCCGAGTATATAGGATGATGTTATGCTGGTTATATGATAGATTACTATATCTGTATGATTACCTGTATTTGTTGGATATGTGTTTATGTTTATCTGTTGTATATGTCGACATATTATGGTTGGGTTGAGACGGTCCTGCTTTGTGCTGAAGGCCAAGACACCCGGGGCGGTCCGAATAAGCTGTAGGACCTACGAGGTGGTTCAGTCAGGCTGAAGGTTCATATTTGCATGTTGTTATTTGTTATGTTATGTGGTGGTACTTTGGGGGACTCACTAAGCTTTGGATTACGATTTTAGTTTATTGTTTCAGGTACTTCAGAGGATCATGGGAAAGCGAAGGCGTGATCGTACACATCTTCCTTTTTTATGACACTGGATCTTGAGATACTCTGATTATGATTATACTTTTGAAACAATGGTCTTTTTGTAAACACTTTATGGTTAATGAGTTGTTTTTGAAAAATTTAAATTTCTATGATTTTTAGGATGTTACAACTTGGACATGAATTTATCAGATAACACAAATGACTAGCTTTGCTATCAATAAGAATGAATTGCACCACCGAAATCCAAGAGCAAGTGCTCAAACACCACGATACGTGTTTAGGGTTATACACAAGGTCACCTCCATGGCCCAACTGGATTGATAATATGGTTTACACATAGCCATTACTTTGCAATTGAAAAAGTCCAACCTCACTTCCTGGAAGCTTCCAAACATGCATGCATATTTCCATTTAATTAGTAGTACACATTTTCATTACCCCATGATTACATGTTTTCCTTATTATTAGCTAGTAGTATATAGGATTATTTAGTTATATACATGGATGTATTTTCATTATGAAGGAGATGGAGAAAACTATGTTTTAGTCTATTTGATTATCTTTGTTCTTGGGGAATAGCTATCCATAATCGGCTTTATCATCATCTTTACCTATTATTCTTGGAAGGTTGACCACCTCGAATCGGTCTCTAACACACCAAGATAAAGGTTTACATTCTTGAACTTCATACATTTTATTTAGGTTTTTATGATTCCTTTTGTTTTTTCAGAGTGTTCACAACAATGGAATAGGGAAATTATCCCATAGCTTGGAGTATTAAGAAGGAGCTATGACAATGGGAAATCTTTAGGAGCTAATTGTAAAAAATAGGAAGGTAATTTTCTTACTTTCATTTTTTCTGTTATGATATTGTATTTTCTTAAGTTGCAGTTAATCTGATTGAAGATTAAATTTATCTTAACATGAAGCTAAGCCTACTTGAAATCACAGGTCATCATATCATATCAGATAATGATACATTTATGTTAGTACCTTGGATCCTTAGGAAGTTGTATGCATTCCACATGATGTTCAGCTAACGAACATCCAGTGATGAAATACACCAGGGAATGTGAGGTAATGGTTAGTATAAGTAACCATCAAGTAATTAACATTTCCATCATATGTTAATTTATCCAATAATATTTAATATTTATAGGAATTTGGACGTGTGGGACGTGAAGGAAAACATTAAGGGTTACCATGTCTAGCCTTTATGTCAATTGTTAGAAGAAACTTTGGAAATACCCTTTATTCTTCAATTATTTATCTCAATCTTTCCTTCCCCACCTTTCCCCTGTTTTGCTATGTTATTCAGTTATTAAACTTTAATGCTAAAATCCCTTGTTTTGCTCTGGTACTTCCATTCCTTTCTACTATAAAACATAGAAGTAGAGACTGTAGAGTAATATTAACCTGATGTAAAACCGAATAAATTAAGATAATTAAAAAGGAAAAAGTAATATTAACATGTGTGTTGTTTTTGTTTGGTCAATAATGCCCTTTTGAGGAATCAAAGTAAAATGGCTCAAAAATTACTATTTTACATCACCACTGCACCACATTCTTTTGTTTTGCGAGTATTAGGTTCTTTTCTTATCATGCATGTTCTTTTCTTTTGTTTCATATTTATTTGTTAATTGAAAGCAAATTTCTTGATTTAATAATATGATACCAACAATATTGCTTTATTTTGTTATTTGAAAGAATCAAGGTTTTGCTAAATTCGATTTTTTGGTTAACGCATTATCGGATTAAGATGGTAGAAATATATATCGTTTTCTAATCTGGTTCTTGAAATTTGCAGTTGATAATGATTTTAGGAATCAATGTCCAGCAGTATACTATGGAAATCATATTTATGATGGATATGGTCACCGCATGATTCGAGCATGCATGTATAATACTACATAATACAAGCCTTTTGTTATGCATATGTTACTCACCAGCAACAATTAAGCTAAATAGGTGGAGGCAAATTTTGAGTATTGACTCCATGAGTTAGGTACTGTTTGGATCTTAGGAAATTTTGTTCATTTTCTCCATTTATTTGCAAGTGTCGGACTCGATTTGTAACCTTTTTCATTGTAACTTTTCGAATTTGATGTGGCCATTTGTTAGTGTGTTTGATTATTAGGAAATTGAATATATTGCTATTCTTTTATTCATTCATATGTAATATAATTGGGTAGATTTGTCATTATACAATGCTAATATGTGAGCAAATGAAAAAAGGATGCTATAAAAGAAGGTAAGATCAATCTATTGTTTTTACATTAGTCAACCCGTTCACCGGATGGGTATAACACTAGTTAATTATTAGTTAAAATTAGTGGTTCATACGGTTCTTAACCTTTAGTGGTTCTCATTTTATATATATATATATATATATATATATATATATATATATATATATATATATATATATATATATATATATTAAATTGAAGTAATAATGAATGAAAGTCATTTTTCAAAATACAAAAGGATACAAATTGAAAATAATCTTTAACTAGAACGGGTAAAGATGTAAAAGTTGTTTAATGTTTGATAAAGTGATTGTTTGATGGAATAGGAAATAAAATCACCATATATTCGTTCAAATAACAACGACGTGTAGATAGTAATGTGGCAATTATGTAATATATAACTATTATCTAAAGTCCCATCAAATTGGGGTTATTTTGACCCCCCTAAGTGGGGAAAATTTTGCCACTTTGGTAAAGTTTGCTATATTACATTAATGTATCTGATGACTTTGTTATTAACGTGTTATGAGTAGGTTACAAGTGTTGATCAAGTGTATTCAACATGTCATATAATATGACGAAAATGGTAACGTACTTTGCAGAATACATTACCATGTTAGTCACATTTTGGTTCCCTTTGAACACATTATCAAGAAAATGTGTTGAATATGTCACATAATACGACCACAATGGTAATGTATTTTGTGAACTACATTAAAATTTTAGTCCTAATTAGGCCACATTATCAAGTGTCATAAATGTTATGCAAGTGAAATGAGAAAGTCACAATACCTACTTTTATATGTTTTTGGGAAATTTCATGCCAAATTGCTTATGGTAGCAATTCTCTTAATAAAATCAGTTCTTTTTTTTTTCTTTTAAGTATTGTCTTGAGAAGTTTACAAAATATACAATAAAAGAACTAGGGAAAGAAAATATATATATGGTAAATGTTTAAAAAGTCAGCAGTTAATAGTAAATCTTTTTTTACATTTGATGCTTTTTTGGTAATCTCCAACGAAAACTTTTTGATAAATGACGTGCAATTGAGGGTTTGGCTTGAGCTTGAGCTTGTTCTTGTTCTTGATCTCCTCTTTTCTTCACATACAAACGCTTAGCTGCTAAATCTGAAAGTTTCCTACCCTTTTGGCTTCTTTCAATCTGATCATAAAAAATACAAAATTATTAAAAATTGTGTAAATACTTAAACTCGTGATTTAACCATATTCATTTTTTTTAATCTTTAATGAATCATACCTTTACTATCTTCCCCCTCCTCAAATAATACCGAATACCAGACCAAATAACAGACTGAGAAAAATGGGAACAAAATGCTGAAATCGGGTAGAAAAAATTGTCCACCAACATTGCAACAAACACCTGTTCCCTCATTTTTTAAATTGGATCAGTATTCATGACCTCATAATTAACGATTCAAAAGGTTAAAAGTTAAACGCAAAAAATAACTATGTACTTTCATTTATTTGTGTATTATACTATTATAGCATCCTTTTCGGTGTTTTTTTTTATATAATTAGGCCATTATACTTGGAAAAATCTACCCAAATTATAACTGTGAATGGCATTGCTATAATAAACAAAAGTACAAAACAATGAAAGTAAATTGATATTTCTTGCATTTAAACTTTTGAAAAATTATGAAGATTAGTTTTTAAAAACTCACCAAAAACCAATTGTAAGATTTAAGAGACAATGTAGGCGACTCAGGGGACAACATGTTGCATAACTCAACTTCTATTCTTGTCATATTCCACATTGAATGAAGTGTAATGCCAGTGCATATAGCTAGAAACCCAGCCAATATCAAACCTGGAAATAAAAAAAAATTAAAAAAAAATGTCGATATGAACTTTATAAATAATTTTACACTTATTGAATGGTTATAAAAAAAAAAAAAAACTCACCAATAGGGTCAAAAATATGTTCTTCAAGAAAATACTCATTTAACTTCAATCTAATTGCAGCTACAACATGAAAAACAGCCATAACATATGGGGCTACAAATCCCCAAGATAAGTAGCAGTGTGTATAAAATAATGCACGATTTCTTATCCAGTTTTCATATGTTGTATATGACTCCAACACGAATGTTTGCTTTCGTAAATAATTCCAATACCTATTAAAAACATAAAAATATGAAATTAGTATAAATAAATAAATAAATAAAAATATCATTTATCCAAAAAAGAAAGAGGAGAGTGGGAACATTGAGACCTTGAGAGAGTAATATCACTAGCAAGAGGATGTGGAAAAACAGAAAAAGGAGGTGATGTTATAAGCCTCTTATGAGCTCCTACAAAAAAGAACATCAATATAATTTTTATAACTCTCTCTCTGTGTGTATATATATATATATATATATATATATATATATATATATATATATATATATTACCGGCTATAGCTGCAAGAGTCATATCATCTGAATATCCACCATCTTCAAGTTGTGATACAATGCCATGTTTGTCAGTTCTGAAATCATCTGCATGCATCTATAGAAAGAAAAAGGAAAAAAGAAGTGTCTTATTAATTTAATTATAAAGATAATTATTAAAAAGTTTATATATGGTGGTCAAACTCAAAAGTCAAAACATGGATACCATCATGCAACCTCCCCAGAGGAAGAATGTTTTTCCACCAGTTGCAAATCCCATTGAGCATGGCTGCAAACAAGATAATATTATGTCAAAATATAAAAATAAATTTTTAAAAAAAATAATATAAAATGAAAATTTAACTAAAAACGAAACACGTCAAAACTAATTTAAATGCCATTGACGTACATTCAAGTGTTTAGACAATATGTAACCTAAAACTTATAAAAATGCTGACGTGGCAAAGGGGTGGGTGTGTTGTCCACATCATCGTCATTTTTATAGGTTTTAGGTTACATATTGCTTAAATCAGTAGAAAAATACAAGTTGGTTGCTACTGTGTCCATAAAAAATAAAGTATGTTAGCTTTATGCTTAGAGTTATTAACTATGTTTGCTATTTGGCACAATTTTCCAAAAACTAACTATAAACACAAAAGAGAAAAATTTGCAATAATATAAAGTAGATTACCATATGATATGCATAAATACAGTAGCTGCCTAAACTCCTAGAAGGTAAATCAAGGGGGTAGCCTGTTTGAATAAATATCTGCATACATTAACCACCAAAAGTTCAAAAATAGAGAAATTTTTTAAAAAAAAATAATACTAAGTAAATAAAATCACCATCAATTCTATGCATACCTCAGGATTCTTTTCCATTTCAGCAATCAAGGATCCAATTGATCCAGGATGCAGCCTAACATCATCATCTAGAAATAATACGTATTTGCTTCCTTCACTCATTTTCTTCATTCCAACCTAACCCCATTTCACAAGTCAAAAATAATAATTTATCTGTATTGAAATGTTTAAAACAATATTATTACACCATAAAATCCATAATGAATAGCCCACACATGTACAATAATTAATAACCTCTGTCCTCAAGAAACATCACAAGTTGATTTGCAGCATACCAACTGATTATGAATTTTCTGACTACATGTTGTAGATGGGCCAGCTATTATTATGCTTGCATCAATCTCATCCTGCATGCATGCATGTAAAACAAGTAAGAAACACAACATATATATAGAGACTGATGAAACTTAATTAGTTGTTTCTTTTTGTTTTCATAAACTTAATGGAGACAAGACTTAACCCATTAAGCTAATCTGTCAAAGGGGTAAATAGAAACTACAACAAAATCTTAGTGATGCAATAAACCTACCTCGTGATCTATAAGTAAGTTAGATAAAGCATGATATGCAGGGTCTTCAGTACTATCAACAATGAATAGGAACTCTAAGGGCCCACCATAAAGAGATGTTATCTGCATTTGGAGATATATTATATCATATATGTGAGAACTTGTATGTATTCTTCAAATCTATGAGTTTTGTGGGATATATATAAATATATACCTGGGTTTTCCAGTTGTGTATATTGTGTTCTCCAAATCCTTTCAAGGGCATAACTACTGTAACTCCTGGCAAGTCTTCTTGCTTAGAATGTTCAAGATCATGGATATCATGAGAAAGAAATGCAAAGGAATTGCCACCTTGCATGGATATTTCCATCTCCCATATTTCTCTTATTCTGCATAAAAATGGTTTATTTATTATCAGAATGATGTTCTGTATTTCTGTAACAAAGTGACTAAATTCCATACCTGATATAAGCTGCTAGAGACCATCCAACAGCCAGGAGTAAGCATATTACACATCCCTGTAGCATCAATAACAATATTCAGAAATTTTCCCCATGTTAATGTAGCAAATCGTCTCTGTTTTGCCTCAAACTCATTTGAATTCCAGATTTTGTGATTGTACGTAATAATTTGTGTTTGAAGAATAAGAGTAAACGATTCTAAATCAAACATGGGGGTAACTCAACACGATGACATCAGATTCATGGCTAACAATATAGAATCAAAAGGTTTATAAGAAGAATAACACATTATCATTCCCGTGAAAGAGATGAATTGACAAATTGGAAATCACGAACCTGGATCTGAACAAAAATGGCCAACGGACTACAAAATGTTCTGCTGGCAAAAAACAGAAATGTGTCGAATGATTCGACGTACGGCGTAATATCCATTGGAAATCCGTAAAACTATTCCAATGTGCATGTATAAACAACGAGGCCTCTCTGTGATTAAATCAAAGCGGCGTAATGCAGGTCTTTTAAACGAATAAATGAAGCCCTACATGAAATTAACCGCATGGCAATATGTATTGCCTTTCTCTTTAAGATCGCCGTCGAGGAAGAGGAAGACGGTGACTCACGGCGGAGATGGGAGGTGAGGGATGAAAAAAGGGTAGACACAGAGACGGCGTAATTTTTTACATTTACCATAAATAATAATCAATATTTTTCCGGGAAATTTTCATGTCTTCGGTTAAATTAGTTAAATTAAGCTTTTTATCGGTTTAGGTAGTAATTTTTCATTTGTCTCTGAATATTTCCCCTTACTAAATTGATTCATCCACATGAGTTACAACTCATTGCAGTTATTGTACATACATTTTGAAGTGCATAAATCAATTTATTAAGTGGAAATATCACTTCCTCTTTAACAAGATACCATTTTTGTATTCATAAATAAAAAATGAAATTATTGTTCAAACTTCAAATTCATTAAAAAACATATATGTTGTGTCTATAGGAGTGGTCTCCACAACCCCTAGACATTGTCTTAATTAGCACAACAAGCACCGAATCACAAGTTCACAACTACAAGTACATTTGACAGTGGCGGACCTAGGGGTTCCCCAAGCCCAGGTCCCAGGCCAATACTCGATTTTAGCTTCGAAGTGTAAAATATGTTAAAAAGAAATTCCATGTTTTGTATTAATGTGCAACCACTAAAAAAAATATAAGCAACTATTAGTATTTGTTGTGTTGTGTGGATTTTTCTTTTTGTCACCACTGCTATAAATTTCTACATTCGCCACTTAGGCCTGGCAATTGGGTTGGGTTCGGGTTGGCGGGTCACGAGTTGGCGGGTCAGAAAACATAAACTCAACCCAACCCATATAATATATGGGTTGACGGGTTTGCGGGTCACGGGTTGGTGGGTTGGAAACCTCAACCCAACCCAACTCATATAACCCGTATAAGCATATGGGTTCGCGAGTTCACAAGTTAATGGGTCAAACCCAACCCATATAACCCATTTTATTAAATAAACATCATATTTTAAAAAATGAGGTTTTTTCAACATAAATTCATAAAATGATTAAAGTAATTAACATAAAAATAGGGTTTTCAACATAAATTCATAAAGTCAATAACATCCAAATAAAAATGAATAAATGAAAACATTCATAGAAAGTGGATGTGTTCTTCGTTCGTGACTCGTGAAAATAATGACATATATTTTTTCTTTTTCTGATTAACGAACCGCAAATGCAGATTAGTCACATACGAATACGAAAGGAATACAATGATACAGAATATTACGAATACGGATGGAAATCAAATTTCATTAATAATTAAATATATCATGTTTTTAAATGTAATATATATATATATATATATATATATATATATATATATATATATATATATACGGGTTGGCGGGTTGACCCGCGAACCCAAACAGATAACCCAACCCAACCCATGAAATAAACGGGTTGATGGGTTGGCGGGTCAAAAATATCAATCCAAACACGTCTATTTTCGGGTTGGATCAGTGTCGGGTTACGGGTTGGGTCGAAAGTTGTCACCCCTACCGCCACTGCATGTTTAGCTCAACAGCTTTTTTTCGACAATGCCTTGTCATGGCATGTTAATAGCACCACTTCCTCCTTTTTTTTTCTTTTGTCATGGTAAATCAAAGATGGATCATACGTGGAGCTTAGGTGGTCATGACACCATTTTCACCACCTTAACTATTTTTACCATTTTTACCACACTAAGCGGCGATATATATATATATATATATATATATATATATATATATATATATATATATATATATATATATATATATATATATATATATAATTTGCTTTTACAACTTAATTTTTACTTTGTGTTTACATGTTTCTGGAAAATCTTTAGAAAAATCTCAATATGTTAGGTCAGTTTATGTAAAAGTCCCAAATTTTATTTGTTAACAAAAAAAATCTTGATTATCGGATAAAAAATTCAAATCAACCTTTTTTTACTGGTAAACTATTTTTTATCAGGTTACCTTCAGAAAAGTTTTATTATTTGGCATAGTTTATGAAAAAGTCATAATTCTTTTTATTTCAACTATTTTGCCTTTTTCACTAAAAAATTGAAATTTTCTTGGTTTAAATTATGAATAAGAATAAACAGCATTAAGCTTCATATCGCTAAGGATTAAAGATCTCTATAACCAATTATTTGCCATAAAGCAATGACGTTAGCATCATTTTGGACTTATAATTGTCTATATAATCTATTTTTCATACAAATTTATGTTACAAGTAGTATAAGATATTTAAGTTATATGTTGAACAACTTAGTACAATCTACCTAAAAGTATGTTAAAAGAAAACCAATTGTTATGTTCATATAAGAAACCATTGATGATGACAAAACAATCAATATAGATTAGGTGGGGCAGTACGGATTATAAAAAAGAATATGTGTTGTATCCTTAAATCATAAGCATATATGAACAATTCCTCCATGGATCAATTACTTTATGAACATAATAATGCCTCCATGGATCAATTACTTTCGGTCAGGTCGACCTACTTTAGTCTAGGGCTAATTGGTTTAGACATGATTAATCGAGGACCTTAAGTTATAAAGAAAATTTATTTTTTAAAAATAATATTGCTAATATCCTAACAAAATAAGTAACTAACCATAAAAACCATATTATAGCATTTAACATCAATACAATGGAGAGATAGAAAGACATAAAAGAGATGGGAGAGGGAAATTTACCCGGGGGAGACCTAGGTAGAGAGTCAAGAGAGATGGATGGCATAAGTAACTAATCATATTATAGTATTTAACATCAATACAATGATGGTGAGATAGAAAGACATAAAAGAGATGGAAGAGAGAAATTTAACGAGGGGAAGACCTAGGTAGAGAGATGGATGGCAGGAGAGATGGGAACAAATAAAGTCAAGTTCAAATTAATATTAGTATATTAGTTTCTCATTATTTTTTACTTTTACTCTTGACTTTTTGATATCTTAGACCTTTTGACTTTTAACCGATTTTGACCTTGACCGATTACCTTAAATTGTGATTGGTGAATGGCCGCCAAACGCCTAGGCGCCAATTAATCGGCCATCTGGCCGATTTTATCAAAACTGTTTCAAATAACGATTTAGCAAATAGGATATTCATCGACAAATACAAGATGGAATTTGACACGGGTTTGTTGCAAAAAGAATGAAAATGAGTAGAAAGAATTGAAATTAGGGTTCAGATCTAAGAGTTGTATTGAATGATTAGGGGTTCCCCCTTTCGAGAGGAGGAAAGCTCTCCCACGTCTTTTGACTTCAAAAGTCAAAACATAACAGAATATCCAAACTGAAACCCTTCTCCTCTCTTTTATTTGCTACTAACTACCTACCTTAACCCCTTGCCAAAGGACTGTTATACCCCTTGCTCATCTCTTCTAACATACGTGAACTTAATCTGTGCTATTTTGGACCTTTTTTATTCTACCACTTGGGGGGTGTAAGTGTAACTTCCAAAACGAATTTATAGAACAAAAGTTTTGTTGGATGAAAAGTTTCAAGATCCTAATGAACATGAGTTTGATCATCTATCTCACTTCAAATCCCAATAAATGAATACTTGTTTGAAGCATTATCAACTGAAGTAGTATACATCAATCAATCAACATGAAATCAAATGCTTCAATATCAATTGCACTAACTAAAGAACCTTAAATAACGGCATACAATAAACATAAACAGAATCATGAAACCAAAAAGAATTACTATTACAGAATCACAGAATTACAGAATTACCCCTCAATGTCAACCACAGTCTTGTTGTTACTATTTCCAACAAAATGATGAAGAAGCACCCCAGCAGCAACACTAACATTCAAACTCTCAACAGCAACAAAAGATTCACCATCTTCAAACCCACCACTCAAATGAACCGGAATATTCCCCGGAATCTTAACCAACTGAGTACACGACCTTTCAACCAACGGTCTCAAACCCGTGCCCTCACTCCCCAAAACCAGAACCGTAGGCTCACCGGTTCGCACCTCGGTCAAACCCACAGCTCGTGAATTCACTGAACCACCAACAACCCTCCAACCATTTTCAGCCGAAGAAACCAAAAACTGCATCATATTCTTACAACACCTAAGCTCAATCAACTCAAGCGATCCAGCACTCGCTTTACTTACAACCCCACTAAGTGGTGCAGAATTCTTTGCACAAAGTACAACCCCCGATGCACCAAAAAAATACGCTGAACGAATTATGGCACCCAAATTTTGTGGGTCCATAACTTCATCCAGCGCTAACCACAGCGGGGACATGGACATGTCCCCTGCTGTGCGGTCTAGTTCTCGAATGTTCACCATTTCTAATGGTGAAGCGTCGAGAACTAGACCTTGATGTGGACGATTGTCCACAATCATGTTGAGATCATGTTTTGAGATTTCTTTTATTGTTAACCCTAGTTTATCGGCTACTTTTAAAACTTTTTCGAACCCTTTTTTGTCTTTTTTCTTTTTGTTGTTTCCGGTTAAATCGATGCCTTCTTGAATGTATAAAACGTAGAATTCTCTTCTGTTTGCTAATAGTGCAGCTAGTATGGGGCCCACTCCATAGACACATTCACCAACCATTTTTGGTATGCTTGATTCGGTTGCTTCTTTCCATACCTTTTTTCCCCAATTGTCTTGCCTACTCCACTTGTCATTTCGTTCCACATTAACGTTAACCCTATCGAATGAATCAAATCTCTCTTGTATCTTATACCAATTGGGATTATTATTGTCAGCTTCTTGTGTTTCAAGGTCAGAACCGTCTTCAGAAATCCTTCTTCTTTCCCTATAATCGTTTCTTTCATCAAATCGTCTACCATTTTCCCTACTTTCATTAAATCGTCTACCATTTTCCCTACTTTCATCTCCCCTTTTCACAAATTTTTCAGCTGATTCCTCCCAAGAAGATCGCACTCGAACGAACTTTCTTGTAGGTGATTCATCTTCTGATGTCTTGTTTCTTGGTTTGAAATCTTTTCTCCTAATTTTTTCCCTAGTATGTGGGCCATTTTTGGAGAACTTTTCAGCTGAGATTTCCCAAGATGACCTCCTTGGAGCAGGTTTTTCAGAGTCTTTAACTTCCTTATCTTTATTTTTAGCTAACCAAGGAAGGGGATTTGGAGAATCGGTAGTACCTTCAACCACTTTACGAGAATAGGATGTGGAAAATTTTCTAGGGTTTGAACGAAGCCCATTTGAAAAGGATTCACTTTTTGCAGCATATACATGCTCTCTCTTCTTCCTAACGTGTTGATTGAAACTAACAAAACTATCTCTATCTGCAGTCCCTAATAACTGACAATACTCATGTGTTTTCTCCATAAACCCAACAGAGGGAGTTCTATAGCTCGTAATTCTGGACTTGTAGAAAACATTTGTTTCAGGATTTGAACTAGGAGAAAACTGGGGAGTTTTGGGTTTTATATAGAATGGGAGAAAACATTTTGGTTGTTGCGAAGAAGCTCTAATGGCGAAAGGGAAAGCATGGCACTTGGTAAAATTACAATACATTATGCCAACAACAAAACAACTACGGTGTAGTTAATGATTCGAAACTCGAAGAATTTAAAAGCTTTCTGTAACGTTTAACGGAGAAAGAAATTAACCTGCGTGAAGAAATTCGATTGATCTCGACTAACTTACCAGCTCCATTTGTGATGATTGGGGGCTTAATTTGCCGTTATTGGGTCTTCGAAATGCTCACAAAGTACAGAGATAAGCCATGTTAGGGTTTTTGAGAAAGAAAGCAGGGGAATAGCATATAGGTTGGGATAAAATCGGTTGTAGTACCTAATAGTTTGAGGAAAGTGCACTCAGGCGCTCCAGGCTCCCTAAAATTAATTCAATTGGTCCCTGAAAGTTGCATTATGTATTTATGTATATTCATATCATTTTCTTATTGAAAAATGAAAAAGACATAAATTTTCTACATAAAAAGTTGTGTTACTATTTGCATACACAAAGCCACCTATTTATAGTAAGACAAAAATATATTATTTAAACCCACAATGGTGACAAAGTAGTAGTACCAACATGCTTAACATCTTCTATGCAAAATTTAAAGAACGGATAATGACTCTCGAGGGTAATCAATTCTTGAGTTTGTTCATATTTGGTCACTTTTTTTTATACCCAATGTATCATCGAACTTGTTATTTGTGTTCGTCAAAACCCTTTTGACCGACTATCATATGTGATAGCCGGTCAAAAGGGTTATGGAGAACACAAACAACAAGTTCGATGGTATATTGGATACAAAAAAAAGGAAAAGGGACCAAACGTGAACAAACTCAACAGTTGGTTGCCCATCTGAGTCATTTTCCCCACAAAGGTTAAATGAAATTAAAGCTACAAAAGTATCAAAGACGGCAACCTTCTTAGACCATAACATATATGAAGAGCGTTTCGAAGGGGTATCTTGGTCAAAACATGGTCTATGCTATGCCTATTGTGGTTAGCTGTCAACAACTCTCTGCAAAAGGATATTACTATGTATGGAATGTATCTTTATTAGCATAAACGTTTAGCTCACGGTATATTATAGCGTTGTGTCTACAAAAGCTGCATGATCATGTACATATTGATGTTGTATCTTATCCCATGAATTCGATATTAAATCCAAGTAAAATAAAAAACCACAGCACTTGTGATTTCACTCGTTTGTAGACTTGTCTAGATTCCATGATACAATAAATCATTTGATTGGAAATGTAAATATAGTCATGAAATGCACCTGCTCAATCAAGATTCCTCTAATAAATATGCAAGTGCATTACAAAGTTGTACATGTATGAATAATGTTCTTTGTGGATTATGTTTTAAAGAGAAGCAAGAATGAACCTCATAAAGTCATTAATATGAGCAGGAGATGACATGAGATTTTGTGTAAATGGGTAAAAGGAAAATAACTCAGGAGGGTAACCAACTGTTGAGATTGTTCACATTTGGTCCCTTTCCTTTTTTGTACCCAATATACCATCGAACTTGTTGTTTGTGTTCACATTTGGTCCTTTTTATTTTTTTCGACTATATGATCATTTTTAGCACTTACATGTCTACTCACCTTCCTAAATTATTGTCGACGGATTATATGGCTTCATACAATTTAGTATTTCGAAAACCCCAAATTAAGCTTGCTTACATCGTCAACACAGTTGGTTTAGCATGTCTAACAAAAGAAAAGAAGATTACTTTATAAATGATTTTTTTTTGGAACTACTGAATTTTATTTTTAAAAAAACAAAACAAACTAGCATGGAGTTAGCAAAACAAGCGAGTCATGAAGAAGAAATAGGAAGTTGGGGGGTTTTGAAGCCAACCAACCCAAATTACTTTTACACCAAAAGAAGGTTTGAGTGACACAATTGTCAAATAAAACTGTCTTCCGCAGAATAGAGGAAGCAAAGACACGAGCATTCATGTAATTCCAAATGTGTCACAAAAGCGAATAAAAGACGCTCTAAACTAGTACTTAATCAATCCTAAGAAACGAATTAAAGAAAACCAAAGTTGGCAGTCTTCATATCAAGCAAATGCAAAATCATCATAGCCCCACCATCTAAGGACATGCAAATAGAGATCCGTAGCCAAACGACAAACAAAGAACAAATGATTCCTGTTTTCAGAGAAAGAATCACATATAGCGAAAATCAAAGACGGGACATCCAAACCCCTGTAAAGAAGACTGTGACGTGTCATGAGCTTGTCAAGAGCCAAATGCCAAGCGAAAACATTAACTTTTATGGGCACCAATTTATTCCACTTTGTCTCAAGAGAAGTAGAAGGAATAGTCTTTTTATCAATGAAAGATGTAACCGAGACCACCGTGAAATCCCCCGCCCCATAAAGCGACAAAAACCACTGACACAGAATGAGACAAAGAAACGGTGTCTATCAACCGAAAAAGGCATCTAATTGAAGAGATTCGGCTCCCCTTCTAAGCAATTTGCGAAAAGAAAAAGAGAAGGAACCATGTTCCAATTTAGCTTGAACTGTAACGTGTTTATCCAACTCAAGACTAAAAAGTATTGGAAATTGACTTTTAAGAGAAATACCACCAACCCAATTATCTTCCCAGAAAGAGATGGAAGCTCCGTTTCCAATCCTCTTGGAACAAAAGACATAACATCCAAGCTTTTTTCTTTCGAATTATTAGAAGCTTTCAAAATATCAATCCTAACTAAAGCCCTCCCTGTATGTAAACGACAACCAATAAGCGCTTTTTCTCCATGAATATATTAAACCACTTTCACCCAAAAAGAATTTGAAGATTATAAAAAACGCCAAATCCACTTAAAAAGAAGGGCTCTATTTAAAGCGAAGAGACTTTTAACCCCTAAACCTCCATGTTTTTTTATGAGTGAGAACTTTTTTCCAAACAATCCAACTCATTTTTTTTCTCATCTATATCGGCTCCAATAAAGAACTTATTACACAAGGTCTCCAAAGAGTTCAAGATACAAATAGGAACCTTATATAAAGACATAAAGAAAGTCGAAAGAGATCCCTAAACCGACTTGATTAAAGTCAGTCTACCACCTACCGAAAGGGTTTTAACTTTCCATATAGAAAGTTTATCCACCACTTTTTGACATCCTTAAGCAACACATATACTTTTACTCAAAGGTGTTGAATCTACTAAGAAACCATTTTAAACGAGCCGTTTTGAAAAATACTTCCAATGAAAAGTTATTTGGAAAGTTTATGATGATGTTATCGGATCTACTTGGAAACATGAAGGGTTTATTAATCAATTTGAGTCCTACCGCTAATTTTATAATAAAATTTTGAGAAAATGAATTGTGATGGTAACTAAGTGTCAGTTTTCTTCATGTTTGGTCATTTTTTTATAGATGCTTATCAATAAACTTACATAAAATTTTTCAGATAGTATCATTATGACATGTAATTATAGGTTTCATTGGTTTCCTACGATCAGTAAACTTTGTGAGGGTATAAAGTTTTGTAATTGTACATATTTAGTCACTTTTTATATACATTTGACAAATTTAGCCAACGAATTATTTTGTGTACACATCTTTTTGTATGTATTATTTTTAACAGTTTATGTAACTTTTTTTACATTTGTTCATCTATGTCATTTTACATATCTATTTTTGTGCATGTTTTTATTTTATTTTTTCGTTTACACACACGCACACACGCGCGCACACACACACACATATATATATATATATATATATATATATATATATATATATATATATATATATATATATATATATATATAAAATAAAATTATAAAAAACTAAGCTGTAAAATCTTGTCAGGTAATTTTATTGAAAAATGTTTTACAATCAAGTCGTTAGAAGCATAGTTTTTTGAAAAAAAATATGAAAATTTATAAAACAGTTCCACCAACTACGGCGAACATCCTTTGTAGTCGTTCCATCCCTGACATGTTCTTTTACCGGTGTTTGCTCATTCCCGGTCGTCAGACCAACATGGTGGTGGTATTAAGAATGGGGACTATTTTATAATAATAACTAATAATTCTAAATATAAAAGATGAAAATTAAAACCAAAACAAAAAAAGCAAAACATAACGGGCAAAAAAAGAACTGTATTAGAAGAATTCTAATATATCTTCCTGATACGTGACATGATATTAATGAAGAATTGTATTAGAGTAACACTTGACAAAAAAAGATTAGAACTATTTTTTTATTAGAATAGAAAGAAGAAGATTTAACCGAAGACTTTTGACGGTTACGGAGCCAAATATTGAATCTGAAATCATAACGGGCAAAGAAACCAATCGTCTCAAAATTGGAAAACTAGGATTAAAACTGTAATTTCGTGGCAACTGTAAGGACCAAAAACTGTAATTCACTCTTAAATTCATAACATAAAATTTGGTAACAAGTACAAAAGGCTACATGAATCAACTTTGATAAATTAAGGCACGCCCTGTTTCTGCTCCGATCGGAAAACCCTATAAACCCTCGAAATCTGTTTTTCAGTATTTTTACATCAACGCAAAGATGAGTACACCGGAAACCTCCAGAGAACCATGCCCGGACAGGATCTTGGACGACATAGGTGGCGCTTTCGGCATGGGCGCCGTCGGCGGCTCCGCTTTCCACTTTCTAAAAGGAGTCTACAACTCACCAACAGGCGAACGTTTCATCGGCGGGACACAAGCCATTCGTATGAACGCACCACGTGTCGGTGGCAGCTTCGCCGTATGGGGTGGTTTGTTCTCCTGCTTCGATTGTACCATGGTCTACGTACGCCAGAAGGAAGATCCATGGAACTCGATTATCTCCGGCGCCGCCACCGGAGGTTTCCTCCAGATGCGCCAGGGTTTAGGCCCCGCCACTCGATCTGCAGTTTTTGGGGGTGTTTTGTTAGCCCTAATTGAAGGAGCTGGAATCATGCTTAATAAGTTCCTTAGTGCACAACAGCCTCCACCGGTGATGATCGAAGAGCCACCATCGCAACCACCTCAGAGTATGCCTCTAGGGCTCCAGTTTCCTAATCAGAGCCATCCACCACCTGCTGAATCATCACCATCATCGACATCGTGGTTTGGTGGGTTATTTGGTGGCAAGCAAGAGGAGCCAAAGCAGAAGGTCAAAACTGAAGTTCTGGAGAGTTTTGATTCGCCGGCGCCTCCTTCTTTTGAATTCAAATGAATCTGTGAGACCTTATTTTCAGTCATTTGAATAATTTTTCAATGTTATGGAGTATGTTGTAGAAATAAAAACTTGTTTCGATCAAATAATTTCATACCATATTGAGTTTCAGTTGAAAAAGCAATCCTAAAGCAAAAACACAATTGCCAAAGTCATTTCCATAGCTTTGGTATACAATATTGCATATAGTATAAAGTCATTGGGTCTTCCACTCAATCTCTTCATGTAAGATCATGAATTGCCATGGTTTTTTTTGTTGTTAATTTACTTGATTTCTGTCCTCATTTGACATCAAGTGGTTATCTTTAATGGCACCCAGATTTCTGATTTAGATCCTATGTTCGTGTTCTGTTCCTTGTTCTATAATCATACACAAAATTTTGATTTTAGATCTCTTTGTGTCTTTTATATACAGTTTTTTTAAGGGTAACGTTGTCATTTACAGTTTTTTAAGTAGCAGTGGTTTGGAAATTAACATGGAATTACATGAATGTGAAACATTTGACACATTTTATCGAACACCTTGCTTGCATGGTGAATACATTCTAGTAGACTTTAGACAAAATCACAAATTTTCAAGCTTCAATTGATATGGCAGATTTGTTTCACAGCAATTCGTACAGAACTTGATAAATTGAACCACATATATCACATGAAATTGAAAATGCAATAGTGAGCTTCTAATATAAGTTGCTGGAAGTATGTCGCCTGACATTGATGTGTATAACATCCATAAAAATAGAAAATGGTTTACTTTTTGAACAATAAAAATTTGTGTGAAAGATTAGTCATACACTTTGATATGAGTTGCTATGGAACAAAGAAGTCGATATCATTTTATGTATCTTAGGGATGTTATATCCATCATTTTCTTGACATGTATTGCATATTCTATCATTTTTATAATGGAATACAACACTTCTTCTTGCCATTGGCCTGCAACACCTTTCATACGAGTTGTTATAGAACAAAGAAGTAGATATTGCACACCTTTCATACGAGGTGGGGGTAAGTCGAGGTGGGTGGGGTGGGAGTGGGTGTATGTTTATATTTTAGAACAATTTTGAAATCAGAAAAATGTGGAAAACCATGATTATTGGTTTTCCAAAAATTTTCAACTTCTTTGTAATTTTAGAAAATGGAAAATTTTTATTTTCTGTGAAAAATTTAGAAAAATAGACGAAGTAAACGCGTTTTCAAAATTCTCATTTTTCTTGAAATTTTTGTCCAGAAAACGGACAATTTTTCCGCAACTAAACGGACCTTTGATATTTTACAATTTCAAACTAAAAGTAATGTACCTATTTAGAGGCCCAAAAAACAATTTCGCTGTGGGCCTAACATCTTACAATGGCCTGCTACAAAAAAGAAGTCTAACACAACAAATACAATTTGCAATAGGCTCATTTCACCTTCAGTATCAAAAGAAGTCTAACACAACAAATACAATTTGTAATACGCTCATTTCACCTTAGTATCATGTAGTCTAAAATGAGCAAAAGGATATCATAATAGCAATTCAAAGGGTCCACTATATTACACAGTGGGTCCCCTACAAAAAGTATGGCTAATTTTAGAAAATTAGTTGATTTTTTACTATTTTGGCAATTTAGAAAAAAACATTTGTCAATTTAATGATGACATGCTAATGAGCTATATGATATCATCAATCAGTTTCTTAAGAAAATTTAGAAAATACAACACTTAAATGAAAAATAAATAATATAATGGATTTTCAGTCATCAAATACCTTTTATAGAAAAAGAGAAACATTTTCACTTCCTTGAAGAACAATTTAAACAAAGTATCCACTCAGACCATTACATTTTCATCGGGATATCCACTATTATCAAAAATAATTGTGCTTGCATGTATATTTTGTTTTTCAAAATAACTTATTGACATTATTTTTGAAAATCCAATAAATAAAAAAATGTTCAGTAAACTTAAAAATACTTTTTAAAATAACTTTTCTATTAGCTTAATTTTTATTTAAAACATATAGAACTCTGTTTTTTCTAACTCCTTTTAGTTTTTTAACAACAATTGACTTAAATATATATATATATATATATTTAAACTTATTTACTTATCGCTTTGATACAAAGTGAAAAGTACAACCAAACACCCCTGGCAATCATTTCATCTTAATTTCACACACAATCTAACGGAAGGAGTCGAATTAGGGCTCAGAGCGGTGGAGCAAATGGTGATGAACGGTGGATCTTTAGTTCGATATGAAGGCCTGTGATGGAGCTTTAGCTGGTTGGATAAGAACCTGCTTATTCCGATCTACTTGTTGGGGCTTTAGAGCTGAGAGATGCAAGCTTTTTTTGCAATTGTCCAATCTGGAATTGCATGTCCCATCTTCTTAAATCAGGTAAATTTTCTTTTACTCCTATGGATTTAGCATATAATTAATCCTCGTTTTTATCCCCTTCTCACGAGAGTTGTTTGAATCCGAAGTGAATTTGTTTCTGGCATTTCCTGTTATGAATTAATCAAAATGTTCATACGTAGTGGATTACTCTAATAGTTGTTGGTAAACCCATGTCCGATTAGATAGATACTAACAGCGATTAAGGTATTCTTATTATGCTAATGTTGGACAGATAAAAAGAAACAAGCTTTATTTATTACTCATTATTCACAAACAACAAAAGTAGATATGGAACATAATATAACTTTTCATTTATCTTCCTTTCAGAGTTTCATCTTCTACTAACTATTAATTACTCCTTTTTGCCTTTATCTTCGCCTTGCTTACTACTCTCTGGTTGTGACTTTGCTGCTGCAGCCCTATCAAACAGATACACCTGCTTCTTCAGCTACAAACCCCACAATTTTTTTAATCAAATATCATTTCTCTAATATTAAAAGAAATATAGATTAATCTTCAACATATAACAAGAATTAAACCTCAATGAATTTTCGAATCTGGGATTCGAACATTTGGTTGTCTCGTTCCAGGGTACCTAATGCAGACTTGGCACTTAAAATTAAATCACAAAATACAAGTTAAGATGGTTGATTATAATCTATAAAGTACTCGAATAAAAATATAAAAGAAATAATGAAATATAGAAAGAACATACACATCAAGGTCTTCAAGATCACCGGTCAAACATAGTCTTACAGGTCTAACAGACATGTGTACCTTCTTTGCTGCAACTCTGCTTAGAATTTGCATTTATGATTAGTGAAAAATGAGATCCAATGCTACAAAATGTAGATATAAAGATAATGATTTAAGCTAAAAGTATAAAAAAAAAACCGTTACTTTAGGCTATCTTCTTCCAACTTATCAAGCATGTCATCAATGAGTTTGTATGGAGGGTCTTGGGTCTCTCTGTAAGTTTACAAATAAGTAATAACATGAAGTCTTCTTATTAGAAGAATATTATAAAATATAAATCAAATGAATTTATCAAATCAAGTAGCTAGTTGTGGTACTTACAGCTGTGTTTTTGCAAAACTTATTATTTTATTAGCATCGTTACAGTACTGTTCTAGCATTGCATCAAGGTTTACTATTCCCCAATGGTCTTCAATTTGTACCATAAAATTAAATACAATAAGCTCAACGATCTCCTACAAAGTGAAAAGGTTAACATTATGAATTTATAACTTCATCTAAGGAAAAAAAACGAAGAAAAAGTTGAATAAGTACATTATAATTATGTTTATTTGTTTCTCAAATTTCATGAAACTAGAAAAAGGAAATATAGTTTGTGCATTGTAGATAAAAGTATAAAACAAACCTCGTCCATTAGGGATTGGGTGATTTCAGCTAGGGCTTCAACATTGTTTGTTGCCAAAGTTGGAAATGTGTCTTCAACATTGTTTGTTGCCATAGGAGTCTAGTTTGATTTGTATGATAATGATATGGAAGATGAGGTTTTTATAGAAGGCAAGGATGCAAAGGTAACGTGTGAGTTGAGAATTGAGTTAGAACCCGGTTTTTATAAAACCAACAATTTTTTCTTAATGCCCACAGTTTTTTATATTGAAACAACGGGGAATGATCGTGGTTTTTAAAAACATGGGGTGTTATAGGATGTATCGTGGAAGCAAGACGAATTTATAGATTTGATTTGTTGCATACATATCACCATTGTTTCAAAACATAAAGAAGTTGTATCCACATTTTACGATTTCATACTAAATTGGTGCAGTAATTATGAAAACGTTGAGTTACTATGAAACATCATTGTATAAACTCTTTAAAAATATTAGAGGCCTTAACGCCTTATACTTGTATCAGTAAAATATAAACTATGCCTTTCACGACATACTTACACATCTATGTAAGCAAGCAAAGAGGTTATACTCGTAACTAGCTGAATTTAATATTGCTATACATCTCTCTCTCTCTCACTCTCTCTCTCTCTCTCTCTCTCTATATATATATATATATATATATATATATATATATATATATATATATAACTAGCTGAATTTAATATTGCTATACATATCTCTCTCTCTCTCTCTCTCTCTATATATATATATATATATATATATATATATATATATATAAGTTCAAATGTGTATGACATCTGTTGTGTAGACGTGTGTAGATAATGCTATTATGTGAGAATGACTAAGAGAATAAGTTGTTTGTTAATGTGAATTCGTTCAACCTTATATAACTTTTTGTCATTATCACACATTCTCACAAATGAATCCTCTATAAGGGTGGTATGGACCTTTTTTATGATTCTCATTCTGCCAGATTCTTACATTCTTACAGAATACGATTATCAAGGAAACATTATGACAAAATGAGAATCATAAAAAAGTCAATAGTACCCTTATAGAAGATTTAATTAGAGAATGTGTGATGATGACAATAGTTATATAAGGTTGAACATATTCACATTACCAAACAACATGTTTTCTTAATTATTCTCATAGAGAATAGAGAATAGCACTGGCCACACATATCCGCATAATAGATGTCCATCCATATATATATATATATATATATATATATATATATATATATATATATATATATATATATATATATATATATATATATAGACACACGCACACACATATATGCCTAAATTAGTAAAATACCGTGTACATAACTTTCGGTGTTTTGTTTTCTATGAAAAATATTATTTTTCTTTAGATATCAATGGTATCAATATGATGGATGAATATGATAGCCTCATACTTTAGAGGTTTGTATGCAGAGCGTGCACGACACAAATTTCTAAATATATTGTAATAAATAATTAAATACTCAAGATGCTAATACAATGCTTTTATTTGCTCAATCAAAGTTCTTTATGCAATTCAAAAGTCATTGTGCATTGAAAATTTTAGTATATTTTCTAGTTTTCCTCTATTATTGCATAAATCAATTCATTTATGGGAAATGCGAATATAAATGCTTAATAATTTGAACGCTTATGGTCTTTATGCAACTTGAAAATGATGATTAAGACTAAAAATTACTAATTTTACACAAACCAAATGAGCGAATACTTGGAGCAAATTGTTTGATTTGAAATATGTTTTCCTCAAGGGGCAGCGCCCCTTGGTACTTTAATAATTTAAATGAGTTTGATATATAAAATATTAAAAATACTTTTAAAAAAATAGCGGGCACCAATCAGGTAACGGTTTCAAAAATATGAATTATCGTTTAAATGTTTTTACAAAACCTTGTTATTTGGTCATCAATTAAGTATAGTAAAAAGTACATTATATTTTTGTATTATAGTGGTCAAATGGGTCAAGTTATAAATGTTTTATTTGCCAACTAAAATGGTAAATATTGTCCACTTGTTGTGAAAGAATTTTGGCAATATAAAATTGTGATAGTGTTAGACGGAGTAGCCATTTAGAAATCCATAAACCAATACTCTAAAATAGAGTATAACCATTTAATACTCATAAATATTGAAGATACTTATTCCATTTATTAGATAATGTCAAAATGTTAAGCAAGTATGATATTTTAAATTTTCAATGTCATTCCAAAAAAGCAAAGTAAAACCATGATTTAGTCAAGAAATATTAGAATATGTGATGATTGTAAATTTGTAATATAACTTCAACAACAATACCAAATCAACAGATATGCAGCAACATAATAAGTCACGAAAAAGCATAGTGTAACTACTAGAATAAATACCAAACCAAATATGTGATTAATACCAAAGTGATGCATTAAGATTTACAAAAAAGATTGGGATTATTTTTTTCTTCTATTTCTTTATTTTAATTGAAACAATCGTTTCTAGACTTCTTCTCAACTTTCTGGATGAATTTGTTTTTCCTAGAAACACTTTGGTAGAACTTTTAATTGATTTACTTTGCAGATATTTATGCTTATCCACAAACGTCTTCACCACCCATTCATCTTCCTATTTTGAACTAGACACTTGAAGGACCCAAATATCCAATGGCATTTTTTTCTTCTTCTGAAATTACTAACTTACCATTTCACTTCTCTTTATTGTCATGTGAAAGCCCACTTGATTTTGATTATGGCATCAATCCTATGCACAATGAATGCCTTTATTCTATCTTGTCATTTTTAACCAAATGTGAGGCCCTTATAGTTTCTTTAAAAAGATTTCCAATCACCTTTTTGACTTGTTTCTTGTTTGCTAAAAGGGAAATTTCTACTTCATGTACTTAACCTACAAAACAAAATTTTGGTTTTCTCAAATTATTTAACAACCTTTGCCTATTATCCTCTTCATAACCAACAAACATAATATTTCTTAGCATTAATGGCTTCAATATGTGACTATCTTCCAAATTTGTTTTATTAACTACACTATTGAAATCATCATCAACATCAGAGTCACTATTGAACTGTTACCCCTACCATCACTATACGTGCTTGTTGTATCATATTTATCTATATGCAAGTCATCTAGATTACCTAACAAACACCCTAAGGTTAGAGGGTTTAAGTTCAAAAGTTTGAATATATCATTTAGCGTGCACTATTATGGATTCTTGAACTTCAAATGTTCCATATTGTAGGTTAAATCGTCGTGTTTCTTTATTAGAGAGATTTAATCCGAGCGACGTATAAAAAGGATCACAAAGAAGGATCGGATGAAGAAGATGAACGGAGTTTTCTTGGGGGAAGAAGATAACCATAGATTAGAGATTGATTGTAATAATCACGATCATAATCATGATGATAATAATGGCACTATGTTAGGAGAACAAGTAAAAAGACAAAAAAAAAAGCCCTTATGTGAGGGGTATATAAGGAATTTTAACGGAGGGCCATTAACGATAACAACTAAAGGGACCAAGCATGTAGCATTTTGAAACCATGATGACAAACCATGCTAAATTTTCAAAACATGGACTAAAATTACAGGAAAGTGCCAACCACATGGACCAAAACAGTAATTTACTCTAATAACTAATTATAAAAAACAGAAGAACAAAATAAATAAATAAATATGAAAATGATAAAAGGAGGGTAAAATGGACATTTTATAGTATTTAATGTTTGATTGTAAACATTGTTTGTAGGACCATCTTTGCAAGAAAATAAAACTATGAGAAATGCTATTGCTAGATTTTTTAAACTCGACACATACCATTTACTTTTTCTTCAAGTGTGTACAAACTATTGTTCTAAAAAGTCTTTCATGGTTTAGCCAATACGTGTCATGGCTCATAGGCTTGTACGTGATGCCATAAGAACGTCACCTTAAGTTTTATATTTGTATATAACACGGAACATATGTTTACATATAAAATTATAAATTAGGTACAAAATTGTCTTAAGTGTTAAAAATGTCATGGTCTTAACCTACTTATAAAACTTGAAGCTTCCTCACGTTATTTAAAGCATTAAGCATTGATACAAACATACACAACCAAAACCATTACTTATATTTTCAAAAACCAACTTTCTTTCTAGAGTAAATTACACGATTCGTCCCTGGTCCAAATGCTAAATTGCACGTTCTGTCCCTATTTTCAAAAATTAACTCGGACCGTCCCTGTATTATCTTTTTTTCATTGGGGTTGTCCCTATTGACAGAAAATGACTATTTTGCCCTTAATAATTTTTTTTCTAATTTTTCTTTTATTAATTTATAATTTTTGATTAAAAAAATGAAAAAAAATATATCTCTACCCAAGAACACCCTAACCCGTTCCCTGATTTCCTTCTGCCCATTCGTTTCCCTCTTTGTCATTCGCCTCCATCCCCATTCAAAACCCTAGACCCACCTGCATCTTCGTTTGAAATACGAGAATCTGAGGTACAGAGAGATGCGGGCGACGATGATTCAGTTGATGGCGAACACTAGATGGTTCGACGATGGCGACACATTTCGAAGCCATGGTCATCTTCTTCGATTTTGCTTCTCGTTTGGGAGTTGAAGCTATGTCCATGATTTCTCTACATTTCGAAGCAGACCACCTGAAGTTAAACCCAACCCTCTCTTTCCCGATTCTAGTTCACTACAAATCAAGATTAGAGAAACCCCTCTCTAATTTGGGCTTTATTTATCTCAGTGAAGTCTAGAGAGACAATGAATTGCAGGTTGTGGTGTAATAAATTGTCGAACAGGGGACAATGGTGATGGTGATTGCAAAGTTACTGGTTCCACCGTAGACTGTGGTGATGAGGCGACATTGGTGGTTCCACCGGAGGCTGTAATGATGGCAATCCTCCATATCCAGAAATCGTCTACGACTCTCTCACCAGAGATTGTGATCACATCAGGTAGTTACAGTGGTTGGAAAATGGTATCATCCATCTGGTATACGAAGGTGGTATTTTGGTGATGATGGTGGTGGGTCGAGATTCTACAGGTGGTGTTTGAAGTGATCATATGTGGGTTTCCCGGTGGAGGCTGTTTGAGGTGATGTTACTGGTTAGGTGGTTAATGGAGGTTCACGATTAGCTTTTAACTGGTGTTTGTACAAGAGGGTGGCGATGGTGAAGGAGGTGGTGGTTTGTGGTTCTTTTCCGGGAAACATGTATCATAAGAAGGAGGTGAAACGGGTGCCTCGATGGAAGGAGGGTGGTGGTCTTGAGCTTTGAACTAGGGAGTGGAGTGGAGTGAGGTGAGGGTAGATTTTCTGGTGGCGGCTCAGGCTCAGTGATATTGGTGGTGGTTAAGTGTTCTTCAACAAGAGAGAGAGAGAGAGAGAGAGAGAGAGAGAGATATTAGATTGACCTATAATTTTATTTAAAATATTTTTAATAATTAAAAATGATAAAAATAAATGAAAAATAAAATTACAAAGGGCATTATAGTCATTATATGTCTCGCAAAGGATTAAGCGTGTAAATTTAAACTAACGAGGGATCAAACGTGCAACTTTTAACTAAATGAGGGATGATCCGAGTTAATTTTTGAAATTAGGGATTGAACGCGCAATTTAGCATTTGGACCAGGGACGAATCGTGTAATTTACTCTTCTTTCTAATTGTTCAAACTCGTATTCTTTTCTAACTAAAAACAACCCAATCTCAATTGCAACCAAACAATAAAATTGCAAACAAATAAGTAATTTACAAGCTAAGAACAAAAAAAAAAACTTATTTATGAGGCAAGATTGACAAGAAAGATGAGGATTCTTCTATGAGGGAGTAACCATGTTTTTAAAGAGCAAAAACTATCTTTAGTTTATAAATAGCTTATTGAAGAAGATTAAAATACTTAAATTTCTAAATATATAAAGACTAACCATAGTTTTAGGATTCTTTTAGTTATTTTTAATGTAAGTTATATTCATAACCCTTTAAAACCTTTTTTTTTTTCAGAAACATTTTCCTCTATTTTGTAACAAAATATGTTTTTAGTTGATTTTAATAAATATAGATAAAATTCATATAAATCTAAAGAACAAAAAACAATTATTATTCAAATTTATATAGATAAAACAAAATATATTGCAATTTTTTCATTTGACAATAAAATAAGAAGAGATTAAAGAAATACTAAAAGTTAACCAAATAAAATCACCTTTCAATTTTCTTCGAAAATAACCCATCCCAACTTTTTGCTGCGTTACCAAACAGTGCATTAGGGTTACCATCGATATCAAAAACAATTCCGCCGCATACGAGAGCGAATTTGGGGAAGTCATTCATTCTACATTTCGCCTCCAGTTATCACATAATGCACATGAAATCAGTTGAATTGGGGCTCAAATCGTATGATTCTTGGGCTCAAATCGTGTGATGTGTTTATATGAAGTATGTTATTGTGGCATCCTTGTTCGATATGAATGCCTGTGATGGAGCTATGGATTAGAAGAAGCTACTTATTCTATGGCCACCGGGACTTTGGATTCGAGTGACGCAAGCTTTTTTTCCCTTGTCTAATCTGGAATCGCAGGTCCTAGCTTTTCAAATCAGGTAAACTTTCTTTTACTGTGTTATGATTTCAGTACATTAGTTGTTTGGATATGAATTGGGTTGTTTCTTGTTTATCCTGTTACAATTTGATCAAGCTTTAACAAGAGTAGATGGAACATAATGTAATGAGCTTGTGGACAAAGTAATTGTTCCTCTATCTTCCTTTCACCCTCCACCAGCTATTAGTGCCTTTTTGTCTTTAACTTTAACGTTGAGTTGCTTGCTACTCTCTGGTTGTCACTTGCTTCCTGATGGAGTCCTATGAAGATACACTTGCTTCTTAGCTACAAAGCCCACAATTTTTTTTACCAAATATTATATTTCTGGAGGAAAACATGGATATATATATATATATATATATATATATATATATATATTTTCAAAAAACTTTTGACATAATAAGAATAAAATCTTGGTAGTCTTGTTCTAGGGTACTTGATGCAAATTTGGCACTTAAAGCACAACTTATAGGTATTTAAATATTTATTAAGGGAAACATGAGTGGAGTGTAGAAGGAACATACATAGGTCAAGTATAGTCGATATACATACATTCTTTGTTGCAACTTTGGCTTAGAATTTGCATTTGTGATTAATGAATGGACGAGACACACATGGTGAAAAACTGGACCTACTAGATGGAAAATTGGAGGTACAAAATATTCTAATAGGATAATAATGTATGCCAAAGGAACAAAAGAACCTCAATGAAAAGAGTGTGGTTATTATTATCATACTCTATTTGCTTCCTACTTCTAAGCATTCTATTAATGAGCACCTATCCATGCTCTTGTGACCAATGTTTTAAAACCCGGGTTGACCCGGCCGGTTCAACCGGTTGGATCGTGACCCGGGGTAGAAGACGGGTCAATTGAGAACGATTTTTTGTAAAAATACGGACCGGATCGAACCGGCCGGGTTTCCCCTAAACCACGGTCGAACCGTTTATGTCGAACTGGTTAAAACCGGATTGACCCGTTTTGATAGGGCTTGGATCAATTAATTGATGCTTCCTTCTCTTATCGACTATGAAGTTGACGGTTTTGGTTAGTTTACTGATTATTTATTGTTAATTGATCACTGTTTCAAGGTTTCTGATTGTGTAGATTATGTAATTAGGATCCAATTAACATATGTTTATTGATTATAACATTGCTTTTCAATGCCGTTCAATATGGAATCAAGGGAAGAAGAACCATTACAAGCACAATCTATAAAATGTTTTGATATTTTTTCAATGTTTAAACTTTGAGGACATCAAATTATTGGTTTTATATGTCAATGCATTATCTAGGAAAGTAAAAATATATGAAAATAGAAAAAAACCATAAACCGGGTTGACCCGGCGGTTCAACTGGTTGAACCGGTTGACCCATGAACCGGTCATCACATCGGGTCAACTAAAAACCCGGGTTTTAAAACATTGCTTGTGACAATTGAACTGTCAAATAATCTTTAAGTGGTTCATCACGCCATCTCGACTGTTTTAGACAACCAAACACAAACACACAATAGATAAAGGGCAAAAAAAAATTGTAAGACAGATAATTTGGTAAAGGAAATTTTGGATAACATTTGAAGCTTTGTCTTATAAATATTTTGTGTGATTTTCTTTTATATGATATGAAGGCCTAAGAGATACCGTTGATGACATGGACTTAGTGTGATTCATCATAACTTTCTTTAAAGAAAGTGTTGGAATGACCTAAGGAATAATGCTATTTACTTTCTTGTAGTACACTAGCACTTAATATTAATACATTTAAAGTAAACTGCAATGAATTAACTTGGAAACAAGGAATTTGATGTAATTTAGGTGTTTAGAAGGAGATTATGAATTGTGGTGGTCGTCTAGCACAAGCATATTGTACTTGACTTAACATTTTAGGTTTCATGAGGTACAACAGATTGAGGTTTCATGCACAAGGTACAAGACAACACTAATCATAACATTTAGACATTCAAGGTTTACATCGTGAGTTTACATAAAGTTCAAAATACAATTGTTCATTACATCAACAGTAAATACAACAATTATGATGGTGTCTCTACGCTTTCACTGGCTTTTGCTGAAAAGCATGTAAAAATAAAGAGATCAACTAGTGAAATAGTTGGTGAGTTCACAGGTTTCAGAACACGTAAAATTTGTATTCAGAAAAAGAAAAATCAGTTTGTTTGATAACAAACGATGTAAATAAGCGGTTATTTTCTTACACAGTTTAAATGCGTGCCCCAAGTGTTTATGCGTTGAGTTCACAACAAACCTAATGAATGACCTGAATGCCCCTAAGCACCATGTTTTATCGTTAACATTGGAATGAATTGGTAATATGCACTCACATTGTAGTGTGAGCGATGGTATCAATCCTACGCTTATGATGGTGTCTCTACGCTTTCACTGGCTTTTGCTGAAAAGCATGTAAAAATAAAGAGATCAACTAGTGAAATAGTTGGTGAGTTCACAGGTTTCAGAACACGTAAAATTTGTATTCAGAAAAAGAAAAATCAGTTTGTTTGATAACAAACGATGTAAATAAGCGGTTATTTTCTTACACAGTTTAAATGCGTGCCCCAAGTGTTTATGCGTTGAGTTCACAACAAACCTAATGAATGACCTGAATGCCCCTAAGCACCATGTTTTATCGTTAACATTGGAATGAATTGGTAATATGCACTCACATTGTAGTGTGAGCGATGGTATCAATCCTAAATAGGGTTATCCATAAAGATCATTGACTTGAATGTGAGTTAATAGGTTCTGTAGTGATTCCGGGGACTTAACATACTATAGCGTCTCAAGCATACAACATTGCATATAACAAATACATACATGTATATCAATAAGAATTAAGGAATAAATAAAATTGTATAAAGAATTTGCAATATAGTAAACATGCTTTTCTCCCCAAATTATAAAACTTTAAAAGGGGTTGTGAATAATCACGGGGAAATTGAATGATCCTAAGGTGGCGAGGAAAACACATAATCTAATGTACATGTTTTAGTTTTGATACTAAGCAATCTTACACACATTGTATCTCTCTTTAAAACAAAAAGGTAACAAGTTATCATAATAGTGTACGCCAAATCTACAAAGTGATATTACACATAATATAGAAAATAAAAGAATCATACCCACAACTAAATAAAAAACAAATTAAAAGAGATTACAACAGAATATGAGTTTTGTGCATAAAAATAGAAGTTGTCCACGTTAATAGTCATAGTTACGTGTCCTAACAACACTTTGGATGGTCCTTGAAGTATCGACATACAATCTCGTATTGGGGTACGAGCACTCGTACTGTCACGAAAGATGCATATAGATCCGTACTATAGACAATTTTGTAAACACCTTACATGGTTTTGGACTTGCCATGTTTGGCCTTAAAGCCATACCTTTGAAATGGCTTGCGGCCTCGCCCAATTTCTTGTACGGTCATAAAAATCAAATATAAAAATAAAAAAACCAAACATAAAGGGGTCACAAGATGTCTCCCATAGGCTTTCTACGTTCACCATACGAGTGTAAACATCCACAAAAGTGATACGGTCGTGTGGATTTCCAACAGAGCCCCATCAAACCACCAAATGATCGAATGGGTCATCAAGGCATACACATAGGGTGTATAATTGTACGATTTCATGTGCCTTTTTTTTGGTCCTTTATAATTTGGTATGAACATACAAATTTGCCTACTCGACCGTACAAACATATAAGTGGAGTAAAAACTTCAAAAATGTAAGGGTGTATGATCCTTTATTCTATCATAATTGTCTTTGATTTGATTAATAGTCATTTTCAATGCTATTACATGATTTAGATGGACTTTAAGGTGTTGTTTGTTTGTTTTTCTGAAGTCAAAATGTCTACAGTCTGCGGACCACATCTGCAAGCCACTGTAGAAGAGGTGGACCAAACGTCTGCAGTTTGCAAGAAGAAGATTGTTTTTTAACGTTTGCAGACTCCTAAAATAAGCTACAATTTAAGTAAAATGATTATAGAACCTTAAAATAGTTTTTCAACACCGAAATTAAAATAATTTCAATCTTAAAACATTGAAATAAAATCCATATTGTGACAGAAACTTGTTAATTTCGGTCTTAAAACAATTAATTATCCCACAAGCTTGTCTCACTGTTTATGACAACCAATTAATCATCCCACAAGCTTGTTACTTTTTGTTTATGTATGTTATATTTTATTTGGTATTTTGTAAGAGGTGGCATCCTTGGTTCCAAGAATCAAAAAATAGAGTACACTAGACTTGTTAAATTAAACATGCAAACTCCATTTTCTAAAATATTGCATCAACCAAAAAAGCTCTATATTTAAGTTATTAAAAGACTACTTGCTAAATTAATAGATCTCGATAAAAATAAATATACTAAAAGTAAGTGTAGTAACTTATCATATGATCTATATACTTTTTCATAACCAGTAATTTCTCAAGTTATTCTATCATTTCTAATTGTCAACAAAACAAGCCTTGAACTTATACTATTTTACCTGTCCCTAATACAAACAACAAAGATCAATATTAGAAGATGTTATGTGATTAATAATTCAGATCAAACCAAGAAACTTTCATATTTAAGCATGATGTTCTTCATTATAATTCAAAACTTTAGGAAATTTGTATGTCCCTAGAAAATATAAATAAGAAAATGTCCATATATAAAATCCCTAATTAAAGGTTAAGCTGAACAGATTATATACATATCTGGATTAAGCAAAAGATCAATAGAGAAAAATTAGTTCCAGCAACAATAACATTAGATTTCAACATTTTCAACAAATTATATACATTTTCAGCAAATGTAACATCAGATTTGAACAATTTCAATAGATTATATGGATTTTCAGCAAATATATATGACAATCAACAACAATGAATATCTAATTTCAGCAAATAAATCCAATTTTGAGCAAAAAATTTGATTTCATAGCATTAACAAAAAACCCTAAAAAGATATCATCCGATTTTAGGAGAAAAAACTTTACTAACAACTTACCAGACATCGCCGACGTTTGTGAAGATGGTGCGCGACGGAGACAGAGGGCGTGACACGCGACGTTGTTGAGAGTGGGCGAAGGTAGATCAGACGTTCGATGGTAGAGGGAGCTGTCGATGGATGTTGGCGACAGTTGTGGACGTCCTCTTAGACGGCGATGACGTCGACCACCAGTCTGGACGACACCGGCAAGGAGAGGAGGAAGATGTCTGATGAAGGAGGCGTTGTAAGGAAGCGCCGATATGTGGAGAGAAAGATGCGGGTGTTTTTATAGGTTTAATAACGTGTGCAGACATAAGAAGACTCAAGACCATGTATGTGCCATGAAGACCTTGCACAAATGTTTCTATGTCTACGGACTTCTGAAAAACAAACACACTACAAGCCCTTATGTATGCACGTGGTCTGCGCTGTAAGCCTTTATGTCTGCGCGACGCAGACAAAATAGGTCATGCAGATCAGCAGACAAAAAACAAACAAACCTTAAATGTGATAAACCGTTTTATAAAATTCCTAGATTTGAAATATAAGGATTAGACTTCAATGACAGAAAAGTCCACCATTTCTTAATGAAACTCATGAATTTTAATTGGAAGGAAGGGTTTTGTTACTTTTGTGTATGTAAGTAAGTATTGAAACAATCACCAATTGCTTGAAATACAAAATTCCCCTTAATGACAGCATACTTGATTTCCTTTCTCTCTATTTAATGTAAATGAAAATGGGGTTTAGACCCTGGCAAAGGTTTATCCCTTTGTCTAAGTTTCATTCATCCTGGCAAAGGTTTATCCCTTTGTCTAAGTTTCATTCATCCTATCCTACCAGGCTACTAAACTTTCAAAGTTTACAATTACATTCCAAATGACTAATTATTTAATTATTCCTTAATATTTTACAAGACTCACTCATTATGTCATTTCCTAATTATATTGAAATAAAAATTCAAATACTCGGGTAGTAGTGAAAATAGAATTCAAATCATACCTTCAAGGTTTAAAAATACGAAATTGTTACTCAAGGCATTTTCCTTTCGCCTCAAGAATAAAAAAATAATTATAAAACATTATTAGTTAAGAAAAATTAACCAACAAATAACATCAAGGAGCAAGAATTTAACAAATTAAAAAGATGATATAAAAAAAAGTAAGAACAAATAAAATTACAAAAGTTGCAAACAAATAGACCTAGTTATATCGAGAAACAATTTGGAAAAATCCTTAATTGATTTAAAACTCATTAAAGCCCATTGAAATCCATTAAAACCCTTCCCCTTCTCCATTTCCTAATACATAGCCATTTTCATAGAATGAAATTAAGGTGGTGTTTGTTTTTTTCGAAGCCAAAACATCTGTAGTTTGCGGACCACATCTGCAACCCTTTGCAGCAGAAAAGGTAGACCAAACATCTGCAGTCTCGAATAAGAAATCTGTTTGTTTTTTAACCTCTGTAGATTGCTGAAATAAAATAAAATTCAAATAAACTGCTTTTACAAACATAAAATAGTTTTTCAACATCGAAATTTTAATAATTCTAGTCTTACAACATTGAAATAAAATTTGTACAACCAAATTAGTCCTGCAATAACAATTTTAGTCTTAAATTAACAATTTTATTTAAAATAGCTCATTATATATTTTGCATCAATTGCTTAACAATTTCATTCTGGAACCGAGGCATATATTTACGGTCTGCTACAATACCATGTGTTCGAACCTCGTATTCATTATTATCAACGAGTACATTGTTACTTCGAAACGAGTCATTGGGTTCATCGTAGTACGCAAAATTCTCATCACTTGGTCCCTGTCCTTATAAAATTATGAAGCGCTGAACATGCAATGACAATGTTTCTTTAAAACGATGTCATCCTCTTCAACTTAGGGAATCATGCTTGCATGACATCAAAAACACTCTCAATCATGTTTCGAAGTTTTGCATGTGCATCGTTAAATTTTTGTTTATTGGTTAATGCACGTCTCTGACGAAAATCTCCAAACCAATACCTAGCATTACGATATAGGGCAATAAGTCCTCGAATGTATGCATACGCGGTATTACTAGAGGTGGCAATGGGTCGACCTGGGTTGGGTTCGTGTTCAACCCATTTAATAATTGGGTTGAAATTTTCAACCCAACCCAACCTTTTAGATAAATGGGTTGTCACCGGGTTGACTTGTTTATGTAGTTCCCAACCCAACCTATTAAATAAATGGGTTAAACTTGGGTTAACCCATTTAAAATCAATTAAATAAATTATATAATTAAATATTATATCACTTAAATTATAAAAACATAAATAAAACTTCATAAATATGACTGAAGGACAATCCTAATTCATAAATACAAATAAATTGTTCAAATAACATTAAAAATGTTTGGTTTCACAATGCTTTTGGAGAGTGAAAATTAGGATTGAATTTTATTAAACATAGATAATAATAATGCAACATTATTATATACAAATTAATATTTTGATTAATACATGATAATATTCAAATAATTATTAAATTAAATATATATATATATATATATATATATATATATATATATATATATTAAAATTAAATGGGTTGACGCGTTGATAATTTTTACCCAACTCAACCTATTTAATTAAATGGGTTAGACGGGTTGACCCTTTTAAGTTTAATGGGTTGAAAATCTCAACCCAACCCGCTAATTTTGGGTTGGGTTGGCGGGTTTGGTCGATTTTTGTCAGCTCTAGGTATCACAAAGATAATATTTTCCCTGTAAAAATGCAAAAAATTAATCCGTTTTCAAACTAAGATAAAAATACTTGAAAAACCCTAAACTTACTTGGTGGTGGAAACGAGAATGGTGCATATGGATCTATTAATGCTTCTGATAATATTCGAGAATCGTGGGTTGGGTCGATTTTTGCCAGCTCTAGGTATCACAAAGATAATATTTTCCCTGTAAAAATGCAAAAAATTAATCTGTTTTCAAACTAAGATAAAAATACTTAAAAAACCATAAACTTACTTGGTGGTGGAAACAAGAATGGTGCATATGGATCTGTTAATGCTTCTGATAATATTCTAGAATCATGGGATATTTCTTCCCAACCGGCCACAATAAACATAAAAATTATGTTGAAGTCGCAAATTGCCAATACATTTTGATAACAATTGTCTTTTTTCTATACCTCTATATAAATCTTGTTTCTTAACAAGGACAACATTATGTATCAAAGTGTCATCAAGTGCACCAACCACTCATTTGAAAACCCATAATATCCTCTTATCATGTCCATGAATGTTTGGATTCAGATTAACAAAAGTTGGGACTATAATGTCTTTTGTGAATAATATTATTTTGTCCAACACTTCATGAAAAAATTTATGAATTGTTTGATTTAAGGGTTTGAAATATGCTCAATCACGTAACGTTGATTATGACTGAACATTATAAAAAACATAACCATCTTTTCCTCAACTGATACATGTTTGCTATCCTTTAACGAGTAATTTACTCTAAAATGACAACATAGCTGGACAAAAGATTCATGGGACATGTGTAGTACTCCAACATATTGTAGAGGATTACGTTTCAATAACTCTGACGTGTATTCTTGGGACATACGTAGTATTTCAACATACTGTAGATGATTACGTTCCAATAACTTTTACATGTATTCATGTCCCGTCATTTTTGAATTATTGTCCTGCACTCTTCCAAAAATAGCGGACATATAAATATATTAGAATTACAAGAAGTAGCTTTTAATCGTGATTCATTATGAACCTATTAATCAACAAAAGTAGAACTTTAAAACATAACATTAACCAAAATTCAAGTAAAAAAAAATAACATTAACCAAATTGAAGTAGCAAAAAACATAACATTAACCAAAATTCAAGTAGCAAAAAAACATAACATTAACCTAATAGTTCCAACACAAACAAAAAACCCTAACCAATAGTTCAAACACAAACAAAAACTTTAAAAAATTGTTCTAACACAAGCAAAATCATCGGACAATATTTCCATCCTTTAGAATCCTTTAACATATAACGGTTATCTCGATCCATCATGTTAATATCTCGGGATCATTGGACAAATTTATCCACATCTCTCTCACATTCATGGTCTCTCCAAAAATGTGATAAGCAACAAAGCGTAGATGATCTATTAGGATTAACTCAAGCAACTCTAACATCTCTAAACATTGATGAACTGTGTGCCTTATTGGCCTTTTAATCAAATGTTGTAGAGCTTTTTGCATATCTAGTGTTGAATCATCAACATTAATAGAAGCTTTAGGTGAGGCACCGAAAGGTGGATTAAGTGAGACACTTGGTGCTTGAGCTCTAGGAGTTGAGGGTTTAACCCTTTTGTTGAGGTTGCCGGAAGGTGAAGCAACAGAAGGTTTCGACTTAAGAAAAGGCTCACTAATTGTATAAGGTGTGTGTGTGTGTGTGTGTTTTTTTAACATTATTGTATATAGGTTGCAATTATTCTTATATTACTTTTCTTATATTGGGCTTAAGGATATCCGGAGGTCGCTTACTTGAAAACTCTCCCATTGTCGTTTCCAAAGCTTTGTGTAACCATCTTTGATGGAAATAGTGCTAATGGTAATCTCAGGTGGACCTCATCCCAAACAACATCGGGACATAGATTTTCTTGTCATATCCAACCACTTTAGCGTACAGACACCCATTCTTTTGTATAGATGATGAACTCTCTTTGATGGAGACAATGTCACTGGTAATCTCAGGTGGACCCCATATCAAACAACATCGGGACATGGATCATCTTCTTGTCATGTCCAACCACTTCAGCTTATGGACACCCATTCCCTCACCATCACCATAGATGATGATGACGACACTCCCCATCATACTAGTGAGCCTTTTCCTGAGCCACCACCTTCTATTGTTTTGTCTTCCGTTATCCCCAACAAAAGGGCTAAACCCTCAACTTCCAAAGCTCGAGCTCCTAGTGCCTCACCTAAAGCTTCTATTAGTGTTGACGATTTAGCACTTGATATGTAAAAAGCTCTATGACATTTGATTAAAGGGTTAATACGATATATAATTCCTCAATGTTTAAAGAAGTTAAGAGTTGCTTGAGTTAGGCTTGCTTATCACATTTTTGGAGGGACCATGAATGTGAGAGAGATGTAGATAAATTTTTCCCAATGATCCCAGGATATTAAGATGATGGATCGAGATGACTGGTACAAGTTTAGTAGTTCTAGAGAACGAAAAGATTGTCCGATGATTTTGTTTGTGTTGGAACCATTGTTGAAGGCTTTTGCTTGTGTTGGAACTAGTATTATATTTTTTATCTTTGTGTTGGAACACTTTGATTAATGTTATTATTATTATTTTTGCCATTTGAGTTTGGTTAATGTTATGTTTTTTGCTAATTGAATTTTGGTTAATGTTTTGTTTTTTACTACATGAATTTTGGTTAATGTTATGTTTTAAAATTCTACTTTGTTATTAATAGGTTCATAATGAATCATGATCAAAATATACTTCTCGTAATTCTAATGTACTTGTATTTCCGCTATTTTTTGATGAGGGGTGTGAAATGAGTGCGGGACAATTACTCGAAAATGACGGGACATGAATACACGTTAGAGTTATAGGAACGTAATCCTCCACAATGTGTAGTACTACTACACATGTCACATGAATCTTTTATCCAACTATGTTGTCATTTAAGAGTAAATTGCGCGATAAATGATAGTTAAAATGTATCGATTGGCGTTAAGATTGCTTTGTTTTTTATGATAATTGGTCATAATCAATGTTACGTGATTATCAAACGGAGATTTCAACATTCAAAGCAAACAATTCATAATTTTTTTCATGAAGTGTTGGACAAAATAATATTATGCACAAAAGACATTATAGTACTAACTTTTTTTAATGTGAATCCAAACATTTCGGGACATGATAAGAAGATATGACTAATTTTTTTCATGAAGTGTTGGACAAAATAATATTATGCACAAAAGACATAGTACTAACTTTTTTTAATGTGAATCCAAACATTTCGGGACATGATAAGAAGATATGACTGGTTTTCAAATGAGCGGTTGGTGCACTTGATGACACTTTGATACATTTTGTCTCTGTTAAGAAACAATATTTATATAAAGGTAGGGGAAAAGATGATTGTTATCAAAATGTATTGGCAATTTGTAACTTCAACATGATTTTTATGTTTATTGTGGCCGATTGGGAAGGACTAGCACATGATTCTAGAATATTATCATAAGCATTAGCAAATCCACATTTATTATTTTCGTTTCCACTACCAGGTAAGTTTATGGTTTCTTAAATACTTTTAACTTAGTTTGAAAACTGATTATTTTTTTTTTCATTTTACCGAAAAATATTATTTTTGTGATGTCGCGTATGCATACATTCGGGGATTTATGGCGCCGTATCGTAATGTGATGTATTGGCTTCGAGATTTTTGTCAAAGATGTACATTAACCAATAAAATAAAATTTAACTATGCACATGCAAAACTTCGGAACGTCATCGAGCGTGCTTTTGGTGTCTTGAAAGCATGATTCCCTATACCAATTGATGAGTATTTTGCACGATAGTGTCTTGTGTTGAAATGTATCCGTTGATGATTATGAAGACAAGGTTCCAACACATGGAATGAGTTATTATAAAAAGAAAAATTTTGTTGTTGAAAAACTTAAGGTGTACGTCCCCACATGTTTTTTAAAACCATGAATACTTTAAGCATTAATGATCAACTCTTATTTGCAACTCGTCATAGTTAAGACATCTAGACCCGACTTACCGCTACACTAATTAAAAACGGTTTAATTACAAATATGGTTAAAAAACCATCTAATCTGCAACTTCGGGTGTTACTAAACAAGATTTTACTTCTCATAATATTCACATAAAGAAAAGTCGATGTAAGTTTTCAATGAAAAATCATTTTGCTTAAGCATTTAATGCATAATGTTTGTAGTTTTGGCAATTTACGCTAAATAACAACGTAATTAGATTATTGGCAACATATATTAAGTTTGATTCAACTTGCATTTTTTTCATCGTTTATGGCAACATGAAACCCTCATAAAATAATACCTAATAACTAGACAACGTGACACCTAACGACTAACACAACACTTATGTATATTAGGTTATATTTTGACTCCTTATACTTTTATCGGTGAATGTTTATATACCTAAGTCCCAAATGATTTGCACAATTTCATGAGAAGAGGGAGCTACTTTAATAGTTTCATAACTCGAGAACAACACATTCTCTTTGGGCTTTTTTTTCCTAGTATATGTTCATAAACTTGAGTCTTTTATGTTATTTCCTAATATGGGTTTGTAGAAAATTCCAACTAAGTGCAAACAACTTACTCAACACTACAAATAATATGTTAATAACCAATGTGAAGTTGAGTCGTAAGTTGATGACCAATATGGTGCTCCTAATATAAAGTTAGTTGCTCAGATAAGGACATCATATGTGGTGAAGAGGACTTGAAAGTGGGTAGTGGTGCCTTACTTTCAGGCCTTATCTTTATTTTCTAGTCGATATTTATAAATAATTGTTGGTATACATATATGGTTACTTCTTCATATGTAGATGTGAATGTATTGTATACTAAGCATCCAAAAGATAAGGAGGTCGGGTCTTATAAAGAGCAATAGCTTTATCTTTTTATGTTTTTAGCCACATCTGCTTGTCTTTGTGGTAAGAATTGGAATCCTTTGTGGATTCTTATCTTCTTACAACTATGACAAGCATATGTGGACAAAAGAAGAAAGACACAATGTTATTACTTTTTGAAATACTCGACCCTTTCATTTTTTTTTGTTCTTTTGTTTGAGTATTCACTATACGCATTTGAATAATTATTAAGGAGTATACACTAGAAATAAAAAGAATGTCGATTTGCGAGTCAACTTCACATTAGTTATGCATATATTCTATAATGTTGAGCAAATGGTTTGTACTCGGTTGAAATTCTACAAACAAACAGATATGAGGAAGTAACATAAAGGACCCATGGATATGAACACTAGGAAAAATAAAGAGAGAGCCAAAAGGTAGTCCACCGTTCTCGAGTGATGGAAAAAGGAACACACTAAAGGATTGAGAAGGAAAAAAGACGCTTCTTATCGTTACCCTTTTCTCTGTTACACCATGAAGCCGATAAACCTTAACCAGGGTAGAAATGTCATTTGAAAGTGAAACTCCTTCCCTTCCCCAACAATTCGAGAATGTATGTGATTTTTTTCTCCTTTTATATCCCTCCCTTTCTTTCCCCTCTACATCTCCCTTCCCCTCTCCCTCCGTAAATTTTACACTCAAGAACAAGGTGTTAGAATTAGCATATGATTTTCCACTGTACATATCTATCCTCTTTATGGTATTGTAGATGTTGCCGGTCAACACCTTTCTTTAGCAGTTGTGGGAGGTACGTATGTTTGTATGCGTGTGTGCGTGCTCGCTAAACTTAACCATACACACAAACCCATGTAGTTGCTTCTTATATTGAGTAAGCATACTAGTCACCACCACTTACAACCCCTCACCTACTTATTAACCCATATTTGTTTTGCAACCATTCGGAAAACATGAACCCACTAAGAACCACTCATGGTTTAATTCTTTTTATCATATCACTTCAAGAAGCGAGGGCTATGGGGACGACACATATCGTTCATATACACGTCATCATAACTTCATGGCCATGACATCTTTTGTCGTCGACATACATGTCATAGTCATATGTAAAGACGGCATATCACCGTGATAGTTTTGTCGCTATATCTTTTTAAGAAATAAAAAAATAGATATGTATCGACGACATGTTGCTAAAGATTCAACTATAGTGACGACATGTTATGGCTATATGTTGACCTTCGGTGACGACATGTCGTGGTTGACATATGGCGATGACATGTCATGCTTGGAGGTCAACCAACAACCACAACATGTCGTCACATCTTGTCGTCACTATAGTCATTGTACAAATGTATTTTTTTGATCCTCTTTTTTGTTTATTTTACCTGGTTTTTCAAACGCATTCTAAAGTAGTAAAACTAATAACAAAAAACTTTAAAATATTATACAAACTCAGTTTAGTTCTAATACAAATTTTATACAAGTGGTTTACCAAGTCAGTTAGAATATCTTAGGAAATTGTTTTAAACTTTCATACAATTTAACCATACTACCTAATTTAATCGTCTTCGTCAGAACTTTGTAGATCATCACTTTCATCATCTTCTTTATTAGCCCGATTGTTTGGAACTTATTGTAGTGAGGGACAGGCCCGGCCCAATACATGGGCGAAATGGGCTAGGCCCAGGGCATCATTTTAATCCAATAAGTGATACTATATATAGTTGGCCCGAATAATTTATTCCATATGAAGGTTACTGATTTCTGTGAGTATTTGACATATTACACATACATCGAACAGTTGGAGGCAAGGCGTAATGGGCGCCAAAAATTTAAATAATTGAAGCTACCAACACCTTGAGAGATGTAATCGACGCCTAGAAAAACTCACTCTGTAGAAGATCGAGCTTTCCAAATCTATCTTCTATTTATTCTGTTCTCTTGATTCCAGATTTGGCGATTTGTATGAATTGGAGTTCGAATCAAGATCGTTAATCTCGTATTTCTGATTTCTATTTTTTTTTATCACTATTCTGATTCAGTTTGGAGTTTGATTGTTCAAAGCTGGAGACTTTGGGTACGTCTGCTCGAAGCGTTTAGTTAAGCAGACATTTATTTGTTCTATTATCCTATTTCTGATTCCCGATTTTATCACTATTCTCATATTTTTTGTTTTGATTTCAAAAATCAGGAGTTCACCGTTTACAGTTCCGATTTCCGATTCCTTGAATCTGTGCTGGCTTTTGATAGTTCATTGTTCCGATTCTCCTATTTTAGTCAAAAATCAGAAGTTAAATGAGGCATGATATTGTGGTTTGTTTCATGTATAATTTTGTGGTTTTATGTATAAATTTCTAAAGTTCTTTTCTGAAATTTTATGTTCTATTTCTACGATTTCTATTGTTCTCAACTGATTAGTTTGTATATCCGGAGGTAGCAGCCAGGAGAAGTAGACGAATTCTTATTTTTGATTCTATGACTATTTGCTCGGGGTTCCCTTTTTTCTCAACTATAAAATTCATCTCTAAATAGTAATCTAACTGCCCCAGTTTGGTTTTCTGCAATAAAAATTACACAATCTTCCATTCATAATTTGTAAATATCAATTTTTAGTTGTATTATAATTCTAGTTTTGTGTCGCTGTTTTTGATTCCTAATTGGTTTTTACTCTCTTTTTGGTTAACTCATTTTAGTATTACTAATTTTTTTTTTTTTACTTTTCAATATCTACGTTTTTCATTTTTAAAAGGTCACTCATACGGAATAGTGTTTATGATTTATTTGTAAAGAAGAGTTATAGTATTTGGACAATGGAGTTTGCAATTTTGTATATATATATATATATATATATATATATATATATATATATATATATATATATATATATATAAGATTTTGTTGATTGTGTTTGTTATTGTAGCATTTAATAAGTGTTTCAAAGTCAGTCATATCTATGATGTACAACGATTTGAAAGAGATAGAAGGGTTTGACAATTTTTAGTATTAAACGTTATTTTTAGCCAATGTCAAAAATGCGGTAAGGCATGGATAAAAGGTTGTGTTGCATTTTTGCTTTTTAAATTATTTTTCTTGTAAAGGTTTAAATTTGATCAACACTATAAAAATGGGCATTATTATATTTTTTCGCCCAGGTCATTGGATACCATTGGATTGGCCCTGGTGAAGGATCAAATTGGAATTGAACCGGTGGTATTGGTTGGTAGTTTGTTTTATTAGACATCATTGTTTATTAAAATGTTGTTGTATTTGTGAGTGAACCAACTGTTGAGCCATTGCATTTAAGTTTTGATTATTTTTTGAAGTACTTGGCGTGTAATAAAATATACATGTTTCAGTTTCTTACTAACACCTCGTGTATGACTAATCAAAGAACCTGTTTGAGGCATTTACTTCATCGATTGATGATTAATCATCGACGATTTGATCTCATGTATGAGTTTTTTACTCCATCTTACAGCTTCGATTTCTATACATTCAACTTCGATTATGCTTTGTTTAACTTCGATTTCTCCATCTCACAACTTCAATTTTATTAAGTTTCAATTGTGAACTTTCTTGTGTGTTTGTTAGGTAATGTCGAATTTTTTGTTGAACAAGCTTATGTTTAAAATTTTGAATTGAACATACTGGGTTGCCGCTTAAATAGAGGGATTTCAGAGTTTGAATTTTGATGTAGCATTTTGCTAAAGTTAAATAAATGATGTTTTCTTGTATCTGATTTTGAGAGTGAGTTTATCATTATAATTGATGGTAGATGTTGTTTACTGTTGTTGACTTTTTGATGTTGTTTTTGGTAGATGGATGCTAATGTCATATCAGACATTGTTTATAATGAAGATCTCTATACAGTCTCTCAAGTTGCTGTTGTGAGCATTGAAATGATGAGTAACAATGAAAATGATACAAAGACTTGGATCGAAAAACAGGAAGAAATTAAACAGGTGTTTTGCAATTGGGAAGAATCTTATTTAGCTTTACCAAATTTCTACATGCACTTCAAAATTTGAATCCGGGGACTATAGTCGAGTGGTGTGTTTCGAGATCAACCGATGTGGAACCCATGGAATTTAGACCTGTTTTTATTGGGCTTCTTCTCCTTCTATCAATGGGTTTGCACATTGTTGACCGGTGATTAGCATTGATGGTACATGAATTGGTTTTGTAGCTAAAACATCGTACCTAAGAATTGGTTTTTATTTAAGATGTTTGTTGGTTTAGATTAGAAAAATTGTTTGTTGGTTTTTATAAGAAGTTGGTTTAGATTCAAATAAATTGTTGGTTATAATCATGTTTGTTAAAAAAATTGATAAACATTACTAGCAAAAAGTTACAAAAAAAAAAGTAAAAAAAAACTGAAAGGTTAAACTAAAAAGAACTTTACCGGTGAAATTGGGGAAATCATACATTCCACCTTCCATTTCGTTCTCATCTCATCTTATGGCTCAATTCTTACACACAAACATACGGAAGCAGTGAATTTGGGCTCAAATTGTAGGAGCGGTGGAGCAAATGGTGGTCACCTGTGGATCTTTAGTTTGATATGAATACGGAAGGCCTGTGATGGAGCTTTAGCCTCTTGGATAAGAAGCTAGTTATTCCGATCCACTAGTTGGGACTTTGGATTCAAGAGCTGCAAGCTTTATATGCGCTTGGGTAATCTGGCATCGCATGCCCTACTCCTAGCTTCTCAAATCACATAAATTTTCTTAAATTTTCTTATACTCATATGATTTTATTATATAATTCATTAGCCCCTTCTCAAGAGAGAGTTGTTTGAATCTGAAGTGTTGTTTCTTATATTTCCTGATATAAGTAATCAAAATATAATCTAGTATGTGTTGGTATAATCTTAGATCAAACCAAGAAGGCCCTACAGCGAGTAAAGTACTTTGATTATGCTAATGTTGGAAAGATAAAAGAAACAAGCTTTATTAGTTTATTTAAACACAACAAATTAAAGTAGATGGAATAGAATATAACTTTTTCATCTGCTTTTTGCCTTTAACTTCGCCTTGCTGGTTGTGACCTTTGTGGTGGACTCCTATCAAAGAGATACACTTACTTCTTCAGCTACAAACCCCACAAAATTTTAATCAATATCTTTTCTCTAATATTAAAAAATATATATAGATCAATTATTTAAACTTCAACATATAATACAAATGAAACCTCAATGAATTAACAAGCTCCATGAAAAAGCTCTTCCAATAGCTTTTTTTTTTTTAATTTTCATGAGCTTTTTGGGGTGAAAAAGCTTCTATTGTGGATGCTCTACGGTACTTGAATATTTAAAAATAAAAAAGGAGTGGAGTACAAAAAAAAAAAAACATACACATTTAGGTCTTCAGGGTCACCGGTTAAACATAGTCTTACAGGTGTAATAGACATGTTTACTTTCTTTGCTGCAACTCTGCTTAGAATTTGCATTTATGGGTGGTGTAAAATATTATGATAGGATAATGATTTATGCTAAAAGTATTAAAAAAAACCCTAATAGAAAGAATGTGCTTTTTGTTACCTTGGGCTAGCTGCTTCCAACTTCTCAAGCATGTTGTCAATGAATGTGTATTGAGGTGCCTGGGATTCTCTATAAGTTTACAAATAACATGAACTCGTATTTTATCCAAAGAATAATTTAATTTAAATGAAGAAAGTCAAATCAAGCGATTGGTGTGTTGTACTTACAGTTGTGTCTTTGCCAAAGTTAAGATCTTATTAGCTTTCTTACAATACTCTGCTAGCATTACATCAAGATATCTTATTCCCAAATGGTCTTCCGTTTTTACCATACCATTAAATACAAAAGGATCAACAATCCCCTACAAATTCAAAGAGTTAGTAATTTAGTATTTGTGACTTCATAACCATATTCAAGAAAAATAACAAAAGATAAAGTTGAATATGAATAGGCGCATGAGACTGATGTTTTATATGTTTCTTAATTTTTATGAAACTAGAAAAGGAAATATAGTTTGTGCATTGTAGATAAAACAAACCTCGTCTAAGATAGATTGACCGAGTTCAGCTAGGGCTTGAACATTGATGGTTGCCATAGATGAATCGATTGTGGTTTGATTTAGAAAACTATAATAAGAATCTAGTTTGGTATCTATGATAATGATATGGAAGCAAAGGTTTTTTATAGGATGCAAATGTAACGTGTAAGTTGAGGATCGAACATGGTTTTTATAAAACCAACACACAATGATCATGTTGTCTAACACGTGAGGTGTTAGGGACTTGGCATGAAAGCTAAATGAGTTAAAGAATTTGATTTGCGTAATAAGGGCTATCTTTATACGTGTTTTTAAGCATATCATCACTTTTACGTTGCATACGTATCGCCATTGTTTGAAACGTAAAGCAATTATATCCGCATTCTATGACTAACAATGAAAAAGTTTCTAACAATTTAATTACTACTAAACATCATTGTATCTATAAATTGTGCCTTTCACATCATACTTACACATTTCTCTAAGAAAAGGGTCATACTCATCATAAGTATTGGTAACAACGATATCTAGAAAACAATATTTTTTAACTGTTTGTTGAATCTAGATTATGTTTAGGAGTCAAAACATGTAACATGTTTTCATTTTGTGGATTGGCAAATAGCAATAGGCATGTAACTCGAGGTCAATCAAAGTGAATAGCCAACATTCAAATAAAATTTTGAAACTTTGATATATGATTTTGATTTAATGGATAAAAAACATTAATGACCCTATTTGAATTCAATGAAAACTAGTTGTATTTATTATTGTTCTAAAAGTCTATGAATATATAAGGCTGAATTAGAAATATACTATGCACATAACTTTTGGTGTTTCTTTCTTTAGATGAAAGAATATTGTATCTATTTATAGAAATCAATGACATCAATACTCACGATTGATAGATATTGTAGCCTCATACTTGAGAGGTCAATTAAAGTGAATACTGAATATGTTGCCTTAGCACACTTTTCCTCTTCATCTCTATTTTCTAGTCGAATGACGTTCCTTTTGATTTTGATTTTGATTTTTTTTTCTTTTCTGTTGAATAGTGGGTTTATGTTTCTGTTTAGATTTTTTTCAATTGATATCATAAATTATATATGTATCCGCTTTTCTAATTGATTTTTATAAATCTGTTTAGGTATGAAATACTTTGGAGGATAGGATGAAGTATTCTTGCTATCTGGGCATAAACATAAATTGTTTAAATAATGGAGGTGGATCACGACATTCATTAAATAATTGGTTTTAAATTGGGGGTGAATTCAACGATTGCTCTTATTTGTTTGGATTCGGTGAAGGTTTTGTACCGTGTGATTGATAATAGTTCTACAATTAACCATAATTTTATGTAACATCGCTTTTAAAGTCTTTAAAAATATTACAAGATTTGAAAAGATATATATATAATAAATACAAATTGACAATACTTGCAAGACTTTTGAACGAGTCTTTTAGTTAGGTTATAATTTCATGGAAATTAAGTATTGTGTGGCCCACACAAGTAGGAGGCCACTCACACTATTATAAACACTCATGGGGGCACTTCTTATTTCATATACAAACCAAAATTAAATCTCCCTAAGATTTTCATTTTACAAAATGAATCCTTGTCTTTTTTTTTTACTTTTCTCACTTCTCTTGCTCCTTGTGACTGCAACTGCTAGCCAATTGGGAGGCGATTATAGAAATGCTGTTACGAACAAGTGTTTGCATAAGGAGAGGCTTGATCTCCTTCTTTTCAAAGCTTCCCTTCATGACCCCAATGATACTCTCTCTACATGGAGATCTGACGAACATGATTGTTGTAATTGGAAAGGAGTCACGTGCAACAACCAAACATGTCATGTCATAGGGCTTGATATTTCCGGCTCTAGTCTCGGAGGTGAGATAAGCAATTCATTGCTTAACTTAACCTATTTGAATCATCTTGACCTTTCTAGAAATTCTTTTCATGGAATCATTCCTAGTTTCATTGGTTCCATGACTCGGTTAAGGTACCTTAACCTTTCCTATAACTCCTTTCATGGAACCATTCCTCCAGAGTTTGGAAACCTCACCAACTTGCAATGGCTCTACCTTGGATATGTTGGAAGCTATAGAGTTGAAAATCTAGAGTGGTTGTCCCATCTTTCTCATTTGGAGGAACTTCAAATGGATGGGATTTCCTTAGCCAAACAAAATCATTGGGTAGATGTAATTCTGAGTCTCGGGAAACTATCACTTTTAAGTTTAAAGGGATGCGAGCTCTCACAAGTCATGTATCCATATTCTTCATTTCTCAACTCTTCTTCATCTATTCATTCCCTTGATCTAAGTGATAACAATCTTAACTCATCCATGTATCGTTGGTTGCTCCTATTAACCAGCAATAACCTTCTTCATCTTTATCTCTCTAGCAACATGTTAGATGGGATCCCTAAATATCTTGGTAACCTTTGTGGTCTGGAAAATTTGTACTTCAATAACAACACTGTTGTTGTCAAATTTCCTCATTTTCTCAACAACTTGTCAGGATGCACATCGCTTACATTACGAGAGTTGTATGCTCCAGGAAGCCAACTTACAGGGTCATTGTCCGATGAGATCCAAAAGTTTTCATCCCTTGAATACTTGGACTTATCTCATAATCACTTAATTGGAAGTATAAATGAGAAACTATGAGAACTACACATGCTTAAAAGGCTCGACTTTTCTTTTAATAAAATTAGAGTTCCTTCCACATATCACTTGTCAAGCCTCTATTATGTAGAGTATTTTGATCTGAGGTCTTGCAACATAGGGCCTCACTTCCCTAAATGGATTCAGACACTCAAAAATCTTACACGTCTTGTTGTTTCCATTAATAGTATTTCAGACACAATTCCTCACGAGTTTTGGGACATGTGGCCTTCTCAATTAGAATATTTGAATATCTCTTCCAACAACATAAGCGGGAAAATACCAGATTTATCATTAAATTTTGCTAGTGGTTCAGTGATAGATTTGAGTTACAACAACTTTTATGGCCAAATATCGAAAGTCTCTTCCGCTTTAGCATCATTAGATCTTTCTAGAAATAACTTCTCTAGAGGGATCTCCTTTATATGCCAAATTGTTGATGGGTTCTTGACATTTCTTGACCTCTCTCATAACTCATTAAGCGGACAACTCCCAGACTGTTTGTGGCATTTCAAACAGCTAAAAGTTCTTAATCTTGGACAAAATAATCTTTTTGGAAGGCTTCCTCCCTCTATTGAATATCTGATCAATCTCAGTGTATTGTATTTATACAAGAACAACTTCTCTGGAGAATTGCCTTTGTCTTTAAAAAATTGCACGAGTTTAAAGTCATTGAATTTGGGGGCCAACAAGTTTTCTGATAATGTGCCTGTCTGGATTGGGGAAAACTTATCAGGGTTGTATGTTCTTATTCTAAGATCAAACAACTTCTTTGGAACCATCCCTTTACAATTATGTCAATTAGTAAATCTTCAAATTTTGGACTTGTCAGTGAACAATCTCCTTGGAACCATCCCCTCATGTTTGAGTAATCTTACAAGCATGGCTCAACAAGGATCCTTACAAGATGTACAATTTAATACAATTGTAAGAAGTACGGATACACATATACAGGACACATATGTTGACCATACAATGATTCAGTGGCATGGAGATGAACGTGAATTCTTTAGCATTCTAAATTTTTTGAAGAGCATTGACTTGTCAAGCAACAATTTAACAGGACAAATACCATATGAAATTACCAATATGTATGGCTTAATTGCCCTGAACTTGTCAATGAACGCTCTATTTGGAGAGATTCCACGCACAATTGGTGAGATGAAAAATCTTTTGACGTTGGATTTATCTAGAAACAATGTTTCGGGACGGATGCCATCAAGCATGTCTCAAATGAGTTTACTGAATTACCTAGACGTGTCATTTAATAACTTGTCGGGGAGAATCCTATCTAGCACTCAACTCCAGTCTTTTCCACCTTTAAGATACAATGGAAATGCATGACTATGTGGACCTCCTCTTACCAAAAAATGTCCCGGGGATGAAGATTTAAAAGTACCACCCGTCGTTGGAGAAAGTGAGGGTGATACAGAAGGCGTAGATGAAGTTTGGGGATGGTTCTATATTGGTGGGGGGACTGGTTTTGCTACTGGATTTTGGATAGCATGTGGGGTTTTACTTGTGAACCGTCGTGGAAGACATGTTTTTTTTCAATGTTATGATAACTTCAAAGATCGGGTCTATATGAAGGTTGTGGCGTTAATTTCAAATTTGCAAAAGGCTAGACAAACGTAAATTTTCATCTATTTTTTTAGTATATAAGGATTATAGTATATAATGTAATTTGACAGGGGTTTTAAGTCCCCGATATCAATAAATTTGTCACTAACACGATGGGTAGCCATTTTCCCCGTGTTGAATGAAATAAGACATCCTACAAAGTTCCTATATTTGTAGCATACAAAAATAAGCTTAAAATTAGACTTGCAAAAAACCCCAAACAGACCGGTATAGGAAAAAACTGGTTTGATACAAATTTATTGGGTTTCGAAATCAAACGTGTGGTTTAGTGTTGTTATATATATATATATATATATATATATATATATATATATATATATATATATATATATATATATATATATATATATATATTGTGACATCCCCAAAATCACGGCCATAAAAGACCGGTTTCATTTATGCTTTTAAAATAATTGCAGAGTAAATCCATTGATTTAAAAGAGTTGCGGAATTAGTCCCCAAAAACATTACATGATAAAATAAGGTTTATCAAAGCATTTCTTAAAGAAATGTATTTTCATTATATATCAAAACTCGGGATGTCATGTTCCGTTACAGACACAAAAGCATAAACAATAAAACATAGACCTTACACAGTTATATATAACTACTGGTCTATAAACAAAAACATCTTCACAAGTTCTCCAACTTATGCTCTCGCGCCACTACCTGTAATACAAAGAAACTGAGTGGGTCAGGCTTGGGAGCCTGGTGAGCATATAGCGTTTTCAACCCACAATAAATAATTATATTTAATTTCACCAACCAACAATTACCCGATTACCCATTCCCGTTATCCTCACTTTACGTCCCTAAAACAACAACTATCACAAGGGACCTAATCTAGGATTTTCATCGGGACGGACAATACTGCAAAGGGGTTTCCTCAGCAATGAATGTCCTAAGGCAACCATGAGGGGGATAGAATACAGCAAATAAACACCCAAGTTCACCAACACCTACAGGTTATGAGCCTGCCAACATTCCACAGGACAGTCTAGAAAGAGTCTGTGGTCGTCATCCATATTCTGCTGAATGACTAGATCACAATCACATCAAGGCCTCTCATCAGTTTATCACACATCAACTATCTACCCAAGTTCTACCCAACATTTTTGTAGATAACAACATACATATGCATTCATATGCAACTTAAAAACTGATAAGATACTTATTCAATACTCATCCCAAATAAACAGATAACATATATATACACGTATATTTATACACACATAACACGTATTCTAAAGTAGATACTTCATATCTATGTTGTAGAAGAAAGGGAATATACACTCACATAGAACGTATACTTAATACATTCAACAATACTTGTATTAAATCGTGTTTATGAAAGAGACTATGCACTCACTTGATCAGAAGATGATCGGACAGCACTACGGCTCTAAAAGTAGAAGCTCTTTGGTGAAACTAGAAGGTCTTCACACACCGGGCTTCTCGCAAGCAGAGCTTCGGCTCGGAAACTCTTTTCTTATCGGGATCTTCGGTCTGCGGGACTTGCTTCGGGTCTCGGGATGATACCGGGGCTTCGGGGGGTTAAAATAGGGCTTAGAGAGAGTATCGGGAGTGAGAGAGAAGATATAGAGCAACCTAAATCGGCCGACCCTCGATTTCTATTTATAGGGTCATTTTTCAGCTCTCACGTCGTGAATTTTAAGTTCTCACGTCGTGAACTTAGTCGTCACTGCATGCGTCATCACAGGTTGCGTCTGACAGGCTCTGCAAGGTCAAATCACTGAGTTCACGTCGTGAACTCTGACACAGTATCGGGGTTCGCACCCCGAACTTCAGAAATTCATAACTTTCGCATACGAGCTCTGTTTTCGACGTTCTTTATATCGACGCGTAGGTGAGATTATGCTCTACAACTCTCGTTTAGACTCCGTTGGCTAAATTTGACTTTATTTTTATTATATTATTATTATATTATTTTTAGTAGGTCGGGACAGGAAAACTCCGTTATAAATTCATAACTCCTTCATCTGAAGTCCGTTTTCGTCTGTCTTTTTACCGTTGGACTACTATCGATGAGATCTTCAATTCTCATTTAGAAAGTTTTGGCTAAATATCACTCGATCTCTATTTCGAGTATTCGGGCTGCATACCGCTAAGTCGAAACTTCGAAAAATCATAACTTCCTCATACGAAGTCAGATTTAGACGTTCTTTTTATGCACGCTCTCGGTTTAACGAACTCTACGACTTTCGTTTAGATTACAAAGGCTAGATATCGCTCTATCTTAAATTCGTATTTTACGTCATTCAGCGTCGTGTCAGTTCTGTCGCGAAACTTCGACAGATCATAACTTCTTCGTTATAACTCGGATTTCGGCATTCTTTATATATTCGGAAACCTCGTCACGGCCACTACCACATCCTTCATAGATATTGGGTTTATCTAAAATTTCATTTTAACGCTTATTTTTATTCTTAATTAAATTAAGACACACAATTAAGCACAAAACACACAATACTCAAATAATACACTTCTATTATTTCAAAATGGGTTACAAAGGTTAACCTAGACTATTACATCAATATTAATGCCTAGCCCAAAAACGCGGGCGTTACAATTCTCTCCACCTTAGGATGATTCCGTCTCGGGAATCACATATCAACAAACAAATGCGGATAGCGACTCATCATGTCACTCTCCGCCTCCCAGGTGAGATTTGGCCCATTCGTATGTTTCCATCGGACAAGCACTAATTCGACCATCTTGCATCGTAACTTCTTAGTCTTTCGGTCAACGATTGCCTCTGGTTCTTCAATTAACCTCTTGTTCTCATCAATTCTCAACTCCGAAAGTGGAATCATATCGGGAACTTCTCCCGTGAACTTCCTCAAATAACACACATGGAAAGTGTTATGAATTCCATTCAGTTCTTCGGGTAATTCCAGCTTGTAAGCTTGGTTCCCAATCCTCTGAAGAACTTTAAACGGTCCAATAAACCTTGGACTCAGTTTTCCCCTTTTACCAAATCTTATAAGTCCCTTCCACGGCGAGACTTTAAGTAAAACCGAATCTCCAACCTCAAAAGTCATCGGTCGTCTTTTCTTGTCAGCATAGCTCTTTTGACGATCCTGAGCTGCTAACATTCTCTCCCTAATTATTTTCAACTTTTCAACAGTCTGATGGACTATCTCCGGTCCCATAAACTGTTTTTAACCAGCCTCAAGCCAACAAGACGGCGTACGACATTTCTGTCCGTACAAAGCTTGATAAGGTGTCATGTTTATGCTCGAGTGGAAACTATTATTGTAGGAAAATTCTACCAAAGGTAAATGTTCATCCCAATTACTTAGGAATTCCAGGGTATATGCTCTCAGCATATCTTCAAGTGTTTGTATTGTTCTTTCGCTCTGACCATCAGTCTGTGGATGGTAAGCTGTACTCAAACACAACTTGGTACCCATTTCATCTTGTAGACTTTTCCAAAATCGCGAGGTGAAACGGCTGTCACGATCTGACACAATTGTTAACGGATCGCCGTGAAGCCTCACAATTTCCTTCACGTAAGAATTCGCAAGCTTATCCATAGACCATTTCTCATTGGCTGCTATGAAATGCGCACTCTTAGTGAAGCGATCAACGACCACCCAAATCATGTCGTGACCGTTCTTTGTTCTGGGTAGTATAGTGACAAAATCCATTGCAATGTATTCCCATTTACCCATAGGCACAGGTAAAGGTTCTAAACTCCCGTATGGTTTCTGATGTTGTGCCTTCACTCTTGCACATGTCACACACTCGGCCACATACTTTGCAATATCAAGCTTCATCGTCGGCCACCAGTAGTAGGGTTTTAGGTCCTTATACATTTTAGTGGTACCAGGATGAATCGAGTACATGGTTTTGTGAGCTGCTTCCATCAGAAGATCTCTTATTCCTCCTGACTTAGGTACCCAAATACGATCTTGGAACACCTTCAGTCCTTGACCGTTTGTACCAAACACTAACGTTTTGCCCAAACGTTCCTCCTTCCGGTCATTATTTTCAGAAGCTTCCTCTTGAGCTTTCTTTATACTCTCCACAATTATCGAGACAACTTCTATTCTCAACGCTCTTGGCCTTTTTCTCTCAAGATTGACTTTCCGACTGAGAGCATCAACGATAACATTTGCTTTACCGGGGTGGTAAAGTATCTCACAGTCGTAGTCCTTAAGTAATTCTAGCCAGCATCGCTGCCTCATATTCAATTCCTTCTGACTAAAGAGATATTGGAGACTCTTATGATCAGTGAAAAGTTTGCACTTCGTGCCATAGAGGTAATTCCTCCATATTTTCAGAGCGAAAACTACCGCTGCCAACTCCAAATCATGAGTGGGGTAGTTCTTTTCATGCTCTTTCAGCTGTCGAGACGCATATGCTATCACCTTTTCTCTTTGGGTCAAAACACAACCCAACCCAACCCCAGACGCATCGCTATAGACAGCGAAGTCTTCAACTCCATCGGGTAAAGAAAGAATCGGTGCCTCACATAGCTTCTTCTTTAGCTTCTCAAATGCTTCTTTGTGCTTATCACTCCAAGCATAAGTAGCTCCCTTGTGGGTCAAAGTTGTTAAAGGAGTAGCGATCGAAGAAAATCCTTGGATAAACCTTCGGTAATATCCAGCTAATCCCAAAAAGCTTCGGATCTCCGTGGGACTTTTCGGTTGTTCCCACTTCATCACAGCTTCAATCTTTGCTGGGTCAACCATTATCCCTTCTTGGTTGACCACGTGACCCAAGAATTGGACTTCTCGAATCCAAAAATCACATTTGGAGAACTTTGCATATAGTTTCTCCTTCTTCAGGACTTCCAAAACTTCTCGCAAGTGTCTGTCATGCTCCTCGTGGCTCTTCGAGTAAATTAGAATGTCATCTATGAACACTATTACAGATTTATCAAGGAACGGATTACAAACCCTGTTCATTAAATCCATGAATGTTGCTGGAGCATTGGTTAGTCCAAACGACATAACTAAAAACTCGTAATGCCCATATCGCGCTCTGAATGCAGTCTTCTCTATATCCTGCTCTTTCACCTTCAGCTGATGATATCCTGACCTCAGATCGATCTTCGAAAAATAGCTTGAACCTTGAAGCTGATCGAACAGGTCATCAATCCTCGGCAACGGATATCTATTCTTTATTGTTGCCTTGTTCAGCTCTCTGTAATCGATGCACATTCTCATACTTCCATCTTTATTCTTCACGAATAACACCGGAGCTCCCCAGGGTGATGAACTAGGTCTAATGAAACCTTTGTCCAATAACTCCTGAGGTTGCATCATCAGCTCCTTCATCTCCGTCGGTGCTAATCGGTAAGGTGCCTTTACTATTGGTGTCGTCCCTGGTAACAAGTCTATTCTAAACTCCACTTGTCTATCAGGCGGTAATCCAGGAAGATCTTCGGGAAATACTTCCGGATAATCACACACGACAGGAATGCTCTGCATCTCCTTTTTCTCCTTCTTAGCATCGATCACGAATGCCAAATATGATGTACATCCTTTGGCCAAACACTTTCTGGCTTTCATTAGCGAAATGATTCCAGAATTTACTCTGCGTTTGTCCCCATACACCATAAATGACTCTTTCCCAGGCGGGTTTACTTTTACAATCTTCTTCTTGCACAGTATTTCGGCATCATTGGCGCTAAGCCAATCCATTCCCAACACGATGTCGAAACCGTTGAGTTCGATAGGCAATAATTCCTCGTGGAACTTATTCCCGTTCAGGTCGATTAAGATGTTTTTCATACGATGGCTAACAGGTATAAACTTGCCACTAGCAACTTCGACTAATAAAGCATTATCTAGTCTATCAACAGGCAAAGCTAGTTTTCTACCAAATTCATGCGATATAAAGGAGTAGTTGGCTCCAGAATCAAATAAAATTTGGGCAGACAAATTGTTTACGAGAAAGGTACCTGAAGCGACATCAGCTTCTTCTTTAGCAGCTTCAAGTGTCATCTGGAAAGCTCTTGCTTTAGGATTTGGGGGAATATTGGGTTTTGCTGCCTCCTTCTTTCTCGGACAGTCTTTCAAAATGTGCCCATCTTCATTACACCCAAAGCACACTCTCTTGTTGGACGGACACTCATTGGCATAGTGCCCCGTCTTTCCACACTTGTAGCAGGTCACATCCTCGCTACATTTCCCAGAGTGCTTTTTCTTTCACTTTTCACACCATTTTGATTCGCCTCCAAACTTCTTCGAATTAGGCTTCAAAGATTTCTCTTATCACCAACTTCAACTTTGCTGGCGGTTGTTCCCTTGATCATGTCCTCAACAGACTTGGCAGCCCAAATAGCTGCCTCCAGAGTAGGTGTCTGACGTACTGGCACCGCGTACTCCCATGGGAGCCCCTTCGCGTACCGGTCCACTTTTGTCAGCTCATCTGGGACGATGCGCAAAGCAAACTCCATTTTGTCAGTGAAGGCATTGGTGTAATCATCGACTGACATGCTACCTTTTGTCAAGGTTAGAAACTTGTTCTCCAACTCCAGTAGATTTTGGGCCGAGCAGAACTTGCGCTTAAATTGCACTAAGAACTCTGCCCAAGTCAGTTGCAGTGGTTCGTTAGGGCTTAGGGTCTTCCCCAGAGTGTTCCACCAACGAACTGCGCCACTTCTAAACTGACGTACTGCGAAAGTGGTCTGCAACTTGCCTATGCAGCTACATGTCATGAAGGCTAGCTCCATTTCCGAGATCCTCCATGACTCCAATCGGATCTTCCTTTCCAGTGAAGGTCGATGGTTTGCAAGTCAAGAAATCTTTGTACTTGCATCCAAGTCCATCAATTCTTCCCTCCTGGTGGTTTTGTCTAACTAACGGTGGGTTGGCTTGACCAACAACCCCACTGAAGTTTCCTTCATCCGACGAACCTCCGTTCACTTCGGGCTCTTTAACTTGTATTGAATGTTGTTCACGATTCTGTTGAAGCAGACGTCTAGTTTCTTCCATCTGACGATCCAACATCGTCTGAATCATCAATTGTACACCAGCCATTGTCATTGGCTCAGGTGCTGCTGCTACAACAGGTATTTGCTCGATTACAGGTGGTTGATTCCTGTTTTCGTTCACGTTTCCAACTCCGCTTCTTGTTCTTGCCATTCTTGATCTATACACCAAATAAGGCAAATTTAGATCCTCAATCACGATAGAAATCAAATCATCCTTATCACTCCGAAACGTTTACATGCTAGTTCTAATTCCGTAGTCGCACGCTTAGAAACCTAAACACATAAGGTCTCCAGATCCGGTTGGCAACAAACTGTAGATCTGAACAAATAATATCATATATGGCAACATATAACATTTAGCACATAATGGAATTTTAGGCATCTCTTCTAAAATAAACTAGTGCTCGTGTCTAAATATAACAGACACACATCTCACAATCTTCACTTAGCATTCTAAGTTGAAGTCTAGAAATCCTACAAATTCCTAGTTCGCTTAAACTAATGCTCTGATACCAACTGTGACATCCCCAAAATCACGGCCAGAAAAGACCGGTTTCATTTATGCTTTTAAAATAATTTCAGAGTAAATCCATTGATTTAAAAGAGTTGCGAAATTTGTCCCCAAAAACATTACATGAGAAAATAAGGTTTATCAAAGCATTTCTTAAAGAAATGTATTTTCATTATATATCAAAACTCAGGATGTCATGTTCCGATACAGACACAAAAGCATAAACAATAAAACATAGACCTTACACAGTTATATATAACTACTGGTCTATAAACAAAAACATCTTCACAAGTTCTCCAACTTATGCTCTCGCGCCACTACCTGTAATACAAAGAAACTGAGTGGGTCAGGCTTAGGAGCTTGGTGAGCATATAGGGTTTTCAACCCACAATAAATAATTATATTTAATTTCACCAACCAACAATAACCCGATTACCCATTCCCGTTATCCTCACTTTACGTCCCTAAAACAACAACTATCACAAGGGACCTAATCTAGGATTTTCATCGGGACGGACAATACTGCAAAGGGGTTTCCTCAACAATGAATGTCCTAAGGCAACCATGAGGGGGATAGAATACAGCAAATAAACACCCAAGTTCACCAACACCTACAGGTTATGAGCCTGCCAGCATTCCACAGGACAGTCTAGAAAGAGTCTGTGGTCGTCATCCATATTCTGCTGAATGACTAGATCACAATCACATCGAGGCCTCTCATCAGTTTATCACACATCAACTATCTACCCAAGTTCTACCCAACATTTTTGTAGATAACAACATACATATGCATTCATATGCAACTTAAAAACTGATAAGATACTCATTCAATACTCATCCCAAATAAACAGATAACATATATATACACGTATATTTATACACACATAACACGTATTCTAAAGTAGATACTTCATATCTATGTTGTAGAAGAAAGGGAATATACACTCACATAGAACGTATACTTAATACATTCAACAATACTTGTATTAAATCGTGTTTATGAAAGAGACTATGCACTCACTTGATCAGAAGATTATCGGACAGCACTACGGCTCTAAAAGTAGAAGCTCTTTGGTGAAACTAGAAGGTCTTCACACACCGGGCTTCTCGCAAGCAGAGCTTCGGCTCGGAAACTCTTTTCTTCTCGGGATCTTCGGGCTGCGGGACTCGCTTCGGGTCTCGGGATGATACCGGGGCTTCGGCGGGTTAAAATAGGGCTTAGAGAGAGTATCGGGAGTGAGAGAGAAGATATAGAGCAACCTAAATCGGCTGACCATCGATTTCTATTTATAGGGTCATTTTTCAGCTCTCACGTCGTGAATTTTAAGTTCTCACGTCGTGAACTTAGTCGTCACTGCATGCGTCATCACAGGTTGCGTCTGACAGGCTCTGAAAGGTCAAATCATGGAGTTCACGTCGTGAACACTGTATTCACGTCGTGAACTCAGACACAGTATCGGGGTTCGCACCCCGAACTTCAGAAATTCATAACTTTCGCATACGAGCTCCGTTTTCGACGTTCTTTATATCGACGTGTAGGTGAGATTATGCTCTACAACTCTCGTTTAGACTCCATCAGCTAATTTTGAATTTATTTTTATTATATTATTATTATATTATTTTTAGTAGGCCGGAACAGGAAAACTCCGTTATAAATTCATAACTCCTTCATCTGAAGTCCGTTTTCGTCTGTCTTTTTACCGTTGGACTACTATCGATGAGATCTTCAATTCTCATTTAGAAAGTTTTGGCTAAATATCACTCGATCTCTATTTCGAGTATTCGGGCTGCATACCGCTAAGTCGAAACTTCGAAAAATCATAACTTCCTCATACGAAGTCAGATTTAGACGTTCTTTTTATGCACGCTCTCGGTTTAACGAACTCTACGACTTTCGTTTAGATTACAAAGGCTAGATATCGCTCTATCTTAAATTCGTATTTTACGTCATTCAGCGTCGTGTCGGTTCTGTCGCGAAACTTCGACAGATCATAACTTCTTCGTTATAACTCGGATTTCAGCATTCTTTATATATTCGGAAACCTCGTCACGACCACTACCACATCCTTCATAGATATTGGGTTTATCTAACATTTCATTTTGATGCTTATTTTTATTCTTAATTAAATTAAGACGCACAATTAAACACAAAACACACAATACTCAAATAATACACCTCTATTATTTCAAAATGGGTTACAAATGTTAACATAGACTATTACATCAATATTAATGCCTAGCCCAGAAAAGCGGGCGTTATATATATATATATATATATATATATATATATATATATATATATATATATATATATATATATATATATATATTACATGTAACCAGATTGGAACCGGTTTTTATTAAACTAGACCAAAATCCGTTTTTTTCCTTGAAAAAAATCATTTATTTAATAGAAAGTTGTTGTTTCCATCTATCAATTCTTGAACTTGTTGTCGGCTTAGAAAAGTTTATGCCGGATAAATACTTTTTTAAAAGAATACTAGAAAAATGTTATTTGAACCCTGAACAACCCCAAATGGTTTGATGTAGGTGTTTTAATTGCTATATTGCTACTTTGGATGTATGGTGACAATAGTCTTGTAATATCCCAAAAAATTGTAAGGTAAAAATTTCATTTATAATTCAACTATAAACACTATTTGGCCTTTTCAATCATTCGAAAATATATTAGAGTAAAAATAGTTATCAGAGTACAATCCGAAAATCATAAAGTTGCAGAAACATGGGTGGATGCAGTGCAATCACGTCGAGCCCTTCTCTTTTGTATCGGAAGTATCTGAAACCATAAACATAAAACTGTAAGTACAAAGCTTAGTGAGTTCCCCAAAATCCCACATACCATACATATCAAACATACAATGGGTCATGCCCAACAACCATCGGGCCCCGCTCGGAATAGATCTGTTAATAACATGAGATGGGCCCCACCTCATCACATTCATCAGGCCCCGCCTGGCATCAGGCCACGTCTGACATTCATACGAACATATAAAACACATGCAAGAATCATTAAGATAAATAGCATACAATACACTCATCAGGCCCCGCCTGGCATCGGAACCCGCCCGGTATACATATCACATATCATACATGCAAGAGTCACACATACAACTAGCATCCTAATCGTAATAAACCATGGGCCGACATTGGTGCCTTCGACCCGCCAAACACAGTGAGGATCAGGAGACTCACCTCAATCCGAGATAAACCGAGACACACACGTTGTTGCCACCGGAAACCTCACACTGGACATTATCAAATATCTTACTCAATAATTAAGGTCATTTTCCAAAATCCAAGGTCCAATCCATATTTTATACATCCAATGGGTAAAAGACCATTTTACCCTTCTCATATCTGATCCAATAACCCACGGGTCAAACTCCAAAATGCCTAAGGCCCAAAAGGCCTAAAAGAAGACCTCGCGAGTACGCCCTGTTGTCCCAACTCGTACGCCCCGCGTACGGCCCACTAAAGCACAAGGTACAACTTGCTAAAGCTCAAAGACGGGGACTTCTTGCATTACATTGAGTGTATGCATACGTACGCCCAACGTACTCATCAGATGACCAAAACTTCATATTAAGCACTTAATGCTTAAGACAAAATGTCCAAACTCAGATCTAACCTCTAAATAAGGTCTTAATCCATAAAGTTTCCAACTTTATTCCTTTGCATGTCTTAATGGAACCTAAAACCCTTTTTATCCATCTAAACTTATAATATTAACATCAACTTAAGCATGATTCATCAAAACCCATCAAGATGATATTTTATGGTTCCTAATAACTCCATAATGGATAAAGTTTCCAACTTTATCCATTAGAATGGTCCAACAAACCAAGATCTAGTCTTTTAGTCTCAAAGGGACTAAAAATGCATCTTTTCCAATCCATTAAGTCCATGTGTCAAGCTTTTAGATCTGAATCAATATGATGTTTAGATGGATAAAGTTTCCAACTTTATCCATAACAAGGTCACAAACTTTCAAGATCTAAACTTTATGCACTAAAGTGACAAAAAGCTCATAACACCCAAAACTAGCTAGATCTAACAATTTCATCATCAAGATTCAAACTTTATACCTCCAGAAGAAAGATCAAGGTGAACAAGGTCTGGATCTACAAGCTCCAATGCAACCAACGCTTCTTCAGTGAGTTCCTTCTTCTTCAAGGTGCACCAAGAACACTCCAAAGCACTTAAAAACACCTTATTTTTGCTCATAAGGCTCAAACTAGGGTTAGGGTTTCAATTTATGCTCAACGTACTAGGGATGCCCTAGTACACCCAACGTACACAGCTAACCCAAAAATCGTCCTAACTTCAAACAGTCGTAACTTCTTCGTTTCAATTCCGATTTTGACGATCCTTATATCCACAGAAATGTAATGAGAAGCTCTACAACCCTATCAACTCTCCTTTGCCTTAAAACTTTCCGAACTTAAATCCAAAATTCATAATAGGCCTGAACTATCACTTTACGGTTATACCTTTGGGCTCCAAAGTACCAACCGAACTCTCGGATCACATAATCCACATTACACACATCCAATGGGGCCTAACTCTCTTTTTCCCCCAAGGCCCGAAGCCTTATGATAACTGGTCTTTGGGTCACGGTCCCTAAGTATGAAATGATTTGAAACATGGTGTTACAACTCTGCCCCACTTAAATTAGATCTTGTCCTCGAAATCACTCCTTATTACTCACCAGGAAATTAGACGATTTGACCAACTCTTCCAGATCCCTGATGAAAGTCGACCCCATCATACGGTGACCTTCCAATAATCGAACCCATTCTTAGCAGAACTCGCATACTTACGACGAATGAATTCCTACTCCCACTAACCTTAACCAATGAAGGACAATCATCACTACTCAGCTCAGATCCAGGAATCCAACACCTTATCCGACTTCCCAACATGAAAAACCATTCTGAAATACTATCAATAGGACCTATCTTTGCAATCTGAACTGAAATAAATCATTCCGGTCCTAAATCATCTAGACGACACTTTTGGTAGACAGAATCCTAACCATACCTTGATTTTGAAAAGATCTTTCATATACACAAAGGCGAATCCCAACACGAGTCTCAACCCCTTGTGTCAACCGGGAACATAACTCACGTCCCGAAATCCAAAGATTTACACTTGCATTCTATCTAAAATCTTCTGATTCCACGACGACCTTCCACTAAATCGAGATATAAAATCCCCAATCCACCGCGGAGACTGGCAGTCTCACATCTGGTCTCGCCACAAGGCTCCGACTAAGAGTCTAACTAATAAGGGCTGCCCCAACCTAACCACCACACGGTTACCAACCACTGACCACAGAGTCATCCCAATCTAAACGTGATCCAATACCTTTCTCAATTCAATCTCCACCGGGTCTCACCCACTCTATCACAACCAAATGGGCCTTGTCCATGGGTCTCACATAATCTGCACAAATGAACGGGCCTCGCCCACGGGTCTCACCCAATCGAGTGTTGTACAGGCCTAGCCTCGCCTCGGATCCAACGATCCTCATTCCAAACAAAGAGTAATCCCCCGACAATACCGTCCGCCTCGACCCAGGCATACGTTGATCCTCTTTTCAATCTAACAACCACTCCTACAATGGCCTACCTCATTTTGGTGAATGCTACGACTACATCGCAGACTTACAACACTTCCCCGACAGCCTATCATCCTTGTATATGCTACGGCTACCCCACATTCTTACAACACTTCCATACTACCATGGTCCCACCAATGGCCTAACTGTCCATCTACTATACCAATCGTAATCATCCTTAGTCGAACCCACATCCAACTATACCCCAACCAGGTGTTTGGGTTATGCTTCGAACCCCAAAGCCTTAATCAGACAAGAACAGGCAGAGAGGCCCTAACACAACCCTTAGACCAAACGATTCTCCCCCACTTGCATTCGAATGCGCTCTTCCAATCCACAAAATTTATGGATTCCTAATCCATCTCACAACCTTACAATTCAAACTGTCAACAACCTGGGCTCACAAGAACTAGCATTCCATTACTAACCAATCTTTAACGATCACACACATTCCAAAACCAGATGTACACTTCCTGAAATATCAACGAGCATAATAATCCAAAGTACTTCCCATGATACAACTCCAAATCCTTAAGTCACTTCAGCTCATGACAAAGAACTATAACCCTTGACCAGAAAAGACGGATCACCAATCCAACTACTGTAACACCTCAAATTTTAGACCAAATTTTTCATTTTTAAATTACCAAAAACCATAGTTTCACAACCAAGTTATCAATTACATGATTATCCCAAAACAAAAAGTATCATAATTATCAGAGTTCATAAACATGTCCCAGTAGTAAATTCCCGAGCGCGTGTGTACAATCAGACCTTCGCCTTCCCGCGGTCCTGCGAAGTACCTGCCACATATAAATCAATAACTTTAAGCACAAAGCTTAGTGAGTTCCCCAAGATACCACATATAACATTGCATTAATAAACAACCGTGGGTTATCCGCAACCCAGGGGACTATTAGCAGTCCCAGTGAGCTAACAGCACGCCCGATGGGTTATCAGCGACCCTGGTTGACTATCAGCAGCCTCAGATATATATAATTACCATAACATAACATAACAAAACATCTAGACCTAGCTGGTCATCATAAATACAATTATCCTATCATACAGGTAAGATGTAACACCCTGTTCTGAAAGTATCCGTTTATGGATTTCAGAGGCCAAGGCTAGGGGCGTTTTGGTCTTTTATGGGTTTTGAGTTTTCATTCGAGAGGTTTTGGGCCAGGGTGTGTCACTAGAAGTGTAGGGCTTCTCGCCACCTTTTTCGTGGATATAAAGTTCGTCGGAAACGGACTTGGAATGAAGGAGTTATGACACTTTGAAGTTATTGGCAGAAATGGCCCCTAATGGAAATAAATGGCAAGAAGGACCATGCATGCAAGGTGGTAAGTGTCACACCCCTGGACCAGAGCGGTGGAAACGTCCGGAGACGGGTGACTTCATTGTGCAGTATCATAACAATTGAATATAAATGAAGCATAGCAAATCCAAACATCATACGTTAATATCGCAAACTTACATTGTTTTTACAAACTGTTCATGTTTTGAAATACACAAAAGAGACAACATTGAACAAATTCCAAATTTCAACAAAATGGTCTTGAATCCCCATGTCACTGATCTGCTTATTGATTTCCTGAGAATACAAGTCGTTGAAAAGCGTCAACGTAAAATATGTTGGTGAGTTCATAAGCATTTTGTATAAAAATTTGTGGTAGTTGGTAAAACCAGAAAATCCCATATTTTCTTATCAAAAGGTTGTAAATTTTCGATTCAAATCAGGTATAGTTGCATGTGTGGTGGTCTTAAAACCCTAAGACTGGTGTGATAAAAGCTTCGTTTATAGTACTCAAAACAATCGTTGTCTAAAATCGAAAGGTGTAACTTAAGTAGTTTTCTAAAACATATTGTTATATTCTTAGTGAGTCATTATAACCATACTAATATGACGGAGTGCCTGTTCTGACGTTCTTCAGGCGTCGGTTTCGTTTAAGACATTTGTCACCCTAGAATGGCCGGTCTAGCTATAGCGAACAGCGAAGGTGCGGGGTGTCAACCCCGTATAGATCTATACACAAATTTCCGCTCCCCCTCCAGGAGACTCTGGTTATAACTCTTACAGGACTTTAATCGTACACTATTATATATATATATATATATATATATATATATATATATATATATATATATAGGTACTGTGAAGATTCGTCTGACTAGAATACTAACAAATTTTTGAGCAATTCGTTGTAATCCATTATTTATTACATAAATAACAATGGTGTACTTGTTGACTAGATATTTCGTTTTCGTTTATAGAAAATGTTTCTTTGTAAATTAGGCTTGTCAAAATGACCCAATATTCTTGATGTCGGTAAAATGGTCCTTGAATTTATAATTTAACAATTAAAACCCACTTTTATCAAAAGGTGGCTCAAATCTATGTTATTTGTTGAAAGTTGTCCATTTTCTCCAAAATACTCTTTTAAACAATTTTGACGTAAATACTTAGGATTTTTTTTTTGTCATAAAAATTTGTAACTTGTATTTTTGTAACCTTCTATTTCTTATTTCTTATACATAAGTTGTGAAATAAGCTTCAAACTCTTGAGGCTTACTAAATTTTCGAGTTCTAGGCGTCTTCATGACTTTAGTACACATAACTTAGCATACAAGCATAATAAGCAATTTAATCAATGTTTAAAACAAGGTTTTGACTTGCATTCTCTCCCAAAAACAATAAAAATCTCGAAAAAGTAGGGGTATGAAGCTCACCTTGAGTTGGTTGATGGGATGATTGGAGTGATGGAGTGAAAATCTCAAGTCTAAACTTTTGGATGAGTTGAGGAACTTCTAAGGATGATTATTATCCTAACAATATCAACACACACAAATATATGTATAAAAATAGTGGAACTATCATATAATCATATATAAATACTAGGGGATTATGAAAATACTTACCAAAATTCTCAGGATGAACTTGGGCTTAACCTTCTTTGAAAGTTGGGAGAGAGAGTTTTTGAGAGATAAAGAAAAGTTATCTGTAGGAAATGAAAAGATGGTGGGGTGTTTTAAGGTGGACGCGTCTAAGATGGGAAGGTGAAATGAGTTGGTGTTTGCTTGGTAATCTGGAGGTTAAAACATTGATATTTGGTGGGTAATCCATGGGTTACTGTGAATTGCATGGAAAATGGGAATTTACATCACATTATAAAGTCAAACCCTCTTATTTCTTTAGGATTTAATATAATACTTTTAAAAATATTAATTATTATTTCACGTAAATATGTTCTAAATACTCAAGTTTGGCATAAAATAGAGGTTTAAGGGGTCTAAGTTATGAAAAATACGAGTTTGGTGGAATTCCCCACGTCAAAATGCCTTAAAATGAAGAAAAGTTCCGAAATTGTCTAAAATCCGGAGCCAAACAGTGGGTTCCGAAGCCACTAGGTGAGTTCCGAAGACAATTCTCAAGTTCCGGAGTCGAGCCTCAAATTCCAGAGTCAAGCCTCACTTCCGGAGTCAGCTCTGATCCGGAACCAATTCCTTCTGAGGCTGCGAGGCGAGACCTTCCGAAGTATGCGAGGTGACGAAGCAAACACGAAGGCTCCAAACGAGATTGTCCGGATGAGAGATTATTCCGGAGCGAGATTGTCCGGTGCAAGGGCATTACGGAGTCCATCAGGAGGTCCGAAGCAGGGAGGGGTTCCGAGATGCGATTCTTCCCGGTTCCTTAGAAGGTATTCCGGACTAAGAGGGTCCCCGACCAAGAGGGTTCCGAACCAAGAAGAGAGGCTCCGTGAATGAATAGTGTATTCTAGAATGGGCTTGTTCCTTTGAGTTTTCTCCTTCCATTTTGAGTTGTTTTCGACCAAGGGAGATACATAGAGAGAATTGGGAGAGATTTGAGATACATAGAGAGATTTGAGATGCATAGAGAGATTTGGGAGAGATTTGAGATACTTAGAGAGATTTGGAAGAGATTTGAGATGCATAGAGCGATATGGGAGAGATTTGAGATACTTAGAGAGATTTGGGAGAGATTTGAGATACATAGAGAGATTTGGGAGAGATTTGAGATACATATAGATATTTGAGATTATAACAATACATGGCTCTTTAGGAGTCATAATGTAAACTTTAATGCGTTGATACAAGCCTTACAATAATTGATGCTTACATGAGAGCAGAATTGCCTAGCTAAAAATGCTAGTTGTGAAATTAAGCGCGCGAGTACGCCCAGCGTATAAGGTCATAAGGTCGCGAGTGTTTTTGGCATACGCCCAGCGTACGTCCAGTGTCCAGAAACCCTAACGTTTAGGGTGAGGCACTATATAAGGAACATAATGACTCAAACCCTAGCCTCCATATCTGTCCCCTAACCTCAGAGAAACCCTAGAACGCCTCATATCTTCATCCTTGGGTGATTTGGTCTTCAAGAAGCTCATTTTAGTGGTGTAAGCTTGGAAGAGCAAAAGAAGAACTTGGCAAGGAAGAACTTGGGAAGTTGGAGCTCATAGATCTGGAATAACATCATCATTTGGAACTCTTTTGAGGTATAAAGTTCATAACTTTACTTAAGAATGCTTAGATCTAGTGTAGTGTGGTTTTGGAGTTATTTTGGTCCCAAGAATGGACCTTTATGATGAAATCTCGTTTTTGAGCTTAGGGTTGCCACCCTCATAGCTAAAAGGGTCCCATAAGCAGTAAAGTCTCCATCTTGAGTGTCTTAATGGGTTCATGCATGAGACCTAGACCTCTTTATGGAAGAGGAATATCATTTTTGGGAGTTTGGGCTTGTTTGGGCCAAGTTAAGTCACCAAGTCAATGACTTTATGGATTAAGACATGGAAAAGGACTTGGATCTGTGTTTGTAGCTTCTGGAGTGGAGTATTAAGCACTTAATGGGAAAGTGACTTAACAGGGGAAGTACGTTGAGCGTACATGCAGGTACGCCCATCGTACAAACCATTTGGCTAGTACGCTTAGCGTACATAGGAGTACGCCCCGCGTACTCTGTCAGTTTGGGCTTCGTGGTAGTGGGCCTCGGATTGGGCCATGCTTCGGACTTTGGGCCTTAGTGGGCCTGTAGAAGTCAAATGATGTGAGCCAAGAAGATGTTTGGGCTTAGGGTATGGCCCATTAGAGGGATTGGGCCCAATTTAGCAAATTGGGCCAATACTGGGCCACTAGTGGGCTTGGAAAGCTTACCTAGTGTTGGACCTTTTTCATTATGGTTTGGGCCTTAGTTATGGACTGTGACAACCGTCAATTTTTTGCCAAGTCAAAGTCAACTAAAGTCAACAAGTCAAACCGGTCAACTCATCTAACCCTTGTATATTAGGGTTTCCATTATGATTCTTATTGTGCTACTCGCAATCTTAATACAAAATATCGCTTAGAGTTTTCACGTGTTCGGAAATTCTAAACCCTAATTAGGGCAAGTGATGAAACTACTCGATAAAACATTATTCCTTAACCCTCGGGGGCATATAACAATCATAACAAGACTTAACGAGATTTACAAACCTTGCGTTACAAAGCCAAACACTCAAAAAGGTCACAAAAGAAGTCTCTCCCAATCTCTTTCACTCTGACTCTCCCAAAACTCTCTAAGTATGAGAAATCTCTCCAAGTATGTGAAATCTCTCCCAAATCTCTCCAAGTATGTGAAATCTCTCCCAAATCTCTCCAAGTATGTGAAATCTCTCCCAAATCTCTCTATGAATGAGAAATCTCTCCAAGTATGTGAAATCTCTCCCAAATCTCTCTAAGTATGTCAAATCTCTCCCAAATCTCTCTAACTATGCCAAATCTCTCAAAGTATGTCAAATCTCTCCCAAATCTCTCTCAAAATCTCTCTCAACTTCTTATAATCACTCGGGGAATCCCAACCCTCGAATTTGACGAAAACAGCTCGAAAACGGAAGTCTACGCGAAAAACAGCCTTAAGGAGCCGAACCCTCTTAAGGAACCGAAACCTCTTAAGGAGTCGAACCCCTCTTAAGGAACCGAAACCTCTTAAGGAGCCGAACCCTTCTTAGGAACCGAACCTCCTGAGAACAGAAACCTTGCATCAGAACCGAAACCCTCTCAACCGAAATGGACCGAGGGCTCGGTCTATTTCGGTCCCCTGACTAATCCGAACCGAGACCTGACCATCGGCTCTCCTCTTCCCACCTTCGGTCCAAAAGGACTGCACTTTCGGTCCAAGGAGACTACACCTTCGGTCCGAGAGGCGACCCTGCGCAGCCGAACCCTACTCTCGGTTTCTTCTTCTTCTTTCGGTTCTAAAGGCTAGGACCGAACCTCCGGCCCTGAATTTCGGATATTGGCACTTTTCACCCGGTTTTCAATATTTTTAGCGTTTGAGCCCGTTTTTCGTGATTTTAACGCGGGATTTTCACCCAAACTCGTATTTTAACATAATAAACCCTAAATATTCATATTTTGATTATATTTTGGGGAAAATCATTGCCTAAGAATAAAATCTATTTAGTGAGATATTTAGGTGGAGTGTTGACTTATCCTTTGGACAAGGACACAAGCAACCTCCCCATACCTTCATAGTACAACCCCTTGTCCTTCCACCATACCTAGTCATTTAATAGTACTTTTCCCACCATTTTTCAGCCACACAGTTGGTCAAGAGCTGGAAAAGCCTCCTCTCTCCTCACATTTCTCTCATTTTCCACCAAAGAACAAACCTCATTCTCTCTCACTTTCTCTCTCTAAATTTCGAGATTCAAGGCTTGTCTCCAAGCTTTCCTTCTACATTTGGTAATTATATTCCTCCTACACTTAGATATTCTACTATCCTTCATCCAAATCATAGATTGCTTACACAAATATCGTCATATTGTGTTAGATCTTCAGATCTTCAAAGCATCTCGCAAGTGTTCTTGAGTTGAACACTTCTTTTCTCCATCATCCACCTACTGAAATCACTCAAGGTGAGTTCATACCCCTATCTTTTCATGTTTTTCTTAAGTTTTAAGGGGGGGAATACAAGTTAAAACACCAAAAACTTAACTAAACTCAAACAACAACTTTCATCAGAAAAGTTAAGTCTTATTCACGGACTGTTTTGACTATCTTAAACTTAATATCTTTCAAAACAGTTTAATATTAAAATAGTTCATCTTCATACCTTTAAAATGACTACTTTCACATCTCCATACGATTTTTCTACGATTTATGGTGATTTTTACAAAACTGCCTATCATTTCAGAAACGAATTCGGACCAGTCTGTGAATATGAACATTTTAACACAAGTTAAAGACTTCTAAAAATCATAATAAAAATTATGAATAAACTAGACACATTTTTTGAACTCTCGGAATTTACGGATTCAGTTTTCGACTTCGTATGATTTTTCTATGAATGTTCTAAAACAGTGCTGAAAGGCTAAAAACTAGTTAACAGCTTACAACTTTCATAACACTTTGTAGTATGTGGAGCAAAGTGTATAACAATAAGTTCTAAATATTGAATGTATTGTCTTGTTAGTTTATCATCATAAACTGAAATTTAGTCATTCAGATTAAGGATTCTTCATTCATTTCGAACACATGTAATAAACTACATTAAACATAGTTTATGGATTTTACTACATGAAAAAGGTTTTACTCTCAAAACAAATTGGTTTTTCATATACTACATGATAAACTATAATAGTAATAGTTTAAGGATTTCATATCACTAATTTATCCAGAAAAGGTGATTTTACTTCCTCCACGGAAGAGGTTTTAATATCAAACTATGTGTAAACTAGTTAACTTAGGTTGTGAGGCAATTCTCTCCCCGTACATTCGAGTACGGGATCCCAATTCCTGTAAGTTATAACCAGAGTCTCTTGTAGGGAGAGCGTGATAATTGTGTATAGATATATATTGTGATTGACACCCCACACCTCGCTGCTAGCTACAGCCGAACCGGCAGTTCTGCGGGTGACAAGAGTCATAGTATCTTAACGTCTGAAAAACGTTGTGCAGGTTATTTCTCGTCATAGTATGGTTATAGCGACTCACATAGGTAGTTAACAATCTTTCAAGTTTACATGGAAAATTCTACTTTGAAAAGGGGTTTACTTCTAAATCAAACGAGTTTATGTCGATTTAAACTTGCATGAATTACTTTAAGTATGGAAAAATACTTGTTTAATCTCGGTCCTGGGATTTAGGACTACATAACTTTTATAAGGAAAATATTGGATTTTCTTTGGAAACATATTTCTATTAAAACTACATTTTATCTAGAATTGTTAGACTTCAACTATAATTGCTAAGTGTATATGCTAGAGTTATATAATAATCTAGTCACAATCGACTTAGAATTGGTGGGCCCGCCTTATCTCCTATTCCTTGTCTGGTTGTGGACCTAGGGCAGACCCATTATATTCAACGGTTTATTTAACTTAAATTTTATATAATTTATATACGTTGGGCGATTATAGAAGGAATCTATGGGTCCTTCTGGGGTTCATTATCGCATAACATAGGAGCATTCATTCCACACTTAACTAAGAAAATATTGGATTTTCTGGAAATCATACTCTATCGCTTTCACAAGGAAAACGGTTTCTTTCTCAAACAAAACTCTTATGAACTCACCAACTTAATTGTTGACACTCTTTTCAAAACTACTTGTATTCTCAGGAAATCAGTGAAACAGGAAAACATCAGCACTTTGAGGATGGGACGTTAAATCGTCAAACTGTTTATTTTGTCATCATAATGTAATTGATTTTGAAACATGTAAACATATACTATGGTGTAACCTTTTCAATTATATTTATGATGGTTGTATTTACTTTGAGCACTATTATACTCGTTGTTGTGATACTTTACATGAAGTCCTCCACCCCCGGACGTTTCCGCCATCCTTGGTTTGGGGGTGTGACATGGACCAAGTTGGCTTAGGGGTATAATGGTCATTTTACCCTAAGAAGGATTATTGTATTGGACTAAGTGATGTTTGGTATTGGTAGTTCAGGAAGATGAAGGGTCAGCAGTTCGGGAATTGCCGGTCAGCAGCCAGAGGAGTATCAGCAGGGTTCAGCAGTGCGAGGTAAGTCCCCTCACTGTGTGCATGGGTCTACGGTCACAATGTCGGCCCATTATATTTGTGTATAGTAGGAAGACCCGGGGGTTAGCCCTAGGCATTATTATGATATATGTTTCGGATTATGAGTCGATATCGGGCGAGGCCCGAGGTATGTTAGTATGCTAGTTATACTTGTTGTCTATGTGATACTTGTATGTGCCTGGTAGGGAGGTGAGTGTGGATGAGGTCCCGCATCTCATCACTAGCTGAGTATGGACGGGGTTTCGTATCTCATTATTGGCAGAGCAAGGACGAGGCCCGAGTTAGGAGGGAGGTGAGTGTGGGCGGGGGCCCGTATCTCACTACCAGCAGGGTTGTGGATGGGGTTCCATGACTCATCAGTAGCAGGACAGGGGAGAGGCCCAAGTTAGGCGAGGCCTTAGATCAAGAGTATAGTAGAGTATGTTTAGCTATTTGTTATGTGTTATGTTATATGTTTGTATGTGTTTAGCGGGCGAGGCCCAGAGACAGGCGGGGCCTAAGAGAAACATATATGTATACCGAGCGGGGCCTGATGTCGGGCGGGGCTCGATGCCGGAGCTAGTCCGATGCCGGGCAAGTCCCGATGCAGTGGGCGGGGGCCCAGTATGTGGTTATGTATGTGGTATGTGGAAGGTTGGGGAACTCACTAAGCTCCGTGCTTACGGTTTTCAGTTTTGGTTTCAGGTACTTCCGGTAGCGGAGGGAAGAGCTCGGGATGATCGCATGGCACACACCAAGAAGTTTTTTAGCCTAGGATGTTTACTCTGATAAAATAAATATGTTTGAAATGATACTTGAATTCATATAAGGATTTATGTATGACTTGATTATGGTTGATTAATGATTTTAAAACGAAATTTTTGGTCATGATTTTTGGGATGTTACAAGTTGGTATCAGAGCCTTGGTTTGAGGGATTCGGATACACTTTCATGTGTGTCTGAACTCAAACTGAGGACTTGGTATGAAAATTTTCAAAAGAAAATCATTTTTATAAAAACTTTGAGAAAAAGATAAGAATTTTGGAAAAAGGATAAGAAAAAGGAACTTGAGAAAAGATAAGAATTTTGGGAAAAAGAGAAAAGGGTGTGGTGCATGCAATCAGCCGAGCTCAAGTAAGTTCTCCCAAATTACTCATACAAGTTTATGTTATGTTACGTTTATTAGAACTGCATGCTAGATTAGGACTAAGGATCTAGGAAGATGCCTTATGTGCCTGTTATGTGTATGAGCTTTATGAGTTGCATGCTAGTACAGATTCCTGAGTAGGGGATAGAACAGTATGATTGGATTATGTGGTTAGATTTTCCTTTTTGTCTGAATGTTACTTGCTTTGTGCTTTGTGGGACTCTGAGTGATGGGATTTAGCCATTAGGTGAATACGTCAAGTCACATGTGACCAGGGTTGAATAATCTCAGAGTGCTGGATTTGGCCCTATTACGCAGCTCTCGTTTGAGTCTAACCGTTGTAAAGATGTGACAACCCGAAATTTCTATTATGTACAACCATTCGATTCAATAGAAGTCAGAACAGTTTCTACTAACTTTCAAGCTTTTTGGAAAAAGTTTGAGTGTTTTAAAGTTAGTACTCCAGGAGATAACAGGAGAGAGGATGCCCTAGGGTTTATTGTGCAACAATAATATTCCAAAACTCCAAGAGTTTGGAGTTTACGGCCTAAACAAAGGTGTTTACGGCCGTAAACCTTAAAAGGGGGTATAAATATGACACTTAGTCATTATTTACCACTTTTCACATTTTTAAGATCCAAAACCCATTTCTCTCTCAAGTATCATCCGACTTTTCTTCAAGATCTTCAACTTTGTAAGTGTTTCTATCCCTAAAAAGTTGATATCTTACTTAATCTAGTGATCTTACATGATTCCATCCATGAAATCATTCCAAAAGTGTAGATCTTCAAGTTTCACCAAGAACACCAAGAACACACACTAGTGTTCTTGGACTTTTAGCACCTTTTCAAGCTTCTACTGTAACAACACGTTATTTCAGGTCAATACAATGACTAAAAGTCGAGTCTTGTAACCTCTTTGTAAAGTAATAAGAATATCATCGAAAATGAAATGTTCAAAAAGCTCTGTTTGGGTACACTATGTGGTAGATATCGTGATAAGGTTTCCAAAAATATAAAGAACACTAAAATTCGAGTTATAACGAAGGAGTTATGACCAATCAAAGATTCGTAACACTACCGGCAAAGCGTTGTTAAGCATAAAACGAGAAATTTCAACAAAATACTTTTTAGCCTTAGGTATCTAAATGAAATTCGTAGATATCTTTAAACCGTGAACATACATAAAAAGAACGCCCCAAATCTGACTTCGTATGAGGAAGTTATGAATTTTCGAAGTTTCTGACCTAGCAGTAGACAGCTAAAAACTCGAAATAGAGATCGAGCGGTCTTTAGCCGACACAACCTAAACGAAAGTTGAAGACCCCGACAATAGGAATACCATAGTAAAAAGTCTGACGAAAATGGACACCAGATGAAGGAGCTAAGGAATTTAAACGGACTTTTCCAGGTCCGGCCTGTTAAAAATAATATAATAAAAATAAATTCAAAATTAGCCGACTGAGTCTAAACGAGAGTTGTAGAGCCTTTTCACACCTGCGTGTGCATATAAAGAACGTCGAAATCGGAGCTCGTACGCGAAAGTTACGGATTTTACATGTTCGGGACATAAAACCCGAGGCTGACTCAGCCTCACGACGTGAGGGGACCATGCTCACGACGTGATCTCGTGACTGATGGGTTCCAGAGTGTCAGCCACGTCAAATCATCGAAGATGATCATGATGATTAAGCCTCACGACGTGAGAATCCAAAACTCACGACGTGAGTTCCCAAATCAGCCCCTATAAATAGAAGCTTAAGGGTGCCGGGTTTGGTGCTCATCTTTTTCCATCTAAGTGTCGTTACTCTACGTGATAACCCCGAGAAGCCTTCCCGAAGCCCTGGTTTTTCATACTCGAGTCCCGAAGGAAGTTCTACACTCCCGAGATCCCCGGGAATCCCGAGATTTCAACTCTCTCTAGTCAAAGTTCTGCTCGATTCTTCTCTCGACTACTTCAAAGCAACCACTTCAATCAAGTGAGTTCATACCCCCCTTTTATACACTTTCAAATACTTTATAATGTACTTTTAATACATTTCGGGGGAGAATACAAGTAAACACTCGGTTGATCCCGAGTGAAAACGTAAAAACTCTTGTTATACTTTGCATGTATTAGACTTATCTATACAATGAAACTGTTCAACATGCAAGACTATTGCTCAAACTTAACCTTGTGGTATGAAACAAAACTATAACTAGTAATAGCCTCGTTTATACAAAATGCATTATGTCAAGAGCAACCTTTCTTGTTAAACCATTTTATGCATTCAAGGAACTCATGATTTATGCTTTGTCAAACATTGTGAAAGAGGGTAAACATTGCATACAAAACTACTATTTTAATACAGACTTAGTTGAGAATCCGTGAGACGATTACATCTTCAAATGCTACCTTTGCGTTACAAAGGTACTACCTAAAGTCCTGTCTATTATAACCAGAGTCTCCCGTCTGGAGAGCGTGTCAAATGTGTATAGATCTATACGGGAAGTCATGATCCCGCGCCCTGATTGTTAGCTACAGTCCTTTGGGTGACAGTTTGTCATAAACGTTACGACGCCTGAAGACCGTCGCCACAGGCATATTATGTTTAGTATGGTTATAAAACTCACCGGATAGACAATTATTATGGTATTCTGCTTTTATGAATGGATAGCTATTAAAACTATTCTTCATCTAACAAGTGCGATCTTCTTATAGCTTTATTATATAAAACTATGTCTTAACCTTTCAAGTATGTCAGTTGCTTACGATTTTCGGTCTTGGACATTAGAGACCGCCTTTTACTTTAGGAAAATAAGGGATTTTCCTGTATCCAAAACAATCAACTAATAGGAAAATAAGGGATTTTCCTGGTGCAACTATTTACAATTCACAACGCGAACATTCATATGCATTTCATACTTTAATAAGGAAATAAGGGGATTTCTTGGAAAACGCACGAACTTTGGAATGGCATACATTTTCTCAAAACCGCTTATGAACTCACCAACTTAATTGTTGACACTTTTTCTTTGAAATAACTTGTATTCTCAGGGAACCGCTAAGCAGGTTTGGAAATCAACTTTTGGGGATTAACGCTCTGACGTTAATTACTTCTTTTGAAAGATGTTTATGTACTTATCTTTTGAACATGTAACAATTACAATTATGTAAACATTTTGAAACCTTATATGTATGGTGGTGTGTATTTTCCTTACTATGAACTGTTATGATACTAAATATGACGTCCTCCGCCCCCGAACGTTTCCGCCGTTCTGGTTTGGGGGTGTGACAGATTGGTATCAGAGCTTTGTTTATAGTGAATTAAGTATATCAAAACCATTTTTGGTATACAACTATAAACACAACTGGGCAAAAACATTTTGAGTAAGAGTCATACTTTTAAAAATTAAATCCATTTAATTCTTTTGTAAAGTAGGCATGCATTCATTTCATATTAATAACAGTATCAAAAATAGATCAATATAGAAGTATTATAAATAAATTGTGCAGTGCAGGTGTGCCTTGGGACATGTAATCGGAACTGGGATGAATATAGCCTGATCAACTATATTTGTCCAAGAGCCGACTAACGTATGCCAAGGAGTGTCTGCAGTGGACAACAAATTTAAAACTTACCAAGAGCATATCATTAAGAATACTATGGGAGTATTTAGGTATCTTCGACCGTCAAACTTAAGGGTAAATTTTACATGCTTTAGCTTATAGTAAATTCTTAACCCTATTCTCGTATAGACTCAATGGCTGGATTCCATCTACCCGGAGACCCCTACTACCCCAACCAAGGTAATGGGGGATGGATTGAAGACGACCCTGAGGAAGAACCCATGGAAGACAAGGAAGAAGAAGACTCGGATAGCTCAGCCTCAGAGCCTGAGGTAATCAATCCGCCAGCCGTCCGACCTCCATCCGTTCGACCTCCTTTCAGGATGGGATTTCAAGGACCAACTCCCGTCTGGGGAAGCCACATCCACCATTGGAGTCAGCAGCAAGGACTGCGTCCTCCTTACGGTATGTGTCGGGACTTCTACAATGTCAGCGGAGGAAGTTTAGCTGATCGAGCACTCCCAGTTATGGTAGGCAAACTTGCCAATCAGGCTTATCAATCCGGAGTCCAGGCAAACCGGATTCACGAGGTTGACATAAAGATGGAGGATAACGCAGCTGATATCCGACCCCTTGACATGCTACAAAGGAATGCTCAACTCCACACCCACTCTCTCCAAGAGCAAATGACTGCAGCTCTCTCCGAAATGAGGGATTTGAGGGAGCAACAGGCTGCCTTTGACAGGCGTCTCATGGGAGCCAAGCAATCGGATGCGGAATCGAGGTCCAAGCGCAATCCGTGCCGCGAGTAGTACTCGCCTAACCCCCAAAATTTTGATATAGAATAGGACCATCGGCTAAAAGTCGTACTTTCTTTAACTTTCTGTAATCGTAGACCTTTAGAAAGGTCAATTTTGTTCTAACTTCAGATGTAACGCAACCATATGTTTAATATATATTGGGCATATCTCTTTCGTGTGTTAGTCCTGTGCATTTCATTCGAGTTCATGAGTTTATATATTGCTATTCAAACTCCATTTTGTGAATCAAACTCAAAGCCCTGTGTAGGTCAAACCAAATTCGTAAACTATTAAGGATAGATAACTCATTATCATTCAACCCTTAACCACCAAAACTAATAATCTTTCATTCTTAATTCTTGGCAGCGTGATGCCTCCTCGTCCAAACCTAAGACCCAGGCCGGGCACGGTACCACCACCCCCTCCACCACCAACTTATGATCCGGCCATGGTCCAGGCTGCTATCGCAGCAGCAGTAACCGCCACCCTCTTGCAAATAAACTCCAACGGAAATGGAGGGACAAGAAGCAGTACGAATCATTCCAACCATGGCACTGGTCATGGTCAAGTAAGGGAATGTACTTACAAGGAGTTCTCCAACGCAAAGCCAAAAACTTTTAATGGCACAGGGGGAGTCATTGCACTGATGCAATGGTTCGAAAAGACCGAAACGGTCTTTGAGATCTGCTCTTGTCAAGAAGCGAGCAAAGTCAAGTTCGCCGCTTGCACCCTCACTGATCGAGCCCTCACCTGGTGGAAAAGCCATGTGAAGTCCGTAACTCTCACCGTCGCCAACGCCATAAGTTGGGAGGACTTGAAAGTCCTACTACTGGAAGAATACTGCCCAAGGGGTGAGATACAAAAGCTAGAGCAGGAGCTCTGGAATCTGAAGATGACTGGGTCTGACCTAGTAGCCTACACGGCCAGGTTCAGCGACCTTGCTGCCTTGTGCCCTGCCATGGTCAACCCATAACCGAAAAAGGTTGAGAGGTACATTTGGGGGTTGTCACCCCAGATTCAAGGTCACGTCTTGGCCTCCAACCCTATCACTTTCAACAGCGCTAAGCGCCTGGCTCAGCGACTCATCTACCACGGGGTCAAACAGGGTACTGTTGCAGCTACTGCAAACCCATCAAAGGAGGTACAAGGTCAGGGAAGGCCTTGGAACAAAAGAAGGGGACAAAACCTACAGGGGAACCCCAAGAAACAACAAGTGGTAGCGGCTCATGCAGTTACTGTTCCTGCCACCACTGCACCCACGAGTTCATACAATGGGAGATTTCCAAAGTGCAACCAATGCAACTTCCACCACCACGGTCCTTGCAGTGACTTCCAATGCACCAGGTGCAATAAGAAGGGACATACGGTCCGCTTCTGCAAGGAGCCAGCCCAACAAGCCGCCCCCACTGCTAATGCCGGAGTAAGCCGCGCCTGCTTTGAGTGCGGAGCCACGGGACACTACCGCAGGGACTGCCCGAAGGCAAACAACAGGAATATCGGCGGAAGGGGCCGAGTGTTCGCAATGGGACAGGATGAAGCCGTTGCAGACCCCACTGTTGTTACGGGTACGTTTCTTCTCGATAACTTGTATGCATGCATTTTGTTTGATAGTGGAGCGGAGAGGAGTTTTGTGAGTCATAAATTTAAAGGCCTGCTGAAACAAACGCCCCAATCATTAAGTGAACCGTTTTTAGTAGAAATGGCCAAAGGCAAAACCGAGGGCACTAAGGAGATATACTTAAACTGTACCCTAACTCTAAACGATAACCCCTTTCCAATCAGCCTCATGCCAGTCTCGATTAAGAGTTTCGATGTCATCATAGGCATGGACTGGCTGAGTTCTCATCGTGTGGACATTTTATGTTACGATAAGGCCGTTCGCCTTAATCTGCCAACCGGCGAAACCCTCATAATCTATGGTGACAAACCCAGTACCACTCTTCGTATTATCTCGTGTATCCAAGCTCAGAAGTGCCTACGCAAGGAATGCCAAGCGTTTTTAGCACATATTGTGGATGTGAAACGCGAAGTTCAGGACATCAAGAGCGTGCCTGACGTATGCGAGTTTCTTGATGTTTTTCCCGAAGATCTTCCAGGAATACCACCCACGAGACAAGTCGAATTAAGAATCGATCTGATTCCCGGAGCTACCCCAGTAGCCAAAGCGCCCTATCGATTAGCCCCAGCGGAGATGCAGGAGCTATCCAGCCAACTGAATGAGCTACTCAGCAAAGGATTCATCAGGCCGAGCTTCTCGCCTTGGGGAGCACCAGTATTGTTTGTGAAAAAGAAGGATGGATCATTTAGGATGTGCATCGACTACCGAGAGCTCAACAAACTTACCATCAAGAACCGATATCCCCTACCACGAATCGACGAGTTATTCGACCAACTCCAAGGAGCCAACTACTTCTCCAAGATCGATCTGAGATCGGGATATCACCAGCTGCGAGTCCTGGAGAGTGATATTCCCCAGACGGCCTTCCGAACAAGATACGGGCATTACGAGTTTGTAGTGATGCCGTTCGGACTAACCAATGCCCCTGCCGTATTCATGGACTTATTGAATCGGGTATGTCGTCCATTCTTGGATAAATTTGTGATAGTATTCATAGATGACATACTCATTTATTCAAAGAGTAAAGAAGAGCATGGCCAACATCTGAGACAAGTCTTAAAGACATTACGAGCTGAGAGACTTTATGCGAAGTTCTCAAAATGCGAGTTTTGGATTAGGAAGGTGGACTTCCTAGGTCACGTGGTCAGCGAAGAAGGAATTCACGTGGACCCATCTAAAATCAAGGCTATCGAAAATTGGTCTGCACCAACTACACCAACGGAGATTCGCCAATTTCTAGGCCTTACTAGTTATTATCGAAGGTTCATTCAGAACTTCTCCAGCATCGCAAAGCCTCTTACCTCCCTAACTCAGAAAGGTGTGCCCTACAACTGGGGAGAAAAGCAAGATGCTGCCTTTCAGACTCTGAAACAGGACCTATGCAGTGCACCCATTCTTTCTCTTCCAGAGGGGATCAAAGATTTTGTGGTGTATTGCGATGCTTCGAATCAAGGGTTGGGCTGTGTGCTAATGCAGCGAGGAAAGGTTATTGCATATGCCTCACGACAAATGAAAACACATGAAGTCAACTACACCACTCATGACTTAGAACTTGGAGCTGTGGTCTTCGCTCTGAAAATCTTGAGGCACTACCTATACGGTACCAAGTGCACCATCTTCACAGACCACAAGAGCCTTCAACATATATTCGACCAAAAGGAGTTAAACATGAGACAACGACGTCGGGTCAAATTGCTCAACGACTACGAATGTGAGATTCGTTACCATCCGGGAAAGGCGAATGTAGTGGCTGATGCCCTTAGTCGTAAGGAGTACTCTGGTCGAAGAGTGACGTCATTAACCATGTCGATCCATTCGCATCTGTCAACACAAATCAAGGAAGCTCAAATAGAAGCCTTGAAACCCGAAAACGTGACAGGTGAAACCCTTAGAGGGATGGACAAGAATCTAGAGATCAAGAGTGACGGAGTGCGCTACCTCATGAACCGAATCTGGACACCAAAGTTTGGTGGGTTCGGAGAGATAGTTATGAACGAAGCACACAAGACCCCATACTCCGTACACCCAGTTTCAGATAAGATGTACCTGGATCTCAAGCAACTCTACTGGTGGCCAAACATGAAAGCAGAAATTGCTACCTATGTGGGCAAGTGCTTGACTTGCGCCAAGATCAAAGTAGAACATCATAAACCCTCGGGACTACTCCATCAACCTGAAATACCTGAGTGGAAGTGGGAGCAGATTTCCATGGACTTCATAACCAAACTACCCAAGACGCAGGGTGGTCACGATACCATTTGGGTGATCGTCGACAGGTTAACCAAATCTGCCCACTTCTTGCCTATCAAGGAGACCGATAAGATGGAGAAACTAACAAGAACCTACATCCGAGAGATCGTGCGACTTCATGGAGTACCAATATCTATCATCTCGGACCGAGACAGTAGATTCACTTCAAGGTTCTGGCAGACGCTGCAGAAAGCTTTGGGAACTAGGCTTGACAGAGTACAGCCTATCACCCACAAACTGACGGGCAGAGTGAGATAACGATCCAAACCCTAGAAGACATGTTGCGAGCATGTGTAATCGACTTTGGTAAAGCGTGTGATGTTCAATTACCTTTAGTCGAGTTCTCTTATAACAACAGTTATCATACTAGTATCAAGACTGCTCCATTTGAAGCCCTTTACGGCCGTAAGTGCAGATCACCTCTATGCTGGGCGGAAGTAGGCGACACGCAGTTGGCAAAAGGTCTAGTCCCTGATAGCACTCTCACTGGTCCGGAGATCATTAGAGAAACAACTGAAAAGATCGTTCAAATTCGAGAACGTCTGAAAGCCTCGAAGGATAGGCAAAAGAGTTATGCCGACAAAAGACGAAAACCCTTGGAATTTCAGGTTGGTGACCGCGTTCTACTGAAGGTCTCACCCTGGAAGGGCATGATACGCTTTGGGAAGCGTGGAAAACTAAATCCAAGGTACATTGGACCCTTTGAAATTACTTCAAGGATTGGTCCAGTGGCTTATAGACTTCAACTTCCGATCGAGCTTAACAAAGTACATCCAGTGTTTCACATATCTAACCTGAAAAAGTGTTTGTCCGACGAAACTCTGGTGATTCCACTCGACGAAATCGAACTTAACGAAAATCTTAACCTTGTGGAAGAACCCGTCGAGGTCATGGATAGGGAAATCAAACGAACTAAACAGAGTCGCATACCAATAGTGAAGGTCCGCTGGAATGCTAAGCGGGGACCTGAATTCACATGGGAGTGAGAAGATCAGATGCAACAGAAGTATCCGCATCTCTTCCCTAGTCCCTAAAAATTTTATTATGTAATTAATTTCGGGACGAAATTCCCTCTAACGGGGGGATGATGTAATAACCCGTTATTTCAGGTCAATATAATGACTAAAAGTCGAGTCTTGTAACCTCTTTGTAAAGTAATAAGAATATCATCGAAAATGAAATGTTCAAAAAGCTCTGTTTGGGTACACTATGTGGTAGATATCGTGATAAAGTTTCCAAAAATATAAAGAACACTAAAATCCGAGTTATAACGAAGGAGTTATGACCAATCAAAGATTCGTAACACTACCGGTAAAGCGTTGTTAAGCATAAAACGAGAAATTTCAACAAAATACTTTTTAGCCTTAGGTATCTAAATGAAAGTCGTAGATATCTTTAAACCGCGAACATACATAAAAAGAACGCCCCAAATCTGACTTCGTATGAGGAAGTTATGAATTTTCGAAGTTTCTGACCTAGCAGTAGACAGCTAAAAACTCGAAATAGAGATCGAGCGGTCTTTAGCCGACACAACCTAAACGAAAGTTGAAGACCCCGACAATAGGAATACCACAGTAAAAAGTCTGACAAAAATGGACACCAGATGAAGGAGCTAAGGAATTTAAACGGACTTTTCAGGTCCGGCCTGTTAAAAATAATATAATAAAAATAAATTCAAAATTAGCCAACGGAGTCTAAATGAGAGTTGTAGAGCCTTTTCACATCTACGCGTGCATATAAAGAACGTCGAAATCGGAGCTCGTACGCGAAAGTTACGGATTTTACAAGTTCGGGACACAAAAGCTGAGGCTGACTCAGCCTCACGACGTGAGGGAACCATGATCACGACGTGATCTCGTGACTGATGGGTTCCAGAGTGTCATCCACGTCAAATCGTCGAAGAGGATCATGCTGAATAAGCCTCACGACGTGAGTTCCCAAATCAGCCCCTATAAATAGAAGCGTAAGGGTGTCGGGTTTGGTGCTCATCTCTTTCCATCTAAGTGTCGTTACTCTACGTGATAACCCCGAGAAGCCTTCCCGAAGCCCTGGTTTTTCATACTCGAGTCCCGAAGGAAGTTCTACACTCCCGAGATCCCCGGGAATCCCGAGATTTCAACTCTCTCTAGTCAAAGTTCTGCTCGATTCTTCTCTCGACTACTTCAAAGCAACCACTTCAATCAAGTGAGTTCATACCCCCCTTTTATACACTTTCAAATACTTCATAATGTACTTTTAATACATTTCGGGGGAGAATACAAGTAAACACTCGGTTGATCCCGAGTGAAAACGTAAAAACTCTTGTTATACTTTGCATGTATTAGACTTATCTATACAATGAAACTGTTCAACATGCAAGACTATTGCTCAAACTTAACCTTGTGGTATGAAACAAAACTATAACTAGTAATAGCCTCGTTTATACAAAATGCATTATGTCAAGAGCAACCTTTCTTGTTAAACCATTTTATGCATTCAAGGAACTCATGATTCATGCTTTGTCAAACATTGTGAAAGAGGGTAAACATTGCATACAAAACTACTATTTTAATACAGACTTAGTTGAGAATCCGTGAGACGATTACATCTTCAAATGCTACCTTTGCGTTACAAAGGTACTACCTAAAGTCCTGTCTATTATAACCAGAGTCTCCCGTCTGGAGAGCGTGTCAAATGTGTATAGATCTATACGGGAAGTCATGATCCCGCGCCCTGATTGTTAGCTACAGTCCTTTGGGTGACAGTTTGTCATAAACGTTACGACGCCTGAAGACCGTCGCCACAGGCATATTATGTTTAGTATGGTTATAAAACTCACCGGATAGACAATTATTATGGTATTCTGCTTTTATGAATGGATAGTTATTAAAACTATTCTTCATCTAACAAGTGCGATCTTCTTATAGCTTTATTATATAAAACTATGTCTTAACCTTTCAAGTATGTCAGTTGCTTACGATTTTCGGTCTTGGACATTAGAGACTGCCTTTTACTTTAGGAAAATAAGGGATTTTCCTGTATCCAAAACAATCAACTAATAGGAAAATAAGGGATTTTCCTGGTGCAACTATTTACAATTCACAACGCGAACATTCATATGCATTTCATACTTTAATAAGGAAATAAGGGGATTTCTTGGAAAACGCACGAACTTTGGAATGACATACATTTTCTCAAAACCGCTTATGAACTCACCAACTTAATTGTTGACACTTTTTCTTTGAAATAACTTGTATTCTCAGTGAACCGCTAAGCAGGTTTGGAAATCAACTTTTGGGGATTAACGCTCTGACGTTAATTACTTCTTTTGAAAGATGTTTATGTACTTATCTTTTGAACATGTAACAAATACAATTATGTAAACATTTTGAAACCTTATATGTATGGTGGTGTGTACTTTCCTTACTATGAACTGTTATGATACTAAATATGACGTCCTCCGCCCCCAAACGTTTCCGCCGTTCTGGTTTGGGGGTGTGACAAGTACTCTTACCCTAGTGTATTATAAGACTTGTTACACTTCTAATCATCAAGAAAACACCCAAGAATCAAGATCAAAGGTGTTTACGGTCCAAGATGTTCTTGGACCGTAAACCCTAACAAAGGGGCCAAAGTGGCCCTAGTCCCTTACCAAGCCTTGGAAACTAGCCTAGACCCCTTCCTTGATGTGCTTAGTACTTGAAAACATCAAAATACCATAAACCATTTGGGTTTACGGCCGTAAACCCAAGGAGAAGTGGTCCAAGGACCGTAAACTCCCTAAAGGAGTGAAATGGTGCCCTAATCTCTTCCTAAGGCTTAAACATGAAGTAGGAATGCTTCTTATGATCTTAATGGCTTCAAAACACAAAATGGTCAAGTACCATGAGTTTACGGCCGTAAACTCATGGGTTTACGACCGTAAACTCAATAAGAGTTGGTCACAAAACCGTAAACTCCAAAGGAGTTTACCCTTGAACCCTAAACTCAATTACAAGGTCCTACCACCCTTAGAAGCAATCCTTAGGACTTATAGCACTTAAATCAAGTGTTTTACATGTCTTAGGATGTCTTAAATTTGGTTAATTAGTTGTTTTATGACTAATTGGATACATATATGTGTGATTATATGTTAACTAGGATCTTTGTGTGTGTACAAGTCTTCACTTGACACCTAGCATCCTATCCATTCCGTTCATCCAAACCACTCACTACAGGTGAGTTCATACCTCCTTAATCAATCTTTTAAATGATTTTAAATGCTTTCATGGGGGGGGGAATACAAGTAGAAAACAGGAAGTTATAGAATCAATCACATGTGATTTATAACTGTGTTTTCAAACAACTGATTTCACATACTTCAAAATGTGATAAATACAATGCTTTTCGGTTATTTTTACTTTGTTATCAACAAATTACTTTTGAATTATTTTATAAACTGACATCAAGTCATTATTATTTATTGTTCAAAACTCTTAAATGTTTTACAAAACCTCTTTCAATTTACTGTTAAAAACCATATCTATACACTTATGTTTCATGTATATATGTATTGATATGAGAGCTTTCACTCTTTCTTCAGTTTCAACACTCTTGAGTAGCAAGGGTGTATAAACCTACTTGGATATTCAATTTACATTCCAGTAAACTATTATAGGTATAGTTTAGGGGATACAAATTACTATTCCTATTACAAGGAATTACACAAGAGTCAGTTCATTCATGAGTCTATACTACTATATGAAGAGATACTATTACATGTTATCCAGATAGAAATACTATATCTATACAGAGAGAAATACTATATATATACTATACGGGACTGACCATCCTACACCTGGCTGCTAGCTACAGCGGGACCTGTTCATCGACGGATGATCTCGGTTGTACTGTTCGGCGAGTTTCCACGCCGTGTTTATCCTAAGGCAAAAGGATACGATTTCAATGATTATATAATTTTCCCTATTACTTTTATTTTGTGACACATTCACATAAACGATGAGGTAGACTATATTTTTATAATAATAGTTGTACAGGGAAAAATCTTCATTGATACAAAAATGCAAACCTTCAAAGCATTCGGGTCTTGGTAGAAGACTACTTTTTATACTAGTAGGAAATATGGGATTTTCTAGGGTTTTCACACTTATACTAAATGTTTTATTAAACATTTACAAGTCTTTCATAACAGCTTTTCGAATCAATGACACCATAATACTTATGAATTCACCAGCTTTATGCTGATCTACACTTTCAAAATAACTTGTATTCTCAGGTCACCAGTAGACAGGTACGATGACCAGGTTTTGAGAAGACGGAGCACAGACAAGACTCGTCTTTTATTTTGATTACATATTTTGGTGTATTATTACTATGAAAGAACACTCATGTATTAAAACTTTACTTTTAATGCAATGGATGATGATGTTGCTTGTTTACTACTTTGAACTGTTATGATACTTTACATGACGTCCTCCACCCCCGAACGTTTCCGTCGTTCCGGTTTTGGGGTGTGACAGATGAGTCCTTTACTCGAAGGATTATCTGAGCCTTGTCACATGTGGTGGTATTTGAGTAGTGGCTAACTAGCATTACGAAGATACCTTCAGTAGATGAGGACTGGGTTGGGTTATAGATTTCCTAGGGCAATCCTAGGATGAGATTAGTGATGGGAACAGTGTTAGTAGTAGTGAAAGGGACTTGGTGGAGTCGAGGCAATTCTTGAGGAAAGTACGGATAGATGTGGAAGGTAGTAGGGGCCCATACTACTGAAAGCAAAGGATCTGTACTCAATTCGAGAAGGGCCGAGATCAGACCAGGGAACTTGTAGTGTGTGTGCGATCCCTCGTAAGCGAGGAGTATTCTGATGATGATGATACGTTGCGAGCTTGGTGGCACTTCAGGATTGACCAGTCGACGGTTCTGGCGCCAGTGAGGGATCAGGCTCGGGTTCAGGAGTCAGTTAGCTCGGGGAGTAGATTAGAGAGTTTATATCCGTGGGGAATAAGATCAGCATGTTGGACCAGACTCCTTTGATCTTCGGTACGGTCAAAGAGGGCATCTTGGAAATTTTTGGATGAGAGGCAGAGAGCCTTTTGCACTGAAATGGCGGTCATGTTAGAGGCGTGCGTTGATGTTTTGGGAAATTCAGAGCTTGTGATTGGCGGGAAAAGGTTGGTAGTGAGTTGAGTGGTGAGGCGGTCAATGCTATGTCATGGGATGACTTTTCGACCAAATTTCGGGTAGAGTTTGCCCAGGCAATTAAGGTGCAAAAGTCAAGGCAAGAGTTATTAGATTTTCGCCGGACTACTGAGGATTGTTAATGGGTAGCGAAAGGTCATTTCCCTAATTGCGGATAGGGAGTGTACAGTGTCAATTTAGTTTATGATTGAGACCGTGTCAGGAGTGTTATATGGAGGATCTGCGGTCAAGGTACCGCAGGATGGTTATCCAGCATTGTCAGGATTCGGTGATCCTAGTAACCGTTATGGATTGACTGATAAAAGTGCCAAGAGAAAGTGACACGTTGCTAAGGCATTGGTTGGAACATCTGTCTTTTGGTATCAAAGATTCGAGTGTGGTATTGTTTCAGGCATCAGGGACTACTGGTTTCGCTGGAATTCAGGGAGTGTTTATTTGGGTCTTAGAAGTTGAGAGAACCATCGAGATTGATCATAGGATGGTAAGAAGGATTGGGAATCCTTCCAGTTTGTGTACTGAAGGATGTTAGTGGAACCAAAGTAGGGAGGAGCGTTCAGTTATCATCGCAGATGCTTCAGCAGAGAGAGGGAGTTCAAGTTCTAACGCCCATGGTTCCGCCGGAAGTCAAGATCGATCGGCATTAGATCGTTGGTATGTATTCCAAATTCAGCTTCTGCTATGATTTTTGTTATGGTATTGCATCGATATCGGTAAGGTTATTTCAGAATTTTATGGCCAGCTTGTGATTGAGTTATATGTCATCTGCATACCATGGATGTTAGAGTAGTAGTCGAAGAATTTTCCCTTTAGAGCAGGTTCTCAGGATGCAGTCATTGTAGCAAGTGTGACCGGGGCTCGGGAGGTGTTCTGTTAGTCTTCAAGAGTGGTTCAGATTTGGTGTTGGTTAGTATTGGAGCACTAGTAGTGGTAAGCATTGGTTGTCAGCAGATCGACCCTTTAGATGGGGAGAAGGATTGGGAATCCTTTCCAAGCTGGGAGCTGTAGGGATTTAGTGGAACCAAGTGGGGGAGAATCACCCAGTAGTCAGGAGCTGAGGTCGAGCCGCTATCGACCGAACAGGGTCGAGCCGCTATCGACCGAGTCATGGAGATTTATGCCAACTCTGGCGTTAACACAGTCCGCATTCGCCAACTAGAGTCTGCTCATGAAAGGACTCTGGTCCACAATGCAGCTCTGCAGAGAGAACTTGCTGGAACCCAAGCTGAAGTCAGGGAACTTCGAGCTCAGCAAGTAAGATCTGACAGGCGTGTGAGGGACATAGAACGCCTTCTGTCGGGATCAAGAACTCACTCTAGTAGTTCTCGTCGCCGATAGAATCTCATCGACTTCTCTTTTGGATATAACCTAGTTATGTAAAACTCTGGTCTAATTTCCTATCTTTGTAAATCTTAGACCTGTTAGGTCTTGATTAGGTCGTAGTCCTGTCAAAATTTTCCATCTTGGTTGATGTAAGGCCTCCTACTAGGCCATTTTTCCCGAACTTGTTACATCTGTAATTCCAGTAATATTGACAGGTACCTAATCTCATGGAAATTATTATCCAAATGCTATCATCTGTTAGTTCTAGAGCTACATTCAATCAATGCTGCCACGGTAACTCCTGTTGTCCCTGCTAATCCCTTACCAGCGAAGCCTTATGCCGGTAATCTTCCGAAGTGCAACAAATGCACCTTCCATCACAACGGACCTTGTCGGGAAATGCAGTGCACCAACTGCAATAGAAGGGGGCATACTGCCCGTTTCTGCAAGACTCCAGCAAGGCCGACCGCTCGAGTTCCTAACGACGGTGTGGGCCAAGCTTGCTACGGTTGTGGCGAAGTGGGCCACTACAAGAGGAATTGCCCTAACGCAGGGATAGCTGGCGGAGTAGGAAGAGTTCTGGCCATAGGCCACGAGGAAGCCGTAGCTGATCCTACAATAGTTACTGGTACGTTTCTCCTCGATAACTCATATGCTTGCATACTTTTCGACAGTGGAGCGGAGAAAAGTTTCGTAAACCAGAAATTTGCACACTTGCTTAAACAAAAACCACGTGCACTAGATAAATCTTTCACTATAGAAATGGCAAACGGGAAAACGGAAAGTACTAACTACACATACGTAGATTGTACTCTAACTTTATATGGCCATACTTTCAAGATAGACCTCATGCCGGTCCCAATTAAAAGTTTCGACGTCATTATCGGCATGGATTGGTTGAGTCTTCATCGCGCCGACATCTTGTGCTTTGAAAAATTAGTTCGTCTTAAACTCCCTAACAGCGAAACCCTAGTTATCTACGGCGACAAACCTAGTACGAACCTTCGCATCATTTCGTGCATACAAGCTCAGAAGTGCTTGCGAAAGGAATATCATGCATTCCTCGCACAGATCGTCGATATGAGTCAAGAAGTGAAAGATATTCAGAACATCCCAGAAGTACGCGACTTTCTCGACATCTTTCCAGAAGAACTTCCAGGATTACCACCCCAACGCCAAGTCGAGTTCAGAATTGACTTAGTGCCAGGAGCAACTCCAGTAGCCAAATCTCCATATCGTCTGGCACCAGCGGAGATGCAGGAACTTTCCAGTCAGCTTAACGAACTTCTTCAGAAGGGATTCATTAGGCCAAGCTTCTCACCATGGGGAGCACCGGTCTTGTTCGTCAAGAAGAAAGACGGATCGTTTCGTATGTGCATCGACTACAGGGAACTCAACAAGCTTACCATTAAGAATCGTTATCCCTTACCCCGCATTGACGATTTATTTGATCAACTTCAAGGAGCCAACTACTTCTCGAAGATAGATCTACGATCCGGGTACCACTAACTACGAGTGTTAGAGGAGGATGTTCCCAAGACAGCCTTCCGAACTCGTTTTGGGCACTACGAATTCGTAGTGATGCCATTTGGATTAACTAACGCGCCCGCAGTATTCATGGATTTAATGAATAGGGTGTGTCGTCCTTACTTGGATCAGTTCGTCATCGTCTTCATCGATGACATACTCATCTACTCTCGTAGTAAGGAGGAACATAGTCAACATCTTCGTCAAGTCTTAGAAACATTACGATCGGATAAGCTCTATGCGAAGTTCTCCAAGTGCGAATTTTGGATTCGAAGAGTCGAATTCTTGGGCCACGTAGTTAGTGAAGAGGGAATTCACGTGGACCCTTCCAAAATCAAGGTCATTGAGAACTGGTCAGCACCGAAGACACCTACAGAAATTCGTTAATTTTTAGGTCTCGCTGGCTACTATCGCAGGTTCATTCAAAACTTCTCCCAAATTGCGAAACCTCTTACAACACTGACCCAGAAGGGTGTGGCCTTTGATTGGGAAGAGAAGCAAGAGAGAGCGTTCCAAACGCTCAAGCGAGCCTTGTGCACCGCACCAATACTATCCCTCCCCGAAGGGATAGAAGACTTCGTTGTCTATTGCGATTCTTCAAATCAAGGGCTCGGTTGTGTTCTGATGCAAAGAGGTAAGGTCATCGCCTATGCCTCGAGACAGCTGAAGACACACGAGGTCAACTACACCACCCACGATCTTGAGCTAGGAGCAGTTGTGTTTGCTCTGAAGATCTGGAGACACTACCTGTATGGTACAAAAAGTACTATCTTTACAGACCACAAAAGCTTACAACATATATTCGACCAGAAGGAGCTCAACATGAGACAACGACGGTGGGTCGAGCTACTCAGTGATTACGAATGTGAAATTCATTATCATCCGGGTAAAGCCAACGTAGTAGCCGACGCCCTAAGTCGGAAAGAATACTCTAGTCATAGAGTCAAATCATTGACTATGACTATCCATTCACACTTGTCCACGCAAATTAAGGAGGCTCAGCTCGACGCTTTGAAACCTGAAAATGTGGCGAGTGAAACCCTAAGAGGGATGGATAAGAATTTGGAAGTCAAGGGTGGCGGAGCCTTATACCTCATGGATCGGATCTGGACACCGAAACACGGTGGCTTCAGAGACTTGGTCATGACCGAGGCACACAACACTCGTTATTCCGTCCACCCAGGTTCAGATAAGATGTATCTGGATCTTAAAAGGCTATACTGGTGGCCTAACATGAAAGCAGAGATTGCTACCTTCGTAAGTAAATGCCTTACTTGCGCCAAGGTCAAGGTCGAATACCAGAAACCCTCTGGTCTTCTACAACAGCCGGAGGTACCTGAATGGAAGTGGGAGCGGATCACTATGGACTTCATAACGAAGTTGCCCAAGACAACGGGTGGACTTGATACCATATGGGTCATCGTCGACAGATTGACCAAGTCCGCACACTTCCTGCCTATCAAAGAAATGGACAAGATGGAGAAGCTTACAAGAACCTACATTCGGGAGATTGTACGACTGCACGGTGTTCCCATATCCATTATCTCGGACAGAGATAGTAGATTCACTTCGAGGTTCTGAAAGTCGCTACAAAGTTCCCTAGGAACTAGGCTGGACATGAGTACAGCCTACCATCCACAGACCGACGGACAAAGTGAGAGAACTATCCAAACCTTGGAAGATATGTTGCGAGCCTGTGTGATCGACTTTGGGAAGGCATGGGATACTCATTTACCCCTTGTCGAATTTTCCTACAACAACAGTTATCACACGAGCATAAAGGCTGCTCCATTCGAAGCCCTCTATGGCCGAAAGTGCAAATCCCCTATGTGTTGGGCTGAGGTGGGAGATACCCAGTTACTTAAAGGACGAGTTCCTGAAAGCACTCTCACAGGTCCGGAGATCATTCGGGAAACGACTGAGAAGATCGTTCAGATTCGTGAACGATTGAAAGCCTCTAGAGACCGACAGAAAAGCTACGCTGATAAGCGAAGGAAACCGTTGGAATTCCAGGTGGGCGACCGTGTTCTATTGAAGGTCTCACCCTGTAAGGGCTTGATACGCTTCGGAAAGCGTGGAAAGCTAAATCCAAGGTACATAGGGCCTTTCGAGATTCTCGCAAGAATCGGCCCTGTAGCTTACAAACTTAACTTACCACGCGAACTCAGTAACATACATTCTACTTTCCACGTCTCGAACTTGAAAAAGTGTCTGTCCGACGAGACTCTTATAATCCCACTCGACGAGATCGAGATCAACAAGAGCCTCAACTTTGTGGAAGAACCAGTAGAGATCATGGACCGGGAGGTCAAGCAAACGAAACAAAGCCGTATCCCGATAGTGAAGGTTCGCTGGAACGCCAAGCGAGGACCTGAATTCACTTGGGAGCGAGAGGATCAGATGAAACTGAAATATCCTCGTCTTTTTACTTAGTTATTTGTAACTACTTATTTGCTTAAACTCTAATTTCGGGACGAAATTCCTTCTAACGGGGGGATGATGTGACAACCCAAAATTTCTATTATGTACAACCATTCGATTCAATAGAAGTCAGAACAGTTTCTACTAACTTTCAAGCTTTTTGGAAAAAGTTTGAGTGTTTTAAAGTTAGTACTCTAGGAGATAACAGGAGAGAGGATGCCTTAGGGTTTATTGTGCAACAATAATATTCCAAAACTCCAAGAGTTTGGAGTTTACGGCCTAAACAAAGGTGTTTACGGCCGTAAACCCTAAAAGGGGGTATAAATATGACACTTAGTCATTATTTACCACTTTTCACATTTTCAAGATCCAAAACCCATTTCTCTCTCAAGTATCATCCGAATTTTCTTCAAGATCTTCAACTTTGTAAGTGTTTCTATCCCTAAAAAGTTGATATCTTACTTAATCTAGTGATCTTACATGATTCCATCCGTGAAATCATTCCAAAAGTGTAGATCTTCAAGTTTCACCAAGAACACCAAGAACACACACTAGTGTTCTTGGACTTTTAGCACCTTTTCAAGCTTCTGCCTAGTAAGTACTCTTACCCTAGTGTATTATAAGACTTGTTACACTTCTAATCATCAAGAAAACACCCAAGAATCAAGATCAAAGGTGTTTACGGTCCAAGATGTTCTTGGACCGTAAACCCTAACAAAGGGGCCAAAGTGGCCCTAGTCCCTTACCAAGCCTTGGAAACTAGCCTAGACCCCTTCCTTGATGTGCTTAGTACTTGAAAACATCAAAATACCATAAACCATTTGGGTTTACAGCCGTAAACCCAAGGAGAAGTGGTCCAAGGACCGTAAACTCCCTAAAGGAGTGAAATGGTGCCCTAATCTCTTCCTAAGGCTTAAACATGAAGTAGGAATGCTTCTTATGATCTTAATGGCTTCAAAACACAAAATGGTCAAGTACCATGAGTTTACGGCCGTAAACTCATGGGTTTACGACCGTAAACTCAATAAGAGTTGGTCACAAAACCGTAAACTCCAAAGGAGTTTACCCTTGAACCCTAAACTCAATTACAAGGTCCTACCACCCTTAGAAGCAATCCTTAGGACTTATAGCACTTAAATCAAGTGTTTTACATGTCTTAGGATGTCTTAAATTTGGTTAATTAGTTGTTTTATGACTAATTGGATACATATATGTGTGATTATATGTTAACTAGGATCTTTGTGTGTGTACAAGTCTTCACTTGACACCTAGCATCCTATCCATTCTGTTCATCCAAACCACTCACTACAGGTGAGTTCATACCCCCTTAATCAATCTTTTAAATGATTTTAAATGCTTTCATGGGGGGGGGAATACAAGTAGAAAACAGGAAGTTATAGAATCAATCACATGTGATTTATAACTGTGTTTTCAAACAACTGATTTCACATACTTCAAAATGTGATAAATACAATGCTTTTCGGTTATTTTTACTTTGTTATCAACAAATTACTTTTGAATTATTTTATAAACTGACATCAAGTCATTATTATTTATTGTTCAAAACTCTTAAATGTTTTACAAAACCTCTTTCAATTTACTGTTAAAAACCATATCTATACACTTATGTTTCATGTATATATGTATTGATATGAGAGCTTTCACTCTTTCTTCAGTTTCAACACTCTTGAGTAGCAAGGGTGTATAAACCTACTTGGATATTCAATTTACATTCCAGTAAACTATTATAGGTATAGTTTAGGGGATACAAATTACTATTCCTATTACAAGGAATTACACAAGAGTCAGTTCATTCATGAGTCTATACTACTATATGAAGAGATACTATTACATGTTATCCAGAGAGAAATACTATATCTATACAGAGAGAAATACTATATATATACTATACGGGACTGACCATCCTACACCTGGCTGCTAGCTACAGCGGGACCTGTTCATCGACGGATGATCTCGGTTGTATTGTTCGGCGAGTTTCCACGCCGTGTTTATCCTAAGGCAAAAGGATACGATTTCAATGATTATATAATTTTCCCTATTACTTTTATTTTGTGACACATTCACATAAACGATGAGGTAGACTATATTTTTATAATAATAGTTGTACAAGGAAAAATCTTCATTGATACAAAAATGCAAACCTTCAAAGCATTCGGGTCTTGGTAGAAGACTACTTTTTATACTAGTAGGAAATATGGGATTTTCTAGGGTTTTCACACTTATACTAAATGTTTTATTAAACATTTACAAGTCTTTCATAACAGCTTTTCGAATCAATGACACCATAATACTTATGAATTCACCAGCTTTATGCTGATCTACACTTTCAAAATAACTTGTATTCTCAGGTCACCAGTAGACAGGTATGATGACCAGGTTTTGAGAAGACGGAGCACAGACAAGACTCGTCTTTTATTTTGATTACATATTTTGGTGTATTATTACTATGAAAGAACACTCATGTATTAAAACTTTACTTTTAATGCAATGGATGATGTTGTTGCTTGTTTACTACTTTGCACTGTTATGATACTTTACATGACGTCCTCCACCCCCGAACGTTTCCGTCGTTCCGGTTTTGGGGTGTGACAGATGAGTCCTTTACTCGAAGGATTATCTGAGCCTCGTCACATGTGGTGGTATTCGAGTAGTGGCTAACTAGCATTACGAAGATACCTTCAGTAGATGAGGACTGGGTTGGGTTATAGATTTCCTAGGGCAATCCTAGGATGAGATTAATGATGGGAGCAGTGTTAGTAGTAGTGAAAGGGACTTGGTGGAGTCGAGGCAATTCTTGAGGAAAGTACGGATAGATGTGGAAGGTAGTAGGGGCCCATACTACTGAAAGCAGAGGATCTGTACTCAATTCAAGAAGGGCCGAGATCAGACCAGGGAACTTGTAGTGTGTGTGTGATCCCTCGTAAGCGAGGAGTATTCTGATGATGATGATACGTTGCGAGCTTGGTGGCACTTCAGGATTGACCAGTCGACGGTTCTGGCGCCAGTGAGGGATCAGGCTCGGGTTCAGGAGTCAGTTAGCTCGGGGAGTAGATTAGAGAGTTTATATCCGTGGGGAATAAGATCAGCATGTTGGACCAGACTCCTTTGATCTTCGGTACGGTCAAGGAGGACATCTTGGAAATTTTTGGATGAGAGGCAGAGAGCCTTTTGCACTGAGATGGCGGTCATGTTAGAGGCGCGCGTTGATGTTTTGGGAAATTCAGAGCTTGTGATTGGCGGGAAAAGGTTGGTAGTGAGTTGAGTGGTGAGGCGGTCAATGCTATGTCATGGGATGACTTTTCGACCAAATTTCGGGTAGAGTTTGCCCAGGCAATTAAGGTGCAAAAGTCAACGCAAGAGTTATTAGATTTTCGCCGGACTACTGAGGATTGTTAATGGGTAGCGAAAGGTCATTTCCCTAATTGCGGATAGGGAGTGTACAGTGTCAATTTGGTTTATGATTGAGACCGTGTCAGGAGTGTTATATGGAGGATCTGCGGTCAGGGTACCGCAGGATGGTTATCCAGCATTGTCAGGATTCGGTGATCCTAGTAACCGTTATGGATTGACTGATAAAAGTGCCAAGAGAAAGTGACACGTTGCTAAGGCATTGGTTGGAACATCTGTCTTTTGGTATCAAAGATTCGAGTGTGGTATTGTTTCAGGCATCAGGGACTACTGGTTTCGCTGGAATTCAGGGAGTGTTTATTTGGGTCTAAGAAGTTGAGAGAACCATCGAGATTGATCATAGGATGGTAAGAAGGATTAGGAATCCTTCCAGTTTGTGTACTGAAGGATGTTAGTGGAACCAAAGTAGGGAGGAGCGTTCAGGTATCATCGATCGGCATTAGATCGTTGGTATGTATTCCAAATTCAGCTTCTGCTATGATTTTTGTTATGGTATTGCATCGATATCGGTAAGATTATTTCAGAATTTTATGGCCAGCTTGTGATTGAGTTATATGTCATCTGCATACCATGGATGTTAGAGTAGTAGTCGAAGAATTTTCCCTTTAGAGCAGGTTCTCAGGATGCAGTCACTGTAGCAAGTGTGACCGGGGATCGGGAGGTGTTCTGTTAGTATTCAAGAGTGGTTCAGATTTGGTGTTGGTTAGTATTGGAGCACTAGTAGTGGTAAGCATTGGTTGTCAGCAGATCGACCCTTTAGATGGGGAGAAGGATTGGGAATCCTTTCCAAGCTGGGAGCTGTAGGGATTTAGTGGAACCAAGTGGGGGAGAATCACCCAGTAGTCAGGAGCTGAGGTAAGACCGCAACTTGGATGTGTTCGCATCCTTGATGAGAAGGGAAGCAACCTAGGCGGCTGCCTGGTTAGAGCAGCATGGAATTCGGGAGTTTGGAAAACTTCCTAACATTGAGTTCGGGTACTCACAATAGTTGATGACTGGTTGGGAACCAGGTTGGAGGTTTCCTCGGCAGGGCGCGAGTTGAGTTAGGATGTAAGACTGCAGGATAGCCGTAGCATTCGTTAGCAGCTAGTTGAAGGAGTATGGGCGAGGGCTCGTATCTCCTAGTCAGCGGAGTGTGGGTGAGGCCAATATCTCCTAGTTAGTATGATAGAGATTGAGCAAGGATAGTTGTTGAGGTTTAGGATGGTCGTGGTCCTACATAGCCCTAGATAGGTGAGACCTGTGGGGAAGGCCACTCCGAGATGTAGTTGGGTGAGACCCGTGGGCGAGGCCCGTGTGATTATAGCAGTGCAGGTGGGACCTGGTAGAGACCTTAGGGTCAAGATATGAGATCGAGGATCTCAGGAATTAGGGAGCCAGGGTGGCAAGGTAGATAGAGCAGTTTTAGATAGCTGAAGTTTCTTCGGAAGTTTCCTGGAGCGACTTAGAGTTTGAGGTTGGGTGCAGTAACCGGTGGGAGTCCGGTAACCCAAATGTAGATAGACCAGTTGGGACCAGGGTGGTTCCGATTCATCCAGAAGGCGGATGAGAGACAACGGAGTCTTCAGACAGAGACAGTGATAAGAGTCTTCGTGCGTGGAGTAGTTGGTTAACTGAGAAGTGCTAAGCCGCTAACAGCATGATTAAATAATCTCAGAGTGAGTCATTTGACTCTGTAGCACAGCTCTCGTTTGAGTCTAACTGTTGCAGGGATGAGTCTTTCACTCGAAGGATTATCTAATCCACTCGCTGGGATGGGTTTTCAGCACCACGATATAGTAAGAGGAAGCATTCAGTGGGTATCAGTGAAGTGACCAGCACTGGGAGTGGCTGGAGAAGTAGATACAACGAAGGGTATGTCCTTCGCAGAGAAAGGAAAGATTGTTGTTTTTGGGAAGCTGCCTTGGGAAGGCCAGTGAACGCGCAGGAGAAAGGGGTGAACCGCTAGGATGTCCAGCATAAGTACTCGAAGAGTACCTAAAGGATTTTCGGTTGGGTAAGAGTCGTGCTCTCAGGATTGTTGGTGATTGGAAGTGCTCTCGAGGTTTTTATCTTCAGGGATTATTTTGCGGAAATACCGGACGGAAGGTCAATGGAAGTGGTTCTTCGGGGATCGGACCCAGCGGGTGATGTATGCATCAGTCAGGAATGTTGTGATCAGATTGCAGGATAGTTGGTTATGACGGACTTTGAGGACGAAGTCTAGTTTAAGTGGGAGAGAGTTGTAACACCCTGTTCTGAAAGTATCCGTTTATGGATTTCAGAGGCCAAGGCTAGGGGCGTTTTGGTCTTTATGGGTTTTGAGTTTTCATTTGAGAGGTTTTGGGCCGGGGTGTGTCGCTAGAAGTGTAGGTCTTCTCGCCACCTTTTCGTGGACATAAAGTTCGTCGGAAACGGACTTGGAATGAAGGAGTTATGACACTTTGAAGTTATTGGCAGAAATGGCCCCTAATTTAAATAAATGGCAAGAAGGACCATGCATGCAAGGTGGTAAGCGCGCGAGTACGCCCAGCGTAAAGTTGGGTTACGCCCAGCGTATAAGGTCATAAGGTCGCGGGTGTTTTTGGCGTACGCCCAACGTACGTCCAGTGTCCAGAAACCCTAACTTTTAGGGTGAGCCACTATATAAGGAACATAATGGCTCAAACCCTAGCCTCCTTATCTGTCCCCCAACCTCAGAGAAACCCTATAACGCATCATATCTTCATCCTTGGGTGATTTGGTCTTCAAGAAGCTCATTTTAGTGGTGTAAGCTTGGAAGAGCAAAAGAAGAACTTGGCAAGGAAGAACTTGGGAAGTTGGAGCTCATAGATCTGGAATAACATCATCATTTGGAACTCTTTTGAGGTATAAAGTTCATAACTTTACTTAAGAATGCTTAGATCTAGTGTAGTGTGGTTTTGGAGTTATTTTGGTCCCAAGAATGGACCTTTATGATGAAATCTCGTTTGTGAGCTTAGGGTTGCCACCCTCGGAGCTAAAAGGGTCCCATAAGCAGTAAAGTCTCCATCTTGAGTGTCTTAATGGGTTCATGCATGAGACCTAACCCTCTTTATGGAAGAGGAATATCATTTTTGGGAGTTTAGGCTTGTTTGGGCCAAGTTAAGTCACCAAGTCAGTGACTTTATGGATTAAGACATGGAAAAGAACTTGGATCTGTGTTTGTAGCTTCTAGAGTGAAGTATTAAGCACTTAATGGGAAAGTGACTTAACAGGGGAAGTACGCTGAGCGTACATGCAGGTACGCCCAACGTACACACCATTTGGCTAGTACGCTTAGCGTACATTGGAGTACGCCCCGCGTACTCTGTCAATTTGGGCTTAATGTTATTGGGCCTCGGATTGGGCCATGCTATGGACTTTGGGCCTTAGTGGGCCAACAGAAGTTAGATGATGTGGGCCAAGAAGATGTTTGGGCTTAGGGTAAGGCCCATTAGAGGGATTGGACCAGATTTAGCAAATTGGGCCATTAGTGGGCCACTAGTGGGCTTGGGAAGCTTACCTAGGCCTTTTTCATTATGGTTTGGGCCTTAGTTATGGACCAAGTTGGCTTAGGGGTAGATCGGTCATTTTAACCTAAGAAGGATTATTGTATTGGACTAAGTGATGTTTGGTATTGGTAGTTCGGGAAGCCGAAGGGTCAGGAGTTCGGGAATTGTCGGTCAGCAGCCAGAGGGGTATCAGCAGGGTTCAGCAGTGCGAGGTGAGTCCCCCCACTGTGTGCATGGGTCTACGGCCACAATGTCGGCCCATTATGTTTGTGTATAGTAGGAAGACCTGAGGGTTAGCCCTAGGCATTATTATGAAATATGTTCCGGATTACAATTTGATGTCGGGCGAGGCCCGGGGTATGTTAGTATGCTAGTTATACTTGTTGTTTGTGTGATACTTGTATGTGACTGGTAGGGAGGTAAGTGTGGACGAGGTCCCGCATCTCATCACTAGATGAGTATGGACAGGGTTACGTATCTCATTATTGGCATAGCAGGGGCGAGGTCGGAGTTAGGAAGGGGTGAGTGTGGGCGGGGGCCCGTATCTCACTACCAGTAGGGCTGTGGACGGGGTTCCATGACTCATCAGTAGCAGAACAGGGTGAGGCCCAAGTTAGGCGAGGCCTTAGATCAGGAGTATAGTAGAGTATGTTTAGCTATTTTTTATGTGTTATGTGTTATGTTATATGTTTGTATGTGTTTAGCGGGCGAGGCCCAGAGACAGGCGGGGCCTAAGAGAAACAGATCTGTATACCGAGCGGGGCTCGATGCCAGGCGGGGCCTGATGTCGGGCGGGGCCCGATGCCGGGAAAGTCCCAATGCAGTGGGCGGGGGACCAGTATGTGGTTATGTATGTGGTATGTGGAAGGTTGGGGAACTCACTAAGCTTCGTGCTTACGGTTTTCAGTTTTGGTTTCAGGTACTTCTGGTAGCGGAGGGAAGAGCTCGGGATGATCGCATGGCACACACCAAGAAGTTTTTTAGCCTGGGATGTTTACTCTGATAAAATAAATATGTTGGAAATGATACTTGAATTTATATAAGGATTTATGTATGACTTGATTATGGTTGATTTGTTAGGTAAAATATGAAAGGTTGAAAACATGTGGCTATGCATGTGAAATAAAAGAATCAATTGTTGGACGGCTAATGTGAATGGAAGGAAATTCAACGTCAACATTTGCGGCTTTCACATTTGAGTACTATTGTCACGATGACTCAACATTTGCGGCTTTCACATTTGAGTACTATTGTTACGACGACTCAATTTCATGTGCAAATTGCGGCTCTCTCACCTATATATATGCATGTATGTTTTGCATATTTTGTGTGCAAAAACTTGAGAGAACATCAAGTGTAGAGTGTCAAGCCAATTGTAATCTTGTGAGTTTTAATAAAATTCTCTAGTTGCAGCCCGTGGATGTAGGATTTGCACCGAATCCGAACCACGTAAAATCCTTGTGTTCTTCTTGCTTTATTTTCGTGAGTTTGTGTGTGTGTGATAGTGTGTTTCCGCTGCGTGTACCCGGTCCGGTTCCTAACAACTGGTATCAGAGCCAGATTAGCGAGGTTTGGAGGGTACAATCATTTTTTTTTATCACGCACGAGTGTACCTGATTTGTATCTTGTTTGTCGTAATGGCTGAAGACAAGGTTGTAATCGAAAAGTTCAACGGTTCTGATTTTAGCTGGTGGAAAATGCAACTAGAAGCATTGCTATGTCAGAAAGACTTGGACGTGGTACTCGGAGACAAACCGGAGAAAATGGAAAAAGCTGCTGAAGATGCGTGGAACTCAAAGGACAAGAAAGCCAAGGCGGTTATTACATTGTCGTTGACGAAGAGCGTTGCTTTCAACATCATGAATGAAACCACGGCACGTGGTATGATGGAGGCTCTGTCAAATATGTATGAGAAACCATCGGCGGCTAACAAGGTGTTCTTGATGAAGGAGTTGTTCACTACAAGGATGAATGAGGAAGGCTCAGTTACGGTTCACATTAACAATCTAAATTCAATTCTGTCCAGATTATCATCTGTGAGAATTAAATTTGATAACGAGACTCAAGCATCACTGCTACTAGCTTCTCTACCTGATAGCTGGTCCGGAACAGTTACTGCTGTTACGAGTTCCATGGGGACCAGTGGTATGACTTTTGAAGGGGTTAGAGATTTGGTTCTAGGCGAGGATATCAGACGCAAGAATCAAGGTGGATCTTCCTCTTCTGATTTATTAAATGTCGGAAGAGGTAGAGGGAATAGCAGGAATAGTGGAAGCAGTGGGAGTCGGGGAAGAAGTTCATCTAGAACTAAGAAGAATGTGAAGTGCTGGAACTGCCAGGAGGTGGGACATGTTAAGAGTCAATGTCCAAAGAAAGAATTGAACATTGCCGGTGCTGAGAGTGTGTCTGAGGATGATGCATTGATACTCAGTATGGAAAGTTCTGTGGACTCTTGGGTCATGGATTCAGGGGCTTCGTTTCACGCCATGGACAACGGGGAAACGATGGTGAATCTAAAAAAAGGAGCTTTTGGAAAGGTACGGTTAGCAAATGACGAGATGCTTCAAGTAACGGGCATGGGAGATATTGATCTAGTTACTTCATTGGGAACTACATGGAGCCTGAAGAATGTCAGGGTTATTCCGGAGCTGAAGAAAAAATTGATTTCTGTTGGTCAGCTGGATAAACAAGGACTGGAAGTAAGGTTTGGTGGTGGTAAATGGAGGGTGAGCAATGATAATCTAGTGATTGCTCATGGTATGAAGTGTGGGTCATTGTATATGGTTGAGGTATCTGCTGAGGGAAGTATGACCGTCCCTGTTAAGCAAGACAAAATCTGGTTCGCTAAATCTACGGCTAAGAGAGTTCATTTTGCAAACATGAATTCTGGAGCCAAGGGGATGTTAGCTGAACGAGTCAGAAATTCTAAACCATTCAGGGGATTCTGTGACAGTGGGAGCACGGGGTGTGTTTCGGGTACAGTTACAAAGAGCCGTTGGGTTTTGAAGACTAAGACTGAAAAAGTCTCTCCTGTTGAAAGTTTGCAAAGTTGGGAGAGTGTTAGTGGTCCTCGGTGTATCTCTGGATCTGGTGGAGTGTCCAAACCGGTTGAGACAGAGGATGAGTCGGTGGTGGGATTAGCCACGACTGAGTTGGAGCTAGTGGGAGCTTCAACTGTCCCTTCTAGTACTTGAAGATGAGGGACGGCTGCAATTAGAGAAATGAGACTAAGTTTAGCTTGTTCTTAGGAACTGGAGGCTTGGAAGACTTGGTTGTTTTAAGATTACTGGAGTTGGATGACAGAGACGGACCATGTTGTTCAAACTTTCAAGTGGGAGATTGTTAGGTAAAATATGAAAGGTTGAAAACATGTGGCTATGCATGTGAAATAAAAGAATCAATTGTTGGACGGCTAATGTGAATGGAAGGAAATTCAACGTCAACATTTGCGGCTTTCACATTTGAGTACTATTGTCACGATGACTCAACATTTGCGGCTTTCACATTTGAGTACTATTGTTACGACGACTCAATTTCATGTGCAAATTGCGGCTCTCTCACCTATATATATGCATGTATGTTTTGCATATTTTGTGTGCAAAAACTTGAGAGAACATCAAGTGTAGAGTGTCAAGCCAATTGTAATCTTGTGAGTTTTAATAAAATTCTCTAGTTGCAGCCCGTGGATGTAGGATTTGCACCGAATCCGAACCACGTAAAATCCTTGTGTTCTTCTTGCTTTATTTTCGTGAGTTTGTGTGTGTGTGATAGTGTGTTTCCGCTGCGTGTACCCGGTCCGGTTCCTAACATGATTAATGATTTTAAAACGAAATTTTTGGTCATGATTTTTGGGATGTTACATAAGAGTAAGTGAGGAGACTCACCTGATACTGATGACACGAAAAACCTAGCACCCGAACTGCCGGATCTAGACTCCGCCTAGTCTACAAAATAATTAACCCTAATTAATAGTTAAGGTTCAAAACTCACTCGCGAGTCTAAATCCCACAGCAAAACCTTCTAAGGGAAAAAGGACCATTTTTGCCCTCCCATGGTCCAAAAACCCTAAAACTTGACCAAGGGTCAAAGTCAACGAAAGTCAACACTCAACACGTACGTTGAGCGTACTACTCCATACGTTGGGCGTAAAACTAGGTCAGCATGCATCAAGGAGGAATTAGGTTACGCTACGCGTAGCCAAGAGTACGCCCGGCGTACTCCATCAGTCTCCAAATCCACTAAGTTGGTGTCTTAATCCTTTAAGACAACCAACCCAATTATATATCTGATTAATTTAAGGCCTCTTAATCCATAAAGTCGTGGGCTTTAAGCCATTGGATGACTAGGAAAGGCTCAAAGCATCACTTCATCCATTCTAACCTACTTTACTCATGTATGCACCAAATGGGAAAATCAAGCAAGCATTTTTATAAATCTACATGTCCTAATACGCATGAAAGGAAAGCTTAAACCCTCTAGAGAGTCCCAAACTCAAAAAGGTCCAAACTTGGGGACTTTTAGCTCATAAATCTTAAACCAAAGAGATCTAGAAGAACACTTGCCAAGGTATAAGCTTTATACCTGAAAATGATGCACAAAGGTGGGAAGTTTCTGGATCTTCAAGCTTGTTAGCACCTTCTTCTTCTTCTCTAACCTCCTTCTTCAACTACAAGATCCAGGAATACTCAAAACTTGCAATAACACACACTAGATTAGGGTTTATGGGAGGGTTGGAGGTTGATAAGGGTGGCTAGAAATGAAGCCATAATGCTCCTTAAATAGGGGCAACCCTTAAAATTAAGGTTTTACATCTGAGCTAGTACGCCCAACGTACCACATGTACACCCAACTTACTAGCTGGATCTCCACAACCATGCATGATGCATGAGTACACTAAGCGTACTCATATATACGCCCCGCATACAACCTCTTTTGCAAACGTTTTTTATTAGGGACCAAATGTGACACTTTTGATAAAGATTCAAAGAATGATAAAATGTACCTTATTTTGGGATGTTACAATTCTCCCCCACTAAAATTAGACTTCTCCCTTGAAGTCATCCATCGGAAACAACTCAGGGTATTGCTCACGCATCTCGGAATCAGGTTCCCATGTCCACTCCAAACCTCTACGGTGCTGCCATTGAACTTCGACCAAGTTCAATACCTTTTTCCTCAAGGTTTTCACTCTCCAATCCAAATTGGCTAAATGCTTCTTCACATAATTCAGGTGATCATCGACCTGAATGTCCTCCAAGGGAACTACAGCCACCTCATCGGCTATACACTTCCTCAGTTGGGAAACATGGAAGGTGTCATGGATCTGACTCAACTCCTCCGGTAGCTTCAACCGGTAAGCACCTTGCCCACATGGACCAAAACTCGAAAAGGGCCAATGAACCCGGGTCCCAGCTTGCCCCGCTTCCTGAAGCGGCTAACACCCTTCCAGGGTGATACCTTCAGGAGCACTAGATCCCCCACCTGAAACTCTAACTCAGAGCGTCGCGGATCCGCATAACTCTTCTAACGGATCTGCGATGTCAATAGTCTCTATTGAACGGGGGCATACCGATACTGGCATGATGGCTGTTATTATACGAGAACACAGCCAACAGAAGATAGGAGTCCCAGTTCCCACCAAAATCGATAACACAAGCACGCAGCATATCCTTGAGCGTCTGAATCGTTTGCTTGCTGTGCCCGCCTGTCTGCGGATGGTATGCAGTACTGAAGTGTAGTCGGGTACCCAACTGCTCGTGAAATCTCTTCTAGAACCTGGAAGTAAAGCGCACATCCCAGTCAAACACAATAGACGTCGGCAACCCATGCCGAGCTACCACATCTCAAACGTAAATCTCGGCCAAGTTCTCTGCAGAAGAGTTCTCACTAATGGCTAAGAAGTGTGCACTCTTCGTCAAATGATCCACTATTACCCAGATAGTGTCAACACCCTTCGGAGTCCTCAGTAGCTTTGTAATGAAATCCATAGTAATTTGTTCTCACTTCCATAGGGGAACCTCCAGAGGCTGCAACTTGCCATGAGGGAACTAGTGCTTAGCCTTGACCTTCCGGCAGGTCAAACATCGCTCCACAAACCATGTCACATCTCTCTTCATACATGGTCACCAATAATTCTGCTTCAAGTCGAGATACATCTTGGTAGCCCCCGGGTGGATGGAAAATCTCGATTTGTGGGCCTCCTCCATCAAAATCCGTCGGGCCCCACCCGCATATGGTACCCATACCCGCCCATGAAGAGTCAGAAGCTCTCAAATGTCCATATCAAATGCCGAAATCTGACCGATCACCCGCTCACTTTTCCGATTTTCCTCTTTTATGGCCTCCGACTGCGCTTCCTTGATGATCTCCAAGACTAGAGTCATCATGGTCATCCTCATGCATAAATCCCTAATCGGGGTACCTGTCGCCCTCCGGCTCAAGGCATCGGCCACCATATTGGCCTTGCCCGGATGATACATGATCTCGCAGTCATAGTCTTTCACTACGTCCAACCACCTCCTTTGCCTCATATTCAAGTTAGGGTGATCCATAAGGTATCTCAAACTCTTATGGTCCGTGTAGATGGTACACCGAATACCATAGAGATAGTGGCGCCAAATCTTGAGGGCGAAAACCACCCCCCCCAACTCCAGATCATGAGTGGGGTATCTCGCTTCGTGAGGGTTCAGCTGCCTCGAAGCATATGCTATAGGGATGTCAACGGGGGCAAACGGGACGGAGAGTGCATCCCCCGCCCTCGCCCCCGAAATTTCCCCGTTCCCCCGTCCCCGCCCACGAAATGTTCAGCCTTCCTACCCCCGCCCCCGCCCCCGAATCCCGTTTATTATCCTCGCCCCCGCCCCCGTTCCCCCGCCCCCGATTGATTTTTTGGGCTGTTTTTTTTTTTGGCTAAAAGAAGTTGTCATTTAGGCTAAAAAAACTATTTTTTAAGTAACAAATAGTTATTTATAGCAAAATTTTACATGTTAAATATAAAAAAGTTATGGCATCTTAAAAACATTATACTAGCAACTTAATAACATGTTTTTTAATGAACTTTGGAAGCTCAAAATCATGTTATTGTTTATTATATTTATATAATTAATATATGTAAATATATGTGTAATTTATTAACGGGGTCCCCATGGGGGTTTCGGGATGGGATTGCCTACCTCCGCCCCCGCCCCCGAAATTAAAACGGGGGTTAACCTTGCCCCCTCCCCCGTCCCCGCCCCTGAGTTTTTAAAAAAAAATCCCCCAAACGGGACTGGGCCCCCACGGGAACGGGGTCCCACGAGACTTTTTGACATCCCTAGTATGATATCACATGCTCTCTATGCATCAACACAACACCCAATCCTGCAATGGATGCATCACAGTAGAACACAAAATCCTCAACTCCCTCAGGGAGGGAAAGTAGTGGCGCCTTACACAATCTCTGGTGAAGAGTCTCAAACGATGCCTGCTGCTCAAGCCCCCAACTGAAAGCAACATCATTCCTTGTCAACTTGGTGAGAGGAACAACAATCTTGGAGAATTCTCTGATGAATCTCCGATAATAACCTGCCAATCTGAGGAAGCTTCGAATCTCATATGGAGATCTCGGCAACTCACACTGCATCACCGCTTCTATCTTGGCTGGGTCGACCAAGATACCGTTCTGATTGACAAGGTGTCCCAAAAACTGAACCTTGCACAACCAGAAGTCACACTTAGAGAACTTTGCATAAAGCCTCTCCATCCTCAAAACCCCAAGAATCTCTCGTAGATGCTTCTCATGTTGTTCCCTGGTCTTTGAATATACCAGAATGTGATATGCAGGGTCGTTGGGGTCGGAGTCTAAACCGCCCTAGATGCAAGATGAGGATAATCTGCCTTCACGTGGCCCGTCTAGTTGTAGCTGAAACAAACCCGAAATCCTTTGGGGAAATCCCTAGCCATATGCCCCTCCTTGCCACGCAGGTAGCAAGCTAACCTGGACCGACAAGGTCCCTCGTGTCCCTTGCCACACTTCCCACAAGTGCGGCCCTTCTGACCTCCGACTCTTTGATCAGCGGGCTTGGTCTGCTTAGTCGTCGGTTGCGACTACACTGGCCTCCTGTCTCTCCCCTGGGTATCCCTCTCCTCCCTAGCCTGGATCTCCAACTCGGTCTATCTCCTCCTGACATTGGTCTGCAGCTCAGCCAATTTCCTATACGTGGTGTTCGCCACGAACTCCCTGATATCCCTCCTCAAAATACTCAAATACTGAGTCACACAGGCCTGCTCCGTGGATACCTGCTCAGGGCAGAACAAAGCCAACAACAACGTCATGTAAATGGGTTATATTATTTATTTTTGTTTTTTTTATCTTTTTTATTTTTCGTTAAAAAATTCAAATTTTTTTAAATAGATATGTGCTCGGTTTTAAATTTTTTAATTTTTCCGTTTTTATATTCAATTAAATTAGTTTTTCTTCAAAAAAAATTAGGATCATTATATATTTTGAATCATTTAATTTTGATCATAAAAGATATATATTTAAGGATTATAAAATATTTGAGTCTAAATATTTTTAGATCATAACAAATTAAGGATCATAAAAAAGTTGAATCAACAGTTTTTTTTGAATCATAAATATTTTAAATCATAACATTTTGGATCATATTATGTTCTAACATTTTTTAAAAAAAACTAATATTTCTTAAAATTAAAAATTAATACTTGAAAAACTTATTTTTGAAAATTTTCTTTTACAAAGTCACTAGTATATTAGGTAAAAGTATCATTTAATTTTTTATGATTTTTGGGAAAAATTGGGTTTTTTTATAATTTTTTTTTTAATTTTCATGATTGTGCTCAATTTGTAGAAAATTAAAATTTAAAAACTTTGGTTTTTTCAGCTTTTTTTCAAAGAAAAAAAAATTATGCCAAAAAGCGAAGTGAATGGAAAAAAAATCACACCAAATAAGGGTTTGACATGTGGCAGAGAGAAAAAAGAGGAAGTGTGTGTATGGGGGGGTGCTGAAATTTACCTTTGCCGAAAAATGTCAAAATTTCGCACATAGTTTACAAAAACGTCATATCATCTTGCGAGATATTGACGATAAATAAAATCAAATCTGCACCTTTTATTTTTTTCAATCATGCGACAAAGATTTGTCGTCGTAGTCTTCACTTATTTTTGAGTCCTCACTCGATCCAACTTATATATATATATATATATATATATATAAAGAGAGAGAGAGAGAAAGAAAGAGATAGAGAGAGAGTCAGACTCTTTTGAGAACCAAAAGATTTGTGAGAACTTGCGAACTTATAATCAGCTCATCATTTTTCAACACCAAAAAAACACAAATCTTCTCCAAATGGTGTGTCTAAGTCATATCTAGGCTAAAAAAAATATTTGACGAATTCTTTTAATTTTTTTTGTATGACTGCTAATAATCACAATTAGTAGTCATTTGGACTGGTGATGAGCACAATCAACATTCATAAGACTGATGATGAGCACAACCAACAGTCATATGGACTGCTAATGAGCACAATCAACAATTTATATGACTTCTAATTGTGTATACATGTAAATTTCCAAAATAAATAAAAAGAATTTTCAAATCTTTTTTTAGCCTAGATATGGCTTAGACGCTCCATTTGGAGAAGATTGATGTTTTTGGTTTTGAAAAATGATGAGTTGATTATGAGTTCGCATGCTTTTTTAATTCTCATAATAACTCAGACCTATATATATATATATATATATATATATATATATATATATATATATATAGGTTATTATATTCAAAGTAATTATTGTGTTATTGTATGCATAAATGTGGGCCAATCATTTTTACTTATTTTAAGAAAGTGATTAATACATATTATTGAATTAAATATAATTGAAAAATACCATCTAATTTAACTATAAGGGTATTTTAGTCAATTAATATAGATTTAATAAAGGAAATTTGCATATTTTAAGGGATCATAGATTCTATTAATTTTAAAAATCCGATTTTACGAATTATAAGGTTTTTAATTCGGACATTCTGACAGAATATGTTTGATTATGTTCAAAAATAAAAATATTCTTAAACCATAAAATAATAAAAATATTCTTGAACATATTTCTTGATCATGACTTTAAAAATTTCTTGTAGAATAACAAAATTCTCGAATCATCAATTGAAGAATTAAAACAAACATTACATTAATTCTTATAGAATACATGTAACAATTGCTAAGAATTACATTTATTGTTAAAGAATAAAAATATATAAAATGGATGTTTGGGTTAATTCTAACGTAATTTTTAATTTTACCCGATTTTATTCTGTCATAATGATATTATGTTAGAATGATATTTTATAAGAATGTCAAGATACATATTTCTGACAGAATACATATTTTGATTAAACGAAATTCTTGAAGGTAGACAACATTCTTGAACCATTAGTTGAAAAATAACAAGATCTTTGTATATTCACAGACATCAGAGTTATGATTCATACATATTCTTACAAAATAATAGCCTTAACATTTTAATACAATTATACATATTCTGACAGAATGTCATAAAAATGAAATAAATTCCTAAAAAATATAGCATGTTTAAACATACAATTCGTGAACAAATGTCATTGATCTTCTTCAATGGTCCATAGTCGATTGATTCCAACCATTCTTACGAGAATGATATTTTGTGAAACTAACACCAGACGAGAATTACATTATGTAAGAATACCATCCTGTGAGAACACATTTATCCTCCTTATCAATTAGTGATTTGTTTAAACTAAAAAAAGAATAAAATAAGATTATATAAAGCTCAAAAGATGCTACATTAAGGTGAAACATATCCAGATATCCTTTATTCTTTTGCCGGTGATATACACATGGAACCAAAAAACTTTATTAGATGAAATAATTGTTGATGTCCTCGAACGCCACAAAAAGATTTTAATAAAAAAAAGTCTACACAAAAAAGTTCTAATTTAAATAAAAAAAGAAAAAAAAACCACATAAACCTACTGGATGGAAGTAAACATATATACATCAAATTCAAATTGAATTTCGTGTGGAACAGAAGGGTATGTACGTTAATATGCTTAAGAAAATGTTGGTGATATAAAAATCAATTATATAATCGAGTCTTAATTTGGGCCATAACTCATTGATTTTGGAATAAAAATATATATTGAAAATCGAACGAACCTTAATCGTAGTCCCACCATAAAATTGATTTTTATATCAATTACGTATATGGTGCTGCAATTGCAACAAAACAAAAATCAAGAAAAAATCCCACAAACCTTGAATCAGTTTATGGCCTTCTATTTAACGACTACAGCAAGGAGAAAATCAATTTTTCTCTTTTCCAAAAAATCAAAACAAGTCTGGCTGTGAAAACGGTAGTTGTGGTATCGGCTGCGAAAATAATGGTGGATGATGGTTGTGCGACGACATTAGGGATTTTATGGTGATGAAAGTGATGAACATGGAATCGGAAATTTTGAGGCTTGGATCGTCGTCGACTTTTGTAGTGAGGATAATGAAGGGGACGAGGGTTTTGTAAGGTTTTAACTGATACCTTTATTTTAGGGATATTAATTGAATTATTCTTTTACCATAATTAATTAAATGTAAGATTACATATTTACCCTTTTGAAATGATTGGCCTATATTTATTCATACAATAACACAATAAATACTTTGAATACCTGAACCTAGCTATATATATATATATATATATATATATATATATATATATATATATATATATATATATATACTTATATAGGAAACATTTTTCCCTTCACCATATTCATTTGAAACTCCCATGATACATTTTACTCAAACCATATTCATTTGAAACCTCTTATTTGAATGAATACCACTCAAAAGTCTCTTAATAATGAACAATCATTCAAAGGTTTTATAAATTATATAATATGTTTAATAAGCAATTAATGGATAGTCTACTATAAAATGTTAATTTCTTTGAGTAGACATACAAATACCAATCACATACAAAATTCACAAAGAAAACAAGTCTAAATGTTTTTGTGTTGGTTTGAGGGCTTTTGACCATTTTTCAAGCCATGTTATTATGTTAAAGTTTTTGATTTGTAAGTTTGTTATATACTAATTTTTTTTCTTGGTTTAAGTATTCTTTTAAGACAATCATTGTATGTTGTGGTTGAAATTTTAATTTAAATTAGATTAGATTCATATTATCGATCATATGTTATGGAATGTGATATAGATAATATTTAATTAAATATTGTATATATGTTTGTATGTTTGTGTTGCTTCAAATCAATAATTAATTAAAAATCATGGATATGTCATATTATCCATATTATTCATGTAAGTCTCTTTTAAAATGCAAATGGTCTATCTTATCACTTTATATTTTAGTATATGTTTAACATTTTAAGTATAATAATAAGTGCTTTTTAAAAGTTTTATTTCACTTATTAATAATAATAAGTGGTTTTAAAATTAACGAACAATAATTTTAAATAATAAAATCAAATTATAAAAATCATGGATATGTCATATTATCCATGCAAGTCTGTTTTGAAATGCAAATTGTCAATCTTATCACTTTATTATTTAGTATATGTTTCATATTTGATTAATAATATTAAGTGTTTCTTAAAAGTATTCTTTAACTTATTATTAATAATAAGTGGTTTAAAATTAATGAACAATAATTTTAAATGATAATAACATCAAATTATAAATTACATAATGTTAGCTACAAATAAATTGTATTTTAAATTAACATCATTAATGAAATTAGAAAATAATTACATAAGTAAAAAATTAAATTAATAAATCATAACAATTATTAAAAATAATATTACATAGATAATTATATTTAATTCTATTAATGAGGAGGTGGGTTGATGTCAATGAATATTATTGTTCAAAATAATTGAGATTATATATATATATATATATATATATATATATATATATATATAAATTAGTGTAAAAATATTATGTCAAACTTAATGTCAATAACATAACCATTATAAACATATATTTTTCAATATATATATATATATATATATATATATATATATATAGAGAGAGAGAGAGAGAAAGAAATCAGCAGCGAACTTATTTTGGAGGAGCAAACCAACGAACTGTATATTTCTTTCCCTCGCTTTGAATCACTTTCCTTGCTTCGATCGATACACCCCAACCTCTTCTTCCTTGGAGATCATAGCAGGTTCTATCCCTCTTTTCTCACTCTCTCCAATCGATCACATCATCACCAATCGATCCTAATTATTTTCTTCCTTCTCTCTCAAACCCTCCAATCGATCCCAAATATCCCAACCTCCACTACGTCGATTCAATCTTTCGTAATGTCGTTTCTCCTTCAATGCTGCATCTTCTATATAAATTGTTATTATCTGCTTCTGTCTACAACATATTTGTTTGTTCCAAGGACGCTACATCACTCAAACGCCCATCAAATTGGATCAGCACACCCGTTTGAGAGACACTCTTGTTTTTCAGGTATATGTTTCTAAAAAAATTGGGTTCTAATTTTGTTATACTTGCTTCTGGTGTTCAACAACACACATAAATTTTACCCTAATTAGAGAAAGTCAATTGATTTTCAAATTGCCATCAAATAACTTCATACTTAAAACAAGAATAAAATTAATGCATCTATTAAATGCATAAGATTTTATATTTTTCAAGCTTTCATTATTGATTGCAAAGTTGCCTCCTGTAGCTCTGGTTGTATCAATATCAATGTCATCTCTCATTTGTTTGTGTAATCAGTGGAAATTGAGTTTTTCTCTAGTTGTATCAATATCAACATTCATCTATCTGATTAATTTAATCTGAAACCAAATTGATATTTTCTCTAAGAAAACAGTCCCCAACTTGATTTTCTCAAATCTGTATCTCATTCTCGTTTTAGTTCATAGGGTTCTTTGCCTGTTATTTTTCGAATTTCTTTTCTCCCCAAATTCAAATCCTTTATTTTTATTTCTTTAGAAATTTACTCAAATCATGGGTTTCAAATAGAAGTATTAGATATTTTCCAACACATGCTTAACACAAACATATTCCCTACAAGTATAACCTTCATATCCGTCTTATCAGCATGTGCACATATAGGAAAAGTCAAAGATGGATGAAAATACTTCACTTTAATGATTGAAGAGTTTAACATTAAACCACAAGAAGAACAATTTTCATGTATGATAGATCTTTTAGGTAGATCAAGTAAACTTGATGAAGCTGATCTTGATACTTTACCGTTTTACCCTTTAATTACCTATGGAAAATTGACAGCTAGTAAGGGCTATTATATCTATGCTTGGAACAACATAAGTGGCATGTGATGATGGGTCATATAGGCGAGTATTTAAATCTGTGTTTCCTTTAAAAAAAGATAAAAAGAAGAAGGTATAAATAATAAATTTTAGTAGCATTATGCCGATGTCATCACGAGTTTAGAACAGATAAAAATTCTTCACTATTCTTCTTTGCAGGTAACTGAACATATTACTAAAGTTTCAACAGTAAGAAAATACAGCTTTATATCTGTTGCTTCTGATATATTCAGTGTAAAGATTTTTGGTGTCTTCAAAAGGTTTGATGCATTAAAAAGTTATATGCTTGTGATTGTGAAGTAATTTTTGTTAGATGGAGACCAGGATAATGTTATTGCCCTTCTTGGCCATGCATATTCATATTATAATGTTTTTTATGTTGCTTATGAACCATATACATTCATTTTTTGGTAGTTTAAATGATACTTTAGCTTTTGTTAAATGTTAATATGCATATTAATTCAATTTCATACACCCTTTTGTTATTTTAAATCTTTTGGTCACACTAATGAAGGCGAAAAAGAGGGAAATAGCATGCCAAAATGATTAAAATTGTACATGGGATTGGACCAAAAATTACATAAAAATTACAATTTTATCTTTTCTTGTTTTAAGCAAAGTAACGTATTTGCCAATTGTCAGTATTACAAATCTTTGATGATATTAATCATAGTCGTGATTCTTCTATTTTTTCATTATAAAAGAAGGTAGCTTAACCATATATTCATACTAATATGCATATTGATATGCATCATATGCATATGCATACATTTATATGCATATGCATATACTTATGAATATGAATATAGTTATTCATATGCACATACTTATTCTTATGCATAGCATATGCATATACTTATTATTATGTATATGCATATACATATACTTATTATTATTATTATTTTATATTTATATATATATATATATATATATATATATATATACTTATTCATATGCATATACATATGCTTATGAATATGCATAGATTTATTCATTTGAATATGCATATACTTATGAATATGTATATGTGATATACTTATTCTTATGTATATGCATATACATAACAATCATATGTATTTAATTGCCTTATGCATATACTTTTTCTTATGCATATGCATATGCATATTTATATACTTATTCATATGCATATGCATATAGTTATTCATGTGTATATGTATATGTTTACTCTTATGCATATAGAGGCGTTAAAAATGGGGTTTTTTTTTAATGTGCATGTGCATAAACACATGTTTTTTAAATATGTGCATGTGCATAAGCACATGTCTTTTAAAAATATGCATATACAAAAAAAATGAATATGCATTTAAAATACAATTTTTTTGAAAAAATATTTTTTTAATTATTAATTTCGAAATGTAAGAAATGTTTTTGGTTTTATTTTGAAAGTGCATTGCTGTTTCTGGTTCTATTTTGAAAGTCCATTGTTGTTTTTTGTTCTATTTTCAAAGTGCATTGTTGTTTTTGGTTATATTTGAAAGTGCATTGTTGTTTTTGGTTCTATTTTAAAAGTTCATTGTTGTTTTTGGTTCTATTTTCAAAGTGCATTGTTGTTTTTGGTTATATTTTGAAAGTGCATTGCTGTTTTTGGTTCTATTTTAAAAGTTCATTGTTGTTTTTTGTTCTATTTTCAAAGTGTATTGTTGTTTTTGGTTATATTTTGAAAGTGCATTGTTGTTTTTTGTTCTATTTTGAAAGTCCATTATTGTTTTTGGTTCTATTTTCAAAGTGCATTGTTGTTTTTTGTTATATTTTGAAAATGCATTGTTGTTTTTGGTTCTATTTTAAAAGTCCATTGCTGTTTTTGGTTCAATTTTCAAAGTGCATTGCTGTTTTTGGTTATATTTCGGCAGTGCAATACTGTTTTTGGTTCTATTTTAAAAGTTCATTGTTGTTTTTGAAAATGCATTTTTTTAATGCATATATACAAAAAAAATGAATATGCATTAAAAATGATTTTTTTTCAAATATTAATTTCAAAATTTAAGGAATATTTTCGTAGATTTAAATTAAATAAAAATAAATAATTTTAAAAAATTAAAAAAAAATCAAATATATGAAAATATGCCTTATATTTCAAAAATAAGGGTTAAAAAAAGAATTTTTATTTTATTAAATGCATATTTATATTTTTTTATGCATACGTATATTTTCAAAAGAATATGCAAATATACAAGCATATAATTTTTTTTTTCACTCCTCTTAGATATATGTATTAACATCCACATTTGAAATTTGGTAACTAAATTCATTGTAAAAAAAAAGTTTGTTGGTTCCCTCCATCAGTTTAGTTTTTCATTGATCTTCTCTCTCTCTCTCTCTCTCTCTCTATATATATATATATATATATATATATATATATATATATATATATAGAAGTATGTTGAATCGAAAACATTTGAACATTTGAGAACAATTTTAAACCACTAATTTAAATACTATAAAAAATATGTTATTTGTTCTTTTGTTAATTATTTATTATAATTTTACAATTTATTAATAAACAAATAAAAACTACCTACCTTACCTACCCCCAACTCCACTCCACCGGTATACGTTAATACACGTCCATTTCATTTCGTCGGACCACCATTAAGAGCACCAGATAGCCACTGGAACCGCCATATCGCCGTCGTCGGTCGTCTAACTGTCGGACCACTGCCGAAAACGTTGCTTTTCCACTCTTTACGAATCCGCTTCACCTCCTGGTCTCATCTGAACCGCCTGTCATATCTAGTTTCGTCGGATCTGGATTTGAAGTTGAAGGCCACCATATCTGGTTCGCGGTGTCCACGATACAGACCGAAAATCTGGAGAAATGTCCACCAAAATGAAATGTTGTCGCGCCGGAGGTAAAAATGGGGAGATCTGACTGCATGATTTCGATTCTGGGAGCTGAAAAACAAGTGGTGCTATGCATGACGCGTCTCCGTGTGGTCCGGCCGACATTCGAGGCTTGCAACACAGGTCAATCAATCTAATGAGGGTTCCGTGTCTCGATCGAGCGTGGTCCGAAAAAACCAACCAAACGTCGCCGTCGCGTGAAGCTTTTAAGGTTCCGTGTCTCCGCCTGTTCACTTTCTCCATATCTTCTTGTTCACCACCTCCTATCGTCGAAACCATCTTCATCTACTTCTCATCTTCCTCAACGATAGATCTTGTTACACCGGTCAAGACCACCGGATCTCGTTGAAGCGAATATCAGATCTCGTATCATCGAATCTGAGAAGGTGATCCGATGATGGCGGACGATGGCAGTCTGACGAGTATGGCGGCGCGTTGAAGATAATATCGATGATCAGATCTGTATATTGTTTATATCTCTAGAAATAAGGTCATGTTAAAGGGGAGTGCTGTAAAACAAAGACGTTGGTGGCCATGGCTGAGATTTTTGAAAGGGGAAAGGGAAGAACACAATATCCAAGACATGCTCAATGTAAATCCTGTAACAGTTGATCACTTTAAAATAATCAAACGTCAGCTCTGGTTGGCATCGACTAAAATAAAGTGGAGTCAAAGAAAGTGTCATTCACTTTAAGTCATGTTTCTTACCAAAAGGTTATAGCATCAGGTAAAAGTTCAAAACATATTTTATGATTATAAAACAATTTTACTTGACATGATAAATGAGCTACCAAACTTGACAATAAACTATTAATTGACTATAATTAATTTTCTATTTGAATGTTTATCGTCAAACTTTTTCTATTTTTTCTATTAAAACGAAAGTGTGAATTACGTAAATTATCATATGCTTTATGTTTTTTAGTGGTTCATTTTTTGTTTTTTTATTGAAAAGGTCTTATATATTGAAAAATTTTATTGTGTATTTTCGTCACACACCTATGTTTTTTTTATTAAATGGTAATATCATAGTCGAAAATCCATATAAATAATATATGACTAAATACATATAATCACATGTGATTATACATATATCCAATCACATATGATTTATGTGGGCAATATTCATTTTCGCGTTCTCGATTCAATAATTGTCATTTGTCCATTTTAATCATATGTAATTAAATACATATAATCACATTTGATTAAATAATAAATACACGAGACCAACTATTATATCGAAAACAAGTAAATAAATATTGTCCACATAAATCATATGTGATTAAATACATATAATCACATATGATTATATGTATCCAATCACATAAGATTTATATGAAGAATATTCATTTTCACATTCTCGATTCAATAATTATTCTTTGTCCATTTTATTTATATGTGATTAAATACATTTAATCACATGTGATGGGTGGTGGTGGGTGCTGGTTGGTAGCGGTGGTGGGTGGGTGGGCGGGTGGTGGTGGCGGGTGGTGGTGGTGATGGGTGGTGGATGTGGGTGGTAGTGGCGAGTGGTGGTGGTTGTGTGGTGGTAGGTGGTAGGTGGTGATGGTAGTGGCTGGTGTGTGGTTTTAGTGAGTGGTGGGTGGGTGGTGGTGGCGGGTGGTGGTGGCGGGTGATGGAGGTGATGGGTGGTGGTGGTGGGTGGTGGTGGAGGATGGTGGTGACGGATGGTGGTGATGGGTGGTGATGTTGGTAGGTGTTGGTTGGTGGTGGTGATGGGTGATGGAGGTGGGTGGAGGTAGGGGTGACGGGTGGTGGTGATGGGTGGTTGAGGTGGGTTGTGGTGATGTGGTTGGGTAGTGGTAGGTGGTGATGGGGGTGACGGTGGTGGTTTTGGTGGGTAATGGGTGGGGTGGTGGTAGCGGGTGGCAGTGAGTGGTGGTTGAGGCAGGTGGTGGTGATGAGTGGTGGTGGTGGTGTGTAGTGATAGGTTGTGGTGTGTAGTGATGGGTGGTGGGTAGTGGTAAGTAATGGTGGTGATGGGTGATGGATGTGGTGGTGGTTGGGTGGTGAGTGGTGTTGGTTAGTGAGTTTTTTAATTATTTGTAACTATTTTTTGATTTATATGAATATTATTTAATAATTTTAATTTAAAAATTATGTGGTCCAAATTTGTTCTCAATGTTCTCGCAATAAAAAATGTTTTCGATTGAACGCTCATATATATATATATATATATATATATATATATATATATATATATATATATATATATATATATATATATATAGGTAAAGGTTAAAATAATAACCAATCAAAGTTAAGAACCGTAAGAACCTCATTTTATAATCAGATCTACGCATTACATACACTCTCACATGGTTATTTTCTCTCTCATCTCAAAGTTGAAGAACACACAAACATTATCACAAGCCACCACCCTTGACTGCCACCACCTCCTACCGTCGGCGAACCGTCGCCTCCTCCTACCATCGACGAACCACCGCCAACAAATCCACAAGTTCCGCTGGGCTCTAGATCTACAATTTTAGCTTCAGATCTATGATTTCTCTCTTGAGATCTACAATTTTCGTCTCCAGATCTACTTTTTTCGACTTCAGATCTTCAATTTTCTCCTCCGGATTATGAGCTCCGGCGAGCGGTGATAACCAGCACCTTCCTCCATCACTGTTGATCGCCACTTGGTTTCAGATCTGAAGTCAAGAAGTTGTTTCAACTTCACTTTATCTCTCTAAAACACAAAACATATCAGATCTGATGCGATTTGGTTAGATCTGAAAGTCGACCATATCATCACCGACCACCGCCTAACATCAGCTATTGTGCTTCGTCGGAACACCAAAAAACGTCACACTTTGCTCTGAAGTCCAAATCTAGTTCGTCTCCAGATCTTCAACATCCATATCTTATGGAAAACAAGAAAACTTCTTCGATTTGCTTCGCCGGAACAATAGATCTGACGGAAATCACCGCCAACAGATCTGGATCTGACATCCAGATCTGATGCTACCACCGTCGATGTGACTCCACCTCTACCACAACCGACGTCGCACCACTGTTGTTGTTGCCTACCATCGGTGCTCATGGATCTGAAGCAAAGGAACAATCTCAGATCTGGATATAAGATGCATTGAAGGTGTTTATGAAATGCTTCACTAAAAACAATGTATGTTTTTAAACATTGAATAAGATGAATAAGTTTATGAAGTAGTTTTTTAAGCTGTGAATAAGCATTTTTTATAATTATTAAGTTGTTAATGCATGGATTTTATACATATCTGATTGTTTCAATTAGAAAAAAATTGAAGTTATGAATGCATGATTTTTTATAAGTATGAAGTTGTGAACACATGATTTTTGTAAGCATTAATTTGTGAATGCATGATTTTTTTTCATAAGTTTTAGCTGTGATAAAATGAATTTTTTATAAGTTTTAAGCAGTATATGTACGAATTTTTATAAGTTTTAATGTGAATTTAAACATGTTTTTATTATATTAGTCACTGTTGTAAAACTCGCCGAGTTGGCCGATTACTCCTCTGAGTACTCGCTACTCGGCCCCTTACCGAGACGAGTTACAGAATCCCGAGTACTCCCCGATCGACTCCTGGGCAGTGTTGTAAAACTCGGCCAACTCGATGATTAATATGTGTAATATACTTAATGATTTATTATTTAACACATACACATGTGATTATTACCACATATATATCTTAAATTTTCAGTAATTACTCACGAAGTGAGACCATTATGTCTTTTTCAGTTTTTGTGTAATCACATATATCTAATTTTGTTATATATTTGAATCAACTTATGATTTTGATATATATAATTTCCCTAAAAATATTTCTACATGAATTACCGAACCCGAGTACTCCCGAGTACTCGCTACTCGGTAGTCGGCCGAACATGTACCGAGTACTGAGTTCTACAACCTTGATATTAGTGTTTTCTCAAAGAATGTGAATTTAAGTTTTTTAAGTTGTGAATTGTGATGAGTGTGTGAACTGCTATCTAATACAACCTCCAACCTCGAAACATCATCAGATGTATTTTTTAACCTGTAAATATATTTTATTAAACTGTGAGTTTGTGTATTAAATTGTTAATTAAATGTATTAAGTTGTGAATTGAGTATATTAAGCTGTTAATTTTTTACGAATTTTATTTTTGCTTCTAAAATATAATATGAAAGAAGCATTATATATAGATTTTATTTTCTTTAATTTTAAATAACATGTATGTTTTAATTGTGAATATTATATAAATTAAAACTTGAAAGAAACACTAGCCCACATATCTGAATGTATAAATATAAGTACTAAGCACATAATATGGATGTGAATGTATAGTTTTTGTGTATTAAACTGTGAATTTAATATATTAAGCTGTTAATTTTGTGTATCGATTGTATTAAGCTGTGAATCGATTGTATTAAATTGTGGTTTTTTTTTTATGAATTTTATGTTAAAATATGAATATTTGTATTAATTTTCTTGTGAGTATTTTTTTGTGAAGTAAATATATAGGAATGTATTAGTTTTTATAATTGTTGCATTAAACTCTAAATTAGTGAATTAATATCTTTATTAAACTATGAATATAGTATTTAAGTTAACAATGCATGATTTTATACACAGGTTTGGTTTGAAAGGAATAATGGTTACGACGTTGATGTAGATGATTGGTGCTGACATATGGTAGTTGGTGGTGGTGGTGGTGGTGAAGTTTGGGTTTGACTCTTCTAAATTAGTGAATTAGTGATATTATGATTGTATTAAATTATGAATTTTGTGTACTAAACTATGAATGTACTGTATTAAATTTTGTATTTTGTATACTTTTTGTGTTAAAATATGAATCGATGTATGAATTAAAATATTAGACTGTAAATTTTACAATTTTGCCCTTTTCGTACCAAAAAAAAATCCGGATTTTAACATGTTTAATAAGTATTATGTACATATTTACTTATAAAATGAGGTTCTTACGGTTCTTAATCTTTTGTGGTTCTCATTTGAACCGCTCCCTATATATATATATATATATATATATATATATATATATATATATATATATATATATATATATATATATATATATATATATATATATATATATATATAGACGAAATTGCAAAAATGGTCCCTATGATATGCATTTTTTTGGGGTTTTAGTCCAAACCCCGACTTTTTTGGTTTCGTGGTCCTTTTGAGCTAGTTTCATTGCGGATTTGGTCCCTTGGTAAACTGAAATGACTTTAATACCCTTGGGTATTTATTTTTTATTTCTAAATTCATTTTTTAAAAGTTTTAATAATTATTTATTCATTTTAATAATTAAAAAATGAAAGCCTCTCTCTCTCTCTCTCTCTCTCTCTCTCTCTCTCTTTGTTGCTTTTCATCAGAAACCACCCACCCCTATTTTCCTATTCAAAATCCGTCACCTGCAACTTTTCTTCATCATCACCAAGACGACACCTTCACCATACCACAAGCACCAACTATTTTCATAAAATGGATGGTGGGTTTAACCAGGATAACATGGAGCTCCAAGGAAGATTTCATGGACTTTGAATCCGTGTGTTTCAAAAGGAGGTCACAGATCGAGAAGGCAGTTGAACCCCCACAGGGTCCGATCAAAACCATTATCCCCTAACCCCATCATTTAAATCCGCTTTCGATTAATGCATCCCTCTTTTTTGTTCATCTGTTTTTGTATCCAATCTCTCTTCATCTCGATTCAGTGATTTAATGAGTCTGATGGATGCTTATGGTGTAGGTGGTGCATTTGTATCTTTGTTGCAGGTAATAATGGGGAATTCAATGAAGAAAAAAGAAAATGACGTGACGGATTACTCAGTAAAGCTACAACCCATGAACCTAACCTATGGTTGATGTCCACCAAGTGTTTGATCTTTTGTCTGAATGATCTTTCCATGTTGTAAACGATCATTCAGGTTTGTTTGGAAATGGAACCCATAACTAATGGATACACATAAATTATGTATTGTAGGCTTCGATTCTTCCAAGAAATGTATTTCTGAAACAGACACACACACAAACACACACCTGCAAATCATTTTTTATTGCTGAACACAAGGTATAACCCTCAAAATGCATCGAAGTGTTGCAGATCTGATTTTGTGTGTATGTGTGTGTAATCTTAACGAGAGGCAGCAAAATAGAGAGAATGGTGACGATAGTGGAAATCCCTAGTGGTGTAGAGACCTTTAAGCTTGCATCAATGGTGCAAGTTACATTGATGGAAATCCCGTGCTTGCCACCATCTTTGGATAAAAAACTGGAGCTGTAGAGGACGAGATTGGAGCACTGATGAGGTTTTACAACAGGAACGACTCTACAAGATGAAGATCGGACCTGAGTTTTGATGAACACGATGGATATCAAATCTGGGTTTGTTCTTGAAATGGAGGTTGAAGATAGAAGAGCACAAGAACCAAGAACATGAAATTGTTTTTCAATTCCAAATAGAAGCATATCATCTAGTGTGTGTATGTGAAGTTGTATGGATATTCTTGAGGAAGAAGAGAGAGAGAGAGAGAGAGAGAGAGAGAGAGAGAGAGAGAGAGAGAGAGAGAGAGAGAGAGAGAGAGAGAGAGAGAGGGTCCTCTAAAATAAATAAATAAATATTACATTTAAAAAAAATAAAAGAAAAATGAAAAATAAATACCCCAAGGGTATTATAGTCATTTCAATTTTCGGAGGGACTATTTGCACATACAAACTACTCCAAAAGGACCACGAAAAAAAGTCATGGTTTGGACAAAAACCACAAAAAATTGCATACCACATGGACATTTTTGCAGTTTTGTCATATATATATATATATATATATATATATATATATATATATATATATATATATATATATATATATATATATATATATATATATATATATATATATAGACACGTAACATAAAAAAAGACGGACAAACAAAAGCAAACCTATATGATTTCCACGACATTAATCAAAGCCAAAATCTTTTTAAACAGTCAAAAGTACACAGAATCTACACCAACCTAATGTTCTATCCCATCATGTTTCAGAATTTACTTAGCCTCCAAGTTTTATTTGTGAATTTTAATTAAAAAAACATAAAAATATCCTATATGAGAAAGTCTTCTAATAGAATAGTTATTATTTATTTTTATTTTTTTGTAATCCGTCAAATTTATAATAGATCCACTGTAGAATCATTACTTATTAGAAATTGTTTTTTAGATGACCCTCACCCTCATAAAAACCTTAAAATTTAAACAAAATAAAAAATGCAAATTTATCCATTTCAAAACATCAAGTTGATACCCAAACGATTTTGATTGACAAATAACAAAGTGAAAGAATTACAATCCTGATTTTTATTAACCAAATTTAATTTTCTGATAATATAAATAACAAATACTTATAAAGGAAGAAGATAAGTTCTATTTCATAATCCTAGTAAATTGAAATTTATTAGGATAAAATTTCTAATTAATTATCAAAATTAACCATAGATAATAAAAATTATCAAAATCAGAAAAACATAGAACAACGTCATTTGAGCACTAAACAATCTTGAACGTTCAAAAACACGTTACGTAATTGCTGAGCAATATGTTTTGTTAATTGTTCATTTTTCCATAATCTCATTATCTTTCAATAATCAATCATATTAGTGATGACATCTTGGAGACTTGTTCGTTGCATGTAAACATGTAATCCAAGCATCAAATACAAATACAAGTAAGGTATTAACCACAATCACAATATAAAAGTAAGAACTCCTATATAATAACCACATAATTTCGAAATCTGAGAATTACCATGGATTTCAATTTTTGTAATTTTCGAAATTACCTTTCTCTAGGGAATAAAACAAGTTCAAAAATTGTTTCTGCCAAAAATGCAGTTCGAAAATCCGAACTCCTTTTCGGTAGGTTCAAAAATCCATATACGGTTCTAACATTTCGAACTTGTTCATTATTTTCGATTTTTTTTCTTTGTGTTTTTTAATTGAATTTCGTTTTTTTTTTCACGATTTTCTAATTTGTTAACGAGTTTCAAACTAGTTATTTGTGAGAGAGAGAGAGAGGTACCAACTTTCAAAATTCATGGTTAGTAGTAGGGGTGTTCGCGGTAACGAAATATTCTAGAATAATAAATTATATTAAAACCATAATTCTCTCCATTAGTGTGTGTGTGTGTATATATGTATATATATATATATATATATATATATATATATATATATATATAATAGTTTATTTGAGACAATGTTATTATATGAGAATGAAAAACAAAATATGTTGTTTGATAATATGAATACGTTCAATCTTACATAACTATTGTCATTATCACACATTCTTACTAATTAAATCGTCTATAAGGTTATTATAAACTTTTTATTATCATTCTCATTCTGTCAGAATGTTGTCAGAATGTTTATTGAGTCGTATTCTGTAAAAATCAAAATGAGTGAAAAACGATGTGTGAGAACAAAAATGAATAACAATTAGTGAGAATGTATGAAAATGACGATAGTTGTGTGAGGTTGAACGTATTAACATTACTAAACAACCTATTCTTTTAGTAATTCTCATAGAATAGCACTGTCCACACGTCCGTACAATAGTTGTTTATCCACATTATAACCTAGCCCGATATATATATATATATATATATATATATATATATATATATATATATATATATATATATATATATATATATATATATGTTCATTTGAGACCATGCTAATTTTGTGAGACCGTGAGACCAAATCCAAAAATAATTTTAAAATGCAAAATAAAAGGAAAAATCAAAAAATTCTTTTTTTAATTATTATTTTCGGAACTTTATTTACCTTAAAAAAATAAAAAATAAAAAAAATAAAAAAATACCTTTTTTTTTAAAAATACGTGAAATATTATAATAGAATATTACACTGTACATATTCTAATATGATTTTTAGAATGCTTAGTATATTCTACTAGATTTGCCAGATATGTAGAATATTCTAAATATTCTACTAAAATATGTAAAAAATGTATTTTTTTGTATTTATTTTTTATTTTTTTTGGTATTTTTTTATTTTTTTTTGGAAAATATATATTCCGAAAATAATATTGGAAAAAAAAATTTCGAAAATTTTCAATTATTTTGTATTTTAAAAATGTTTTTGTTTTATCTAATAAATGAGTGGCTAGGATTGCGTCTCACGGTCTCACAAAATTAGGTCGTCTCACATGAACCTAACCCTATATATATATATATATATATATATATATATATATATATATATATATATATATATGGCTGAGTTATTGTGAGAACTAAAAAAATATGTGAACTTGCGAACTAATAATCAACTCATAATTTTTCAAAATCAAGAACACCAATCTTCTCCAAATGGTGCGAAAGCCATATTTAGGCTCAAAAAAAAAATTGACAAAAAAAAAATTATTTTCAAAATTTTCATGTATGCACAATCAACAGTCATATGGATTGCTGATGTGGCCTAGTGGTAAGGAGTGAATCTCTCATATGAGAAGTCATGAATTCAAGTCTTGGTAGAGACATAGAAGATTATTTATGAATATGTTAGTTAGTTTGTTGTTTCAAAAAAAAATATGAACGGTTGATGAGCAATAAGCAGTCCATGTGACTGCTGATTGTGCTCATCAGCAGTCCTATGGACTTCTGATTGTGATCATTAGCAGTCATACAAAAAATCGTCAAATCTTTTTTTTGAGCCTACATATGGCTTTGACGCACCATTTTGAGAATATTGGTGTTGAAAAATGATGAGCTAATTATAAGTTCGAAAGTTCTCACAAATCTTTTGGTTCTCAAAAGAACCTGACACACACACACACATACACACACACACTTTCTCTCTCTCTCTCTCTCTCTCTATATATATATATATATATATATATATATATATATATATATATATATATATATATATATTATCATTGATTTAAAAATATACTCAAAAAATTCATTATTGTTCTTATTTTTCATGTGCTGACTGTAACATCTTGTTTCCCGTCATTTCTTATTTCAGGGTCGTGGGCCAGAAGTCAATTGTTTAAAAGCTTTGGGCCTTAAGGAGTTATATATTAGACTTTGTGGAAGGAGGTAATGATGGTTGATGTTACAACTAGAAAATTAGGTCAAACAAGTCTAAGGAATCTTGTATATAAGTATACACACAATAGATATCTATGTAATTTGGTTGCAATAACGTTATTGAAAGCCAAGAGGGCACCAATTGTATGGTTAGAAATAATATACCCTTGGAAATTCATGTTGAAATAGACCTTGAAAGATCTATATAAATCAATATAAAAATCAAATAGTTTTAACACAACAAAATGAATTTATGAAAGGATCTTGAATTCTCGAGTTTTAAATCCATCACCTTTGTGATCCCTATTACTCAAAGCCGAAAACAACATGTATAGAAAAGGTTAAGACCAAAATCAATACCAAGTGACTCCACTACAACCGAAAACACACTCTAAAGATCCACTAAGGACCGAAAACACATCCTGACGGCCCCTTAAGGCCGAAAACACCATGGAAAAAGGATGGGACCAAAATCAAATAGCCTAGGACCGAAATCCCTTATGATTTCGGTCATATTAAGATATTTTAAGGGTTTGCGGTCTAGGGAAGGAAAAAGACAAGATCACTTGACCTTATGACGTGATATCTCACCCATTTCCAATAAAGATGACAGGAACCCACTTATTACCCACCAAATATCCATGTATTAACCCACAAATAACCAAGTTAATATCCCCCATATATTCAAGTGGAAACACTTTTCCATGTACTCCTCATTCACGACAGTAAACACATTTAAGAAACCCCACTTCATTTCCCTCAGCTATCATTCCAAGTTCACTCAAAAAGAAGGTCAAGATCTTCCAAGTTCAACCATTCTCCAAGTTCATCCTTAGACTTAGGTAAGCTATTTCGAAATTTCCTAGTGATTTATCATATTCTCGTGTAAACTTCATCATTTTTACACACATTATCATGTGTGAAACCCTTAGGAAAAATCACACCTCCAAAAGGTCCATCAACTTCACTCAAGAATCTAGGCTCGATATCTTCATCTTCTCCCTTTAAAACCTTCATACACACATCAACCACTCAAGGTGAGTTCATACCCCCATATTTTCAAGCTTTTTCCATGTTTTAGGGGGGCGGGGGGATACAAGTAAAACTTTGTTTATCCCACAAATAATTACATGTTTTCTTCTTTATGTTTAAGAAAAAAATATTATTTGCACAAGTTATGGTTTATACTAGTTTTGGTATAAATATTTGTGATATACATATTGTTAAAACAAACATAATCTATGTTATAAAAATCATAAGAAAATTTATGGTTGTAAAACACTACATGGTTTTTAGAAACTTTTTCTAAAAGTTAGATTTTCTAGCAAAAATGTTTACATTACAGTCATTTACAAATTTGGTGAGTTACAACCCAAAAACATTACGTTTTGTATTTCATATTTTGATACTAGATAAGAATACACATACACATTTATATAAAGGATCATATAAATATTTTCAAACAAACCAAGTTAAACTCTAAACAATATATTTTGATAGCTACACAACCATACGATCATTTTCAGAGGATACATATAATTATTCGAAAGTATAGTTATTTAATATTACAAGAAAAGGGGAGTCATAGTTCACGTAAATCTGTTAATGCTCTTGTGAGACGTTCCTTCACCGTACCTACCTAGCGTACACCTTAAGTCCTGCATTATAACCAGAGTCTCCCTGAGGGAGAGCGAGACCGTTGTGTATAGATCTATACGGGATTGACAACCCCACACCTCAGCTGTTCGCTACAATTAGACCGACAAGTCTAGGGTGACAAATGTCTTACCAGCTCCGACGCCTGAAGAATGTCGTTTCAGGCATATCAGTCATATTAGCATGGTTATAATAACTCACATAGGGATTAGCGAAACTACTTGGTTTACGGGAAGCTTACACTTCATTAGTTTTATAAAAAGAAATAAAACTACATATTATATTCAGTACAACATTCACTTACATTTTGGTCTTAGGGTTTAAGACTACAGTTCACCTTTAAGAAAATATTGGATTTTCTGGAAACATACATTATTACTTTACAAGGAAAAGATACAAAGGAATTACATACAATTACAGTTCACCTTTAAGAAAATATTGGATTTTCTGGAGACATACATTATTAATTTACAAGGAAAAAAGATACTGTAACGCCCCGATTCTCAGATATCGATTTTGTATAAAAATTTCTTTGATTCAAGGCCTACTCGACGAGTTGGTTGCCCTACTCGTCGAGTAGCAGCGGGTTGGTCCACGTATTTTAGTGACCTACTCGCTAAGTCCAAGAAGGGACTCAACGAGTAGGAGCTGGCAGATGAAACCCTAAATCCCGGGGTATTGCACCCTATTTAAAGGATCATTGGCCTTCCCCAGCCTCCCCTTTACAGTTACTTGGCACCCTCAAACCCTAATTCGTGTGAGCATACTCCATTTGTGTTTTTAAGCTTGGGAAGAGGATTTTGGTGGGAAGAAGCTTGGAAATCAAGTGGCTAAGAGCAAGGAACATGTGGAACCAGAAATCTACCTCAGTTGGCGTCCTTTCTAGAAGGTATTAAGTCGTTATCCTAACCCCCCCCCCCCCCCTTTTTCTAGATCTATTTTGGGTGGATTTTAGGGCTTTTCTAGCTTATTAGGAAGCCTTTCTTGTGTTTGAGCTAAGATCTGAGGTTGCAACTTCAGATCTGAACTCTTTTGGGTCCCTAAGTCCTTAAAGTTTCCAGTTTTCACAAGAATGAGACTCTCCTAAGGTGTAGAGCTCCATTGAAAGCTTGGATTGGTCATTTAGAGTCTCTAGGGCCTTGCATGCACGTAAAGTTTGCAACTTTACGTGATAATCATGCCCCAGGAGCTTAGATCTGCAATATGGAGCCGTTGCATGGCTTAAAAAGTACCTGTATGGTTGAAGGTCTGAAGGGGACTCGGCGAGCCACATGAAGATGGTCCTGTACTCGACGAGTTGGATGAACAACTCGGCGAGTCCGTTGAAGATTGTCATAGACCCGACGAGTAAGTAGAATGACTCGACGAGTCGGTTAGGGTTTTCCCAACCTTCGAACACGTATGAGCACGACGAGTTGTAAAGGGAAAACTCGGCGAGTTAGCCAAGGAGTTACGGCCACTGACACTAGGAACTCGACGAGTCACTCAAGTGACTCGGTAAGTTGGCGAGTCATGCCAGGAACTCGGCGAGTAGCTAAGGGTACTCGACGAGTTGAGGTCAACATGGACTGTTGACCTTGAAAGTTGACTTGGACTTTGGTCGAGGGTTGACTATTGGACTTCTGGGAGTATCTTGGAAATTTATGAACTTTGTGATGTGTCAGATATAGGTGGTGGAGTTTGTGGTGGTGATCCGGGAGTTGAGCTTTCTAGTTTCAGACGACAGTTGCGAGGTGAGTTATCCTCACTATACTAAGGGGTCTAAGGCACCAAGGTCGGCCCATTGGATATGTTATCCTAGCAGTGTTAGAATGTTGAGTATGAGTAGTGTTGCATGTTAGTGGTTATGCCAGTTAGGTAGATCTGTATGGCTACCTGTGTTGTTATGTGATTATTTGCATGCTCAGTGGTTATGTTATCTGTTGATGTGTTACACGGGATGGGTTGAGGTGATACTGCTCCGTGCGGTAACCAACAAACCCGGGAGCATTCCAGATACGGGCTAAGGGAGACTCATACTGTGGGCTCGATGGCAAGCCAGATGTGAGCTGTGGGCCCGTAAGGCAATCCAGACTCACATTGTGGGCCCAGGGGTGATCCAGTCTGTAAAGATGTGGACCCAGTACATGTTGTTGTTTATATATGTGTTATGTGCAGTGTATCGGTATTTTGGGGGAACTCACTAAGCTTTCGTGCTTACAATTTCAGTTTATTGTTTCAGGTACATCAGGGGATCGCGGCAAGGTGAAGGCATGATCATACAGCTCCTCCTGTTCTGTTTATGGTTATGAGGAAAACTCTGATATAAACTATTTTGGGAAACGAATTTGTAATCATTAATGGATCTTTAATGTTTTGAAAAGTTTAAATTTGGTCTGGTTTTTATGGATGTTACAGATACAAAGGAATTACATACAATTACAGTTCACCTTTAAGAAAATATTGGATTTTCTAGAAACATACATTATTACTTTACAAGGAAAAGGTACAAAGGAATTACATACAATTACAGTTCACCTTTAAGAAAATATTGGATTTTCTGAAAACATACAGTATTACTTTACAAGGAAAAGATACAAAGGAATTACATACAATTACAGTTCATATTAAAGAAAATATCGGATTTTCTGGAAGTATACGAAACCATTTTTTCGCAAAACAGTTACAAACCCTTTTCATACAAAATGCTTATGAACTCACCAACTTTGTAGTTGACACTTTTCAAAATGACTTATATTCTCAGGGAACCAGTAAGCAGGTACTTAAGTCTTTGAGAACCAGATAACTACATTTTGGAAATTATTACTTTTCAGTCACTTGTGTGTAACTTATGAACAAATACAGTATGTAAACAATGTAAGTTTATATTCTCAATGTATGCCGCTTGGGTTGCTATGTTTCATTTATATTCAACTGTTATGATACTGTACATGAAGTCACTCCATCCACCCCCATATGTTTCGCTGTTCTGTTTTGAGGGTGTGACAGTTGAGAGATCTAACCCTTGAATTGTGTTTTGGGCCGAAGGGTAAAAAGGGAAAAGTCATAAGCTGGGTTCTTGCATGAAATATGGATTTTTGTTCAAGAATTTTTTTAGACCAAGATATTTAGATAATATTGTAGATCTTTTCAACACCTTTCCGTGGATACAAAGAATGTTGAAAACGGAGTTGGAACGAAGAAGTTACGACCGTTTGAAGTTATGACGGTTTTTGGGTTAGCCGCATATGCTGGGCGTACTAAGGCATTCCTAGTACGCTGGGCGTACGCGATCAGTGCCCAAACCCTATTTTCGTGGTTTGAGCCTTAGTTAAGCTCCTTAACTTCCCCAAACACACTCCATTCTCAACCTCCACCTCTCCAACACCCTCTCTTGAAACCCTAACCCTAGTTTGAGCCTTGTGAGCAAAATAAGGTGTTTTTAAGTGCTTTGGAGTGTTCTTGGTGCACCTTGGAGAAGAAGGAACTCATTGAAGAAGCGTTGGTTGCATTGAAGCTTGTAGGTCTAGACCTTGTTCACCTTGATCTTTCTTCTGGAGGTATAAAGTTTGGATCTTGATTATGAAATTGTTAGATCTAGCTAGTTTTGGGTGTTATGAGCTTTTGGTCACTTTAAGTGTATAAAGTTTAGATCTTGAAAGTTTTTGACCTTGTTATGGATAAAGTTAGAAACTTTATCCATCTAAACATCATATTGATTCAGATTTGAAGGTTGGAGACTTGGACTTAATGGATTAAGTTGAAAAAGATACACTTTTGGTCCCTTTGAGACTTAAGGACTAGATCTTGTTTGTTAGGACTATTCTAATAGATAAAGTTGGAAACTTTATCCATTATGGAGCTATTAGGAACCATAAAAATATGATCTTGGACCTTCTATCCCTTCCATACAAGAGTTGTGATGTCTTAATGAATTACTAAGTTAGGGTTTTAGCTTTTGGACCTTCCCTAGCCATGGAAAGTCATACAGGTGGAAACTTTATGAATTAAGACAATGTTTTGAGGCTATATCTGAGTTTGGGTGAAAAATCCTTAAGGGATTAAGTGCTTAATGGAAAGGATGGAACCAACTCGAGTACTTTGGGCGTACTAAGCCATCCCATGTATGCGGGGCGTAAGTTGAGTATGCAGGGCGTACTCAACCAGCCTTGGACTTTGACTTTTGTTGACTCCGTTGACCATTGACTTTTTGACCAAGTTTGACTTTAGGTCAAATTTGAGGGTTTTGATTGGTGATTGAGATTTTATATGGTTCTGATGTTAGTGGATCTGCAGGAGCAAGCAATGTAGCATGGAGCGTATCACAGTGTTCTCGGGTTTCTTCATTTTAGGTGAGTTTCGCCTAACTGTACCTATGGGTCGATGGCACCAATGTCGACCCACTAGTTTTGGTTATCTATTAGTAGAGGGATGCCTTAGGTACTATATATAGTAATGTAGGATAGACTGAGTACTCTAGATCTAGGCTCTTTTACATGTTCCTTGTTTGGTTGTGGTTCCAGAGTAGGATCACCTGTCTGGGTGTCTATCTCACCTCTGAGTATATACGGTTATGCATTCCTTGGATTATTGGTATTTAGTATGTTGCTATGTTGTAGTGATCGGTTAGATCTGTATCCTGGTATAAAGGATGTTCTTATGCTATTATGATCTGTTAGATCTGTATCCTGGTATATAATATGTTGCTATGCGGTAGTGATCTGTAGATCTGTATGTCTACCTGTAATTGCTGGTTATCATCTAGTGGAGTGCCCTAGGGACCGTAGGTGGTCATGTAGGATAGCCTGAGAACTCTTGATCTAGGCTTTCTTGCTTGTTCCTTGGTTGGTTGTGGCTTTAGAGTAGGCTTTCTTGCTTGTTCCTTGGTTGGTTGTGAAAATGGGACATTACACTGACCATTCAACATGACTTAGCAAACAATTATTTACTTTTCATTTTTGTGAGACATTTGATTTATTACATAACTTGTCCATTTATTTATTAAAAACGAAGCTTCATACGACATAAGTTTTTCAACATATTCCTCAACTATATATCAACTTATCCAAAAATCTAGGAATATACATTTACCTTCCTAGTCAATGGCAAATCATATGAAAAATTAGTTTCCGACCCACTTCCACTCGAGTTTCCATCAAACCAAGATGTAAGTACTTATGTATGGATCTTTGGGAAAAAAATGTTCAATATCAAACCAGAATTACTAAAGGAAAAGGCCTATATGGAAGGATAAGTAGTTAACCAATCCTTCATATCTCCTTTCATTACCGGTTCCTCTCATTACTTCTCCCCACTGCAACCTCTGAGTAAAGGTAAACAATAATAATGGAAATATTTTAAAGGGATATATACTTCTTGGTTAGATGAAAACCCTTTCTAAATTTTACTCACTTCCATTGTCAGTTCCCATGGCGTCGAAACATGCAACCCAAAAGCCATCATTTCTTAATCGTTATTTGATTGATAATTTAACTTGTATAAACAACACTAGACCATTATATACCAAATTTAACGAGTTATTAAGCAATAAATAACATTTTCAAGAGAAATATAATAGTAATGTAAAACTAATAGTTGTGAAGTTGTAATAATTATTTGTGAAATTGTTCAACATTAAGACATAATATCAAAATTAATAGGGTTACCTATTTGCTACCCAAAACAAATTGGAAAACACTATGTAAAAAGATTATAAAATGATGGGAAAAAGATGAACACATAAAGAGGGGTTAATTGTTATCTTCTGATAAATTAAGGCTTTTAATAGTCTTACAAACAATAAAACACAATGAGGGCCCATCCCAAAACACCCATGTACATCCCATAACTACAATGTTATATATGGTTTTAAGGTTTATTGGTTACCAAAAGTGAGATGTGGGAGAAAGGGTGGTTAATGATTGTGGGATGTGGGGGAGGGATGGTTTACCGAAAGTAGAATATAAGGGAGTTGGTGGTTAACGATCATGAGAGATAGGGGTAAGAGGGAGAACATGGTTCTGATAATGGTACAATGGTTGTTGAAAGCACAAATGGAAGTTATAGTAACCATAATATCGGAAGTGAAAGTTAAGGTATCGATCATGAAAGGTGAGGGATGGGTGGTCTACTAAAAGTGAAAGGTGATGGATGGGTGGTTACTGATCGTGGGAGGTGAAAGGGAGGAGTGGTTACCAATCATAAAAGGTGGGAGAGTGGGTGGTTACTAATCTAGTTATCATATATCTCTCTTTAATTCATGAAATAACTATATATAATGCTTATTTATTTTTACTTCTTAAAAATCAAGGTTGACGAATATGAACCCTAAGAAACAATGAAAGACTAACCCAAAACACCCACACGACTACAATGTTATATATGATTATGGTTTAGTTGTTACTAAAAGTGGGAGGTGGAGGTGGGGTGAGGGTGGCTACTAATTGTGGGAAGTGAGTGGAGTTGTGGTTTACCAAAAATGAGATGTGGGGGGAGTGTGTGGTTATTGATCGTTAAGTATGGATGGAAGGGAGATAATTATATGGGTTCGATAATGATACAGTGGAGGTTGAAACCACAAATGGAAGTTATAATAACTATAAAGGGAAATCTCCGATAAAATTCTAATATTTTAGGTCAATTTACGATTTAATCCTAACATTTATTTTTTGAATAAAAAAGTTATGATTATCTAATTTTATACGATAATCTATCATTTACTATTGAAAAAAAAATAAAGACTGTTTCGTTAATTTAGGTAAAATATTAAATCATCAAGACTTTTCTGTTCAAAAAATAAAAGTTAGGATTAAACCGTAACTCGCCTCAAAATATTGAGACTTTATTGAAGATTTTCCTAACTATAGCGCTGTGTTCTTGAGTTTAAATTTTAAAGAGGGGGAGGAAAGGGAGGGAAGGGGGAAGAAAGGGAAGAAGATGGAAGGAGTAAGAAGAGGGGATAGATGTGTTCTCGAGTTCAAGGGGAAGGAAAGGTAGTTTACAGTTAAATTACGTTTTTATCCCTGTTTAGGGTTCATCAACTTCAATGCTTCATCAAGGAAGAAGAAAGAGAAGATGAGGATAAAATCAATCATTTTCTTATTTCCTTCTCAATCCGCCTAAATTTGAGCGGAAAGAGAGTTTGCCTCTTTTCTTCTTCTTCCCTCCCTCTCACAATCCTCTCCTCCCATTTTCTTTCTCCCCTTAAAAAAAATCAAGAACACCTTTCTCCCTCTCAATCCTCTCATTTCCTTCAATTTCTCTCCTAAAAAAACTCAAGAACACAGTATAAATAAAAAAAGTGAGAGGTAGGGGAAAATAGTGGTTATCGATTGTGGGAGGTAAGGAGAAGATTGGTTATCGATCGTGGGATCGTGGGAGGTGAGGGGAAGGGTGGTCACCAATGTTTTAAAAACCGGTTTGAACCGGCCGGTCGAACCGGTTGGACCGGGAACAGGAGGAGGGAGCGATTCAACTATCACCGGTTTTACGTCGATTTCTGAACCGGATTGAACCGGCCGGTTTTTAAAAAAACCCAGTTGAACCGGTCAAAAAAAACCGGTTGAACCGGTTAAATCGAATAAAAATACATGAAAAGAACCATTTGCATAATAAACTTTGGTGATTTTTTCAAATCTATTTAGTTTTTTCTAAATAAAAACATATGGTAAATGTTATAAAGTTTTTTGATATGTTTGTATTCATCTAAAACTATATTTTGTTTCGGTATTATATATATATATATATATATATATATATTGACGTATATGAATTGATGTAAAACACTAAAACTTATGGTTATGTGTTATTTCAATGTATTTGGATTGATCTACAACTTATTTTTATATGTATTTTTAATGTTTGAACTTGTAAACGTCAAATTCATGATTCATATATGTATGTATGTATAAAATATAGAAAAAAAGATGAAAATTATAGAAACCGGTTAACCCTATGGTCGAACCGGTTAACCGGTTGAACCGGGAACCGGTCACCATGCCGGTTCAACTAAAAAACCGGTTTTTAAAACATTGGTGGTCACGAATCTTGTTATAATTTATTTCTTTATAATGCATCAAATCATTGTATACAATGCTTAATTATTTGTATTTATTAAATTTCACATTCAAGATTTGATGAATATTCTTTTATATATGAGCACTAATGGTAGTATACATAATTTTGGTAAACGACAAACTTGACTATCTTGCTATAGGGGGGACACTTTTGCTATACGGTATAAAAATATGAATATGAAATTAAAATGTAAATTGTCCGTTGAGAATGTTCTAATGAGAAAAATCTCTTCTTGCTAGCAGGTTCACAAAACCCTCTCCTTGCAGGAGTTTTCACCGACGACGACAATACACTGTTGCCGGCGATCAAAACTTTAGTAGAACAATAAAAAATAGTTATACACTTCAGATTATTACATTTTTCTTCGTTTATTGGAATGTTAGATTCTTCAACTGAAGTTCCTCTACAACCTTCAGTCGAGGAACTGATCAAGAAGATATCCGTAGAGAAACGCATAACGCCTCCCGATGTTTCCGCCCGGCGGTTACTCTCAACGATCACTGAAGCCTCAGCAATCGAAATTTTAAATATAATTGCTGCTTCGAGTAAGATCCGTACGTTTTCTGGTTTCATTATTCATATGGTGAAGGCGAGTTCAGCTGGGGTTTCTTCCCCTAACGGCGTTTGTAGTTCACCACATAAACGATCTCCTTCTCCTTCTTCCGCTTCCGGAAGTCCCAACAGTAATTATTCTTTCTCTTCAAAGCATTTCGAAGTGTCATGATTCTCACTTTTGTCTTTCGTCACGATCCTTGTTTTAGATCGTAGTGATCTCTCATATCATGAGTGTTGCGTTTGTTTTTCTTTGTGTTTCTGTTGTGATTTAGGGTTTATGCATCTTCAATTTCTTGTATACATTCATATGAATAATTTTGTTTGAGAGGAGTCTCTAAAGTATTTCGAATATTCGGATTAATGGACAGTATATTTGGTAATGTACACAGTTCGAATAAAGTTACTTCTTGTACGATGGAGGATATCAGTAGTACAATGAATAGATTTTGGTGCTCAAAATGCAAAGAAATTAATATCATCCCTTGAGTTCGGATGATTCTGTATCTGGTTTAATCTTTTTCATATCAAGACCTCAGTGTCAATTTCCAAAAAGCTCTAATAGCACACCTTAATTCAATCAAATAAGTTTCATTCTGATATAAAGTTGAATTGTAGTAAGGAAATCTTGTATATGTTGCAATGCTAACTTGTGTTCATCTTTATGTGCAGAATATGCACGCCATGTTTCTCCAAATTCCAAGGAGTCTGTAGACTCGCCTTTTTCCAGTTCAAAGACCAGAACCATTCCTCAATACTTCCCTAGATCTCCACATGACTGTGGTTCTTCACTTTCAAAGCAAATTACATGTTTGAAGGATGCAACTCCTAACACCACTACTTATCACCTGGCTGAATCATCAAAGGCCACTCATATTGTTTCAGCCCAAAAGCAACTTACATTCTCACCATGCTCTAGTTTAAAAGATTCAAACCCTTCAAACCCCAATGTTCTTAGATCTACTGTAAACAAACGACTTGCATTCTCACCTAATTGTACTTTGGATGGTGCTAATTCTAATAAGGGAAAACAGCAGTTTTTTGACACTCCAAATGTCATCTATCATTCTCCTTCAGTCCAAAACCAGCAAACACTGTTGCAGTGTTCTAGTTCAAAGGGTACTTTTGGAGGGCCCACTCCTGGGAATATTTTATCAACTTCAAACCATTCAGACCATACAAGTAGTCTTGCAATTAGCCTACAATCATTGGTCCTTGATGAACTTGAATTCAGGAAACTGTTCATGGTTCATAGTTATCTTGGGAGGTTAGTACACTTGTGAATTCTAATGCTTTCATTTTCACTTACTTAAAATTTAGCTAAAGTTTTGCACAGGAAAAAGCTTGAAGATGTTGTCTCTGATGAAGATGCTGTTGAAATAAAAAAAATGAAAAATTTGTCGATGATTGATTTTGAGGCTAAACTCTGGGCCAAGTATGGCCGGACATATTGTGAACCCTGTGATAGGGCAATGGTATGTAAGACATTTCATGACTTTCCATTACGATTATTAATAATGTAGGCATCGAAAAAGGTCATTTTATCAAAAAAAAAAAACTTTCAAAAAGATAACTTGCATTAGTAATGTATAGTTGCCCTTTTACTTTACAACTTTCTATAGTCAGATAACATTGTTTCATATTGCAAGATTTTGATTATCTTTCTTTTTGCAGCATCTTGATTGGGATTCTGGAAAGACGTATCTTTATCATTGTTATGTGAGTGCAGATGGAAATCACCAATTTAAGGTTTGTATTTTCTTCTTCCTTATCTTTATTTTGCAGCATCTTGATTACTATATAAAACATATCAATAGTTTTTTGTTTCTTCAATATCTTCTTGCTATGTTATGGGATGCTATTCCTTATTTCAGGGACCATATCTTAATACTAGAAGAACTCATCTCCAAAGGGTATTAGGAGATGACAATGTATTGATTGTCCAATTTACAGATGACCCTGAGACATCTGACACACCATCCAATTATTGTAACTGGATTGCAGCTTATCAGAGGATTTCTGGAGGGATTTCTATTGGCTTGCGCCATTATCGTCTTTTCGGTGAGCTATTTACGGATTTACCCTTCTTTTGTAACTTCATTCTACTATGCATTAGTTTTTACTTTTTACCCCATGCTATCTTTATCTTGTCAGCATTTAAAGATGGTAGAGGAGATAACAAGAATCCTAAAGCATACAGTAAGAAGAAACAAGTGTCTTCATGGGCTGTGAAATGCTATTTTGTTAGAAAAGAATCTATTCATGCACCATGGAAAGACAAAAATGACCCTTACATTTTGTTCAAAAAGACAAACCATGAGGCAAGATGTTTATTCATGCATGTGCATATGGTCTCAAACATGGCTAAATACATCTCTAGGTGAGTCTACAACAAACTCTATTTATTCCATTTGCTTATTCACTTATTCGCTGTTTCATTCTGTTTTGGTTGCAGATGTTCACTTGCTCTATCAAATACAATAAAGCTTCGTGTTGATCTTTCTTCTGTGCATGTTGAAAGAATTCCAGATATCCCTTGTCGTGTGTGTATATCTATAATTCTTTATCCTTTTTTTTATATCTTAATTTGTTCTATAAACTGTGTTTATAAATTGTAATGAGTTTTTCTGGATTACAGGATGAAAATGGGAATGTTGTTTGTGATAAAGATGGTGAAACACTCATACATACAGATGGGACAGGGTTTATTTCAGAAGATTTGGCAATGTTGTGTGCAAAAGATTTCATTGAAGCAAAGGGCAAACATGATGGAAGTTTTGAGGTGAATATTTTCACATTTACATTACTTCCATTACTCATATATAAAGAAAGAGTCACACTCACACTTCATGCTTTCAGAGTTTAAGTCTTTCACCACTGATATTTTTGTCCGATTGTTATCCTTTTGGGTCTTTAACTTGGTTTTTTGATCTAGGGCAAATCACACAAAAAACATTATATTGTGGGCAGTTTTGATTACAGAATTACTGGTGATACCTGATGTAAAGGTTGAAATGGTTATTTTGGAAAATGTCTGAATCTTTTATGGTTTGATTGGATTAAACCACAAAACTGCACAAAATACAAACTTTTATCTAATTATTGTTTTTCCAATTTATTACAAGTTTGTTGATCTTCTCAAGCTTGAGGAAGAAGCATTGGGATCGAAAGGCACAGAAACTTGCATTAGAGAATCGGTAAACAAAATTATTTCTTAATTTGTAGAATCTTCTAGAATCTTCCATAATATTATTACCTTTTGTACTACTAGCCTTTACTTGTCCAATGCCGATTGTTTAAAGAAGGTTATGCTGTCAAAGGAACACTTCTTGTAAACAAAAAGGTAGTGAAATAACATCACTTACCTTTTACCTTTTGTATGTAGTGAAATAATTTAAATTTAATTCCTTTTCTTGACTATTTCTTTAAAGCTTAAACCCCAAACAATTCAAGTCAGACCTTCAATGATAAAGGTGGAGAAAGATTCTAGGCTTTCAGATTCAGATTCATTCAGTTCTTTAGAGATAGTTTCCATAAGGTAAATTTTCATTTGCTTTTATCACATTACACAATATGATCTTTATATTTTATTTATTTATTTATTTAATTTCAGTCGAAGACCAAGGAAAGCTAATCTCTCAAAGAACTTGATTGCACTTCTAAGTGTAGGAGGTGTTCCTAAAGAATACTTTTTAGGTTTACTTGAAACTACATTACAAGAAGCTCAAAAAGTATCCTCAAGTATGCGTGCAGCAGTTAGAGGTAACTTTTTTTTTTCAATATAGAATTTGCAATTATTCTTATTTCTTAATATATTGATTGACATAGTAATCTTGTTTTTATAGTTGGACTTAACTATGGACAAATGGATGATTCTGCAACATCTGTAGCAATGATTGGATCTGGAATTCCACTTGATGAACCCTATCTTCAATATCGTTTGTCAATTTTAGCAAATGAAGAAAGAAAAGGTCTTTGTGGTGGAAAGCTTCCAGTCAATGAAAGTTTTTATCTTATAGGAACAGCTGACCCTACAGGAATCTTGAATAGTGATGAAGTCTGCATTATTCTGTATGTATTAATTTTCTACTTTAATAAGTTATTCTCATGTTATTAGATTTAGTAATTATGATTTTTTTTTTGATAGTGAAAATGGTCAGATATCAGGAAAAGTGTTGGTGTATAGAAATCCAGGGCTCCATTTTGGGGATATACACATTTTAAATGCAAGATATGTAGTGGAATTGGAAGAATTTGTTGGAAATGCTAAATATGGTATTTTCTTTTCCACCAAGGGTAAGAGATCAGTGGGAAGTGAAATTGCTAATGGTGACTTTGATGGAGATCTTTATTGGGTCTCTAAAAGCCCACAGGTAATTATTATTATTATTATAAATTAAAACAAATTGGCTTAGGAATAGTATAGTTTTATGGTTTTAGACTTTGGCCACAAAAGTTTCTTATTTTAGACTCTGGCCACAAAAAGTTTTAGGGTTTTAGACTTTGGCCACATAACTTTCTTTTGTTGGCAGATTTGGTCCCTAGACTTTCATACGTTTGCACTTTCCACCCCCTGACCTCCTTACTTTATAAAATGTCACTTTTACACCCTCAAATTTGAACACTGACATTTTCAACCCCTTTATTATATTTATAATTATAACCCATCTCTGAATGGCTTGTAATTCGGGGACTAAAATGTTAAGAGAAAGTGAAATAGGGACGAAAAATGCAAAAAGGTTGTTTTTTTGGACTTTTAGAGAAATTGATATACCACAGGGACCAAAAGTGTATTTTACTAAAAAAAACGAAGGGTGTCGAAGAGGGAATGGAATTGAGCATTAAAAATCTCAGAACTTCAATTAAATTATATATAGTTTTTGAAGTTTTCCAAAACTAACTAAAAATAAATTTTATTATAATTCTATTTTAAGGTTTCAAAGTAATTATTATTTCTTTTTGCGAAGAATTTTGTTTAAATACATATAGTATATCTATTAAACGACATGAAATATGTTTATATGCAATTTATTTATTGATATATCTTTATTTGGTTAATTTTTTTTTTCTATGAAATAATATATTTTGTTTTATTTAGTTTTCTAATTATGCATAATAAACTAAATGTTTGATTGACTTGACTTGACTCATTCCATTCCTTCAACCCAAACATGACAACGGAGTGTCATATTCCATTCCTTCCATTAACCTTGCCCTTTCAATTACATTGTTGATTCCATTCCATTCCATTCCATCATACCAAACAAACTGTACACTCTCAGCTGTTGCATTACTTCCAAGTAAGCAAACCATGGGAAAGGCTTCACTCTACACCAAGTGGGCCCAGCAAAAAACCCAGTGACCTCTCATATGAGGAATTGGAGACTGAGCTTTTTACTCAACTTTTTGCTACACAAAAACAGAGGTACATTTTCCAACATTTTTCTACTTCTCATAATATTAACAAATAACAACACCCCATTTTATCACTTAATAAAAATAATGTTTGACTTTTTTTTTTTCTTTTTCAGTATTGTAGCTGGTAAAGCAGCTGATGCATGGCTTACATGGATGGATCAATATCTGAGTTTGGGAGAAAATGATGTTCATAATAAGCATGTGATTAATGAAAAACTACTCAAGTTAGTTGACTTGTATTATGATGCTCTAGATGCACCAAAAAGTGGGAAAACAGTTGAAATTCCTAAATATTTATTGCCACAAAAATATCCCCATTTTCTTGAAAAGAAAATCGACAAGACGTATAATTCCTCTTCTGTTTTAGGAATAATTTATGATACTGCAAAGGGATATCTACCTGATAATGCATCAATACAAGGTGATTTTATTTTATGTTGTCTAAATTATACCCTTTTTTTAAGGAATTTCACTAAAGCATATTTTCATTCTTATAGACATCTGGAAACTTCCGTGCTTCAATGTGGAGATTGCAGAGGCTTGTTTAGATTTGTGGAAGAAATGGTACAGCTCATACAGGCATGAAATGTCTGATGCTATGAATTCAGGAGATGAATCAAAACACAACTCTGCAAATATTGTGATTAAAAAATATAAACAGTTGTTGTATGGGACTGAGGATTTTGCAACAAGTAGTAGGAAGATTGATGATATTTACAATGAAGCCCTTGCAATTTATCATGTAAGTTATGATTATGCTCGGAGTTATGGAGATGTAAAGAAGTGTGGGTTTGCATGGAAGGTAGCTGGTGAAGCCCTCTGTTCATTTCATGAAATGAAGACTCCTGGAAAGTCTATTCCTTTCAAAGTAGCTGTTTTATCCATGTTTATTTAACATTTAGAAGTGGATTTACGTATGTAACATGTATAGCTATGTAGGTGTGTATGTATGTGTTTGTTGTATGAAGGGATTAATTAATGGCAACGATTGAGTCCCTGTGTTGGTTGGTAGTGAATAATATATAAAATCAAATGTATTTTTTATTGATGATGTTGATGGGTCTATAGCTTTCTTTGCTCTTTTTGTCCATGGAGTATGTGAAGCTGTAAGGGGAGACTTAGGAGCATACCAGAGGACCAACGGGTGATTGTAAGGGGAGACTTCAATTGTCATATAGGAAGAGAGATCGATGGATATGGGGTGTGGTGTACATACTAGGATTCATGTGTGACACTCGTTCCTTGAGTTTGCAATTACACACAATTTGACTAACAAATTCCTTTAGAAAGAGGGATGAATGGATTACCTTCCAAAGTGGTGGCCATAACACTCAAATTGACTACAACTTGGTGCACAAAGGAGACCTAAGGGATTGCATGGATGCACGGTGTAACTGGGAATGGCATGCACATGACAACATGAAAACCCTTGGGGATATGATTATATATGTTGTGATGCTCCACTATGTTAATAAGTTAGAAACAAATAGTAAATGATAAACGATTATGTTTTGTTTAACAAATTTTAGCTTTAATTTAAGGTCATCCATAAAGTTTGACAGCGAAACTGGTTGGCTGTGGTACTATGAGCTGATAACAAGCAACGTGAAATCGAAGTTAGACATGTCGATAATTTTTATGTCTCGCCATAAAATTTTATGTGCAGTTTGTGATGCTATCTTGACCATGTCTGAGAGAGAGAGAGAGAGAGAGAGAGAGAGAGAGAGAGAGAGAGAGAGAGAGAGAGAGAGAGAGAGAGAGAGAGAGAGAGAGAGAGAGAGAGAGAGAGAGAGAGAGAGAGAGAGAGAGAGAGAGAGAGAGAGAGAGAGATGCGATGACGATGCAACAACAATGACAGGTGGCCGATGGTTGATGGTACGGGTGAGCAAAAACCGAACCGCAAACCGAAAAACCGCAAAATAACTGAAAAACCGAAACCAAATACAAAACCGATGGTGCGGTTTTAAATTTTAGAAAAACCGCAATTTTCGGTGCAGTGTGGTTTTATACTGTCAAACCTCCACCATAAAAGCGAAAAACGCAATATTTAATATATATATATATATATATATATATATATATATATATATATATATATATATCAATTTAATAAAAAGATATTTTGCTAAAAAATTGTGTATTCTTCTCCACTGTATAACAACTATGCTTTTCTAGTTTGCTTTACAATTTGAGCATCTGTATAATTACATACCATTAACATTTTTCATTTTGCTTATGACAAGCATAATACAATTCAAATCAAAAGACATCTTTATATATAAGCAATAATGATTGCCCTAGCAATGTAGTTTGAGATTATAAAATCAAATCCTTTGTAAGGCCATATATAATGCAGGTCTCAAAATCTTAATATCATATATATATATATATATATATATATATATATATATATATATATATATATATATATATATATATATAGAGTCAAGATCAAATAAGAAGGAAATTTTTGGTAGGAAGGTAAGAAGTTTTTTTTCTATATATTTTTTTCGCGAACAACCAAAATGAATCATTAGATGATTCATTTGTAAGATGATTCACAAGAAAAAATTCTCAAAAAAACATCTCGATGATTCATTTATACAATGATTTTGTTGTTATTCACTAAAATTTGTAGTAAAAATGAATTTTTTCTTAGTTTACTTAAAAATGAATCATAAAGATGTTTTTTTGGGAATTTTTTCTTGTGAATCATCTTACAAATGAATCATCTAGTGATTCATTTTGTTTGTTCGTCAAAAAAATATGTAGAAAAAAAAACTTCTTACCTTCCTACCAAAAAAATTTTCTTACCGGATCTATATCATATATATATATATATATATATATATATATATATATATATATATATATATATAATTTTTGATCGGAATTTACCAAATAACATAAAACTATTTCATAGGCATCTTAAATACATTTAAATTGGTCAAAATGGTGATTATTTGTAACAAAAATATGAAAATAAAATAAAGTCCACAAAATTCTACATTTAAACCGTACCATTTTAACCACAAAACCAAACTATAACACCCAGTTTTGAAAGTACTCGATTGTGATTTCGGAGGACAAGGGGATAGGTGTAATGTGACGATTCGGTCTTTTATGGGTCTTGGGTCTTATTCGGAAGGTTTTAGGCTTGGGGGTGTAGCTAGGAGCGTAGGGCGTCCCGCCACCTTTTCGTGGATATAAAGTTCGTCAGAAAAGAACTTAGAATGAAGAAGTTATAGCACTTTGAAGTTATTGGCATTATTGGTCCCTAATGGAGAAAAGTGGCAAGAAGGTACCATGCATGCAAGGTGGCCAGCGCGGAAGTACGCCCAACGTAGAGGAGTAAGTGGACGCGGGTGTGGGAGGAGTACGCCCAACGTACGCTCAGAGTTCCTAAACCCAAATATTGGGGCTAAGCACTATATAAAGAACATAATGCCCTAGATATCAGCCTCCCTTTCACCCTTAGACAGCCACCACGAAACCCTAACCCTTCTTTGAGTGTTCTTGGAGCTTAGAAGGCCATTGGAGAGCATTTTGGTGTGGTGAATCCATTTTCCAAGCAAGTGAAGAGCAAAGCAAGGTGGTGGTTCAAAGGAGAAGCTGTAGATCCGAGATTGTTGTTCCATTTTAGATCATCTTGAGGTATAAAGCCTTGAACTTTCCTCAAGTATGCTTAGATATAGTGTAGTGATGTTTTGGACATTTTTGGTCCCAAGAATGGAGCTTTATGGTTCAAATCTGATTCCTAGGCTTAGAGTTGCCACTCTCAGTGCCAAATGAGTCCCCAAGATAGAAAGTTGCCATCTTGGATGTCTTAATGGGTTCATGCATGAGTTAAGATAACTTTCATGGAAATAGAATACCATTTTTGGGAGTTGGGTTTATTTGGGTCATGTAAAGTCACCAAGTTAGTGACTTTATGGATTAAGACGTTGAAGAGGACCTGGATATGTGATTATAGCCTTTGGAATAGAGTATTATGTGCTTAATGGGAAAAGTGACTTAACAGAGACGTACGTTGGGCGTACATGCATGTACGCGCAGCGTACAAGCCATATAGCGTGTACGCTTAGCGTACAAAGGACTACCCCTCGTGTACTCATCAAATATGGGCTTGCCGTGTTTTGGGCCTCAGATTGGGCCATACATTAGACTTTGGTTATTTGGGCCTTAGTGGGCCATCAGAAGTCAGACAATTTGGGCCAAGAATATGTTTGGGCTTAGGGTAAGGCCTATTAGAGGGATTGGGCTCAATTTAGCAAATTGGGCCATTAGTGGGCTTGGGAAGTCTACCTAGTATTGGGCCTTTCATATTATGGTTTTTGGGCCTTAGTTTTGGACCAATTTAGATAAGGGGTAAAATGGTCATTTTACCCTAAGGAGGATTGTTGGTTTGGACTAATTGTTATTTTGGTAAAGGTAGCTCGGGGAGTCGAGAGATCAGCAGTTCAGGGATCTGCCAGCTAGCAGCTAGAGGTTTATTCGCAGGATTCTACAGTCAGCTTGTGAGGTGAGTTTTCTCCTGTAGGAATGGGTCTAAGGCACCAATGCCGAGCCGTTTATGTAAGTTAGTGCATACCAGATTTAGATCCGATGCCGGGGTTAGCCCGATGTAGTTTATATGCTTCCAGATTACGATCCGATGCCGGGCGAGGCCCGAGGAAGGTTTATATGTATGTTTCCGAACTAAGGTTCGATGCCAGGTGGTACCCGAGGAAGAAATGCATGTTTAGTTATACTTGTTGTCTTTGTGATACTTGTATGTGCCTGGTAAGGAGGTGAGTATGGGCGGGGGCCTGTATCTCATCACTAGCTAAGTGTGGACGGGGTTCCATATCTCATTATTAGCAGAGTAGGGGCGGGGCCCAAGATAGGCGGGGCAGTGAGACTAGCAGTTATAATGTTGTGTTTGTCTGTTATGTACTAGCATGATTATGATTATATGTTTGTATATGTATAGCGGGCGGGGCCCAGAGACAGGCGGGGCCTGGTAGAAACAGATCTGTATACCGAGCGAGGCTTGATGCCTGGCGGGACCTGATGCCGGATTCGTCCGATGCCGGGCGGGGCCCGAGGTAGCGGGCTAGGCCCAATGTATGTGGTTATGTGATTATGTGTATGGTATGTGGTAGTGTAGGGAGACTCACTAAGCTTTGTGCTTACAGTTTTCAGTTTTGGTTTCAGGTACTTCTAGTAGCAGAGGGAAGAGCTCGGGATGACTGCATTGCACACACCATGATGATTTAGCCTGGGATGATTACTCTAATGTTTTGATATGATACTCTGATAATGTTTTGAATTACTTTACTTATATTTTGATGAAATGATTGATAACTATGGTTTATTAAATGGTTTAAAACGAAATTTTTGGTCTAGAATTTTGGGATGTTCCAAGTTGGTATCAGAGCCTTGGTTTGAGGGATTCGGGCACACTCTCGGGTGTGTCTGAACTCAAACTGAGGACTTTGTATGAAAATTTTCAAAAGAAAATCATTTTTATAAAAAGAACTTTGAGAAAAAGAAAAGAATTTTGAAAAGAGAAAAGAACTTTGAAAAAGAGAAAACAGTGTGGTGCATGCAATCAGCCGAGCTCAAGTAAGTACTCCCAAATTACCCATACAAGTTTATGTTATGATATGTTATGAGAACTGCATGCTAGAGTAGGACTAAGGATCTAGGAAGGATGCCTTAGATGCCTGTTATATGTATCTCAGCTTTATGAACTGCATGCTAGTACAAATTAGTCAGGGATGGCCTGAATGAGATATGCTTGATTATGTTTACTCGATGCTCGAATGCTGCTTGCTTTGTGCTTTTAGGAGTTCTAGTTATCTTTTACTAACTAGTAAACGAATATGTTAAGTTACATATTGTGAGGACTAAATAATTTCAGAAGGTTAGGTCTAGTTCTATTCCGCAGCTCTTGTTTGAGTCCAACCGTTGTAGGGTAGGACCTCTCATTCGAAGAATTATCTAGTCTTAGTAATATGTAATAGTATTCGCGAGCTAGTTAGGGGAAGATAGCAGAGGCTTCTTATGCACGAAAACCGCACCAAACCGCACCATGCTCACCCCTAGTTTGATGATGAGGTGGTTGAAAAAGAATGAAATGGAATAAATGTTGGTCTTTATTCTCAATGTCAGAAACATGGAGAAGATAATAGGTTTTTGTATTTTATTATTGCTTTTATATATAGAAAGAGGATAAAATAAATCATAGCATACACTTGACAAATTAGATTGATGGTTAAAAATAAGGACCAAAACCACAATAAAACATGTTTATAAAGACATTATTTGCAAATTTTGAACTTGAGGGAGTTAGACCTTTTTTTTTTTTACTAACATAGAAACCAAATTTATAGTTTCCGTTTATGGTAAATAGCACAAAAGACACTAAGTTTACATCAAAGTTCTAATTTGACACTATGTTATTTTTTGTCTCAAATTTGACACTGTGTTTTTCAATTTGTTACAATATTGATAACTTGACTGGTCAACCCTGTTACTTGCTGATGTGGCATGATAACGTGTCAGTCTTGATGACGTGACACACTGACATAACATGCCGACGTGTCAAATTTGATATTTTTTCCACAAAAAACACTAAATTTTCATTTTTTTCGATTTTGACACTAAGTTTATTTTTTTTTCCAATTTTGACACTCTATTTTTTTGTTCCAAATCGAACATTATTTTTTTCAATTTTGTTCAATGCTGACCATTTTCTATTTGAAACCGTATAAATATTTTTTATTACATTTTAAACCGTATAAATACATTTTTTTCATTTAAACACCATATTTTATTTTATTTTTTGTTGTAGATTTTACACATATTTTTATTTACGATTAAATAATTATATTAGGTATATATTGATGTTGCATCTAACGTTCGTTTGCAGCATTGAAGAAAATGTGAGAAATATAGAACAAAATACCAAAATTTAATTTGAATACTAAAATAGATGTAATAATGACCATATTTATCATTCATCAATATTTTTGAAAAAATTGTGCTGAAAAATATGATTTAATGGGAGTTACACCATGAGATTCAAGATGTTCCTAATAATATTATGAATATTATATTAGATGTAAAAATTTCACGGGTTGCAAACCTAACCTCTGGGCCTTGATCGACTACACGTCTCCAAACCTCCAAACTCATGTTAAACTTGTGTAAAAATACAGTTTTTATATAACTAAGGGGTCGTTTGATAGTTGCTGACTGGGTGAGAGCTGACTGGGTTAGAAGCTGACTGGGTGAGAACTTCTGACTGAGTTAACTTTTGACTGAAACTTGTTGTTTGATTTTACAGCTGACTGATAATGCAAAATGACTATATTACCCACACACATTATTTTTTATAATAATTCATTTATGATTTACCATTTAATTTATAATAATTCATGTTTTTTTATAAATACATTCATTAATTATGTAATAATAGAATAGCATATTCAAAGTAACAAATGACACAAAAAACAACGATTTCATTAATTATGAAAAACAAGTCCCTTATACAATTAATCTTAAGCATGTGCAGCTATTGTTCCGGCAACCTTGCAACTTGGTTGCAGGGGTTTTGAATTTGATCTTCAGTCTCACATGAAAAACAAAGAACAAGCAGGAAAACTGATGGAAGTAGTCTTCTCAAACCACTGCACATGATATTTTACATATCTGGATCAGCTTTTCATAATAACTCTATATAAACAGGCCTTCCTTCTGATCTACACCATGATAGGATAGTGTTCCAGAACTTCTTACAGCTCAGTAAACTCAAAATCCTGAAAGATATTGTCAACACCAAATGTTTTTCTCCATTGAAACATGTTATCCCACATATGTTTTGATTTTTCAATATCAATGTTCCTAATTTTTAAGAACCTGTATATATAAGATTTTATTAATCTTACATATACAATAAGTCCATAATCAATTAAGATTTGAATTTATAATATTAGAATACAGAAATCAACTATAGGCAAATAAATCGTTACAAGTTACAACCTCTCTTTCTCTACAGTCTACATATATAGCCATAATCAATAGCAAATCTGTTTTCATAAAATCAGATTCATTAACATAGAAAATCGAATGATGAACTCCAAATTCAAACATAATTCGAATTCTTTGACTCAAACAATGACTTGTGATCGAATTAATAAACAACCCTTCATGATTTCAAGCATTAAGAAAATCGATTTCAACCAATGATTTCAGAAAATCGAGAGATAAAACTTTCCGATGGGAGGGGAGGCGATGGAGGGGCAGGGGAAGGAGGGTGGAAAGCGCTGGTTGAGGGATGGTGTTTGGCGAGTGAAGAAGGAAGAAGGAGGAGATGTGTACCGGTGTAAGAAGATACAGCGAGAGGAATAGAAAGGTGGAGGAGGCGGAAACAGAAAGGAAAAAGAGGGAAAATAAGAGTTATATCTCGGTCAGCTATATATTTTTGGAGGACCCGATCAGAGAATTATTAGCCTTCTACTGACCGAGTAAGAGCAAATACCTTGTTATCAAACGGCTTGACTCGGACTGAGTCAGATAAAAGGTCTGATCGGCTGGGTCAGAGGGAAATCAAACAACCCCTAATACATATTTATATATAATATTATGGTTTGAATGTAAAAAAAACTTGTATTTATATACAAATATGGTTTTTAAATGAAAAAATGTCTTTATACGGTTTAAGATGTATTAAAAAAATGTTTATAAGGTTTCAAATGGAAAATGATCAGCATTGAACAAAATTGGAAAAAATGATTTTCGATTTGGAACAAAAAAATAGAATATCAAAATTGAAAAAAAAAGACCTTAATGTCAAAATCGAAAAAAAGTGAAAACTTAGTGCCTTTTGTGGAAAAAAATCAATTTTGACATGTCAGCATGTCATGTCAGCATGCCACGTCATCAAAACTGACACGTCATCATGCCACGTCAGCAAGTAACCGGGTTGACCGGTCAAGTTGTCAGAATTGTAACAAATTAGAAAACACAGTGTCAATTGAGACAAAAAATAACACATTATCAAATTAGAATTTTGGTGTAAACTTAGTGTCTTTTGTTATTTATTTTTTCGTTTAAAATATATAATATATCTAGAGTATACTTTTTAATGACAAAATGATATATAATTGGAGATGAAATATTATTTATATAATTTTGTTTAATTTCATTTTAGTGCTCTATTATTGATGTAACGAAGGCCAATCAAACAAGTTAGTTTTACTTTTCCAAATTCTATTTTTAAAGGGTAATGAGTTTTTTATTCTTGGGTATTCTAGTTTCTTAATTGATGGATAATATCCAACTTTCATTGCGTTTCTTGCAAAGTCTTTGACTTGTGACAACAAAAAATTCATATTGTTGGTATCCCTTACTGATTCATTGGAGTATAGAAAGATAATCTTATATGAACAATAGTAAAAAAAAAATAATAAAAGAAAATTCGAAAACCAAATACAATTGGATTGCATTTTCCATCATCGATAAGCTTCTAGAAGTCAATTATTCCCCACTAAAAAATATATAAATGTGTAATACTTTTCGAACCTTCTTACTAAACATATATTCAAGTTTGTGATGCAGGATTTGAGAACCAGACCATCTCCTTTAGCCCTTGAGTCGGTCTTCCTTGGCTAACAAATTGTAAGTATAAAGTAGTAAACATATGCTTGTAACATCAACTTTAAACAATTGTGTTGCACTCAACATGCGACTTAGTGGTTTTTTGTGATCAGTGAGATATATTTTGTGCTGGTAGAGTTGCTGAAGATGATCTTCAACATGTTGCAGCTACAAGTGGTGCTACTATGTAGTCATGAACATTTTATTCATGTTAAATATAGGTTGCAAAAGTAGTTGATGAATTGCTCCATGTTGATATGGAGAAGGGTGTGATGATGTAACGTCATCTCATGTCCCTAGCAAATCATATCAGGTGTGGTTGTTAACTTCTTCTTGCTCAATAGCCTAAGGCTGAATTGAGTCACCCAATGACCCTATGCAACAAGCATAACATATTTAGTTTGTTGATTATAGCGTCATGATTTTATTTCTTCATGTTATAGCATTATACTCTGAAAATGTATCGAATTGGAATTTGTTCTTGTTTTTTTAGCTGGTCCTTTACTTTTACAACTTTGTTTTTACAAATTCCTAATTTTTTTTTTAAAACATTGTTTTCTAAATATTTTTTAATGTTAGTTTATATACAACTTTAAAGATTTTTTGTTTTTACAGATTTTTTTACAAATTCATTTTCTAAGTTTTTTTATATACCTGTTATGATTCTTGTAAAAACTATAAAAGAGCACGCAAAATAAATATTCGTTTTTACAAATACGATTGATAAATTCATTCAAGGGTGCTTATTCTTTCTATTATGGAATGGAATGGAAAATTATAGTATGGCTTATTTTCTAAGTTTTCTTAAATATTTGTTTTTATGCATGTAAATATTCGTTTTACAAATTTATTGTCGAAGTTTTTGCATGTAAAGGTTAAAAAAGAGCATGTAAATATTATTTTTTTATAAATTCCTCTACGTGGTGTTTTTTTGCTTTTCTAATTTCTATGGAGAAAATTAGTAATTTTTAATGAGTGTTCTATTATGTTCTTTCAGAACTTCTTTGTAACATTTAGTTTCAGTAGTTTGTCTGGACATGCATGTGTCCCTTGTATTCTAGATGAACACATATCTCGTACCTATATGTTGCTCATTTGCATACCCATTAATATTATTATGACATTTGTCAATCTTTTACGATTCCATTTAATTATAGTTGATATGCCCAAATTACCCTTAACGAGACAATTAAAAAAACATAAAAGAAAAAGCAAAATCACGTAAGATGAATGATCAGATGAAGGACACCTGCAATACAAATCAATCCCAATTCCGTCTCAAGCCCTTCTTCCCGTCTACTGTTGCACACCAGAAATCGCTGCCCAGCGCCAACAGCAACAACCATCATCAGGTAATTTATGTTTCTTTTTAAATCTTTGTCTTTGATAAAAATAAAACAAACAACCATGGAACAAGAAAAATATACATTGATTTAGGAATAGTGGCGAGATGCTTTGCAGTATTGGGGATGAATTGTCAAATGTGTCCTTGATAATCTTTCTTTCTCTGTTTCCCTGCATACCAAATGTTTGATTTAAGTCCTCAAAGAAATCAAAACTCTTTTTAGCATCTGTGATATGATGATGACGATCAAATTAAGAGTTTGTTTAATGTGTTTTGGTATATTGCAATGTATATTAAACACCTTTTTTTATTGTGATTTAGGTAATGAAAATGATCTATCAAGCACTAATCATAATTGGTTTTCTCATTCTTATAATCAGAATAACAAAGTTCCTCATTACTATATCTGTTTTAAAAATACTGTTTTAATAATCAAGTAACTTTTCTTGAACTGCTCTACACACCCTTCCAGCTCTTTTCTTGATTTCAAATTATGGTCCTTTAGTTGTGACAATAGAGAATTCGATTCACATAAACCATGTTGAAGCAAACCGTTTTCTGCATTCAGTCCTGTTTGCAAGAGTATTCCCATATGACACACATGTAGATGTAGCACTGACACATGAATGAATTAACTTACTTGAATCATGAAGGTGAGAATTTAAACTAATTATCCAATTTCTCGTTATCAAATTGAGCAGGAATCCGAGAAGGTTGTTGATTTTTATTCAAGTAGAAAAGCTTGTTGGAAGCCGATTGAAGATCAGAAGGCGGAAATTCCTGATGTTGATGGTGGCTCCGGTGTCAATTGAAGATCAATAGACGATAAGAATTGGAGACAAGAAGAAGGGTTGGGGAAGTAATGGAAGAGATCATCGATTCAGATTTCTCTTTTTTTCTCTTTTGTTTACGTGATCTTTTCTCTTTTTTTCTTTCTTTTCTTTTTGTTTTTTATTTTTCAATTAGATAATAAGGGTATATTAGGGATATCAATAAAATTAAATGAGACGGAAGAATGGTGACAAATGTCAAAATTTGAATTGATAGGAAGATTTGTAGGTATAAAAGAAAGAAGACAATTTAATTTCTCTATTTTTATTTAATGAAAGACTATTTGATAGGTTATTTATGTAGGGGATAGAGAATATGAGGCTGCTTGTGTATGTATTAATAGATGTAGAACCTAACAAAATGATGTCGTTTAAGTTAGACCCTTAGTTTGTACACCTCAGATTTTCTTCTTTCATTCCTTTATTCTCGCTCTTCTTCTTTCGCTCACTTAATATGAATCCTTTATTTTTGGTTTATGAATTTCGTTACTTCCGTCGAGATCATCAAAACGACCCGACTAAAAAACTTAATATGATTGTCTTCCTTTGTCTATCCTCTGTTATATCTTCTTCCCTGATGTTGTGATAAACATTTTCTCAATTTAATACTCCCTTCTTGTTTATTCTTGTTTATGTAGATACAGTTTTGAATCATTCTAATGTAGCTCTAGATATTTGGCCACTACTTCTATTATTAATTAAATAAAAACTTTTTCGGGAAAGGTAAAAACTTGATATAGTTCTCATAGATTGTCAGATGAATAATAATAGCATTTGTAACACCCTCGAAAAATCAAGCCAATTTAAAACTTTTTCAACCATTCAAAACCATTAAGTTATTACAAATCGTTTTCAAAATAGTTTAGATATCAGAGTATCCCAGAAATCAAGATCATAAAAATGAGAGGAGGTGCACGATCATGCATTTGCCTTCCCGCGATCATCTGAAGTACCTGAAACAAAATCCAAAACTGTAAGCCCGAAGCTTAGTGAGTTCCCCCAAAATACCCATACACACAACAATATACATATAATCACAAACAGCATACTATGGGTCCAATCAACCATCGGGTTGGAATGCCAACATACTATGGGTCCAATCAACCATCAGGTTGGAATACCCCAGGCCCTCAACCATCGGGTTGGAATGCCAACATACTATGGGTCCAGTCATCCTCGGGATGGTATACCCTCGGCCCACAACCATCGGGTTGGAATGCCCACATACTATGAGTCCAATCATCCTCGGGATGGAATACTCACGGCCCACAACCATCGGGTTGGAATGCCCACATACTACGAGTCCAATCATCCTCGGGATGGAATACTCACGGCCCACAACCATCGGGTTGGAATGCCCAGGTCTGTTGGCTCTCGCACAAAGCAGATAAGCCTCAACCACCAATCAAACATGTGCACATATAGCAGATAATTACACAACAATCTATAGACAGACAAACCGATCTAACATATCATAACAACATAATAACATCCTATCTACCAGGATACCGATCTAACAGATCATACTAGCATAATATCATCCTATCTACCAGGATACCGATCTAACAAATAATACGATACTCGAGCATATAACATATCAGGATAGCAATCCAAAAAGGGCCGGCCTTGGTGCCTTAGACCCTTGAGTATAGTAAGGAAAACTCACCTCACAATGTCGAACTGAACTGAAAGAATCAAGCTCCCGAATCACCATCACGAACTCCACCACCTATAACCACCATGGACCAAGTCCATCAAAACCCCAAATTACCAAAATACCATCAAAAGTCCAACTGGTCAACCCTTGGTCAAAGTCAAAGTCAACGGTCAAAGTCAATAGTCCATGTTAACCCAACTCGTCGAGTGTAACTAGCAACTCGTCGAGTTCCTTAAGAACTCAGGAAATCATAAAAACCCTAATTGACTCGCCGAGTTTCCAACCAACTCGCCGAGTCCATGTGTGTCCAATTGTCAGGGGAAAACCCTAACTGGCTCTTCGAGTCCTCTTACTGACTTGCTGAGTTCATGCCGAATCAATATAGGCAATCTTTATCCGACTCGTCGATTCGGCTATGCGACTCGTCGAGTCCCTTCAGTCCATTTCTCATCCAGACGTTTTTAAGCCACCACAAAGCTCCATATTGCAGATCTAACCTCCTAGGGCATGGTTTCCACGTAAAGTTGCAAACTTTACATACATGCAGGAATGACTTGTCGATTCGCATTTTTTCAAACGCATGGGATGCAGGAATGAAAATGTTGTAACATCCCGATTTCCAGGAATGAGATTTCAGGGATTTTCAGGCAAATAAGAAAGCCTACTCGACGAGTTGGAGGCCCTAACTCGTCATGTAGATATTAGTTATCCCGCGTGAATTTCAGGATCTACTCGACGAGTTGGAGGACCCAACTCGACGAGTAGGAGCTGGAAAGTGAAAACCCTAATTTTTAGGGTTTGCACCCTATTTAAAGACCCTTAACTTCTCTCCTTAGCCTCCCTTACCATCTTCACGACCAGAAAAGAACCCTAAGCGATCCAGCCTCTAGTTTTGAGTGTGTGAAGTTAAAAGGGAGTGTGTTTGGAGCATTTCTTGAAGAGTCAAGAGCTTGGAACAAGGAAGAGCTTGTAGATCCGGCCTTTCCATTGTTGTGGCAGCAAGATTGAGGTATAAATCTACCACCTTGACATTTCATGGCTTAGATCTTCCCTTGTGAAAGAAAATGGTTATTCTAGGGCAAAATGGAGTTACTTTCGGGTTTGAGCTTGTCACAAGGACATGGCTTCAGATCTGGACTCCTCTAGGCCCCCATAATCATAAAGTTCTAGTCTTTAGCAAGTTATGGCCTTATCCTTACCTAAAATGCCAAACTCTTGAAAGTTTTGAATGAAGGACGTTTCGCCTCCCCTTTTGAAGATTCTCTGGTGGCTTTCTCTTTACCTTTATCACTATCCTTTTTGTGTTCTTCGAGAGTCTGCCGAATAACACCAGTAAGTTTATCCACAAGTCGCTCCTCACGAGGGGATATTGGAGTATTTACTTCATCAGGTTGAGGATCTGCACCCACATCAGGTGTATGGCTACCCACCTGTTCAGCCATAGTTCTAAAAATTTGGAGTAATATAGTATTTTAGAATATTAGGATTTATTATTACCTAATACTTTACTTAAGTCTTTCCTATGGTTTGTATCCATATACTTACAATGAATCCGTTCATATATTGAACTTCAAATAGTTTAAGTCTAAATACCAATCCGTGAGATTTAGTTCACTTCAACCACTGCTCTGATACCATGATTGAAAGACCCCTTTCATACTTAACATTATTACTCCAAACATGCTACATGCATATTCATAATATAATTTACAAAAGTTTGGATACAAACCAAGTATTAAAATTTTTACAAAGTTTTATATATTACATAAGTTCCCAGGAATTTATACACTAAGTACAAAAGTGATAATATTAACTATTCTACATCTTCTTACAGTATATTACTATTCTGGATGCTTATCACTTGCAATAGTTAAACATTGAAAGGGATAAGCGGGTGACACTTAGTTAGTTCAATAACTGTTACAATATAACGTTACACCATATATATATATATATATATATATATATATATATATATATATATATATATATATCAATATGACTGAAGCAAAGAGGGACAAAGAACAACAAAGGCAAATGAGTATCATATGACATGCTTTCCATATCAATGAATAATCTGATTCAAAGATTTACAATCAATAAAATACAACAATTTCAACATGATATACATCAATAAGACTTCAGCCCAAGTGGCATAGAAAATACGATTTCGGATTATCATTTAGCTAGTATTTACAGGCTTTCAGCCCTACCTAGCCTTCTGCCAATGCCAAAGTGATGCTTAATCATTCACTTCATGGTCAAAGGCTTCATGCCAATACCAAAGTGATGCTTAGTAATTCACTTCATGGTCAAAGGTATAGCTCCATTATCATAATAACACAGGAAAGCACATTGCACATATAACACATAACATACACTTGTCCCTATATTGAACTCACCGTGAAATAACCGAATGATAAAATGATAATTTAGGCAGCACTTCGTTCCTAAAAATGACTTTCTTTGACGAAACCGGGGATTATAGTTGAAAACCGGGCTTTGTGCGGGCAGAGTTGCAACTTGAAAAGATTATTTTTTCGGGTCTTCGGTGCGTCGGGACTTGCTTCAGGTGTCGGGGATGTTTCCTAGGCTTCGGGGGGTGTTAGGGTAACTTGAGAGAGAATAGGGGGTGTAAAAGTGTGAAAATTGTAAACTAAATTCGGGCAGCCTTGCACTTCTATTTATAGTAGCCGAAGTCCAGCATTACGCTGGGCGTAAATTTCATGTAGGCGGGGCGTACTGCCTTGCGAGGTTCTACGCTGGGCGTAACTTCGTACGCTAGGCGTACGAAGTGGATGAGCTCGGAAGCGTAAAGGCTATGACACGTGTCCATCATGCGAAGGAGTAGGGGGGCTCTCGGACTCCGGATCACTTACACGAGTACGTTGGGCGAACTCCTTTGGACCAGCCTCGAAGTTTGTGCCCAAAACTTCAAAAATTCGTAACTTTCGCATACGAACTCCGTTTTTGATGTTCTTTTTACCCACGCGTAGGTGAAATTATGCTCTACAAGTTTTGTTTAGACTCTGTCGGCTAATTTTGACTTTATTTTTAAAGTTATATTTTTAACAGGTCGGGACAGGAAAAGTCCGTTAAAAATTCATAACTTCTTCATCCGACATCCGTTTTCTTCTGTCTTTTTACCGTTGTACTACTATTGACGAGATCTTAGATTCTCATTTAGGTTGTGTCGGCTAAAAATCACTCGATCTTTATTTCGAGTTTCAGGTTGTGTACTGCTATGCCGAATCTTAGAAAAATCATAACTTCCTCATACGAAGTTAGATTTGGACGTTCTTTTTATGAAAGTTCTGAGTTTAACGAATACTACGACTTTCATTTAGATCACAAAGGCTAAAAAGTAGTTTATCGTAAACTCACTTTTTACGTCATATGGCGTCGTGCCGGTTCTGTTGCGAAACTTCAATAAGTCACAACTTCTTCATTATAACTCGGATTTTAGTGAGGTTTTCGCCTAAATGTTTCTAACGAGATAATCTACAGCTTTCAATAACATTATTTTTACTTATTTCCAACTTTATATTTTCGTTAATTTTGATAATTGACTTTTGATTGGAATCTCATAAGACTTGCAATACTTCTCGAATGATTCTAAACATAGTTTTACTTCAAGTCTCTTAAAACTATCTTGTTAGAACTCAACGCTCGAAATCATATAATATTCATTAATATTCACTTTTAAGCTACCAAGCTTATAAAACACGATAATTATACATGGTTATAAACGTGTATGTTACATATACAAACTAATTTGACTGATGATATTTTCTATCATGAGGTTCCATAACAATTCAACTGATTCTTGTACATAAGAATGTGGTTCAGGGACCCAATATAATCTGTCACATTAATGTGCACTTTCCTTTTACCAAAAATTATTACACATACAAGAAAGAATACATAAATATATGTGCATAGATTAAGGATTAACCATCGACATTTAAGAACTTGTTCAACCTTATAACAATGTAAGTTGCAAGCACAGTCTAGGCTCCCAACTAGTAGTTATGATGGCCACTTTATCGATAATTATACCTCTAAATAATACAGTTGCTGCTGCTGATACGGGATTGGTTGTTTTTTCGAACAGATCATACCCATAAAGAGAAAAAATAGGCTAAGGGAAGACAAAATGCTATTAAATTACAAGCATAAGAGACGATGGAAGATCTAAAACTGAAAGCATGACCAAAATGATTTAATGTAATTTGTTTTAAATGACATGTTTTGGAATATGTGGGGATAGGTTCAAGGAGGGACTAGGGTAAACTATACATCGTACAACGTATATGATAAACTAATGAAGGTAGCTTTCTAACATTTATTTGATATCACAAAGAGCCTTGCATCCTACCTATGACGATGTTTTCGAATTAAACAAGGAGCTATATGTGAATTAATCTGGATCTGGTGAGCATGGGTGGTGATACAGTCATTCCATCGGCGAGAAATTATGCGACCAATGTTCAAGACATGTGAGATGGATGACAACCTTTGATGACATTGACACCCTCCTTGTTTGCACACTAACTAAATTTTGACCATGCTAATGCAAATGAAACAAGAATTACACACTTCATTATAAAACTTCAATGCATAAATAAATTCATAAAAGCCATTATCCATAAAGATTGAATTTTTGAGCTTAAGTGAATTGCAAAAAAGTTAGTGGCGCACACAGAGAAACGATGCCCCAATAATGTAATGTATCCAAATGATTGCAATTCGACATCATGGATGGGAAAATCAATAAGGAACAAAAGAAAATAGTAAGGATACAATTAATTGTAGGAAAAAAACAGATGATTGTAATTCAATTTTTTTGAATGAAAAAACAACATTTAAAATTAAAAAATATGAAAAATAAACAATATTAACATATAGAAATTTGATTACATGGATCTTTTAATTAATAAATTACATGGATGAATGATGATAATTGCAGATTGCAGTGATGGAGAACAAATATAACATGGATCGATTGTTGATTGCAATAATTGAGAACGACTACTGTCGGATGCTCGTAAGATGAGAAACGATGATTGGATAAACAAAGAAGAGGAGAAGGCGAACAAGAAGTAAGCAACCCTCAAAACCTGGAAACAAATTAGATGAATTTATATTAGAACGACCATGTTTAAGGGTTTTACACCTAACACTACATATAGTATCATACTCTTATTTCTTTTTACTAGTACATATACTATCGAAATTCACTTATTAAATCATTGTATTATGAAAAAAACATCCAAATATGACATTGTACTTTCAATGTTTTTGTGAAAGTAACCCAATTTACCCTTTGTATGAAAGACCTGACCATATTTTTCCACGGTGACTCATGCTAAGCACGGGTCTCTCTCTCTCTCTCTATATATATATATATATATATATATATATATATATATATATATATATATATATATATATATATATATATATATATCAAAAACATAAAAAAGTTGAAAACATGAGAACAATTCACGACCAATCATTTCATTAAGGTAAATTAGTAATTGTATATTTAATTTAAATTATAAGAAATTAAAATTGCACTTACCTAAATACAGAACTTCACAGATTTTTATTTATTATGGAAGATAAAATTATTATTTTTATTAATTTTTTTCTCAAAATTAAAAAAAAAAGTCAACATTTTTTTTAATTTATCATTTCATTGGAATGCTGTTAATCCTATAAGAATAAAACACATTTGTAATCATAAAAAAATACATTTGTAATCCTAAATGAATAAAACATAATTTAGAGACAACATTCATTTACAAATGGAAAATCAATAATTTAGTATTTTGATTTTCTATTTTTATTATATAAACCAACGTTATATTCATAAATAAATTTGCTAAGGACCGTTCATACATTTATATAGTTGTATTCTAAAATGAATATGCCAAAACTAAGTTCATAGATTTATACATGATTATATTCAATAACACTTAAACCATTTAGGGAAAAGGTTGCAAAATTTATCCATATGCCAACCATTTTCTTGAATTGATCGCAACGACCATTCTTCCTTTCAAATTAAATCGTAGCCTAAAATAATTTAAAATTGGTCATCACCTCTAAAATGATAATGATATTAAAAAACAATATATATTGTGTAATTTGCGAGCTTGTGTAAACGAGTAGTTAAACAAAAAATTACAGCACCATTTCTTTAACGCATCTCTACAAAATGACAATAACATGTAAACACAATTAAAATATCAACAAAATGTTAAAATGAATGATTAATAGTAAAAATATGTTTTTTGTGTAATCATAAATGATTGTAACCAATGTTCCAATCATTTATGTTGCCCATAGTTATAATCATAAATGATTATAAGTGGCATTTTAATCATTTATCCAACCATAGTTATAATCATAAATGATTTTGAAAAATAGTGAAATTACATGTTATATATTTTTTTAGTTTGTTGCATCATGTAAAAACATGAGAAATTTACTGGTGGGTTGTCAAGTCCACCAAGCAAATTACACCTTTTGTTTGCAAATAAAACATAATATAATGGTAAAAATGGGTATCGATCCTGGGGGAAATGGTTGTATTCAATCACCAATGCAATCTAAAAGAACTATTGTAAATAAACTAACTAACTACAATTAAACTAAAAAAAGGGGGGGGGGTGTTATGATTGCTTTAAAACTAAAAGACTTGAATAACTAAAAACTTGCAATTAAGCAAGATAGTGAGATGCTCAAATGTTGGGAACAATTGGTTAACCAAGGCAATTCAACACAATGAACATTTGTGTGCTTATCATTAGGATCCAACATGAAGCTTATCATTCATCCCAAATTGGTTATAGCAATCATGAAGCATGATATGCCAAGATTCCTCTTAGGTAGTATGGAGGTTGGGGAAGCCCACAACACACCTTCTTAATCAAGATCAAGGGTTTAATTGAAGCAATTGAACCCAAGAAGTTAATTAGCCTTAAGAGAGAAGGAATCCCCAATTCCTAGAGGATGTCAATGCTTACACATCCATAAATGAGCTATGATTCATAAACTAGAGATGATTTTTACCATCATAAAGCCCTTGTTCTAAGTTAATTCAATGATTCAATGCAAAACCAAAGAAATAAACTAACAATAGCTCATTCAAGTGCGAAGCTCATGATCAAAGCAGTAAACAAGCATAAGAAATATGATCTAGAACCATAAACATAAGATAATTGATAATCTAGCATGAATCCTTCAAAAACCCACAAACATTCAAAGGTTTTAACCAAAGTTAACCAATATAGATAAATTAGCCACTCATGGCAATAGAACAACAATCACAAAAGTCTAATTGCATAAAGAAACTACCTAAGACTTGGAAAGATGAAAGGAAATGGGTTTCTAGCTCCAAAATCGCCTCTTCCAGGTCTCCAATGGTGTAAAATCGAAGTTATGGCTGCTACATCTGATTCCCCAAGGTAATGGCAAGCCAAATGACCAAAATGCCCAAACTGGGTAGTTGCGCGGGTACCCGCGCGACGAGAATTCCACCCGCGCAAATGTTGCTGTAATGCTATTGGTCCTTCATTCCACCACTCCACCCTTCCACTACCAAAGATTCCTTTGGTCCCCTCCATATCCATGTGATTCAAATCAACCAATCATCTTTTAGCTTCAAATGTGGATGCTCCAAACCCAAATTAAATATCCATGATCCATCTTCACAAGCCCAAAATATCCAAGTCTTCAACTCTTTAAGGCCCAATTCTTCTTTGTTGGATCCGCTAAGCCCAATAATGCATCGAAAGCCCACAAGTCCATCTTCACTCTAATCCACAATCGCGATAAGCTCCAAAACCCTGCAAAATACCTCATGCAACATAAAAAGCACCCGGTACGATCCATACTAAAGAAAAATAAATAAAATACAATGCAATAATGATAAAAAGATATAAAAATCTAAAATAAACTAATAAAAATAAGGAAATAAAATAAGCTATCAAATCACCCCAAGCTTAAACCTAACTTGTCCTCAAGTTAGAACAAGACTAATATGAGATCGGGATGAGCTAAACTAAAAAGGAAAAAGAAAGGTACCATAGAACTTGGTCAACATCAGTCAACATGGTCAGAATTAGTCCTTCATGGACCCTACGCATCCTCAAAATGTTCCCCGCTTTAGAGCCATAAACCACATTCTCAACCACTTGATGGGCGAATAGATCACGGCTGGATGTAGTCGCAGTGTGCAAGACAAAGGAAACAGAGATGCGCCCAGTGGGGACACTTTAAATCACCAATGTAGACCATAGTGCACGAAGGAAAGGCGCCTCTTCACACACTATGATTCCTACATTTGTCAGGCTAAAGTGTATAGTACGAAATAGGGCTTTGCAGCGCGGCCTCCGGGCAAACATCCGGTTTCAGAGGTTTATCCCTTGTACTGTCCTTTACAGTCTACCGTCTCATCGTCAAGGCCTTTTCTCACCAAAAATCAAAAATAAAATAAAATAAAAAAAATTCTACTTAACCTAAAATTAAACCTAACAACTTAAATCTTCAATCTTGAACTTCGGTTATTTGGTCTTTAGCCTCTTTGTTGCTTGATATTCAGTCTTCTTAAATCTTCAATTTTTTTTTTTGATCTATAGAAAGAAAGTCTTGAACTTGGATTCTTGTTCTTCTTTTTGTGCTGCTCTTTTTCTTCATTTTTCTTCTTTGTTTTTGTTGCTTTTCTTTAATCTTCTTCATTGTTTTTTTTTTTCACTTTTCCAATTTCTTCATTTTTTTGTGTTTTCTTCTTGGAAGGTCTAAGGAATTTCACCATGTAACAAAGGATGGAGGCTAACATGAACACCTAAAGATCATTGACAATGTGCCAAGATCAACTAAAAAGGGGTGGGGAATGACTCAAAAATGGGTGTTACCGAAAAGACTTGGTCCCAAAAGATGTGAATTGGGGGACCCACTTCAAAGTTCATCAAGCACCTTAATGCAAGGTGTGATAAACAAAATCTATCTAGCTATCTACTCTAAACTCCTAAAAAAATAACGTATCTTAAAAAGGTGGTGAGAATCTAACTAAGCAGGGCTCGGACGAGACTCGGGTGTACTAAAGGGTACTCCCTCCAAAATCAAGATGCGAGTCTTCAATATCTTCAATGTCTTCATAATACCTTACCGGGCTAATTTTTGCTCGCACACATTGGCATGACCAACCACATCCCTCCGCACCTAGACCCAATCAAGCTACCTGCATCTGACCCCCACACAAGCGGTCTTAAAATGGTCTGTGAGGCTCAAAACGTGTCCCACTTATCAAATACAAGGAATTCCATATCAAGACCCGGGACCAATCTATGATTCAATACTTATGACTCGGTGCTCTGGTACCTGTAGGGATGAGAAGACAAGAGAGAACAAAAATGCATGAACTTAAACTAGAATGCATCTAAAAAGAATGAAAATTAGAAAAGAAAGAAAGAAAATATGCAATATTTTTGGAATTTTTTATGCAATTTTTATGAATGACCTAAATGCCTTACTCTAAATGCAACTATATACAACCTAAATGCAATAAAAAAAATAAAATATAAGAATACCTCACCCCAAGCTTAAAATTAATCATTGTCCTCAATGCTTAGGATGAGAGTAAGGAAGGATCATACCGGGATCAAGGTGGAGGAGGCCCGCGAGGACGGTATGGAAGCAACACATGGGTTGTACAATGATGTGTGGATGGAGTTCTTGGCCACCTAAATACACATGGATGAAAGCTTGGTCGCGCAAAGGAAGCATATGCAATGACTCAAAATTTTCTTATGAAGTGACACATTTGCGCGGGTACCCTCGCAAACTTTACGCGGGTGGTGGTTGGGTCGTGCAAATAAAGAATTAGCATCATTGGTCCCGCAAAGAAAGGGAAGGATTTGGTCTTGGCCGCGCAACAATTTGTGAGGGTGGAAGGCAGCCGCGCAATTAGTTGCGAGGGTGGCAGTCGGCCGCGCAGAACTTGCACGGGTGGGGGAGCCGGCCGCGCAAACTAATCAGATGCAACCCCATGTTGGGGTAATTTGGAACTCGGAACCTGCGCGGCTGGGGGCCGGTCGCGCAAAGTCTGCGCGGGCACCCGCGCAAGTTGCAGATTTTTGACACTTTTTTGCATACTTTACCAAGATCATTGCTAAACCTCAAGATGCTTATTTTTAACCAACTTCAAGCTTAGAAACACCAAAACTTCAAACAAGATTATTTATTTACAATGCATTTATTTAACGTCTTTGCCAAGACATAGCCCCGCTTCCGTCAATCTTCATAAATCGGGATTTCCAATGTTACGTTGTCGAATTATCCCGTGTCAAAGCCTTCATAAAATGGTTTCAAACATTTTCCATTCACTTTGAAGATTTGATTCATTTCCAAACTCTTGATTTCAACCGCACCATGATCAAACACTTTTAAAACAATGAAAGGTCCGTGCCATCGAGATCGCAATTTTCCCGGGAATAACTTTAAACGTGAATGATAAAGAAGAACTTTTTGACCCGAAACAAAGTGCTTTTGGGTTATGTGCTTGTCATGAAATGCCTTTTTCTTCTCTTTGCACCTTTTGAACCTTTTAATTATATTCTTCTTGACCACTTCCATCATTGGAGGATTCAATCTTCTTTGAGCCTCTCTCCTAGGCTTACAATAATCTTCCATAAAAATCTTGTGTGTGCATACATTAGGGCTTATCCCGTTTATTGGCTCAATCACATCAACCCGGTACAATGGAGAAATGTTGCTAGGGTACCTCATTGACTCAAAGATGTTGAAGTGAATGATTTTGTCCATCAAACTCCATTGTAATTTTCCCTTTATGGACATCAATGATCGTGTGAGCGGTATTCATGAAAGGTCTTCCAAGGAGGATCATAGATGATGTGGAAGGAGTCTTCTCTTCAATATCAATGACATAAAAATCCACGGGAAAAACAAGTTGATTAACTTGTACTAACACATCCTCCAACACTCCTCTTGGAGACACACTTGACTTGTCCGCTAATTGAATGATGACTCCGGTTTCTTCCAAAGGACCAACATTGAGAGATTGAAAAACCGAATATGGCATGACATTGATTGAGGCTCCAAGGTCTAACATGGCACTTTCAACATGTAAATCACCAATGGTACAAGGGATAGCAAATATTCCCGGATCCTTGCATTTGGGAGGTAACTTCTTTTGGATAACCGCAGACACATTTGCATTGACTAGAATCTTTTCATTCGCTTTGAATTTCCTCTTCTTGGTGCACAAATCCTTGAGGAATTTTGCATAACTTGGAATTTGCTTAATAGCATTCAATAGTGGAATGTTGATTTGGACCTTGCGGAAAGTTTCAAAGAATTCATTTTCTTCCTCTATCTTCTTGGAAAAGGCTAACCGGGAAGGGAAGGGTGGTGGTATGACCAATGGCTTGATAGGCTTGTTGGAATATTCGGGTTGCTCAATGTTTGGAACAACCGGTTCCTTTGGAGGAACTACCACTTTCGAAGGTTCAACAATAATAACTTCATCTTCGTCTTCTTTTGAAACTCTTTTAGGGTTGCTTTCTCCAAGGGTTTTCCCACTTCTTAAGGTTATTGCACTCACATTGGGGTTCTTCTCGGTTTGAGATGGGAGTTTACCCCTTTGTTCCATCTTGTTGAGAGCGGTGGCCAAGTCTCCAATTTGTGCTTGAATGTTTGAGAAAGTGTTCTTGGTCTCTTGTTGAAATTGAGTTTGGCTTTGAGCAAGAGAAGTGACAAGTTCTTGAAGGCTCATTTGGTGGGTACCACTTGATTGGCCTTGTTGATGAGGTGGTTGGTAATTTGGAGGGAGGTGAGATGTTTGTGGATATGGAGGTTTTTGGGAAGGATATGGCGGATGTTGGGGTCTCATCAAAATGTTTGTTGGATTTTGCTTTGGTGGGTATGGATTGTTTGGGTTATTCCTCCAATTTGGGTTGAAATTGTTTTGAAATCCCATGGGTCTTGGTTGACCTTGATATCCGCCCATTGCATTCACATCTTCCGGTTCACTTCCAAGAGTGGGACACTTATCCGTATAATGCCCCGTCATGGCACAAATACCGCATACCATCAATTGTTGACCACTTCCCACCACCATTTGACTTAATACATTAGTCAAATCTAAGAGCTTTGATTCCAAGTGTTGAGTGTTGCTAACTTCACCAACCACTTGTGGAGAATTTCTCTTCATGTCATTTCTAGTCCCAAAGTTCCTTTGATTTTGAGAAATGGTTCCAAAAAGTGATCTTATCTCTTGAGGGGTTTTGTTGAAGATGTCACCACCACTTGAAGCATCAATCATCCTTCGATCTTTTTCATTCATACCCTCATAAAATTGTTGAAGAAGTAATTGTTCGGGAAAACATTGTTGAGGACAACTTGTACACAAGTTGTTGAATCGTTCCCAAAAATCATGAAAAGTCTCATTCTCTCCTTGACGAATCCCCAAAATGTCACTTCTTTGACTTGAAATTCGGGAGGTGGGATAGAACTTGCTATTGAAGGCTTTGAGTAACTCTTCCCATGTGTGAATAGATCCCAGTGGTAAGTTGAATAACCACTCTCTAGCTTTATCTTCCAAGGTGAGCGGGAAGGCGGTTAACTTGAAATCATCCAATGTCACATTTTCGGGCAACATGCTAACACATATCATATGAAAGGACTTCAAATGCCTTTGAGGATCTTCTCTATCCAAACCATGGAACTTGGTGAGTTGATGTATGAAACTTGACTTCAATTCAATCCCTCGGCGGTTTGCGGGATAAACAATACCAAGAGGTGTGTGAGTAACATCCGTATCCATCATTTGTCGAAGTGTCAACTCTTGAGGGGGGTTGGGTGGATTGGGGTTATTGGGATATTGTTGCAAGTAATTGGGTGGTTGTTGGTAAGGTGGATATGGGTATTGTTGGGGATTGTAGATTGGTGGTGGATAAGGTTGGTAGTTAGGATATTGGTTGTAGGGGGGTTGTTGTTGGGGGTACATTGGGTTTTGGTACATTGGAGGGTGTTGGTAATTGGGTTGATTTGGGTAATGTATTTGTTGTTGAACTTGAAAAGCATTGGTTTGAGGTTGGTTGTTTTGGTGGAATTGTTGGTTTTGTGGTTATGGTTGTTGATAATTGGGTTGGTTTTGAGGAGGGGCTTGATTCCAAGGTGGCATATCAATGAGAGGTTCTTATGGTTGTTGTCTTGGTTGATGGGGTGGTGTATTGGCATCTTGATTGTTTGGGTTTGGGTTGGGATTGTGAGGTGGAGTGTGATTCATGGCTATGTAGTTTTCAAACGGAATGTCTTCAAAGGAATGACCAACAATTGGAGAACTCGGCTCGGTGTCGGTATCACTTGAAGTATGAACTTGGTCTTCTATGTTGATTAGTGGAGAAGAGGAAGAAGCTTGAACTAGTTGTTGTTGCTTCGCTTGTTTGGCTAACTTTTTCAACCTTTTTTGCTTCTTTTTCAATTTCCGGATTGTAGAGTAGTTCACCGGTTCTTGTAGACCTAGGCATAAACAATCAAATAACAATAACCAATTTCCCCGGCAACGGCGCCAAAACTTGGTGGGTTGTCAAGTCCACCAAGCAAATTACACCCTTTGTTTGCAAATAAAACATAATATAATGGTAAAAAGGGGTATCGATCCTCGGGGAAATGGTTGTATTCAATCACCAATGCAATCTAAAAGAACTATTGTAAATAAACTAACTAACTACAATTAAACTAAAAAAGGGGGGGGGGGGTGTTATGATTGCTTTAAAACTAAAAGACTTGAATAACTAAAAACTTGCAATTAAGCAAGATAGTGAGATGCTCAAATGTTGGGAACAATTGGTTAACCAAGGCAATTCAACACAATGAACATTTGTGTGCTTATCATTAGGATCCAACATGAAGCTTATCATTCATCTCAAATTGGTTATAGCAATCATGAAGCATGATATGCCAAGATTCCTCTTAGGTAGTATGGAGGTTGGGGAAGCCCACAACACACCTTCTTAATCAAGATCAAGGGTTTAATTGAAGCAATTGAACCCAAGAAGTTAATTAGTCTTAAGAGAGAAGGAATCCCCAATTCCTAGAGGATGTTAATGCTTACACATCCATAAAGGAGCTATGATTCATAAACTAGAGATGATTTTACCATCATAAAGCCCTTGTTCTAAGTTAATTCAATGATTCAATGCAAAACCAAAGAAATAACCTAACAATAGCTCATTCAAGTGTCAAGCTCATGATCAAAGCATTAAACAAGCATAAGAAATATGATCTAGAACCATAAACATAAGATAATTGATAATCTAGCATGAATCCTTCAAAAACCCACAAACATTCAAAGGAAAAATAATGCATCGAAAGCCCAATAATGCATTGAAAGCCCACAAGTCCGTCTTCACTCTAATCCACAATCGTGATAAGCTCCAAAACCCTGCAAAATACCCCATGCAACATAAAAAGCACCCGGTACGATCCATACTAAAGAAAAATAAATAAAATACAATGCAATAATGATAAAAAGATCTAAAAATCTAAAATAAACTAATAAAAATAAGGAAATAAAATAAGCTATCATTTACAACAATCTTAGTATCGGAAATTCATGTAAATGGGACAAAAAGACTATAACTAAATTTACACACAACCAAATTTATTTAGCTTAGTAAATTATTCATAAATTTACGTTTAGTCTTTTACTTGAATTTAGAAAGCATAATTCATCATATCTTGACTATGTCATATTTACCTTTAGTCTTTTAATTTAAGAAAAAGTATCTAACTATGAGTGAGATTATAGTTTATTGGGTGAGATGGCCTGGCCTTTGTTTTGAATCCTTGCCAATTTAGTAGGCTAAACTTGAGTTCATTCACATTTAACACAAGGACATAAGTTTTATAATTGTTTATGTTAGACAATGATGCAAAATGATATAAATAACAAAGGGATAAAAAATGATTTTTACAGGGACAAAAGATGTAATTTACACTACCATTTATTACATGGACAAAAATTGTAATTTACTTTACTCTACCAGTTAAGTTAACACACGTTGATAAGAAAAAATGAAAATAAGCAAAGGCATCAAAGACACTTGATAAAAAAGGCAGCAAAGACAATTAAGCCTAAAAAATCACACTTTTCGCAACTATGTCTTCAGAAATTAAAAACCCAACTTTATTCTTCAGAAAAAAAAAATGAAGCAACACTTTATTCAGGTCAAAAACAATTGCAACAATAAGAAGATAGAGAAATCGAACCTAAAATCAGACACAACAGAATATTAAAGTCGCATCCCCTTTCCGTTCATTTACTCAAGTTGTATGTCGTCTAAAAGAAATTGAGAACTGGTTGTCGTTCCAAACACCGATCACCAACAACAGGGAAATCGATTTGTCGTCATAAGGCATCTACGTGTTCTTCAAATTAGGAGAGCTTAGGTTTTTTTTTCTCTCACAAATATGAACAAAAAAAGGAGACGAAATGATATAATATGAAAAAAGGGCCGCTTGCGTGGTGACGGTGTTTGATTGTAGCTACTGAAATTAAAAAACACTGCAAAAATATAGATGACCTAAGTTATATTGTACGTATAAATATATGTAACTAAACATATATATTAATTAAGAAAAAAAAGATAAAATAAGCATAGTGATATCATTGGAAATGATATAAGATATAAAAATAGAGTCTTAAAAGCAAATTAGCTACATAAAATTTAAAATCCTAAAACTTACGGCTAAAATTATTATATCTCAATTTTGAAATATTGTTTTTTATAACATTTCATTATTTTAATTCATGTAAAAAAAAATCATAATAAATGTTTTTAGTATTAGAAAAACACAAACTATTTAGTATTATATTCATTTTGTGGAAAAAAATATATTTATATTAAATAACAAATGTTTCAATAGTTATAGTTAATAATTACGGTGTTGATTTACATATTTAATATAATGAATACTTTACATATATAATAAAAGTATTAATTCAGTGGAATTGATTAATTATTATAATTAATAAAAAAAATAAAAATCGCACACAATAAATGTGAAATTTATATAATTTAAAAATCTCACATAATAACATGAAATTTTTTTGAAAAAATAACATGTGTCAAAATGATTTCATTTGTTAGGGTAAATTTAGATTTGTTCCCGCCCTCTCGAATTTTCTAATGTTCTTAATTTAATCTCACTCACTCACTCACTCTCTCTCTCTCTCTCTCTCTCTCTCTCTCTCTCTATATATATATATATATATATATATATATATATATATATATATATATATATATATATATATATATTATTTTTTAGTGAATACTATATGGATTTTTATCCAACCGGACAAAGGAACTATTTGTACTTTGATTTCCACATATATTTGGGGTATCTTGATATGCAATCATGTAAATGTTTTTTAAATATACAAATTAGAATCTTGCTCGATTAAATTTATTATAACTAAAGCTGTGCTTTATTTAAAGAATTAAAAGAAGATATAATATTATAATATCATTATGATGACTTTTATTCTTTTTTTTTATTTCAATCCCCCATAAAAATGTTATATTTGTTTGTTTGTGCATTTTTAGTAGCTTATTAACCTTGTAAAACCTTTTTTTTTTTTTTTTTTTTTTTTAACTTTCAATCTTTCTTTCGAGCCGCAACCATCAACATGTTTGATTAATATAATATTGCCAAAGATGAACAGAACAGTTTTGGAACATGATTTTGATTTCCCGATTACACTCGTTATATGTCTTTTAAATGGGTCATATATCATATACATTTTTTATAACGGCAAACATTTTATAAAATTAGCGAGTCACTAGAGTGAAAGTTATATATTAAGAGCAGGAAACGGTAGGGATGTCAAAAAATCCCGTGATACCCGATCCCGTATGGGGTATATTTGTTGAAATAATCGGGGGCGGGAGCAGGGACGGGGGAAAGGTTACCGCCGTTTTAATTTCGGGGGCGGGGACGGGGATGAACAGTCCCGTCCCGAACTTCGAATGGGGTCTCCGTTAATATATTATTTACATTAATATATATTAATAATATAAATATAATAAGTAATAGCAATGATTTTGAGCTGCCAAAATTCAGCAAAATACAATGTTTTTAAGTTGCTAATATAATGTTTTTGAGATATTATAATATTTTTATTTTTAACATTTAAAATTATGTTATAAGTAATCCTGTGATTCAGGGAGGTAATCCTGTGATAAGGGGCGGGAGCGGGGGAACAAGGGAATTTCAGGGGTGGGGGGCGGGGATGCAATCCCCGCTCCGTTTGCCTCGTTGACATCCCTAGGAAACAGAGAAGCACGATTGACGAATCTAAATTGAGATTTTTAGCCATAAGTTTATACAAATAAAACATAGAATTTTCAACTTGTCAAATCCTCTTTAATAAATGAAAGATTTTTTTTGCCACTTGTCACATTCTCATTCAATTTGTCAAATGTCATTTTGTGGTTATTTTGAAATAATTTTTTTCCACATGTCATTTTATTAGTTTTTCTATTTTATTAAATTCCACATATTATTTAATATAATAATTACAATAAATATAATAATAAATGGATATCAGTTTCATTAATAAACTTACCTTTTAATTTCAAATTCCCAAAATTAAAGCTCATTAGTTTTTTATTTATTTAAATTATTTTTTTAAATTTAAAAGATAAAAAAATTTCCATCATAATAATTCATTTTTTTTATTTTCTTATAAATTCAAAGTTAATTATCAAATATTTAGACTTTTATATTTAATTTTTTTTTTAAATTAACCCATGTAATACATAGGTCTCACAACTAGTAGCAAATATATGAAGTGTTGGAATCCACTCTTGCATTGGTGAATTCTCGCGTATATCTGATTTAAATGAACTGCAAATATAAAGGGGTCGAAATTTTTTGTTATTAGGTCAAATCATTATAATATCATCTAAAACAACTATACATTTGATTGTAATACAAAATATCACACATAATTTAGAAAATACTTGTAACGTCTTACAATTATTAATAACGTGTTTTCATATTTTAAAAACAAACTACATTATGTGTTTATTTATTATCATGAGATAAAAACTTGTTTTACCTCTATTTTATTTATAAAAAAATCTAATATAAATCATGATATCTATAACTAAAAAGCTTTTATTTGTTAGCCACATCCTAAAATACATATACATGTTAATGAATAAAAAAAATTCAAAGCTAATATATATATATATATATATATATATATATATATATATATATATATATATATATATATTTATTTTGTTTTGTGTTGCTCTTCTCACAAGTTAGAGTGTCCATCTATATTCTATAACAGAAGGGCCGAATCCAATGTAGAGTCCGGTATAGCCCGAGATGCCCTTCAAGTTCTTTTCGGTAGTGAAATTTTTTAGGAAAATTTTGTTTTATGTAGTTTATATATACATCCCCTCAAAACTAACCATGAAGGTTCGACCGGCCATAAAAGCTTGTTCGATGTTGGACCACTGATAAAAAAAAAAAGACAGAATCCAAATCGGAGCTAACATTCTCGCCTGATATAAATAACGTTAAGAAACCTAAGAAATCAGTATGAGATATGAAGAAAAAAGACTGAAAGAGTTGAAAAAAGATAGAAAACTTGAGAAATTCTGAATAGAAAAATGACAGAAAGAAGATAACGAGCGGCCGAAATAATGTGTTTGATTTGAACACCCTAAACATTCTTTTCTTTACACTCCATATATATATATATATATATATATATATATATATATATATATATATATATATATATATATATATATATATATATATATATATATATATATATATATACCAAAGTGGCCCTCTAAGTTTCGGTCCTTATTCACATTGGTAATTGGTTTATCATTTTTTTAATGTGCAGCCCAACAACTAACATAAACATATTTTTATCGAATTATATTATTATTTGTATTTTTTCCTAATAAATTTAATATATGATATCATCCGGTTTTTTGCACCAGTCCAACCGGTTGGACCAGTCTAACCATCGATTCAAGTATCAAAAGATACTTCAACTTTATGTTTATATAACAAGACTTGGGGTTAGTTAAGGATTCGATTAAGGTTTGAGTTTAAAATCGAAACCAAAATAGGGAAACCCAAGTACAAACCGAAAACCGAAACACCGAACCGATGGGTTTGGGTTCAGTTCGGTTTAAAAGTTTCAAAACCGAGGCTGTCGGTTTTGGGTTCGATTTTAGGTAAAAACCGACCCAACCCATGCTCAGCCGTTGCAGTGACACCTCGAAAAAGGTTTTTGAGATACCCCTTTACTTTAGCCATGGTTACGCCACAATATAATAGATGTATTGTAATCTAGAAAAAGAATTAAGACAAAATTGCAAAAATGGTCCCTGTGGTATGCAAATTTTTGGGGTTTTAGTCTAAACCCCAAGTTTTTTGGATTCATGGTCCTTTTGAAGTGGTTTGTATGTGAAAATAATCCCTCCGAAAATTGAAATGACTATAATACCCTTAGGGTATTTATTTTTCATTTTTCTTTCATTTATCTTAAAATTTAATATTTATTTATTTATATTAACAATTAAAAAAATAAAAAGGGGCCCACCTCTCTCTCCCTCTCTCTCTCTCTCTATGCTTTTCACGACTTCATTCCTACTAGGCACAACCCCAAGTTCATATTCTCTAGCTGGAGGAAAATCCTAATCGCCATCTTCACTAGTGTTCAGGGAGACCAAAATTACCCAGCTTCATCACCATCTTAACCACCAAAAATCACCACCTGGTCCACCATCATCGCCATCTTCACCGCTGTTTTAAGCTAGCAAACATCATCCAATCATCAAGTTCACCTTATAGTACTCATCAGTTATTTACCATGTCCAGATGGGATTTCACTATGGAAATTGTGTTGCTTCTATGTTTAATTGCATAAGGCTAACAAGTAACAACAAGAACTGAAACCCCAAATGAGTTCATTTGTTCTTGATTATCAAAAACATGTTCTTGATTATCAAAAATAGTGAGTTTGGAAATGATTTAAACCTCCCTAAATGTGATTTCCTGTTGTTTGGGTTGCAAACGAACAAAAACCCCAGAAGAATTTGATTACTCCTCTTTTACAAACGAAGGGCATAATTAGAAAAGCACAAAACACATCCCTCTTCTTTGCGTAAAGTGTCTTGTGTGCATGTTCTTTCTAATAGCCTAAGAACTCCATAACACTAAAGAGATATCTCTCTACCTTGATTTCTGATTTGTGGGTTGAAGTCAAGAACAGGGGATGTAAATGGTAGTGACGACCATCCCAAAACCAGGAAATCTAAAATAAAACCCATAAAAATTATCAACCAAAAACCCATAAATTCTTTTCTTAGCAGCCCGTCGGTGCTTCCGGCGAAGATTGGAGATGAGATGTTGGGGTTGAGTCCAGGTGGGATGAATCCCATCGGACCTTCTTTGGTGGGGACCTCCCCTGTCGCTGCAACCTTGATGGTGGTGAAACGGTGGTGGTTTTGGATGGTTTGACGTTGTTGAAGGAGATGGGTTGCGATTGTTTCCATGGGGAGGTTTGATTGGGGATTACGAGTGCAAAGAGGGAAGATTGGGTAGCAATGCCTGGTGGATAATTGGAACCAAGAAGATGAAGAAATGGGGAAATATTTTTCATACAGTAGAATACACACTCAAACAGAGAGAGAGAGAGAGAGAGAGAGAGGTGGGTCCCTTTTTATTTTTTTAATTGTTAAAATAAATAAATAAATATTAAATTTTAAGAAAAATAAAAGAAAAATGAAAAATAAATACCCTAAGGGTATTATAGTCATTTCAATTTTCGGAGGGACCATTTTCACATACAAACCACTCCAAAAGGACCATGAATCCAAAAAACTCGGGGTTTGGACTAAAACCCCAAAAATCTGCATACCACAGGGACCATTTTTGCAATTTTGTCAAAAATTAATAAACCAAGGGTGTCTATGGGCACCCTTAAGATGCATGTGGGCTCCTCGTTAACTTGCTCGTGAAACGAAGCAATTCATCATGATTGGGGTCCAACCGGTTCAAAAAGCCCATTCCATCATAAATTGTTGCTACCACAATTGCTTAATATTATTATTTTGGAGACACACAATTGATTAATATAATTATTTTGGAGACGAATAATCCATGAGTTGAATATTTTAGAAATACCAGGTGGATTTTCTGTCAATCGGTGGAGTTGTGGGCTTTGGACTTGGACTTGTTTTTGAGGTTGAGATTTGCTGTTTTGGGCCTTGGTGGGCTTGCCTTGTTGGGCCTAAGGAGTTATTGAGTTGGGCCTTAGTGGGCCTAGTTTGGGTTTGGGCCTGTTTAGATTGGGCCTTGTGCTTTGGGTATAACCCTAAATGTTATTTGAGAATGATCTTGTTTGCTCAGTGTGTGGAGCCGTTGTGTAGCAGACACGAGTGTAGGATTTGCTATCTATCACCTAGGTGAGTCTTCTCACTATACTTACCTGTGTGGTACTTTATGTGTGACCGGAGGGTCTTATTCGTGTTATTGACCGGAGGGTCTTATTTGTATTATTGACCGGGGGGTCTTATTTTCTTATACTGAGATATGTGTTATTATGCATTCTGTGTATATATTGAGTTATGACCGGATGGTCCATACCGAGACGTGAGACTGGAGGGTCTTCACTGAGACACATGACCGGAGGGTCCTTATCGAGATTTAGCCATGAGAGGCTAATTATTTGTGTATGTGGTATTTTGGGGAACTCACTAAGCTTCGTGATTACAATGTTGACTTAAATGTGTTTCAGGTACTCTTGTAGATTCCAAAAAGGCGGAGGCATGAGTGTACACATTCGTCGGCTTATGATGTCTTGTGGATTTTGGGATACTCTGATATTTTGATAATGATTTAAAATTTTGTGATGACTTGGATTTATGAAAAATGTTTGGTGAATTAAAAATGAAAAATTAGTTTGAAATCCGAGGTGTTACACATATACATATGCATATATGTACATACTGAAATTAATATGCATATGAATATATATAAAATAAATATTGATGTTTAAATATTCAAATGCATATGCATACACACATGTTGAACATGATTATTACAATTTCCTTATTTTTAATTAATTGGGTGAATGTTCACTGCATAATTAATATGAGAAATAAACTTAAGAAAAAAAATATACGAATATAATAATATACTTCACCAACAACTTAAAAGTGTAATTTATGAAATGAAAATTGAATCTAAAATGCCATATGATGTTTCAAATTGTTCGGCTCAAACTTTGATCATAAAATAAACATAATTATGCATCTATTCAAATTATTTAGCTTAAACTTTAATTATAGAAAAAACATGAGATTTGTGCATATGTTTTAAATAAGCAATAAGTGTGAACTTCCTCATAATTTTTGTATTTCATACTAAAGGAAATATAGACTTTGCACACATTTATTTCTTTTCAGGTAACTGTACAAGTGTTCATTGCACAACTAATATGAGCTATAAATTTAAGAAAAATATAAGAAAATAGTAATATACTTCACATAGAATATAGAAATGCAAATTGAATCTAAAGTTTTATTTGGTGTTTTAAATTGTTCATCTCAAATTTTGAATATAGAAGAAACAACAGTATGCATCTGTTTAATGCATAGAAATTATCTTTGTACTGTAAAAGTTTTTCTTTACATAAAAATCGCATGTTTATTAAAATACAAGGAATGATTCTCATCAATACCTAATCCAATCTTTGTATTTGAATATTATTTTAGTTGTGAAATGCAAATTGAATCTAAAAATTTCATTGGTGTTTCAAATTGTTGAGTTCAAAATTTGAATATGGAAGAAACAAAACTATGCATCTGTTCGATTCACATAAATTATCTTTGTACTGTAAAAATAATTTTACATAAAAATCGACGATACGCTTAGTGTTCCAATTGAACCATGATTCTTTATTAATCTTGTAGTATAAGTACAATTACATATAAAAAATTATGATTAAGAATCCATCCTATCTATAATTACATATAACAAACTATGTTTTTGTTTTTTTTTTCAAGTAAACTTAAAAAAAATCTTATGAATTTGATTGATGCATTGATTTTCTTTTCCTATTTGTTTCACTGAAACATGATTGAACTTTTGAAGTTCTGTTTTTTCATTAATTGACATTGAGTAAATATATTATTTATCAATTGATTGAGAGAGGTGACTTACAGAGAATGTGAGAGGAGACAGACAAAATAAGGAGGTGTTGATTGGAGCAACAACGTGAGAGATGACATCGACACCTACATATTAAGAGGATGGAACTACACATTTCTGAATCAATTGAGTGGTGGTTGTCAGATCATCGATTGTGGCGACTGATGTTAAGACCTGGTGACCGTGTTGCCTCAATTTCATACGGGACCAACGGAAAACTCCATTGAATGAGCGAATCAACGAATTGACCAAGTCAATCATTGTTCTAATCGTAACTGAGCTTAGATTAGAAAATCATTTCAGCTTCTGATTACTCATAATTAAAGGAAATAACGAACAAACTAATTTCTAAATCATTGTTTGTAATGCCCACAAGATAGGACTAGATGATTAAAGAAGAATAGGATAATTGTTTGTCACAGTGATAAATAGATATTATCAATGGAAGGTTATTTAGGGAAAATAATATAAACAAAAGTCATAGTAGTTGTTAAACCGAGAGCGTGCATATATAGAACGTCCAAATCTGACTTCATATGAGAAAGTTATGATTTTTTTCGAAGTTTCAACGCAACAAGGAAACCGAAATACAAATTGGTTGATTGTTAGCCAAAACAATCTAAACGAGAGTTGAAGATCTCGTCAATACCTATCCGTCGATATAAAGACAGTTGAGAACAGATATCCTAAGAGAGACTTATGATTTTTATACGAACTTTAACAGTCTAAGACTGTTAAAAAAAGTGAGAATTAGCCGACCTAGGTTAAATGATAGTTGTAGGTCTCTGCGATAGCTATACATGTATATAAAGAACGTAAAAAACGAAGCTCGTATGAAGAAGATACAATTTTTCAAAGTTTATACTAGCGAGCCTGAGCACGCGCGGTACGTGGCGCACACTGAAAAGTGGGCATGGACCAGCAGAAAGATGACACGTGTCGCATTTCATGAGGATCGACGTGGCTGGAGCGTGCAATGCGCACCTCTACAAGCGCGACGCGCAAGGTCGAGATTCATCCTATAAATATTCCCACCTCAGCCCTCATTCCTACTCACATCACTTCATAAACTTTCCTAAGAAGTATTTAACTTTAGGTCCGAATTATCTTTAGATTCCAGGGTATTTTAACTATCGAGAGTCTCTGAGAGCCCGACGAATAGAAGCTCTCGAGTCGGAGTTTTGCCACTGCAATTTCCGGACTTTTGTCAGGAAAATCTCTGTAAGTTAATCTACACTTGTATCACTTTCAGTGTAACGTATATTTATAATCATAATCGTTATTATGAACCTATAAATAAGAGTTATCAGTGATTCCAAGTCATTATACCGATTGATCTACTTACGAGAATGATGTCTAGGCTGGATTTAGTGAGGTGTTTAAAGTGGGATTTCCAAACAGTATACTCTGTATACCAAACGGACCCGACCTCTAATATGATCCTACCTAGTTGTTCCTTACTTGATAGATATTGATGCAGACATTGGGATTAGTGAGGAATATAGACTACCATTAGTCAATAGAAATATTAGACTAAGACTCAGTATAAATCATACTTAGGTCACGTCAATGGAAAAGTCAGGGTGTTAGGCGAAGCTCTGCCAAATTCACCAATCATCCACTTTTTAAAAAGTGAGTGCATAGTTATTTTCATATTACACATAGATATTAAGTATTTAGATAATTGAATGCTATATGTGCTTATATGCAAAAATGTTCTATGTTAGATGAAATATTATAAAGATAAATTTTATACGGTTTATACCATATATGTATTTTCATATATATAATATATTGGATAGTGATGGGTAACGAGGGATGGATAACAAAATGAGGGAGATGGATGATGAGAGATGAACATAATAATAATAAGCCTTAACTTACTAGTACTGTTGTACTAAGCGATGTAGTCATCTAACAAAATATAGATGACGACCACCAGACTATTGATGACGGTCCTGTGGAACGCAGGCAGGTTTATAACCTATAAGCGATAGACTATGTGTCCATGTGATGTACTCTACTTCCTATTGACATGTATTGCTGAGAAATCCATGAAACAATATTATCAGCAACGATGATTTTGATGATCCTTGGGATAGATCCTTAAGAATGAATATAAAAGAAAACTTACTGATATGTATTGCAGAGAAATCCCTGAAACAGTATTGCCAACAACGATGATTATGATGATCCTTAGGCTAGATCCTTAAGAATAAAAGTAGAAGAAAATAGGGATGGGTAATCGGGTTAACTGTTTGATAACTAAGCATATTAATTATATTATTGTGGGTTAAAAACCCTATGTACTTACCAGGTTTTCCAACCTGACCCATTCAGTTTCTTTGTAGCACAGGAAGCCGTACAAAGATAATGATGTTTGGATTCACCTTAATTGGTGATTGGGGTTGTGTTGGATATGTTCAATGTGAGGAGCTTTCGTAGCAGCAGCTCGAGTGTGAGATTATCTGACTACCGATCGAGGTGAGTCTCTTCATTGTACTCGTGGGTCGAAGGCACCAATGCCGACCCGTTGGATTGTGTTAGGTTTGATGCTAGCTGTCTTTGTGACTTTGCATACATATGATAGGCTGGTCCCTTAATTTGTATGATGGGATATGCCCTTCATCTGTATGTGGGGTTGGGCTCGTTTTACATGTTGAGCGGGACCCGTTACGTATGCTTGGGGAGCCCGTTATGTATATTGGGAGGGGCCCAAATGTATGTTAGATGGGGTCTGTTGGGTGGGCGGGGCCCAAGATTATGTATGGTATAAGGTATTTTGGGGAACTCACTAAGCTTTGTGCTTACGGTTTTATGCTTATGGTTTCAAGTACTTCCGATTCCAAGAGGATGAACTCGACGTGATTGTACCACATCCACCAGTGTTCCACATGATTTGACTTGTTTTGTACTTTGATGATTATTTGATATGTTTTTATACTCTGATGAGATTTCTAATTGAATGAATGGTTGTTGTTGATCGATTTAAAGAAAACATTTCACTAAGAATTATTGGGACGTTACGTGAGAGATGGCGACAATAGCTACATATTTAGAGGATGAAGCAATAACTTTTTGAAATTAGTCGATCGGTGGTTTTGCGGATCGTCGATTGTATCGACTAATGTAAGAAATCAGAGACCTTGTTGCATCATTCAATGTAATTAGAAGATAAATTGAATTTAAGGGTTGTTATTGACTTCGTTAGTTCGTTCGCATGATTTAAGTTCTATGTTGAACTTCATTATATATATATATATATATATATATATATATATATATATATATATATATATATATATATATATATAGATTCAATTTTAATGATCCAATTTTTTTTCCAATTTTTTTATCTCGGACATAGATCTATGCTCAGTTTTATGATTTGTATTATTTTAGATTTTTTTTTCAATTTTTTTAAAGTGTCCTAACGAGTCCTCACTTTAAAATGAGTCCTCACCCGATCCTGTTTCTATATATATATATATATATATATATATATATATATATATATATATATATATATATATATATATATATATATATATATATTCGGTAATAATTATTTTTTGATAGGAAGGTAAGAAGTTTTTTTTGGCATATTTTTTTTGGCGAAAAAAACAAATGAATCACTAGATGAATAAAAATTAACATGATTTATAAAAAGTTCTCGAAAAAACATCTCGTTGATTCATTTTTACGATAATTTTGTAGATATTGAATAAAATTGTTATAAAAGTGCTTATTTTCTTGATTTACTTAAAAATGAATCATGAATGTGTTTTTTCAGAACTTTTTCTTATAAATTATGTTACTTTTGAATCATCTAATCTAATGATTCATTTTGTTTTTTTGCTAAAAAAATATGTATACAAAATAGTTCCTACGTTCCTATCAAAATTTTTCCTTCTTATTTGATCTTGGATATATATATATATATATATATATATATATATATATATATATATATATATATATATATTGTTCAATAGAGAACTATTATTAACCATTGAACAAAGGAAACAATCTTTTTTTTCAACTTATAGAGATTACTTTTTATCAAAAAAAAAAAAAAACTAAAAATACATAAATTCATAATTTTACATTCTTTTTCCAATTATATCAAATTCGATAAAAAAATTTACTTTTTTTTCTTCAAATTCACACTGTGAATCTGTACTCTGAATTTATACGGTGCATCATAAAGCTATATAATCTATGTTTTAGCATTCACAATGTGAAGTTACGAATTCACATAGTTTTTAATTTTTTTCGATAAAGAATAAGCTCTAAAACTTGAAAAATATTTGGTTCTTTGGAGAACCATTAATCTATTGAACTTTTCTATATATATATATATATATATATATATATATATATATATATATATATATATATATATATATATATATATATATATAGAGAGAGAGAGAGAGAGAGAGAGAGATGTAGGTTCAAATGTTTCTCACATCTATTGTATGCTAGAATGCACCAATAGGAATTTAGTATTAATTATATGTATATTAAATGTTATACATACTTATAACTCATTTTTATGGAAACTAATTAAAATCGTCATTAATGTCAACAATAATATTCTTGAAGAATGAATTTATATCTAGAAGAATGAGAGTGTATTCCAGCAGAATGAGAGTGTATTCTAGCACATAATAAAAACTGGATGCGAATTCATTCTGAAAGAATGTTATTGCTGACATTAATGACGGATTTAATTAGTTTCCATAAAAAGAGAATTATAATTATGGTTATCATTTAATATACATATAACTATGGAAATCATTTAATATCTATATTTATTTTATTAAATAATTATTTAATTTACTAAATTTCTATTGGTGTATTTTAGCACATAATAAATGTAAGAAACAAAATAACCTAGCCCTATATATATATATATATATATATATATATATATATATATATATATATATATATATATATATATATATATATATATATATATAGATAGATAGATAGAGAGAGAGAGAGAGAGAGAGAGGTGAGATCGGTTGAGAACTCATAGTTTCCCGAGAATCCGAGAACTAAAGGTGGAGCGTTAGATCAAAATTAACTCATTAAAGACATGATTGTCATCTTACCGATCTCATTTAATGTTTAATTTTTTTTATTAATTGAAATATTAATAAAATGTTCTAAAAACTAACATAATAAATCAAATTTCGGATTTTTTAAAAATTATTTTTGATTTTTTTTAAATGAAGAGTTTTTACTTATTTCAGAAAAACATGAATTTTTAAAAAAAAATTGAAAAAAATATATTTTTGAAAAAAACTGTAATTTTTTTTAAAAACAACATTTTTAAAAATAAAAAAACTGCAATTTTTTCAAAAAAACATCTACTTTTTTCAAAAAAACTGCATTTTTGTAAAAAATAAATATTTAAAAATCAGTAAATTTTTTTTTAAAAAAAAATCAACGTTTTAGGTGCATATATGCATATTTTTTCAAATGCATATACGCATATTTATTATACTATAATATTCGTAAGTAAATCATAAAAAATCTCAATTTTATTAATCAATCTATAAACATAATAATACAAGAATTTTATTTGATACAAAATAAAATATAAAAAATAAAAAATGTTACAAAGGTTCACAGTGTTGTCATTTCTTCATATCAAAATTTCCATATTTTATTCAACTTATCACTTTTCACCTCTTCAATATTTTCCACAAAATCTTCAAAATCTACAATAAAATTTAAAAAAATTGATTAATGCAAGAACACTCACAAAAATGCACATGTATATATATATATATATATATATATATATATATATATATCATGTAAGATTCACATGTGATTATATAATGTGATATTCACATGTGATTGCATATTTTAAGATTCAAATGTGAAATTGACAAGAAAATTTTAAAATATAATTAACGAAGAACACACACACAAAATGCATGTGTGCATATAGACGTAATTCAAGCTATTTAATTGAAAGTTATTTATTTAAATTATGAGATTTTACGTGAGGGTGTTTCGTTAGGAAAGGTGAAAGTCAAAACCTCCAACAAAGCCGACATTTTCCGCCAGAATTCACGGCCCAAAAAAATTACTCATCCAATTCTTTAATAATCTCCAAAAGGTCCTATTAGAAAGAAGATAAAATAAACATAAACAAAAATCATCTTGCATCAGCCAATCAAATCAATAAGAATTAACCTATCTCACGATTTATAGATCCACCAATGTCTCATGTCAAATTTCACTCAAAACTTCAAAAAAAATCTCAAATTTTGTTACATGGATGAAATATATGATTTTTATATACTTTCAAATTGCACGACAATAATAAAATACCAAATGGTTCATAATCTTTTTCAGAAATGTACTTCTGTAATGAAAAAAAAAAAGATTAATGGATCATGGAATATTTTTCTATAACAAAAGAGCACAAAAATGTTATAGTTTTTTACCAACATTATGGTTTCCTAATTTTTATGTAACCAAATATTCAACTTTTTACTTTCTAATACAACACCAACTTTGAAAAATATATATAAAAAGAGCACCAAGACCAATTACAACTGCCCTAAACTGGAAAAATATGTATTTTTTATTCCAATTCCAAATTGAAAAAAAGAAAAGAAAAAAAATTGCAAAAGTTCTTACTGTTGTTCCAGATGATGTCATTCTTTCAAGGTATAAAGAGATGAACATAAATCCAGATATTATTCCAGAATGATAAGAACTTGCTAAATATCCATGATCAACATTTTAATAATTGCTTGAATCTATTACATCAAAAAACCAAAGCAAGATCAGATTTTGTTGGACAACATAGTAGTTGAGTTTCCTTATACTTTGCATAACCATCAAATGAATACATGCATGTTTTTACTAGATGCAGTTTAAAATCATATTGTGGTGCACAAATATGGCTCTCTCCTCCTACATTTCTCAAAATATAACAAAAAAAATTGTTCAGAATCCTAAATTGGAATTGGTTCATCATTCATGAAGTCAAAGTGAAGTTAACATGTGATATTTCTCATTGAGGCATTTCATCGAACATGTTGAGTGCAAACAAATATCTATATTTTTCAACAACACATGTGTCTATTTTTATACCTACAATCAACACAATGATTTTAACTATTTTTAAAAACATATTGACTAAACTGGTTCAACTTAACGATTAGGAAAAAACAATTCATAAAGGTCAAACAAAAGGTCAGGAGTCAAGAAATTACCTTATGTTTACGGTTTCAAAATGAAAAATACCTCCTGAGTTGAGGGATGAAAGTCGAACTTCAACTCCATCAAATCTTCCAACTCCAATCAAATCTGAATACCATTATGAGAGATGATGAATCAACAATCAGAATATACCACTCTAAAAATCAGGAATTAGATTTCTTAGTGAGATAAAAAAAACGTACCTCTTGAAGGCCTATGATCTTCTCTTTTCAGAATCGGATGGTTATCACTCTGGAATTTGGCGTCCCTTGTACAATAAACCACCATGAATCAGATTGCATCACTCAGAGAGAAAACAAAACTTAACCATCGGACCAGAAGTTAGGAATTAGAGGATTCAGAACTTCAAATTACTAAAATTGGAGTATTAAGAAATCAGAAATCGACTGATAGACACTAGACTAAGATAGAAATCGATTCTTACTTCTTATCTAAAGAAATTCGAACATGAACACGATGTGGCAAGAAACCGATTGTAGAAATTGGTAGGCGTTAGAAATCGGCTTGAAAACGATTGCAGAAATCGATTACATACAACGAGAAAACGATTGTATAAATCGATTGTAAAAATTATAGGAACAGATGTGTGAGAGAGATCATTGTTCTCTCCGACTTCGACTTGCATCAGGTCAACACAAACAAATATGTACTGATTCTGTTCTAGCATCTTCACCTTCACCATCAATAGTGCTCGTTAATGTAATAAAAACATTGATCGGACTGGACCATCGCAACAACGAGATCGATCGGCAATGGCAGATTCGAGGTTAAAAAGTTAGGAGATGGGATGAAGGGTAGAAAGAGACACGTGATGATTGAGAGATAAAGAGCATACAAATTTTGTTTGACCTGAATCACGAATTGAATCTGATTTAGGGGTATAAATTATGTTATCCCAAAATGCCCCTGGTTTATTTTAGTTTGATACCCCCGTCTCTTCTCTTTTCTAATTATTTATAAAATTGCCATAAATCATCTTGCTTTTATTATTTTGATCTAACGAGCCTAATTTAGTTCACGGGTTCTCGGGAAACTATAAGTTCTCAAATGATCATTCATATATATATATATATATATATATATATATATATATATATATATATATATATATATATATATATATATATATAGGAGAGATCATGCGAAAATGCAAATAATTTGCGAAAACGCGAAAACAACGAAAAACTATGAGATTGTGCCACCTCAACCTTATATTTTGGACAAGAATCCATCTAAACTTTGAACGACATGATGATAATCGATGATACATGAGAAATTGTTTCATATTAGCAAAGCATGTTTTTTGACATTTTTATTATGAACACTTTAATTTAATAGTGCTTAAGGATATGGAAAAAAACAGTTGTTAAAACCACATTTAAATCTATATTACCATAACACCCTCCAATATAAACTTATTATCCTTAATTTATTGCTAATAAATTTAATTTCTAAAATATATATGTTTGATTTTCGGTAGGTCAAATGAAAGGAAGGAAATTCATATTCAGAGATGTGATCAAATTGTTGTTTTATGCAGTTTAAATAAGTTAGTTTTATATTTTGTTCTAACTTTTATATGACGATTTTGGAAAGAAGTCAAACACACGCTTATGAAACACAAACTCATCATCCACTCATATATAATGGTATAAAATATTTGAATTTTGGTATGTAGTTTTGTATATGTGATTGTAATTAACTAACTATGTTGTAAATTCACACTTTTATGAGACAGTTTGAATATTCTTTTAGTTAATTGTTTATGTGCTTCTTTTAACTGTAAATTCTTTAAACTTTCAAATTTCTTTGAAATCCTTGGTTATGACTTTGTTAAAGATGATTGTAAATTTATTCTTTAAACCGAAATCGAAAAACCATACCAATTTAACAGGAGCCCATTATTTTAATTATTTTGATGTGAACCAATCATATGGTAGTTGATTGTTAGTGTTCTATACGTAAAAATTTGCTCGATTTGCTACCGATCATTCCTTCGTATTTTATGCCATTAGTTTATTTAAAAGAAAAATTAATATGAAATTTTAAATATTTAAATTTATAAGAAAGATGAAAAAATATTGAATTATTAAAATTAAAGTGTTTTTTTTTTCTATTTTAAATTTAAAGAAATAATTTAAATAAATAAACAAAGAAAACTAATGAGGCTTTAATTTATTAATTTTGAAATTAGAAGAAAACTCTATTAATGAAATTGATATGCATTTATTAATATTTATTACATTAAATACTATGTGAAATTTAATAAAATAAAATAAAAACCATAAAATGACATGTGGAAAAAATAAAATAAAAATAATAAAAAAAGTCATGTGACATAATGCATTAGAAGATGACAAGTGGCAAAATAATTTTTATTTATTAGGTATGATGTCTATTTTTGACTTCTTGATATTCAACCTCAGCCACATATTTCACATCTGCCGTTTCTAACCCTTCAGCGTACCAACGCGACAACCTGTTATAATCATAAATGATTATATAGCGCCGCTTGTTCCTTTCTCCACCACCACCATAACCACCACCGCCACCACCATTACCACCGCCCCTGACACCAGCTGACTCCACCACTGTTACCTCCGTCACTTATACCACCACCACCTCTGTCACCACCACCTCTTCTGCCACCAATTGTCATAATTATATATGATTACTCGTGAACAGACATATATGTATAACCATTTATGATTAGACATATACATAGTGTTGCAAAACTCGGCCTACTCGGCCGAGCACTTGGCCGATTACTCGGAATCGGCCCTCCACCGAGGCGAGTAATGTGAACTCGGCAAAAAAACTCGCATTAAGTCAAACTCGGTCAAAAATCGGTCAAAATCGGTCAAAAATCGGTCAATATCTCTCTAACTCGGGCCTACTCGGTATTACTCGGGCCTACTCGGTCAAACTCGGCCAACTCGGTCAAAATCGGTCAAACTCGGTCAAAGGGTTAAAATTGTCATAAAAAGAGAAAAAAATCAAGAATTTCAAAATTAATATGTATAATACACTTAATGATTTATTATTTAACATACATGTGATTACTACTACATATATATCTTAAATTTTTAGTAATTATTTATGAAGTGAGACATTTATGTGTATTTCAGTTTTTATGTATTCACATGTATCTAATTTTGTTATATATTTCAATCAAATTATGATTTGAACTTATGATTTTGACATATATAATTTTCCTAAAAATATTTCTACATGAATTACCGAATCCGAGTACTCCCCGAGTACTCCCGAGTACTCGCTACTCCCCAGTCGGCCGAGCAGGTACCGAGTAGCGAGTTCTACAACCTTGCATATACGTATAAACATGTATACTCATATATGATTATACATCTCTGCCATATAATCATTTATGATTAGGCATACCCTGCTGCTGCCGGTACGCTGGAGCGTTAAAGCGGCAAATGAGAAATATGTGACTCATGTTGAATCTCAAGATCTCTACTTTTTTTTAATATCAAGTGAACCATCCCCTATATATATATATATATATATATATATATATATATATATATATATATATATATATATATATATATATATATATATAGGTGTGTTCAACACATAACAATTATATCACATAACCACATAACTACCTTCATGACCGTTAGATTGGATTTAAGACAAAAGGATACCATGGTCAAAACTAAAACTGAAAAAATTGAAATCAAATGCTACTAAAATATCCAATATCCAATTTTGCTTCAATCCAAATTTACAAATGATGTGCACAGAAGTATCTACTAGTTTTAAATTTATAATCTAACAAAACTTAACTAACTCTGCACGTACATGCAATGTATATAGTCGGATTATAGAATAATAAGTAAGTCGGGTGTCGAACATAAGGAACACAATTTAATTATTTAAGATAACTGCTTCTAATTAAACTAAGAAAACAAACTTAAAGTAGAGGTTTTTTTTACTGATTTTGCAAGATCATAAGAACTTAATTCAAACTATTATCAAATTAACAAATAAACAAACAAAGAAAACAAATTTACTTCAAGGTTTAAAAAGTACTTCTGTTCAGTTTCGGTTTCCTATTCTCCTATGGTTGATTTCTAGTGGATGGAATATATTGATTACCAATTCATTAACTAGTTATTATGATCAAATACCAATATGTATCAATTTATGAATTACCATGCAATGTTTAGGCACAGGTTAAACACAGAAACGATATGAGCACAACTTGGACTATGAAGGATAAATATAATATCTACTCTATTATGATTAAGTTAAGCAACCAACCAAAAATTAAGATTAATTATGCTCTCTAACACAGTTAAAGTTACTAGCTTTAATTACCTGGTCTAAGATGTGATTAATCCCAACTGTAATTATTTAATGATCATAAATAATTAGGTAACAAATTCATGAAACTAGATTGATCATTTACCACACAGAACTTGATTAATAGGCAATATAAACTAGAACTTTAACATGCTAGGATTTTAATTATCAAACATAAGTAAAATCAACATATAACATCCAAAAGTCGAAATCAACACAATAAGATCAGGTTCATCTTCAACAAACAGGAGTATAAGGTTTTTAGCCTCTCATACTAACATAAAAACACACAAAATCCATGCAAATAAGATTAGACATGAGTAATGGTTAGCAAACCGAATAGATCTATGTGGATTTCTTCTAGACCTCTTCAATTCTTGAACTCCAATCAAATTCTGATCTTCCAAGAGTTTTCCAGAAGGTTTTAGTCGCAATCCTCCCCAGAAAATCGGCCAGAAGTCCCTCCATTCGACCTAATGTTCGGATATATATAGTTGCCATATATCTGATCACCATGTCGTGGTGAATAGGCACCATGTTGTGGTCTTCGTAGATATCCTGTATTCTCCAAGTCAGCATTAATGATCACTAATCTTCCATTCGCCACGTCGTGGTGGATGATCACCACGTCGTGGTCTTCTATTTTCAAGTCTTCTTTGTCTTCTTTTTTGACTTAGCCTGTATTTTCCTACTTCCAGCTCCTCGTTTTCTTCATTTTCATCCTGAGAATGTCTTTGCTACTACAAAACAAATTTCAACCATAATAAGTACCTTTTGTATCAAAATAAGCATAATAGTAGCTAAAAGTATTAGAAATATGCAAGAAATATATGAATAAATATGCCTATATTAAAATACCCCACACTTGGATTTTGTTTGTCCTCAAGCAAAACTGATTTTTATCATTATCATACCATCACATCATAACACTGGCTTCCAACATCATACAAGACAATCCATTTGGAGCCTCTCCATTACATCAAGACCGCAATGCATGTATTTGTGTCTAGTTTTCCTAAAAACCTCCCCAATCCTAAATACTCACAATCTTCATAAACACTTACCCACTTCTTTTTTTTGAACAACATTCATTTTATGCATCCCTCCGAATCCATCCCCAGAAAACTTTCTTAAACTCAAGGTATTTTTGGTTAAACTCCCAAGCATACATAAGGACAAATAACCTAGAAAGAAAAATTACAAATAATAATAACTTGGCAAATTGCCTTATTCTTGAGTCTTTGATTTTTGAAGTTTTCTTCATATTTCTTGATCTTCATAGCTTTGTAGACTCTTATTCTCTTAAACTTTTGCAAATATTTTTTTCTATTTTTTTTTCTCTCTTTTTATTTCACTCAAAACGAAAAATCCTAAAAAAACATATGCTTAAGCAAGGGAACTTAACGTCAACCTTTATTGGTTAGATGTATTAGTCTAAGGTGCAATGACTATATAAGCTCTCCTAGATACATTTATGGTATACGATGCTAAGCATATTATGGCCCTGAAACAAAGCATGGTCGTGTTTTTGTTACATGATTAAACTAGGATAGGGAAGCCACAAATATACTATAAGATATATTGGCTCAAATAAACATTGATACCCGCATCGGAACGTCCCACACAATGCTAACAACCTAGATCTCAACATAATAATATAACACTTTTTTTTAACTAGATTCAATTTTAGATTATTATTTCAAATCTTTGTAATAATTTTTTTATAAATCCTAGTCATTTTTAAAATTTTTATCAGTATGCTTGTATCTTAAATTCAATCCCATACCCCACACTTAATTGATGCAAAGTCCCTATTGCATTCTTAAACAATAAAAGTAAAACGTAGGAACTGGAACAAACTCCCCTTGGGTAGTAGTGGCGAGATCGAATTCTGAAACTTGTGTGGTGGACATCTCGTATAATGGCTAGAAACAGTACTTCTGGACTCTTTTCTCGTGAATGTAAATGTATCGGATCAAAGTAAACCAAAGCACCATCTTCAAAAAGTGTGCTGAACCTCAACCACGACGTGGGAAAGCAACGCCACATCGTGGTGTCGAGTAAGAAGTCATCATCGTGAAAGATTAGAGCACCACGACGTGGTCTAATGATGCCACATCGTGGAAATAGGTTTGACGGAATTCAATCGTGATAATAACAAATGCCACGACGTAGAGATGATGACCACATTGTGGTGACTTCTCAGAATGTCATTAAGAGCCAAAATAATGCATCTTTTCTTATTAATGGCTTAGGACCATTCCAAACCTTTTCTTTCTGTAAAATTCGTCAAAACTATTCTCTTCATTTAGTGGGAACCCCATACTTATTCAAAAATATGGTCTTCAATTATAATCTTCCAAAAATATCACGACTTGTTCATCAATCAAGCTCCTTCACTGCTTCATTTTCTTACTACAAATAAGATCAAAAGCCTAGAGAAACACATGATCATTAGGTTAAACTAAATTAAAAACTAAAAATGGAAACAAAAACTAAAAAGAAATCAAAAGTAAAAGAAAATGCAAACTCTTAAAACATCGGGTTGCCTCCCGAGAAGCGATTCCTTTAGTGGAGTCGTGATCCGAACTCCTTCTAACTCTACGTTGTTGCGGGTGGGAGTGGGATCTTCCTTTTCTCCTTTTTCTCTTTCCATATTCTATTTTATGCTTGTACCCTTCGTATGTACGCTATCTTCGAGTTTTCCTTCTTCTTTGGATCGACGCTTTCTTCATGCTTGCGATTCAATACCTTGTTTTTCCCTTTTATCCTTGTATTCTTTTTCTCTTATTCTTTATGATTTTCCTTGTCTAACTCCATTTTGACAATTACTGACTCTTCTATTTCCTCACCTAGATCCTTGTCATTTATCTCCCCAGTCTCACCCGAATTGCCTTCTTCTTCGTCACTTTCCTCTTCCACTTGAACCTTAGGTGTACTGAACGCAAACACCTCAAATGTCATAGGAATTGAAGATGCTGGTTTTAAACACCCTACTGCTTCCACTGTAGGCTTCTCCCAAGCTTTCAACTCTTCTTCCATCTAGCTCATTAATATTTTCTCCTTCCAAATTATTCATCCTTAACACTTCATCTCTAGGCTTGTCGTAATTCACTTTTTGATTCAAAAGTGAATTCTTCATTTTCTACACGAAGTGTGAGCTTTAAGTCATGGATGTCGACTATGGATCTTGCGGTGCTCAAGAATGGTCTTCCCAAAACTATGGGCAGTTATTCATCTTCTTTCATATCCAATACCAAAAAAATCAAATGGAAAGATAAATTTTCCAACCTTCACCAATAAATCTTCAATGATCCCACGTGGATGGGTGATTGAGCGATCCGTCATTCGAAGTGTCATCCTGGTGTTTTGTAGTGGTGGGAGATCGAGCTTCTTGTAAAAAGAATATGGCATAAGATTAATGCTAGCTCCTGAATCGGATAAAACATTTATTGAGGTAGAATTGCAAAATTCACAAGGCAAAGTTAATCGGCATGGATCTTCCATATTTATTGGCAATCCATTAATTATTGCAACTAAACATATCTCATTAAGCACGATTGTGGATGCTTTCTCTAATTCTTTTCGATTAGTCATCACCATCTTTAGCAAACCTAGGAAGCTTGGCCATGGATTTGAGGAATGGAGCATTAATTGAGAGAGATAGTACTTCTTTATTGAACTTCTTCTGCCTTGAATCCATATTGTGCTTAAGAGCTCGAGATGGGAATGGCAAAGGAGGCTAGTAAAAATTTAAAGGAGAAGAATTTTGGTTTTCCAGTAACCACAACATGGAAAGGTCACCACGATGTGGTAAAGGAACAGAACTCGACACAGATTTTGCTTTTTGTGCTGCAAGCTTCTCTTCTTCCAAATATGGACCAGGTTGTATAGTAGTTGCATCATGGATCACTAATGGATCAGAATGAACTTCTTTTTCAGTGTAAATCGCCATTACTTGAGGTTGTGATTTAGGGTCGGGATTTTTGGGTGGTAACTTTTTGTTAACAAGTGTTGTTAATTGCCAAGTTGAGTCTCAATGTTTTTGATGGAAGCTTGATGATTTCTCATGGTAGAATCAGTAGCATCATGCCTTTTTTCAGAGGCTTCCATAAACCTATTAAGCATTGACTCAAAATCCATCTTCCTCTCAGGTGGTGGTTGCTCTTTTTGGTAGTAGCCTCGACCGGTTTGCCTATACTTCTAATCCTTTTGCTTCTTGTACTCGTCATAAGACAATCACCCCTTCTTCGGCTTTCTCCAATATTCATCATATTTATCAGACCTAGAGTAAAACACTTGCGCTTTATTATTCTCGTGCTCATCCAAATCGCAATCCTCCATTAAATGCGGCCCATTGTAACTGTCACATCCAACTCTTATGGCATGTATAGATTGATCCAATTTTGTCATTCGCCTATCCATATTCTCTATTTTAGCCATGATTGCAGCCATGTTCTCGTTCCCTCCATCTCATTTACATATTGTAACATCTTCGCGCGAATTATGGTATTCTCGTGAGTGTTTTGAGAATTCTTCAATGAGCTTGTAACGTCCTAAAATTAAGACCAAAAGGTTTCATTTTTAAATTAATAAAACAATTATCCCAAAACATCAACATAAAACCATGGTGGAGCAAATTGTATCAAATAAATCATAAAACATCAGAGTAATCATAAAATGCGGAACGAGGTGGTGTGTGCACTGCAATCATCCCAAGCTCTTCTCTTTCAAACCAGAAGTACCTGAAACATAAGCTGAAAACCGTAATCACAAAGCTTAGTGAGTTACCCAAAATACCACATACCATACATAATAAACACATAATAGGCCACACCCGTCATCGGGCCCCAACCGGCATCGGGCCCCGCCCGAAATCAAGCCCCACTCGGTATATAGATCTGTCAATCATCGGGCGCCGCCCGATATACATATAAACATATAAACATATAATCATACAACACATGCAATAATCACAAAGATAATAGCATACAAAATAGTTATCGGGCCCCGCCAGGCATCGGGCCTTGCCCGGTAAACATATAAGCACATAACACATGCAAGAGTCACGCAGACCTCTAGTAACCTAACATAATAAACCATGGGCCAACATTGGTGCCTTCGACCCGCGAAACATAGTGATGAATCTCACCTCTAGCTGCTGAATCACTCAAAAGAATCTCTGTCAGCTGGTCTGGAAAATCCCCGTGCTATCACCATCAAAATAACATCCAATTATTAATTGGATCTAGACCCATAACCAGAGTCTAAGATACTTGGCCTATAACCAGGGTAAAATACCATTTTACCCTTTATCTAACTTGACCCAAAGCCAAGGCCCAACCCGATTACTCAAAAGGCCCAAATCCTAAATTGCAACCCAAAGCCCACTTATGGCCCAATCTTCCAAATTGGGCTCAAAACCCATCATGGGCCTAAATCCATTGAAGTCCAACATACTAGACCCAAATCCATAATAGAATTTTGATGGCCCAACAAGGCCCAACTATGAAAGCCCAAACTATGGCCCAATATCGAAAATGGCCAAGCCCAAAACGCCCCCTGTTGAGTACGCGAGGCGTACTCAAATCGTACGCCCATCGTACTCCCCTGTCCACATGTCTTCTTCATTAAGCACTTAAACAGTTAAGCCCTTTCTCCAAACTCTCAGATCTGGTCCCTCAAGGTGACTTATCACGTAAAGTTGGCAACTTTATATACATGCATGGCTTAATGGGATTAAAAAGCTCAAAAAGTGCTTAACAAAGGTCTTAATACGTGCATGGATCAAAATCATCCATAAAGTTTACATTTTTATGAACATTGGGACTAAATGGAGCTAAGATCTAGCATCCATTGCTTCTGGAGTAGATCAAAAGATCACCTTTAACACAAAAGACTCAAAAGGGCACAAAATACCCCATAAACTAGATGTAACATATATGATCATCAAGGTGTGAGCTTTTTACCTCAAAAATCTTGCAAATGAGAAGCTAACCCCGGATCTACAAGCTCAATCCACTCCATCAAGTGTTCCTCTTCTTCTTCTCCTTCACAAACCACCAACAAACACTCTTTCAAGCTCAAAACTCACCAAATCACTCTAGGGTTTCGATTTCTGGGACAAGGAGGATGGAAGCTGGTTTAAATGTCCAAAAGATGAGTTTAAGTCCTTTAAATAGCGCACAAACCTTAAAACTTAGGGTTTATCCTAGCCTTGCGTACTTTATGTACGCCCCGCGTACGTGGATGGAATCCACGATCAACATTAGGCTAGTACGCTAAGCTTACTCATAGAGTACGACCCACATACTCGCAAGGGTCTAAATTGATAATAAATTGCATTAAGGGTTGAAAGAGAAACTTACCAAAACTTGAATGTTACAATTCTCCCCCACTTAATCAGACTTCGTCCTCGAAGTCCGCTACTCAAAATAACTCCTGGTAGTGCTCCCCCATCTCATCCTCCGGCTCCCACGTCCATTATGAAACCTTGCGATGCTGCCACTGGACCTTCACCAACTCAACAGCCTTGTTCCTCAAGGTTTTTGTCTTCTGGTCAAGAATCGCTACCGGTCTCTCGATGTAATTCAGGCGGTCATCCACCTGAATATCCTCCAATGGAACAAGCGCAGAATCATCCACTAAACATTTCCGCAACTGAGAGACATGGAAAGTTTTATGCATCCGACTGAGCTCCTCGGGAAGATCCAAGCGATAAGCAACCCGAACCACCCTGGCCAAAACCCCGAAAGGATATCCTCCAAGGTCTGAATAGTCCGCTCGCGCTACCCGTCAGTCTGCGGATGGAACGCCGTGCTGAAATGGAGACGAGTACCTAACTCGTCGTGGAACCTCTTCCAAAATCTCTAAGTGAACTGAACATCCCTGTCTGAAACCACCAAAATTGGCACCTCATGCTGTGCTATAACCTCCCTGATGTATACCTCAGCCAACTTCTCCGTAGAGATACTCTCCTGAATCGGGATAAAATGCGAGCTCTTGGTTAATCGATCCACGATGACCCAAATCGAATGCACTCCGCACGCAGTCCGAGGTAACTTTGTAAGGAAATCCATGGTAATCTCGTCCCATTTCCAAACGGGAATATCCAACGAGTGCATCTTGCTGTGAGGTCGCTGATGCACGGCCTTGAATTTCATGCAAGTCAAGCACCTCTCTACATACCAAGCCATATCCCGCTTTATGCAGGGCCACCAATAATCAGGACGAAGATCTCTATACATATTCGTCGCCCCGAGATGAATGGAGAACCTCGATTTGTGTGCCTCCTCCATCAGAACCTAAGGCACACCACCCCAATACGGAACCCATACTCTCCGATGAGTGGTCAATAACCTTCGACTATCATAATCAAAGGAAGCCACCTGACCCACAATGGGCTCATCTTCCGGTGCTCTTCCTTCATAACCTCGATATGAGCCTCACGAATCCGCTTAAAAAGCGGATTAATCACGGTCATCCTCAAATAAATATCCCTGATCGGAGCATCGACCACCACACTGGCCTTCCTCGGAAAGTAAAGAATCTCACAATCATAATCCTTCACCACATCCAACCACCGGAGCTGCCTCATATTCAGATTCAGCTAATCCATTAGATACCTCAGGCTCTTGTGGTCTGTGTAAATAGTACAACGGACCCCATAGAGGTAATGTTGCAAAATCTTGAGGGTGAAAACGACAGCCCCCGACTCCAAATCATGTGTCGGACAATTCCGCTCATGAGACTTTAGCTGCCTCGAAGCGTAAGCGATCACGCGACCCCTCTGCATCAGAACTGCCCCCAAACCCATGATAGAAGAATCACAATAAACCACAAAGTCCTAAACACCATCTGACATGGTCAAAATCGATGCCTCACACAATCTCTGCCTCAGGGTCTCAAAAGTTGCCTACTGCTTAGGCCCCAACTATTTTTTTCATTTTTTTAAATTCATGATTTCTAAATAAAATTAAAAAATCTGCATTTTTTTATAAAATCAATTTTTTTATTTTTATAAAAAAAATCCAAAATTTTGATTTAGTATTTTAATTTTTAGACCTCTTTATTAATATTTTCAATAACATAAAAAATTAAACATCAAATGAGATTGATAAGATGACGATCATGCCCTTAATAAGATAGTTTTGATGTAACGCTCCACCTTTAGTTCTCGAGTTCTCAGGAAATTATGAGTTCTCAATCGATATCCCCCATATATATATATATATATATATATATATATATATATATATATATATATATAGAGAGAGAGAGAGAGAGAGAGAGAGAGCTATGTTCAAATGTGGATTGACACGTATTGTGCGGACATGTGGACAATGCAATTATGTGAGAATAACAAAGAAAATATGTTGCTTGATAATGTGAATACGTTCAATCTTACATAACTATTGTCATTATTACACATTATCACTAATTAAATTGTCTATAAGGTTATTATAGATTTATTATTATTATTATTATTCTCATTCTGTCAGAATGTTGTCACAATGTTTATTGAGTCGTATTCTGTAAGAATGAAAATGAGTGAAAAACGATGAATGAGAACAAAAATGAATAAGAATTAGTGAGAATGCGTGAAAATGACAATAGTTGTGTGAGGTTGAATGTATTCACATCAGTAAACAACATATTCTCTTAGTAATTCTTATAGAATAAGATTGTCTATACGTCCGTACAATAGTTGTCCATTCACATTATAACCTCTCTCTCTCTCTCTCTCTATATATATATATATATATATATATATATATATATATATATATATATATATATATAGGGCTAGGTTATTTTGTTTCTTACATTTATTGTGTGCTAGAATGCACCAATAGGAATTTAGTAAATTAAATAATTATTTAATTAAATAAATATAGATATTAAATTATTTCCATAATTATATGTATATTAAATGATATCCATAATTATAATTTTCTTTTTATGGAAACTAATTAAATCCGTCATTAATGTCAGCAATAACATTCTTTCAGAATGAATTTGCATTTAGGTTTTTATATATGAGTTCGTATTTTGTTTTAGAACTCATTCACTTAAAATACAATAAAGTTGCATTGAATATGAAGAACGAGAGTGTATTCTACTAGAATACACTCTCATTCTGCTGTAATACACTCTCATTATTCTAGATATGAATTCATTCTGAAAGAATATTATTGTTGACATTAATGACGAATTTAATTAGTTTCCATAAAAATGAGTTATAAGTATGGATAACATTTAATATACATATAATTAATACTAAATTTCTATTGGTGCATTTTAAACATTTGAACCTACATCTCTCTCTCTCTCTCTATATATATATATATATATATATATATATATATATATATATATATATATATATATATATATGGGATAATTCAAATAAAAACAGTAAATAGTGTGAGAATAATATACAATACACATATACAATATTCATTCTTTCACATGTATAGATGTGTGTTATGTGTGTGTGTGTTTATGTATATGTGTTGCGACATTTAAAAATAAATGACAACCTAATTAGTCATAGTAAACATGTATGCATGAAATCGACTCAACCGATATCTTATTGATCTTTTTAAGCGTGATGATAACAAAGTTGGAGACTTAACACCAACGTATGTATTTTCTTTGTTTATGGTTCTCTTTATAAAACAATATTAATGAAACGGGCTTAAACTGTAGTTTTCTGAAGTAACTTGATCATTGATAGGAAAATATCTTCCCAACCACTTTTTTACAACTATAACCACCATGGAAACGACAACCATGCATCTTAAAGACCAAACACCAGACAAACCCATTTATGCACCAACTATATTCATCCTAGTCTTTTCACCCAAAAAAGTGGATTTATATTTCATTGGACATAGATTGATTTTCTATATATAAAAAAAAGTAGTCATTTTTCAGTTTAAATAGTATTAACGAATCAGATAGTAAAAACTAAAAGATTAGCTATAACAGAAACAAGTTAAAGGATTCGATTAAAAATATTTTATAACATGTCAATTTTGTTGTATTAAATAATAAAATGTTATTTTATTGATAGCTTCTGTAACTATTTTTAATATATTAATTATTTGTATAATTTGAAATAGACTTCTTATACGTATTTTTGGTTGATTTCGTTGATAAATTTAGATATTCTGTGTTGATTCCGTACGTTGTAATCAGTTAATCACAGCTTAAAACAGAGATCCTAAAGACTTAAAGAGTAAAGACATTAGACAAGTGTTCAAGTTTTGTGAATAAATTTTAAAAGTCGATTAAAAAAAAACTTTTATTATTTGTAACATAAACGTTAAGGAACAAAATGTGTTACAGAATAAAGAAATTAAACTACAACAAGAAAAGAAACACCAAGAACTTATCGGAGTAGACCCCATTTTTGATAATTAGGTGACGGCGACAGCAACGGCGACGGTGGTTGAACGGCAGCTCTTTTCTTTTGTTGTTTCAAGTCGTTATAAAAATTCTTAATGAATTCCTCCGCCGCCTTATCCACCTGAAGAGTGTCCTCCTCCGTGTTATTCACCGGAAAAGGCGAGTCTGTCACCCGTAGCTGCCGTACATTCTGACTTCCTCCAAACCCCAGTAGCGTCAACGGCGATTTTTCTGGCTCTACCATCGTCGCCGCTTCGTAATTATTTAAAATATCGAACACCCTTTTGACATTATCAACGCTTAAGTCATGATCCTTATGTGACCGCCGGTATAACGCACCGTGGTGGTGGTTGCTGGCGAAGTAATGGCGGCGGTTGTTTTTACGTTTAGAGTGAAAAAGAGGGGTGTCACTGCAACTGAATTCGTATTCACGAGGAGAGATGAAGGTGGCACGGATGTTGTTGGGGCGGCAGGTGAGGGCGGAGGAGAGTGTTTGGTGTTCAAGAAGGAGGTTTCCGATAGCCTTTCCGGCGATCTTGGTGGATCTTTTTAGCATCATGTGGAATTCAAGCCATGGTATGTTTTTTGATAAGCCTCTTTTCACCATGTAGAGAATTGCTCTTATTATGCCCCAGAGCTTCTTGGCCATCAGCGGCGCCGTTTGTTCGATCTCCATAGTTGTGGGAGAGAGAGAAGGAAGGGTAGGGAGAGAGATATAGAAGGGGTGTATATATAAGTCATATTAAAGGAAAAGAAACAGAAAATAACTACTAATTCAACGAAATATGAATTATAAATGTTAACATTATTATGGACAAAATTAATACATTGATCCTATAAATAATAAAATTTGGGACGTTTTTGTCATTGATAGTGAAATTAAATATTTAGATTTAGATGAAAATCTATAATTATGTATTATTTGAAATTGTGCTAATTGTTTAATTAGTTATTAAGTGTTTAATAAATTTTTATTGAAGTATTAGAATCGTCGACACCAAATGGGCTTCTAGCCCAGCGGTATCCGATATTGTCTTCTCTCATTGAGGCTGATGGTTCAAATCCAATTGTTGAAATAAATTTACAATTAGTTTAATATATTTGTTGTTTAAAAAAAAATAGAATCATCGACCTATGATAATTCTTAAAAAAATCAATTAACAAAAAACTTAATAGTTAATCATTTGTTATAAATTAACTAACTTATCTCCTTATATCATAAGTTACTTTAGTTTTTTTCCGTCTATATTTTCATCTTCAACTTGTTAAACTGTACACATTCAGTCCTTATGACCGGCTACTCCTAGCTGAGAAAAATGACTTAATAGGGTAATATATTTTTCACTTTGTACACATTTAGTCATTGATATTTTTTGCACATTTAGTCCTTGATATATTTTTTTGTTGCAAAATAAGTCATTTTTGCTTTTGTACTCATTCAGTACTTATGACTGATTTCCTTAGGTTTTTCTCACGACATCTTATGTGGGACAATCATTAATGAGGTGTTTGGGGGCTGTTGATGCTTATATCTATCACGATCTCGACTGCTTGGTTGGTTAGGTCTTGTGGTTTGTCTTAAGTCTTGTGTTCTGAATGTTGCAACTTCTTCATGCGATATCAGATTTTAACGATCTTTATATCCATGTGTTCGTTTTTGAGTCTACTACAACTTTCGTTAAGATTAATCCTGTAAAAATGTAATATATTTTTATAGGAATAATCTAAACGAAAGTTGTAGTAGACTCGAAAAACGAATACGTGTATACAATGACCGTTAAAATATGATATCGTATGAAGAAGTTATGACGTTCAGAATACAAGACCTAAGACAAACTACAAGACCTAAGCAACAAAGCAGTCGAGATCACGATGGACATAAGTATCAACGGCCCCAAACACCTCATTAATAATTGTTCCACGTAAGATGACGTGAGAAAAACCTATAGAAATCAATAATAAGTACTCAATGGATACAAAAAAATGAATTATTTTGCAACAAAAAAATATTAATGACTAAATATGTAAAAAAAATATCAAGGGCTAAATGTGTACAAAATAAAAAATATATTACCCTATTAAGTCATTTTTCCCGGCTAACCTGGAGTAGCGGGTTATAAGGGGTACAGATTGAAAAATATATTACCCTTTTAAGTCATTATCCCTTTAAAATAATAAAATTAGAGCTAAAAGCTTTGCAAAACTACTTTAAGTAATTTTTTAGTTATTAGTTTTTTGTTTAAAACGAAAATCAAAACCTTTTAATGCTAAACAAAGTTTTTTTTTCTTAAAAGCTTTCAAAAGCTTCAAGATTGAACACACTCAAAGTCTTTTTATATAATTTGTCATTTTTTAGCAAACAAAATATTTAACAAATGTCTTGTTTGACAAATTAATTGAAAAATTAATCTTAACTTATAAACTAATTTTTCAAAAACTATCTCTAATTAGCTTATAAGTTATGATAACCTACTTCAATAGTTTTACCAATCATTAATTTACAGTAATTTAGATTATACTCTAGGTTATTTTCGCCAAACATGATATAAGTGTATGTCAACTTCTTGTGTGAGAATAAAGTTGTATGGTCAAATATATTAACGGGTTTATATTGCTGAAAGTAATAAATTCATTACGATATTAGTGGTTTTTAGTTGTAGACTCACATATCACATCTTTATTTGTATTTAATATGGCTGGACGAAAGGGCTTGTATCCTAGCGAAATTAGATGTTGGTGAAAGGTGCTTCTCAACTATAGATTGCGAGTTCAAGTCTCGTTGTGGACGAAATGTATAGTTTATAAGTAGAATAGATAGATAGATAGATAGATAGATAGATAGATAGATAGATAGATAGATAGATAGAGATAGAGATAGAGATAGATAGATAGAGAGAGAGAGAGTGTGTGTGTGTGTGTGTGTGTGTATCTACAAAATTTGATGCCCAAGGGGTCCTATTGATAGTTTAGATAACTTAGAGACTAAGCAAGGTTTGAACAATTAAATAATAGATTTAATTCCAATTCTAATTATTTCTTTATTAGTATCCAGGAGGCTTTTGGAAACCCTAGAAGAGCTCCCAAAACCGTCCACCCTTGGATGGTTCTAGAAGTGTCTCTTTTGTCCAACTATTGAACAATTACAATTCATCCCTTACACCTTTAATTAATTACAATTAATCCCAAACTAATTCTAGATTAATTCTAATTAATAATTAACCAATCCTAATTGATGTCATATTAATTAATTAATTGTATAAATTAACAAATCAATTATTTTAACAACTGATCTCATATTAATTTATTAATCACCTAATAAATTAAAAAATCAATTATCTATTTATAATTAATATATTAATCATATAATATATTAACATATCTTTTCCTCATAATTTCCAATTAGTTTATTAATCATATAATAATCTAATAAATCATCATCTCTCTATAAATGTCATTCTAACCAAGTTCTAGTTATGAGGGCAACCCAAAAAGGACTTTGCTTCTATTTGCAAGTTAATATCAATTTTGTTATGAGCTTAGACATCTTAATCCAACATTTTGCATATGTTTGCATTAGTGGACGACTTTGTACTTTTCGTGATCTTGATCAAGACTGTGGTCGTATTATACGAGAATACCACTCACTGTAGGCACAAACAGTGATGCTACGTTGGGGATGTTAATGTCAATAACATAACTGATGGGTTTTAGGTACAACAAATAAAGTAGAAAACAATTCCTAAGTTCACATGCAACCTACTTTGGATCTATGTTTTAACTATTGAACATACAACTTTGAATTGCAAAACAAGAACCCTAGAGGAGAGAGGCTAATTTCGAAATTAACAAACTAGGGTTTAGGGTTTACATACCTTTCAATTGTTATAGCAAACAATTGATAATCCTCTTGATCTTGATCTTGATCTTCTTGGAAGCTTAGCACCACAAATGTAATGCCTCTAATGGAATCACACCCAAGAACTAGCAAGAAGGAAACTTGGAGGAGAGAGGATGGAGAGAGTATGCAATTTCGGCCTTAGGGTTTCTTCCAAAGAAATCAGTGTCCAAAAACATGAACCAGGAGGCTCCTTATATAGCTGAGGGATCTAGGGTTTAAGGGAAACCCTAGTTATCCTTTGTTTAGGGCCTAAGCAAACCCAAGGGCCTTATCCAAGCCCCTATGGACGAAATTATTAGGGTTTCCCCTAAAGATTTCGTCCACCCTCTTCCAAGGGGTTTCTAGAGCCTTCCACTCAACTATTAGATAATTGCAAACTAGTCCCTGCACCTTATAATTAATTCTTTTAACCCCAAAATCAATTCTAATTAATTTCTGGCTAACAATTAATTAAACATAATGATTTCTAATTAATATATTAATCCATTAACATATTAATAAATCATTTATATATATATTAATTTATTAATCTTATAAATTAATATCTCTCCTTTCATAATTTCCTTGTCCAGTTGCTAGGTTGAGGGCAACCCAAAAGGACTGTGCTGCTATCAATTCAAGTACATACCAATTATAGTTATGGGCTTAGACACCTAATCCAACAGTCTCCCACTTGGATAAGTCTGTAACTATAATTGCTAGTATGCCTTCTAAATTTGACCAGCAAATTGTAGCTTCCAAAAAGCTGCTGCCGAACTCTGACCCAGTCAGTTACGTGTCCTAAGATAAGTGATCATATAATCCTTCGTTCTGCTGGATATCCCTAGACAAAAGACATGGAATGTAATCAATCTGTTTGTCCAGAATCTATGTTTCCCGATTCCTGATTTGTGATGATGTAGGACTTCTAATCGAACACATCAATTTAGTCCTGGCTGGGCCCAGCACATAAGTCAACACCAAATCATCGAGGGGCCCACATATATCGCTTTTCCTGTTAGGGCAAAAGGAACGAATAAACGTTGACTCATATGCTTGTATCTTTTACTCATCAAATTATGCATGACAATACGTTTTATAACACCAAGTTACTGATGCGTTTTCGTATCACCAATGCACAACCGACTTGTAAATTACAACTCATATATCTTCGTTTCAAGATTATAAGATATTATCGTCTCAGTATTACTCGTGATGAATTCCATGAAGTAATACTCTGAGCGAGGGTTTATCCAATACTCAAATCTCAATTTCTGAGTACTCATGAACATTGCAGCAATTCTATTGCCATGTCTATCCTTAGACAATCTGCAATCCAATTCATGACAGTCTTAATTCACTACTTACTTCCAAGAGTACGAGCGACTGTGGAGTTTGAATAATCTCATTATTCAGGAAGTAAAACATGCAAAAATGAAACACAATAATAAACAATCAACAAAAGGTAGTAGCCAAACTTATAAATAATACTTTATTATTTAATCACCAAAAGTCAATTACATTTACTTTGTTACAAGTTTCAAAAACTAATCTAACTACTAAAACTAATATCATCTTTCAGTCCTATGCTCCGAGCATGCTGAATATGCTTAGCCCTACTCAGACCCTTTGTGAGAGGATCTGCTGGGTTATCTTCAGATGACACCCTCTTTACTATAAGATGGCCTTCTTCTACTCTATGTCTGATGAAATGGTACTTTCTGTCGATATGTCTGGTCTTACCATGATCTCTTGGTTCCTTTGTCAAGGCAACCGCTCCTTCATTATCGCAGAACAGTTCCATAGGCTCCTGGATGGTTGGAACAACTCCGAGATCCCCGATGAAGTTCCTCAACCAAGCTGCTTCTTTCGACGCTTCACTTGCTGCTATGTACTCTGATTCACAAGTAGAATCAGCCACCGTATTTTGCTTGGAACTCTTCCAAGTAACTGCTCCTCCATTCAGTAAAAACACCCAGCCTGACTGAGAACGGAAGTTATCTCTATCCGTCTGAAAGCTGGCATCACTGTAACCATCTACTCTCAAAGTATCACTGCCACCAAGCACAAGGACCCAGTCCTTTGTCCTTCGCAAATACTTGAGTATATTCTTAACTGCTACCCAATGAGCTCTACCTGGGTTTCCCTGATAGCGACTGACCATGCTCAAAGCAAATGCCACATCAGGGCGAGTACATGTCATAGCGTACATGATCGATCCGACAGCGGAAGCATAAGGTACACGACTCATGTCATCTATTTCAACATCTGTACTCGGGCATTGAGTCTTACTCAATTTGGTATTGCTCTGGATAGGTAGCTCTCCCTTCTTGGAATTTTCCATACTAAACCTCTTTAGTACCTTATCCAAGTATGTGCTCTGACTAAGTCCAATTAGTCTCTTCTTTCTATCTCTCAATATTCTAATCCCAAGAATATAGGCAGCTTCTCCAAGGTCTTTCATGGCAAAACACTTTCCAAGCCAAGACTTAACTTCTTTCAAGGTTGGAACGTCGTTACCAATGAGTAATATGTCATCGACATACAACACCAGAAAAGTTACTATACTCCCACTAGCTTTGATATACACACAGAACTCATCTTCACTTCTAGAGAAACCAAATTCTTTGACTTTCTCATGGAAGCAAAGATTCCAACTGCGAGATGCTTGTTTCAATCCATAAATGGATTTCTCAAGCTTGCACACTCTATTAGGGAACTTTGCATCAACAAAACCCTCTGGCTGACTCATGTAAACATCTTCAGCCAACTTCCCATTAAGGAAAGCAGTTTTGACATCCATCTGCCAGATTTCATAATCATGAAAGGTAGCTATGGCGAGCAATATCCTAATAGATTTAATCTTAGCCACTGGCGAGAAGGTTTCATCATAGTCAACCCCTGGGGTTTGAGTGAAACCTTTTGCAACCAGTCGAGCCTTGAATGTGTGCACATTTCCATCCATGTCTGTCTTCTTCTTGAAGATCCATTTGCACCCAACTGTCTTACGACCTGGTGCACTATCAACCAAATTCCAAACTTGGTTGTCATACATGGACTTAATCTCGCTGTCCATTGCCTCTTTCCACTTGGAAGCCTCTGGGCCTGCCATTGCTTCCTTATAAGTGACTGGTTCATCTAAGTTTACCAGTGTTCTGTCACTTATGAATGTGTCACCATCTGAAGTAATATGAAAACCATACAACTCAGGTGGTACACTCACCCTAGTGGATCTTCTAAGAGGTAATGAGTTATCAATTGGTTCAACAGGAACTGTTTCCTCTGGTTGAGTGCTAGTGTCATCTAAGGTTCCCTCATTGGCTGACTCTTGAATTTCTTCAAGGTCAATAATGCTCCCACTGTCCTCTTTGAATATGAGCTCTCTTTCAAGAAAGACTCCTCTTCGTGCTACAAAGACCACGTTCTCACTAGGCCTGTAGAACAAATATCCAAAAGACTGCTTTGGGTAACCAATGAAAACACATTTCTCACTTCTAGCTGCTAGCTTGTCGTGAGTCTCTCGTCTTACGAAAGCTTCACAACCCCAGACTTTAACATGTGCTAACGAGGGAACTTTCCCTGTCCACATTTCGTGAGGTGTTTTGGCAACCTTCTTTGTAGGGACAAGATTGAGGATGTGGGCGGCTGTCTCTAAGGCATACCCCCAGAAGTGAATGGGAAGCGAAGCCCGACTCATCATAGAACGAACCATGTCTAACAAGGTTCGATTACGCCTCTCAGCTACACCATTTAATTGTGGTGTCCTAGGAGGAGTCAATTGTGAGACTATCCCACATTCTTTCAGATAGTCGTTAAACTCGATACTAAGATACTCCCCGCCTCTATCGGATCTAAGTATCTTTATCTTTCTGCCTAATTGATTTTCGACTTCATGCTTAAACTCTTTGAACTTTTCAAAAGTTTCTGACTTATGCTTGATCAAGTAGATATATCCATATCTGCTATAATCGTCAGTGAAGGTCACATAGAATCGATTAGCATCTCTTGTAGTTGATCTGAAGGGTCCACACACATCCGTGTGTATGAGATCCAACAGACCTTCACCTCTTTCACAAGACCCTGTGAATGGTGATTTTGTCATCTTTCCCAAAAGACAAGACTCACACATATCATCTGACTTTAGGTCAAATGATTCCAACACTCCATCCTTTTGGAGTTGGGCTATGCGTTTCTTGTTAATGTGTCCAAGACGACAATGCCACAAGCATGCCTTGTCTACACTATTAGACAAGTCAATATTAAGTACACTATTTCCTAGGCTATCAACACAAGTCACTGTTTCATACACACCATTACAAGGCAAAGATTCAAACATAAAAACACCATTCTTATAAACAGAAATTGAACCATTCAAATCATTAAAAGAATATGTAAAACCTTGTCTGAACAATGCATGAAATGAAATAATGTTTCTCGTCATCTCAGACGAATAGCAACAATTTATTAAATCTAATCTAACATCATTACTAAGCAGAAGCTGATAAACTCCGATCTTGGTTACTGGTGAAGACTTTCTGTTTCCCATGATCAGGTTTATCCTTCCTCGCTCTATCTCCTCACTTTCCTTTAGACCCTGCAAATCAGAACAGATATGAAAACCACATCCTGTATCAAGGACCCATGAACGAGAAGATAATGAGTTATTAGTAGAAATAGTGTAAATACCTGCCGAAGATGGCTTCACTTTGCCATCCTTGATATCTTGCAGATACTGTGGGCAAGATCTCTTCCAATGCCCCTTTTGGTTGCAGTAAAAGCAAACTGCCTCTTTTGGATCAGAAACATGGGGAGTGGAACCATTGGGCTTAGCCTTTGGGCCATTACTAGATGACCCAGCTTGAGCCTTGCTCTTCCAGTTTTGCTTGGGAGGACCTTTCCTCTTTTTCCCCTTTCCCTGTCCAATAGCCAAAACAGGGGCACTAGCAGGTGTGGAGGGTATACTTTTACCCTTCATCCCTGCCTCAGCTGTCTGCAACAAGTTGTGCAATTGGGCCAAGGTCTGCTCAGTATTGTTCAAATGGTAAGTTAGAATAAACTGACCATAACATTCAGGAAGTGAGTTCAAGACCATGTCAATGGCCAATTCCTCATCAAAGTGAATATTGAGCTTGACCAAACGCTCTATGTAGCGTTGCATTCTTTGCACATGTGACACAACTGACTCCCCATCTTTCATCTTGCAAGCCATGAGTGACTTGACTACTTCGAACTTTTCTTGACGAGCTCGCTTATGGTACTTTTCCATAAGGTCCTTGTTCATCTCGAAAGGCCAGTAGTCCTCATAGTACCTCTGCAGTTCTGGGGACATAGTTGCCACCATGATGCATGCCACTTTGGTAGCATCATCGTAATGTTTCTTGTAGGCAGCAAGATCTTCAGGAGTAGCTTCATTCTCATCAAGCTCTTTGAGCTCCTTTTCAAGAACATATTCTTTGTTCTCGAAACGAAGAGCCATCTTGATGTTGCGCATCCAATCGTTATAGTTTGAGCCATCCATAACGACTTTGGAGCATATATTGAGCAAAGAGAAGTTTTGGTTGGAGGAGGACGAAGCAGAAGTGTTTCCAGGAGTAGACATCTGAAAAGAAAGAAAGTTTTAGTTAGATTTCAAGATACCTTAATAGAATAACCCAAAGATATAATATCAAGGTTAGGATCCAACTATGAAGATTCACAACTTAGAAATGGGATGTCGAGATCCAAGTGCAAATTTCATAAAGGTAGGTGAATGACGATTCACCAATTCCACCATTAGACGAAACAAACGAAGTGAAATTCCTAATTCTTTTGAGATACATTGAAACTATTCAATGGCATGTTTTATTCTCAGATTATGCTCTTCTATTTGTGACTGGGATGCCGAGGATCACAAACAAGATGTGAATAACCATGCAAATGTGCTTGGTAACCTCATTGTCTTTATCATTAACTATTGATGTGCTGGTAAACCACACACGCTCCATCAAAATGACAATTATGAGATACCCATTACTACTCTTTATTAGTGCCTTTTAGTGTGCTGGTTAACCACACACGCTCCACTAACGACCAATAAAGCATAATGTGCAATTTCATGGATTAGCATACTTTTCACATTTTTCCTAAAGTAACTAGAGTTGGGATTTTGAAAATAATGTTCTAGTACTTTCTTTAATATCATTATACTTTTAATGAGAAGTAGTTGTCCTATCAAATCCGTTCTGCTAACGACCCTCCACTAATCAAGGAAGCGGTGGGTGAGAGTGGACACCCATTCAACTACCATTTTATAGGCAGTTTCCTTATACCCCCCTTATAGATTAGCTTCGTGAATGAGGCATACTAGCGATTTGACTGACCATATTCTTATACATATAATATTAAACCTTATAATATATATAAGGTGTGTTTTAAAACCTTTTAAAACTTCAAGGGTTTATATAAATTTCGAAATTTAAGCTATTAAATTCAAATTTAAATAAACCAATTAACTAGATTTACTATTTATCTATTAATTAACTATTAATCAAATTATTAAATCTTGTAAGGATTATCTAATTAAATTAATCAATTAATTTAATCATAATCCTTATCCCTCTAATTTCAAAAAATAGGGTAAGGATAATTATCCAATTAATCTAATTAAGTAACAATTATCCAAAAACAAGAAACCCTAGTTATCCTCTTAGCATATTTCGAAATTCATAAGGGAGGAGGCTAGGGTTTTCAAAACCCTAACCCTAATTTCGATTAGGGTTCTTTGGAGGCTAGGGTTTTCGAAAAAACCCTTTGATCCAAAACCCTAGAAATCGAAAAATTGGCCTGTAGGGTTTAATAGCTATAAACCCTAATTTGCAATTCAACAATTGTAGCAATTCAATTTAAAACAACAATGGCTCTGATACCACTGATGGGTTTTAGGTACAACAAATAAACTAGAAAACAATTCCTAAGTTCACATGCAACCTACTTTGGATCTATGTTTTAACTATTGAACATACAACTTTGAATTGCAAAACAAGAACCCTAGAGGAGAGAGGCTAATTTCGAAATTAACAAACTAGGGTTTAGGGTTTACATACCTTTCAATTGTTATAGCAAACAATTGATAATCCTCTTGATCTTGATCTTCTTGGAAGCTTAGCACCACAAATGTAATGCCTCTAATGGAATCACACCCAAGAACTAGCAAGAAGGAAACTTGGAGGAGAGAGGATGGAGAGAGTATGCAATTTCGGCCTTAGGGTTTCTTCCAAAGAAATCAGTGTCCAAAAACATGAACCAGGAGGCTCCTTATATAGCTGAGGGATCTAGGGTTTAAGGGAAACCCTAGTTATCCTTTGCTTAGGGCCTAAGCAAACCCAAGGGCCTTATCCAAGCCCCTATGGACGAAATTATTAGGGTTTCCCCTAAAGATTTCGTCCACCCTCTTCCAAGGGGTTTCTAGAGCCTTCCACTCAACTATTAGATAATTGCAAACTAGTCCCTGCACCTTATAATTAATTCTTTTAACCCCAAAATCAACTCTGATTAATTTCTGGCTAACAATTAATTAAACATAATGATTTCTAATTAATATATTAATCCATTAACATATTAATAAATCATTTATATATATATTAATTTATTAATCTTATAAATTAATATCTCTCCTTTCATAATTTCCTTGTCCAGTTGCTAGGTTGAGGGCAACCCAAAAGGACTGTGCTGCTATCAATTCAAGTACATACCAATTATAGTTATGGGCTTAGACACCTAATCCAACAATAACAATCAAGAGTTTCTTCCAATAAGAAAAGGTGCTACGGATCACATAATCTGAGCCAGTTAGGCTTTAATTAGTTGTGAGTAGCAGTAGGTATGGGTTTACAATAAAATCGTTACATAAAAATTAACAACAAGGAGTTACATAATAGCATCCTACTATCTAAATCTTCCTTGTGCTCTAGTCTTTTCTTCTGGTACAACAACTGCTACTACCTGAATCTACAAAACATAAATCTCTGCGGTATCAGATACAATGTGTCAGGTGAGTTATTCTTCTATCTTTTCTTATCTTTCTTTCCTTCACTTTCTCATAATCTATCATATGATCTATTTTGTTCATAGCATATGTTGCTATCATTTATTTCTTTCATCTATCTCTTCTACTTTTTTCTATTCTTTCTCTGAGCCTCTTAATAGGCTCTTCACATGCTCTTCTCTTAGCCTCTTAACAGGCTCTTCTCATACTTTGTACATCCTATATCTCTGATTGTATCTCTATCTCTTCTTTGTTCTTTCTCTACTATACTCTTTCTCTTTTTTAGTTCCTCAACACCTTATTCTCATCTAGACCAAACGGTCACATCTCTAACTATACTATAAACGAACAACATCCTATTTCATTACAGGACACGCTTACCCAATCTTACTCCTTTCTCTTATGATCCATCGTGGGACCTTAATATTTCTTATTACTCCTGAATCCTTCATAGATTCCTTACTCTAAGTTCTTACAAAGCACTCTATTATCTTGTTCCTCTCAAGGAACCTTTCTCTATCTTATCTAACCATACATACTCTAGATTCTTTCAAGAATCATCTATCTACATTGAAAGGAATCATATATATCTTTCCCTGTAGAGACATAATCTCATTCCTGAATGAATCATACTCTCTATTCCCGAAGGAAAGTCTATCACTTGTCCCCGAAGGAACCTCTATCAATATTTCCAAAGGAATCATGATCTTGTTTCCATAGGAACGTTCTATCTCTTATCCCCTAAGAAACCATACTATTGTTCCCGTACGAACCATCTATCTCTTATTCCCGAAGGAACCATAATCTTGTTCTCGTTGGAACCATAATCTTGTTCCCGAAGGAACCTTACTCTTGGTCCCGAAGGAACCTTACTTTTGTCCCCGAAGGAACCTCTATATTTTTAACTCTATCTCTATTATGTGACTCATCACATAACACTAGTCCCTTTAAAAATCTATATTGTTATCTCATTAAGAGATCTTCTAGTCTTTCTCTACTAGTACTTAACTCATTAAGTACTTATTTTTTATCTATGTCTAGTATCATATAACATTCTACACAATATTAATGATATGTCTAGTATCATATAGCATTCTACACAATAATAATGATAGCTAGACATACTTATATACTCTTATGATTATATTCCATATAATCATCTTCTAACTATTTCTTATTCTCTTAGGTATCCACAGACACCATACTTATCATTTATTCATACATAGGATTATATTACATATAATCCTATTCTTTCATTATCTACTCTTAAGGGTGTTACTCGTAATACCCTTATTCATCTTTTACCCACTTATATATACTTTGGTTATACATACATTCTCAGATACATATTTGAAATGTATAACCATATTTACGTAATCTTACATAGGGTTACAATCTATATAACCCTATCTTTCCTTCCTATTTGTCATGCTCAGATACATGAATCTATCATACATAAACATACATACATATCTTATACTATATTATAAAGCATATTAATCATATCTTGAATTTTAAGAGGTACAATTTACAAAGCTTTTTGTACAAATCAATTATGCATAAATAATTCATTAATACTTGCTAAAAGTTTGAAGACTTGAATTAAGGAGAGTAATTAAGAAATTCAATTTGGAGCAAAATGAAAATTTTAATATATTAAATTCATATATATAAATTAATTTACATTTCTTAAACTAAACACCAATATTAATTAATTACATCAATAGTATAAACATGTAATATAAACATAAGGTATGAACATAACTATTTTTTTTAAAAGTCAAAATTTTTTATTATATAATAACCAATAATAAAATCTTATCGTTATTTCCCCGTAAGAAATTATTTGCCAAAAAAAGCGATTGATCACCGCCGCTTTGCGCGGACGCACATCTAGTATACATAAAATGTATTAATTAACTTAGAGAGAGAGAGAGAGGAGAGAGTAATAACTCACCTTATCAATTAGTGAAGAATAACTGTCCCACTTTCCTCTACTCTGCCATTGATGCATTCTTGGAACCATCTTCTTTGCTCTTACGCCTAATCATACATACATATAAGTTCTTAATACTTGTATTAACACATTAAGAGCTTTGTGCCTCTTAAGGTCAAAATGACCACTTAATGGATCAAAATTCTATCTTTTCATTCTCTATCTCTTAATCTCATTCAGTTAATGAATTAAACATCCCATAATCCCCAATTCATCATAATATACTCTAATTCATCAATTACATACATAATCACTAGTTAGGGTTTCAAACCCTTAGATTAATCGCACTCATGGGAATCACATACAAAGCTTGTTTAACACTACTTTATGGGAGGGTTTGGGGGTGCAAAATGACGAGAATGAAGTCTTAACAGCCTTTTGTTCTGACTCCTAACCGCATCGTGGTTACCTATTCTCCGGCACCATGGTAGCCTTTTGAATCGAGGCCATTGGCTACATGAATGCTTGATACACCGTGGCATGCTGTTTTCCACGTCGTGGTACTCTTTCTCCATGACATCCTACTTTGACCACCTTGCCAGGTGCCCATACACAGTGTCACGGGGAAAAGTACATTGCCCTTTCTCTTAGGAAGAAGACTACGTCTGAACCCTTTTACCACCCATCGCGCCACGGTTCCGACTTGACAGCAGCCCATGGCTGTTTTCCTTCCAACCTTGGGACAATTTTGTCCCAACTTATAACCTCCGTATCTTATTAGTTTCGAACCCATTTTCTATGATATTTATATTCATACGAAGATGGGAACATACTCTACAAATCTGTTAAGTCATATCTTACTGACTTAATACAAGTCTTAATCTATTAAGTAACAAACTTGGCCCAAAAATTATAAAATCCCCACTTTACCCTTGTGACCATAAATGCATCTTATCATGTATTCTTTCTCTTGAACTTACTCATCTAATCTCATTTTAGTGACTTAAACTCTTATTGGCCATTTTCATGAAGTTACCACTTCATATTCTCATCTTTTCTCATAATTGACCAAATTTCCCTTTTGGTCAATGTTTGACTAAAAAGTCAACTTACCCTAATATTCAGGTTCTTACACATCACACTGTACAACAAACACCACATCAAAGTGGAGTGAGATAACACATGAACCAAAAATTGGTGGAACATGATCAGTGCATGCGATGATCAGTTGAGTTATCGGAGAAATTTTGGGCGAAATCAGTTAACATTGCTTGTTATCTCGTGAATATATCTCCATCAATTGCAATTGATTGTAAGACTCCTCAAGAGGCGTGTTCTGGAAAACCCTATGATTAATATGGTTTAAGAATATTTGGATGCCCTGCTTAAGCTAGTGTGAATGATGGTAAATAGAAGCCGAAGGAAATGAAGTCCATATTTCTAGGATATGAATTGGGAGGGAAATGTCATCATATGTGGTGTACATAAGAAGGAAAGACTCCAAAATCCGTTATTAGAAAAATATGACTTTTGAATCTGCTATGTGTAAATAGAGAAGAGGCGATACAAGTGTTTCATGGAGCGATTATGATGCTAGGCAGAAGGTGGAGTTTGCAACACAAATCCTACATAGTCAGCTGATAAATAAGGAACAACATGGTGGCATTGTGTTGGATTAAGGTGTCTAAGCCAATTACTAAATTGGTATATTCTTGTAATTAGAAGCAAAGTCCTTTTTAGGTTGCCATCATGACCAGAAATAGCTAGAAATGATATTAGGAGAGAGAGGTATAATTTATTAGATTATTATATGATTAATAAACTAGTTTGAAATTATGGGAAAATAATTTGTTAATATATTATGTGATTAGTATATTAATTGGAAATAGATAGTTGATTTGTTGATTTATTATGTGATTAATAAATTAATATGAGATCAATTGTTAAATAATTTATTTGTTAATTTATATGATTAATAAATTAATGTGAAATCAATTAGAATTGATTAATTATTAATTAGAATTAATCTGGAATTAATTCAGGATTAATTGGAGTTAATTAAAGGTGCAAAGGGGGAATTGTAATTGTTCAATAGTTGAACAAAAGAAGCAATTCTAGAACCCTCGTGATATGGAGATGAAAAGAAGATAACAAGGATGGAGATTTGGATCTATAGAAGAGTAGGATGGTTATACATTTCTCACCACATTGAAAACGTCTTGAGGTCTTTCTATTATGATAATTCCAAACTTGTTGGTACTTCTTTGGCGGTTTGAGGAAACTGGGGGAAAGCTCATTGGTAAATGGTCAAGTAGATCCTGTGACACTTAAAGGGAATGCTTGATGTTTGTATGGTGTATGGTGCTAATTCATGACATACAGACTTGATTGGATTGATAGACTCGGAGCATGAAGGTGATAGGGAGATAAGAAGATCATTGGCGGTTGGTCTCGTTTAGAGTCTGGTTTTGAAGGTGGAGAAACCTATCGTGTTCTATGACAGGTTTTACATTCAAAATACCAATACCAAGGAGAATTCGGGAGACATGTTGACAAGGTTGTTGCCCAGAGAGAAGTTTAATCTTTACTTGGACTTGGTTAATGTTCGCATGAGTTAGGTCCCTTAGGGGATGGATGACAAGAAGGAGAGGAAGTTCTTGGTTTAGGGTGGAGTTTAGAGGATACTAAAGTCAAGGTGGAGATAGTTAAATGTGAATTTAGCATTTGGAGCATTCTCATGGTGTATTTGCGTTCAATGAAGCACGTGACAAAGCAACATATCATTTGAGAAGGGAATGGATCTTCTGAGAAAGGAACAGATCATGTGAAAAACGAATAGATCATCTTAAAGGAGGCATGAAGAACCTGGGAAAGGAATGAAACATCTTGGAGCATGGATGTGCCATCCATGATGAAGATGCACACCTTTAAGAGTGGATGTGCCACTTAGAATGTTGAATGTGTCATTTAGGAAGAGAGTGTGCCATCTATAGAAAAGGTGTACCACTTTGGAATCAAGATGTGCCATCTAGAAAATGGATGTGTCATCTTGATGGAGGATGTGCCATCATAGAGGAACATGTGCCAGTCTAGTGCGCCATGGTGTACATTTAAACCGTAGTCACACCCGATTTACACAAATAAAATAATCAATGTTGGTTGCACTAAAAATATAGCACAGTGAAGCAGGGTCGAATCATCAGGGACACAACCTAATGGTCAATGCCTTTTTGCATCAGGTACATTCTAGTCAAAATAGAAATTATAAAAGGGGTTTTTTGATATAAAACTAAAAACTAAAATTTGTAGTGAAAATAAACTAAACGAAAATCAATAATAAAACGATTTTTGTTCTGCTGTGACTTTCCTAATCATGCAATCAGTTCAAAACTGGTTATTCAGAATGCGTTCTATCTAAGCTGGTACTGAAAAAAAACTAACAAGATCTAGTATAATCTCTTTTACCTAAATTAGTTAACCAAAAAAATTTCTTTGAATTAACCCTAACTCTTTACTGTTCAATTAAACAAGCTCTTAATTAAATCAGAAAAAGCAACTTTATGATCTATGTAAAATTTCAAACAATACCCAATACTTCTCAAAAGCTCGGAAGTGTGAAGGTATGATTTTTTATACAGTTTATATCAAAGTTAAATCCCTAACACGGAACCAATATGATACTTGTTACTTATTACCAGTTGACAAGAACAATTACGGATTTTATTAACTAATTAACTGGGATGATAAAACCCTAGCTAGGTGATCAGACTAACAAGAATTAAAAATAAAACGTTCATTAAGCTCAAAACTGAAAAATCTAGATAGAAACACAAATCAAAAACCAGATCTGAAAACTAATCACAAGAAAAGTACTAGTATAGTGCAGAACTGAAAACTTGGGTTTTAGCCAGACATGGCTAAAAATGAATCTAAACTAGTAAAAAGAAACGTTAACCAAATAATCTTCTAAACTAGGCCTGGCAATTGGGTTGGGTTCGGGTTGACGGGTCACGGGTTGGCGGGTTGGCGGGTCAAAAAACATAAACTCAACCCAACCCATATAATATATGGGTTGGCGGGTTGGCGGGTCACAGATTGATGGGTTGAAAACCTCAACCCAACCCAACCCATATAACATGTTTAAGTATATGGGTTCGCGGGTTCACATGTTAATGGGTTGAACCCAACCCGCATAACCCATTTAATAAATAAGCTACACATTTTAAAAAAAAAGAAGTTTTTTTAACATAAAGTCATAAAGTGATTAAAGTCATTAAAATCAAGAAACCGGTTTCCAGCATAAAGTCATAAAACTCATTAGCATCCAAATAAAATAGAAAAATAAGCAAGTGAGTGAGAGTGGTCGATTTGTTTGTTTTTCGACTTTTCTCCTGTCGGTTGGTGGTGTGTGAGCTGAGTAGCCGATGAGTTGACGGCATGTAGGCGAGGGATAGTAGGCGACCGGAGAATCGGCGATGAACGGGTGAAGGGGTGAGGACGTGAGGAGCGGCTGCCGACTAGTGGTGGTATGGTGGATGCGTTCTTCATTCATGACTCATGAATATCTAAAAATGATGACATGTGTGTTTTCTTTTTTGATTTCGACATCGCAAACGCAAACTAGCCACATACGAATACGGAAGGAATACAATGATACAAAATATTACGAATATGAAAGGAAATCGGATTTCATTAATAATTAAATATATATCTACTTTTTTAAATGTAATATATATATATATATATATATATATATATATATATATATATATATATATATATATATATATATATATATATATATATGGGTTGGCGGGTTGACCCGCGAACCCAAACAGGTAACCCAACCCAACCCATGAAATAAATGGGTTGGCGGGTTAGTGGGTTGGAGGGTCAAAAATCTCAACCCAAACCCGTTTATTTTCGGGTTGGGTCAGTGTCGGGTTACAGGTTGGGTCGAGAGTTGCCACCCCTATTCTAAACTAAGTGTATGAGATGATTCACAACATTTAGATCTGTAGAAGTCTCTGAAAGGTATCAAAAATCGTCTTCAAAAGTGTTCTTCATCACTTGGAACCATCTAACCTTCTAATCGGATCATGAGGGTTGTATCTATACGCAAGACAGAAGCTTCCGAAACAAGTTGGCAAAAAATACGGCCGCAGAAACGGGAAATGCGATCGCAAATTTTATGATTTTTTCCAAATTTTCCCCTAAATGATGTACGATGCTATTTTCGACGTTTCTGGAACTTCGGGGGAAAAAATGTGATCGCAGATACGGGTTATGCGATCGCAGTTTTTCAAATTTCTTCCAGAACTACGTTTACATGAAGTACGATGCCATATCGGAAGTTTCTGGGGCCACGTTTCATAAATGCGATCGCAGAATGGGGAATTGTGATCGTAGAAATCACTTTTTTTTCATCATATGGCTTCTAGATGACTTATTTGGACCCTGCAAAACTTTGTGCAATTTATGCGATCGCAGGAAACTGAAAATGCGATCCCAGAAATTGATTGTTGGCTCGTTCCGGACACGATTCTTCGGCTTAAGCACTCTATGTTATTCCTTAGCATCCTTCTTCAATTCCAGATCCATTTAAACTCCAAACATGCATCCAACTACTCCCAAAGTACTGCTCCACTCGAAATATCTGAAAATAACACAAAAATGCTAGTAGTACGGGAATTCTGATAAAAAACATGAGCTGAACATTATTTAAACAAATGACATGTAAATGTACAAAATATGATGCTAAATGATAATAAAAACTACCCTAAAAGATGCATACAATGACATCTATCAAATCTCCCCAAGCTTCAACCTTACTTGCCCTCAAGTAAGAAAAAGGATTAAACACTATAAACAAATGGAAAAATGTAGATGGCCTAAAAAGAATTTAGAATAAAAAGTGAAATAAATAAAAGGAAACTTAATAAATTGAACTAAAAATACTTCACTCTTTTTTTTCCCATGAACAGATTTCAGAATGAGGAAGCTCCAATGAAATCACTACCCAGACAACAGTCTTAATACCTTTATTGCAGATTCAAAATTCATATTTAATAAGTCAAACCAAGCTTGAGTAAACAATTTTTACGCCGAATTAAATTTGTGTAAACAATGTATTTTTAAAAATAGTTTCACGAAAATTTGTTTATAAAAACTTAGCTTGGCCGACCCTCTTTTTTTCTGAACTCGTCCAGTAAACGCGGTAAACTCCATTATGGACATAAAATTCAAGCTTACCCCTATGATTCCACTATCGAGGGATGTATCTCATTATACCACACATCTTCTTTGTCTTGATCAACTCTCCATATTTAACTTGCTTGGTTCTTGATTTCGACTTGAACTTGACTTGGATTTAACTTTGAATTTCAAATTTCTTCAAGTTCCTTGACTCACCATTTATAAGAAATATATATTAACTGGGCACGAATTTCACTTTGAGGCCCACCATATCTTCAATACTTCAAAAATAATAATAAATTGTGTGGATATAACAAGAGTTCCCTCCCAACCTCAAAAGGCGCAGAAACTATAGGGTTATGTACTTCAAGGAAAGAAAAGGCATATCCAATCTAGGTTCTTTTTAAGGCATTTAAGGAAATTATTTCTAAAACATTGTTCGTTTTTCCATCCCACACTTCCATTGTAAAAATTATCCCACTCATATGTTGGTTCATATTTCGAAAACATTTAAAGCACTTTCTTATATGAAAATATAATTCTTAAAATTGATTGTAGTGAGACTGTTATTTTCGGTACCTATCACATATCATCTTTATAGAGCTATCGATTGTAATAAAAATCCTCATCTCATATAAAAAAAATTCATTTTTTTTTTATTTTTTTCTATTCCGAAAATAAAATATAAAAATAACTAGAAATAAAATCTTCTTGAGTTTTTTTATGAATGCAGAAAAAATAAAAAAGGGAAATATTTTCTGATTTTTCAAATTTTTTAAATGCCAATGCAATGCAGAATATAAAATACAAAAAAAATTGTAAAATTTAACCTTAAAAACTAAATATTTAAAAATTTAACTAAAAATGCAAATTTTCACTAACTCCCTCCCCAAGCTTAAAATGATGCATTGTCCTCAATGTTCAAAGAGGAAAGAACAACTCAATAAGGTATATAAAAGCAAAAATGTGCAGCTAGGAATGAATGTACCTGATAAGATTGTAAAAATCTCTAATTTTGACGATGAATGTTGACGAGAAATCTGAATTTTAGCAAATTTAAAGATCCTCTGATTTCCCCAAGCTTGCTTGGAACTGCGACCATCTCTTTATTGAAAGTGTAAAAAAAACTAAAAACTACTCCTCATGTAACACCCAGTTTTGAAAGTACTCGGTTGTGGTATCGGAAGCCAAAGGGTAGGGGTGATTCGGTCTTTTATGGGTCTCGGGTTTATTCGTAAGGTCTTAGGCTTGGGGGCGTGAGTAAGAGCGTAGGGTTTCCCGCCACCTTTTCGTGGATATAAAGTTCGTCGGAAACGGACTTATAACGAAGAAGTTATAGCACTTTGAAGTTATTGTCAATTTTAGTCCCTAATGGAGTTTTGTGACAAGGCAGCCCCATGCATGCATGGAATGCATGTGTGTGTTTAGCTGGGTACGCCCAACGTAAGCTGGGTTATGACCAGCGTATAAGGTCATATGGAAGCGGGTGCGGAGAGGCGTACGCCCAGCGTACAAGAAGTACGCCCAGCGTACGTTCAGAGTTCCCAAACCCTAATTTTAGGGTTAAGCCCTATATAAAGAACCTTATGTCTTGAAGGCCAGCCTCTATTTCCACCCTAAAAGAGCTGCTACGAAACCCTAATCCATATTTGAGTGTTCTTGGAGCTTAGAAGGCCACTAGAGAGCATTTTGGTGTTGTGGATCCATTTTTCCAAGCAAGAAAGGAGCAAAGCAAAGTGGTGGTTCAAAGGAGAGGTTGTAGATATGGGATTGTTGCTTTATTTCTGACCATTTCAGGTATAAAGATCTGAACTTGGTGATTTCTTCCTTAGATCTCTTAGGTCGAGTTTTTGGACCTTTTTGGTCCAAAAGGTTGAAGCTTTGTGGTTCAATCCGATTTCTAGGACTTGGAGTTCCTACTCTCAGTTCTAAATGAGCCCCTAAGGCAGAAAGTTGCCATCTTGGATGTCCTAATGGGTTCATGCATGAGTTAAGACCATTTTCATGGAAGTTAGTTGTCACATTTCAAGTTTGGGCTCTATTGGTGGGTTGCAAACCACCAAGTGAAGGACTTTATGGTTTAAGACGTCGAAAAGGACTTGAATCTGTGTTTGTAGCTTCTGGATTAGAGCATTAAGTGCTTAATAACAAAAGAGCTTAACTGGAAAGTACGCTGGGCGTACAAGCCCGTACGCGCAGCGTACAAGCCAAACAGCAGGTACGCACTGCGTACATTTGAGTACGCCCCGCATACTCATCAGTTATGGGCTTGGTGAGTTTTGGGCTTCGGGTTGGGCCAATCAGTGGACTTTGGGTCTTTGGGCCTTAGTGGGCCATCAGAAGTCTGATGTTTTGGGCCAAGAATATGTTTGGGCTTAGGGTAAGGCCCATTAGAGGGATTGGACCCAATTTAGCGAATTGGGCCATTAGTGGGCCACTAGTGGGCTTGGGAAGCCTACCTAGTGTTGGGCCTTTTATATTATGGTTTTGGGCCTTAGATATGGACCAAGTTGGACTAGGGGTAAAATGGTCATTTTACCCTAATGAGGATTATTGGTTTTGGGCTAAGTGTTATTTTGGTACTGATAGCTCGAGGAGCCGAAGGAGCATCAGTTCGGGGAATTGCCAGTTAGCAGCCAGAGGTTTATCTGTGAGATTTCAGCAGTGCGAGGTGAGTCTCCTCACTGTGTGCATGGGTCTACGGCCACAATGTCGACCCATTATGTTTGTGTATAGTAGGAAGACCCGGGGTTTAGCCCTAGTCATTTTTATGATATATGTTCCGGATTACGATCCGATGCCGGGCGAGGCCCGAGGTATGTTAGTATGCTAGAGGTATTTGTGATTCTTGCATGTCTCACCACTAGCTGAGTACGGACGGGGTTCCGTATCTTATTATTAGCAGAGCAAGGGCGGGGCCCGGGATAGGAGAGAGTTGAGTGTGGGCGGGGGCCCATATATCACCATTAGCAGGAACGTGGACGGGTTTCTATGACTCTTCAGTAGCAGGACAGGGGCGGGGCCCAAGATAGGCGAGGCCTTAGAACAGGAATTCAGTGGTGTATGTTTGCTTTATGTGCTAGTATGTTTATATGATTGTATATGTATAGCGGGCGAGGTCTGGAGACAGGCGAGGCCTAAGAGAAACAAATTTGTATACCGGGCGATACTCGATGCCAGGCGGGGCCTGATGTCGGGCGGGGCCCGATGCCGGAGCGAGTCCGATGCCGGGCAAGTCCCGATGCAGCGGGTGGGGGCCCATTATGTTGGATTAGTGTCTAAGTCCATAACTATATTTGGTATGTAGTTGACCCGGTTGTACATGGTCCTTTTGGGTTGCCTTCACCAAAGTAACTTGACTGGAGGAATAATATAGAAAAAGGTGATTATGGTTTATTAATATATTATAAGACTAATATATTAAAAGATAAATCACATTTGTTTAATTAGCATTGGTCAATAATTCATTAAGAATTAATTTTGTGATCAAAAGAAGTTAATTGAACTTAAGGGGCTGAAATGTAATTATGTGATAGTTACAAAGTTGGGCAAGGAAACCCTAATAGATAGGGTGGACGAATTCTAGGGATAAAGCCTTAAGAATTCGTCCATGATAGGGATTCTAGAATTATCCTTGAGCTGCTTGGTGGCTAAGTAATCACATAAGGATAACCATTGAAACCCTAATTCCTACACCTATATAAAGGACCCCTAGGCATGGGAATTTCGGCCACTTGAACCCTAGAAGTCCTGGAGCCGAAATTCTCCTCTCCCCTCTCTCTCTTGTTTCCTCCAATTGCTATTGGTGTTTGTGATTCATTAAAGGCACAACACTTGAGGTGCTAAAGTTCTCAAGGCTTCAAGATCTTCAATCAACAACAAGGTAAACATCTAGATCTGATTTGTGATGTTAATTTCAATTATATACACTAGATCTAGGGTTAGAAAGTATTGGATGAATTGCATGTACAATAGAGAAACCTAGATCCAAGCATTAGGGTTTGCATGAGCACATAGGATGTTCTTTTGGCTCAAACCCATCAGTGGTATCAGAGCTTTGTTTGGTTTCTATTGTATTGATGCCTTGTATGTTCATCTTGCTGAAAAAAAAACGTTTTTTGGCCCTTTGCTCGACCTGACTCGGCGACTCACTAGCTGCACTCGGCGAGTCAACCCAACTCGGCGAGTCCAGTTAGTGACTCGGCGAGTCGGAGCGTCAAACAGAAGGATTTTCGGGATTTCTTGCTGTTTTGCTTAAGGATAATTACCTAAATCGTTTTTGACTAATAAAATCCGAATTTTGTTACTGTTTTATGATTATCCTTACCAAATCAAAAGATAATTACCAATTGTTTAAATAATAAATTCCTTATTTGATAATATTTGATTATTTGAATTAATTGTTGAATTATCTTGTAAATAAAATTGATTAGGTCAAATTTAGATAATCATTAAATTAATTGTTTAATTTAAATTATTTGCTATTTGATCATTTGTGTTTTGAAAAGTTCAAAACTTGTCCTCATGTTTTGAAATTTAAATTTTATGATTAAAAGTTTAATTTGAACTATTTAAATTTCAAACCATAGAATTTTACAAGTTTATAATTCACCCTATACTATTATAATATTACAAGATTAATATATATATATATATATATATATATATATATATAATATATATATATATATATATATATATATATATATATATATATATATATATAACTTAAATGCTAGTCTTACCGTTAGTAGGCCTCATTCACGAAGTCGATCTAAAAGGAGGGTGTAAGGTTATGGCCTATAAAATGGCCGTTTAATGGGTGTCCACTCTCACCCACCGCTTCCTTGATTGGTGGAGGGTCGTTCGCCGAACGGGTAGGATAGGGCAACCCTTTCCTCATTAATAAGTATAATGAATTATAAAAGTAACTAAATGTATTTCAAAATTCCCAATCTTAGTTACTTTAGGCAAAAGTGAATTTGATGCAATTCCATGAAATTACACTTTGTACCCTTGATAAGACATTAGTGGAGCGTGTGTGGTTAACCGGCACACTAATTGGGTTCTATGTAAAGGTGGCAAAGGGTGACTCATTGTGTGTCATAGTTCAATGGAGCGTGTGTGGTTAACCGGCACATCGAATATGTGACTGTAACAATGAGGGCACCATGTATATTTGCATGGTTATTCACACCCGCTTTGTGATCCTCGGCATCCCAGTCACAAACTAGAGGGGCATATCGAGATTTAAACATGCCATTGAAAGGCTCAATGAATCTCAAAAGATCTAGGAGTTTTCAATACATTTAAAACTTAATCTCTTTTTCGTTTTTCATGGTGGAGAATTAGTGAATCGTTATTCAATTACCTTCAAATTATTTACTTGTTGGATTACGGCATCCCTTTTCTAATTTGTAAATAATGTTGTTGGATCCTAACCCTAGTTTCTCATTTGGGTGTTTAATTGGGGATTCATTTCCAAACAAACTTTGTTCTTTTTATTTTCAGATGTCGAACGTCAACAACAACGCTTCTGGCTTAACTTCCTGTGGCTCGTTCTCACTCATGAATTTGTGTGGGAGAGTGATCTTTGACGGGTCTAATTTCAATGATTGGATCCGCAACATTCGAATGGTCACTCATTACGAGGACAAAGAGTATGTCCTCAATGAGAAGCTGAAGGAAATCAACATCAACACTGCCTCTGCTGAAGAGATCGCGGCCTTTGAGGCCCATGAGCATGATGCCACGAAAGTCCATTGCATCATGATAGCGACTATGACTGCAGAACTCCAAAAGTCCTATGAGGACATGTATCCCTATGAAATGCATCAAGACTTGCTGGACCGGCACCACCAGAGCGCTAGGCAAGAAAGGTACGAGATCATCACTTCGATGATCACTACCAAAATGGGTAATGGAGAGTCCCTTACCGCTCATCTGCAAAAGATGCAGAGATATGTCAATCTCCTGCTAAAGTTGAATGTGAATTTTGATGAAGAGCTGGAAATTGACATCATCCTTCATTCCTTGCCTCCCTGCTATAGCCAGTTCCGCATGACCTACCACATGAACAAGGAGGAGGTCACTTTGAGCAAGCTTCAAGGCTTGCTAAGGACTGCTGAGAGCAATCTCAAAGATAAATCTATTGCATCAACTCCAACTCCCGCTGCTGCCCCAGTCTTGGCAATAGAGCAAGGGAAGGGTAAGAAGAGGAAGGCTCCCTCAAAGAGCCACCACAAGGGAAAGTCCCAAGATGGTACCTCTTCTAGTGGAACCAAAGTTGGTTCTGCTAAACCCAACTCAAACCCAAAGGAGGCTGAGTGCCATCACTGCCACAAGATAGGGCATTGGAAAAGAAGCTGCCCATAATATCTGCAAGCTATCAAGGATGGGAAGATCAAGCCGTCCTTCGCAGGTATTTACACTATTAAATCTAATGATTCATCGCATGCTATTTCTTGGGTTCTTGATACAGGATGTGGTTTTCACATATGTTCTGATTTGAAGGGACTAAGGATAAACCTAATCATGGGAAACAGAAGATCGTCGCCTGTCACCAAGATTGGAGTATATTCCTTAGTGCTTAGTAATGGATTAGGTTTAGATTTAAATAATTGTTTCTATTCGCCAGATATGGCAAGAAACATCATTTCATTTCATGGTTTATATAGACAAGGATTCAGATATTCATTTGATAATGAAAAAGGTTCTATTTATGCTTATCTTAATAGTGTTTTATATTTTGAAGCATTGCCTTGTAATGGAATATATGAGACTGTGATGGTTGTAGATAACTTAGGAAATGATGTTTTGTGTGTTGATTCTTCCAATAGTATGGATAAGGCAAGCTTGTGGCATTGTCGTCTTAGACATGTCAACAAGAAACGCATAGCCCAACTCCAAAAGGATGGAGTGTTGGAGTCATTCGACCTTAGGGACGATGACGTGTGCGAGTATTGTTTACTTGGAAAGATGACCAAGTCACCCTTCACTGGAACTTGTGCGAGGGGTGAGGGTTTATTGGATCTCATACATATAGATGTATGTGGACCCTTTAGATCCACCACAAAGGATGCAAACCGCTTCTATGTGACTTTCACCGATGATTATAGCGGATATGGGTGTATCTACTTAATCAAGCACAAGTCAGAAACCTTTGAAAAGTTCAAAGAGTTTAAATAAGAAGTGGAGAATCAGTTGGGCAGGAAAATCAAGATGCTTCGATCCGATCGAGGAGGAGAGTACCTAAGTCTTGAATTCCACGACTAACTTAAGGGAATGCGGAATCGTTTCGTAATTGACGCCACCTAGGACATCGCAGTTGAATGGTGTAGCTGAGAGGCGTAATCGAACCTTGCTAGACATGGTTCGTTCCATGATGAGTCGTGCTTCACTACCTATCTCATTCTAGGGGTATGCCTTAGAGATTGCCGCCCATATCCTTAACTTAGTCCCTACAAAGAAGGTTGCCAAAACACCTCACGAGATGTGGACAGGGAAAGCTCCCTCATTAGCACATATCAAAGTTTGGGGTTGCGAGGCTTTCGTAAGACGAGAGACTCACGACAAGCTCGAACCTCGTAGTGAGCGATGTATTTTCATCGGCTACCCGTAGAAGTCCTTTGGATATCTCTTCTATAGACCGAGTGACAATGTTGTCTTCGTTGCAAGGATAGGGGTTTTCCGAGAACGAGAACTCATAAGCCAAGGGGACAGTGGGACGCAAATCGACCTTGAAGAGCTTCAAGAGTCGAGCGATGAAGGAACCTCTAACACTGGCGCTCAACCCAAGGAGGAAACTTCGGTTGAACCGATTGACGAGTCATTACCTTTTAGACGTTCCGAAAGGGTTAGGGTTCAACCCCAGTTATATGGTTTTCATATTACTACAGAAGGGGATTCGTATATTAGTGATAGTATACTAATATATTTGGACGAACCTAACAGCTATAAGGAAGCCATGGCAGGCCCGGAGTCTGCAAAGTGGAAAGAGGCGATAGACAGCGAGATTCAGTCTATGTATGACAACCAAGTTTGGAATTTGGTTGACAATGTGCCAGGTTGTAAGACAGTCGGGTGCAAGTGGATCTTCAAGAAGAAGACCGACATGGATGGGAATGTACACACCTATAAGGCGTGATTGGTTGTGAAGGGTTTCACTCAAACTCCTGGAGTTGACTATGATGAAACCTTCTCACCAGTTGCGAAGATAAAGTCTATCAGGGTGATGCTAGCCATTGCTGCATTTCATGACTATGAAATATGGAAAATGGATGTCAAAACCACCTTCCTTAAAAGGAAGTAGGCTGAGGATGTTTACATGGCTCAGCCAGAGGGTTTTGTCAATGCGAAGCATCCGAATAGAGTGTGTAAGCTTGAGAAGTCCATTTATGGACTTAAGCAAGCGTCTCGCAGATGGAATCTTTATTTCGATGAGAAAGTCAAAGAGTTTGGTTTTCTGCGAAGCGAAGATGAATCATAGGAGTATAGTAAGCTTCCTCGTATATGTCAACGCCAGTGGGAGTATAGTAAGCTTCCTCGTATTGTATGTCGATGACATACTACTCATAGGAAATGACATCCCGACGCTGCAGGAAGTAAAGTCCTGGCTTGGGAAGTGCTTCGCTATGAAGGACCTTGGAGAGGCTGCCTATATTCTGGGAATAAGGATAGTGAGAAACAGAAGTTAGAGACTAATAGGACTTAGTCAGAATACTTACTTGGACAAGGTACTAAAACGTTTTAGTATGGAGAATTCAAAGAAGGGAGAGTTACCAATCCAAAGTAATGCCAAATTGAGTAAGACTCAAAGTCCGAGTACCGAGGTCGAGATAGCAGAAATGAGACGAGTACCTTACGCTTCCGCAGTTGGCTCAATCATGTATGCTATGACTTGTACTCGCCCTGATGTGGCCTTCACTTTGAGCATGGTCAGCAGTTATCAAGGGAACCCTGGCAAATCACATTGGACCGCAGTCAAGAATATTCTTAAGTACCTTCGGAGGACCAATGAATGGTTTCTAGTCCTCGGTGGGAGTGATGACTTAAAGGTGCGAGGGTACAGTGACGCCAATTTTTAGACCGATAGGGACAACTACCGTTCGCAGTCGGGCTGGGTCTTTACCCTAAATGGAGGAGCAATGACTTGGAAAAGTTCCAAGCAGGAGACTGTAGCTGATTCAACGTGCGAATCAGAGTACATTGCAACAAGCGAAACGTCAAAGGAGGTAATATGGTTGAAGAACTTCATTGGAGACCTTGGAGTTGTGCCGGCCATACGAGAGCCTATGGAAATTTTATGTGATAATGAAGGAGCGGTTGCCTTGACCAAGGAACCGAGGGATCATGGCAGATCTCGACATATCGACAGAAAATATCACTTTATTCGACATTGGGTGGAAGAAGGACTCCTCGTAGTGAAGAGGGTATCGTCGGAGGATAACCCAGCAGATCCGCTTACGAAGGGACTGAGCAGGGTTAAGCACTTGCAGCACGCTAGGAGCATCGGGCTGAAGGACGATATTAGTTTAGATTATATAGTTTAGAAATGTGTAATAGATAAATTGTAATTAACATTAGATGATTAAATAAAAGAGTATTATTTATTAGTAATGTTACTGTCTTATGTTAATTGTTTACCTATTGTTTCATTTTTGCATGTTTTGACTTCTTGAATAACAAGATTATTCGAACGGTCCACAGTCGTTCATATGTTGGAAGTAGCTATGAATGAAGACTGTCATGAATTGGTGTGTAGATTGTCTAAAGTGTATTAGACATAGCAAAAGTTTGCTACAACATTCATGAGTGCTTATGAACTTGATTTGAGCATTGGAATAAACCCACGCTTGCTGGGATCACTTCATGGAATTTATCACGAGTGATCGCAAGACGATAATATCATATGGTCTTAAAACCTAGATATATGGTTTATTGTTTTCTAATTAGTTGTGCATTGATAATGCGTAAACGCATCAGTAACGTGATGTGACATCCCCTAATTTCTCGGCCAGAAAAGACCGATTTAATTTATGCTTTTTAAAATAAAATCAGAGAAATCTTTTCAAAAGATATTGCGGAATACGTCCCCAATATAAAGCATGATAATGTTTATCAAAACCTTTCTTTAAGAAATATATAATTTCCTTTTATATTAAAACCTCGGGATGTCATGTTCCGATACAGATCAAAAGCATAAACAAGACATTATAAGCCTTACAACAGTTATTTATAACTACTGGCCTATAATCCATAAATCACTCATCATCATCACCCGACTATGCTCGGGGTCCACTACCTGTAATCATAAAAAGCTGAGTGGGTCAGGCTTGGAAGCCTGGTGAGCATATAGGGTTTTCAACCCACAATAAATAAATTTATTGTACTTAAACATCAATCAATCAACCAAATTACCCCAACCCCATTATCTTATTTATTTCTTAAGGGTTTACCCTAAGAATCAACTATCACTCCTTCCTAAGGATTCATCCTAAGGAATAGACACAAGGTCACACCATCACCAGGGTTTATACAACAGGGGCTAAATTCATAGCTCTTATTTATTGACATACACCTACAGGTTGCGGGCCTACTAGTGTTCCACAAACCATCTAGAATAGTCCGTGGTTGTCATCCCTACTCTGCTGAATGACGGGGGCCAACATTTTGGGTAAGTGATTCTCTCAAATTTCACCACTCACCCTCAACTCATGATCAATATTACTGATTATCTCCTTTATCCAACTCACCTATCATCACACACCCATTATTTCATCTACCCATGTTTTACCTAACATTTTTGTAGATAAAAATACATATACAGTTTAAATTATTTAAAAACATGTATAAATCACACCTTCAACATCCAACTCAAATAAACAAACAATAAATATTCACAAAGCACATATTTTATGTAAAATACTTCATATCTATGTGTAAGGTGAAAGTAACTACACACTCACCTGATTTAATGAAAATCGGGCAGCAATTCCTTTCCTAAAACGATCGTTTCTAATAAAACCGAGAGTTTTATTGAGAAACCGGGCTCTACGAAGGGTCGAGCATCGAAACCGAAAAGATTAATTTTCCGGGCTTCTCGGGCACTTTGTGTCGTATTCCGGGGGTTATAAGTGATACCGGGGCTTCGAGGGAAGTTGAAATGAAAGAAATATTGAAAAAGGGCTAAAAATGACAAGTTTTCAAAGTTTACCCGGGAGGTCTCGCACCCTCCTATTTATAGGGCCGAGCCTCCTGATCCAACAGCTGAGAAGAAGCCACGCATCGCAGATCCGAGGGCTCGCAGGGAAGGCTCGCACGTGGGCACGCACATGGCTGCGCATGCGAAGGCCTCGCTGGAGGCTTCTGATTGGACCGCTTCGGACAGCTGGTGCGACACGAGTCGGGGCGAGGTAAGGCGGCTTCGGATGGAGGAGTCACCTGGTACGCGTCGGACTCTCGGCTGCACACGCGTCACTCCTCGGATGCTTCCACGACTTCGGTGACTCATCAGAATTTCGGACACGTGGCACCTGTGAGGCGAGGACACGTGGCCGAAGTCCACCTATGCGAAATTCCTCGGTTTTGGGGATTTTTTCTCGTTTTTCGTGCCAAAACTTCTAAAATCCATAACTTACGCATACGAGCTCCGTTTTTGACGTTCTTTATATGCACGCGTAGGTAAAGTTACGCTCTACAACTTCCGTTTCGACTTCGTCGGCTAATTTTCAATTTAATTTTTATATTATTATTTTTAACAGACCGGGACAGGAAATCCGTTAAAAATTCATAACTTCTTCATCCGACGTCCGTTTTCGTCAGACTTTTTACCGTTGTGCTACTAATGACGAGGCCTTCAATTCTCGTTTAGGTCGTGTCGGCTAAAATTCACTCGATCTAAAATTCGAGTTTTTAGATGTCTACTGCTAAGCTGAAACTTCGAAAAATCATAACTTCCTCATACGAAGTCAGATTTGGGCGTTCTTTTTATCGAACTTCCCGGTTTAACGAATACTACGAGTTTTGTTTAGATTACTAAGGCTAAAAAGTAGTTTATCAAAAACTCACTTTTTACGACATTCGGCACCGTGCCGGTTTGTTGCGAAACTTCGACAGGTCATAACTTGTTCGTTATAACTCGGATTTCGGCATTCTTTATATATCCGTAATCCTTGTCACGCCCACCACAAGTTTCTTAATAGATATAGGCTTTATCTAAAATTTAATTTTTGATGCTCATTTTTATTCTTAATTATTTAAACCCTAATAATTAAGCATAAAACACATAAAACACATAATATTCACATAATTCCTTTTCATTTCTCCAAAATGAGTCACAAAGGTTAACCTAGACCATTATGTCAATATTAATGCCTAACCTAGAAACACGGGCGTTACACGTGATGCTATAAAACACATTGTTGTGTATGATTTGATTAGTGGATAGTAAATGCATATAAGTCGAAGTTTATCTGTTCCTTTTATCCTAAGAGGGTAAGAGCGATATCAGGGCCCCTCGATCATTTGATTTGACTTATGTGTCGGGCCCAGTCAGGACTGAATTGATGTGTTCAATTAAGTTCTATGTCAAATGAATCAGAGATCGAGAAACAAACTGATGGACAATAAGTATGACTATGTTCCATGTAATTGTCCGCACGATATCTAGAACAAAGGATTATATGATCCCTTATCTTAAGGACAGATTATTGATAAGATCAAGAGTTTTGAGAACTGCGATTGCTAATCGGATTCGGAAGGTGCATTTGTATTTATAGTTATTAGACTTATCCAAGTGGGAGAGTGTTGGATTAGTGTCTAAGTCCATAACTATATTTGGTATGTACTTGACCCGGTTGTGCATGGTCCTTTTGGGTTGCCTTCACCAAAGCAACTTGATTGGAGGAATAATATAGAAAGAGGTGATTATGGTTTATTAATATATTATAAGACTAATATATTAAAAGAGAAATCACATTTGTTTAATTAACATTGGTCAATAATTAATTAAGAATTAATTTTGTGATCAAAAGAAGTTAATTGAACTTAAGGGGCTGAACTGTAATTATGTGATAGTTACAAAGTTGGGCAAGGAAACCCTACTAGATAGGGTGGACGAATTCTAGGCATAAAGCCTTAAGAATTCGTCCATGATAGGGATTCTAGAATTATCCTTGGGCTGCTTGGTGGCTAAGTAATTAGATAAGGATAACCATTGAGACCCTAATTCCTACACCTATATAAAGGACCCCTAGGCATGGGAATTTCGGCCACTTGAACCCTAGAAGTCCTAGAGCCGAAATTCTCCTCTCCCCTCTCTCTCTTGTTTCCTCCAATTGCTATTGGTGTATGTGATTCATTAGAGGCACAACACTTGAGGTGCTAAAGTTCTCAAGGCTTCAAGATCTTCAATCAACAACAAGGTAAACATCTAGATCTGATTTGTGATGTTAATTTCGGTTATATACACTAGATATAGGGTTATAAAGGCTTGGATGAATTGCATATACAATAGAGAAACCTAGATCCAAGCATTAGGGTTTGCATGAGCACATAGGATGTTCTTTTGGCTCAAACCCATCACAGTATGTGGTAGGTTGGGGAACTCACTAAGCTTCGTGCTTACGGTTTTCAATTTTGGTTTCAGGTACTTCCGGTAGCAGAGGGAAGAGCTCGGGATGACTGCATCACACACACCATGATGTTTAGCCTGGGATGTTTTACTCTGATTTTTGATGTGGAACTCTGATGACAATGTTTTGATAACTTATGGTTTTATTAATGAAGTAAAATGAAATTTTTGGTATTGATATTTGGGATGTTACAAGTTGGTATCAGAGCCTTGGTTTGAGGGATTCGGGCACACTCTCGGGTGTGTCTGAACTCAAACTAAGGAAATGGTATAAAAATTTTCTAAAGAAAATTATTTCTATAAAAGGACTTTGAAAAGCAGAAAGATTTTTAAAAAGAGAAAAGAATTTTGAAAAGAGAAAAGGGTGTGGTGCATGCAATCAGCCAAGCTCAAGTAAGTTCTCCCAAATTACCCATACATGCTTGTTTAGATATGATATGCTTATGAGAACTGCATGCTAGATTAGATTTAAGGATCTAGGAGGATGCCTTATGTGCCTGTTATATGTGTACGAGCTTAGAATCGCATGCTAGTACGGATTCCTGATATGTGGACAAAATTGCTTGATTATGTTTCTGGTTAGATTTTTCCGCTTGTCCGAATGCTGCTTGCTTTGTGCTTTGTGGGACTTTGAGTGATGGGAGTTAGTTATTGGGTGAATACGTTAAGTCAAATGTGATAATGGTTGAATAATCTCAGAGTGCTGGATTTGACCCTACTGCGCAACTCTTGTCTGAGTCCAACCGTTGTAGGGATGATTCCTTTACTCGAAGGATTATCCGAGTCTCGTTACATGTGATGGTATTCACGTAGTGGTTAATTGGCTTTATGAAGAGTTCTTCAGCAGCTGAGGACTGGGTTGGTTTATAGATTTCCCTAGGGTAAGCCTAGGATGAGATTAGTACTGGGAGCAATAGTAGTAGTGCAAGGGACTTGGTGGAGTCAAGGCAATCTTTGAGGAAAGTACGGATAGATGTGGAAGGTAGTAGGGGCCCATACTACTGAAAGCAGAGGATCTATACTCGAATCAAAGAGGGCTGAGATAAAACCAGGGAACTTGTAGTGCGTGTGTGATCCCTCAGTAGTGATGAGTATTCTGATGGTTATTACGATATGTTGCAGAATGGTGACGTTACGTACTAGACCAGTGGGCAGCTTTGGTGCATGCGAGGGATCAGGCTCAGGCTCAGGAGTCGAACAGCTCGGGGAGCAGATGAGAGAGTTTATTTCAGCAGAGATTACGCGCAATATTTTAGACCAGACTTCTTTGATCTTCGGTACGGTCAAGGAGGGCATACTAGAGATTTTGGATGAGAAGCTGGGAGCTTTCCGTACTGAGATGATAGTCATGATGGGGGCGCATACCCTGACATTCTGAGAGTTCAGAGCTTGTGGAGCTCCAGATTACCATGGGGCTCGGGACCCCATCGCTAGCAGCAGGTGAGTGGCTAATGTTGCCAACGCTTTCCGTACGAGCCGATGTCCCGAGGAGGACAAGATCCGACTTGCCTCCTGTCTTCTGAAAGACAGAGCAAGGGATTGGTGGGAGGAGGTTGGACATTCCATTGGGGATGATTCCGCATTGGACGCGATGACATGGAGTGATTTCTCGGCCAGGTTCAAGGCCGAGTTTGCACCAGTGATTGAGGTGCAGCAGTTAGCGCGGGAGTTTCAGGACCTTCGGCAGACGACTGAGACTGTGGCGGAGATTACCGCCAAGTTCAGGGAGAGGGCTCTTCTTGTTCAGCAGTATGTCGCGGACGAAGAGATGAAGAAGGCATGATATCACGAGATACTGAGGAGTGACATCAGGCAATTTGTGAGCAGGTCCAGCTGCAAAACACTGGAGGATATGATTGCTCGAGCCAGGGAGAGGGAGATCGACCTAGAGCACCTCAGGAAGAGGAAGCCGGATGAGATTCAGGTAGCCATGGGTTCAGGCAAGAGACCCAAGGGGTCATACTCGAGAGCGAGGGACTATCAGAGCCCCAGCCGATATGACAAGTGTGGCAGGACGCACAAGGGTGCGTGCAGGAGTGGTAGTGGTGGTGATTTTAGCTGCTTCAAGTGCGGCCGGACTGGTCATTTTAGCAGAGATTGTACAGCTACCACCACCCAGGGATCAGACCCGATCGGCTTCCATTGTAGTTAGTGGGGCCACAAGAAGGCCCAGTGTCCGAGCTTGGTTACCACGGGACAGGTGATAGCACCTGCCCCTGCGACGTTAAGGATCACCGACAGCCGTCAGGGTCGGGCAGAGACACCCACGGTGAGGAGCAGGGCTTTCCAGTTGACCACAGAGGAGGCACGAGTATAGTTCGGGTGGGAGCCTTGGGCTAGGCTCGTGTACTTATAGCATCGTAAGTGGGACCTGGTAGAGACCGTAGGGTCAAGGTAGGGGATCGAGGATCCCAATACTTTTAGAGCCAGAGTGGCAAGGTAGATAGAGCTGGTTTAGATAGCCGAAGTTTATTCGGAAGTCGCTGGGAGCGACTGAGAGATTGAGATTGGGTTCAGTAACCGGTGGGAGCCCAGTAACCCAGATGATGGCAGACCAGTTGGGACCAGGATGGTCCCGGTTCATCCGGAAAGCGGATAAGACACAGCAGGATCTTCGGACAGGTAGTGAAAAGAAAATTCTGGATTAAATAATCTCAGAGTAAAGGGTTTGACTCTGTTGCGCAGGTCTCGTATGAGTCTAAGCGTTGCAGGGATGAATCTTCTACTTAAAGGATTATCTGATTTTCACGCTGAGTTGAGTGTTCAGCATCTGGACATAGTAAGTGGAAGCATTCAGTGGGTAACAGCGAAGGGACCAACACTGGGATTGGCTGGAGATTAGTTACAACGAAGGATCGCAGAGATAGGAAAGGTTGTCGCTTATGTACAGTTGCCTTGGGAAGGCCATCGATTGCGCAGGGTAATGGTTGGACCTCAGGAGGTTAAGTGTAGCGGTCCTTTCGGGGATTGGACAGAGCAGACAAGGTTAAGCGTTGTATAAGAATGGTTGTGAGCATTCAGGCTAGCTTGGAGTGGCTACTGTGACCCACAAGAAGTACCCGAGATAAGTATCTACAGAATACTTCGAGGACGAAGTCTAGTTTAAGTGGGGGAGAGTTGTAACACCCAGTTTTGAAAGTACTCGGTTGTGGTCTCAGAGGCCAAAGGGGACGGGCGATTCGGTCTTTTATGGGTCTCGGTTTTATTGTAAGGTTTTAGGCTTGGGGCGTGACTAAGAGCGTTGGGTTTCCCGCCACCTTTTCGTGGATATAAAGTTCGTCGGAAACGGACTTAGAACAAAGAAGTTATAGCACTTTGAAGTTATTGTCAATTTTAGTCCCTAATGGAGTTTTGTGACAAGGGAGCCCCATGCATGCATGGAATGCATGCGTGTGTTTAGCTAGGTACATCTAGCGTAAGCTGGGTTACGCCCAGCGTGTAAGGTCATATGGATGCGGGTGCGGAGAAGCGTACGCCCAACGTACAAGAAGTACCCCCCGCATACGTTTAGAGTTCCCAAACCTTAATTTTAGGGTTAAGCCCTATATAAAGAACCTTATGTTTCGAAGGCCAGCCTCCATTTCCACCCTAAAAGAGCTGCTACGAAACCCTAATCCATATTTGAGTGTTCTTGGAGCTTAGAAGGCCACTAGAGAGCATTTTGGTGTTGTGGATCCATTTTTCCAAGCAAGAAAGGAGCAAAGCAAGGTGGTGGTTCAAAAGAGAGGTTGTAGATATGGGATTGTTGCTTTATTTCTGACCATTTCAGGTATAAAGATCTGAACTTGGTGATTTCTTCCTTAGATCTCTTAGGTCGAGTTTTTGGACCTTTTTAGTCCAAAAGGTTGAAGCTTTGTGGTTCAATCCGATTTCTAGGACTTGGAGTTGCTACTCTCAGTTCTAAATGAGCCCCTAAGGCAGAAAGTTGCCATCTTGGATGTCCTAATGGGTTCATGCATGAGTTAAGACCATTTTCATGGAAGTTAGTTGTCACATTTCAAGTTTGGGCTCTATTGGTGGGTTGCAAACCACCAAGTGAGGGACTTTATGGTTTAAGACGTCGAAGAGGACTTGGATCTGTGTTTGTAGCATCTGGATTAGAGCATTAAGTGCTTAATAGCAAAAGAGCTTAACTAGAGAGTAAGTTGGGCGTACAAGCCCGTATGCGCAACATACAAGCCAAACAGTAGGTACGCACTGCGTACATTTGAGTACTCCCCTTGTACTCATCAGTTATGCGCTTGGTGTGTTTTGGGCCTCGGGTTGGGCCAATCAGTGGACTTTGGGTCTTTAGGCCTTAGTGGGCCATCAGAAGTCATATGTTTTGGGCCAAGAATATGTTTGGGATTAGGGTAAGGCCCATTAGAGGGATTGGGCCCAATTTAGCAAATTAGGCCATTAGTGGGCGTGGACAGGGTTCCATAACTCTTCAGTAGCAAGACAGGGGCGGGGCCCAAGATAGGCGAGGCCTTAGAACAGGAATTCAGTAGTGTATGTTTGTTTTATGTGCTAGTATGTTTATGTGATTGTATATGTATAGCGGACGGGGCCCGGAGACAGGCGAGGCCTAAGAGAAACAGATATGTATACCGGGCGAGACTCGATACCAGGCGGTGCCTGATGCCGGGCGGGGCCCGATGCCGGAGCGAGTCCGATGCCGGGCAAGTCCCGATGCAGCGGGCGGGGGCCTCGTATGTGGTTATGTGTATGGTATGTGGTAGGTTGGAGAACTCACTAAGCTTCGTGCTTACGTTTTTCAGTTTTGGTTTCATGTACTTCCGGTATCGGAGGGAAGAGCTCGGGATGGCTGCATCACACACACCATGATGTTTAGCCTGAGATGTTTTACTCTGATTTTTGATATGGAACTCTGATGACAATGTTTTGATAACTTATGGTTTTATTAATGAATTAAAATGAAAATTTTGGTCTTGATATTTGGGATGTTACACCTCGGGTTGCAATCCGGAAAGCTGTCCATTTTTAAAGTCATTGACTCGACATTGCCCAACCAGATTTATTAACTGGTGTGGTTGGGACTTCTCTGAAGCTCAAATCTCTTCCTTGTCACTCTAAATCCCTTTAGATATGGCAAGATTGGTGGATCTGGAACCAGTTTAGCAAACTAGAAAGGCTTCATATTTTCTTCTGATAATTTTCATATTTTTGGACTTCTTTCGTTTTCTGATCTTCTTATTTCTAGAAAGCTTCTCCTTTTTCTGATTTATATTTTCAGAAATCTTCTCTTTGAATTCTTCAGATTCGGTTCTTTTCAGATTCGTATCAGAAATCACCTATCCATCCTTTTCTTTTTCCAAAACCATTTTTTCTTTTCAGATTGGTCTCTAATTTTCCCTTAGCAGAAATCAGCTTCTCCTTCACCTCCCCAAGCTTATTTCTTGTGATTTCATTCTATGATGCTTCAGATAACTTCTTTTTAGCAATTAATTTTACTTCTTTTTCCCAAAGATTTCCCTTTTCCAGCTCTTATGATGTGTCTGATAAATTCCTGTCTACAAATATTCATTGCACAAAGACATTAGAAAACTCATAGTAGTCCTCAGATAAAGGATTACTGGTACCCATATAATTAACAAAAATATTATCGGAAGGAAAATTATCATCATTAATTTTAAAATTAATCACTTCGTCATCAAACTCCATAGACATCGTGCCATTAAAACATCTATTTTTGTTTTTGTAGTTTTCATTAATGGCCTTTCCAAAATGATAGAGTTTGTATCTGATATGTCTAAATTACCCATGTCCAGAATATAAAAATCAGCGAAAAAGATTAGATTATTCACTTGGACAAGAACATCCTTCAGTACACCTTTTGGGTGTACTGTCGAGTGGTCACCCAACTGGATAATTGTCTCGGTCTTTTGTAAAGTTCCCATTTTTAATTTTTCAAAAACAGAATAGGGAAGGACATTGACTGAAGCTCCTAGTTCAAGCATGGCATTTGAAAAATTTAGGTCACCCAATTTACAAGGAATTGAGAAATCTCCGGATCCTTGTACTTTGGGGGCAAACCTTTTGCAAAATATCAAAAATATTTTCGCCAGCTTTGATAGTTTCATTAAACTTAATTTTTTTTCTTTGAATTGCATAAATCTTTCAGAAACTTTACATATAAAGGGATGTGTTTGATAACATCTAAAAGTGGAAGATTTTCCTCAACCTTACAAAAAATTTCCATGATGTCTTCATCCGCTCTTTCGCGCTTTGTATTTCTCAGTCGTAATGGAAATGGAGGTAAGGTCTTGTACTCCTTCAGATTCTGCTTAGCTGGTTGTGGAGTTTCTATTTTTTTATCTTCTTCAACAAACACTTCTTCATATTCTTCATTAGATTTTTCTGTTTCTTTTACATCTTCTTCTTCAACCAGAACTTATTCATATTCCTCTTCAGTTTCTTTTTCAGGTTCAGATGCGTCTGGGCCTCCATAACTTTTCCCACTTCTCAAGGAAATAGCACAACATTGTGCTTAGGATTATTCTCAGCGTGCCCTGGTAACTTTCCTTGAGATTCCAGACAACCCACAGAAGTGGCAAGTTGAGACACCCGCTATTATAAATTCTTGATAATAGCTCTGGTTTCGTTTTAAAATGTTTGGGTGCTCGTGGCAAGACTCTACACAATATCTTCTAAGGCCATACTGGAACTATTAGGTTGCTAATGTGAGTTCTGACTTTGAAAATTTTGCTTATTTGGATTAAGAAAATTAGGTTGAAAATTCGGTTGCTGATAATTTTACTGCTGATGGAATCCGGGTTCAATCAGATTCCATATGGACACATATATGTTGGATGTTCCGTCTTCAATCAGATTCCATATGGTTTCTTTGAAACTATTTTTTCCTTTCTAAGGGTGAAAGACCATTTTACCCTTCCCATTTTAGACCCACCAAATGAAGCCCAAAGTCCAAAAAATGACAAAATACAACTTATGGGAGTACGTTATGCGTACCCCTTTAGTACGCCTTCTGTACCAAACTTCCACAGAAAACGGGAAAGGCACAAGTTACGTGCTACGTACCTAGGGTTATGTCATACCCCGCTAAAACGGAAACACGGGACGCGACAGTACAAAGGGTCTCATAGCCAATGTTAAAAGACAACACCAACCATAGTATTAAAAAGAATTACAATGTACAATGACTTTGAATAACTTCTTAAAATAAATTACAATGTATTTGAAAGACAACACATGCAAATGCTCCTACAAGTGTTTTGTCTCTACGTGCCTCTTACTAGATGATTCCTGAAAAAGCATGTAAAACGATTTTCAATTATAAAAATAGTTAGTGAGTTCACAGATTAAAAATAATATTGGTTTCATGAATCGAAATCAAAGTTTTGATAAAAGTTTCCATAAATAAAAATATATTGCAAAAATGTGTAAATAAGTTTGCATAAACAAAGTTCGTTGTCATCATGAGAGATAAAGTATGTTGACCAAATGAGATGCAAGTTCGTTACTAAAATGAGTAAACAAGTTTCATTGCTATAATGAGCAATCAAGTTTGTTGCTACAAGGAGCAAACAAGTTCGTTGCTAAGACAAGTAAATAAGTTTCTAGTAACAAAAGTTCGTTTTTATAATGAGAAACAAAGTTTATTGCTATAATAAGTAACAAGTTTGTATGTATATGAGCAAACGATGAGCTCACAACCAAGCCTATGACTGATGCCCTATCAAGATCTATGCTTATCGTTCCATAGATTAATATGGTATCATGCACTCAAGCAATCGGGGCGAGTGAGGAGTTGTTAATTCCTAATAGCGCTATCCATAATGACCATTGGATCAAAGAGTTAATGATTGGAGTAAAGTGTAAGGGAAGGGACTTAAGATGATAAGGCCTCATGTTTCAAGTTGCATAGACATACATAGCAAAATATAGCAATCAAGTTTGATACAAATCAATTTAAATACAACGAACAATAAATAGTTTTTCGGACATGCTTTTCCACCCCAAAACATAAAAACCGAAAATAGGGGAAGATGTGAATACTCACAATGCATTGAGATGATGCAAATGATGCCTTGAACTACGTTCCACTTATACCATTATCGATTCCTACAACGATGTTACACACTAATGAGTCTCTAATCGAAATGTATTACTAATATACTTAAGTTCTACAATAGAATTATGCCAATATTGTGTCAAAGTTAGGTTTTGTATAAGTTGTAAATACTTTTCTGAAAATTCAGATTTCCATATACCAATTGACTTATTACCATTTGCAAGTGACAAATCCCATTTTGTGTTATTGTTGGTAATGCATTTTAGCACTTTTGGAAGGACTTTACAAGCTAAAAATCCAAAACTAAATCAAATCAGTTCTAAAAATTTCCAAACTTTATATTTCAGTTCTAACTATAATTTAGAACCCTATTGTAATTTTTCATGATTTTTAAATCTTTTAACTATTTTTCCAACATTTAATTCCTTGAAAACATCATAAAATCGTGAAAAATAATAAACAGTTAATAAAAATTCCCAATCTTTTTGTACATATGTTATACAACGTATATAAACTGGGAAAATACTCAAATTGATTTTCAAATAGGTTAACCCAAGTTTATGATTTTTGTGTTTTTATGCTAACAAAAATAGAGATAATTAGAAAACAGTTTCTAAAATTTCCCAAACTTTTTGTATTAGTGTTATTAGACATATAAAAGCTGGGAAAAATAGAAAAGTTGGTTTCCAAACAGCGTAGATATTTTCTTTATTTTATTCACTTAAATAACGATTAATTCGTGAATAATTATTAAACAGTAAATGAAAATTACCAAACTTTTTGCAAAATTTATCTAAAGTGTACATAAGCTGGGAAAATTACGAAAATTAATTTTCATATATTGGAGTCCAAGTTTTGGATTTATGTACATTTAATGTAAGAAATATAGCATACATAGCAAAAGGATTCAATAATTCTTCAAAATTATTATTTGGTGTATAAAAATTGAAAAAAAAATATCAAAACTGGTTTTTGAACAACTTAACCTGTGTTTATGATTTTTGTGTATTTATTATATTAAAAATGAAAATAAATACTAAACTGTTTAAAAAACTGCCCAAACTTTTTATTTGTCGCTAAAATGTAATAAACATGTCAGGAAAAATTATTATAAATTTTAGAACAGTTTAACTATTTTTCCATGATTTATTCTCATAAATGGAAATTAATTCATGAAAATTTATTAAACAGTAAGAGAAATTAATTAAACTTTTTATTCACAATTAGTATTTATTATAAAATATTTTGGTTAAGGTTTATAAATTTTGGACAAGTGTAGCTATTTATTTTAATCCCTTAAAAATTTATTAAAACGGGAAAAAGACGAAATTGTCTTGGAAAATCTGGAAACTTTTTCATGAAGTCTTTATGATGTCTAGAAGATGCAAAAATTATGAAATATGGCTTTGGACATTTATATTTGTATTTTGCTATTTATTTCTCTTCAAAAAAAATCTAAAATCAACAGAAAACAGCCTTAGAATTGCATGCAACTTCATGAAAAGTCTTTGCTCAGTTCATAGGTGATATCTGGAATTTACCAGAAGTTATTGACCATGAAAAGTATTTTATATGAATTATTGTTCTATTTTATTGCAAAAATAATAATAAATCGAGAAAAATGATTTATTTTTTGAAAATTTCCAAATCATATTGTTTTGTTGTCTTGATTCTGGAAAAATAGGATTTGAGCAGAAAAGATGGTTTAGATATTTATTTTTGAATAAATCTTTTATGACATATTTGAAAGCTTTTTAACAACATACTTTGATCATCTAGTATCTAAGCTTGAAGATCATCACATGCATGTTGATTTTTGGGTGAAATACTACCACCATCTTCATAAAAATCGTGGTTATGAACATATGATTCATAATCCATCCATAGAATGGCGTTGAAGTAGAAAATGTGCATGGAAACACAAAGTTATGAAGGAAAAATGAAGGTAGAATGAAGGATTTTCTAGATTACCTTGATGAACACTTCAAAATGGAGAATTTTTTGAGTAAAAATGGCTGCACTTTGCTGGAATTTTCGTGAGTTTGAGAGAGAAGAGGAGTGATGGAGTGTGAGAGAGAAAGAGTGTAAGAAAAGTGAAGATGGAGTGTGGAGTTGGTGTAAAATGATTAATGTCTTGGGGAAGAGTGGACTTGGGGAAGGGAGAACAAAATTTTGGAGTTATGAGGGAGGTTTTCTCTCTTCCATTTTTATAAAATCCAAATCTTTTATAAAAATCTCAATCCTTTTATAAAATATGTATTCTAATCAAGTTTTTATTCTTAAAACCTTGAGTTTTGATTTATAAATTAAGGGTAAATGTTAATGAGTTAAATTTTATTTTCCTTGAATGCATTTTTATAATTTTAATTATTATAAGATAATATTATAAGGTTCATAATTATTTTTATAGAATTTTTAAAGTTAAAGTTTATAAATAAGAGTTTTTATGGCTTTTAAGTTTTGGAGTTTAATAATTCTTTAGATATCAATATAAAATGAATCTTTGAGACTTCAAATCATTTTATGGTATTATAACTCTTTTATAGTTATGAAAATATTGGGGATTTGTTTTTGTCGGTTTATTGGCATTCTATGTAGTGATTCTGAGATTCAAGTGAAACGAAATAATCAAGTATACTAGTCCTAGTTTTCAACTTTGAATTAAGTTCCTACGAGTCTCGGACCTAATTTCTACTACTAGGTCAAGTGCATGATGAGTCTACATGATTCATGCAAAGATGTTTATTTCAAGGAATTACCCGAATATGGATAGTCATTACAGCTAAGTAGTTGTAGAATTCACATACCAATGTGAAATCTAAGTACACTATCCTTCGATTCTACTTGTTTCAAACTTTCTAGTAGGTTATATAACATAGCTTCTATTTACAAAGTCTAGTATGTGTCGTGCCTACTCGTGCAACTAAGTTTATGAAATCTAGAACCGACTCAAATTTTGGCGGTTGTCACAGGTTACATCGGGCGTACTCGATCTGAGGCCAAACTTCATTTTTGAGGTCTTAAACCATTAAGCCAAAATGTCCAACACTTAGATCTAAACCTAAACAACATCCTAACTCATAAAGTTCCTGAATTTATGCATTTGCATGGCTTAAAGAAGCCCAAAACCAAACCCTAGGTTCATAACTTCATAAGGTGTACAAATAACTCATGCATGGTTGAACTACAACCATCAAGGTCCTATTTTTATGCACAAGAATCCTCAGAAACATCAAGAAATGCTATCCTCGGCTCTAGAGTAGCTGTTACTCACAAGAATCAAAACCATGGGACCAAAACTTGCCAAAACCTTAAGCTAAAGTAGATCTGTGCATGAGAATCATAAGGGTTGAAGCTTTATACCTTCCGGGGTTCCCAAATGAGATGGCATATCAGGATCTTCAATATTGAGCCACACAAATCCTTAATACGAGACTTCTTCTTCTTTAAGATGCACCATTAACACCCAAAAACACCCAAGGGGCTCAATAGCTTCATAAATGGGGCTAGGGTTTTGAGATGATGCTTTGGAGAGGTGGACGTTGAGTATGGAGAGGTTTCCCAAAAGTTAGGGATCTTAAATAGGGCTCAAACCCAAAAAAATTAGGGTTTTAGATCTAAGTGAGTATGCCCTGCTTAATTCCTTGTATGCCCAACATACTCAAGAGGGTCCCCGCTTCTCTTAATGAGGTATGCCCTGCGTACAATCACTCCCAATTCCAATTCAACTTCAAACAGTCGTAACTTCTTCGTTCCAACTCTGTTTTTGGCGTTCTTTATATCCATAGAAAGGTCTTGAAGAGATCTACAACTCCATCTTGTTACTTTTGGCTCACCACTAGTCTAACATATAACCTTAACTCTCACAAGTGGTTTGACACATATATTTCCCCATTTCACCCTTGGTTCCAATACACGATTTAAGGGTGTATACCTCCTTACCAGCAATAACCTCTTTCATTAAAGTCCAAACCTTACTTCCTTAGAGCCCCGAATCCTTCACATATCTGAATTACAGTCAACGATCCCTGAATCATAGAACGTTCCGAAAAGCGGTGTTAAAATTCTCCCCCTCTTAAATTAGATTTCGTGCTCGAAATAATTACTTACTATCTCCTCTACTAAACCAGACGATCCTGACTGAACTCCCTGGATCCCAATTAAGACTGAAGAAGTCACCTCACTCTGAAGTCCATCCACTCTCATTGCCGTCGAACCCAAATTAGCAGAAATCACAAGACCTAACGAAGAATGAACCTCAACTCTTTGCCCTAAGCCAACGTGCGTCCAACCGTTATGCCTGAAACTGAAAAACCTTATATGATGTCTGACTCCCAGACAGACAAAACCGGTCCCACCATGACTCAACTTCATAACCCAAACTGAACAAACCTATCCATCCTAAACAAATTTATGGATACCCGAAACGTGTACGCGCTGACCATTTACCGGTGCCGAAAATCCTGATCGAAAACAACATTTGCTACAGACTCATAAACTGAACAGATACGGATACTCTTGGTCCATCCTCCAGTATGACTCCATCAGTCATTCACTCCCGATGAAAGACAACTGAACCAACCAACACACGAACTATCACCAAGTCTACTTTACTCCAGTGATTGCTACAAACTGAACCGTGTTCTCACATCACATTCGACCCTAACCCACCCTACGATTTACCCAAGTATCACAAGTGTTGAGGCCCACTCTTCGCCTTTTCCCACTCCTATGATGATCTAAATCATCTTATAGAATGTTACGGGCCAAATCATGGACTTCCATTATTGTCGCAACTGCTACCAATCTAGTGAATGCTACAGCGGCCCTAGAGTCTTACATCGCTTTCACAACCGCATACTATCCTAGTGAATGCTACGACTGCTTGTTAGATGCCATTTTATGCATCTTATAGGGTAGTTTTTATTATCATTTTAGCATCATATTTTGTACATTTGCATGTCATTTATTTAAATAATGTTCAGCTCATGTCTTTCGTTAGAATTCCCGTACTGCTCATGTTTTTATGTCAATTTCAGATAGTTCGAGTGGAACAGTGCTTTGGGAGCAGTTGGATGCGCGTTTGGAGCTTTAAATGGAGCTTGGAACTTATGGATTATGTTTAGGAATGTTTTCAAGATGCTTTGGTCAAGAAACATCTGATCGAATTGATCACACGAAGATAGAATTTGCAATCTAAAGTTAAAGGATGTTGCCGGCAGCTTTGACCCCCTGTCAGTATTTTGACCATATCTCGAGAACCGTAACTCCGATTGAGGCGATTCAAAATGATCTGAAAAGTAGACAAAATTTAGGACGTCTTAGGCACAACATGCGATCGCAGGTTCACTTTATGCGATCGCATGGGGCCTTTATCCGATCGCAGGTTAGGTCGCAGCTTGGATTCGAGGTTTTTTAGTGCCAAAAATTCATCCGGAGTGAAAAATGAAAACCTGCGATCGTAGGTTGTGTACATGCGATCGCAGGTTGGCCAAAAAGTGCCAAAATAGCATCCTAATTCATTAAAAAGGCTCGTGACGCGTTTTCTTCAAAACCTACGATCGCAGGTTGTCTATATGCGATCGCATGCACGTCGTTTTTGCTGATGGACGTATAAATAGACCCTGATAGCATTCCAGTAACCTAAGTTGGCGATTCCAGAGGTACCAGACGACAAAAATATGATTTTGGAGGTGTTTCTTCTCCGATTTCAACGATTTCTGAAGATCTGAAGACCGTGGATCATCTCCTTCAAGTAGATTAGTAAGATTAGTTGTTTGATGTCTCTTTTCATTTGTTTTTATCAGATTTTAGCCATGTCTGGCTAAAACCTAGTTTTCAGTTCTGCAAAGACGAGTACTTTTCATGTGATTGATCATTAGATTTGGTTTTTAGTTTGTGTTTCTATCTAGAGTCTTCAGTTTTGTTCTTAATGAATGTTTGATTTTGATTCTTGTTAGTCTGATCACCTAGCTAGGGTTTTATCATTCCAGTTAATCAGTTAATAGAATCCGTAATTGTTCTTTTCAACTGGTAAAAGTAACAAGTAATAAATCGGTTCCGTGTTTGGGATTTGACTTTATTATAAACTGTAAAAATCATATATTTACGCTTCCGAGCCTGTGAGAAGTATTGGATATTGCTGGGAATTTTACAAAGAACTTAATGCAACTTTTCTGATTTAATTAAGAGCTTATTTAATTGAGCAGTAAAAAGTTAGGGTTAATTGAAGACCTTGTTTTGATTAACTAGTTTAGGTAAAAGAGAAATTACTAGAGCTTGTTAGTTTTTCTCAGTACCAGCTTAGATAGAACGCATCTCAAATAAGCAGATCTGGATCAGTTGCAAGATTAGGAAAGTCACAGCAGAACTGGAATTGTTTTTATTATTGACTTTCATTTAATTTAATATCACTGCATTTTAGTTTTTAGTTTAATTAAAATCCCCCTTCTTAATAATTTCTGTCTTGACTAGATTGTGCCTGATGTAAAAAGGCATTGACCATTAGGCTGTGTCCCTGAGGATTCGACCCTGCTTCCCTGTGCTATATTTTTAGTGCAACCAGTAGTGATAATTTATTTGCTTAATACGCGTGCGACAGCGTGTTAACACTGCTCCACAGTCTTACATCACTTCCACAACTGCTTACTAACCTAGTGAATGCTATGACTGCTCCACAATCTTACATCACTTCCACAACCGCTTACTAACCTAGTGAATGTTACAGCTGCTCTGCAGCCTTACATCACTTCCACAATCGCTTACTAACCGAAATTGCAGTGAGCCAAAACTCTGTCCTACTGGACTCTATCAGGTGTTCGGGTCGTGCTTCAAACCCCAAATCCTTCATTAGATAAGAACAAGAAGAGAGGACCTAACACAACCCTTGAAATGAACCTAGCCATGACACCATATAATTTTTTCCGCTGCTTACCACTGAACAGGGAACATATTCATTGCTTAAAAACTGAACCCTTTCGCAACCAGAACTGGCTCTCTAGTTGTCTTAGGATGATGTCATCCTAATTTTCCTTCCTAATTAATCCTTAATCAAACAATATCTTATCTGCACCACCTAATTAGTTGGCTAAGGCCTCGCTGGCCTAACGGTAGCTTGCTCCACACTCACAACATGAGGTTACGTCGGGCATACTCGCTTTGAGGAGAATCTTCATTTTTGAGGTCTTAAACAATTAAGAAAAAATGTCCAACACTTAGATCTAAACCTAAAGGACATCCAAACTCATAAATTTCCTGGATTTATGAATTTTCATGAATTAAAGAAGACGAAAACCGAACCCTAGGTTCATAACTTCACAAGGTGGACAAATAACTCATGCATGGTTGAACTACAACCATCATGGTCCGATTTTTATTCACTATAATCATAAGAAACATCAGGAAATCCTATCCTAAGTTCTAGAGTAGGTTTTACTCACAAGAGTCAAAACCATGGGACCAAAACTTTTCAAAACCTTAAGCTAAACTAGATATATGCATGAGACTCATAAAGGTTGAAGCTTTATACCTTTTGGGGTTTCCAAATGAGATGGGGGATCAGGTTCTTCAAGCTTGGGCCACATGAATCCTTAATAAGAGACTTCTTCTTCTTTAAGATGCACCATTAAGACCCAAAAATACTTTGGTGCTCAAAATCTTCACAAATGGGGCTAGGGTTTTGAGATGATGCTTTGGAGAGGTGGAGTCTGAGTATGGAAAGGTTTCCTAGAAGTTAAAGATCTTAAATAGGGCACAAACCCTAAAAATTAGGGTTTTAGATCTGAGTGAGTACGCCCTGCGTACTTCGTTGTACGCCCATCGTACTCAAGAGGGTCCCCGCTGGTTTTAATGAGGTATGCCCTGCATACATACCATGTACGCGCTATGTACACCCACTACCAATTCCATCTCAGCTTCAAACAGTCTTAACTTCTTCGTTCTAACAACGTTTTTGGTGTTTTTTATATCTACGGAAAGGTCTTGAAGAGATCTACAAATCTATCTTGTTACTTTTGGCTCATCATCGGTCGAACATAAAACCTTAACCCTCGTAAGTGGCCTGACACATAGATTTCCCCATTTCACCCTTGGTTCCAATACATGATTTAGGACCTATACCCCCTTACCAGCAATAACCTCTTTCATTAAAGTCCAAACCTTACTTCCTTAGAGCCCCAAAGCCTTTACATATCCGAATTACGGTCCACGAGCCCTGAATCATAGAATGTTCTGAAACAGGGTGTTACAATGTGCCTAGTAAGGTCGAATACACAAATAAGGAGAAAAGGGGTATGATTTTCATCATGATCTGCTAAAAACATCTTGTAAGGAACATGTTAATTGTAATAATTATGAAAGAAATATAGTAAAAATATTGATGCGGATTTGTCTAGTTAGGCCGAGGGCCCAAATAAAGTTTCATCAACAACCATTTCATTAATTTTGTTCTCAAAAGCTCTGGGTTTTGGAGGAGTTCGTTTCCACTCCTCAGTGGCAACGGATCAGGAACATAAGGAGGGTTTTGGTGAGAGGTTAATTTTGATAAGGTGTTGGAGTCGGACTCCTTGAAATATTGTGTGAATTTTATATGTATTAAAGAGGGGAGAATGATGCATTTATATTTATTGAAAGTGAAGAATGTTTAGGGAAACTTTCAATTTTATTATGTTGACTGTAGTGCTAGAGTGCATTCAGGTGGTTTAATACCTATATGGGATACTTTCGTGTTTGTGAAAACTTCTTTCACTTGCACATAGAATGTGATTATAGTAGAAGGTGAATAGGTAATTTTGAGTTTTTAATATTTTTATGATCAATGTTTATGCTCTGCAAGATATTTTAGCTAAAAGGACATTATATGTGTATCTCTATGGTGTTATTTGGAAGTGTCAATGCATGTCCATTAATTTTTGAAACTTTCCTTTTGTTAGAACCATGGATGAAAGGTATGGTACGAACTTATGTTAAATGTCGAATTATACTTTTAATGATTTTATAAACGATCTATAGTTAGTATATGTATTTATGGGAGGTCGCAAATTCACTGGACTGAATAATGGTTATTCGTAGATGTCAAGGTTGGATCATTTTTTGGTTTCAATAAAGGTGATAGATATTTTACAAATACTTTTTTGAGCACTTTGGATTGTTTGTGGTTGGACCATTGTCTTGTTATTATGAAACATGAAGAATATGATCATGGTTCAGTTCCTTTTAACATTTAAAATTCTATAATAGAGTTTGCGCGGTTTGATAATATTGTAAAGGCTTCTTATATGGAAGTGATTGGTTGGATACTACGACTAAATCGTTGTTTTCTAAAAGACAATTAAGGTATTTGAAAGAGAAGATGAAATTTGGAATAAGGAGATTATAAGTAGAAAAGAAAGATGTGAAGGTTAATTTACCGAAGAGGTTGGTGGAGCTCAATAAAATAGTTGATCAATGAGTCGTGAATGATAATGTGGTTATTGAGAGGGTGTCTATCCTTTATCAGATCCATCAGATAGAAAATTTTGAATATATGGATTTGGCTAAAAATACAATATCAAAGAGGGTATATAAGGTGATGAGAATACCATATTTTATCACAAGGTTCTTAAGAGAAAAAAAGCGCACATGTCGATTCAGGGTGATTTTGTGGAAAGCATTTAGAGATGTTGAAAGATGTTATCATTAACTTTGTGAAGTAGTTTTACTATTCGGAGACGACTCTAAGAAGGTGCAATTTGTCGTTTATTAGACTTATTTCCAAGGTCAAAAATGCATTTTTGTGAAATATTTCAAACCTAATAGCCTAGTTAGATTTAAATACAAAAGTATTGCTAAGTTATTAGATAATATGTTTGCTCAAGTGGTGGGTAGTATTGTGAGTATTGATCAATTGACTTTCTTAAAGCCTATATCTCATTTATGGTTAACAAAATCACTAATGGGAAGAACAACAAGAAGAAAGTTCTTAAAATGGTAAAGTTGGATTTTGATAGAGCTTATGAGTCAATGAGTTGGATTTACTTGAAGTAGGTTATGGAATTTTTGTGCTTTGTACACAAATAGATTGATTTCGTGATGCTTGTTTGTATATTTTGATATCTTGTATGATTGTTAATGGATGTCATGCCAACCAATAATAGTTATGTAGACGTCAAGCGGTTATTGTTACATAGAGCTCTAAGATATAGTGACCCTCTTTCTTATTTTTTTTATCTCTATTATGGCCGGTCTTCATGTGGATATGGAAGATGTTGTAACATCGGGCATATGTAAAGGTGCTAAGATGGGGAATAAAGTATTTATGTGTCCTACTTCTTTTATGGATATTATGAATTATTTATGGGAGATTAGGATGTTGAAAGTGCTCAAAATTTGATCTAGGTTATCACATGCTTTTATTTTGTGTCAGGCTATAGATAAATTTTAATATGTCAAATATGTTTGGTGTTAGGGAAAAAATTGGATTATGTCCAAGCTATTAATGGGTTTCATTTTATTCTATACACACTAGTTATGTCAGTAGAAGTAATAAAAACTCTAAGTGTACATGAAACCTAAAGGATCTAGGATTATTATACTATAGCAACCTACTTATGATAAATAGTAGAATAATTACTAACCTCTTGTTGCTCTTGATCTTCTAGAAGACTCTTTGACTAAGATACAATCACAACCACATCTGATTTAGATGGGAGGACCCATAGTAGGAATCCCTCTAGTGGAATCAAACCCAAGACTCTAAAAGAGCAGAACCAAAAATAAACTAGCAGGAGGGACAATTTCTCAAACCCTAAGAGGGTTAGAAATCATCCATTAAGAAAGGGAAGGAGGAAGATGGAAAAAAATCAAGCCAATGTGCAAGGAGAATGAGAATCCTAACACCTTATTTATAGCCTTGGATCCTTGCCTTAGTTTCATCTCCCATGCCATGTGGGATGGAGTGAATTTCAAAATTCACTTCCCTTCCTATGTGGGATGGAGAGATTTTTGACTTTTCCCTTATCCTTAAGGGTTATGGACTATTCCAATTAGTGACATTTTAATTAATTAATATTCAACCCTTTTAGTTAATTAAAACCGTTTAATTAATTCTCAAAATAATTTCCAATTAACTTATTAGACTATAATAAATTAATAAACTTGTTTTTATCCTAATTTCTTTTTGCTTAATCGGGTCATGAGGGCATCCCAAAAGGACCATGTTATTATTAGAAATATTACTAATAGTTAATAACCTTTAACACTCTTTACATTATTCTCTCACGTGGACAAGTCATCAACTATAAGATGTCCAATAATTCTCTAATAATCAACAGCGAGTATGTTATCCAATGCAACTGCCAAACTCCGATCTAATCGAGATTCAACCCTTAGATAAATGATCAGCCATTCTTTTGTTCTAGATATTTGTATGAACTTGAGACATGGATAAGGGTCAATTTCAGTGTTCAAGATTATGTTTCCCGATAAAGATTTGTGACGAATACATTTGATTACTAAATTAAACACATCAATTTCAATCAGGACCCGACTAGACACATTAGATGTCAGCACTAAATCATCAAGGGCCCCACATATACCGCTTCTCTTGTTAAGGCAGAAAGAACAAATAAACTTCGAGTACATAGTTTTTGTCTATTCATCATATCACGCACGATTGGACATACCCTTTATGACTACCAGTTATGGATAGCATTTGAGCAGACCAATACATAATAGAATATTAAAGAAAAACCCCAATATGTATCTCAATTTGAAGAATAAGATATATTATCATCTTAGAATTACGCGTGGCTTGATTCATGAAGTAATCTATAAATGTGTTGTTCCAGTACTTAAATATCCATTCAAGTACTCATAAGTATTAGCGTAATATCTATGTTATGTACAATCACAATTGACAATCCACTAATGCTCAAGACATTCTTAATTCACCTATTTACTTCCAAGAGTATGACCGATTGTGGAGGTTTGAGTAAATTAATACCCAGGAAGTGGGTTCTAAACATGCAAAAGTGAAACATAGTGGCAAGCTAATGAAATGACCGATCTCCATCATATTTTAAGACCTCCACTTAATAATCACTAAATCAAATAAAGACATATACAAATTAGGTTCCAAATTTTAAAACAAACTAAAGTAAATTTTCTTAAGCCAAATCGTTTAAAAATATAATGCCTCTTGACTTTATCTGATTGTCACGCTTGGTTAGTGACATTGTGTTAGGGAATGGATCGGCAAGATTATCTTTCGATATGACTATATTGACTATGATGTCTTCACATTCAAACAGCTATCAATGTGACAGTACTTTTGGAGTATGTGTCATGTGAGCTTGTGTGACATGGAATCCATAATCGATGTTAAATTCACCCTTAAAGTCACAAAGAAACTTCAGAAGGACCATCGATGATTGAATTTCAACACTAATGTCACTAATGAAGTTCTTTTAGTCACATACTTTTCTTTGCAGTTTAACCAACTACAATATACTATATGTTTGTTGTTTAGTCCACCATGGTGTTTTACTTGGTACTCTTCCAAGAATACTTCACCATTCATTAAAACCACAAATTCCGACTACGAACGAAATCGTCTTTATTATTGTGGAACTTACCATCAGTGTAACATTTATAATGATCTCTTCCATACTAACAAGATCATGTCCTTTTCTTACTAGGAACCTTGGGAATTTTCTTGATTTTGATTCATTGAGTCTACACTACAACAAAAATGACTTACGACCATACTTTTTAAGGCCTAAAAAATGTGACCATATCGTAACGTCACACTTATTTTTTTTCGTCAAAAGTGTGACCGTATGTCGTGACAATATAGGTTTCTTACAGCCACTTTGATATTCATCATTTCAGTGTGACTATAATATACCGTTTAGTCACATATAACGTGAGACGAGTTTGTGTTAACCATGGTTACTTTATATTTGATGTGGCTATTGTTTACCCTTTATTCAGATTAATTTATGTTTAATCGTGATGCATGATATCATTTAGTCACATAAAGAAAACTTTTATAGAAAATAATGTGCCCTTTGGTTGGGTATTAGTGATACATAATTGTGAAAAGCATCGCTCAATATTACTTATGGCAACACTTGTTTTTCTAAATGATGTGGCCATTTTGTACCATTTAGTGACATTCATTTACGGTAAAGCGTGACATATGAAATCATTTAGTCACATGAACAAATCACATAATGAACAAAAATGTGACAATTGTTCGCTTTTTGTCATACATATTTGTTAAAACCATCGTTGAATAGTACGTATAACAACACCTTTTTCTAAATCATGTGGCTATTAGTTACCTTTTAGTGGCATTTATTTATGTTATACTGTAACATATGATATCATTTAGCCACATAAGGAAAACTCATAAAGAAATGAATGTGACCATTGGTTGCTTTTCGTCATACATATTTGTTAAAACCATCACTGAATAGTACGTATAACAACACCTTTTTGTAAATCATGTGGCTATTAGTTACCCTTTAGTGACATTTATTTATGTTATACTGTGACATATGATATCATTTAGCTACATAAAGAAATCTCATAAATTAATGAATGTGACCATTGGTTGCTTTTGCCGACACTTAATTATTCAAACCATCGATGTATATTTGTTATAGGAACACATTGTTTCTAAATGATGTGACTTTTTGTTACATTTAGTTATATTCTTTGACGTAAAATTATGACATATTATATCATTTAGTCACATAAAGAAAATCATAAATAAAAAAATGTGACCATTGGTTGTTTTATCAACACATAACTCTTAAAACCATCACATTTTATCTAATTGGTGTGGCTATTTGTTTTTGCCTTTAGCCACATTTAATTTTGTGATCATGGTTCTAATTAATATTCAGTAACATTTATGAATGAACGACGAGAATATTAAAATGTTGCACATATATATTAAAGGAGTAAACAGGAATAAAAGAAAATAATATTAATCATTAATCCAAGTTAAATAGTATACAAAAATATTGTACTCAGAATATATCTGCCATGTATACAAACAAAAATGAAATATAACTCATAAACTAAAAAGAAGATCTTGTTACTGCTTTATCTTATTGACCCTACTCATTGTTTTCTTTGTATCTTGAAGCGTCACGAAAAAAACACCCATTATCTGCATTTTCCTTGATAGTGTAAGACTTGGCCATCATCCATAGTTTCGAAGGACATCAACGTCTCCCTATGCTAATGATATACAAAAAAATTTAGAAGATTGATATACACTTTTCAAACATGGATAAAATTCTAGAACATATGAGTCCACCTATGTAAAAATGCTTTACAAACATAATTCCAAAAAATAGTAACTTACTTTCATTTATTAGTGGATTATAGCATCTTACTTTCATTTCTTTCTATTACAGCATTGAAGTTTTTAAAGTATTCTAATTCTTTTATTTAATCGAGTATTAGATGCTACAAATAACAACTAACTTTAATTTTGTTCGGATATGCGACAACCACCTTCCATATTTATACACATACCTGCCACATGTTATAGACATACACACATGATAACAGAAAGAAATAGCAACTTACTTTCATTTATTATTAAATTAGTTTAAATTATCATTCTAAAATTATAAGATATAAAAGTGGAATTATATAATAAACAAACTAACGAAACAAAGTTACCAATTCTTTTATTTAACCGAAATTAAATTCTATAATATCCACATACTTCAACTTGTTAGCAAAAAATAACATCTTGCTTTCATTTCTTTCTGTTAAGCCACAACCACGATCTATATGCACACACACATGCCACCTATATAGCGATACACACACAAACATTAACAGAACATGACATATTATGCACTTCCATATCATAAGATTTCATTTTTAAACTTGGAATGAAACAAATAAACCCAAATTTTTTATTGGAATTTAGATGACATACAATCATACCTTTTTTCGTTAATCTTAGAGACTTTAACTTTAAGTACATATTGACCATGTATAACAACATAAGTAAACACGGTTTTTTTTAATTTCCAGTGATTTGTTGCATTTACATGACACACAATTATAGCTTTTTTTGCTAATATGTAAAGACTGTAACTTTAAGTGCAGATTGACCATGTAAAATAACAAGCTTTTTTTTAATGTTTTGGCTAATTATAACTAACAATTTTATTTTGACTAATAATAATTGTTTTTTTATCATATTTGAGCATATTATGGACAACTTATTCCAAAATTGAACAAAATTAGACCAAAATCAGATTCACAGAAACAGATTCACGTTCACGGAAAATAAAATCAGATTCACATTCACAGAAACTAGAGAACGAAATTTGATGCATCAATTCACTTTCATGGCACTGATCAAAGTGGATGTCCAGATTTCAATGGAGAAATATCAACAATCACAATAGATTACATACACACGTGAATTATTTGTACTCACAAGATTATCTTCATATTTTTTTTATTATTCCATCCTCTTGTCTAGAAAGAATATGTAACTATTACCTTTTTTCTTTTGACAGAATCTTGTACCAAAAAAAGCTATAGTAGCCTTTGTGTCAGCGAGTGCTATTCAATAATCACTTTGGTCCGATGGGTAAGTGATGGTGTGCACAGTACCACAAATCGATCATCTGATTTTGTTGTACGACAAAGGAATAAATCCTACTTTTTTCACTTTCTCTAACCATGTGGGGAAACACAGAAACACGAAAGACAATAGTAAGGCAGACTTTGACATAGAAAAACATTGGCTTTTGTTGAAGAGAAAGAAAGACAATGAAGAGAAGAAGTTCTAAGGCTAGAGGGAGTGATAACACACCTAACACCTTGCCGCATCACCTTTTTAGGTGTCATGTCATTTTTCTCTCTTAGCATCTCATTCTTAGCATTTGGTAGGGAGTGCATAAATAAATCACGTTTTGATTTTCCCTATAGTATATTTTAATTATTTAGGTTTGGGTTCCTTAGAGTTATTGGAGAGTGAGGTAGGCTTTTGGATTTATTTCCCGCTATGATTACTCCCGAACACATGTTGATCATATTCTGAATAAATATAGTTGATCAGGCTATATTTATCTGTGACAACCCGAAATTTTCGTTTGTATAAACTCCGCAGTCAAGCACTTCGAATAATAGTCAAATTCATTTCTGTACATTTTTGGCCGGTTTTAAGTTCGTTTGGGTGTTTTATTTTAATTTATCGTCAAACGAACAAATAAATGAAAGTATCTTTTAGGAGTGTTGTGTAACAAATAAACGTTTAACACCTTGACTAGGTGTTTACGGCCAAACAAATGGAGTTTGGGCCGTAAACTCCCTTTGACCAAGAACTGATGCATATAGCATGAGTTTACTCTTCATTCCCTCATTCTCCAACTTTCAAACCCAAGAACTCCCAACTTCTCTCTCAAGTATCATAACACTCTCCTTCCAATCTTCCAAAAATGTAAGTTTTTCTTCACTTGTTTTGTTGTTATAACACTTTATCTAGTGTTTATACATCATTTCATCCATGGATTCTTCATTTTTACTTAGATCTTCAAGTGTTCTTCAAAACACCAAGAACACCAAGAACACACACTAGTGTTTTTGGCCCTTAAACACTCTTACAAGCTTCCTATAAGTAAGTACACTCCTCCTAACTAGTTATTTGCTTAGTATACTTGCTAAACTATGGAAGAACATCAAAAACCCCCAAGAACACTTAGGTTTACGGTCAAGGGATATCCTTGAACCGTAAACACCACCAAGTGGTGTTTAAGTGCCCCTAACACCTTCTATGGCTTGTATAAAGGACTAGAACCTTGCATGCATGAACTAGAAACCCCAAAACACGAAAAAGTAGAAGTGACCATGAGTTTATGGCCGTAAACTCATGGGTTTACGACCGTAAACTCTCAAGGAGTGGTCCAAGGACCGTAAACTCCAAAAAGGAGCCATTTCGAGCCCTAACCACTTCCTAAGCCTTTGATTCAAACCTAGAACCCTTCCTTGTGAGGTATAAGACCTTAAATCACACAAATGTACCAATTACCATGAGTTTACGGCCGTAAACTCATGGGGGAATTGACCGAAAACCGTAAACTCATGTATTGGTGCCAAATGGGAAGTGAACTCCAATGTGAGGCCATACTCTCTTAAGATGCAACCCTTAGCACTCCTAGCACTTGAATCAAAGTGTTTTCCATGCATTAGGGTGTCTTAACTTACTTAATTAGTTATTAAATGACTAATTAGATACATAAATGTATCATTACATGTTCAATAGGATCCGCGTGTGTGTTCAAGTCCTCACTTGACACTTAGCATCCTATACCATCCGTTCATCCGAATCACCCACTACAGGTGAGTTCATACCCCCTTAATCAACCTTTTAAATGATTTTAAATGCTTTTATGGGGGGGGGGATACAAGTTGAAATGATAAGTTATTATATCAACCACGTGTGATTAATAACCGTATAGCAAATAGATTCTGCATGTTATACTGTTTTATCCAGCTAAAGGTTTTCAAATCTTGTTTTCAAGTCTCTTTTAAAATACTAAAATCTCTTTTTAATTTACTAAACTTTTATCAAAGTCTTTTAAACTTATATTCTTGTTAGATTCATGTCTATATAGATATAGTTATATAAGTAGGGTTTGAAGGACTTAGGACTGATAGCCCGCTTTATTTCCTGTTCCTTGTTTTGTTGTGGACTTAGAGCATCCGGTTATTTGTCCGAGTGTCGTTGAAGTCCTAGTTATATATTATGTATATCTAGTTAGATATTAAAACTCTTACTCCAGTTCATCACCTTTGGGTAGCAAAGGCATCTAGATAACCTCTCAAGTAAACTATAATATGTATAGTTTAGAAACCAACCATAACTTTCATGAAGGAGAACTTAGTTATATCTATATTCTAAAAACTTATACTTTTAATAAAAAGAAAGGTTTATAGAAATCAAAACACGAGATACATCCTCATGAAGCGGATTTCACCGTTGTCAAGTTGGTAACCAGAGTCTCGTAGAGGGAGAGCGGGCATTGTGTGTATAGATCTATACAGGACAGACCATCCCACATCGTGACTGCTAGCTACAGTCCCGGCCGACCAAGCCAAGGGGTGACAAATGTCACATTCATTTCGACGCCAGCAGGTCGTCGTGTTTACATCCGTCAATCAGTATGGTTACAAGTATCTTTACATTTACCTTATAATTCATGGCTTTAAGGTAAGTATTATCACAGTATTTTTCTACATATAAAACCACCATGATATATTTTCCTAGTTATACACTAGGCCACATTTTAAACCTTTAAACTAATCTACTTAGGATTAAAGGCTACTTTAGACTCTCCGAGGTGTATTGCCCATTTAATACTACCTGGAGTCTGTATTTTACTACTTTAGACTCTCCGAGGTGTATTGCCCATTTAATACTACCTGGAGTCTGTATTTTACTACTTTAGACTCTCCGAGGTGTATTGTCCATTTAATACTACCTGGAGTCTGTATTTTATTACTTTAGACTCTCCGAGGTGTATTGTCCATTTAATACTACCTGGAGTCTGTATTTTACTACTTTAGACTCTCTGAGGTGTATTGTCCATTTAATACTACCTGGAGTCTGTATTTTATTACTTTAGACTCTCCGAGGTGTATTGTCCATTTAATACTACCTGGAGTCTGTATTTTACTACTTTAGACTCCCCGAGGTGTATTGTCCATTTAATACTACCTGGAGTTTGTATTTTATTACTTTATAAACAGCAACGTCATTGCTGAAGTAAAGCATTATTTTCCCTATTACTTTCACTTGTGATCTTTTCACGTATTCATTAAAGTATAAACTATATTCTGATAATGATAGTAACTTTTGAGGGAAAATACTCCTTAAACAATAAAACAATCGGGTCTTGGTAGAAGACTACTTTTATTAGAAAATATGGGATTTTCTGGAAGGAATTCTAATACTCTGTAAACTCAAACCACCATCATATAATGAGATTATTTTGAAGAAAACATGTATTTATATCAATGCCATTAAAATACTTATGAACTCACCAGCATTAAAATGCTGATACTCTCTTTCAAAATAACTTGTATCCTTAGGTCATCAGTAGACAGGTACACTCCGGGAGCTTTTGCGAAGTCAGCCTAGTACCAAGCTGCAGCTTATGTTATTTCCCATATCTACTTTTGTTGTTGTTGCTAAATGTATACTATGTAAAACTATTACTATTAATGCAATGATTGTTGTACTTTGATTACTATACTACATGTGTTGTGATACTTGACATGACGTCCTCCACCCCAGAATGTTTCCGCCATTTCGGTTTTGGGGTGTGACAGATTGGTATCAGAGCATTGTTTATAGTGAGCTCAGTATATCAAATCATAAAAGATATACAACCTATAAATACAATGGGATAAAACACTCTGACCAAGAATTATACTTTAAAATATAACCATATTTTACAAAAGTATAAGAACATCCAGAATATAAAAGCCCGAACAAGTATCACAAGAAGAACAAGAATAAAAGTCTTTGGATGTTGAGCATTACCGTCAAACCTGGGCAGTTATGTAATCGTAAGCTGGAATAAATGTAACCTGATCAACTACATTTATTCGAGATGCGACTAACGTGTGCTTGGGAGTGATAGTGGTGTTACAATGAATCTGAAACTTACCATATAGGAATGCTAGAGCTAAACATAAAGTTTAAAATACTATAGGAGTATTTTAGGATACTAAAAGACTCGCAATAAACCCAAAAGCATGCTCAGAAGTTTTAGAATCAAACATGTAATTAAAATACTATAGGGGTATTTTTGGAACCATAAATAACCTTGCGTGAAAACTAAAAGAGATCCTTATTGATAAACCTATGATTACAGAGTGTACACTCCCAAGGTTATATATAGTGAGGTTCTCATAGGCTGAGAATATGTGGTTTCACTCTACTTCCTTTTCCTTGTTTGGATGTGGATATAGGGTAGTATCACATATTCGAAGGCCTATCAGATCTAAGTTATATATGATTTGTGTACACTATGTAATTGTAGCCGGACTCGATATGGATCCCCCAGTAAAATGTTTTAATAATCTCTTAAGATTCTTTAGACATTCCCATTCTCGCACGAACCCCTTTAGAAAACCTTATCCACTTCAGTAATCGGCAGAAGAGTCGATACAGACCCAGAAGAGGTTCATTGAGAAGATTTCCAATTAGGCAATAAATGAACAGGGACGAGACTATTGAAATCACCATGTGCCTATACCTTGTAGGGACATCGGTAGGAAATTCGCCTGAATTCCCGAGATTCCAGTCATCCATTTTGAAGTGATGACACTCAAAGTCAGAATCGGAAGTAAGGCGGAGCAGAAATTCAATATGTCTACAAGAGAAGAGAACCCTATATAAGTACCCAAAGAAAACCAACGCTTGTTCCAGTCAGGAATGAGAGGTGGACAGAGGAAGCCAATGCATGGAACCCAAGAAGTGTTTCTACCTCTTTAACGTCACGCTAATAATTCCTAAAATAATACAATTTAGTGAGTTAGTGATTACACTACTCACACTATGTGCTAGGCAAATCGTCTTTCCCGTCGCGGTTAATATAAATAGATCGGATCACAAAACCTCGATTGAGAGTGTTTAGCCATAAAACTTTCATAATTCTTGCGTAATCTTCGTTCCGAAGCACTTTCAAATCTTTTCAAAAACCGGAGAGTGAACCTCTCCAATATAAAGATAACTTAGTTGGAATGCCACCCATTTTATGGTTTTCCGATACACTTACTCCTACTCTGTTACCCAGACTGCATCATAGGGATGTAGGTCGACGCACAGATAACCATAAATCAAGGCGCGGGAAAAATTTATGCCTATCATAGTAAAGAAAGATACGTCTAGGGTTAACCATCATTTCTCATCAGCTTGTGTTCCTTTTCGTGTAGGAAAAACCATGCCTCCAAAGAAACGTAACCAACCCGCTGGTAAGACACCGATTCTTCAAATCGATGAAGCTACGTTCCAAGCTGCAGTAGCCGTAGCAGCTGTCATGGCTCACCTAAATGCTAACAACGCCAATGTTAGCAGGAGCACTATCGGGAATCCCGATCATAGCAATGGACAGCAGCAACCAGCGCCGGTGTGTAAAACCACACAAGAACTCCAACCTAATCCACTGAAAAGAAAGGTTGAGAACGAGGAGGGAAGTACCTCGACTCAAGGACCTTCCGAAGGGCAACGAGCTGAAGTGGTCAATGCCTCTGTCAACCCTTCTGTCTCGACACCTGGAAGACCATACCAAGGAAACCTCCCCCGCTGCATCAAGTGTAAATACCATCATCATGGTTGTCACACCCCGCTAAAGCGGAAACACAGGGCGTGGCAGTACAAAGGGTTTCATCGCAAAAGTTAAAAGACAACACCAACCATAGTATTAAAAATCATTACAAATTCACAATGGGTTTGAACAACTTTTAAAAGAAATTACAATGTAAATTGAAATACAACACATGCGAATGCTCCTAAAAGTGAAGTGTCCCGAAGTGCCACTTACTCGATGATTCCTGAAAAAGCATGTAAAACGAGCGTCAACTATAAAAATAGTTGGTGAGTACTCACAGATAAACAAAATAATACTGGTTCCATGAATTGAAATCAAAGTTTTGATAAAAGTTTCCAATAATAAAAGTATATTGTTAAGATGAGTAAATAAGTTTGTAAAAACAAAGTTCTTTGTCATCATGACAGATAAGGTATGTTGCCCAAATAAGATGCAACATTCATATTCTCATGGAAGATAAAGTTCGTTACTCAAACGAGTAAACAAGTTTCATTGCTAAAATGAGCAATCAATTTCGTTGCTACAAGGAGCAAACAATTTCATTGCTAAAACATGTATATAAGTTTTCAGTAATAACAGTTCGTTGTTGTAATGAGAAACAAAGTTCATTGCTATAATTAATAAACAAGTTTATTGCTATAATAAGTAACGAGTTTGTATGTGTATGAGCAAACAATGAGTCTCAACCAAACCTATGACTGAAGCCCTATCAAGATCTATGCTTATCGTTCCATAGATGAATATGGTATCATGCCCTCCAGCAATAGGGCGAGTGAGGAGTTGTCAATTCCTAATAGCGCTATCCATAATGACCATTGGCTCAAAGAGTTAATGGTTAGAGATAAGGGAAGGGCCTTAGTACGATAAGTTCTCATGTTCCGTGTTGCATAGACATACATAGAGAGACATAGCAATAAAATAGCAATCATGTTTGATACAAATCAATTTAAATACAACATTCAAATAATAGTTTTTCGGGACATGCTTTTCCACCCCAAAACATAAAAACTGAAAATAGGGGAGTGCGTGAATACTCACAATGCATTTAGATGATGCAAATGGTGCCTTGAACTACGTTCCACGTGTACCACTACCGATTCCTACAATAATGGTATTCGCTAGTGAGTCTCTAATCGAAATCTAACACTAGTATACTTACTACTACAATAGAATTATGCCAATAATGTGTCAAAATTTAATATTGATAAGTTACAAACATTTTTCTGTGGAAATTAAGTTTCAAAGAATCAATTGTTATATAACAATAGAATTATACCAATAATATTTATCCCAATTTTATGATTTTTGTGTATGTATTCTAATAAAAATTGGGTTTAAGTGTATTTAATCTTGGGAAAATAGAAAAAAAATAGTATACAGAAGAGAAAAATCATCAAAATTTTTATGTAGCATCCAAATGTACTACAAGGTGTTCTGGTAAATTTGCATAATGTTTGGATGAGTAAAACTATTTTTCCTGTTTTTAGTCCATTATAAATACAAAAATCGGAGAAAAATAGGAATACATTATGAAAAATTCTGAAAATATTTTTCTAAGTGTTCCACAGATATTATAAGCTGCGAAAATTATTAGATACCATTTTTATATTCCCTAATGTGGTTTTATGATTTGTTAGAGCTAAACAAAAAGAAAATTCAAAACCATATTAAACAGTAACAAAAATGGATGAAACTTAATGGGAGATGTTTATTAACTTAAAGGATCATCCAAGAATTTTTCCATAATTTATTTACTAGCTTAAGTATTTTATATGATTTAACACTTTATTTTCTTATTATTTTCATATAAAAATAAAGAAAATATATATTGAGCTGAAAATTTCCAGAATGCATCTTCATACAATTTGATAACAATGACAATTTGTGTTCTTATTTTTGATGTTGAACACCATGCCTAAAGGCTCAATAAATTCTAGAGAAAACTTGGTTCTTGTGATTTATGTAAAGATTATTGATGTTACTTTGACAATTTTTTCAACATGTTACAAAGACTTTTGAATCAAGATCTTTTTGTACCTATTAATACATGATATTAAGAGTTCAAAATAATTTTTGAATGATTTTTAGTGATGAATAAGTCATTTGAACATGCAACACAAAACAAATGTTCATAAGGAAAGTGCTGTTTGAGCAACAGTTTTGTAAAAATTGGTAAAAATCGAAATTTTGGAATTTTTCAGTGAGGTCAGATGGGTTTGAAAGCTAACTCAAAATATTATATTTCAGAAAAAGAATCACAAATTGTGGCTAAGAAATGAGTGATATATGACAGTTTAAAGTCAGGTAAAGATATCTGGCAGATTGCATGCATGATGATTGGTTAGAAAAGTGGGTTTTCATCATTTCCTTGAGTAAATCTTTTGAAGTATTTTAAATATATCATGATAACCTCATATTTTGGTCATGTTTCCAGAGATCAAAAGATTAAAACTTATCAAAATGTATACATGCATTTATGAAGAAAATTTTGTTTCTCAAAAACTCTTAACTTGAGTTTGATGTTTTAATCCTTAAAATCGATTTTTGCACTAAGATCATGAACATGCAACCTTGTTTATCATACATGCATGGTGTTAAAACACATCCATCATGTTCTAAAAACCATTTTAACAAAAAGAAAACAAGTTTGAAGAAGATGAAGAAGGAGAAAGTGTAAGAAAAAGAGCAAAACTTGAAGGAAAAGTGAAGTAGAAATCGATTTTACCTTCAAGAATACCACAAGATGATGAAGATTTAGAGTTTGAGGAGTGTTCTTGGGTTTGTTTTCTGGAATATTTCTTGGTTCTTAGAGGGAGGAAGAGAGAATGGAGTGGTGTTTGGAGAGAAAAAGTAGAGAGAAGGTAGAGAGAGTTTTCTAGAGAGAGAAAGAAGAGAGATGTGTGTGTGTTGGAGAATGAGAGTGTGAGAGAGAGATATGGGGAGAGAGGGATCCGATTTTAGGGGAGAAGAGGCTCCCTCTCTCTTGTTTCTTTTATAAAAATTCAAATCTTTTATAAAAATATCCAACTTTTTATAAAATGTGCACCTTAACCTAGTTTTTATGCATAAAACTCTTGATTTTTGGCTTATAAATCAAGGGTAAATGTTAATAACTAAATCTTTATTTTTCATTGAACTGTATTTCATAATAATTATTATGATAAGATAATATTATAAGGTTCATAATTGTTTTTATAGGATTTTTGAGGTTAAAGTTTATAAATATGAGTTTTTAGGGCTTTTAGTGTTTTGGAGTTTAATAAACTTTGAATATCAAAATAAATAGAATATTTGAGACTTTAAATTATCTTATGGTATTATAACTCTTTTATAGTTATAAATAATGTTTGTAATTTATTTTTATCAGTTTATTGGCATTCTATGTAGTGATTCCGAGATTCAAGCGAAATTGAGGAATCAAGTATACTAGTCCTACTATCAACTTTGACTTAAGTTTCTATGAGACTTTGACCTAATTTCTACTTCTAGGTCAAGTGCATGATGTGTGAATATGATTCATGAAATGGTGTTCGAGTCAAAGAATGACCCGAATATGGATAGTCTCTACAGTTAAGTAGTTATAGAATTCACATATCAATGTGAAATCTATGCACACTATCCATTGATTCTAATTGTTTCCAAGTTTCTAGTAGGTTATAACTTAGCTTCTAGTTACTAAGTCTAGTATGTGTAGTGCCTATATGTGCAACTAAGTTTAGTCAAATCTAAAACCGACTCGAATTTTGACGACTGTCACAGTGGTATCTGTCGAGAACTCTTTTGTGTTAGGTGCAACATGAAGGGGCATACCGCTCGCATCTGCAGAACCCCGGTTGAGTTCATTACATCAACCACCAATGTTGGGACTAGTCCAGTATGCCACCTATGTGGTGAAATTGGGCACTTTAAGAGGGACTGCCCAACTGAAAGAAATGACAAGGGCGCAGGAGGAGTTTAACCCTAATGCCTAGGGGAAACATCAAAGAACCCGGTAGAATTTTGGTACGTTTCTCAATCCTAAGTAGCTAACCGAAAACTTTAAATAATCAATTCTAATTGTAATTACTCCCTCGTTAAGGCGAAAGTCGCAGCACTGTTGTAAAACTTAAAAACCCATCAGGTAAAGCTATGATGGCTTAGTATATACGTTAAGGCCATTTATAATTAAGATTGATAGACCTCGAGTGAGTGATGCTGCCTTATCTCCTGTTCCTTGTTTGGTTGTGGATTTAGGGCGGAGTCGCTCAGTCAACAGTCCTTTTAATCTTAATTATACATGACTAGTGTATACTAGGCGGTTATAGAGAGGCCTTGTGAGAAATCCATTCATGAAAAGTACATTATTCCAAAACATCAGGACCCCTAGAGTTTAGCGTCACTCATGTCGGTCCAAGTATCCACGATAGTAATACCGTGGACGAAGCCCGAGACGCTAGGAACTTGTGTGCCCTGTTCAGCACATGGTCCTATCAATTTTCATTCTATATCTTGTCGATGTTTGCTAATTTCGACACTACCGTCAGCCATGGTTCGAATTGATGTGACCATGTGAAAATTCCTAGTGCTGTGTAAAAAGAACTTTTACCTTATCCTAAGCGTCAAATAAAGGTTCTTTCGAACCTAATAAGAAAACCTAATGCGAACCGTCAGTCGTCTCTCTCATCCAACCTTCAGAAGTACCCAGGAGAGGGGTACCACACGCTGTTAACTAACCCCGTTAGACTTTAAAACCTAAAGCAAAAGGCACTATAGATATTCCGGAAGACAATAACCGCCCGAGGCCTACTTAGTAGATCCCCCAGAAAGACCATTTGCACCGCACAACCAGGTTCGTGAATCAAGAGAAAGAACTCCTGGGATTAACTTACTACTACTGAGTATATGCATTAGGGTGGTATATAATTTAGATCGATAAGATTTAAGATGGGTGCTTCCTCCCTACTCCTTGTTCCTTGTTTGGTTGTGGGTTTGGGGTGGGGCCACACATCTGAACATCCCGTCAATCTCAATTATATACGACTTGCATACACGGAGTAATAGTGATTGAGCCGAGTATGAGGTCTACCACGAACCTTATAATAAGACCCTTCATCCTATCCCATAGAAAAGGAGCTGGAGTCAAGAGAACCACTGGGGGTTGAGCTACTAAAATGACCACAAATTCGAAATTTGTTGTCATCCCGGTGAAGCCAACATAGTAGCTAACACCCTCAGTTAGGAAAAGTAACTCAAGTCGTAAGAGTCAAAAACATTGACTACAACCATCCATTCACGCCAAATCCCACAAATTAAGCATCTCAGTAGTGGGACAAGAAACCTGAAAAGCTATGACAGGTTAAACTCTGAGAAGAATGGATGAAGAAATTAGAGGTTCTGGGTAGCAGAATCCATTTCTATCTAGATTTAATCTAGATAGAGAAACTCAGTAACACCGGAAGAGTAGTTTCAAGGGATACTCGCACTACTCAGGCACTTCGTCCATCCAGATACAGACGAGTAGTGCCTGGGACACAATGCCTCCTCATGCGAGAAAAGTCACCGTCGCCCTATAGACGATAGACTGCATTCTCCAAAGTTAATACTAGGATGCTAAGAACCACATGACTACCTCCGCAACCAAGAATAATTGAATAAAGTAGATGGTAAGTTGCGTTAAGCTTTATAACCCAGATCATAAAGAGATTGTAGACTCGACACCAGTCTAGGTGTTAGTCGATGGGTTATACAAGAACACGCGCTTCCTACAAACTGGAGGGAGCAGACGCGATGGAGAATGGAGCAAGTCTTAGAGATGTGTTAGACTACTAGGTGTTCCAAAGAATACTATCCCTAAAGAGATAGTAGAACCACCTCCTGAAATAGTCAAGCGCTTCGGAAAATCTCTAAGGACGAAGTTAGCCCTGATCAGAGGCTGCTATCCATGAAACAGCGAAGCAAGTAAGAGAATGATTCTTTCCAATTAGGAATCATACTGTGAAAGCATCTATTAGACGGTGACAAATGTTGAAATTTTCTAAGCATCGTCTGGTAAAACCCTCTATCACACTGACTTTGAGAGTTTCCGTTAGAAACACCTCAAGAGTCAGAAGTACAGGTCCATTTTGCACTAGGTCGAGATAGATGCCACGTAACCAACAGATGCCACGTAACCAATAGATGCCAGTATATAACCAATACCTCAAATGATCCAGAAAACCTCCGAAAGCCAATCAGTAGGAAATACGAATCTGAAGACGACCTGAGCCTTGTAAGAACCAACCCGGGGACTACACCTTCAGTAAGGGAGAACTTTGGAACTTCAAAAATGGCGATCCCGCCAAGTGTTGATCTCACCATGGAAGTACATTATGTTTTAGTTACCGAAATGTCCTATCTTTCCAAGAACTTAGGACCACCGAAGATTCATGATAAGAGCTGGCCCAGCTTCTGTCTGACCTCAACTACTTTTGGAATTCCATAAATTCCACCCAAATCCACCCACGTCTCAAACTTAGGACCACCAACATTACATATAACAACCAACATTGTTCACATCAAGTACATTGTTATAAATTACATAAATTCAAAGTATTAATAGTACGATGAGTGATGTTACACAAAGTAAATCCATACACACTTGAAAATCTTCCTGCTTAACGATTACCTGAGAATACAAGTTATTTTGAAAACGGTCAACATACATAATGTTGGTGAGTTCATAAGTATGTTTAGATAAAAGTCTTTGTATCTTTTGTAAAACCCCAGAAAATCCGATATTTTCTGTAAAGTGTATGAAAATGATGTGAAAATCAAGTATAGATGCATGTGTGAATTTCGTAGTAGTAACATATATGAATGCAGTTTAGATTTCTTTGTATTGTAAGTAAGTGATATTTGAATAATAGTATTTCCCCAGAAAATACGATATTTTCTGATTTATAATAATGTCGAGTGTGACATCCCCATTTTCACGGCCAGAAAAGACCGATTTTGTTTATGCTTTATAAAAATCAGAGTACCTCTTTTAATGAAAATGTTGCGGAATTTGTTCCCAGAAAAACATGATAAATACGTTATCAAAGCATTTCCGAAGAAATGTATTTTTATTCATTTTAAAAAATTGGGATGTCATCGTCAATACAGAAACATAAGCATAAACAGAACTTACATTCATTTACACTAGTGATCTACATCTCTTTTGAATCTCTCAATGTAATGTAACTTCATATCGACACCTGTGATACAAATAAACTGAGTGGGTCAGGTTGGGAAACCTGGTGAGTACATAGGGTTTTCAACCCACAATAATATAATTATTATGTTTAAACAACAAACAATCAACCCCATTTACCCATCCCCATTATCTTCCTTACTCTCAAGGGTCTACCCTAAGAGTCATCTATTCGTTTATTCTGAAGTCCCTTGCTTCCAGGGTTATAAGGCTGGCACTAAGTCCATAGCTGCCAATGCACTAATTCCATAGCTGCAAAAGTTCCTTCATCGGGTACTAAATCCATAGCTACCAGTGTAGGTACTAAGTCCATAGCTACCAACGTTTATCTAACAGGCACTAAGTCCATAGCTACCAGGTACTAAATCCATAGCTACCAACACCTAACAAGTACTAAGTCCATAGCTACCTATGTTTACCTAATAGGTACTAAGTCCATAGCTACCATCGTTTGTCCAATAGGCACTAAGTCCATAGCTGCCGGTGTTTATTTATTGGGCACTAAGTTTATAGCTGCCAATGTTTACTCACATCATCTTTTATCTCTCATCATTCATCTACCCATGTTATACCCAACATATTTGTAGATATAACATACGTATACAGTTTAAATCAGTTAAAACATGTATAAAAACGTTCATCCAGCATAGATAGCAAGTATACAGATAATATGCATACATAGCACGTAATTTATATTAAATAATTCATATCTATGTGTAAGATGAAAGGGACTATGAACTCACTTGAAAGGTGGTGACTCGGAACTCGGACAACGCTTCGTTATCTCAAAACAATTTTCCCTTGACAAAACCTAGTATCAATACCACTAGGGTTTAGTCTAACGTTAACCGAGACTAATTAATAGTCTAGCTATTATTATTATTATATAAGCGTTAAACAACATTATATAACTCATAATAATAGACCAAATAATTATTATAAGGTCCTAATAACATTACTATATTAAAACATAAGCTATACTAAAGATAGGTTAGGCGTAGCGCACTTACAACGGGTTTTTCTCAAAATTGGGCTTCGCCGGAGCAGCATTTCTGAGCCGAAAGGCTCTTTTCTCGGGACTCCGGGAGGCTCGGGGCTTCCTTCGGGTGCTAGGGGGTTTACCTAGACTTTAGGGGGGGGGGGGGTTTGGGGGCTAGAGAGAGTGTCTAGAGAGAGAGAGAGAAGAGGTCGGAATAGTGTGAAGAATGAGGGAACCCGGCACCTCTATTTATAGGCTGGAAAACAGCTCTACTCGTTGAGTAGGTCCTCCTACTCGTCGAGTCCATGCCACATGTCACCTTCTGCTGGCTTGCCTTGGGGAGAAAGCCTTGGCCCAGAATCAGCCACGTCACCCCTTTTGCAGCAGCACCCTGCGGACTTCTAAACCCCGTAACTTTCGCATACGAGCTCCGTTTTCGACATTCTTTTTTTCTACGCGTAGGTAAAAACAAGATCTACAACTTTCATTTAGACCGCATCGGCTAATTCTCGACCGATCTTAAATTTAACAGTAGGATGAGATTAGACTGTTAAATGACCACGAAGAATTCGTAACTCCTTCATACGGACTCCATTTTCGTCTGTCTTTTTACCGTTGAATTCCTATTAATGAGATCTTCAACTCTCATTTAGGTTACGTAAGCCAAAAACCGCTCAAACTAAAATTCGAGTTTCGGGCCGTGCACTACTATGTCAAATCTTAGAAAATTCATAACTTCCCCATACGAAGTCAGATTTGGGCGTTCTTTTTTATGGATGTTCTCGGTTTAACATATACTACAACTTTTGTTTAGATCACTAAGGCTAAAAAGTCCTCTATTGTAAATTCACTATTTACGTCTCCCGGTGTCGTGTCGGTTTTGCCGAAAGACTTCGACGGGCCATAACTTCTTCGTTATAACTCGGATTTCAATGTTCTTTATATGTACGGAACCCTTGAGACATATTGTACAACTTGGTTAAGATTATTTATTCTAAATAATCTTTGGTCGAAAACTCGTTTCCGACCCCTATTATCTCTAAATTGACTAGCCCGGATCTACGGGCGTTACAATTATCTCCCCCTTAGGATGATTACGTCCCGGAATCATCAACAAAACAGGGTTGTATAATGACTCCATACGTTATCTCTTCATCCTTGGTAATAATCGTAACTTCTATGTTCCTTCGAATAAGTATCTAACTCTTGGACTCCTTGTCTACAGGTGGTGCTCGATCTTCCACTTGCTCCCTATCTCACGTTATACTCCAAATTATGACCTTCAAGTCACAATCTCGATCCTCACTGGACACGAACTTAAGATAAGTTCTTTTATTACTACAATGGACCGATGTGTCATATTCTAATGACCTATCATCGTATGTGGCAACGCTTAGACTCAGGTCTCTTAGAGTCAAATTCCAGAATAGACTATACCTTCCTTATTGTTCTAATGGGATATAATCACATCTTAAAAGGTAGCATTTCTAGCTACAAGCAACTATCGCGATACCTCTAATGATCGCTTTTTATTTCAATCTTCTGTCTTAAGTCAGATGCTACATCGAACTTGATTCTCTGAACCACATAACATACTCAGCGTAGTCGGACTCAATTTTATATGACCACTAGGGTCGGAATAACAATCATCTTCTTAGTCATTACCGAAACGATGGTAACGACATACTTGAATATAACGAAATGAATTACTAGCTCCTTGGTAACCTTGTGACTTTCCCTGATCCAAGCGTGAGTCTTGTGCTTCCGGTAGTATATGCATCTACTACCTTTCACACCTACTCATACTCGTCCCAAGTATTGTCTCGCAATCCCCAAGTCCTAAAATCATAAAATAATTTAACACATACGAGTGTGTCCAAATAATCATAAAAAAAATTTCCCTAGACTCTACTAAGACTTCTTCCATGCACATCCTCAATCATCAATTCTGCTTCAACTCGGTTGGTATTGGAAATTCAAGACCATGTGTCACACCCCAAAACCGGAACGGCGGAATCGTTCAGGGGTGGAGGACGTCATGTTTAGTATCACGAGATATGCATATGGTAAGCAAGTAATGAACAACCATTTCATTTCGAAAGATACAATGTGTGTGTTCACAAAACATAGAATTCATACACAAATAACAAAACAAGACTTTAAGCTATAATGCTTCATCTTCTAAATCCCCAGTACGAGCACCTGTCTAATAGTCTCCTGAGAATACATGTTATTTGAAAGAGTTGATCAGCAATTAAGCTGGTGAGTTCATAAGTTTTTAGTGATGTGAGTAAGTTGTAAAGTGTTGTTGAAAATGTAGATGTAAAATGGTGTTGAAAATGTAGTTGTAAAATGTTGTAAGTTGTAAGTTATGTTTTGAAAAGTTCGCCTGTTCCTCTATAAAATCCTATATTTCCTACTTTGATGGAAGTTTAAGTAAAATGACACTACAACCCTTTCTATGGGTACTAAGTGGGTACAAGTTATATAAGACTCAGAGTAAACAAACAGTCGATTGTGCGCATCTGCCCTAAGCTCACAACCAAACGAGGAACATAAATTAAGGCGGATAGCACACATCCCATTGGTTGTTATATCATCGTCATATATAACCCTGGTGTATTCACTTGTTACTCATGGAGTTAATTGTAATGGTTCCTTTATATCTAATGAAAAGTTCTTTAAGAAAACCCATATTTCTTATAATAAAATGGTGACCACAGTGACTACTTTTATAATAGCTTAGTTTATACTGCTATATATAATCTAATATCGGATAGAAAGTTAATTGAGTGAATCTGCCCTAAGCCCACAACCAAACGAGGAACAGGAAGTAAGGCGGAAAGCACACATCCAACTACCTATTGGGTATTAGTTTTATATATAAACATGGTGTATAAACTAAGGTATTATAGAGTTACTCACCTAAGGTCCTTTAAATTGTACTGGTTTAATAAAATGGATTAAACCCTTTACTGGGAAGTTTCTAGTTTTGTATACCAAAAGTACTGATTTTGGAAAGTATGTTTTGTACTAGAAAAACTGTGCTTTGACTCTGTGTCCTATAACCTGACCCATACCTGGTACCCTTATGATGACTTCATGTATACTAAGCATACATATATATAGAATCGGATAGAAAATAGATTGGGTGAATTCGTTCCAAGCCCACAACCAAACAAGGAACAGGAAATGAAGCCGAGAGCACACATCCTATTACCTGTCGGACCCTATTGGTATATATATATATATATATCCTGTGATGTATACATTAAGGAATCATAAGACTAGCATTATGGTCCTTTATTTTAAACGTAGCCTTCTACCAAGGCATCTTATGTTAAACGTAGCCTTCTACCAAGGCATCTACTGTTATGTGCTAGACTCGACTGTTCTGTTTGTCGATTGTAGAAATGTATGTTTTCCCTAATTTATAACTATCTTAACTCGAAAATAGTTTGAGTTTGACTTTCAAGTGGTACTGCCACTTTATGAAAGTAATGGGAAATGTAAGTACACAGTTGTCATTTATAATGACATGCGGATGTACTGGTGACCTAAAAACATGTTCGTTTTATTACGGTCCTAATGTGAAGGCTAGAACCCCTACTAAACGCTCCCCCTGTCAAGAGATTAAGGGAACCAAACACGACCTCTGCAAATTCTTGCAAGCCGTGTAATTCACATTAAGGTTATATGATCATGTATACCCAATATAACTATCACCTTTTGTTTAAAAAAATGAGTTAGTGATCAATTGGTATAATTAGATCCTGTGCGTGTGTTCTCATGCTATAACAACCTAACTTGTTTGTTTTGTACTGTATATTGTACGTTCTATTTGTTTCTCATAATTGTGTGTTCTCTCTGTATGGTATTGTTTGTTTCTCTTCACTGTGTGTTTGACTCATGTATGAACTGACTCTTTGTGTGCTTCATTGTACTAGAAGTAATGAATAGCATTCTCCTAAACTATACCTATTATAGTTTACTAATATTCTACTTGGACTGTTACTGAAAAGACTCGTTTATCTACTAAGTTATGTTTGTACTTTAAAAACGGAGTTTTGTATAACTATAAAGTAACATAACTTTAAAAGAGTTTTTGAAATGTTTTGACAACTTATAAATGACATAAGTAACATTTTGAAAGATGTTTATAACAAACATTTACACAATTATCATTGTGTTCAACTTGTATTCCCCCCTTAAAACAGTTAAAAGATTCATTACGGGGTATGAACTCACCTGTAGTGAGTGGTTTGGATGAACGGATGGTATAGGATGCTAAGTGTCAAGTGAAGACTTGAACACACACACGGATCCTATTTAACATATAATGACACATATATGTATCCAATTAGTGTTTATTCAAATAATCAGGTAAAGAATAACACTTTAAGGACTAAGGAATCCTTAAATGGTAGTGTTATAATCACTTAGGATTACATAAGAGGGTTGTAAAGCCACTTAAGGGAGTTTTCGGTCCAAGTGGTATGTTTCTTGGAGTTTTCGGTTCTTGTGGTTTTCGGTCCATATGGTTTTCGGTCCATATGGTTTTCGATCCAAATGGTTTTGACCGAAAACCCATGGTCTTTGATGCATAAGGTGATTTCCAAGGGCTTTCAACAATCAATGAAGTGTTCTAGATTCATGACTAAGCTTTAGGAATGGTTTAAAGTCATATTGCACCCTTCATAAGGGTTTTCGGTCTAAGGAGATGTGCTAGACCGAAAACACCTTTTGTTCTTGGATAAATGATGATTTCAAGGCCCTAAATCAAGAGTTTCAACTAGATAACAAGTATAGGGAAGTAATACTTACGATTTAGAGGCTAATAGAGTTGATTTTGGAACAAAACACTAGTATGTGTTCTTGAAGATCAAACCCAAAAGATGAAGTTAATGGATGAAATCGAAGGGTGTTACTAGTTAGGAAGATCTAATAACAAATCAAGGGGAAAGAAACACTTACATTTTCGAGAATTTGCAAGAAGATCTTATGATACTTGAGAGAGAATGGAAGTTTTCTTGACTTGGATTTTAGAATAATGAATAAAATGAGGAATACTCATGCTTATGGGATGAGTTTTCGGTCCACATGAGTTTTGACCGAAAACTCATATGTGGTGGCCGAAAACTCCACATGAAGGGTTTATAGCTTGATTTTTATACCTATAACTCAAGCAAACACTTCCTAACACTCGATCCTTGAATGTACAATGATTAGAACACCCAAATAGACTCCAAAAAATGCCAAAAGATAGCAAAATGGGTCTAAAACCAAAAATTTTCCGGGTTGTCACATCATCCCCACGTTAGATGGAATTTCGTCCCGAAATTAGCTTTCTTAGCCGTACTACTGGGGTTGCGCTCCTCGGATTGGCAGAATACCTACTCGTAGACCTGGCAACTTTGCCCTGGTGTTCCTGATAGGATTCGTACTTGGTCCATCTATCATTACCTTGTGTATACAAGTCGTATATAATCAGGGTTAGTAAGACGGTCGGATGTGCGACTCTCCCCCAGGTCCACAACCAAACAAGGAACAGGAGATAGGGCGGAAACACACATACTAAATCTGCGTAATCATAATCATATACCACCTTCGCGTATACACTGAATAGTGATAGGTGGGCTGTATTCGTCCATAGCCTCTGTGCTCGAACTTGGTCTGCTGGACGAGTGGTATTTCGTGACGGTCTGCGGACATCTGACGATAAGGCTTCGGAGGACAAAGTACTCTTCGCACTAGTACTTTGGGGGTTTAGAATACGAAAGATAAAACTGAGGTTTAGGTCGGACTTTCGATACGAATGACGAAAGTTTCGAGAACTTGCCGATGGAGGCGATAGAAACATATAAACTCAGTATGGTGAGGACCACGCCAACTCATGACGAAAGATAGTAACGGACTCTTTACTGAACAAAGCTTTGGTCAAATGAAATAAACGTCTGTTATACGACGATGTATCCCTTGTATGATCGATATTGTACTCCTAGTATGTTCGACAATGTACTCTTTGTAAATGTTCCTGTGTTTCCTGTTTTCTCTTGAAGTTAACACTCCTACGTATCGTATCGCTATGTGCGCATATATACAAACGAAAGCGCTCTAATAACTGGTGGGGATACTTTATATCATGATCCTCCTTGGTACCACTACAATCGCCTGCCATATGCAAGTTATGAATATTTAAGATGAACCAGGCAGTCGACTGAGTAACTCTGCCTCAAATTCTCAACCAATTAAGGAATGGGGACCTAAGCGGAGTCACTCACTCTAAGTCTGCAACGTCTTAGTTGTGCACAACCCTGATGTATATGGTAAGCCATAATAGCTTCTCTAAACGGATCTTTTAGTTCTCTCGAATACTGTGACCTATTTCAACATGTGAGTTATTATAATTACTTTTAGGTGTTATCCCCAAATTTTAATCTTATATGAATATAAATTAATTTTAAAAGTAATTACTATTTCGAAAACGTACCGCTACTCGTCGACGACTCCGGGGTAGATTCTCCTACGGTGATCATCAGAATGCGTCCATCCGCGCCTGAGTTCTTTACTATCGGACAGTCCCTCTGAAAATGTCCAGCCTCACCACAGCCATAGCAGGCTTGGTTTTCGTCAGCTCCGGGGACTTGGGAGATCGGTTGAGCCGGTGCCCTGCAGAAACGGACTGTGAGTCCCTTTCTGTGGCAGTTCAGACACTGCATTTCCCGGCATACTCCGGTGTGGTGAAAGTTGCACTTTCCACACTTCAGGAGGGTTCCAGCATAGCGACTGGCAGGTGGTGAAGCAGTAGGCGTTGTAGCGGCATACATAGTACTCGCTCGTTGTTCTTGTGGGGTGTCCTGTGTTGTTCACTTCTTCTTCCTCTTGTTCCCCGACTTCTAATTATAGTCCTCTTCCCTCGGTGGCTCGGGAATAGGGACTTCTACACCATGGCGGACTCCGTGGTCGATGAGTCGATGAGCCAGGCGTTTAGCACTATCGAACGTGGCTGGGTTAGAAGACAACACATTTCCTTGGGTCGGAGCAGTCAGACCCCAAATGTATCTTTCTATCTTCTTGCTCTCCGGGGTAACCATCCCGGGGCATAGAGCTGCTAGCTCGCTGAACTGGTCAGTGTAGGTCACTATGTCTGAGCCGACCATAGTGAGATCCCACAGCTCTCGTTCCAGCTTTTGAATTTCGCCTAACGGGCAGTATTCCTCCCGCATTAACTCTTTTAGGTTTTCCCAACCTATTGAGTTAGCCACTGATAGGGTCAGTGACTTAACATGGCTGTTCCACCATGTTAGGGCCTTGCCAGAGAAGGTGCAGGCAGCAAACTTCACTTTGCTTCCTTCTGGGCACAAGCAGATTTCGAAGATCGACTCTGTTTTCTTGAACCATTGCAAGAGGGCAATGATTCCTTCAGTGTCATTAAAGGACAATGGCTGGAATTTGGTGAAGTCCTTGTAGGAGAACTCTCTCGAGCGCACGAGGACCTCACCTCGAGTAGAATCAGTAGGTGTTCCACCTCCGCTGGTACTGATGGAGTGATATTGAGCCATGGTTGTTGCCACAGTCGCAGCCACTGCAGCGTTTATAGCTGCCATATCGATTTGCGAAGGAGGCGGCGTTGGAGTTATCAGAGTAGTGCGTCTGATAGGTCTGCGAGGAGGCATCTTTGCTAAAATAATACAAAGATGAGACGAAATAAGTCTAAAGCAATGGACACAAGCCGAAAGCTGAAAAGACCAGGTTATCCTAGTTCTGGATGTATCGGGTCCTGACTTCCATAGGGTTCTAGAAACAATTCATAAAAGAGTCTATACCTAATAAACTCTATGAATTTGAAATAACTATCCTCGAATGAATATCTGTTTCCTGAATAACTGTTACCAGCTGCATATAAGAAAATAATCTTAACATATAATGTGAGCAGTGTTTCCACTCACTCTTTTAACAAGATTATTATTTAATAGGGTGACGTGTAAGACGTTTTGGTTACTTCGGTTGATCCCTCTTTGAAAACTTCTCATGAACTTGTTCTTGTTCCTCCTGGAATCTTCTGTTGACTACTACGAGGAAGTGGTTACATCTATCTGGGCTTGTCATGCGAGAATGAAAGTGACTAAAGAATCTATGAGCTTTAAGGTAACTTTATGGGGTGATCCTTACGGAGTCCTCCTATAACTGTACAATGTATACAAGTTTGTATATAGTTGAAGATTAAATAGAACTTCGAATAAGTGATCCTACTCCAAAACTACACCCTTAAGAGGAATGGATAGCGAAGCGTAGACCACAGATTCTAAGTTTATAAGATCTTGATTATATATTAAACTTTAGGAATATACATTGCAAGATTATAGACCTATCCGTAAGGGTCTTTTAAGTTATCACATAAGTTATTTATATGGACTAAAATACTCCTATAGTATTTTAACGTAATGTACTTGGTATGTTCTAAACTCGTTATCGCGCTATCGTATCATAGAATACTCCTATAGTATTCTAACTCTAAATGTACTTGTTCTGGTGTTCTCTTGACTGGTGTTCAGGTAAGTTTTAACACTGTTGCAACACCACATCATTCCCAAACACATGTCGGTCACATCTCGAATGAATATAGTTGATCAGGCTATATTGATCCTAGCTATGGTTACATAACTGTTCGGGTTGACGACAATGCCCAACCTTTAAATACTTTAGTTATGTTCTCCTCGTGACACTAGTTCTATTATGTACATGTATAAACAAGTAGGTATATTTTTATAACTTATAGTTATACTCTAAAAATATGTCATTATCCAGAGCACTTAAGCCCCATTGTATTTATAGTTGTATATCTTTTATCGGTTGATATACTTAGTTCACTATAAACAATGCTCTGATACCAATCTGTCACACCCTAAAACCGGAACGGCAGAATCGTTCAGGGGTGGAGGACGTCATGTTTAGTATCACGAGATATATATATGGTAAGCAAGTAATGAACAACCAATTCATTTCGAAAGAAAGTGTTTACAATGTGTGTGTTCACAAAACATAGAATTCATACACAAATAACAAAACAAGACTTGAAGCTATAATGCTTCATCTTCTAAATCCCTAGCACGAGCACCTGTCTAATAGTCTCCTGAGAATACAAGTTATTTGAAAGAGTTGATCAGCAATTAAGCTGGTGAGTTCATAAGTTTTTAGTGATGTGAGTAAGTTGTAAAGTGTTGTTGAAAATGTAGATGTAAAATGGTGTTGAAAATGTAGTTGTAAAATGTTGTAAGTTGTAAGTTATGTTTTGAAAAGTTCGCCTGTTCCTCTATAAAATCCTATATTTCCTACTTTGATGGAAGTTTAAGTAAAATGACACTACAACCCTTTCTATGGGTACTAAGTGGGTACAAGTTATATAAGACTCAGAGTAAACAAACAGTCGATTGTGCGCATCTGCCCTAAGCTCACAACCAAACGAGGAACATAAATTAAGGCGGATAGCACACATCCCATTGGTTGTTATATCATCGTCATATATAACCCTGGTGTATTCACTTGTTACTCATGGAGTTAATTGTAATGGTTCCTTTATATCTAATGAAAAGTTCTTTAAGAAAACCCATATTTCTTATAATAAAATGGTGACCACAGTGACTACTTTTATAATAGCTTAGTTTATACTGCTATATATAATCTAATATCGGATAGAAAGTTAATTGAGTGAATCTGCCCTAAGCCCACAACCAAACGAGGAACAGGAAGTAAGGCGGAAAGCACACATCCAACTACCTATTGGGTATTAGTTTTATATATAAACATGGTGTATAAACTAAGGTATTATAGAGTTACTCACCTAAGGTCCTTTAAATTGTACTGGTTTAATAAAATGGATTAAACCCTTTACTGGGAAGTTTCTAGTTTTGTATACCAAAAGTACTGATTTTGGAAAGTATGTTTTGTACTAGAAAAACTGTGCTTTGACTCTGTGTCCTATAACCTGACCCATACCTGGTACCCTTATGATGACTTAATGTATACTAAGCATACATATATATAGAATCGGATAGAAAATAGATTGGGTGAATTCGTTCCAAGCCCACAACCAAACAAGGAACAGGAAATGAAGCTGAGAGCACACATCCTATTACCTGTCGGACCCTATTGGTATATATATATATATATATATATATATATATATATATATATATATATATATATATATATATATCATGTGATGTATACATTAAGGAATCATAAGACTAGCATTATGGTCCTTTATTTTAAATGTAGCCTTCTACCAAGGCATCTTCTGTTAAACGTAGCCTTCTACCAAGGCATCTACTGTGATGTGCTAGACTCGACTGTTCTGTTTGTCGATTGTAGAAATGTATGTTTTCCCTAATTTATAACTATCTTAACTCGAAAATAGTTTGAGTTTGACTTTCAAGTGGTACTGCCACTTTATGAAAGTAATGGGAAATGTAAGTACACAGTTGTCATTTATAATGACATGCGGATGTACTGGTGACCTAAAAACATGTTCGTTTTATTACGGTCCTAATGTGAAGGCTAGAACCCCTACTAAACGCTCCCCCTGTCAAGATATTAAGGGAACCAAACGCGACCTCTACAAATTCTTGCAAGCCGTGTAATTCACATTAAGGTTATATGATCATGTATACCCAATATAACTATCACCTTTTGTTTAAAAAAATGAGTTAGTGATCAATTGGTATAATTAGATCCTGTGCGTGTGTTCTCATGCTATAGCAACCTAACTTGTTTGTTTTGTACTGTATATTGTACGTTCTGTTTGTTTCTCATAATTGTGTGTTCTCTCTGTATGGTATTGTTTGTTTCTCTTCACTGTGTGTTTGACTCATGTATGAACTGACTCTTTGTGTGCTTCATTGTACTAGAAGTAATGAATAGCATTCTCCTAAACTATACCTATTATAGTTTACTAATATTCTACTTGGACTGTTACTGAAAAGACTCGTTTATCTACTAAGTTATGTTTGTACTTTAAAAACGGAGTTTTGTATAACTATAAAGTAACATAACTTTAAAAGAGTTTTTGAAATGTTTTGACAACTTATAAATGACATAAGTAACATTTTGAAAGATGTTTATAACAAACATTTACACAATTATCATTGTGTTCAACTTGTATTCCCCCCCTTAAAACAGTTAAAAGATTCATTACGGGGTATGAACTCACCTGTAGTGAGTGGTTTGGATGAACGGATGGTATAGGATGCTAAGTGTCAAGTGAAGACTTGAACACACACACGGATCCTATTTAACATATAATGACACATATATGTATCCAATTAGTGTTTATTCAACTAATCAGGTAAAGAATAACACTTTAAGGACTAAGGAATCCTTAAATGGTAGTGTTATAATCACTTAGGATTGCATAAGAGGGTTGTAAAGCCACTTAAGGGAGTTTTCGGTCCAAGTGGTATGTTTCTTGGAGTTTTCGGTTCTTGTGGTTTTCGGTCCATATGGTTTTCGGTCCATATGGTTTTCGGTCCAAATGGTTTTGACCGAAAACCCATGGTCTTTGATGCATAAGGTGATTTCCAAGGGCTTTCAACAATCAATGAAGTGTTCTAAATTCATGACTAAGCTTTAGGAAAGGTTTAAAGTCATATTGCACCCTTCATAAGGGTTTTCGGTCTAAGGAGATGTACTAGACCGAAAACACCTTTTGTTCTTGGATAAATGATGATTTCAAGGCCCTAAATCAAGAGTTTCAACTAGATAACAAGTATAGGGAAGTAATACTTATGATTTAGAGGCTAATAGAGTTGATTTTGGACCAAAACACTAGTATATGTTCTTGGTGTTCTTGGTGTTCTTGGTGTTCTTGAAGATCAAACCCAAAAGATGAAGTTAATGGATGAAATCGAAGGGTGTTACTAGTTAGGAAGATCTAATAACAAATCAAGGGGAAATAAACACTTACATTTTCGAGAATTTGCAAGAAGATCTTATGATACTTGAGAGAGAATGAAAGTTTTCTTGACTTGGAATTTAGAATAATGAATAAAATGAGGAATACTCATGCTTATGGGATGAGTTTTCGGTCCACATGAGTTTTGACCGAAAACTCATATGTGGTGGCCAAAAACTCCACATGAAGGGTTTATAGCTTGATTTTTATACCTATAACTCAAGCAAACACTTCCTAACACTCGATCCTTGAATGTACAATGCTTAGAACACCCAAATAGACTCCAAAAAATGCCAAAAGATAGCAAAATGGGTCTAAAACCAAAAAATTTCGGGGTTGTCACACCATGGGATAAATTTATGGATTATACCAAAAATTCTTTCTTTCTGCCAATCGAAAGTGTACTTCTCCCATACTAGACGTATTATTTATTAGACGCATTCTAAAGGCACCTCTCTTACGATTTCTTCTGATAGGTATCATTCACTATCGTATGCCTTATTATTTCCTCTATTTTATCAGTCTATCATGGTTCGCATCACTTCCTGAACTTCTGCCATTGTGATAGGTTCGGGTGCAGGTGCAACGACCGATGCATGACCCATCACATTCTTTTGCTCAGGTTGTCATCTTCCTCGGATATTTCCTAGTCTGTCTTCACCATGACGTTTTGTACACCAAAGTAGACATTCGGTGTACCGAGACGAGAATTTAAGATAGGAAATTTTTATTTACGATAGACGTATAAATCTCCCTATTACTCCGAAAAGTTGCATGGCAGTTCTAATATCGTAATTGAACATTTAGAAATCTGAACACATAAAATTTCCAGATCCGGTCGGCAATAGACCATAGATCCGAACAAATAATAGCATATAAGGCATCTTTATAGCTATAACATAAAACATTTAGCACATAAAACATTTTAGGCATCTTTCCTAAAATAAACTAGTGCTCGTGTCTAAAATATAGCAGACACTCATCTCACAATCATCGCTTAGCATTCTAAGTTTAAGTCTAGAAATAAATCCATATTCCTAGTTCGCTTAAACTAATGCTCTGATACCAACTGTGACATCCCCATTTTCACGGCCAGAAAAGACCGATTTTGTTTATGCTTTATAAAAATCAGAGTACCTCTTTTAATGAAAATGTTGCGGAATTTGTTCCCAGAAAAACATGATAAATACGTTATCAAAGCATTTCCAAAGAAATGTATTTTTATTCATTTTAAAACATTGGGATGTCATCGTCAATACAGAAACATAAGCATAAACAGAACTTACACTCATTTACACTAGTGATCTACATCTCTTTTAAATCTCTTAGTGTAATGTAACTTCATATCGACACCTGTGATACAAATAAACTGAGTGGGTCAGGTTGGGAAACCTGGTGAGTACATAGGGTTTTCAACCCACAATAATATAATTATTATGTTTAAACAACAAACAATCAACCCCATTTACCCATCCCCATTATCTTCCTTACTCTCAAGGGTCTACCCTAAGAGTCATCTATTCGTTTATTCTGAAGTCCCTTGCTTCCAAGGTTATAAGGCCGACACTAAGTCTATAGCTGCCAATGCACTAATTCCATAGCTGCAAAAGTTCCTTCATCGGGTACTAAATCCATAGCTACCAGTGTAGGTACTAAGTCCATAGCTACCAACGTTTATCTAACAGGTACTAAGTCCATAGCTACCAGGTACTAAATCCATAGCTACCAACACCTAACAAGTACTAAGTCCATAGCTACCTATGTTTACCTAATAGGTACTAAGTCCATAGCTACCATCGTTTGTCCAATAGGCACTAAGTCCATAGCTGCCGGTGTTTATTTATTGGGCACTAAGTTTATAGCTGCCAATGTTTACTCACATCATCTTTTATCTCTCATCATTCATCTACCCATGTTATACCCAACATATTTGTAGATATAAAATACGTATACAGTTTAAATCAGTTAAAACATGTATAAAAACGTTCATCCAGCATAGATAGCAAGTATACATATAATATGCATACATAGCACGTAATTTATATTAAATAATTCATATCTATGTGTAAGATGAAAGGGACTATGAACTCACTTGAAAGGTGGTGACTCGGAACTCGGACAGCGCTTCGTTATCTCAAAACAATTTTCCCTTGACAAAACCTAGTATCAATACCACTAGGGTTTAGTCTAACGTTAACCGAGACTAATTAATAGTCTAGTTATTATTATTATTATATAAGCGTTAAACAACACTATATAACTCATAATAATAGCCCAAATAATTATTATAAGGTCCTAATAACATTACTATATTGAAACATAAGCTATACTAAAGATAGGTTAAGCGTAGCGCACTTACAGCGGATTTTTCTCAAAACCGGGTTTCGCTGGATCAGCGTTTCTGAGCCGAAAGGCTCTTTTCTCGGGACTCCGGGAGCCTCAGGGCTTCCTTCGGGTGCTAGGGGGTTTAGCTAGACTTTAGGGGGGGGGGGGGTTGGGGGCAAGAGAGAGAGTCTAGAGAGAGAGAAGAGGTTGGAATGGTGTGAAGAATGAGGGAACCCGACACCTCTATTTATAGGCTGGAAAACAGCTCTACTGGTCGAGTAGGTCCTCCTACTCGTCAAGTCCATGCCACATGTCACCTTCTGGTGGCTTGCCTTGGGGAGAAAGCCTTGGCCCATAATCAGCCACGTCACCCCTTTTGCAGCAGCACCCTGCGGACTTCTAAACCCCGTAACTTTCGCATACGAGCTCCGTTTTCGACGTTCTTTTTTTCCACGCGTAGGTAAAAACAAGATCCACAACTTTCATTTAGACTCCATCGGCTAATTCTCGACCAATCTTAAATTTAACAGTAGGATGAGATTAGACTGTTAAATGACCACGAAGAATTCGTAACTCCTTCATACGGACTCCGTTTTCGTCTGTCTTTTTACCGTTGAGTTCCTATTAATGAGATCTTCAACTCTCATTTAGGTTGCGTAACCCAAAAATCGCTCGAACTAAAATTCGAGTTTCGGGTCGTGCACTGCTATGCCAAATCTTAGAAAATTCATAACTTCCTCATACGAAGTCAGATTTGGGCGTTCTTTTTATGGATGTTCTCGGTTTAACATATACTACAACTTTTGTTTAGATCACTAAGGCTAAAAAGTCCTCTATTGTAAATTCACTATTTACGTATCCCGGTGCCGTGCCGGTTTTGCCGAAAAACTTCGACGGGCCATAACTTCTTCGTTATAACTCGGATTTCGGCGTTCTTTATATGTACGGAACCCTTGAGACATATTCTAGAACATGGTTAAGATTATTTATTCTAAATAATCTTTGGTCGAAAAGTCGTTTTCGACCCCTATTATCTCTAAATTGACTAGCCCAGATCTACGGGCGTTACATCGAGGTTCTTAGATCATTAATTTATGTTATTTCGTATTGACATAATCGAAGGGTTAATCTTCGAAATGTTAAATTGGTATTGGATCTCTATATGAGCCGTTATAACCATACATGATAATGACTAGGTTGCCTGTCTTGGCATTTTTCCAAATGCTGGTATTTGCTCAAGGTTTTGTCGTCCTAGACTGGCCTAGTCTAGCTGTAGCGAACAGCTAAGGCGTGGGGGGTCACGTCGTATAGATCTATACACAAACTCCCGCTCTCCCTCCAGGAAACTATGGTTATAACTACAGGCTACGATTGTACACTCAAAGGTGCGAACCGACAAGTCTCACTAGATTCTCAACCTTTCATGTTCGTTATGTTTTTCACTATGTTTAATGTTTACGTGTATGTTGCATGTTTTCATATCTAAAGGTACATACATAAGTATACAAAGTTCAATAATTATGTAAGGGATAGAGTTACGATCTACTAAGAATGTGAAGTTCAGTCCACGCCCAGTTAGCATGTGAATGGACCACAAAGGCCCAATAACATGTAAGAGGGTAATTTGGGCCCAATAGGCATGTAAATGGACCACCAAGGCCCAACAAACATGTGACCCGTAGCTCAGGCCCAAATTAACATGTAAATGGGTCGCAAGGCCCAATAAACATGTCATGGAAGATATTGGGCTCAATATACACTTGCATGGGCCTTTAAGGCCCATTGACCATGTAATGTGAATATTAGTCCCAATAAAATTGTTATCGATGTATTTCGTCCATTCGTTATTGTTTCGTTGTTTATATATAACTCGAGGTTTACCAAATTGATTATAAAAAGTCTTCTTTTTGTAAAAACGACGTTCTTGGTCAATAAGCCTCAAATTTTCAATTAAGGCCCAAAGTTTTGTAATAATAACACTTTAGTCCATAATTTATAAAAAATTGTAATTTCGTTGAAATGTTTAGAAATTCACGGGTTTAGTCCAAAAATTTATATTTTGACATTTTTGGCCCAATTTGCAGAAAAGTGCATTTTCAGCCCCTTGTTTGTAAAAATTGACACTTTCGGCCCAATTTTGATAAAGGTTACATTTTTGGTCCCATTTAGAAATAAATGTTATTTTCACCCCTAAATTTGGTTTATTTACATTTATTACTCAAACTTTGGTCAAATAACATTTTTAACCCCAAAAATTTCATTTTTTTCACAAATTTGGGCCCAAAACCGTGAGGCCCAAATGTTTGGCCCATTAAGCTAAAATTTACATTTTTGCCCCTTTGAAAAGCATGTTTATCATAAAAATCCATATTTATACAAGTAGGACCTGTTTGATCCTTATAAAAATATAAATGTCACTTTTTGCCCTTATCTTTTGTTTTCTTGACAATTTTGATCCTTAACAAGGTTTTTGCCTTAAATTTTTATATCTTCAACATATAAACACTTTTAACTTGATAATATGATGTATAAGGTGTCTTAGTTCATGGATCTTTACTCAATGTTACTTAAGATGTCGATATTTGTTAAGATCTAACACATTTTTACAAAATAACTAAGAAATCACACAATACATGCATATAACACATAGATCTACACATTTTACTTGTATTCTCCCCCAAAAATCATGTAAAAACCGAAAACAAGAGGGTATGAACTCACCTTTGCTTTGATGTTTTGGTTTTAAAGAAGAGATGAAGAGATTTTTGGTCCTAACAAGCTTTCTTGAGTGGATCTCGAACTTAGGAGGTTTCTAGGAGTATGATCACCAAAAATTTGCTTAGAAGGAGTGATCTAACATGAGAATGAAGTTATATAACTTGGATATGTAAGGACTTACCAAGAAAATGATGATTTTTGGTGGAAATCTTCTTGATCAACCCTAGATCTTCGAAAATTTGAGAGGAAAGGAAGGAGTGTTTCTTGTGAGTGTTTGAGAGAGTTTGATGCTGTGTATGTGTGTGCTTACCTTCGGCCGAGAGGAAGAAAAAAAAGAGAGAGGGAAGAGAGATTAAGATGTGATAGGTGCATAGATGTATGGGATTGGGTATTTGTTTAGAGGGTAATTTGCATGGATTACCTTCATGTATTAGTGAGGTGGCATGGCTTGGATAATTAGCCATTTTTTTTGTTTTTGATGATGGGCCGAGAATTGGATTAGGAAGGAGGAAGTGAATTAATTTGGGCCCAATCTTGGTCTTCACTCGACATTTTAAAGCCCATAGAGAAGTTTTCGGCCCATTGGGTCTCTAGGGTAGTTCACGGCCCAAAATGGTATAAAAGAATGGATTTATGGCATACTAGGGTTAATTGGATTAGTTATGGCCCAATAAGGCCCATTAGGGTTAGAATGAATCATTCTAGGCCCAAATGGTCCAAAATGTTTTAGATTTGTGAATTTGGGTCCATTTAGAATCCAAATAGGGTTTCCAAGCCTAAAATAGTTGAGTTGAATGCTTATTGGTCTATTAGGCCCAATAAGAAATCCTAGTCCAATATGGACTTAAACTAAGGTTCTTAGGGTTTCAGACTCTTTGATGAACATGAGAGGTGCATTTAAATGAGCTATGGGTGATATTTACTTAGAGTATATGTTTTACAATCGTTGAATGATTACACAAGAATAGAATTTCCTAGCTAAAATGCTAGTTGTGACATCATCCCACCGTTAGAGGGAATTTCGTCCCGAAATTCTTTTGAAACTAGGTTTGTGAAGGAAAGAATAAGTGAGGGTACTTTTGCTTCATTTGGTCTTCACGTTCCCATGTGAATTCCGGTCCACGTTTAGCATTCCATCGAACCTTCACAATCGGAATGCGACTTTGCTTTGTACGCTTTAGTTCCCTATCCATAATCTCGACTGGTTCTTCAACGAACAGGAGATTCTCGTTTATCTCATTATCTTCCAAAGGAACGGCAAGGGTTTCATCTAATAGACACTTTTTCAGATTCGATACGTGGAACACTGGGTGTACGTTGCTGAGCTCAGCAGGTAGTTGCAGCTTGTAAGCCACTGGACCAATCCGAGCAAGAATCTCGAACAGTCCAATGTATCGCTGGGTTTAATTTTCCTCGTTTTCCAAAGCGAATCATTCCCTTCCAAGGAGAGACCTTTAACAACACATGATCCCCAACTTGAAATTCTAATGGCTTTCGCCGCTTGTCAGCATAGCTCTTCTGTCGGTCTCGCGATGCTTGAAGTCGAGCTTTGATTTGGACTATCTTTTCGGTCGTTTCACGGATGATTTCGGGTCCTGTAAGAGCACTGGCCGGCGATTTCCCTTTTGCTAGTCGAGTGTCACCCACCTCAGCCCAGCATAGGGGCGATCTGCATTTACGACCATAAAGAGCCTCGAAGGGAGCAACCTTGATGCTCGTGTGGTAACTGTTGTTATAAGAAAATTCGATCAGAGGTAAGTGGGCATCCCATGATTTGCCGAAGTCAATCACGCAAGCTCGGAGCATATCCTCGAGTGTCTGGATGGTGCGCTCACTTTGACCATCCGTCTATGGGTGGTAGACAGTGCTCATATCTAGTTGTGTTCCCATTGCCTTCTGAAGAGATTGCCAGAATCTTGAAGTGAATATGCTATCTCGATCCGAGATAATAGATACTGGCACTCCATGGAGTCTCACAACCTCCTTGATGGAGATTCGGGTCAGCTTTTCCATCTTGTAGGACTCTTTTATTGGCAGGAAATGAGCGGATTTTGTTAATCTATCGACAATTACCCAGATAGCATCAAACCCGTCTGCTCTCTTTGGCAATTTGGTCACGAAGTCCATAGTAATCCTTTCCTATTTCCACTCGGGTATCACTGGTTGTTGCAATAGTCCTGAGGGCTTTTGGTATTCCACTTTCACTTTGGCCCAGGTAAGACACTTGCCCACGAAAGTGGCTATCTTTGCCTTCATATTAGGCCACCAATATTGCTGCTTGATATCCAAATACATTTTATCTGACCCCGGATGAATAGAATATCACGTCTTGTGGGCTTCATGCATCACTACCTCTCTGAATCCCCCAATTTTGGGAACCCAGATTCTATTCATGAAGTAGTGAGTTCCGTCATCTTTAACTTCGAGCTCCTTCTCCATTCCACGTAGTGATTCACTAGCGACATTCTCCGACTTTAATGCGTCCAATTGGGCTTCCTTGATCTATGAGGCTAGATGAGATTGGATGGTGATTGATAGAGTCTTCACACGACGACTTGAATACTCCTTTCGACTCAGGGCATCGGCTACTACGTTAGCCTTACCTGGATGGTATTTGATCTCGCACTCATAATCATTTAACAGTTCAACCCATCTTCGTTTCCTCATGTTTAGTTCCTTTTGATTTAGAATGTGCTGGAGGCTCTTGTGGTCTGTAAAGATGGTGCACTTGGTACCATATAGGTAGTGCCTCCAAAATTTTAATGCGAAGACCACTGCCCCCAGTTCGAGATCATGCGTGGTATAATTTACTTCATGTGTTTTCAGTTGTCTGGATGCATATGCAATTACCTTCCCGCGTTGCATAAGGACACAACCTAAACCTTGATTCGAAGCATCACAGTAAACTATGAAGTCTTCGGTTCCCTCCGGTAAGGATAGCACTGGAGCACTACAGAGGGCTTGCTTCAAGGTTTGGAAGGCAAGCTCTTGCTTCTCGGTCCAGTTGAAGGGTACGCCTTTTTGCGTCAATGTGGTGAAGGGTTTGGCTATCTTGGAAAAGTTCTGAATGAATCTTCGGTAGTATCCTACAAGACCCAAGAATTGGTGAATTTCTGTTGGCGTTGACGGATTCGCCCAGTTTTCGATTGCCTTCATCTTGGAGGGATCCACATCTATCCCTTCCTGACTGACTACATGGCCCAAAAAGTTCACACTACGGAGCCAGAACTCACACTTGGAGAGTTTCACATACAACCTTTCAACCCGCAGGGTTTCTAGAATCTGTCGGAGGTGTTGGCTATGATCTTCTTCTCTTCGAGAGTATACGAGAATATCATCGATGAAAACGATTACGAATTTGTCAAGGAATGGGCGGCAGACTCGATTCATGAGGTCCATAAATGCAGCAGGGGCATTTGTTAGACTGAAGGGCATTACGACGAATTTGTAATTACCGTAACGAGTTCGGAAAGCAGTCTTAGGAATGTCCTCATCTCGGACTTTGAGTTGATGATAACCGGATCTCAGATCTATCTTTGAAAAGTAACTAGCCCCTTGAAGCTGGTCAAATATATCATCGATTCGTGGAAGTGGATACCGGTTTTTGATGGTGAGTTTATTTAATTCCCTATAGTCGATGCACATTCTGAAGGATCCGTCTTTCTTTTTAACGAAAAGAACCGGAGCTCCCCATGGCGAGAAGCTGGGTCTGATGAATCCTTTATTCAGGAGTTCGCTTAGTTGGCTTGATAAATATTGCATTTCAGCAGGAGCTAACCTATAGGGTGATTTGGCGATTGGAGTGGCTCCAGGCACTAGGTCGATTCGGAATTCGATTTGTCGTTCTGGAGAAATTCCTGGAAGATCTTCTGGAAACACATCCGGGCAGTCACATGCCACTGGGATGTTGTGAATGCTCGCTTCCTCTTTGGCTTTATCCACCACATGAGCAAGGAATGCGTAGTTCTTCTTTTGTAGGCACTTTTGTGCCTTGATACATGAGATAAAGCGAAGGTTTACGCCGAGATTATCTTCGTAGATTATTAGGGTTTCGTGATTATGGAGATGAAGGCGAACGACCTTCTCGTGACACATAATATCGACATGATGGGGGCTTAACCAATCCATGCCGATGATTACATCAAAACACCTAATATTTACTGGCATGAAATTTATTTGGAAAGAGTGGTTGTTTAGTGCTAACGTACATCCTATATAGATATCTTTGGTTGTTTCCGTTTTCCCATTAGCCATTTCCACCGTAAATGCTTCGTTGAGCTTCTGGGGTTGTTGATTTAGCAAGTATTTGAATTTATTACTAACGAAACTTCGTTCCGCCCCACTATCAAATAAGATGCATGCATACGAGTTGTTAATTACGAACGTACCGGTGACAACGGTTGGGTCCTGCACTGCTTCACCCTGACCCATTGTCAACACTCTCCCTGCTGCTCCTGCCCCTTGATTGTTTGCGTTGGGGCAGTTTTAGCTGAAATGCCCGGTTTTCCCACATCCATAACAGGTATAACTGGCCCCAGCATTGGTGTTGTTGTTATTGTTGTTGTTGTTGTTGTTGTTGTTGTTGTTGTTTGTCATCTGGTTTTGTTGAAGCTGAGCCCTACAATACTTTGCTGTATGGCCCTTCCGGTTGCACCTTGTGCAAATCATCTCTCTGCACTCCCCGTGATGGTGGAAGTTGCATTTGTTACACTTGGGGAGATTTCCTGAATACTGCTTTGGAGCATTTGGCGTGGATGAGGCTGGAGCATGTGGTGTGGTGGTAGCTTGAGTTGCAGCATGGACAGTCATATTTTGTTGCTTCTTAGCTGATTCCGAGTTTTGCTTTCCCTTTCGCTTGTTGTTTTTCCCCTTCTTGCTCTCACCTTCTTTCTTGACCTCCGTTTCTGCTGTTTTGGCACCCTTCTTGTTGCCATGATCATACAATTTCTTGGCCAGTCTCTTGGCGCTATCAAACGTCTTAGGGTTTGCCGCAATGACATTCCCTTGGATAGGTGCAGTCAATCCCCAGATAAACCTCTCAATCTTTTTCCCTTCTGAAGTGATCATTCCGGGACACAGAAGAGATAGCTCACTAAACCTAGATATGTATACGTCGATATCGGAGTTTTGAACCATGAGGTTCCACAACTCTTGTTCCATCTTCTGGATTTCTCCTCTTGGACAGTATTCAGCCAGCATCATTTCTTTAAGCTCTTCCCAGGGCATCGTGTTCGCCGCCGGGAGTGTCATCGCCTCTATGTGGGCATTCCACCAGGAGAGGGCTTGATCAATGAAGGTGCAGGCTGTGAACTTGACCTTACACTCATCCGGACACCCGCAGATTTCGAAAACGGATTCTACTTTCTCAATCCATCGCTTCAGGGCTATTCCTGATGGGTTTTGAGCATTCTAACACTTCCTAAGTGTACATGCAACCCTAATAACCTTGAATCTATGTTTTCTCTATATACATGCAAATTTCTTTTTCAAGGTTATTTCCTAACTAGCATGGCATGGGGATTACATAAAACATAAAAACTAGTAGAAATACATACCTTGTTGTTGCTTGGATTCCTTCAAGACTTTGTGAGCCTAGCACCCCAAATGTTGTGCCTCAAATGCTTCACACAACACCACAAGACTTGGAATAACTTGAGAGAATACTTCTAGCACTCAAAATCGGTTATGCCCTCTCTAGTAACACTAGGTCACGATTTTGCTAGCCATAGGGTTCCTTTTATAGTGTTGTCACAATTAGGGTTTACACATGAATGCCCTTAATTGTCATGACTCTTGATTTCTCATGACCCATGGGTTTGTAACTCCCATGGACTATCCATGGAGCTCCATATGGTTATAACCAAACCCATAAACCATGGATCATTAATCCACCATAAAAGAATTGATGATTGTCATAATCAACCCTATATATTTAATTAGTCTCACTTTGATCACCAAATTAATACTTGATCAATACTAATTAAATAATACTATTATTAATATATTAGAACTTATAATATATTAATAATCATAAGTGCCTTATTCTTTCATCTAGTCAATCCAAGTATTGCAATGCCATGCAACCCAAATGGACCATGCCGGGTCGGGTCAAGTACATACCAAATAAAGTTATGGACTTAGACACTATATCCAACACTCTCCCACTTGGATAAGTCTAATAACTATATTTGCAAATATGACTTCAAAATCCGACTAGCAATCGTAGCTCTTTTAAAGTCTCTCGGAACTGAGATGATGATGATACGCCATTTAAGATAAGTGATCATATAATCCTCTGTTCTCATGATATCAGCCGGACAAACACATGGAACATGGTCTTACTTATTGTCCAGCATTTGTTTCTCGATCTCTGATTTGTTTCGACATAGAACTAAATTGAACACATCAATTAGGTTCTGACCGGGCCCGGTACATAGGTCAAAACCAAATCATCGAGGGGCCCAGATATCGCTTCTATTTCTAGAAGGAACAGATAAACTTCGACTTATATGCTTGTACTAACTACTTGTTGAATTATTCACAAAGGCACGTTTTATGACATCGAGTTACCAATGCGTTTTCATGCAATCAATGAATAACCAACTCATAGTCAACAACTCATATCTCTAGGTTTGAAGATTTATATGATATTACCGTCTCACGATCACTCGAGATAAATTCCATGAAGTGATGCAAGTGAGCGTGGGTTGGATCCAATACTCAGCCCTTATGAGTACTCATGAATGTTGTAGCAACCATTGCATTGTCCAAAGCACTTTTAGACAAATCATACAAGCCAAATTCATGACAGTCTTAAATCAATACTTACTTCCAAAGTTTGACTGACTGTGAATGGTTTGAATAATAACATAATTATTCTGGAAGTAAAAACATGCAAAATTGAAACATAGTAAACAATCAACACAAGATAGTAACACCTTACTCATAAATAAATAACAACTTTTATTTATCATCAAATGTCAATTACATTTTACAAGTTTCAGGAATCTAATTATTGAAACTAGTATCATCCTTCAGCCCAATGCGCCTCGCATGCTGTAAATGCTTAACCCTGCTCAGTCCCTTCGTGAGGGGATCTGCCGGGTTCTCATCTGATGATACCCTCTTAGCCACGAGGAGTCCTTCTTCTATTCGATGTCTGATGAAATGGTATTTTCTGTCAATGTGCCTAGATCTCCCGTGATCTCTCGGTTCCTTAGCCAAAGCAACCGCACTTTCGCTGTCACAGAAAATTTCCATTGGCTCTTTTATAGCTGGTACAACTCCAAGGTCTCCGATGAAGTTCTTTAGCCATATCGCCTCCTTAGCTGCTTCACTTGCTGCTATGTACTCTGATTCACAAGTAGAATCAGCTACTGTCTCCTGCTTGGAACTTTTCCAAGTAATTGCCCCTCCATTTAGGATAAAGACCCAACCTGACTGAGAGCGGAAATTATCCCTATCAGTCTGGAAGCTAGCATCGCTATATCCTTCCACTCTCAAGTCATCACTGCCTCCGAGGGTAAGGACCCAATCCTTAGTCCTCCGCAGATACTTGAGAATGTTCTTTACCGCTGTCCAGTGTGCCTTGCCAGGGTTCCCTTGATATCTACTGACCATGCTCAAAGCAAAGGCCACATCAGGGCGAGTACAAGTCATAGCATACATGATCGAGCCCACAGCGGAAGCATATGGTATATGACTCATCTCAGCTATCTCAGCCTCTGTACTCGGACTCTGAGTCTTACTCAGCTTGGCACTACTATGGACGGGTAATTCCCCTTTCTTGGATTCTTGCATGTTGAACCTCTTCAGCACCTTATCCAAGTAAGTCCTTTGACTAAGTCCAATTAGTCTCTTACTCCTATCTCTCAATATCCTTATCCCTAGGATATAGGCAGCTTCTCCAAGGTCCTTCATAGCGAAACACTTCCCAAGCCAGGACTTAACCTCCTGCAAGGTTGGGACGTCGTTTCCTATGAGAAGTATGTCATCCACATACAACACTAAGAAGCTAACTATGCTCCCACTAGCCCTGACATACACACAAGACTCATCCTCACTCCTAGAAAAGCCAAACTCTTTGACTTTCTCATCAAAGCAAAGATTCCATCTGCGAGATGCTTGTTTCAATCCATAAATGGATTTATCAAGCTTACACACTCTATTAGGGTATCTTGTATCGACAAAACCCTCTGGTTGAGCCATGAAAACATCCTCAGCCAACTTTCCATTAAGGAAAGCGGTTTTGACATCCATTTGTCATATTTCATAATCATGAAATGCAGCTATGGCTAACAATACTCTAATAGACTTAATCTTAGCTACTGGTGAGAAGGTCTCATCATAGTCAACTCCCGGAGTTTGAGTAAAGCCCTTCGCAACCAGTCGCGCTTTGTAAGTATGTACCTTCCCATCCATGTCGGTCTTCTTCTTGAAGATCCATTTGCACCCAACTGTCTTACGACCTGGTACATTGTCAACCAAGTTCCAAACTTGATTGTCATACATGGACTGAATCTCGCTGTCCATAGCTTCCTTCCATTTAGCAGACTCAGGGCCTGCCATGGCTTCCCTATAATTATTAGGTTCATCCAAATCTATTAGTGTACTATCACTAATAAATGTATCACCTTCAGTGGTGATGTGATAACCATAATAAATATCAGGTGTGTTCCTCACCCTAGTGGAACGTCTTGGAGGTACAGACTCATCTATCGGATCAACAGGAGTTTCCTCCTCAGGTTGGTCGATAGCATTTGAGGTTCCTTCACCACTTGACTCTTGAAGCTCTTCAAGGTCAATTTGCCTCCCACTGTCCCCTTGGCTTATGAATTCTCTCTCACGAAAGACTCCTCTTCTTGCTACAAAGACCACATTATCACTGGGTCTGTAGAAGAGGTAACCAAAGGATCTTTGTGGGTAGCCGATGAAAATACACCTCTCACTTCGAGGTTCAAGCTTATCATGAGTCTCACGCCTCACGAAAGCTTCACAACCCCAAATTTTGATGTGGTCCAAATTGGGAACTTTCCCAGTCCACATCTCGTGAGGTGTTTTGGCAACCTTTTTAGTAGGGACTAGATTAAGGATATGGGCGGCAGTCTCTAAGGCATACCCCCAGAAAGAGATTGGTAACGAAGCTCGACTCATCATGGAACGAACCATATCCAACAAGGTTCGATTGCGCCTCTCAGCTACACCATTCAACTGTGGTGTTCTGGGAGGTGTCAATTGTGAGACAATCCCACATTCCTTAAGATAGTCAAGGAACTCAATGCTAAGATACTCTCCTCCCCGATCGGATCGGAGCATCTTGATGTTCCTGCCCAATTGATTCTCCACTTCCTGCTTAAACTCTTTGAACTTTTCAAAGGTTTCTGACTTATGCTTGATTAAGTAAATATATCCATATCTACTGTAATCATCAGTGAAAGTCACATAATAGCGATTAGCATCCCTTGTAGCAACTCTGAAGGGCCCACACACATCCGTGTGTACAAGGTCCAACAAACCTTCACCCCTATCACAAGTACCTGTGAAGGGTGACTTTGTCATTTTTCCAAGTAAACAAGACTCGCAACTATCATCTGACTTGAGGTCAAATGATTCCAAGACTCCAGCCTTTTGGAGTTGGCCTATGCGCTTCTTGTTAACATGTCCAAGACGACAATGCCACAAGGATGCTTTATCCAAGCTATCTGAAGAATCAATATACAACACATTATTTCCTAGATTGTCTACAACATTCACAGCTTCATATACACCATCACAAGGTAATACTTTAAAGTAAAATACATCATTGTAATAAACATTAATAGCACCATTTTTATTATCAAATGAAAATGAAAAACCTTGTTTGTACAAGCCATGAAAAGAAATAATATTTCTCGCCATTTGGGGCGAGTAACAACACTTATTCAAATCTAACATTAACCCATTATTAAGCAATAAGGAATAAACTCCTATCTTGGTAACAGGTAATGCTTTCCTGTTGCCCATGACTAAGTTTATCTTCCCGTGCTCCACTTGCTCACTTCTTCTTAGTGCCTGCAAATCAGTACAGATGTGAATACCACAACCTGTATCAAGCACCCAAGAATTAGCATTAGATGAGTTATTAGACAATATTGTGTAAATACCTGCATGGGTGGGTTTAACCTTCCCATCCTTTACATCTTGCAGATATTTAGGGCAGCTTCGCTTGAAGTGTCCTTTATCCTGGCAATAGAAGCACTGTGCTTCCTTTGGGTTTGAAGAAGGAGTAATGGGACCTTTCTTTGTCCCACTTGAAGAGGAACCATCAAGAGTCTTACCCTTGGTACCCTTCGAAGGGTTTTTCCTCTTCTTACCCTTTCCCTGCCCAATAGCCAGAACAGGGGCTGTTGAAGGAGTAGAAGTAGCAACCGCTTTACCCTTAAGGCCATTTTCAGCTGTCCTTAAGAGTCCTTGAAGTTTGCTAAGTGCGACTTCCTCCTTGTTCATATGATAAGTCATACGAAACTGATCATAACTTGGAGGTAAGGAATGGAGAATGATGTCAATCGCCATTTCCTCAGGAACGTCAACATTTAGCTTCAGCAACCGGTCAATGAACCTTTGCATCTTCTGCAAGTGACCGGTGATGGGTTCACCATCCTTCATCCTTGTGGTTATCATGGAGGAGATGATTTCATACCTCTCTTGACGCGCGCTCTGATGGTACCTTTCCATCAGATCCAGGTGCATCTCATAGGGGTAGAAATCTTCATAGGATTTTTGAAGTTCAGGAGTCATGGTGGCCATCATGATGCATGCTACTTTAGTAGCATCCTTTTCATGTGCAACAAACTCCGCAAACTCTTCAGGAGTAACAGTGGCTTCACTCACAACCTTAAGCTCCCTATCGAGGACATATTCTTTGTCCTCATAGCGGGTAATCATTCTGATGTTTCTGATCCACTCATTGAAATTGGATCCATCAAAGATGACCTTACCACACAAGTTCATAAGGGAAAAGGAGTCTGTTGGGTTTGAGCCAGAAGCATTGTTGGAAGACATCTGAAAGGAAAGAAAGACAAGTTTCATTAGATTAGGAATCCTTAATAATTCACCCAAATGAAATATTAAGGCTAGGATCCAACAAACTATTTATAGTTGGAAGAGGGATGCCGTAATCCATACTATAAAATATTTGAAGGTAGGTAAATGACGATTTACCAATTTCCACCATAAGAACGAAATATTTTATTATTAGGTTTTATTGGTTTTGAAACTCCTAGATCTTTTGAGATATATTGAACTTTTCAATGGCATGCTTGAATCTCGATTGTGCCCTCTCAAGTTTGTGACTGGGATGCCGAGGATCACAAACAAGGTGTGAATAACCATACAAATTGACTTGGTACCCTCAACAATATTACCTAATCGATGTGCCGGTTAACCACACACGCTCCACCGATCTATAATAAAGTCAAGTTACCCTTTGCCACTCTTACTAGTCCATGTTAGTGTGCCGGTTAACCACACACACTCCACTAACGACTTGGTAAGGTACAAAGTGTAATTTTATGGGCTAGCACCAATTTCACATTTTCCTAAAGTAACTAAGATTGGGAATTTATAATGTATAGTTATTTTATAATTCATTATACTTTTAACGAGTATTTAAAGTCGTATCCTACCCGTTCGGCTAACGACCCTCCACCGATCAAGGAAGCGGTGGGTGAGAGTGGACACCCATTAAGTCACCATTTTATAGGCAACAACCTTATACCCCCCTTATAGACCGGCTTCGTGAATGAGGCCTACTAACGGTAAGAATGACATATTCTTATACATATCTATATAATAAAATTATAATAATAGTATAAGAGTTGATTTTTAAACTTTTTAAAAATCTAAGGTTTAATTTGGAATTAAAGTATTAAAGTGTAAGACTTTTCAAATTCCAAAACTTGAGGGCAAGATTTGAAACTATTCCAAGTCTCTTCAATTTGTAACTTATGAGTTTTAATGGTTCATAAAAATGAAGACTCTTCATTTTATGAAACCTCTTTAGTTCTTTAATCATAATTAAAAGAAGTGACTTTTGGTTATCCATAACTTGAGGACAAGTTATGGACACCATCATAGCCATTAAGATCATGAATTAAACACACATGGAGGTTACACATAATTCCTATGATCTTCTAAACTCATATGAACACAAATTCATGTCAAGCAATTTCAAGAAAATCATATAAACATATACAATACTTGAAAATTGATAAAAGTCATGTAAAATGGGTTAACATAATCATTATCATTTTGAAAAACAGATTTTACAAGTCCAAAACAGATTGGGATAATGATCTTAATCCATATCCAGCAACAAAACTCGAAAAAACTGCCCAGCACGCTCCTACTCGCCGAGTGCATTATTCTACTCGTCGAGTAGGATGAATTTGTTCATGGACTCGGCGAGTCCTCCCCATGGACTCGGCGAGTCCAGTCGTCAGAGTGCAGAATTTTTGATTTTTAAGCAGTTTTGCATCAAGTATACAGAAAACAATCCTAGTCTCTGATACCACTTGTGGGTTTTGAGCATTCTAACACTTCCTAAGTTTACATGCAACCCTAATAACCTTGAATCTATGTTTTCTCTATGTACATGCAAATTTCTTTTTCAAGGTTATTTCCTAACTAGCATGGCATGGGGATTACATAAAACATAAAAACTAGTAGAAATACATACCTTGTTGTTGCTTGGATTCCTTCAAGACTTTGTGAGCCTAGCACCCCAAATGTTGTGCCTCAAATGCTTCACACAACACCACAAGACTTGGAATAACTTGAGAGAATACTTCTAGCACTCAAAATCGGTTATGCCCTCTCTAGTAACACTAGGTCACGATTTTGCTAGCCATAGGGTTCCTTTTATAGTGTTGTCACAATTAGGGTTTACACATGAATGCCCTTAATTGTCATGACTCTTGATTTCTCATGACCCATGGGTTTGTAACTCCCATGGACTATCCATGGAGCTCCATATGGTTATAACCAAACCCATAAACCATGGATCATTAATCCACCATAAAAGAATTGATGATTGTCATAATCAACCCTATATATTTAATTAGTCTCACTTTGATCACCAAATTAATACTAGATTAATACTTGATCAATACTAATTAAATAATACTATTATTAATATATTAGAACTTATAATATATTAATAATCATAAGTGCCTTATTCTCTCATCTAGTCTATCCAAGTATTGCAATGCCATGCAACCCAAATGGACCATGCCGGGTCGGGTCAAGTACATACCAAATAAACTTATGGACTTAGACACTATATCCAACAATTCCGCCTCCTGTCCCATTAAAGGTTCGAGGTTTGGCGTTGGTGAAGTCCTTGTAGGTGCATGTTCGAGCGGCTCCGTGGTTCGTTCCTTGATTTGTGCTTCCGGTTCCCTGCCTGTTGCCTTCTCCGTTGTTTCCATTGTGAATCTGCGCAAGTGCTGCAGTGACCGCAGCAGACACTGCTGCCTGGAATGCAACCGAGTTTATCTCAGGTGGGGTCGGTGTTGCATTGTTTCCACGGTTGGGTCTTTGAGGCATCTTTCTGTCATGGAACGGAAAGATGTTGAGTGCCTATTGTTTTGCGAGTTTGGATTCCCATAGACTAGGCGTATAATGTGTGTGTATTTAAGTAATTTCATGCATTAACATAAAACAAGGAAGTAAAACACATAGAAGATGACAACGTCATGATAAAACATAAAGCATTTTCATTAATACTAATTGTTTTGATACATGAAAATTTGCCAGAAGGCATACAGTACATGGGGAAATATAAATCTGGCAGCATGACGACCCTATGAGTAGTGTGGTCACTTAAACATAAGGTCGATAGTACATAGCATAGATCACATAAACATAGTACTAACGAAAGATACGGCTGGTCCTAGTCATGGTGGGATGTGCCAGGGGGTGGTGCTGAGGAAGTGGATGCTCCCTGAAGGCGAGCCACCTGTCGCTCCGCGTCTCGAAGTCGAGCCTCCCACCTCACCTGCCTCATGTGGAATTCCAAGATAACCTCTCGCATTTCCTGCTCTGCCCTCGCAACCCTAGTTCGCATCTGGTGCATCTGATCGGCGGTGCTCTGAGCCAGATCGCCAGTATCCCTCAATCGTCTCACCATGACTGGAAGTGCTCGATCAGCCGGTCCTCCATCCCTCAAGTCGTAGAACTCTCGAGCCATGCCAAACGGGGGGTCGCTGTCCCTGGTGTCTGCTCCACCTCCAAATGTCGATACCCCAGGGAGGTGTAGGTCCATTAGGGCCCATTCGATGAGCTGGCACCCTCAATGGGTACGGTGGGTTAATGACTACGGACTCCGCGTCCGAATCATCATCGTTGTCGTCCCCAGACTCTTCTTCTCCAATATCTGCCACAGGTTCTGCAGGTCCCTCTTCGATTTCTTCTTCCGGTTCTTCCTCTTCCTCGGGGTCCTCTTCAGGTTCCTCTTCAGATTCTTCTAGCCATCCGTTATTTCCCTGATTGGAAAAATAAGGATCTCCGGGGAGGTGGAAACCAGCCATACTGACTGCACGAGAGTGCATAAATAAATCACGTTTTGATTTTTCCCTATAGTATATTTTAATTATTTAGGTTTGGGTTCCCTAGAGTTATTGGAGAGTGAGGTAGGCTTTTCGATTCATTTCCCACCATGATTACTCCCGAACACATGTTGATCATATTCTGAATAAATATAGTTGATCAGGCTATATTTATCCTTAATATTACTACATAACTACCCAGGTTTAACCATAGTGTTCAATTTCCTCCAGAAGCTTTTATTAAATATTGTTAGGTTATTATTCTAATATGCGCACATGAGTGTGAAATTTTTGTTTTGTTCAAAGTTATTTAGTCCCATTGTGTTTATAGTTTCATATCATGTATGGTTAGATATGGTAGTTCACTATAAACATTGCTCTGATACCAACCTGTCACACCCCCGAACCAGACGGCGGAAACGTCCGGGGGTTCGTGTGACTAACAATTGAATTATCATCACAATCAATATACATGAAACATAACAGATTCATCACCAACATTACATATAACAACCACCATTGTTCACATCAAGTACATTGTTATAAATTACATAAATTCAAAGTATTAATAGTACGATGAGTGATGTTACACAAAATAAATCCATACACACTTGAAAATCTTCCTGCTTAACGATTACCTGAGAATACAAGTTATTTTGAAAACGGTCAACATACATAATGTTGGTGAGTTCATAAGTATGTTGGTGAGAATACAAGTTATTTTGAAATCTTCCTGCTTATAAACTTTGACTATGTTATCATTAATCTTATTCATTCCTTTTCTGAATTGATACTTTGTGGAGTGTGGATTATGGTAATCTGATGTTTGCTCTGAATCTGATGTTGCTCTAAATTTGTGTTATAAGATTGCTATGAAATTTAAAAGATTGCTGATTTGCTATGAAATTTAAAATGTCATGACATTTTTTGATAATTTCATGTTAGGTAATCTGATGTTTCTCTTAATTAGTGTTACAAGATTGACGTTTGTTAGGGTGGGATTATAGGAACGGGGATGGGATCGGGGGTGATGAATGTATTCGAGGTAGAGATCGGGGCTTATGTAAACAGGGGATTTTGAGGCAGGGGTGGGGACGGGGGCAACATCTGATTTCAGGGGCGGGGGTTGCTTACATCTTCCACTTCTACATCATGTAGTGTTGCGTCTATTGCCAGAAACCCTTTTGACCCTTTTGCCCCTGATGCGTTAGCATTGTACTTTCAAAGTGCAATTATTATATTTAGAAAAAAGTTGAATAAAATGTATAAAATTTATGTTATTTTCTTATTTGTATGTTTCTTAAACCATGTAACACTATTATGACATTGTACTTTCAAAGTACAATGTTATAATTAGAAAAGAAATGTTGAATAAAATGACTAATAGTTTTATTTTTGCTTATATGTATGTTTCCTAAAGTAGGTAACATTATTATCGCATTGAAATTTCAAAGTACAATGTTTCATATTTATTTGTGATATTCTAACATGTTTTTACATGATATATGATGGTTATATGACAGGCAATTGTTCGTCAATTGGGTAAACAAGAGAAACAACTATGCAAAGTTCATCGACGATCAAGTTTCATGTTTCTTCCTCAACAAGTATTTAGTTTGATATGTGTATGTTTTGAGTGTCACTAGTACACTATTTAGACTTATTGAATTTTAAAGACATGTATGTTTTAAATAGTGAGAATATTGTTGTTATACAAGTTTAATCTTAATTTAAGTACAAACTTTAATATGGGGAAAACAAAAACATGGTTGATTATTAGCATCCTACTTTCAATATTCACCCATAATGGTATCCAACTTTCATTAACAATCTATAATAGCATCCTACTTTTGTTTTTAACCTATAATTGCATCCTACTTTCCTTTTTGTTAGTGTCATGCTCAAGTCATAATGTGTGTGTCATCGAACGAGTCCACCAACCATTTCCCATCCTCTTATAAAATACGAAGCATCGCATTGCATCTGGTTCTAACATTTATATCATTTGGTAAGGCTAATTCATTATCTTATTTTTGAATGTGTCATCAATATGTATGAAAATCCATGTAAAAATGCAAAATCGTTATAAAATGTATATACATCATCGGGTATATCCAAAACTTTCCCTATTATACATTCATAATTTCTTGTACCTTCAACACATTCGAGCATTCCATTTTCTTCAGTATTGTTAATTGTACGTGTTCCAGCCGATTGATCAACTGGTTCAATGCCAGCCATCATGTCGCCCTGAACAATTAAAGTAAAGGACAGAGGAATCATATATATTGACACACGAATCCAATCATAGATTTTACTATTTTATCATGAAAAATACTAATTATTAAACACACATTATGTATTATAACATGACCATAAATTACTTACAGTCACATGATTTGTCACGTTTATTATATGTGGCTAAATGATACATATGGCAATACAAAAAATTCATGTGACCATAGGTATTACCTTTAGCCACATTAGAATCCATTGCACATTATTTCTGATAAAACGAACAAAAAGACATGGAAGATAGTCATATTTGGCCACATTAGTCGACTGAGGCTAAAAGATACATTTGGACACACGAACTCTAAAAAAACGCCACTATAAAATGCTTAGAGCTACATGGTTTGTTACATTTATTATATGTGGCTAAATGATATATATGTCCATAAAAACAGTTCATGTGACCATAAGTATTACCTTTAGCCACATTAGAACCCATTGCACATTATTTCCAATAAAATGAACAAAAAGATGTGGCAGATGGTCATATTTGGCCCCATTATTCGACTCGGGCTAAACGATACATGTGGACACACGAACTATTAAAAAACGATACCATAAAATGCTTACAACCACATGGTTTGCTATGTTTATTATATGTGGCTAAATGATACATATAGCCATAGAAACAATTCATGTAACCATAGGTATTACCTTTAGCCACATTAGAATCCATTCCACATTATTTCCGATAAAACGAACACTAATATGTGGCAGATGGTCATATTTGGGCACAATATTCGACTGATGCTAAATGATACATTTGGACACACGAATAATTAAAAAACGCCACCATAATATGCTTACAGACACATGGTTTGTCATGTTTATTATATGTGGCTAAATAATAAATATGGTCATTTAAACAATTTATGTAACTATAGGTATTACTATTAGCCACATTAATATATCCAAGCTTATTTCTACTTGAAGTTCCAATCGCGCTTAATGGTTAAGGCCTAGTGCTTTAACAACAAAGTTTCAACATACATGGATTAGATCTTACGCTCTGTGTTCTTCCATCTTGCAACCTTTAGGGCCCATCATAGCTTCCAATACCTGGTATACTCTGTGTTGGATTAAGGTGTCTAAGTTTATAACTAAATTAGTATAAACTTGTGATTAGAAGCAAAGTCCTTTTTGGGTTGCCCTCATAACTGTAACTTGGTTAGAATGACATTTGTAAAGAGAGGATAACTTTATTGGTTTATTATATGATTAATAAATTGTAATAAATGATTTATTAATATATTATATGATTAATATATTAATTGGAAAAAGATAGTTGATTTATTGATTTATTATGTGATTAATAAATTAATATGAGATCAATTGTTAAATAATTTATTTGTTAATTTATATGATTAATAAATTAATTTGAAATCAATTATAAATGATTAATTATTAATCAGAATTAATCTAGAATTAATTCGAGATTAATTGGAATTAGTTAAAGGTGCAAGGGCCAAATTGTAATTATTCATAGTTGAGCAAGGAAAGACAATTATATATGGTTCCATAGGGTGAACGGTTTTTACAGAGCTTTTAGGGTTTCTGGAAGCCTCCTAGAGCTGATAAGGATAACTACGTTGAATAGATAAAAGTTGAATATTTTATTATTCAAATCAAGGTTTATCCTGGAGATCCCCTAGCTATAATTACCTTCCCTTAGGCATAAAAATTCATGGTTCTCACTTCCAAAAAGGTTGAGAACGTAATTCTCTTACTACTCATATCTCCTTTCTTGTCTTGTAGTTCTAAGGTTTGGGTGTAATCTATTAGAGAAATCATCCTTTTGGTGATAAGCTTTCCAAGTCCAACAACTACAAGGGAATGAAGTGATTTATTTACTACAACAAATCAAAGGTACGTAATCATAATTCTTGTATTTTGATTACACTAGGGTTTCATTAGGGTTCATGTTATTTTATTGTTCATTTATGTTACATTCAAAGTGTTAAAGCCATAGATCCTTTAGGTTGCATGTGCCCTTAGAGTTTAATGAAATTCCACAAGCATATTGCTTTTGTAACCTATACAACCCATCACTCTGATTTCTATATACCAATAAATCATTTACCTCAGTAATATATAACTATTTATATGATGTCCTCTATAAGATCTATAAGGAAGAGGTGGAGGTATGTAAGTTTCAACCTCAAATTGAATGATAGGGCCAACTTTAGGTTCTTCATTGGTTGACTCTTGAATCTTATCAAGACCAGTATGGCTCTAGATTGTCGAGCTCATACATGATTACCAAAACTACCCCAAATCCTTGATCAATACTTCCCTTTGAGTGACAAACATTTTGTTCTCAGAAGGTTTGTAAAACAATTACCCAAAAGTGTTGTTAAGATATTCAACGAGATAACACATCTCTATTGTAGGTTCTAGATTGTCGAGCTCTTTATGAAGAGTGTAAGCCTTTATAATGTCCTAAATTTCAAACCAATTTTTTCATTTAAAAATAAAAGTATTATTCGAATTACATCTTCAAGATCTAGGTAAAACCATTTGATTGAAAACATTTATCAGAGTATCATCAAGAAGTTATTGTGTGCGGAAATCTCCAATGGATACGATGCAATCGAACCGCACCCTTCCTTTAATATAAGAAAACATGTAAACATTTAAACATGAAACTGTAAGCACAAAGCTTAGTGAGTTCCCCAAAATACTACATACCATACATATAAGAGGGCCCAACCCTAGGGGTGTATTTCAACCCATGTGAATTCTAAGATCCAACCATAGTCTTACATTCACTTAAGTTTCTAAAGCCCAACTACAGTCTTCCCTGCCATGATCCAACCATGGTCTTCCATGCAAGTCACAAATACAAACAAGTGTTTTGATCTAACCATAGTCTTTCATACAAGTGTTGTAATCCAACCACATTCTTTCATACATGTGTTGTGATCCAACCACAGTCTTTCATACAGGTGTTGTGATCCAACCACAATCTTTCATGTAAGAGTCACAAAGACAATCTAGCAACCAACATAGTAAGTGAGAAGACTCAGCTCACACTCGCAATTAGACAATCACAAATCAAAGTCGATAAAATAGTGTTACAAGCCACCTATCGAGATATCCAAGATCAAACCTCAGTGGACATTCCAAAACTAGCAATTTGACCCAAAAGGCAACCATGTCAAAAGTCAACAGTCAAAGTCAACGTCAGTTGACCTCCATGTCGTGGTTATCCTTTGGTTTCGTCGTGGGATCTTCCTGGAAAAACAGTCACAATTTCCATTTTTGCCACATCATGGAACCCAACTCGCCACGTCATGGCAGAAAGCTGAAAACATCTTATTTGTTCAAGCTCTTAATCAGTTAAGTCCTTAGCCTATACTTTCTAGATGGATTCTACGGTCTTAAAGGGCTCATAAAAATCCAAACTTTATGCACATGCATGCCCCATGCATGTCCTTCCTCAAACTAGGTCAATATATGAGAAAAGGGACCAAAAGCTCATACATGATTACTAAAACTACTCCAAATCCTAGATCAAGAAGATATAATGCCCAATGGACATCACTTTCATCCACCAAGAACTCAAATATAGACCAAAACATAACAAATAAAGTGGATCGAAAAGGAAGACATCACCAAGAAGAGAAATTGAGACCTCACAAATGGTCCAGAATATACACACCAAGATAGGGATGGATTGCTTGTTGGATCTATGCACCAAACTTCTGATGGGTTTTGAGCACTATAACAATCCTATGGTGCACATACAACCCTAATGCTTTGGATCTAAGTTTTCTCAAGTTATACATGCAATTTTCATTTATCCAAAGCATGAACCCTAACTAGCATACAATTTGAGATTCACAACATAAAAACAAGTTAGATGAATACCTCTTTGTTGTAGCTTGTAGAACTTGGCCTTTCAAGAGCTTAGTACCTCAAATGTGACACCTCTAATAAGTCACAAACACCAAAAGCAAGAGGAAGCTTATGACAGAGAGGTTAGGAAGCACCAAAATCGGCTAGGGTTTCACCTTGGAATGCATTGGCCGATTTTGGGAAGGCTAGGGGTTCAATTTATAGTGTGGAATCCTTAGGGTTTCTTACATAAAACCCTAATTTACTTAAACCTTTAAGTATTCCAACAATCCATATGATAGGCCCTTTGGACTAAATCTTCATGGACTCTCACATTGATTTAGTCCATCCCTAATCAACATGGATCATTAGCCCAAACTATAAGTATTACTGATTTACCTAATCAGTCCCTGTAAATTTAATCAGTCTCTTTTGATCACTAAATTAATTCCAAATTAATTCTTGATCAATACCAATTAAATAATATGATTTCTCAATTAGTATATTATTCTTATAATCTATTAATAAATCACAAATAACCTCTTTCTCAAATATCCATCCTATCAAATTGCTTCGGTGAAGGCAACCCAAAAGGACCATGCTATTATCGGGTCAAGTACATACCAATTATAGTTATGGGTTTAGACACCTAATCTAACAACTTCTTCCTTCATCCTTCAAATCACCAAATCTTGCAAAAAGAGCTCCAAATAGTCAAGGAGGCTAGGGTTTCACTTTGGGAGGGTGGAGGTTGAAGAGGATGCTCTAAACTCTGAGTTCGGGGCTTTAAATATGGAAGAAACCCTAAAAATCATGGGTTTGGGCTGCAACAGCCACCACGATGTGACAACCCTTTTGTTACGTCGTGAGGCTCACCCTAAATGCACGCTTCATGAAAGTCATGACATGTCGTGGTGACCCATGTCTCACGTCGTGGCATAGGGTTTTTCTCCAAAAACCGCATCTTTGATCCCATTACATCCTTAGCTGATCCATTCTGGAAAACGAGTATTACAACCTTATAATCATAGACTTAAATATATGCGAGTGAGGGTGAACCCTACTCCACATCTTAGAGAGTGTTTCATAGACCCTTTTAGTTGGTGCAATACCAATGACTCTTGCAACACTATTCATGGTAAATCCATGAACTATTCGTAAGCATACTATGAATTATCTAGTACCAAACCAAACAATGACCTGTTTCTCTTTCTAACTAACATTGTTTATGACAGTGTTCTGGATGGAGATAGCTCGTGAAACTCTTAAACAATTACTTGATGATCATTGAGGTTTTGATTAAGATGCTTATTATCCTATTATATCTGAGTATCTCATCTTTTTTCCCACTTGATTCTTAACTTCGTTGTATGAGAGATTTGAACACCTAAAAGATTCCAGACTTATATTCATACAAAGTTGGTCTTACCATGTATCATGGTTAATCCGAACGGCCCATTAGTGTGAAATAATTCCAACATATATTTACATCACAAATTATGTATTCTTCATCTATCTTGATAAACAAAATTTGCATTTATCATAAGATTTGCGGTCAAATGCTATTCAAAATTTGATCCAACTGGATACTTGGTAATGCATTTCTTTTTTATGTGTTCAATACTGTGATTTCACAAATACATTTCACCCAAACCTTTTGGGTTTATCTGAATCAGTATGCATTATGGTCAATCTGAACGGTTCATTAGTTGAACCAATTCCAACAACTTTTTGCATTATAAGATAACTCTCTCGTTATCCATCTTGACAAATAAAACTTGCATTTATCATTAGACTTTTGGCCAAATGAATTCCAAAATCGTATCCAACTGGATATTTGGTAAGATAATTCTCATCTATATGTCCAAGAAGATGATTCCACAATAATACATCTTATTCAAATATTTGAATCAGTTTTGAGTTATTGTTATTATACTAGTTTCACATATTGAGCATGTATGTTTTCTTGGTATTTGGAATTTGGGGCTAGATTACGGGTACCAACACTAATCACTTTTCTAACCATGGACAACTAGTTTTCTTCTTCTTGACACTTCCATTCATGATAGGGATTATATGGGAGTCTTCGAAGTTTGAGTCTCTATGATTAGACATGATAGTTCCAAAATGAAACCTCAACATGCTATGCAACTCCTCCATGGACATTTCAAATATGTTCATATCAAAATTAGAGTGAATTTATCATATGTACATGTCAACGAGTTGACTAACCCTAATTAACTACTAACTCAATGAACTTCCATGTTACTTCACAATGTCAGTATACAACGTACACTTGATAACTACTTTTTCTAATATATTAGAAAACAATTGTTAGAGGAAGCTCGATAATAACTTTTATTGAAGGCATGATCTTTCCTTTCATTTATGAGAACTATTTCCAAACTACAAATTTGGACAAGATTAATCATCCTAATAACTTGTCCTTTTAAAGGTTTTATAGTAGTATATTTTAGTGGATAAGATTATAGGTGTCACTCAATATTTATTTCAACTACAGTTTGTTTTATTAATCCTTAAAAATAATTATCCTAAATAATTTTTTTTAACAAGGCTAGGATTCATATTTGGCTCTATGATGTGTAAAGTGTCACGGTAAACACACCACAAAGTTATTTAGGTAGGCAATACTATTTGTTAGTTTCAATCATTATTAAATTCCTATATATTTGAGATTCATCGACTATCAATGTCATGTTAATCTTGAATTATGCTCATTTTAAATTTTATGACGGGGTCGTCCATAGAACAGATGGTAAATCAACCATGTAAAAATATGTGCCCCCAACTCAAGTTCTACATATTCATGAGTTCTACATCATTCTCAACTATGCTTAAATTGATGTGTCGGTTAACGACACGAGATCCATCAATAGATTATAAAGAGAGTGATCATATTTTATGGGTAACATTAGATTCATATTTTTTTAATAAAACGTGATTTTATTTTATACTTATATGTTAATACTTTTAACCTGAACATTATCCTCTCAAAACTCTTTCGGTAACTCCACTCTCAAAATGCAAAGAGGTGGTGAGTGTGGTAAGTTATTAGCTTTTGAAAACTGGCTTCATTAGTAATCAGAGACTCTTTCTTAAACCTTCCTTATACTATCAGAGTGTGTGCGCCTAACATGGTTCAATTGATAATGTTTTAATTAAACATGTGAGGGAGATGTTGTATTTAGCGTTATATATATATATATATATATATATATATATATATATATATATATATATATATATATATATATATATATATATATATATATATATATATAGTAAGCATACTATTACATATAAAATCATACTTTTATATATAAAAATATGTAACGTCCCAAAACTAACGATAAAAATTTTCATTTTAAAACATCAAATCCATACATCAATACTTGTTTCCCAAAAGCAGTCACAGTAAAATGTATCACAAACATCAAAGTAAAACAACAATCATCAGTGTGGAAATTTATCGGGGGATGTGGTGCAGTTAAGCCGGGCCCTTCCCTTTGGAACCGAAGGTACTTGAAAAATGTTTAAACCACAAATCTCTAAGCACAAAGCTTAGTGAGGTTCCCTAAAATACCACATACCACCCAACGGGCCCAACCCAATATACAAACGGGCCTAACCTAGCATACAAACGAACCTAGCCCAGCATACAATAGGCCTAACCCAACATACAACGGGCCCAATCTAACATACAAAGAGCCCAAACAAGTATAAAACGGGCCTATCCAAACATACAACAGGACCAACCCAGTATACAACGGGCCCAACCGAGCATACAATGGGCCAATCCTAGTATTCCAATGCAAGAGTCAAGGGTCACAATCAAAGTCGAGGTCAATATTTATCATTAGCGAGCCTCCACGTCGTGACCTCGTTGTGGCCATGTCGTGGTCACAAAATGCCAAGACCGTTAGGATGATCCCCAATCGCCACGTCGTGACGACCAGAAGGCTACGTCGTGAGAACTGGGTCTAAACAACTTAATGGATTAAGTTGTTTTCCTTCATCATTAAGAGCTCCAAAGCTCAGATCTGATACTCTCCAAGGTCTTGATGGATAAAGTTTCTGACTTTCTCCATTAATACATCTCAATAAGACAAAACCTCTAAAACTAAGTTCTTAATGAACTCACTAAGAATGACTTATCCATTAAGCTCTTAATCACTAAAGTCATTTATCCATATTTTCCAGAAGGATTTCCTACACCTAATGGATCATAAAAATTGGTGCTTTATGGACATGCATGTCCAATGCATGTCTCTTCTATTTTAGGTCAAAAATATGGGAGAAAGGAACTCAAACTTATTCATGGGACCAAAAACTCCAAGAAACTCTAGATCTACAACATATGACCTCAAAGGGACCTCAAGGATCCATAAAGTTGCCAACTTTATGGAATCCATTCCTTTAAACTTCCACAATCATGAAGAAAACAGAAAAGAAACCTAGATCTTGATGCATAGAACTTAAATCTTGCATCTTGAACACTTATAAAAGTCTAGAATATGCATAGGATAATGATGATGAGGTTTTCTTGCTGGATCAACACACCAGAACACCTTTTTCTTCTTCTTCTTCTTCAAGCTACAAAAGTACCAAAATGCGCCAAGAATCACCAAAAGGGATTAGGGTTAGGGTTTCCAAGGTTTGAGAGTGATGGAGGCTAAGTAGGATGCCCTAATCTCTGGGGTATGATGCTTAAATATGAGAGAAACACTAAAATCAAGGGTTTAGGCCAGAACAGCCGACACATTGTGGCCATATTACTGCCATGACATGCTACTCATTAGTTGGACGTGTTCCATTTAAGTCATGCCACGTCGTGGGAACCCATACACCATGTCGTGGCGTGGTGTTTTTCCCAAAACCTCCGTCTTTGATTTCGTTAAGTCTTAAGTTAAACCAATATGGAAAACGGTTGTTACAACAATCCCCCACTTAAACTAGATTTCGTTATCGAAATCTTTCCTTACAACATACTCAACTGCACTAGCCAACCCTGACTGAATTTCCTGAATTTACAATAGAACCGAGAAATCATCTCTCATATACGATCACCTTCCGATATTGCTACCGAAACCCAATCTTAGCGGAAATCACATGCCTTGACTAAGAAACAAACCTTAACACGCCACCCTTAACCAACAAAGAGAAAGTCCAACTACTTTGTCTGAAATCTGATAGCCTTATAACATGCCTGACTTTTAGACAGATAAAACCGTTCAAACCATATCGATAATGACTCTAATCCACAACCCAACTGACCAAAACCCCTCACACCCTGCATTATTTCACTGATAACTGGGAAACATGATCCCCAACCATTTGTCGATGCAAGTAACCTTGCACTCGAATACGAAGGTGACTCACAACACAAGTCTCAACCGTTGGTGTTGTACCAACATATACATCACATTCTGCTGACCAAAACTCACTTTTTAATAATATTGTTCTTTTTCCTTTTCCTGATTTAAATATAAAATTTTCAAAGCTATTATTTATAAAGATTGGTTAAAAACTTCTATATAATTTTTTTCTCTTTTTCTTCTTGCATTTTGCTAGAAGTGTGAATTTATAGTTGTGTTGTTAAAAAAAAACCAAAAGATGATAATGAGTAAGATTAAGCCCCTGATTCTCATATAAAATCACGGTTCTACTAGTATGATATGAAGAATAAAAAGTTACATCTATCGAAAGGTTTACAACAATTTCTCTCAAACATTTATACACAAATAACATGTTATCTAGTAACATTTTCACCAAATGGTCTTTGGTCTAGCGGTAAAGAATGACTCTCTCATTTGAATGGTTATAGATTCTAGTTTCGTTTGAAACATAGATGGTGATAGTTATAAGTAAATTAGTTTGCCGTTTAAAAAATAAAACATTTTCATTACATGAGGAATAAAGTTAATAAGATCAGTTTTTATGAATCTCATAAATAAGCTAAAAAGTTCTTACATTGGAAACATATGTCATGATTTTGGAATGTTAAAATGATCTTTGTGATTTTTGGGATGTTAATCACTACAAGGAAATGAGCAATTAGCGGCGACAAAAGTCGCCGGTAAAGGGTCGAGAAGTCGCCGCTAAAGCTAATAGCGGCGACACGTCGCCGGTAAAGAGTCGCCGCTACTGCTTCGTCGCTATTGATCAGATTGTCGCCGCTAAAGACAAATGTCGCCGCTAAAGAGAATGTCGTCGGTAATACTCATGTCGTCGGTAATAGTGTCACCGGTAATAACGTTTTTCATTTTTTTTATATTTGCGATTTTGGGTATAATTTATTCCAAATACTATTATAATTAATTTTATACCAAAAATTACATAACAACATCAAATTAAATACCAAATACTGTTATAATTAATTTAATACCAAAATAAAACAACCAAAAGTTTGATAATTCTAACAAGTAGCAAAGTAGGTTTTACAATTCTAACAAATAGCAAAGTGTGTGACAAATATAACATACAAATAAAGCTCCTCCCTACATATCATCATCTTCGTTCCCATCATTTCCTCCTTGATTATTGTGTGATTGAAAAAACGAATAAAGCTCCTCCCTACATGCCGGGTCGTTGAGAAATGCCCGAAGATTTTCCAACTACATAATAAATAACAACATATATAAATTATGAGAGTAATATTTGATGTAACAATAGCGTGTTTACCATAACGTCAAAACGCGGGTCGGTGTCATTCAGCCTTTAGCGGCGACACGGAGCTTTAGCGGCGACTTTTTAATATGTCGCCGCTAAAGCTTAGTGTCGCCGTTATTGGTGTCGCCGCTAAATGTTGAATTTCTTGTAGAATTATAATATGATGTTGATCTTTAATGGGAAAATCTGCCAAACTGCAATGTTATCATAGATGCTCTTAACTTATTGAAATTGTTGGTGGTTTGACTCGATAAACATGTTTTGTTTGCTGTTCAAAAAATAATAAATAAAATTATAAAATAATAAACATGTTTTGTTTAAATTATTACTTTTATTGTAACCATTTGGTTTGTTATCCATAATACAAACAGGGCATTTTTATATAAACATATGGAAAAAGAAATTCGATAAAAAAAATTAATTATTTTTTTTCGATCAAAAAATTAATTATTAATTGCATGAAATCTGTGTTGGTGTGTAGATAATGATAATTTCCTTCAAGATACTCCAGCTAGTTCGAGGAAAGTGCATTTGTGGAGACGGAAGGAACGTCCATTTCACATAACTTAAATCATTGGAAAATTGGGTCCCGTTCTATTATTTGGAGGCTTTTCTTAAATGATTAAACTCTTATGGTATCCATGTATCGTAGATTATTTTTTAACATATACTTTAATTTCTATTTCAATGAAGACCTTTTTTATTTTTTATTTTTTATTTATTTTTTATTTTTTTTGTAAATTTCGCCAACCCAAAGGTATTATATTGTTTTGGCCATCAATTTATAATACGATAGAATAGTTTAAAAAAAAGGTGACGGAAATTTAATTATGTTGCTTTTGTACAGAAAAACCACACAATAATTACTTAAATAAATCGACCAAAATCCTTTTATATTTATGTATTTGATCTTTTTTCTAAGATGTAAAACAACTTCAAAATGATTTAAATATGTTTGAAAATATATTTGGGTTGAAATATCTAGAATCCGGAATATTTATAATTTCAAAGGTTCAAGATATAAAATGAAAAAACAAACGTAAAAATGGTTTAAACTTTAAAATACAATTTACTTATGCATTTAACCCTTTTTCTTGTAAGTATATTTTATGAGAAATAAATACTTATTATATACATTTTGTTCGAAATAAGTACAACAGAATTAACATGCCATTTGCCTACAGACGTGATTGAAGAAAAAATATTTTGAATTTTGTCTATAAAAGAAACATACTATTTATTATTTATTAATTAAAAAATATACTCAAGGAATGTGTGAAACTAAATACTATGAAATTGGCCCTGGACCGAAAGCAATACAATTCAGATTCTAAATAGGTTGAATTTACAAATGGATAACAAACTATTTTTGTTACAAAGGCAATTATTTAAAAGAAATATCATCATAAAATAAACATTTGAAAATTTTGTTTGTAAAGTACCTTTATTTTATTGTTTTAAATAGTTTTCACTCCATTGGTTCATACCAAAATTTTGTTTTTCTTTTTTCTCTTTAGTTTAATCAAACAATGTCCTATATGTATGTAATTATGCTTAAATAGGTCTATCAAAACAAACCCAAAGTTTGACTTTGATTCGTAATGTTTTTTGGGATTTAACTTATATTATATGATTTGGTTCTTGTTTCTCATATTCTATAATTTTTCTTATTTGTTTTGTATATGTTCGGATGTTTTGTAATATGTTACGTAACCCTAGACTCTAGAGTGAGCACGAATATACTGCTGCATAATTATGGAAGAGGTTGTGTACATTCATTCTAGGCGTTTTGGTTGTTGGATTACGTTTAATCTGACTACCAAATATTGTAAAGAGGTATAATTGTTTGGTTTCATTGCAAAGGTACAATATGGTTAACAACAACTGCTCTGGCTTTAATTATTACTGTTTGGACAACCAATATTAATACTACAACTGGCAGTCCTTTTGTGTACAGAGTGACGTCTATCCGTAAATACGCTTTCTTTAACCATCACCATGTGAACTAAAATCACTAAAAATGAAAAATCGATCAAAGCTCAAAAGTAAAGAGAAAGAGTGGACCTAGATTAATGAAAATATTAACCGATAATTTTAATTGAAATATTGGTAATTTTAATATCATCAAACTATTTTGAATGATAAGATTAATTTCAGTCACGGTGAACTCAATTGATGTTCTACTCTAAGTTTGGGTGTTGCAGGGTGTCAACTTACATAACTTGATTTGATCTCAAGAACACGAACGACTAGAGGTAGCATGTGGTTGGGTTCCAAGTGGTATCACCTCTGACGAGGTCCAACGGACAACACTACTAACCGATATCTCTATTAAAAATATAATTGATTTTTAACTAATTGACCAACCGAAATTAATTAATTGTTGCAAGCCTATATTTATAGGTTTTGGTTTTGCAAAAGGTCATTTTTCTTTTGATCTTGTTCTATGAATTCCTTGTCTCGTAGAACATAGAACAATACATGTTATTTGTGTTTATCTCCAAAATATGATTCCTTGTAATCCGACGCTTATAATGTAACATCACTCCCGACATTTATCACGATATTGTTCGTTTTGGGCTACTCGACACGAGGACTTCCCAGGGGGTCACCCATCTCGGTACTACTCTCGCCCTAACGCACATCAGTGCAGAGCTTTTACAGTATTTGTTGTCCTCACAACTTTAAAACACTTTGTCACAGAGAAGGTATTCATACTCGTTATAAGAAATGTTTAGTTCTCTTTCCCAACCGATATGTGATCAGGTGCAGGTAGTGTAACGTCCCAAAAATTCCAATAAAATTTTTCATTTTTAAACCATAAAGTCATACAGCCATATATTCCAAAACCAACAAGGTAAAAATGTATTTTTTAAACATCAGAGTGAATCAAAAGCAATCAATACGGAAAAAGCCATCACGAGATGTTGTGCAGTCAAGTCGGACTCTTCCCTTTGGAACTGGAAGTACCTAAAAATGTTTAAACCACAAAACTGTAAGCACAGAGCTTAGTGAGTTTTCCAAAATATCACATACCATACATATAATAGGGATTGTTATGTGCCAATTATAATCTTACTATCAATATCAGCCATGACCCAATCATGGTCTTTCCTTGCTACACCAGGAGCCAAATCCCGGTCTTATATACAAGTGCCAAGAGCCACCTCCTGGTCTTCCTTGCAAGCATCACAAAGACAACTAGCAACATCCAAATAACTGCAGGGGCCAGACCCTGGTCTTGCATATAATCGCCAGGAGCCACTACCTGGTCTATCATACAAATGTCAGGGGCCACCACCCGGTCTTCCATGCAAGTATCACTAAGACAACTAGCATCCTACATACTATAGTGAGAAGACTAACCTGACTCACGAATCCAGCTAAACCAAAGCTCAATTCCACACAACCAGTGCTACAACACACCTGTCAAATCATACAAGGTCTAACCTTAGTCTATACCCCAAATCTAGGAATTTGACCAAAAGTCAAACATGAAAAAAAGTCAAGAGCAAAGTCAAATTAAACAGTCAACTTACCACAAATGACCCCCACATCGTGACCAACCCTTGGTCACATCGTGAGAACGCACACAACCCGATTCCAAACTCAGTCTCGCACCAACTCAGCCAAATCGGTCACAAACAACTCACTCAGCATGCAACACACCATGAACCCACCTTGGTCATGTCGTGAACACAACAGGACAAGATAGACGAAAGATCCACCATTGTCACGACGTAACATTCCCTATGTCACGTCATGACCACCATCTAAGGAAACATCTTAATAGTTTGAGTCCTTAATCCATTAACTCTTCAACTCCAACTTTCCAGAAAGCTTTAAAGGACTCCATAGGTTCACAAAAATGACAACTTTATGTACATGCATGCTCCGTGCATGTCCTCTACCCAATCTAGGTAAAAAGGCAAGAAAATAACCTAAAACTCATGCAAGATTCACAATCCACATCCAATCCTTAGATCCATAAGATATGAACCAAAAAATACCAAAACAACTTATATCTAGGAGAATAAACCATAAAGGTAAAAGCTTGAATCCTTACAAATGGTCCAGAAGGTGATATCAAAGATGAGAAAGTGTTGCTTGCTTGATCCTTGCACCAGTTTCTCCTTCTACTTCCTTCAAAGAGCACCAAAAGCACCAAAATGAGCCAAAACCACCAAGATGGACAAGGGTTAGGTTTTTTGAGGTTTAAGAGGGATGGAGGTTGAGAAATGAACCCAGAATCCGAGTTTGCTTAAATATGAAGGAAACCCTAAAAGATCATGGGCTTGAGTTGCAGGCCTTGTCATGTCGTGACCACATACATGATATGTCGTGACTAACCTCTAGATGCATGTTCTTCATTTAGTTGGTCACGTTGTGACCTCCCTATGGTCACGTCATAACACTTGGTTTTCCCTAAAAACCAAGTTTTAGACTCCTTAATGCCCTAAACTGATTCAATCCGAAAAACGGGTGTTACAGGTAGCCACCCACATTCACCCCCTTTACAAGATCTGACTTCCTTATCAAACACATCGACATGTGCCCTAGCTCTGATACCATTGTAACATCCCCTCATGCATGTATTTCACTATTGCTCGCTTTGGGATCTTGGAACGAAAACTTCCCATTGGGTCACCCATCTTGGAATTTATCTCGCCTGGGCATGCTTAATTGGAGAGTTCTTATGGGATCTTCTACACTCACGACTTTAAAATGTGTTGTGACAGGGAAGATATACACACCCTTTATAAGGAATGTTTCATTCTCCTTCCCAGATGATGTGGGATCAGGTGCAAGTAGCCACCCATTATCCGGTAGAATTAGAACGATATATAGAATATTGTTAGGTTTTCTATGCATCTAAACACATGATCTTGGCAGCGGAAACAAATGAAAACCCTATGTGTTCATGCAACCTAAGAATCTAAGTTTAATGTTATTACCATTACCCTACTAAAACATAAAGATTGAAGAACTACATATCTCTTTTGCAGCTAGTGACCTCCTTGCTTAAGACATTATGTGTGCCACCTTGTTTGGGTGCAAGGATCCAAACCAGAATCTCTCTTTTTATTCACACCCAATGAAATCCAAAGCGCATAATTAGATTTACTAGAAGTAGGGTCAAATTCACAAACCAAGGTGAAAGGAATTCTGAGATCCATGGAGCCTTATTTATAGCCTTTAATACTTTCCTTAGATTTGCCTCCCATCCCAAGTGGGACAGATGCCAAATTCGAATTTCACCTCCATCCCATGTGGGGTGGAGTGAATTTCTATCCAACCCTAGTTCCTTGAGGGTTTTGGAATATTCCAATTAACCAACTATTGATTAATTGATATTCAACCCTTTTAAGTAATTGAACTATTAAAATAATTACCAAAATATTTTTCCAATTAGTTTCTAATTAATTTTTAAACCATAATAATTAGTAAGCTAATTTATCCTTTATTTATTCTACTCAATTTGGATCTTGATGGCAACCCAAGAGGAGCCTGCTATTATTAGAAAATTACCAATAGTTAATTATCTTGGACACTCTTTCCAACAGTCTCCTACTTGCACAAGTCATCAACTATATGAGGTCCGATACTTCTCTAATAATCAACAGAGAGAGTTCCATCAAATACTTCTCGAATATAGGGATCAACTTACGCTTTAGTAACTGAAAACCTCCATACAACTAACTATATGTTAAAACTTAAGAAGAAAAAATCAATGGAATGACATGGGTATTTCATATAGTCGGTAACTTATACCCACATATTTAACATTGACATGTTAAACTAAGGCGTAAGGGAACAACCCTAGGTTGGGAATATCCCAAATATCTAACATTTTCATATTGATTTGTGGTTTGAACATAATCGTATTAAGAAAGTTAAGAAGTTTAGAACATATGAATATCTCAAAGTTTAAATCTTGAATCAAAGATTTAAAATAGTGGGGACATCCCAAGATATCATCCAAGATAACCCTTGATCGTAATGTCATATAAAGTATGTAATTCTTGGACCATCTTTAGATACTTTTTCATAAAGTTTTTATAAATCGATTTCTTTTGAAAAATACTTATTATTTCAACTGCTTTCTTAAAACCAATAAATTATTCGAAGAACACAACCTCAGATCCTTATCTTTTGTAAATTTACTATGTCAATGACTTAGGATCCAACAACTTTTTATCATCAACGAAAGCCTAAAACCCTATTTTCAAATCTTAACCCCCGCAATGGTTTATTCCATATTTCTTATTAAAAGAACCTTGTTGGTCAATGTTTTTTTATCAAATTATAATAAATAAAGTTTTACGAGTATTAAGAAAAATCCATTCATTCTTAAAACATTACAATGTTTATAAAAAGCCCATAGGGCAACATCCTACTATAAAACTGTCTAAGCCTTCTTCTCATTAACACCAACCTATTCCAACAACCCTCTTAGTTTTTTGAATCTACCTCCTCTTCACCATTCAGTATCTATAAAGATTTCTTCCACGCATCCTCATCCTAGGATACCGCATTGATTTCTCTAACATCATTATACATCTTTAATCTTTCCTACAACAAAAAAACTTTAGCAGTAAAAACCTTGGCCCCCTTGGTGATTTCCTCGATCTTCTCCTCCAACTCCCCACACCTTTCTACCAACTTCTTCAATTCCTCATCCTCTTCTTTAAGCTCTTCAACCTTTAACAACAGCTCCACATTCTTTTTCTCTAACTCTCGCTCTTTCTAAAACAATATAAAATCCATTTGTTGCTTTGAAGCCTCAAAATCTCTTTTGAGATCCTCAGTACTGTTGATCATATGGGCGGTATCCTGAAATGAACGAAAATAAAGATTTTTGACAAGCGATGAAATTTACCAAATCAGAAAACACTCACATTTTGAGTTAGAGTTATTAGTTTTTTTCTAATATCTGTCAAGCTTAGTCTAAGAAAAACATCATGGGAAGGGATGGGAACGATCTTTCTCTTAATATATTTAGGGCTACGAGGCTTCATTGTCATTTTCTTCAAATTTGGAGGAAGCAACTTATCGTTCTTCACTGGAGAACCAAAACTCATGAACTCGTTGACATTGAAACAACAAAAAGTGGACCTAGAGCGAGTAACCTTGGAACTTTTCAATAAAAATTAAACTGTTAGAATCAAAGAACAACCTAAAAGGGAAAGAAAATCCCTAGGTCCTACTAGTTGACATCTTGGAAGTTGTAGGATTTTGGCTGACGAATGGATAAACAACCACTCCTCCAGAAAATTTCCCCTGATAATCTTGAAGGTCCTTCTCTCCGAACAAAATTTCATAATATTGTTGACTCTTTCCTTGCTATCCTCACGAGGCGGGAATAAATCCTCAAACTTGGGAATTGTCTTGGAAAAAAGGGAGAAAGTCAATATACATGCACAAAAAACCTTTGATATTAAAGGAACACAAAAAATCTACCCTCAATAATACAGTCAACAAGCAAAGTATCTCCATAAACCAGAGATTGCATATTACAAAGAAATACTTCTTCTGCCTCCCAACATTTTGACAAGATGTATTAAGAATTGGATGTTGTTTCCAGGGATTCATTTTGAAAATGACACGAGAAGAACCAAAGGTTTGAAGATCATGGACACTAGCAATTTCAGGAAGACCAAGATTTAAGTTCTCATATTTGTTGAGATGATCAATCTAGTACAGGATATGCCAAACCATTGGCATGATTTAGGTGTATGGAAATCTACTCATCTCAAAAAATTTAGAGATTAAGGCAGGAAAAGGAAAGGAAATGCCGATGTAAAAATGAAAATAAAAAGACAAACCAAGAAGTTGATATAAAATCAGGTTGTAGTTTCGCATAAAATGGTTTGAACACAGTTTTTGGAGGGAAATTTCCTTCGGAACGGAGAGACTCCATTTTTTCATTCGAAAAATTACAAGTTTCCCTCCGACCACGACGAAGAATTCATGAATCTTTAAAATCTCCATGGATAAAATCCTCGTTATCAGACTTCACTATAATCAGAGCTTTATCCATGATCCTAATAAAAGAAGAAAGAAGAAGAAGAATTACCTAAAAAAATTATTGATGCTGAAGGTAAGTAACAACATATTGCAAAATCAATTTATAGACAAAACACTCCCGACCGAAAGAGCGAAAGAGAATTCAAATGTCCTGGGAAACCGAATAGACTTCCTGAATCTTCAATGTCTAACAAATAAAACCGCTTAGGATCCTAGATTGAAGATTTCTAGGGGAAATTGTTATGGGTAGAATTTCTATTTTACCACATTTAACATCTTGATTTATGGTAACATCCCGGGTAAGCCCAAGATCTTGGCATTAGTCAATATCTTGGGACTACCTTTGTTTTCTTTTAATATTTCATGTAGGTATCACGATACTGACTAGAAAAGTATAGATCGGGTAAAAAACATGTGGTCAAAAGCCTTGTAACGTTGAAGACCATCGACAAAATCGGTTCAAGCATGGATCAAGGAAGATCCCTAGAATATTGGATTAGTTTTTATCATCGATATGTATAAAAACCTAGTTTATCACCATTCATACACACGTTCTCACTTCCACTCTTACTCCAATTCTCTCGACACTTGAGCACTTATACACTCACATCACAATCAACTAACATTTGTAATTTTATTTCAATTAATATAAGTTCGAAGTCAGGTGATTTTATCACCTGCCAAGGTTTACGTCGGAGATCCAAAAGGATTAAGGGATTTCCTCGTCCATCACTATGTTCTTGCATTTGCTTTTAATTATACACTGTTATTTGATTGATTACTATTTTTTTATTGTTTACTTGATTGTTAATCTGATTCCATTGTCAAAACTACTAAGATATTTTGTCGTATCCTGGTAACTTTTTGAATATCTTGAGATTTATTATACGAATTCACTTGTTTGAAAAACTTAACACAATTTTCATTCCAAACACTTCAAATACACTTATTTACATCAAGAAATAGAACATTTTATTAAACCGTTTTCTGAATATTGTTATTTTCTTCCCATGATCTTGGGCACGACCAAGATCTTCGACACATTTGAGGATCTTAAGTACTTCAGTTTTATGTATCTTATATTAAACATCACACCATACTTACTAATGTGGTTATGAAATTAGTTTATCAAATTTTAACCAAAACATGTAGCATCAGCAGTACTTTATTAAGTCGCCACAAAATAAACACCAAATCGGTTAGAATTCATATTGTTAAATGTTTCCAAAAACTTTATCAAACTAACAACTAAACAATTACACCTTATCATCAGGAAGGCTAACGTCTATAGACATTATATGAGTATCATGCTTGGTCCTTGATAATGGCTTCGTGAATGGATAAGCCAGATTCTTCTCCGATGACACTCTATTCACGACAATGTCTCCATCCTCGACGTGCTTCCTTACATAATGGTACTTTATGAGCATATGTCTTGAGTTATCATGGTCCTTAGATTCTTTAGTCAATGTGACTGCACCCTCGTTATCACAAAAGATTACCATTGGATCCTTAATGCTCAGAATAACACCAAGATCGTCAATGGATTTCTTCAACAATGTAGCCTCTTTTACATATTCACTATATGGTATATACTCTTACTCGCATGTAGAGTATGCCATTGTCTTCTACTTGGAATTATTGCAAGTGACTACTCCTTTATTAATCAAAAATGCCCATCCAGACTATAAATATGAGTCATATTTATTAGCCTGGAAACTTGAATCAATGTAACATGTAACTCTTAACTCTTCTTTGCTTCCATTTACCGAGAACATATCCTTTTTTCTTCTTAGGTATTTTTGAATATTTGTTACTGCTATCTAATGACTATTGCCACTAACAACTCACCATGCTTAGAGCATATGAGACATCAGGTCGAGTACATATCATGTCATACATGATCGATCCTATACCAGAAGCATATGGGAATCGACTAATTCTATCCAGTTCGTCACTACTATTGGAACATTGATATTTACTTAATCTTATGCCATGTTTCATGGGTAGAAATCCTTTCTTGGATTCTTTCCTCTTGAACCCTATTCAAGATCTTATCAAAGTATGTACTTTGGCTAAGTCCTATTAGACGTTTTGATCTATCTCTATAAATTCTTATACCAAGTATGTATGTAGCTTCTCCCAGATACATCATAGCGAAACAACTCCCAATCCAAATCTTAACACTTTGCAACGTTGGGATATCATTTCCTATAAGTCATATGTCATCAACATACAACACTAGGAAGACTACAATACTCCTACTATCTTTGATATATACGCATGACTCATCTTCACTTCTATAAAATTATAAGCTCTTTGACCGTTTTGTGAAAGCAAAAATTCCAGATGAGAGATTCTTATTTTAGTACATATATGGACCTTTCAACTTACAAACTCTATTCGGATATTTCAGATCTATGAAACCCTTAGGTCGTGCCGTATACACATCCTCTGTGAGTTTTTCGTTAAGAAAAGTGGTTTTCACATCCATTTTCCATACTTCATAATCATAGAAGATTGTTATGGCAAGCAATATCCTTATAAACTTGATCTTACCTACTAGTGAGAAGGTTTCCTCATAATCAATCCCTTGAGTTTGAGCATAACCCTTCGTAACTAACTTAGCCTTGAATGTGTGCACATTCCCATCCATGTTAGTCTTTTTCTTAAAGATCCATTTACATCCAACGGTTTAAATGTCAGGTGTGAGATCAAGCATATTCCAAATTTGGTTGTCATATAGGGATTGAATATTGATCTCCGTGCTCTCTTTCCATTTGGCAGCCTCAAGGCCTATCATCACTTCCTTATAGTTGGATAGCTCATCCGTACTAACCAGTGTACAATCATTGATCAATATGCCTCATTCTGTGGTAATATAGAAAACCATAGAACTCAGGAGGGAGACAAAATCTATTGGACATGCGAAAGGGAGGTGGAGATATATCAGTTTACTCAACAGGCTGCTCTACTCAGGTTAAGTGTTAGTGCCAACTAAAGGTTCATCTTCGTTTGACTCGTGAGTCTTTTCAAGATCAATTTGACTCCCACTGGTTTTTCTGGATATAAGATCTCTCTCAAGAAAGAATCTCCTTTGAGAAACAAACACCTTGTTCATAAAAATCTTGTAAAATAAGTATCCAAAAGACTTTTGTAGATAATCAATGAAATAACACTTCTATGATCTGGGTTCAACTTTATCGTTGGCCTCACGAAGAACATAAGCTTTGCTTCCCTAGACTTTCACATGTGCTAGAGAAGGACGTGTCCCATACCACATTTTAGAGTGTCTTTTAGAAACCTTCTTAGTTGGTACGAGGTTTAAGATGTGGCTGGATGTCTCTAAGGCATACCTCTAAAAGTTATCGGAAGATTAGCTCGAATCATGATAGATCGAACAATATCTAATGGCGTTCAATTTCTTCCCTCAGCAAAACCATTTAGTTGTGGTGTTCTGTAAGGATACAATTGTGAAACTATTCCACATTTCTTAAGATGCTCACATAATTCAAGACTTAAATATTCTCTACCCATGTCGGATCAGACCATCTTCATCTTTCCACCCAGTTGATTCTCTACTTCATTTTGAAATTCTTTGAACATGTCAAAGGTTTTTGACTTATGCTTGATTAACTACATATATCCATATCTACTAAAACCACTAGTGAAAGTCACAAAGTATCATTCACCATGTCTTGTGGCGAATCTGAATGGTCCATAAACATCTATGTGAATAAGTTCAAACAAATCCTTGCCTCTTTCACATTGACCTATGAATGGTACCTTTATTATCTTGCCAAGTAATCAAAATTCACACACATCATCTAACTTTAACTCAAATGATTCCAAAAACCCATCCGATTAGAGCTTGGCGATGCGTTACTTGTTTATATACCCAAGACAATAATGCCACAAACAATATTTATCTAATTCATTATAGGAATAACCAATGTTTAATATTAGATTATCAAATTTACTTATGCACACAACATTCTCGTAAATACCATTACAAGGACTAGCTTTGAAAATAAAAGAACTGTTCTTATAAACCAAAGTATCACCATTTTCATTATCAAAAGAAAACTGACAACCATCCTTATGCATTGCATGAAAAGAATTAATGTTTCGTGCTATATTAGGCAAAAAAAGAATTTAATAAACTAATATGAACACCACCACTAAGCATGAGCTCGTAATCACTGATCCTTGTAACAAATGCAGTATGCCTGTTTCCCATGATCAGGTTGAGCTCCCCATGCTTCAACTTCCTACTTTCCTTCACTCCCTGCATATTAGAGAAAATGTGAGTACCACATCATGTATCAAGAATCCAATAATTAGAAGTGGATGTGATGTGGAGTACAATCATAAATATACCCAAGGTATCAGCCACTTTGACTTTGTCCTTCTTCAGATCCTATGGGTATTTGGGGCATCTATATTTCCAATGTATCTTAGTCTAGAGGTAGAAAGACATGACCTGATTTGGATCGGTGGTAGGAACTATTTCAGTTGGGATTTTTTTCTTAGAGCTTTGATCAGACTGTCTAACCTTACCTTTTCCATTTCCTTTGGTATAAGAAACCCTTTTTCTTTTAACAGTACCATGATCAATGGCCAAGACACGAGCGGTAGGGTTGAAGCTAGTAATTTTCTTCATGCTTGCTTCAACAGTATTAAGCATATTATACAGCTTCATCAAGGTCTTGTCGATATTGTTCATATTGTAGTTCATAATGATTTTTCGGTATGAACTAGAAAGCCAGTTCAAAACCATGTCAATGGTCAACTCCTTTGGAAGCTCGGCACCAAGACTTCCCAATCTGTCAATGTACTGATGGTTTTCGAGCCTCATTAGATCAAACAAATAGCAGCGGAAACAAAAGCAAATTTGATTTAAACTCGAAACATATGAATCTAAACTCAACTAATATATGAAACGTATCGAACTCAAAGAATAGAAAAGATACCATATACTTCTATGTGGTCTTATTTGGAGGAGCGAAATGATTGGACTAGAGAACCCAAAGGATATTTCCTCTTCTATAATTGCACCCAAGAAACAAACAAGAAATAGATCCAAGCAATTCTCTGACTATCAGCTTCAACAAAATTGAAATCTGAATTTGGTTTGTTATCCACGATGTGGTGATCAACTGGCCATGACGTGGCAACATCACTTCGAGATTCTTTAGGGTTTTGAGGATTCCTAACTTTGACAACTGAGAGGTATATTTCAAAAGTATCAAAATCGTATTTTGAGCCCACTATTTATTGGGAGGTGATTTGAAACCCTCGATATAACTATCAAATATAATAATAATTATCTAATGAATTCAAATCATTATGGAATATTCTGTATCCCATTTATTTACTATTAATTAATCAACAAAAAAGTCCCTCAAATAAATATCTTTTCAGATCTGCTTCATTTTTGTTCTTGCATGTAACCCAAAAGGATACTGTTATTTATAGTAATATTCTCGAGCTTGTTATGGCTATGGGTAGTAATCTCCATCGGCTCCCACTTGCACTTAGGCATCAACAATCATCCTGCCTAGTACTTACTATGAATAACAATGAGTGACATTCCAATGCAACTATTGTTCTTATAACAAATTTTCTATAAACAACCCCAAGACTAATAACTTCAATTTCCTTTAATCTTTATGATATTTTATTATGAACTAGAGACATGGATTAAAGATCAATCTCATGGTTCAAGATTATGTTTCCCAATATAGACTTGTGATGACTTCACAGACTCACTGTTGAATCTAACCAACTTAGTCTCAGCTTGGCCAAGCATTTGTTCTCAACACCAAACCAACTTAGTTCCATGATTTCACTAGGATAGGGAAGTCATAAATACACTATAACATATATTGGCTCAAATAAACATTCAAACTCATTGGATCGTCCCACACAACACTAGCAACCTAAATTTCAATATAAAAATTTTAATAACTAGGTTTAGTTTTAGATTATTATTTCAAATATTTCTAATAATTTTTCAAAATCCTAGTCATTTATAATAATTTTAATCAGAATGCTTGTTTTGCTTGATTCAACCCCCTACCCCACACTTAAATGATGCAATGTCCCCATTGCATGCTAAAACAATAAAAGAACATATAATTAAAGAGGAAGAACTGGAACAGACTCCCATTGGTTAGTAGTGGCGAGATTGAATTCTAAAAGTGTGTGGAAAGCTTGTACTTCTCGTAATATGGCCGAAAATAGTACTTGTGAGCTCTTTTCATGTGAATACATTTGTGCCGGGTGGGAATAAATCAAAGAACCATTCTCAAATAAAGTGTGTTGAACCTCTGCCACAGCGTACGAAAGCACCACCACGACGTGGTGTAAAGTTAGAAGTTGTAATGGTCGAGCAAAATAAGATCGCCACGACGTGGTCAAGTGACGCCACGACATGGTGCACTCAGATGCAGTCATGATAAAATCTTTTGCCACGACGTGTTGATGATGTCCACATCGTGGTTCCTTCTCAGATCGTCTTTTAAGATCAAAATTTAGTGCATCGACTCTTCGTAATGTTAAGGACCAATCCCGATCCTCTCTTTTAGTAAAATATTCTTCAAGAACTCGTCTCTTCTTTATGTGGGAACCCCACACTTATCTAAAAACATGGTCTTCAATTGTAATCTTCAAAAATTGCACGACTTCTTATCCATTAAGCTCCTTTATCGCTTCATTTTTTCTAATACTACAAAATAAAATCAGAAGACTAGAGAAACACATCATCAATTGGTTAGATTAAAAATAAAAACTAAAACCAAAATAAAACTAAAAAAAATCAAAAGGAAAAGAAAATGCAAATTCTAAAACATCGGGTTGCCTCCCGAAAAGTGATTTTTTTAGGAGTCATGAGCCAGACTCCTTCCCAATCTATGTTGTTGTGGTTGGGATTGGGATATCCCTTTTCTCTTTTCTCTCCTTCCATTTTTGCTTGTAAGCTTGAACCCTTCTCTTGTATGCCTTCTTCGAATTCGCCTTCTTCTTCTTCTTGTTGGCACTTTGCTCATGCTTGCACTTCACCCCTTTTCCTTGCTTCTTTGCCTTGTTTACCTTCTTGTCATCTTCATTAGTACCTTCATTGTTTACTTCCATCTTGACCAAAGTTGGCTCCTTCAATTCTCCACCTATTTATTCATCAATTATTTCCACTTCTTCATACAAGTCCTCTTTGATTTCATCAATCTCTTCTTCCTCTTGAACCTTAGGTGTAGTAAATGCACTTTTAATTCTTCTTCCATCATCTTCTCAATTGCAACTAGCTCATCAAGATCTTCAAGAGCATCCATCTTCGACACTTCATCTTTTGGCGATTCATGATTTACTTTTGGACTTATCTCAAAGGTATAACATCATCTTCCACACGAAGTGTGAGCTTTGAGCCATGGATGTTAACTAATGCTCTTATGGTACTCAAAGATGGTATTCCTAAATAATTGGAAGTTTTTCATCCCCTTTCATGTCGAGAACCACAAATTCGACCGGAAAAATAAACTTTCCCACTTTCACTAGTAAGTCTTTCATGATTTCACGTGGGTATGTGGTCAGGTGATTCGCCATTCGAATGGTAATCCTTGTGTCTTGGAGCTTTGGTAATCCGAGATTTTGGTAGAAATATTATGGCATGAGATTAACGCTTGCCCCCAAATCATCTAAAGCATTAATGGAAGTCGAATTGCCAAATTCACAAGGCAATGTGAGTTGACCTGGATTTCCCATCTTGATTGGTAATCCTTTGATAATCACGGCTGAACACAACTCATTAAGAACTATTCGAACTATTCTTAAGGCTATTTCTAACTCCTTTCTATTACTCATCACATCTTTTGAAAATTTTGGAAGTTTCGTCATTGATTTGAGGAATGGGGACTTAATCGAGAATGAGAGCACTTGTTCCATAAATTTCCTTTGCTTGGGCTCCAGAGAATGTTTGATTGCTCAAGATGGGAATGGCAAAGGTGGATGAAACAGATTAAGAAGAGAAAAGTTTTCTTCTGCTCGAGACCACGACGTGGTCATATCACCACGACGAGGTGAAGCATCAGAGAACACTTTACTTTTTGATCTTTTTGCCTTAGGTTTCTCTTCTTCTAAACACGACTTGGGCTATATTGTAGCTGCTTCATGGGTCATTATTGGCTCTGAATGAACCTCTTCTTCAGTGTAGATTTCCTTGACATGAGCTTGTGACTTTGGGTCTTGGTTTTTAGGAGGTAATCTTTCATTAACAAGTGTGGTCAATTGCAGAATAATAACATAAAAATAGTGTTTTTACGTTCTCACACTATTTACTGTTTTTATTTGAACTATTATATATATATATATATATATATATATATATATATATATATATATATATATATATATATATAAGCAAATGTTGGTATGAAATACTCACGAATTGAAAGACAATAAAAACCTAAAAATATTTGACCTTCGAGACTTGCCTCTTATCAACTCAATAAGGTTAAGGGAATAATTCCTCTTCCAATACCTCATATGGCCTCCGTTGTATGGTTTTTTCCCTTTTTATTCTCAGGTTGAACAAAAATAATTTTTCATTCTTTTTTTTGGGTGCCCACACAATTTTCCTTGACCATCTAATCTCTAATATAATTGAATAATTAGTCAACTCAAGACTATAAGTTTTGGCATTGGTCCGACCTAAGCCCAAAAAACATCTTGAGGTTGTAATACGACTTAGGTCTAACCAAAACACATAGATAACACATGTAAGTGTTATAATGACCGGATGATGTGATTTAAAAGAAAAACTATGTGATATAATGCAACTTCTACTTGTGTCCACAAATGGTTATCAGGTCACGATACTAGTTGGGAAAATGATACTTCATCCGTCCCGAAATAATAGTCCACAGACATAAAACACATATATTAAGAAAAAAGTAATTATGACTAACTTTATTGAATAAAATGACAAATTTACCCTTTCATCTAAAACTTGGAGCCAACTTTTTTCGACCAATTTTTCCTATCACTTTTTAGTTCCCTCCATTTTTTATCATAAAACCTAGATTTACTATTATTCCCACTAATTTTGGAGCCAATTATTTTTATTGAAATTAAATATGGAGCCAATTTATAGGTGCTACTGTTTAGTATTGCTATTTTTTATTGCAAAACTTACAGTTTTGATGTTGCTACTGTTTTCTTAGGTGCTACTGTATGGATCATTTCGATATTACACTCACTAAAAAGAATAATACTGTTGAACAACGTCACGCTATATATGAAGCCTTATTGTAAGCAAGTGTTTCTGGAGAGTTACGAAGGGGTGCCATAAGTGATATAGCTTCACAATTCTCGGTATCGAACCGGACTGTTAGTCGCATTTGGCATAAGGCTAAATTTCAAATTGATCATGGACTACCGGTTGTTTTATCTTCAAATATGGCAAAGGTTGTTGGACGAAAAAGGGTACAAGTTAATTTAATCAAGTTTTAGATATTCCATTACGTCGTCGATCTAATATACGGTCTCTTGAAAATTCTTTAAATGTTTCTAAATCTACTATGCATAGACGAATCAAGGAAGGTGCACTTCGACCACACACAAATGCCATTAAGCCGACTCTTACTCATGAGAATAAGAGAGCAAGATTAGAATTTTGTTTATCTAAAGTTAGTTGGTCATTATCAAGTCATATTCTCACATTTCATGATATGTTTAATGTTATCCACATTGATGAAAAATGGTTTTACATGTCAAAACCATCAAGACGTTACTACCTTGTTCCCGGTGAGGATGAACCATTAAGAACATGTCAAAGCAAAAAATTTATCACAAAGGTTATGTTTCTAGCGGCTGTGGCGAGACTAAGATCTGATGCATCCGGTGATGAAGTTTTTTCGGGAAAAATTGGTATCTACCCATTTACAAGATTAGAACCCGCTAAGCGTTCAAGCAAAAACCGTGTTGCGGGAACGTTGGAGACAAAGCCTATTTTATCCGTGAATAAAGAAATAACAAGGTCATGGTTGATAGAAAAAGTTTTGCCGGATATTAGAGCTAAATGGCCCCGAAGTCATGTCGGTCCCATATTTATCCAACAAGACAACGCCAAGCCCCATATTGATGTCAATGATAACGAGTTTCTTGAAGCGGCATCTCAAGATGGGTTTGATATCCGACTTAATTTTCAGCCCCCCAATAGTCCGGATTTGAATGTGTTAGACCTTGGATTCTTTCGAGCAATCCAATCACTTCAAGAACAAGAGGCTTTAGGTACAATTGATGAATTTGTTCATGCGGTTCAAACGTCTTTTGAAAAAATGCAATCTCAACAACTTAACAATGTATTTTTAACTCTACAAACGTGTATGAGGGAAATCATAAAGGTTCAAGGCGGCAACAACTATCAAATACCGCATATTGGTAAGAATAGGTTGGAACGAGAAGGTAACTTACCACTTCAAATTGGATGTGATGAAAATTTGATAAATGAGGCTTTATTGCATTTGGCTGCCTAGTTATTTTAGAAAAAGTATTGTGATCAAAATAGTGGGAAAAAACACTTTTGTATTGGTACCTTTGATGGTGTATTGTATTTTGTGTTAATTATGTTTTGTTTTTATCCCATGAAATTAGTTTGACATTGTGAATGTGGAAGTAATTTTCAAGACAAAAAAAAAATTGGATACAGTATGTGATAACACAGGAAAAAAAAAGTAACGTAGATATGCTTAATTGACATTTTTGTTATTCTTTACTTTATTTGTGATAGTGTGATAATATACAAAAAAAAAAAAAAAGAAATAAACAATATAAAACTCTTTGGTTGGTTATAGGAAAACAAAAACAAAAAGAAGCCTTGGTGATTGTATGATAATCTAAAAAAAAAAAAAACAAAACAGTCCTACAATAAAAAAAAAGCAAGCAAAAAAAAAAAGTCTATGGTTGGATAAAGAAAAAGTGGTTTTTGTGCATTAAATTCTATATCAAAAAGCAATAATGAAAACTTTTTGAGAGTATTTTGGTAAAAAGGACACTTTACTTTTAGAAATGGATAATTATTTTGGGACAAATAAAAATGGAAAGATGAACTATTATATTGGGACAGATGGAGTATTATTCCTTTAATGTTTCTCCAATATTATGGGCGTGTTTGACACGGAGCTTTTGGAAGCGTTTGGGAGCTTCTAGCTTTTAGCTTTCGACAAAACGATCTAATTTAAACAAAAAGCTTCGTTTGGTAGTACGAGCGTTTAGCTTTTAGTTTAAACAAAACGCTCCAAAAATCTAAAAGTTACTTCATGTAACGTTTAACAAAACGCTACTGAGCTTTTGAAATCAATTTCCATAATTACCCTTCAAAATATATTTATATATTTATTTATATTTAATCAATTGTCATTTTATGTAATTTTATATATTTCAAAAGCTTCCAGCTACTTTTGCCAAACACTCATATAACAAATAAAAGTTACAACTTCCCGCTACCAACTACCCGCTACACACTACCCGCTTCCAGCTAACAACTACTTTTGCCAAACACGCCTTATGAGTTTTTGCATTGGTCCGGTCCAAGCCGAAAAAAACATATTGAGGTTGTAATATGACTTAGGTCTAACTGTAGTACAGAGATAACAAATGTAAGTGTTCTAATGATTGGGATATGTGATTTAAAAGAAAAAAATATGTAATATATAATGCAGCTTCTACTTGTGCCCATAAATGATTCTCAGGTCATGATACCAATTGGAAAAATTATATTATTCATTTAATGTTTCTCCAATAAAAACTCAATATTTAAACCATTTGTAAATTGATCATCCTTGTTTTTGTTATCAAACTCAATTTAATAAATACTAATATCCATGTTGAGTGACTATTGCTATCATGTGTTGATCATATACATAAAAATGCTTAAACGGTAGATAACATTTACCGATTGTATATTCTATACAACTCTTAAATATTTATGAGAATATGGATCAAGTATTTAGCACATGTTTTGTCCCATCATTTGCCACGTGCTTAGGTGTGGCCAAGACGAAGAAATTCATCTTGGGATGATATATGGATTACGTCTAATAAGGGTTCATAATATACCTACAAGTTGTTCCAAGTCTTGTATGATAAGATTTAACATTTTAGTGTGTTAAAAAAAATTATGTTACCATTATTAACAAAAATTTAATGTTACGAATAAAGTGCGTACATAATATATTTGTCAACATTTTTGTTTTAAAATAATGTTACCAATAAATATTTACAAATTAAAGCTTAATTTTAACATTTTAATTTGTTTATCAAACAAAAATAAAATAAAATGCAATATTATATGCATTTAAATTACAACAAAAAACAAAAATGTGTTGTCTAACAACGATCTTAAATACTTTTTCTTGAGTCATCAAGAAATAATTAATAATAAAGAAATAATTAATAATAAAGCACAATAAAAGAATTTTAAAAAGACTAATATTCAAAATAGGATCGCAAAATAAAACCCGCAAAGGGTTATCAGACCGTCGATGTGGAGCTTGCTGCCACCGTGAAGGTCCCCAGCCCCGAGAGATGCAGGTTATCGGTCTTAGAGAGACAGAGCTTGGAATTCCACACATGAAGTTTGAGGTTCAAAGTTTGTCACACTCAATATATCACTAGTATCCCTATTTACTTATATGTGAGCATTCGGACTGATTTACGAGGACTTCTCAGATAATACGTTATCATTTTTTTAGTGAATAATTTTTTGAATATTTTATTATGGATCTTACTTTTTAATTATATGTATTTATGTACATTATTTATTTTTTTCGAACACTGAATTTATCGGCTGATAAATTATTTTTCAAAAACTCACGACACACCAATCGTCCACAAGTTTTTATTTTTATTTTACGTTAATGCTAATGACATTGAATTACTATTAAAAAAATATTCGTTTTATTTTCCGTCTAATATATCTATTATTTTTCTAAAGTGAGAAACTTCACCTTTGCCTCCTGTATAAGCAACACTACAAGATGCATTGCTTTGTTGTTAGAAGTAGAACCATGCTTTCTTTTCCATGAAATTACATATTTGATTCAATACAATATTAAACATTATATAATTAATTTATTACTTTCTTAATAAAGGTAGAATAGAAAATGACAACATGGTATGAATCTAGAAGGTTTTAAATTTCTTGTAATGTTCATAGATGATAGAACAAAGGGAGAAGTGTTTATACGCCTTTAGGAATTATTTCTTTTTGGTAATATCATGTTTCATTATTACATTGTTACTTTATGCACTGTACTTGGAGACTCCCAACATGGGATTGTTAAAGTTCCTGTAATTATATTGTAAAGTGTCCACATCATCGGTGGTCTTTGAAATTATGTAATTACTTGCAAGGCGAGATGACAGAATAGGTCATTATCTCGAAAATATATTGTAGATTAAATTAACCATCAAAATATATGTATCTATATCTCTAAATTCTAATACAAATTAACCAAATTGATATATATTTTAAGAATTATAGAACATATTAATAAATTAATTTCACTACGATGCAACGAAAGCATCGTGGATCCATTTTTCTAAAAAAATATAATAAATTCTAAAACAAATTAATAAATTAAATAAGATATATTTTATTTATTATATAACTTTTATTTATTGAATATGAAAAGAGTAACTAAGTAATTGGTGACATGCAGTGATTATCTAGGGGTGTTTGGGATAGTTTTTTTGAACTCTAAAAGTATTTTTCTAATAGATATAAGTGCTTATTTGCTTATAGTGGTGGTAAAATGAGTTTTTTAAAAAATGTTTAGATACGTTTTTATAGTGAAAAAACCGATAAATCAATAAGTTAAAAAATGTTTGGCTTAAAAAATGCTTTTTGAAGTTATTTTGGTTGAAAAGTCATAAGCAATTTCAAAAAGCCAAGTTTTACATTCTTATTAAAAAGTACTTTTTAAACTTACGGAAAAGCTATTCTGAAAAGTGCTTATCAGTTTGCCAAACATTTTTTTTTACTTATTAGCTTTTCAAAAAGCCAATAAACAAATAAGCTCTTTTGAAAATCTATCCCAATATATTGGAGTCGTGAGAGTACTTGAACAACATGATATGGATTAATTAAAAGCTCAACAATAATACACTTGTAGATAAGGTTATTTTTTTATTTTAATTTTTGTGCGTTGAACATAACCTACTCTTTAATCCATTTATAGTTATTGATAGTCCGCCTCAGGAATTTCAACTTCGACGTCGTTTTAGACAAAACGGCCCATTATCCTTGTCTCTCTTTATTATTGTTATGGAAGGCCTCCATGTAGCAACGAAAGATGAGATTTTGCATGGGTTCTTTCCAATGACGGATTCAGAATTTCGATATATTGGGTGCATAGAAAAGGAGATCAGGTAAAAACAATTTTAAATAACCTCTTGTCACTATAGCCCCACCATTAGGAAAACAATGTTTGTAGGGACAAAGCTTCACCACCATATATAAGGATTTTTTTCCACAATAATCATTTTTTTGATATTCTGAAATGCACAAACATCTAGTTTTCATAAGGATATTTAGTTTACGCCCAAACATATATATGATATGCTTAATTTTGATTCAGATAACTTCTTTGATTATTAGATTGATACAAACTAAATAGATTACAAACTAATATTTCTTAAGAATCAACATAAAAACCAAGGTGGATATGGACTTGATATGTATAATATGAATTACCTTTTCCTCCACTAAAGACAATATGCAGATCCTATAGGTGTTGAAAAATTCAGCATGCCTTCCAAGAGTTAGAATTTAGTTCTTTGTGAAATTGATGTACCAAAAACCCCCCAAAAACAAACAAAATAAAAATCACATTTATCTCAGTGAGACATTTATCAAACAGTTGATATACATACAAAATCTTTATATATTAATGTCGATATGACAAGTCATACAAATGCACAAGAACTATTTTTGTTAAACAAAGACAATGATAACAACTAAAGAACTCATAATCTAAACTTGGTTCATTGCAAACATTCCTAACAATATCATAAATACAATAATAATAATAAATAAATAAATAAATAAATAAATAAAGCATATAAAAGAAATATGCACCTTGTGTCATGTCATTTCCAACCCGCAACCGAAACTACCAAATATGTAGTATGTTAAAATCTCTATCACAAATATTTTTGACACTTTCCGATGTTAAAATCCCTATAAATCGTGGTCATGAAGATGTAATGGAGATTTAATCGCTTGGTGCGTTGTTCACCAAACTAGACATTACTCTATAGTCCAGTATTACTCTATAGTCCAATATGCCCCCAACACTCCCATTCATTTAGAGCATACCCCAAATCTGATTAGGACCTTGTATATTAAAATTTATTTTGCTCTAGAAAAAAGCTTATGTCTATGAAACTATTTTTGTATCATTTTGAGGGCACTTACCCCTACTCTCATCTTCTTAGGCCCCCTTAGTTCTTTCATGAAGCAGATATTGGTGGTGATGGTTTGTCTATGTCTCATCTTCTTTATGCACATGATGCACTTTTCATGGGGGAGTGAAATGAAGATAATTTCAGGAACTTAGTTGCAAGCTTGAGTTGCTTTAATCTAATGTCAGGATTGAATATAAATTTACAATAATCAAATTTGATTGGTCTTTAGGTTAATTCGGTTGAGGTTGGTAGTCTTGCCATGCATACAATTCCTTGGAGTTGTGTGGTTTCACTTACTTATTTTGGTCTTCATATTGGTTTGTAGATGTCTTGGTTGGCTAACTAGGATAAAGTTATAGATCGATTCAAGAAAAAAGGGCTTCATGGAAACTAAAGATGCTCTTTATTAAAGCTAGACTAATCCTTATTAAATCTATTTTCGACACCCTTTCTATTTTGCGTAAAGGTGGTTAAAGTCATTCATGGTAAGAATGGTTGCTTGGATGGTGACAAGTTGAAGCTCATGGGTGTCTGGGTTGATATTATGCATCCTTATAACTCTATGGATGAAAAAACATTGTTTTTAGACTATTATTTTATAAAATACAGTAGAAAATGGTTTATCCAATCAATTTTGGGATGATGGATGGATGGGGAATGTAAAGTTTAGGAATCAGTTTCCTAGATTGTATGCATTATTAATGGATAAATGTTTCACCATTCATGATAAGTATTTAGATGGGAGTTTGGAGTTGGATGTGGAGGAGGCTGGTTAGGGGTCGAGTTAAGCTTGGTTAGTATGAATGGCAATGACACGGGTTCAGGGCGGATCAAAGTATTCCATCCCCGAACCCAATATTGAAAATTGTTCCCTACCCGCCCCGATACCCAATAGGGGGCTCCCCATCGTGGTTGAAATTTTCCCTAAACCTAAAAAATAGTAATATACCCAAAACTTGAACAATGTTAATTTATTGGCTCTTGCGGGTGAGAAGATATCTTGACGGTATCATAGCTACTCTCCTAAAATCTCTCAAATCTTCCCTCTCTTTCTTATCTCTCATTAGCAAATCCTCTTTGCCATCATCTAGACACTCAGACTTCTTCACTCCTCCTATCATTGAAGTCGTTAACCCTCTCCCTCACAACGTCATCGGTATCACAAACATCAAGACTTTCATAACTCTCATCCTTGATCTTGAGTGTCACCACCCACTATGATACATAAGATGTAAGTGACCATATTGACGCTACATACGATAAACTAAACCTGAGGCACCCATGCCTTTGTCACCCTAACAATAAAGTCTTTTAGTATTTAGTTTCAAATAATTCTATTCCATGTAATAAAAAGTACTTCTGATGTTTTTTTGTCAAGTTTGTCAGCTTGGAAAACATATTAAACATCCTTTTGATTTTTTTAGATTTAATTGTTTCTAATGCATTTTCTATTATTCTTTCTGATGATTGGACATCTCATATATCTAGTGTTAGTGGTTAAAAATATCATATTACTTTTTAGATCACTACATGTATTACCTTTGAAAATATTCTTTAAAACAAAAGTCATAAGTATTTTCCAAATTTGTTGAATTTTCTAATTACATAAATCATTTTAATGTAGTAACATTGATGAGTATAACAACAAACAATTTCATGATTACTTCTTGACTCATGGATTTCAATTTTATTTTTCATGCCCTCATATCTCTCCCGCTTATTAGATCGACGCCTTACATATGGCTACTCATTTACTCAACATACTTATATCCACCACTGTTAGATGCCATTTTTTGCATCTCATAGGGTAGTTTTTATTATCATTTAGCATCATATTTTGCACATTTTCATGTCTTTTATTTAAATAATCTTCAGCTCATGTATTTTATTAGAATTCCCGTATTGCTCATGTTTTTTATGTCAATTTCAGATAGTTCGAGTGAAGCAGTGCTTTGGGAGCAGTTGGATGCATGTTTGGTGCTCAATTGGAGTTTAAACTAAGGAAGGATGTTGAGGAATGATCAAGAACAACTTGGAAGGAAGAATGACGATAAAAAAATGCACACAAGTCAATACATGTGATCGCATGTCTTGTCCATGCGATCACATGTCTTGTCCATGCGATCACAACTTTGTCAATGCGATCGCATGTTTGGATCGCAACTTGACTTCGGAGATTTTTCATGCCAAAAATTCAGATAGATGAAAAAATGGTTTTTATACAATTGCAACTTCCCTCTATTCCATCGCAACTTTGCCAAAATGTCTCAAAATAACATCCTACTCCATTAAAAAGGCCCGAGACGTGTTTTCTTCAATACATGCGATCACAACTTTGATACATCTGATCGCATGTTATTAAATTCTTGTTCTAGAAGCTTCGACCTTGCATATAAATACAACCCTTATAATCAGTTGTAAGGGTGGGACGATTCCAGACGAAGAAAACCACTTCAGAAGGCGATTTTCGAATTCTTTCAGGGACTTTTGAAGATATGAAGACTACGAATCATCTCACACATTTAGTTTAGACGATTTATTAGTAAATGTTTCTTCTATCAAGTTTAGTTTCCTTTTTAGCCATATCTGGCTAAACTTTTGTTTTCAGTTCTGCACAAACTAGTACTTCTCATGTGATTAGTTTTCAGATCTGATTTTCATTTTGTGTTTCTATCTAGATTTTTCAGTTTTGAGCTTAATGAACATCTGATTTTAATTCTTGTTAGTCTGATCACCTAGCTAGGGTTTTTTATCATTCCAGCTAATCAGTTAACTAGTAAAAGTAACAAGTATCAGATTGGTTCTGTTTTGGGATTTAACTTTAATATAAACTGTAAAAATCATACCTTTACGCTTCTGAGCTTGTGAGAAGTATTAGGTATTGTTGGGAATTTTACAAAGATCTTAATGCAACTTTATGATTTAATTAAGAGCTTGTTTAATTGAACAGAAAAAAGTTAGGGTTAACTGAAGAGCTTGTTTTGGTTAACTAATTTAGGTAAAAGAGCTTATACTAGAGCTTGTTAGTTTTTCTCAGTACCAGCTTAAATAGAACGCATTCTGAATAACCAAATATGAACTAGTTGCATGATTAGGAAAGTCGCAGCAGAACTGAAATCGTTTTTATTATTGATTTTCTTTTAATTTAATATCACTGCAATTTTAGTTTATTTAGTTTAATTCAAAACCCCCCTTTTATATTTATGTTTTGACGAGATTGTGCCTCATGCAAAAAGGCATTGACCATTAGGCTGTGTCCCTGAGGATTCGACCCTGCTTCCCTGTGCTATACTGTTAGTGCAACCAACAATGATAAATTTTACTTGTTTAATACGCACGCGACAGCCTCTTACCAAATTGGCGCTGTTTCCAGGGACACAGTGCTTTCTGTTAGTTTTATGCCAATAATTTTTCGTTCAGGTACACCTCTAGCTTTTGATCCAGAAATCGAGCGAACTGCAAGGAAATTGAAGAAAGAAGCAGCAAGAAAGAAACAATCAGACGGTCTCTTTGGTTCATCATCTTCCGTACCTCCAGAAACCTCCACACCACAAGGCATTCCCTTGTCGAACGAATCAGATCCGTTTTTTCTGAAAGTACCCCCATCTTCTCCTAAAAACAGCCCTTATAAAACATATTCTCCACCCTCTTCCATAAAATCTGAACCCACAGATTCTTCAGAATCCATACCTGAATACTTAGTCATGAGTGGAGACGAAACAGAACCTAAGAGAGTGGGCCACTCAAGAGGTCAACCCACAGCCCCTTTGCATTACGTTTCCAAAAGCCCAGAACTTTGAGCTTAAATATGGGCTGATTCATCTCCTTCCCACATTTCGCGGTATGGGAAACGAATGCCCACATAAATTCCTCAAGGCATTTCATGTGGTATGTTTAGGAATGAAGCCACATGCTGTCCCTAAAGACCAGATAAAGTAAAGGGCATTCCCCTTTTCGCTTCAAATAATCAACAACGGAATGGTTATATGAACTCCTGTCTGGTTCCATCATCACTTGGACAGAACTCGCGAAGCTATTCTTAGAGAAATACTTTCCAGAAACGTGAGCCTCCAGACTTAGAAGTGAAATCCTTGGGATCAAACAAGGAAAAAGAGAAGCTTTACATACCTATTGGGAGAGATTCAAGAAGCTTCTGGTTCGGTGCCCACAACATGGAATCAACAATTATCAACTCTATAATTGCTTTTGTTAAGGCTTGACACCCATGGAGAGGCGCCTTATAAATGCTTCCAGTGGTGGTTCCTTGGGTGATATGACACCAACCCAAATCATAGAGCTTATCGAAAAACTGGCGATCGAGTCTAAACATTCCGGAAATAAAGACGAGTGGTATCAAGATTAGCCAAGGGGTGTCAAGGAAATCATCAATGCTCGTCTGGAGTCCCAAAATATCTGAACTAACAAAGGTTGTTCTACTCCTAACAAAAGAAAAGCAGTTGCGAAGAAACCATATGGTATTTGCTTGAAGACAGAACATTTACCTGATATGTGTTCGATTTTGCAAGAGGATGTTGCTGCAGTAAAAGCTGTCGGGGGCTACAAACAGAATTTTCAGAATAATTATAAATAGAAACAACAATTTTATCCTCCACTCGGATTTCAGCAGCATTGAAATTTTCAGTAGCCGGGTCTTCAGCAGAATCTCAATTTCAGCCCAACTTCAAAAATCTGAATTTCCAGTATCAATCTTCGAATCAGCAACCCAGCAGTTCTAACGTGGCCTTATAAGATATTGTGAAGAGTCTTTCCATGAGCACCCAAGCATTCCAAACAGAAACCAGAGACAGTATCAAGAATTTGGAACAACAGGTGTCTCAACTTGCCACTTATGTGGTTCGTCTAGAGTCTCAAGGAAAATTACCAGGACACACAGAAAACAATCTGAAGCACAATGCTAGTGATATTTCCTTGAGAAGTGGGAAACATTTGGAGGCCCATGCTCATCTGAACCAGAAAACAAGGCTGATGAAGAATTTGAAGAAGTTCTGATAGAGGAAGGTGATGTGGAAGAAACAGAAAAGGGAGCTGAAGTTGAAGAGTTTGAAGAGGTTTTGGTTGAAGAAGAATCTGAAAAGATGGAAGAAAAAGAAACTCCAAAACCAGTCCAGCTGAATCTGAAAGAGTATAAGCCTTTACCTCCATTCCCATCAAGACTAAAGAATACGAAACACGAAAGAGAGGATGAAAACATCATGGAAATTTTTCGTAAGGTTGAGGTAAATCTTCCACTTTTAGATATAATCAAACACATTCCTTGTTATGCCAAATTTCTGAAAAATTTATGTATTTCAAAGAAAAAATGAAATTTAATGAGATTGTAAAAGATGGCGAAAATATTTCTTTAATTCTGCAAGAAGGTTTGCCTCCAAAGTGCAAGGATCCATGGATTTTCACAGTTCCTTATAAACTGAGGAACCTTAATTTTTCAAATGTCATGCTTGACCTTGGAGCTTTAGTCAATGTCCTTCCCTATTTTGTTTTTGAAAAAAAATAAAAATAGGAACTTTACAAAAGATCGGGACAATTATACAATTGGCTAACCACTCAACAGTACACCCAAAAGGTGTACTGGAGGATATTCTTATCCAAGTGGATAATCTAATTTTTCCCGCTGATTTTTACATTTTGGACATGGGAAACTTGGACACTTCAAATGCAAACTCTATTTATTGGGAAGACCATTTATAAAAACTGCAAAAACGAAAATAGACGTTTTTAATGGCACGATTTCAATGGAGTTTGATGAGGAGGTTGTTAATTTTAAAATTAATAATGATGATTTTACTTCTGAAAATATTTATGTCAATTATCTAGGTACTAACATTCCTTTACCTGAGGGCTGCTATGGGTTTTCTAATGTCTCTGTGTAAGAAAAATTTACAGACAGGAATTTATCATACACATTGGAGGAGCTGGCAGAAGATAAGCTTGGGGAGGTGAAGGAGGAGTATATGATTCCTGTTGAAGAAAAATCAGATAAAAATTTGAAAAGAAACAAAGTTTTGGAAAAGGACGAGGAGAAAGTGATGATTTCAATCGAGAAAGTACTAACACGGAAGCTGAAATGCAAAAATATGAAAAGAAAAGAATCTGAAGAGTTCAAAGAGAAGACTTCTGAAAAGAAGAAGAAAATCAGAAAGAGTAAGAAGTCTAATCATCTGAAAGACTTTTCTGAAGACACTCTAGAGTCTTTCAAGTTTGTTGAACAAGTTCTAGATCCAAGAAAAAGAGTTGAGCTTCAGAGAAGTCCCAACCACACCAGTTAGTTAATCTGGTTGGGCAAAGTCGAGCCAACGACTTTAAAAATGGGCGGATTTTCGGGAGGCAACCCGATGAGTAGTTTTAATTTTTACGCTTTCAATAAAGAGATGGTCGTAGTTCCAAGCAAACTTGGGGAAATCAAATGATTGACAAAGTTGTTGAAATTTAGATTTTTCGCCACATCATCGTCAAAATCAAATTTCTACGAACCTATCAGGTACATTCATTCCTAGCTGCACCCTTTTTGTTTTTATTTGCTTTATTGAGTTGTTCATTCCTCTCTGAGCATTGAGGACAATGCAACATTTTAAGCTTGGGGAGGGGGTTAGTAAACATTTTGCATCTTTTGTTAAAAATTTCAAATTTTCAGTTTTTAGGTTAAATTTTTCAAATTTTATTTTTCTTTTTGCATTTTATTCCTTTGCATTTGCATAAAAAAACCACAAAAAGATTTTATTTATAGTTATTTTTATTTTTTATTTTCTACATATTAAAAAATTCTTTAAAAAAAATCGAAAAAATTCAAATTTAAAAATACGAGATGAGGATATTCTTTACATTAGATAAATCCGTGAAGATGGAAAATGAAATTCCAAAGCAACCGGGTTGTTATTGGAAGTGTAGAATCAGCTATCATAACTAGGGGACCCAAACACCGTAATCGGAGACCCTAGTCGTAGATAATAATAAAATGGCATACTGAAACGTTTTTGTGGACAGTAATAACAACTTTGGGATGATTTGCTTTAGAATGTTAAAAAAGAGCCTTTAACGACAACTCTGGACCCATAGAACACGGACCTTTTGTTGACACACGTTACCCTCGCGGTAACAGGGAGGCTTTATATCAGATCCACATAGTTAAGAAGGAAGAAAGGGTACAATTGTCATATCCAGTACCCAAATCAAAATTTCAAGCACTTAATTGAAGAAATCTCAAGATATTCAAAAGTTGATTGAATAATTCAAGCTAAAGCCAAAGATACAAATTCAAGTTCAATCAAATCAGAAGCCATCTAAAAGATAAATTTGGCGAATGAAGAACTGTGTGATATAATATTAGTGGCTCTCGAAAAAGTGAAAGCATAGGAGCTGGGCCCCTACGAGAGTGGCCTACTGCTTCAGCGAAAGCTGATTCGCCGTGACGGGTTCTTAAGGATGCGTCGATTCTGGTTCTTGATTATCTAGTCTTAAGGACATGAGATCCTGGACTGTGTTATTTTCGCTCATAAAGCTAATTAAGGTGTAAAGTTTGAGTAAAAGTATGGTCAGATTATTGGGTTACACCGTTTCGTGGTCTTCCTCACTTTGGGAGTCTGTGATACATGAAATGTAGCAAGATGGTCGTCTAGGTAGTAGTGATTAGAAATCATTCGATGTAAAGTCTGATCGTATATATATATATATATATATATATATATATATATATATATGTATGTATATATATATGTATATATATATATGTATATATATATATATATATATATATATATATATATATATATATATATATATATAAAGGGTGAAGTATTTTTATATTCTTTTATTTTATTCTAAATTCTTTTTAGGTCATCTACATTTTTCCATTTGTTTATAATGTTTAAGCTTGGGGAGATTTGTTAGAAGCCATTTTATACATCTCATAGGGTAGCTTTTATTATCATTTAGCATCATATTTTGTACATTTGCATGTCATTTATTTAAATAATGTTCAGCTCATGTATTTTATTAGAATTATCGTACTACTCACGTTTTTTATGCCAATTTCATATAGTTCGAGTGGAGCAATGCTTTGGGAGTAGTTGGATGCATGTTTGGTGCTCAATTGGAGTCTAAAATAAGGAAGGATGCTGAGGAATGATCAAGAACAGCTTGGAAGGAAGAATGACGATAAAAAATGCACACAATTCAATACATGTGATCACATGTCTTGTCCATGCGATCGCAGCTTTGTCCATGTGATCGCATGTTTGACCCGCAGCTTGACTTCGGAGATTTTTCATGCCAAAAATTCAGATGGATGCAAAAAAATGGTCTTTATGTGATTGCAACTTTGCCAAAATGTCTCAAAATAGCATCCTACTTCATTAAAAAGGCCCGAGACGCGTTTTCTTCAATACATACGATCGCAACCTTGATACATACATTACTAGAAAAACAGCCTTTTACGACGCGCAATGCGTGTCGTAAAACGCTCAGACGACGCGCAAATGCGCATCAATGAAGGCCCTGTCATAACGAGAGACGACACGCTTTTGCGCGTCGTCTATAGACGACGCGCATTTACGATGCACATTTATGACACACAATGCGTATCATTAAAACCCCTGTCAAGAAAGGCCATGTCATAAATGAAGATGACACACATTTTTGCGTATCGTAAATTTAAATGTTAAAAAAATATATATTTATATCATATACAAAAAAATACAATCCATTGCATAAAATTTAATATCATACAATCCATTGCATAAAATTTAAATTTGCATTTAATGTCTCATAATAGAAATAAAATACCATATACAAAAAATACAATCCATTGCATAAAATTTAATGTCATACAATTCTATTTCTTACAATATATAAATTTGCATTCATCTAATCTACTTTGTGTTTCATACTAACAATTGAAATGAAGAATGCAACACTTGCATTTGCAGCATCTTATCTCTTTCAGCTTGAGCTTTCTTTTCCTCTTCTAACTCAGAGCTATTCGCTTTCATCAACCCTGTAAACACAACACAAAATCACTTGTCATTTTCATTCTACTTTTAAAAAAATCTGCGTCCTCTTGGAAACGATACATGCGTCCTCTTGGAAACATCTGACTAAAACAAATGGAAATACGTTACTGTTTCTTGATGTTTGAGCCATTTAAAAAATGATAAACAAATAAATAGTATTAAATATGTGCTGCTGTATCATGGGAAGAGGCTGCTGAACAGAACCTGCACCAGCACCACGCCTGCCAGTGCCACCAAGGCGTTGACCTTGTTGACCTTGTTGGGCAGCAACAGGGAGAAAGAAGTTTGACATTGGGGCCCACCTGGCCTCCTTCCAGGGACCAACTGTTGTTGGTAACCAAAACCCGCCTAAAAATAAATAACATAATCTTGATTCTTACTTTAGTGTATTTTATTTAATCAAGAAAAAAAGGGAAATAACAATTTTACCTGGTGAGGAAGCATAGCAGGAGGAGGCTGCCCGTAGAAAAGCTGTTGCCCAATACCTGGACCACCGGGAGGATACATGGGCATACGTGGGCCCATTGAGTTTGCCATTGCAACAGGCCTCATTTGTGAAAATTGTGCCTTTTAAAAAATAACCAAAAGAATAAATATTTTTATTACTTCAAATTCAGTTATAAATTGAGTCCTTCCATGGTGGGATGCTACTGAGAGTTGCTTCACAGCTACTATCTTTCCATCACTTAATATCCCCTGTGTTACATATTAATAAACCTCATTATTTGTTTATTTTTAACAAAAGGTTTAATACAAAACTTAATATATATAAAAGAAACCTTGTAAACAGGTCCAAAACCACCCTCTCCAAGCAAATTTGAATGACTGAAATCTGAGGTTGCAAATTTAGGGTTAATACAAGCGGACTAATTGAGACAAAATAGTATATCACTATGTGTGGCTAATGAAATTAATCTTAAAGATGACAAAAGTATTGTATATCATCCCAATAGCAAAAACATAATCAACAAAAACTTCAACCATATTGTTGATCTCGACTCATTCACCCATGGAAGAGTAAGGTCTACACTGATCCTAATTACAATTGGTACTAAGCTTATCCAGAAACAGAAAGCTAGATAAAACAAGTGATATTGCAAAATTGAACAGAAAAGTGAATTCAAGGAGAAGAGGAAACCTTGCTGGGCTTAGAAGCCCTAGTTTGAAAAACACCGAGAGACCAAAGTCAGTAGCTTTCAATAGCGAGTCTTCATCGGTACTCAAGAACAAAAAGTTCTCAGGTTTTAAGTCTCAATGGAACACTCCCATCGTATGAAAATCATGCACCACCGTCACCATCTGCCGGCAGAGTCCAGCTGCCGCACGCTCTGAATAATGTCCCTTAGCTATAATCCGATCAAATAGCTCATCGCCGGCGCACAACTCCATGATTAGGTTAACAGAGTGCCGATCCTAGTAATTTGGAAGATAGATGGTGATGGGGAAGGCCGGTCGTCTTTCATTGGAAGTCGACGGCGGTGGGAGACACTCAGAAGGGTCGAAGAAGCAGCAGATGGCGGAAGGTGAATGGAGGTTTGAGAATCGAGAGAGAAGAAAGAAAGAAAGAAAGGGGGTTTTCGGCGGGGATGAGCTAGGGTTTTCAGCCGGTGGAAACAAAGCGGGCTTTTTAATTTTTGGATTTCATTTCCCCCTAGGATGAAACGCGTGTTTCATTAAAATTTATAAAGCGACATGGTTAGACGACACACATTTTATTTAAGGTGCCCTCCATGTTTTTTTATTGACACTAATTTTAGGGCACGCAAAAATGTGTGTCCTTTATGCTTCATATTTTGGAAAACTAACATCAATTTTTAGGGCACGCACAAATGCGTGTCCTCTATCAGCGCGTGTCATTGATTGCACGTCGTAAAAGGCTGTTTTTCTAGTAGTGATGCGATCTCATGTTATCAGATTCTTGTTCCGGAAGCTTCCACCTTGAGTATAAATACCGCCCTCATAATCAGTTGTAAGGGTGGGACGATTCCAGACGAAGAAAACCACTTCAAAAGGCGATTTTCGAATTCTTTCAGCGACTTTTGAAGATCTGAAGATTGCGAATCATCTCATATATTTAGTTTAGAAGATTCATCAGTAAATGTTTCTTCTATCTAGTTTAGTTTCGTTTTTAGCCATGTCTGGATAAACTTTAGTTTTCAGTTCTGCATAGACTAGTACTTCTCATGTGATTAGTTTTCAGATCTGATTTCCGTTTTGTGTTTCTATCTAGATTTTTCAGTTTTGAGCTTAATGAACATTTGATTTTAATTATTGTTAGTCTGATTACCTAGCTAGGGTTTTATCATTCTAGTTAATCTGTTAATAGAATTTGGGATTTAACTCTATTATAAACTATAAAAATCATACCTTTACGCTTTCGAGCTTGTGAGAATTATTGAGTATTGTTGGGAATTTTACAAAGATTTTAATGCAATTTTCTGATTTAATTAAGAGCTTGTTTAATTAAACAGTAAAAAGTTAGGGTTAATTGAAGAGCTTGTTTTGGTTAACTAATTTAGGTAAAAGAGATTATACTAGAGCTTATTAGTTTTTCTCAGTACCAGCTTAAATAGAACGCATTCTGTATAACCAGATATGAACTAGTTGCATGATTAGGAAAGTCGCAACAGAACTAAAACCGTTTTTATTATTGATTTTCATTTAATTAAATATCACTGCAATTTTAGTTTAATTCACCCCCCCCCCCCTTTTATATTTCTGTTTTGACGAGATTGTGCCTGATGCAAAAAGGCATTGACCATTAGGCTGTGTCCCTGAGGATTCGACCCTACTTCCTTGTGCTATATTTTTAGTGCAACCAGCAGTGATAAATTTTACTTGTTTAATACGCGCACGACAGAGTGTTACCAACCACTGTAACAACCCGTACTTTTAATAAACATTTAATATTTAAATATTGGGAATAATATCAAAGTTTACATAAGTGATACCAAAAACCAGAGTTTCAAAACTTTAAAAAGCATTCTCAGCATAAACATCTCGGTTGTTACCGAATTCATATCACAACCATAAATAAGCAAGTGAGGATAATTGTGAAACAAAAGTCTAGTTCATAGTTCTTGATGCTTCTAAGTCCTCTCTCTATAATGCTTTCTACCCAAACTTGTTAAACACATGGAAAAAATATATGTTAGACTATAAGTCTAGTGAGTTATAACATAAATATAATACAAATTAAAGTGTTAAACATACAATACATATTTGGCTTCTCACATAAGTAACCAAGCATCTACATATATATCGTGTGATAAACTACCGGTCATCATCATCTATTTTTCTATGCATAATTTAACATAATCTTCGTAGGCATCCCTTAATCTACTCTTTGCATGCATAATGATACTCATCATAAAACATAACACAAGTTATATATCATAACAAAAATCTAACAATGATGTAATTAACAATTACATCCTTACATTCACATGCTTGCACATGTTCTATATCACATAAACATACTCTAAAGGGAAACTATAACTCGCCTTATGTTATGGAAATAGCAACCTGCTTCCAACTTCACCAAAGCTTATCTTGAGAGGCTCCAAATCCTTCTTTGCTACCACCTAGAACATTTATACACATTAAGCCTCTCATACATGTCTTAATCCATTAATACATCACTTGCGATTTTAGCCAAAAACTCATATTTTGGACAAAAACCTAGATTGACCATCCTTTGCTCAAATACTTGTAAAACTACACCAGTCAAACAAATAAAAACTCAACTTAACTAGATTATTAATGTGTGCAAAATAGTACCTATAAACATTTAAATTTATAAACTTAACTAGTTATCTACTAATTCACCTATAGGCAGTGTACCTAGTCATTTTTAGTATAGTAAAGTAAGTTGGGTATCGAACACAGGGAACGGGATTTAGCTAGTAATCTGATTTTGCAAGTTCAAATTAACTTAAACTCTTTAATTAACTAAAAACTAAGCAAACACTTAACTAAGCGACGATTGTAATCAAGATTATAAGAATACTTATGTTTAGCTTTGAATCCCCCTTTTTCCAATGGATAGTTTCTAAACATGGATTTATTCAGTTGTTTACCAATATTAATATAATTAGCAGTCTTGATCCGATCTCCTAATATTTTCACCAATTCATGAACTATTATGTAATGATCATACACAAGCAAACACATAACTGATTATTAATGATAATTAGGCTACATAAGATATGTTTAAGATAATTATCTATGATCAAGACAAATTATCAAACACAATTATGATCAAATTATGTTCTCTAACACAGTTAAAGTTGTTATATTTATTACTTAATCTAAGATTTGGTTAATCCTAGCTCTAGTAATTTAATGATCATAAACTACCAGTAAACAAGTTCATGCAATTCAAATGGTCATTAAACTACATTTAACTTGAATCAAAGTAACAACGATTGAAACTTTAACATGCTAGGTGATGATAATCAAACACAAGCTTTAAGCAACTTCATAAAATCCATATAAATCAAGAAACTATCACATAGTATTAAGGTTCATCTACACTAAATGAAAGCCTAATGATAGGTTACTCATGGTAGATAATAAACACACAATCACAAAAGGTTTAGACATGATTAAGCTAATGCAACCGAATGTAATGTGTAATCTTCAACTCTTAATCTTCAATCGAATCTTTCTTCCAATTGTTGATTTTCGCAAGTCTTTGGCTTCTAATTTTGTCTATTACTTCCAGAATATCAATACAACCTCCTCCAAATCGATTATGTAAAGGGGTATTTGTATTTTCCCTATAACACCTCTCACATCGTGAGAATTAGGGTCTCACGTCGTGAGATCAGTGTAATTCGTGTCTGACATGGAAACTTGCTTTACGCGTATTTATCTTCTAGAATAATCATTTTCACGCCGTGAGCTTATATTCTCATGTCGTGAGCTTTATTTCAACGCCCCGATTTCGTAGTATTCGAATTGCAACCATTCGCAGGCTAAAGCCCTATTAAAGCGAAAACTCTTTCGCATCCAATCTTCCTGTTATGATTCTCATTTCGGTTCCGATCCTCCTATTGCAACAATTCTTACTTCGGTTCCAATCCCATTGACATTCATTTCGGTTCCGACCACCTTCTCGTCTGGTCTCAATGACGATGCTTTCGCAACGGATCACAACAATGCATTTTCAGTCTCATCTGGTCGCATTGATTGTCGTAAGATCGCATCCATTCGCATCTGATCGGAACCAATGCTACATATTTACAGCTTCATGCCTTAAAATTCTAACTTCTATTCGGTTTTGGCCCTTTTATTCAAGAGTGTCCTTTTTAGCTACAAAATAGAATTTAGACATTATAAGTACAAAATATCTTCATTATTAACTAAAATGTAGCATAAATGTATTAAAATAAAGCATAAATATATGAATATATATATATGACAATATCAAAATACTCAACACTTGCCTTTTACTTGCCCTCAAGAAAAATTTTGTATTTAATACATCACATAGAACCATGCCCACCAATATCACACAAGCCAATCCGAATTGAACCCACTAATTATGCCTTACTTCAATGCATGTATTTGTGTCTAAATCCTAATTACCTCCCAGCCCTAAATACTTACGATCCTCATAAACGCTTCCCATTTATTTTGAACAATATTCATGATTTTATGCATCCCTCCAAATCCATCCCTAGAAATCTTTCTTAACCTCGAGGTATTTTTGGTTAAGCTCCCAAGCATACATATCGTAAAATATCATAGAAAAGAAAATTTACAATAATAATAAGTTGGCAATTTCGCCTTATTCTTGAACTTTCTTCAACTTGAGTCTTCAATAATTTAGACTTTTGAACTCTTCTTCATAATATTTATTGATCTTCATAGCTTTGTAGACTCTTATTCACTCAAACTTTGAAAAAAAAAATTTCCTTTTTTTTCTTTTTTCACAATTCACTTTTTTCACTCAAAAAATAAAAATTCTAAAAAGAAAAACATATGCTTAAGTGAGGGAACTTAACCTCAACTTTTATTGGTTAAAGTTATTAGTCTAAAGTGCAATGACTACATCAGCTCTCCTAGATACTTTTATGGTACATGATGCTAAACATATTATGTCCCTCAAACTAAGAAGGCTTGCGTTTTTTTCACACGATTTCAATAAGACTGGGAAGCCACAAATACACTATAATATATTTGCTCAACTAAATCTTAGGGTTCTCATCGAATCATCCCACATAATACTATCAAACTAGCCCATATGCAATAGTATTAAAATTTTTAAAAATGACTAGATTGATTAGACTATCTTTGCAAGCCTATTAATTTTTTGAATTTTCTAGCATTTTCTAATTAATTATTCTTATGCTAGATAATCCTTTTTCGACCCCTATTCCACACTTATTGCATACAATGCCCTCATTGTATGCTATGAATGCAATAAAAAGCAATAAAAATGAGAATAGGGAACAAAATCCTCTGGGGTAGTAGTGGCGACATCGAATTTTGATTGTTGGTGGGAAAGCTTGAACATCTTGAATAATCAGTTGTAACTGGACTTTTGTAGCTAGTCGTGAATTCAAAAAGTATGGTGCACAAAATCTTCAAAGTAATGCATCATAACGTAGGAAAGCATACACCATGTCTTATGGTCAAAAGAAAGAACAGAAACAAGATATCTGAAACTTCATGTATTAAGAATATAAAGTCGTGACATGAGTCTGGAACAAATGAATTCTGAATCGTGATTATATCAAGCTTACGACGTGAAGGATAAATCTCACGTCGTGAGAACTGGGCCTTGAAAGATTGTATTTCTTCTTCAAATTCTTCACGTGAGAAACCTCTATTTCCCTCTTAAGTCATTAAAACTTATTTCAAAACCTTTAATTTTCAGTAACTCTCTCTTTTCTTATCTCTCTTCGCACACGATTGTAACCCCACACTTATTAAAAAGTGTGGTTCTTCGGTTTTAAAACTCTAACTCTCTTGACTCTCTTTTTTCTCTCGATATTCTAATAATTTTACGAAAACGAACAAACATTTGGTTGCAAAAAACAAACTGTAACATTCGAGTCTTGTGGTATATTTCATTTAACCCTTAATATAAAATTTCTCTCATTTTAGTCCCTAGCTCAGTACGCGGGGTGTACTCTATGAGTACGTTGAGCGTACTGGCTCGTGGTTGAATCGCGGATGCAACCACGTACGTTGGGCGAACGTGGAAGTACGCAGGGTGTACGCAAATGCAGGGGATACCCTAACTGTTAAGGTTTGTGCCCTATTTAAACAACTGGTGACACCCTTGTACCTCCTTATTAACAGCCTCCATCTCTCTATACCCTAAGATCAAAACCCTAATTGTCATTTGCGAAGATTTGAGCTTGAAGTGAGTTTTGGTGGTGTTTTTGGTGAACTGAAGCAAGAAGAACACTTGGAGGTTGTTTGGGAGTAGCCTTCATCTTTAGAAGCTATTTGAGGTAAAAAGCTCTCCACTTGATGGTTCCTTATGCTAGATCTAACTTAGGGTGTTATTTGTGCATTTTTGGGTCCTTTAAGCCATATTTGAGATTATGGTCTACTCCAGAAGCCATGGATGTTAGATCTTAGCACCTTTGAGGTCCCTTGTTTATAAAAATGCAATCTTTATGAGTTATGTTGGTCTATGCATGTGTTAGGATCCTTTTTATGGTTCTCTTTGAGTTTTCTGTCTTATTAAGTCATGCATGGGAGTAAAGTTTCCAACTTTACGTGTTAAGTCACCATTTAGGATCATATCTGAGAGTTTGGCTTAATGGCTTAATCGATTATGTGCTTAATGGGTTGGGGTTGGTCGTCTGCGGAGTATGCGGGGCGTACCCATCTCGTATGTTGCATGTACTGGCCCCGAAAGGAGTACGCTGAGCGTAATTCTGAGTACGCCAAGCGCACTCAGCAGTTTGACTTTTGTTAAATTTCGCGTATTGGGCTATATTTAGGACTTTTAGGGTTTGCGGCTGGTTGGGCCAATAGTATTTTGGTATTGGGGCATTATAAGGCTTTGAGCCTTCTTGGAATTAGGCCCATGATGGGTTTTGGCCCAACTAAGAAGTTAGGCCATATTAGGCTTTTGATACTATTGGATTGGGCCTCAGATTTTGGGCCAAGTGAGGAAAGGGTAAAATGGACTTTTACCCTGAGGGCTGGACTTCGAACTAGGATTCCAGTTTTGGATTATGGACCAGTTATTAATTGGATATTATTTGATGGTGTTAGCGCGGAGATTTTTCCTGATCAGCAGTCCGAGATTTTATTTGAGAGATTCAACAACTTGAGGTGAGTTTCCTCACTGTGTTTGGCGGGTCGAAGGCACCAATGCCGGCCCATAATTTATTATGATTAGGATGCTAGTTGTCTGCATGATTCTTGCATGTATGATATCTGATATGTATGTTGGGCGGGGCCCGCTGGCGAGCGGGGTCTGATGATTATATTGTATGTTATTTATCTTTGTAATTCTTGCATGTGTTTATGTGTTTATATGTATGTCGGGTGGGGCCCGATGCCAGGCGGGGCCTGATGACTGACAAATATGTTCCGAGCAGGGATCGATGCCGGGCGGGGCCCATTTTATGTTTGATATGTTGTATTTTGGGGAAGTCACTAGGCTTTGTGCTTACGGTTTTCATTTATGTTTCAGGTACTTCTGGTTCGAAGGGGAAGAGCTCGACATGACTATATTGCACACACCACATTGTTCCGCATTTTATATGACTCAGATTTATTTGGATGTTTATTGACATACTCTGATTTCACTATGGTTTGTATGATATTGTTTTGGATAATGGTTTATTTAATATAAAAAAACGAAATTTTTGGTCATAATTTTTGGGACGTTACACACACCAACATTCAGTTACATCATTTCAAACAATCCAAATGAAAATAAAAACACACATTAAAACACACCAAAAATAACCAAGAATAAAAACTAAAAACTCAAACAAAAATAATAAAAATAAAAGGATAATCATGCATCATCATCTCCATCTCCATGCGCTCCACTTGACCCGGCCCTGAGATCGCGTGACGCCCAAATTTCTTCCCTAAATGGAATATACGGACCTTGTGGTGGCATGTCGGGTTGACGCTCAATCTGAAAATGTGTATGGATTCCATCTATGGCTCGATTTTGGTAATGTATCAAATGTTATCCAAATAGTACCCGACCCGATTTTGGAAAGGGTCGGTAGGTACACCTCCAATAGGCATGTCTTGGAAAGGGTCGGTGGGAAGTCATATTTTTTAGCTCCAAAGTAGGTTACTCAGTGAAAAATATGAAAAACATGTAACTTAGATCCTTTATAACATTCGTATATGAACTATGTTTTGAGTTCAATTTTTTTATCATTGTTTTCCTTGTAACTCGGTTTATCCATGGACATATTACACTCTGAATGTGGATGTCGTGAACTCATATTTCTTTTTGTCTCTAAAGTAGGTTATTGATATTTCCATATTTATACATATATTTAGGCATTATTTTAATACATTTAAGCTTTATTTTGGTAAAATGCAAAGATATTTGGTACTTATAATGATTAAATTGTATGTTGCAGCCAAAAAGGATATTCTCGAGGAAAAGGAGCTGAAATTGAAGAAGGGTGGATACTTAGAGGACTGAAGTTGAAAATAGAGAAGAAGAAAGAAGAAGTTGTGCAAATTGCATGCCACGACATGGCATTCTCAAGGCCACGACATGACCATCTTTCCTGACACATAAGCCGCCTAAAGCTTGGGCGTACGCGTTTTAAAGGAGAGCCACGACGTGGAGGTCTAATTCACACAGTGTGGTAACTATATAAATCAAACTTTAGGTCGAATTTCGAGAGTTGGCTTGGGAATTAAGTTCAGAGTTGCGACTAAAACCCTCTAAAGAACCCTTGGAAGTTCATAATTTGTATGAAGATCAAGCTTTGAAGATAATTAAAAGAACAACTTATAATCATGCGGTTTGCTAGGTTTAACCATGTCTAGTATAATTAGCTTTCATTTCACGTTTGTTTCTGTTTTAGTTATGGGCTAATCACCTTGTACTTCTGTTTGTTGAAGATGAACCCATATTTCGAATTTATGGATGTTTTATGTTGATTTTACTAGTGTTTGATAATCACAATCCTTGTATGTTGAAGTTCTAGCTTATATTGCTCAGTATACAAGTTTTGTGTAATTGATGATCATTCTAATTGCATGAATTTGTTATCTAGTTGTTCATAACCATTAAATAATTAGATCTAGTAATTGAAGAAATCCTAGAGTTAGGTAAATAAAATGTACTACTTTGATTGTGTTAGAGAGCATAATTGTGCTTAAGTTGCTTGTCTTGATCTAGGATAGGTAATTCATAAGATTTATTATTCATAGTCTGATTCGTGCTTATATCAATTTTATGTCTAGCTTGTGCTTGATCATAGCATGATAATTCAAGAATCGGTAAAACTAGGTATCTGATCATGATAAATAGTAATTTAATGAACTGGTAATCAATATAATTTATTCACTAGAAATTAACCATAGGAGAGGGTGAATTCGGAACTAAACGGAAGTACTCTTTAAACTTGAATTAAAAGATAGTTTTCTTTGCTTGCTTAGTTTTAATTTGGTTAATTGATAATTTGTTTGAATTAAGTTATTGAACTTGCAAAATTCGTAAACCCCCCCCCCCCCCCATTTAAAGTTTATTTCTTAGTTTAATTATTAGTAGTTATTTTCCAAATTAAATCTATATTCCATGTTATCGACACCCGACTTACTATCCTATGATTCAACTAGGCACACTACCTAAGTGCAATTAGTTAGTTAAGTATGTTCGGTTTATAAATTTAAAACTGATAGTATATAAATTGCACATCAATTATTCAGTAAAAATTATGGAAAAAAAACTATATAACTTTCGCATATGAACTTCATAAAAGTCATCAGAACACCTGGGTTCTCCCAATATACGTGTGACCTGCAAAAATCTCAAAAAGATTCAGAAAAAAAAATCATCGACCACTTAGATTTTCGCATGTGTCAACATATGAATACTTTTAAAAAATGCACACCACCATGATTTTCACATGTGGTGACCTACGAAAATCTCAAAAAAACAATGCAAGCCACGTAGATTTTTAGTAGATGGTGACATGCAAAATTGTGACTATTATGGTCATTTTTCTAGAAATTTTGCTATTTTGGAAATTTTGTCTAATATGGTCATTTTTTCAAACAAATTTAATAAATAATAACTATCCAATTCTTTATTATTTATTTTACGTCGGCAAATAATAATTTATCACTTAGAAATATATTGTTTATTTATCATCATTAAATGTTCTTTTTGTTTGACCTGATATGCTCACTTATAATTAGCTGTATCCTAAGTTTCTTGTTTCTTGAACATGAGATCCAATAGTTAAGTTAAAAAAATCAATCTTAAAATGTTTGCTACTACATAAATTATCAATATCAATATCAATATCTTTAGAAAAATAAAAACAAAATGGTCAAAATGTTAAGCAACTAAGAAATGATCGTCGATCTGAATTCATAAAGTTAACTCTTGAAAACATATGAGATGGAAAAGAAACATATGTCATTAGAACTCTAGAAATGGAGTTTTTGAAAGAATAAATAGACCCATGTAGAAGATATTAGAACCATTATCCTTATATAATATCTTCCAAAAACATTTTGGATAAAAGCTGTTAGCAGGTCCGGTCCAGAAGGTGGGCAACCCGGACGGTCGTTTAGGGCTCTTGTCTCTTAGGGGCCCAAAATTCCTAGAGTATATTGAATATATACAGAGAAAAATTTAGGCTTCCGTTTAATCATTTGCCGTTTCCAAAAAAATCTAAAACTGATATGAAAAATATATATATATTTTTAAATTAGTTGTCTTTGTAATCTTATTGCTATATTTGTGTTTTTTTTAATAACAGTACATCTATTTTCAATCTAATTTTTATTATGTTTATGATTTTGGAAGTTTTTATCGTCCTGGGTCCACTATATCTTTGAAGCGGCCCTAATTGTTAGCGCTACTAGTCAAAAGGCATGGCCGGAAAAACTACATATGAAGTTTTGAAGGGTAGAAATCCAAATTTAAGCTATTTTCACACATTTGGTAGTCTGAGTTTCATCTTTAACAATAAAATCATCTAGGAAAAATCTATTTGAGATTGGATGGTGGTGTTTCATGCTCTATGATCTCAAATCATATAGAGTATTCAACAAAAAGGCAATCTATTGAAGAAACTATTCATGACACATTCACTGATTCATATGAAAGTAAATTTGAAGAACAAAACAAACCATCTAAAATATACAAGATGGCTCTATCGTAAAAGAAACAACTTTTAACCTTAAAATAACTCACACCAATATCGAATCTAGTGATAAATATGAGTTCTATAGTCCATTCGTACCTTCAAGACTTGAATCATCTCATCAACTCATTAAAATTCAAAAGAAACAAATAGGCAATGCAATACTAACGTGTTAGAACAAGTTTGTACACCATCGTATGATCGATGTTGCATATGATCCTATGAGTTGGTTAAAATAAATGTGATCATCTAATTTTACAAGTCATTAGAGATCTAGAATGTTGATATACAAAAAAGAAGCTATGCAATGTCAAGTTTTCGTGTATATGTCAATTGCATAATGAACCACTCATTGTATAATCTTTCTAAAATAGTCTTTTAAAACAAGTTTTAAAGTAAATTGTATAAAATAAGAAACAATTAAGCAAAGCAATTTGTGGGTAAAGGTCACTAAGAGCAGAAGCTAAAGTAAATGTTCTTTCATACATCTTCAATCTCAAATAAACATATTCTAAATATCTAAGTACTAGATTTATCTTTGTCTCAAACTAAGTGTTTTAATTTGAACACATGTAAAATAAGTAGGTTAGGCTTGAGAAACTTATTAAGCATTATCGGGGATAACCCTCTTAAGAGTGTTGGATAAAGTAAATAATCCAAGCCTAAAGTCAAACCCTTAAAAAGGTTTTTAAAACTTAAAAGAATAGTAAGTGATCGTTAATTAGGGAAAGTCATTCAAAATTACATGATCGTTTAGAAACATTAACAAATCTGAAATCAACAACTTCAAAAAACATGTGATGCAGTTCTATTTCCCAAACCCCAAATTCAATTTCAAAGTACAAATATCTCACCAAAATGATGGGATTAAGACTTGTTTTGTTAGCATACTAAACACTCAAATGCTCCAAACGCTATAAACATGCACCATCACACTTGAACCATATGAGGAGTAGCAAATCCACAAGTGCAAGTGAAGGCGTTTTAGAATAGCATTATAAACCCACACGATGGGGTAGTAATTTTCTTAATTTTTGGTACCCAAGTCATAAGTAGCCACACAAGCTTCAAAACCATCTTTGAGTGGACGCATATGACGATGATAAAAAAAACCATTTTCTAAAATATGTAAGTTTGTCCTCGTTTCTAAAACTATTTATGAAAATGATTCGTGAATGAAACATGTATCATCTATAGTATTTTACATTGAGTTTATGGATAATTAAAAAGCTAAACATGAAATACGTATTATATGAGTTTATGAACTCATTCAATGTATATATATATATATATATATATATATATATATATAGAGAGAGAGAGAGAGAGAGAGAGAGAGAGAGATAAAATCAGGATCATTTCAGAACTTAAAGATTACTAAAAACTCAAAACCTTTCCAAGTACTTTTTTTCCAGCCAAATTTTTCCACAAAAAAACACCTTAATCCATTAACACAGTGCATAAATGAATATTAGTTGATATTTGTCCCATAAAACGTGATATTCTGAAATGTAAATATATACACATTTCAAAATATGGTCCAATCATTTTATAGGGGTGTTATACTAATTGTGTTAATTAAATTAATTATTATCTAAATTAAATTCATATACTTTTAGAGCTTTATAAAACCCTATATTTATGGTATTATATCAAGATCAAATATTTGATTCATCTTCATTATCTTACTGCGATCACATCTCTACAAGTTCCACCATTCCATCATTTCTACCAGCCATAACCAACCCACCACCTTCAAGCTGACATCTTGATCAAAAGAAAGAAGCGACATTTACCTAAAATTCACTCGGACATTCAATTTAGAAAAGGGAATAATCATCGCTCATTAGTCTCTTTAGTTTCTTCTTTTTTCTAGTTACATACATAAACATGTTGAAATGAGAGTAAGGTTTTGCTTCACTTTTATTTCAAGACATGCAAATCATTTTGGATATGGAGGTTGTTAGAGATGCAAGAGTGCACACACACAAACTTGCTTCGATTTAAAGGATAACCGGATGCAAAGAAGTTCTATTTTTCACACGAGAAACTCAAAATTGTTGGAGTTTTGTTATTCGTCTTATCTTGGGTTTTTTAGAATTCTATGAATTGTTGGATTTCAACCAACTTTTGTTTCTCATTCTTAAATAATACATTATCAAGGACACATACTTTATGTAATGTTGATATTCTCACATAAGGAATAAATATATTTTTACAAAAAAATGTTTCTCCCTCATTCTCAAAAAATTTGATTGTCATTCTCACTTAGTCCCACAAATTCTCACCCATTTTTATAAAATTTGTTTCTCATTCTCACCCACTCCTTATCATTCTTATATAATACAATATCAAGAACAAATACTTATATGTAACGCACATATTCTCATAGAATGTTATGTATTTTGTGAAATTTGATCGATCATTCTTATGAACGTATCTTTTTTTTTTTTTACATTGTAATTGATTCAAAACTGAGAATAAGAATCAAAATTGATTAAAAAAATCAAAAAATTCTCACTTGTTCTCACAAAATACGTATTTTTATTTAGGATATATATTCTTAAAGAATACGTATTCATATAGAATATGTTTCCCCCTTTTTTATAGAAAATGATTTTCATAAATACGTTTTCCCTTTTTTTTATTAGTTGATAGAGGATTAAAAGAAAATAGAACATGTATCCTAATATATGTCTTTTCTCTTTTCTTATTTGAATATATACAAAAAGTCAATTTTATCCGTTCGGTTATAGTTTAAAAAGTATCAACTTTTTTTCCTTTTAATTACATCATATCAGACCACCGGGTATGGAAGCTTTTTTGACGCGTAAAGGGTGACGTGGAGGGGGGTATTTACGCGTGAACACCGCTCCCCTCCCCGGTGAATGTGGCACGGAGTGACATGGTTCACGGGTGGTTATGCGCAATTTAATTGGATGCCTCGCTTTTTTGACCGTTTTCTCCCATTTACTCCATTTTGACCGTTTATATTTATTAAAAAAAATTCTTTTCAAAACTAAAACCTCACCTATATATACAAACATAATACATATCACATATTTTACAACAACTACAAAAAAATCACACTCAACAACAACAATATGAATAATTTTTTGGATGCCATTTCTTCTTCTTCTGATGATGATGAAGATTCTGATGATGATGATTTGGTTATGCATACGTTGTTGTCTGTGGCACACGACATTGTACGTTAGAGAGGCGAAACTTCAAATGTCGAGAAGAAACTAAGAAAGTCCATCAACCGGGATCGAGAGGCGGCGAACAAACTTTTGGTACGTGGTTACTTTAACCTTGATAGTTTATACGACCTATCGAAGTTTGAGAATCGCTTTCGTATCAGTAGAAATTTATTCCTACGTATAGCTAGAGATTTGGAAAACAATTATGAGTTCTTCCAATTGAGATGGGATGCTAGGGGTAAACATGGGTTTACTACGTTTCAAAAATGCACAACAGCTCTTAGACAATTAGCGTACGACATAGCCGCAGACGCTTCAGATGAATATTTGAAGATGTCTGCGAGGACCGGTCGAGAATGCACATATTTTTTTGTAAGTATGTTATAGAGCTTTATGGCGACATATACTTGCGAAATCCGACCAGAAGTGATGTCGAACAGCTGTATGCCGCACATCAGGCTAAACATGGATTTCCATTGATTGTACACATTGGGTGTGGGAAAATTGTCCCAATGCATGGCTAGGGCAATTCACACGAGGTGATCATGGTGTGCCTACTGTTATACTAGAAGCAGTTGTTTCACAGGACCTCTGGTTTTGGCATGCATTTTTTGGTATGGCATGGTCAAACAACGACCTGAATGTGCTTGGAGCATCTCCATTATTTAACGATATTTTGCACGGTAAAGCACCAAACATGTCATACGTTATAAATGGACGTGAATACAATCATGGATATTACCTGGCTGATGGGATATATCCAGAGTACGCTACATTTCTCAAGTCATGCACATATCCAGCTGATGAAAAAAGGAAATTGTTCAAATTAGCACAACAATCTGCAAGGAAGGATGTGGAGCGGGCGTTTGAGGTCCTCAAAAAGAAGTGGAACATAATCAAATATCCAGCACGAGCATGGGAAAGGGAAAATTTGATGAAGGTGATGAAAGCGTGTGTTATTTTACATAACATGATAATAGAAGAAGAGGGTAGGGCTATTTGTACGTATACTCCGAATGATATGCTCAATCCACTTGCAGTAATACAAGTCGGCAGCCCATCATACTTTACAAGGCTTTTGGAAATACAAAATAGTGAAACACATCACAATCTACGTCAAGATTTGACTAAGCAGATATGGCAACGACAATTTGAAGACGAAAGCGAAGTGGATGAGGACGCGGACGATGAGGACAACGATGCAGACGAGTTGTTTTTTTTCAATGTTTTTTGTTAATTTTTATGTTATTAGTAAAATGTAGGTTGAATTTTAAAAATATCACTTTTATTTTTATCAATGTTTATTTTATTAGTAAGCATGTATGTTGAATTTAAAAATATTATTTTTATTTTTATTAATGTGTTTTTTTATTAATGTTTTATTGTGTTTTTTATTTAATATAATGTAAAAAAAATAATAAATAAAAAAAGAAAAACAATGTGGAGTGATAACCATTTCCAAGGATTAGTAAGCATGTAAGTGGGGTGATATGACGCATAGGTGACATCACTTTTCTAGTGAATACCTAGTGACCATACCCCATGGTCTTATTGATAACCACAACTTTTGATTTAAAAAATTCAATGCTATTCATATTTTATCATAACTCTCTCTCTCTCTCTCTCTCTCTCTCTCTCTCTCTCCGGATATATATATATATATATATATATATATATATATATATATATATATATATATATTGTTATGAATTAAGCGTAATTAATGTAACTATAAATCAAACCAAACTAGTAAACTTTGATAAAAACTTTAATTGAGAAGAAAAAATATTTAGAGAGAATATGAAAGTTATATCTCTTATAACTTTTGGTGTGTTTCATTCTTTACAATGGAGGGGTATTTATACTACAAATTTTACTAACATATAATTGTAACTAGTTAGAAATGTTGACAAATTTACCATGCACCAATTATTATGTCATCCACCAATTATTTACAACACCACCAATTATTCACAACACTCCCCCTTGGATGACATCATTTTAGCATTCAACTTTGACGTACTGCCTCATTAAAAACCTTGCTAAAGAAAACCCAGTGGGAAAAAAACTTTAGCGAAGGGAAAAAGAGTGCAGTGTATAGTTGACTCCCCTTTATTTAGACATCCGTCACATTATATTCTATGCACATGTCGCATTCTGATGCCATGGACATGTTTCCTGAAGATTGCAGTAGGAAGTGCCTTCGTAAAAAGGTCTGCTGCATTGTTACTGGATTGAACATATTTGATTTCAACTTGATGGTTCTTTATAAGCTCTTTAGTGTACTCAAAAAACTTTGGAGGTATATGTTTTGTCCTGTCGCTCTTGATATATCCCTCTTTCATTTGAGTGACACATGCTGAGTTATCTTCATAAATTAAAGTTGGACATATATCCTTTTCAAGTCCACATGAAGTTAAAACTAGTTGTGTCATCGATCTTAACCATGTACATTCTCTACTAGCTTCATTTAGTGCAATTACTTCAGCATGATTTGAGGATGTGGCAACAAGTGTTTGCTTTTGAGAACGCCAGGAAATTGCAGTACCTCCATTCATGAATACATATCCAGTTTGAGATCTAGCTTTATGAGGATCAGACAAATAACCTGCATCTGCATAACCAATCAAGCCTTGTTTTGAATTGTTAGGGTAAAATAACCATAAATCACTAGTTCCTCGAAGGTATCGAAAAATATGTTTGATTCCATTCCAATGTCTTTTTGTTGGGGCTGAACTAAATCTTGCTAGCAAGTTTACAACGAAAGAAATGTCAGGTCTAGTACAATTGGTAAGATACATAAGAGCTCCAATTGCATTTAGATATGGTACTTCTGAACCAAGGACTTCTTCATTTTCTTCGCATGGACGAAATGGATCCTTGTCAATATTTAATGATCTAACAACCATTGGAGTGCTTAAAGGATTTGCATTTTCCATATTGAAACGTTTCAAGACTCTTTCTGTGTAATTTGATTGATGCACAAGTATTCCGTTAGGCATATGCTTAATCTGTAAACCAAGACAATATTTGGTTTTTCCAAGATCTTTCATTTCAAATTCTTTCTTTAAAAGTTCAATCACTTCAAGGATTTCTTTATTCGTTCCAATGATGTTTAGATCATCAACATAGACTGCTGCTATGATCACATATCCAGATGTTATTTTCTTAATAAATACACATGGACAAATAGTGTTATTTTTATAACCTTTACTTGTCAAATAATCGCTTAAACGATTGTACCACATGCGCCCAGATTGCTTTAACCCATACAAAGATCTTTGTAATTTTATAGAATACATTTCTTTGGGTTTTTCACTTAACGCTTCAGGCATTTTAAATCCTTCAGGGATTTTCATATAGATATCACTATCAAGTGCTCCATATAAGTAAGCTGTAACAACATCCATAAGACGCATCTCTAAATTTTTAGATACTGCCAAGCTGATTAAATATCTGAAAGTGGTTGCATCCATTACCGGTGTATAAGTTTCTTCATAATCAATTCCAGGTCTTTGAGAGAAACCTTGAGCAACAAGCCTGGCCTTGTATCTTACAATTTCGTCTTTCTCATTTCTTTTTCGTACGAAGATCCATCTATATCCTAATGGTTTCACAACTTCAGGTGTGAGGATAATGTTCCCAAAAACCTTTCTCTTGTTAAGAGAATTTAATTCAACTTGCATAGCTTCCTTCCATTTAGCCCAATCATTTCTTCTTTGACATTCAATGACAGATTGTGGTTCGGGATCATCATTCATAATATCACATGCAACTGAATAAGAAAATATTGCACCTATATTGTCAGTTTCATTTTGGTCACATATTCTATTTGTCTGACCATAATTTAATGCATCCTCCTCCTTTCCTGGGGGAATTTGAATAATTCGTGTTTCTCCAGGAACACTTTCATCGTGATCTAGTGCATTTTCTGCTCCTCTTCTTTTTCGTGGGTTCTTATCCTTAGAACCAAATGGCCTTCCATGCTTCAGGCGTGTTTTAGACTCTTGAGTGACTTTATCATCAGATTGTCCATGTGGAATGTCAATTCGAGCTGGAACATTGACAGGTGGTATATATGATTTAGTCACCCTTTTTGTGTTAGTAAATGCATCAGGTAATTGATTTGCCATTTCTTGGAAATGCATTATCTTTTGAACTTCCATGTCACATTGCTTTGTGCGAGGGTCAAGATATGATAAAGCAGGCTCATGCCATGACACATCCTTTTCCAGAATCTTCTTTTCTCCACCTAATGATGGGAAATTTGCCTCATCAAATTGACAATCTGCTAGGCGTGCTGTGAAAACATCACCTGTTAATGGTTCAAGATATCTTATAATAGAGACTGACTCATAACCAACATATATTCCCAACCTTCTTTGAGGACCCATTTTTGTCCATTGAGGTGGTGCAATAGGGACATATACTGCACACCCAAAAATTCTCAAATAGGATATATTTGGCTCTTGACCGAAAGCAAGTTGTAGTGGAGAATATACATGATATGAACTTGGTCTCATGCGTATAAATGATCCAGCATGTAAGATTGCATGGCCCCAAACAGAAACAGGAAGTTTGGTCCTCATTATCAATGGTCTAGCTATTAGCTGGAGACGTTTAATCAGTGATTCAGCTAAACCATTTTGTGTGTGTACATGAGCAACTGGATGCTCAACAACAATTCCTACAGACATACAATAGTCATTAAATGCTTGTGAAGTAAATTCACCAGCATTATCAAGTCTCACTCTTTTGATAGTATAATCAGGGAAATGTGCCCTTAATTTAATAATTTGGGCAAGAAACTTTGCAAATGCCATATTACGAGTTGATAATAGGCAAACATGAGACCATTTGCTGGATGCATCTATTAAGACCATAAAGTATCTAAATGGTCCAGATGGTGGGTGAATCGGTCCACATATATCACCTTGAATTCTTTCTAGAAATCTAGGTGACTCCCTTTCAACTTTCATTGGAGAATGTTTTATAATTAACTTTCCAAGGGAACGATGTACATGGTTTTATGCTATTGGATTGAGGGAACTTTTGGTCCTTCAATGGATGCCCGTGTGTATTCTCAATTATCCTTCGCATCATTGTTAATCCTGGGTGGCCCAACCTATCATGCCATAAACTGAATGTCCCAGGATCACAATGTTTTCCTTCTACTACCATATTTGATTCAATCATATGTATATATGTATAATGCAGACCAAAATCAAGTGTTGGTAGTTTTTCAAGCACATGGTTTTTGTCTATAATATACATATATTTCTTATTTTCAATGGTCACAGTTTTTGTGTCATAACCTTTGAAATATATGTCATTGAAACTTAATAAGTTTCTATTAGACTTTGGAGAAAATAAGGCATTTTCTATACAAAAGCTTGTACCATTTGGTAATATAAAATGAGCTTTCCCGGTTTCCTCTATCAAGTCTACAGGACCTGATGTTGTATATATGACTGTTTTTGTTGGTACTAATTCTGAAAAATATTTCTTTGATTTCAGAATAGTATGTGTACTACCACTATCTGCTATACAAAGATCTCCAATCTTTTCTTGGTGTTGTGCTCCAGTTGGACTCATATTAAACTTCACATATAAAATGAATAATAAGTGTATAAACGTAATCATAATTATTATTAAAAAGAAAGCTCATTTATTGTAGGAAAGACATTACATGAAAAACAAACGAAGGAAAAACAGTTTTACTAGAACAATAATAGATTTTTTTTTAGTTTATGTCTTCCATGTCATTACAGAAATCAGCAACATTTAGCGGAGTGAATTCAACATTATCAATGAGGTTTGCTTCTTTTCCTTTTCCTTTAATGGACTCTTGATAAAGTTGACAAAGATGTGCAAGTGTGCGACAGGTCCTTGACCAATGGCCTGTGCTACCACATCTATAACATGAACCATCAGATTTTTGTGATGTCCCAGTGTCATGCCTTGCCACTTTGGCCTTATCTTGTGTGTGGACATTGTTTCTTTGTGAATATTGGTAATTATTTCTTTTCTGGCCACGACCACGATTATTACCTTGTCCACGACCAAAATTATGGTTCTGATTATGGCTTTGGTTTCGATTAAAATAGCCACGGCCTCGCCCTCGACCACGACCTCGCCCTCGTCCACGTGTATTGTTTCGATGACCATCAATATTTGTAGCATTTGCTTCAGGAAGTGCTACTGATCCCGTTGGACGAGATTCATGTTTTTTCATTAAGAGTTCATTGTTTTGCTCTGCAACGAGTAGACATGCATTCAGTTCAGAATATCTTATGAACTTTTGCATCCGATATTGTTGCATCAAAGTAATGTTTGTTGCATGAAGTGTTGAGTAAGTTTTCTCCAACATATCTTCATCAGTAACCTCTTGTCCACAATACTTGAGTTGTGAACATATTCTGAACAAAGCTGAGTTGTATTCATTTACTTTCTTGAAGTCTTGAAACCTTAGTGTTCTCCATTCATCTCTAGCATTTGGAAGTATAACTTCCTTTTGATGATCAAATCTTTCTTTCAAAAGATTCCAGAGAATACTTGGATCAGTAACATCAAGATATTCAAATCTCAACATTTCATCAATATGCTTACGAAGGAAAACTTGTGCTTTTGCTTTGTCTTGTGCCAAGCAATTATTAAATTCATATATAGTATTTGAGATACCCATGGATTCAAGATGCATTTTTACATCTATCATCCATGGCACATAGTTTTTCCCACTAACTTCAAGTGCTGCAAACTCGAGATTTGCAATGTTGGACATAATGTAACTATAAATTTTAAACAAAATAAAAATTAAAATTAAAATCCATTTATTTCAATAAATATTACACAAAAAAGAAGCGGTAAAGCTAACATTGCATACAAGCCTAAAAGTAGATGACATTCCATATTATCTTCGATGTTAAGGATTGGGATGAAAAGTAACATGACTATTATAGTCATGATTATCACAAAAGGATGAATCATCTTGAAGCTTGATTTCTTGAAATTGATTTATTTGATAGAAGATATAAATATTTGTTGTGGGTAAAATAAGCATGGTAAAGATGTTTATTTATGGTAAAAAAATATAGCCGTTGTTTTTGCTGTTTATAACCGTTGCATATATATTCCCGTTGTGTATATATGTATATGTATTTTATAAATCATATAATAAGACTTATAACTAATACATAACTTTACTAATTAGAAACATAAGTAAATATTAGTAAATGTTTAAATAAAATTATGAAGAGTATCTAAAATATAAATAAACATTGACATGTATAAATAAATATAATTTAAATATTAGTATGCACAAATAAAAGTTAGTAGCATAATATAAATGTTAGTATGCATAAATAAAAGTTAGTTGCATAATGTAATGTTAGTTTGCATAAATAAAAATTAGTTGCATAATGTAAATGTTAGTATAAAAATTAGAATACATAAAGAAATGTTAGTATAAGAAATAAAAATTGTTAGTAGTCCATAATGTCCATAATGTATAAGTTTCATTAATTCATTATTATTATTATTATTTTAATATGATTGAAGTTTTTATAATTAATAGTGTTTTTAATAAGTAATATATACCTTGATTAAGATAGATGTGATTTCCACTTGTTTAATAACCTTGATTAGAGCTTTCGTGCTGATAACGTGTTATGAATTAAACGTAATTAATGTAACTATAAATCAAACCAAACTAGTTAGAAATATTGACAAAGTTACCATGTACCAATTATTATGTCATCCACCAATTATTTACAACACCACAAATTATTTACAACATATATATATATATATATATATATATATATATATATATATATATATATATATATATATATATATATATATATATATATATATATATATAAAGAGAGAGAGAGAGAGAGAGAGAGTTAAGTTCAAATGTTTCTACTATCTATTGTGTGCATGTAAGATTGATTCTGGACCAATCATTTTTGTTATTTTAAAAAAGTAATTAATGAATATTAAATGCTAAAAATTTATTTAATACTCATTATATCTACAGCATGTAATATACATTAATTACTTTCTTAAAATAACTAAAATGATTGGTTGGAATCAATCCTACATTCACACAATAAATAGTTAGAACAAAATAACCTAACTATATATATATATATATATATATATATATATATATATATATATATATATATATATATATATATATATATATATATATATATATATATATATATGTAGACATGAATCCACGTTGAAATGGAAAGCTCGAACATTTTCCTAGATGCATTCATGTGCTTGTTTTCTTGTTGTTGGAATGTAAGCACAAGGATGTGACCAAAAATTGAGACATGTATTTAAAATAGTTTAAGGAAAGGTAACTGAAAAAAACTTTCAAACTTTAAATTTTTTTCTTCAAGCTGCAAATTATTAAATATTTGCTACTTGGTTAAAACGTTTTAAAGATTAAACTTCAATATACTTAGGTTTTAATGAAATAAATAACAGGCAAATATAAATTTATGTTCCGCAACCAATATTTGAAAATGTAGATGATAATAAGTTTAGGGGATGAAAGATGAGGCCTAACACTTGAACGGTTGAACCTACAACATCCATTAAAGTTTATCGTTTCTTTATTAGGCCAAATGCATGGGGCGGGGAAAGGGTGTGAGAACATAAACCGTGGTTGGATACACTATACCGCCGGTGCGGTTTAGGAGTGAGGGGAGGCTACCCCATATCCTCTCTCTTCACCCCATTGGTCCGTTTTTTTTCAGTTTCTTTAATATTTATTAAATTATATGTATACTAAAAAAATTATAAAAAATGTATCAAAATTTATGATTTTTAATTTCCTATAAAATGAGTATAATATTTGTATAATTAAAAAAAAAGTAAAGGTGGTTAAAGGTGATTATTTTCTGCCTTTTGATGAGTAAAAGAAGAGTGAAAGCAAAACTGACGTGACACTCAAAAAATGAAAGGTGAAAGATGACCTTATTATTGTCCGGTCTTAGGCCCCGTTTGATAGACATCTTTCCAGGTCCAAACAGATCTTTTTGACTGACTGGACCGGAAAGACTGTTTGATATGCACAAAACAATTGGTATTTCCAAGCAAGATATGTCTTTTCCAGAAAGCCACAAAATCATATATTTCTGGCTAATAGGTTGGAAAGATAGTTGTGCCCTAAACTTTGTCTCTTTCTTTTTTGTATTATTAATTTCTTTTAAATAATTTTTTTTATTTTTTTATTGGATTATTATATGTTAATAAATATTAATTTTTAATATATAATATTTATGTCTTAATTAATATTATTTTATTGGATTATTAATTTCTTTTAAACAATTCTTTTTTTATTTCCTTTTTATTGGTTAATTCTTTTTTATTAGATTATTATATATTAATAAATATTACTTTATTGGATTATTAATTTCTTATAGTTAAATTGTTTAATTCATTTTTATTAGATTAATTTTGTTTGGACAACACCACCACCATCTTAATATATTCTAAAAAAATTTATCCATCCCACCACTACCGGACATAAATCGGGTCAAGAATCACACGTTGAGTTATAAAAAAAAACTAAAATGATTAGAAAGAATAACAACGTAACATAAACTTGAAAAACAATAAACTAAAAACAACTTAATCGACATTCTATTTGGATTTTTAAATGATTATTGTGTAATTTTGATTTTATATGACAATTTGTATTAACGATACAGTGATAAAGCCAAACTCAACTCTATCTACTTCTAGTTGATAGACATATTGTTGTATTTTAAATGTATTCAAATTTATCTTATCATGTAATCTCATTTATACTATATATATGGAATACAACTCTCTCCATGATTGTATTGGAGATTGATTATATCTACTCTTATATGGTATCAGCCAGTTTCCAATCCTTCTTCTTTTTTTTCCCTTTTCTAAGCCGGCCCTACCTTCTTTTCTTTTCATCGATCATGGCTTCTTCAAGCACAAACGATGGAAATCTCTCCCTTAATACTATCTTACACATGCTTACGATTAAGCTATCATCCACGAATTACTTGTTGTGGAAAAATCAGATTCTTCCTCTTCTCAAATATCAGAATCTGTTTGCTCATATCAATGGTGAATCAATTCGTCCCTCTGAGACGATTACAGTGGAAGACAAGTCTTCCCCAAATCCTCTTTTGCCCATCTGGGAAGAGGCAAATCAGCGTGCCCTGTTGATTATCCAAGCATCGCTCACTGAAGAGGCGATGTCTGAGGTTCTAGGTCTCACTACTGCTCGTGAAGTCTGGGCAGCCCTAGAAGTGGCCTACAGTCATGACTCAATTGACAGGATGCAAAATCTCAAAGATTCTCTTTCTCAGCTCCAAAAAGGTTCGTCCTCAGTCTCTGATCATTATAGTAGAAAGTTCAAATCCATCTGTGATAAGCTAGCAGCAATTGGGCAACCGGTTGACACCACAGATAAAACTCACTGGGTTTTTCAAGGTCTTGGTCCCTCCTTTGAAACCTTCTCCACTGCACATAAGGCTATCACCCCACGCCCTTCTTTCCGTGATCTTGTTGCTCAAGCAGAAAGCCATGAGCTTTTCTTAAAGTCTCTCCATGGTCCCAACAGTCATCCACCTCCAGTGGCATTTAATGTTCAGCAGGATCGTTTTTCACCCACTACAAACCGTGGATCTTCTTCCCGTGGAGGACGTGGCGGTAGATCGGGTGGACGGGGACGAGGTCGTCGCCCTCCTCACTGTCAGTTGTGCAGGAAAGATGGACACTATGCTTCCTAATGTCCTGCTCTTCCTACCTTTGCAAAACAAAGTGTCAAAATTGATGCTAATTTAGCTCATGTTTTGACTGCTAAATGTAATGTTGATCACAACTGTTCTGATTGGTATGTTGATACTGGCGCCTCTGCGCATATGACACCTGAAGCATCCAACCTCACTAATTCTGCTCCATACACTGGGAATGAGCATGTCGCTTTTGGTAATGGTAATATTCTTAACATTTCTCGGATTGGTAATGCTTCTATTACCAAAGATATTAATCTAGCAGATGTACTTGTGGTTCCTAAGTTAACAACAAATCTTATTTCTATAAGCAAGCTAACCTCTGATTCTCCAGTTGATGTGTTGTTCTCTAATAATCAATTTGCCATTCAGAAGCGCAAAACCAAGGAGGTGCTAGCAAAGGGCAGGGTTGATCAAGGATTGTATGTGTTGGAGCATGGTCATGAAGCCCTAATTTCGCAGTTGAATTCTACCAGATTACGTGCTTCATATAAGCTCTGACACTCTCGTTTAGGCCATGTGGCGTTTTCAACTATTTCAAATTTACATAAACTTGGTCATTTATTTGTTACTTCAGTTTTACCTAAACCTGGTCTTTGCTCATCTTGCGAGCTATCTAAGAGTCATAAACTTCCTTTTCCCATTAATGAAAAACGATCTTTGCATGTTTTGGATATGATACATTGTGATTTGTGGGGTCCGGCACCCATTTGTTCTACCGATGCGTTTATATATTATGTTATTTTTGTTGATGACTTCTCCAGATTTACTTGGTTTTACCCATTGAAACACAAATCATATTTTGCCAACACTCTAAAAAATTTCTTGGCCTTTGTTCAAACTCAATTTTCTTGCAAGGTCAAAGTGTTTCAAAGTGATGGGGGTACTGAATTCATAAACAACCAGGTTAAGAGTATATTTGCTGAAAATGGTACTCATCACCGTATTTCTTGCCCTTATACACCCCAACAAAATGCTAGGGTTGAATGCAAGCATCGACATATCACTGAAACAGGACTTGCAATGCTATTCAATGCTAGTGCACCTGCATCTTTATGGGTGGACGCATTTAGTTCTGCAGTCTATATCATTAATCGGCTACCCTCTTCAGTGCTAGATAACAAGTCTCCATTTGAGCTTTTATATCACACACAACCAAACTTCCAGGTTTTTCGTAGCTTTGGTTGTCGGGTATACCCTTACTTATGAAATTATTCAGATCACAAGCTGGCTCCACGTAGCATTCCTTGTATCTTCATCGGCTACAACACACAATACAAAGGATATCGATGTCTGGATACTAGCACATCCAGAATCTATACTACTCGCCATGCTAAGTTTGATGAGGCAAGTTTTCCCTTTGCTGATTCCCCTTCATTTGCTGATGAAGCCACACTACTATTATCGAATTTTGAAGAAGCTGGGTCAGTGATGCAGGCCCAATCAAAGCCCATCACTAGTTCTCCCTCCAACTCACCTTCAAGTTCATCTGCTGTGCCCAGCCCTTGTCTCTTGTGTCCTGATCCTCCTCCTGTGATATCTTTATCAGATCCGCCACTACAGCCTAATGATTCTTCTCCACCTTCTGATAATGATGAAGACCCCTCCAGTGATGACAAGCCAGTCTCTCCTCCACATGGTGCTGTAACTCCACCAGTTTCTCCAGTCTCCACCCATCCTATGATCACACGGGGAAAAGATGGGATTCGTAAACCAAAGGTTTTTCCAGGATTCATGGCTCTCACATCTAGTGCTCTTCACCAAGTCTTACTCACTCAAAAAGATCCTAAAGGTTTTAAAACTGCATCTAAACATTCCAGGTAGAGGGATGCTATGCATGATGAATTACGTGCACTTCAAAAAAATAATACCTGGGAACTAGTTCCAAGACCTCATTCATCAAATGTGGTTGGCTCCAAATGGATCTTTCGCACCAAATATCGATCAGATGGTTCCATTGATCGGTATAAAGCGCGTCTAGTAGCACAGGGTTTCACTCAGGTTCATGGCATTGATTACTCTCATACGTTTAGTCCAGTTGTGAAAGCTTCCACTGTCCATATCATTCTTTCCATAGCTGTTCATCAAAACTGGCCTATACATCAACTGGATGTAAATAATGCATTTCTTAATAGTCATCTGACTGAAACTGTGTTTATGGAGCAACCACTAGGGTTCATTGATTCCAGGTATCCATCTTATGTGTGTCGTCTCAAGAAAGCTCTTTATGGCCTTAAACAAGCTCCACGAGCATGGTTTCAACGTCTCAGTACCTTCTTGATTCATATTGGGTTTACATGTAGTCGAGCAGATCCCTCTCTATTTATTTATAAACATGACTCATGTATTCTCTTTCTTATTGTCTATGTTGATGACATAATTTTAACCGGTAACAATAAGGAGTCCATTGCTAAATTTGTTACCATGTTACACAAGGAGTTTGCAATTAAAGATTTGGGGCAGTTAAGTTATTTCTTGGGACTTGAGGTGCTTTACACCAGCACTGGGTTGTTTCTTACTCAGACTAAATATGATCTTGATATATTATCAAGAGCTGGTTTGCTAGATGGCAAGCCTGTTTACACTCCTCTAGCCACATCCGAACCTCTCACAAGTTTAGGTGATCCTTTTCATGACCATACTTTGTATCAATCTCTAGTTGGTGCTCTGCAATACCTTACCATCACTCGTCCAGATCTTTCTTATGCAGTAAATCAAGTGAGTCAATTTTTGCATGCACCTACAACTGCTCACTTTCAGGCTGTTAAACGGATTCTACGTTATGTCAAAGGAACTTTGTCCTTTGGTCTCATCTATCAAAGATCTCCTTCTATTCCTCTTGTTGCTTATTCAGATGCAGATTGGGCTCGTTGTGTAGAGACAAGACGATCTACTTATGGTTACTCCATTTTTCTGGGTGGAAATATTGTCTCATGGAGTGCCAAGAAGCAACCAACAGTATCTCGTTCTAGATGCGAATCAGAATACAGGGCCATGGCAAATACCGCTTCCGAAGTTGTTTGGATTACTCATCTTCTTAAAGAACTGCAGATTCCCATCTCCCCAACGCCTTGTTTGTATTCTGGCAACAAAAGTGCTATTTTCCTTAGTCAAAATCCTGTGGCACACAAACGAGCTAAACACATTGATATTGATTATCACTTCATTCGTGAATTGGTCAGTTCAGGCAAGTTAAACACCAGGTTTATCCCTACAACTCAAATGGTTGCAGATCTCTTTACTAAAAGCCTGTCTAGACCATTGTTTGAGTATTTTCGTTCCAAGCTATGTGTTGGACCACCACCTTCTAGCTTGATGGGGGGGAGGAGGGGTATTAACGATAAAGTGATAAAGCCAAACTCAACTCTATCTACTTCTAGTTGATAGGCATATTGTTGTATTTTAAATGTATTCAAATTTATCTTATCATGTAATCTCATTTATACTATATATATGGAATACAACTCTCTCCATGATTTTATTGGAGATTGATTATATCTACTCTTATAATTTGTATGTGTTTATAAATTATTCAGCAACTTCATCCATCACAATATAGAACATCAGGGTAATATTGTCATTTTTCATCATTCAGCACAGTCAATCAGATGTACAATCAAACAACATGGTTTCTTTCCCAGTCAGAAAACTTTCCCATACAACACTTTCCCATACAACACTTTTCCAGACAGCATTTTCCTGGCAGAAACTATCAAACGGGACCTTAATGGATCACTAAGCATTCATAATAAGAGAGATTTATAATTGAGTTTTTTTATTGAAAAAACTCCAAAAGGAAAAGCTCATTGATATAATAAAAGAGTTTTCAAATTGTTTTTTTTTTTTGGATTGTTTAAATGAGTTGTTTAGTAGCAAGGGAGAAAAACACATATAATAATTGAAAAAGCTATTAGTAAAAGCTTTAACAAACTCTGTGACAAAGCTTATATTTAAAAAGACTAGTCCAATATTTTTTCCATTTTCAGGAGTTTTTAAGATGAAAAAACTCTTGAAAGATCTCCAAACAAATTTCTACTGTGGATGTTTTTATTAGATAATTTGATCCTTATATATCCGGCTGAAATAAACTTTGAAAAAGCTATTAGTAAAAGCTTTAACAAACTCTATGACAAAGCTTATATTTAAAAAGGTTAGTCCAATATTCTTTTCCCATTTTCAGGAGTTTTTAAGATGAAAAAATTCTTGAAAGATCTCCAAACAAATTTCTAATGTGGATGTTTTTATTAGATAATTTGATCCTTATATATCCGGCCGAAAATAAACTTTTTGGTGTACTATATATTCAAAGATATATTTTATAATTACTCACGTCTATTGAATATTGGATTAGATTAAAATAATGGTTTCTTGTTGTCTTTTTACGAAAACAGTCCAACAATTTTCTTAAGCTATATTTGAATTAAATTTTATAATTTTCATTAAAAGATATTGATAGCATATGACTTATATTATATCCGGTCTAGTATAATTGGTGACAAACCTTAAAGGGAAGGACCTGATGATTTTAGGTTTATTGGCATGAGTGTATGACCTACACAGCACGAAAACATTGCTATCGTTTGGCAGCACAACATGACAACATTGCTAGTGCTTGGCAGCACAACATGATAGCACCGTCTGGAATAACAACCTAGCCCGCCTGGCTAGTTGGTTCAGAACTAGGCTATCATAAGGCATGGCCTACTTGTCTCTTGATATAGTCTTATAAAGAGAACATCGCATCCCCCATAAGGGGGATCTTTCACCCTTATAAATGAGCCTCCAATACACATACACATACACTCCCCTCCCCACCAAGATGGATCTGATCAGCAAGGAGAAACCATCTCATTTCATACATCGATCTAACTTGATCGTCAAAGCCTGATCTAGGGGAAAAATCCTTGAACGTTTCTAACAGTTTCGTTTTCTGATGACAACTTGGTATCTCGTCTGGAACTCGCCAACGACACCACTCCAGATCTACGATCTAGATCGGAAAACATGATTTTTTTTATTGACAAAACTATGATCACTGACATTAAAATGGGCCCATGACTATTGATTGTCAAAACAACTTGATCAAATTTGAGCGTTTCGTAACTAAAATCATAATCAAATTAAGAGGTGTCATAGAACTACTGAATTGTGATGTTTTTTGGGCTATGATGACAACACCGGGATGATAATCCACCAAATGAGAAGACATAGGAAATACTGGCTATCCGGGAAAGATAGCGAAGAAACTACAGAGCAGACGACACAAAAGATCTGATCAGAAACATGATGAATCTCAGCTTCTCGGTAGACGATCCATGACCATCAAATTGGCATGGGAATGAATTGTTGGTTATCCAGGCACGTATCTGCAAATGCGATAATCCACAGAGTATACGCAGATACCGGGAGTTCATCCGATATAATCTACAGACATTGTTTCACACAGCTACCCATGGAACGGAAAGAGAAGATTGATAGGCTTCGCCTGGCACAACATATGACCACTAGGAACGATGCAGTTACCCCTTTCTCTTCATGGCCATGATGGAAAAAAGAAGAAAACAATATTAATATAGTCTGTAGTGGTGTGTAACACAGTGGAGCACAATATTATCTTAGGAAGGACAATGTTGTTGCGATTTGGGGCCATAGCATCAATGGTACACGGAATAGTCAAATTCAACCCATCAATAATGGTCGTTGAGACTCCGAAAAGACATCAATGTTATCAAATCATGGAAGTTCCAGATATTACCAAAGTCACCAAGAGAAAACAATAGATACACCCAAAGGAAAAAGAAACCATCAACAATGATTACCCTAATAATCTAATACGAATCGGGACAAAACTTCATGCTATAATACGACAAAAGTTAGTAGCATTACTGAAAAGATACACACAATTTTTCGCATGGAAGCTGACAGACATGGTGGGAGTAGATAGTGATATAATTGAACATGGATCCAACATACAAGAAGGAGCTAGTAGTATAAAACAGAAGAAGTGAGGACAAGAATGAGAAAGGAATAGGGCAATCAACATGGAAGTCGCCAAACTAGTCGATGCAGGTATACTACTTGAAACCTTTTTCCCAACAATAATTGCCAATCTAGTAATGGTTAAAAAAAGCGATGGAAGTTAGAGGATATGCATAGATTATTCAGATCTAAGCAAGGTGTGTCTTAAAGATTCGTACCCACTGCCTGAGGTCGAGTTATTACAAGGCTTCCAATGGGAGTGTTTCCTAGACGCGTATAAAGGCTATCACCAAGTATTAATGAAGAATGAGGATAAGGAAAAAAATGTCGTTCTATTCCGATCACGACATGTTTTGCTACACAAAAATGCCCTTTGGGCTAAAGAATGTTGGAGCAACGTATCAACGCCTGGTGGATAAAGTTTTCAAGGATCGGATATGAGAAACATAGAAGTTTATGTAGAAGACATGATAATCAAAAACTGAAGCGACATAACATTACGCAAAGAAGTTAAAGAAACACTCCAGGCGTTAGAGAAAACCCACATGAAGTTAAATCCAGCCAAATGCACATTCAGCGTAAAGGAGGGCAGGTTCTTGAGATACTACATAACAAATGAAGGAATACAACCGAATCTAGACAAAGTAAAGGAATTTATTGGCACGACAGAACGAAGAAGTTTAAAGGTTATGCAAGCATTGAACGAAACAATCACAGCGATGGAGCGTTTCATCGCACGGTCTGTTGACAAGGCTATGCCATTGATTCAAACATTGAAGGGTTGTATGGACAAACATAACTTCTGCTGGACACAGCAAGCAGAACGTGCTCTTCACGAACTAAAGAAATCACTTCAGCAGCTGCCAACCCTCGCCAATCCCATTTCAGGAGAGATGTTATCGATGTAGTTATCAACAACTAAAGAGGCTATATCGATGGTACTAATGGTAGAAAAATAGGAGAAACAATTTCTAATATACTTTTCCATCAAATCTGTACAAGGAGTAGATACTTAACATTGAATATTAATATTTCCATGAAATAAATAATTTCCAATTAATTACAAGAATTATATTTATTTATCATGGATCAAATACTTATATATAATATAATTGCATCAAGTTGTTGTTAGTATGACCCTTTAAGATCATATATTATCTAGCAATATCATTCTATAATGACTCTTGGGCATATAGATCTTTCATTCTCCTACTTGCACAAGACACATCATAGATTGATATAGAGAGTGGTGAACATCTAGCAACGTTTCACTGCCCCTAATAATATATGCCTTAGAGCCATTCTATCAACATCCAATTCCCAAAAGCTCCAAGATTCCATTGATTTATTAAGGTAACTCTATCAACAATCTTTTTGTTACAGACATCCTGTTAAACATGAGACTTGGATTTCAATCAATCTTATTTGGTGTTCAACTTTAGGTAACGTGTGTTAGATGTCTAGCTCTCAACATATAAGAGGAACAAATCCCATCTTGACTACATAAACCTTTTGCATAGATCACACCATACTTGAAAATGGCTTTTATAACTGCTCGGTTAAGAATCAACATTTGACCATAGCAATGCACCACACTCCATACATTCAAGTCCCACTATGTATCTCAGGTGTTAATGATACAAATATAATAACTTTTAATCAAGTATCACTCATAACTGTGATTTATGAGATGATCTTGATAATGTTTGTTCAATACAAATTCTATGACAAGTACCTATGAAACTTGGTTACAACTACTTGCCTACTTTCATCCGATGAGAGTCAACTAATCCAATTCATATTAGTCTTACTTCATAATTTCCCCCACAATTATAACCGATATAAACTTTTAGAATAATAATATTATTCATGGATTAAATATGTTAATATAGAACACAATAAGCATTGATGTGATGGTCATATCCCAATATATCAAAACAATATATAATAGTTGTTGTCTTAATGTTTCAATATCCAAATACTAAATTCATATCAAAATCCCATTTTCTAGAATAATGAATTCATATAACCGAAGTGTGACTACTCATACTAAGCTTAAAAGGAAGGACATTATTAATGGGTTCGACTAAATTTAATTTGTGTGAGTTTTGCGAATAGTATCATCTCCATATTGAATTTACTCTAAGTACAGTTAAATACCTTGGAGTATATGATTGGTGCTCTTTTGCAACATAGAGCCTATTAGATTGATTAAGTATACTTTCGAAGTCACAAAGATTTTATTATGATCCTTGAATGGCATAAATCAACATAGTTTTTCAATTAACTCATTCATCCAATCATATTTGATTTCAACTACTGAAGTAGTAGTGTATTCTTATTTAGTATATTGTGCAATTTTGTTCTTCTTGGACCTCATTCATACAAAACTTACTCTTCATTCCACAATGAAGTTGTAATCCAATTACAATTCATAATTATATATATATATATATATATATATATATATATATATATATATATATATATCCGTTTTGAAGTTAGCATCTTATGTAGCTATTTACATAAAGATCTTCTTCCAAACTGATTATCTCATGAACATGATGATGTTAGTTCTTCTTAAGTACTCTTAGAATGTTCTTATAGTCATCCAGTGACTTAACCATGTATTCAATTTGTATATCATGATATGTTCATATCATAATCATATACTTATTCTTGTGCATAATATGACATAAATGATGGATTCATTTGCCAAGAAAATAGAATATAAATCATTTCATTTAGCTCAAACCTATGTGTTAGGTCCTTTTGAGACATACTCGAAATGGTGTCATGTGACAATGCCAAGAATCCTCCAAAGGAATCTTGTATCTTGTCCTCTTTCAAGATATTGTTAATTCATGCAAAATAATTTAAAATTTTAACATTCATCATTATCTATCTCTAGAGATTTTTAAATTACAATAATGTATCTTGTCTTTCCTAAGTCTTTCATTTTATAAATACCTTCCGAGTCATGGTGAAACGACCTTGCATAGTCAGAATATGATTTCAAATGATTAAGTATGTCTAATTCATACAAGATTAGGAATATCACTATGCTCCCGCTAGTTCTTAGTAAACACAAATGTTATCTTCATTTTGATATAAAAGTACACCTTCTAATTATATATTAAAATAATGATTCCAACCTTGAGTCGTTTTCTTTATATCCACAAGTGGATCTTAAGCCTTACACATTTGGTTATGATAACATGGATTAAGAAAACCTCCAGGCTAAGATATATAGATATCTTCTAGTAGATGTCTATTAAGAAAAACGATTTTATTGAAATATGTTTATCATATATCATATTAAGAATATGTAGTTATGATAAATAATATCATTGTTGATCTAATCATAGCTATTTATGAAAATGTGTGATCATAGTTAATGTCATGAGTATGATAAGGACCGTAGTGAATGACACAAGTAGGAGAAAATCCTTTTATGAAAAGTATTGCTAAATTTGTATAGATCTCTGTATGTGTATTATTTCTAGAAGAATCTCTTACTCATTCTAGCCTTGCTATAAAGAGGAAGATTAATCAAGCCTATACTTGATTACTAGACACAGATTGCATCTCAATGTTTATGATTCTAAGTCATTTATCAGATCGAAGATTTTATATATCATTTTGGTAGTTGATGGATTTCCCATAAACCGTAAAGAAGAACTCATCAATAAGAGATTCCACATTTCTCAAGTCAAAGATGATTTCTGCCATTAATGCGAACAGTTTGTGTTTGTGAATAGCTATTATTCATGTTTACCGATTCCTTTTTGAAACTATTGCCAACAATTTCTACATTAGCATATGGTTCTTGAGCTGCTTCAAGTTCCATGTACCTCTCACTTGCTTGGTCATTAGAAGTTTGCCTTCTACTAACTTATCATTTAGAGGAATGAGAGAAATTATTCTTAGTGGGTTTGTATAATCTAAATACTCTTGTAGAGTATTCTAAAAACATATAATTTGTTAGTGTTTGTATTCAAGATACAATTAATAGTGATTAATGTATAATCCCAAGAGCATAAAGAAAGATAATATCTACTGATAAGAAAGTAAACTTTATCAAGTATGGTCTAATCTATCCTTTATTATCACTTAAAACTTTAGATGGTGTTACTGGATTGTATCTCAACTTTACATCTGAAAACTTCAACAAAGATTTCATAACTATGTTTACCATGTAAAATATAATTGTAACTATTATAGTTGTTAATAAAGTTATATATATATATATATATATATATATATATATATATATATATATATATATATATATGTATATATAGGGATGAGATCAACATAAAACCAAAAAATACAATATTATTTAATTAAATAACAAATAATAAAATCTATTAAACCCCATGAAAATTGAAATTCATTAAATCTAATTAATTATTATCCAAAATAATAGAAGATTCCTATAATACACATTTATGTGCACTTATGAATGTACGTATATATTCATTTCAGAACATACATATATGTATATAACTTATTGGCATATTAATGTTCATAACTGAACATTCAAACAAAAACCTAGAAATTTGTTAAAACCATACATGTCCATACGAAATTTGTCATAGTCATACATGTTCATAACGGAACACGTATGAAGTTACTATCAAACATGAATATTAAATGTATGCATCTTCATATGTATACTTATGAATGTAAGTCAGTAGAAAAGTTTTATGCACTGTGTTTATGTGTAGAAACAAACATTTATAGAAAAACCAGAAAATTGTTCACTTTCATGCATGTTCAATACTGGACATGCATGAATATCATATATATATATATATATATATATATATATATATATATATATATAGATATAAATATAAGTAAAAAGAAGACATGTGGCACCATAGGACATGGACACATGGTGCCACCATATCTTGACACATGGCACATTTGAGGCCAAGGTTCTTAGATGATGCAGCTCCACCCAATGCCAGGAACGTAGGGTGTGGCGCGCCTTCCACTAGTATCAATAGGTCTGATGGGTTTGGCTCATTTCACTCACAAATCCAACCCTCTTTCTCTTAAGCTTCAGCTACCATTGAGTCCGATTTTCCTTAGTTATTTGGAGTGTTTTCGTAACGCTTGGTCTAGGTATTATTTATTTCTCAATATTTTAGGGATTTGGGCTGGAACTTGACGAGTTGGGGAGCTCCAGCTCGTCGTGTAGACATTCATTTAGACGCGGGTTTAAGGACTCAACTCGACGAGTTGGGGAGCCCCAACTCAACGAGGATACGCTGGAAAGAAAAACCCTAATTTTTAGGGTTTGCACCCTATTTAAAGGCCTTAAGCCTTATTGTTAGCCTCCCTTATCGCCCCCTTTGTCCATAGAAACCCTAGTTTGTGTTTTTCCTACCATTTTGAGTGTGTGAGAGCTTAAGGAGTGTCTTTTTGGTGTTTATGTGAAGAAGCTTGAAGTGGTTGGTGCATAGCTGAAGGGAGAGGCTGTAGATCTGGTGTTTACTCTGTTGTGGAAACCATTTTAAGGTATAAAGTTGATACATTGGCCTTTTATTGCTTAGATCTTCTCCTATGAAAGTATATGTTCATTTTTAGCTTATCTTGGGGTCATTCTTGGATTTGAGCATGTCATGAAGCTATGACTTCAGATCTGGACATCTCATGGATTATTTTGACTTAAAGTTTCCATATTTATCTAGTCTTGGCCCTCCTTCATGCTCTAAATCCCTTACTAAAGTAGGATTGAGTGTTTTTAGCCCCTTTAGTGCTATGCATGGACGTAAAGTCAACAAGTTTACGTGGTATCTCATCCCTAGGGGATCATATCTAAAGTTTGGAGCTCTAGACTCGCTTAGAAAGTGGCTGATTGAGTTAAGACTGGGAAACTCAACGAGTTACTTTTCTAACTCGGCGTGTTGGCCCGGGGTTTCCCCGGTCTTCTAGACACTGTTCGAACTCGACTAGTTGATGTAATAACTCAATGAGTTGACTAGAGTGTTTCATGGTTTTGCTGAGAACTGAAGGAACTCAACGAGTCAGCAAGTGCACTCGACGAGTTAGATCAACATGGACTGTTGACTTTGACTTGGACCAGGGTTGACCAAGTTTGACTTTTGGGGTATCATTGTTAATTCGGGGTTTTGTTGAAGTTAGTTGCAGGGTGGTTGTAGGCGGTTGAGTTCGGAGTTGTGAGTTGGGATTGGATCTTACCAGTTCAACATTTCTTGAGAGCTGAGTCTCCTCACCATACCAAAGGGGTCGAAGGCACCAAGGCCGACCCATTTTGTGATATGTGGTACACTAGTTGATTTAGTGATATGTCTTATACTAGTTGGTTATATGCTATGTGGTATGCTAGTTGTCTCTGTGATATTTTCATGGGGGAGCCCATGACACTTGGATATCAAACCATGTTGGGGAGCCCATGGCATTCCAGGTAAAGACCATGGGGGAGCCGATGGCACTTGGATATCATACCATGTGGGGGAGCCCATGGCTTTCCAGGTAAAGACCATGGGGGAGCCCATAACACATATGTATAAGACCCTGGGGGGAGCCCACGACATCCTGGAGTAAAACCCTGGGGGGAGCCCACGGCATCCCTATATGTTATATGCATGGCTTATATGATTAATATGGATTATATGATTATGTGGATTATGTGGGGTATGCTCTGGGGACATTCTGATATTATGAAAAATTTATTTGATGTTATGGATTTTGAAAACAAATGTTAATGGAAATTTTATATCTTATGGAAATGATTTGATTATTTAAAATGAAAAATTTTATTGGAAATTTGGGCTGTTACAAGTTGGTATCAGAGCCTTGGTTTGAGGGATTCAGGCACACTCTCGGGTGTGTCAGAAGTCAAACTGAGGAAATGGTAAAAATTGTTTTCAAAAATCAAATTCAAAAACTTTTTAAAACCGAGAAAGGGAGAGTGCAATACGCGTAATCGGCCGAGCTCAAGTAAGTGTTTTCCCCAATATGTTAGCCATGTTAGATTTTGAATGTGATAGTCGTATGGATTTTGCTATGTGTATGCTTTAAAAATTGTATACGGTTAGGATCTTATAGCCTTAGAATAATTGATTTAGACTTATTTCCTTTTCCTTGTTTGGTTGTGGTCTTAGGGTAGAGTCTGCTATTCGACAGTTTATTTGATCCTGTTATGTGTATAATTTGCATGCATAGGACAACCTGTTATGATTGATTTGAGTTCGGGTTTGATGGGGAAGGAGCAAATCTTAGGATAGCCTAGGATTTGAATTAGGTGATGGTTGGTGAGATATGTTTTTTTCTAGGACGAATTAGAGTTATCAGGTAGAGCCTTGCGGAAGGTACAGGTAGGTGTGGAAGGTAGTATTGGGCACGTACTACTCATAGCACATGACCTGTACCCGAACCCAAGTTAGATCTGGAAGCTCTAAGGAGACCGGTGTGGAAGGATCCCCTTTTTTGATATCTTGATCATTTTGTCATGGTATTTCAGTGCAGTATGGTGGAGACACGTCATGAAGCACAGGGATCAGGATCCGAATCAGGATTAGGATCTGGGTTGGGCTACGCTACTGAGCCCATTAACGAGAGGTTGCACGAGCTTATCGCAACCCAGTTTACGAGGGACATTCTTGACGCTACCCCAGTGATTTGCAGGATCGTTAAGGAGGGGATGATGGAGATCATGGAGGAGCGGCTCAGGTCTTTTCGAGCCGAGATTGCTGCGGGCTAGGTCGGGGCCCGAACTCCCTCGTTACGGGAGTTCAAGGCATGCGGAGCGCCTGAGTTCTTTGGGGTCCGGGACCCCATAGTTAGTCGACACTGGGTGGCAGATATGGAGAATGCCCAGCGCACGAGCTCTTGCCCCGAGGCGGCAAAAGTGGGGTTTGCTTTGTGCATGTTGAGGGACCGAGCCAGGGACTGGTGGGAGGAAGTGACCCACCAGGTGGGATCAGCTTGAGTGGTTGAGATGTCATGGGAGGAGTTTGTCAGGCGTTTTGACTTGGAGTTTGCACCATCCATCGAGGTGCAACGGTTAGTGAGGGAGTTTCAGGAGCTACAACAAACTACCAAGACTGTGGCGGAGATCAACGCCAAGTTTCGGAAATGAGCACTATGGATCCCGCAGTATGCTGCGGATGAGGATACTAGGAGGACGAGGTATCATTCCATGCTGAGGGATGATATCCATGACTTCGTGAGCTTTTCAAGGTTCAAAACCCTGAATGAGATGGTGGAGAAGGACTGGGAGCGGGAGATGGAGTTGGAGTTCCGCACCAAGCGGAAGCCAGAGCAGGTTCAGACAGATGTAGGTCAGGCTAAAAATCCTAAGACCTCTGATTCTTCCAGTAGGGTCCAGCAGGGCCGTGGCCGGTGTGCCAAGTGCGGTAAGCCGCACAATGGGGCTTGTCGAGCAGCGGGATCGGGATGTTACGCGTGTGACCAACCGGGCCACCTGAGCAGGGATTGCCCCAAGAAGGGCTTGATTTGTTTCCACTGCAACCAGACCGACCATAAAAAGGCCGATTGTCCGAGGTTGCAGGGCGGAGGAGGAGCAGTGGCGGCGCCTGCGCCTACCACAGTGAGGATAACTGATGGCCGCCCTATCAAGGCGGATGTTCCTGCAGTGAAGAGCCGTGCATTTCAGTTGACTACCGACGAGGCTCGGGCGGCACCAGACGTCGTGGTTGGTACGTAATCTATTTTTCCCTGTCTATATTTATTTGTTATGCTTATGTGTATGTGTGTGTGTGTATATATATATATATATATATATATATATATATATATGTATATGTGTGTGTGTGCGCTTGTATAGGTACCTTTTTGGTCAATGGCATGTCGGCTCATGTTCTTTTCGATTCGGGAGCTACCCGATCGCTTGTATCACTTGGTCTTAGCAAGAAGTTTCGGGATGCTCCGGGGATTTTGGATTCCCCGCTTGAGGTTGAGACTGCGGATGACCGCACCGTGAGTGCTGCGAGGGTATATCAGGACTGTGTATTGAATGTGTTTGGGGAGAGGTTCCATGTTGATCTGGTTCTGATACCGTTGCGAGGGCTGAAGGTGATCGTCGGAATGGACTGGTTGGGGCCAATGGGGCCATGATAGACTGGGAGCGCTAGCTGGTGAGAGTTCAAACCCCAAGTGGGGGAGAACTGGTTATTCAGGGAGAGAGGGCCTCGCAGGGGCCAACCCTCTGTTCAGCTGCGAGGGCTGGGAGACTTCTCCATCAGGGCTGTTCGGGATATTTAGCATACATCTCAGATACGAGGGTTGAGTCCATGACAGATATGGGCAGTGTACTGGTTGTACGGGATTTTCGGGATGTCTTTCCTAAGGAGTTTCCAGGGGTGCCTCTAGAGAGGCAGGTAGAGTTTCGCATTGATTTGGTGTCGGGTGTCGCTCCGATAGCCAAGGCACCGTACCGGCTAGCTCCACCTATGATGTAGGAGCTGTCTATGCAGCTTCAGGATCTGCTAGACCGAGGGTTTATCCGTCCGAGTAGTTCTCCATGGGGAGCACCGATCTTGTTTGTAAAGAAGAAGGATGGGTCACACATGATGTGCATCGATTATCGGGAGATGAACAAGCTAACGGTGAAAAACGGTTATCCGCTCCTGATGATCGATGATTTGTTCGATCAACTGCAGGGTGCATCTTGGTTTTCCAAGATTGATCTTCAGCCAGGGTACCATCAGATGAGGATTAGGGATGAGGATGTACCGAAGACAACTTTCAGGACGTGGTACGGTCACTACGAGTTTGTGGTGATGCCATTCGGGCTCACCAATGCCCCAACAACGTTCATGGACCTCATGAACAAGGTGTATAGGCCGATGTTGGATCGGTCCGTGATTGTTTTTATCGATGATATCTTGGTCTATTCTAAGACCAAAGAGCAGCATGAGCAGCACTTGAGGGAGGTACTGTAGACACTGTGATTTCTGGTATCGATAGGTGCAGTTTTTGGGGCACATCATCAACCAATAGGGTATTTTGGTTGATCCAGCCAAGATTGAGGCAGTGATACGGTGGGAAGTACCGAAGAATGCATCTGAGATCCGTAGCTTCTTGGGTCTAGCGGGGTATTATCGTATATTCATCCAGGATTTCTCCAAGATCGACGTACCTTTGACTCGCTTGACCAAGAAGAATGTGACTTTTCGGTGGGGCTCGAACCAATAGTTGGCTTTCGAGACCTTGAGACAGAGATTATGTGAGGCCCCGATTTTAGCTCTACCCGAGGGATTGGATGATTTGATGGTGTATTGTGATGCGTCTATCTCGGGGTTAGGGGCAGTTTTGATGCAGAGAGGACATGTGGTCGCGTACGCCTCGAGGCAGTTGAAACCTCATGAGGCGGACTACCCCAGTCACGACCTGGAATTGGGGGCGGTTGTGTTTGCCCTCAAAATCTAGAGGCACTACTTGTACGGAGTTCGGTGCACCATCTTTACTGACCATAAAAGTTTGAAGTATTTTATGGATTAGCAGAACCTGAACATGCAGCAGAGGAGGTGGTTCGATGTACTGAAGGATTATAATTGCAAGATCTCGTACCACCCAGGGAAGGCCAATGTGGTGGCCGATGCCTTGAGCCGTAAGGCGACAAGTTCTCCGATTAAGGATGTTTGTTTGAGGATGACGGTGATTTACCCCTTATTGGATATGATCAAGGAGGCTCAGGTGGAGGGTTTGAAGAAAGAGAACTGGAAGATAGAGCGGATTCGAGGTCAGATTCCCTTGTTTGTTCGGGATGGCCGGGGTCTTTTGACTCAATGTGGTCGGGTATGGGTACCAGTATCCGGGGGTGTGAGACAGAAGATCTTGGAGGAGGCACACAAGGCTACAAAAATGTACAGAGATCTGAGGTTGAGTTACTGGTGGCTTTGCATGAAGCAAGAGGTCGCTTGGTTTGTGGAGCGGTGCTTGTCTGTAGGAAGGTCAAGGCCGAACATCAGAGGCCTCACGACAAGGTTCAGCCGCTACCCATTCCCATGTGGAAATGGGAAGAGATCACCATGGACTTCATCACGAAGTTACCGAGGACGGCGAGGGGTGTGGATGCCATTTGGGTTATTGTGGACAAATTGATGAAAAGTGCCCATTTTATTCCGATCTCCGAGAGTATCTCTGCTGAGAAATTAGCAGATATCTATGTACGAAAGGTGGTAGTCAGGCACAGAGTGCCAGTATCTATGGTTTCGGACCGCAATGTCCGTTTTACCTCCAGGGTCTGGAGGAAGTTTCATGAAGAATTGGGCACCCATTTACATTTCAGGACCGCTTACCACCCTCAGACTGATGGCCAGAGCGAGCGGACGATCCAGACGCTTGAGGATATGCTGCGGGCATGCATATTGGATTTCGGAGGGAGTTGGGATACATACCTTCCACTAGCTGAGTTTTCATATAACAATAGTTATCATGCTAGTATCGACCGACCCCCGTTTGAGATGTTGTATGGTCGGAGGTGTAGGACCCCAGTTTGTTGGGGTGAGGTTGGGCACCGAGTCATGGGAAGCACCGAGGTGGTGCTTAAGACTACCGAGTTGATCCAGCAAATACGCGACAGGCTGCGGGTCGCGCAGAGCCGTCAGAAGAGCTATGCTGACCAGCGTCGCTCGGATCTCGAGTTCCAGGTGGGAGACTTCGTTTTGCTGAAAGTGTCACCATGGAAGGGTGTCATTAGGTTTCGGAAGAGGGGCAAGTTAGGGCCCCGATTTAATGTTTCGTTCAGGATTTCTGCCCGGGTGGGCAAGGTGGCATATCGTTTGGACCCGCCGGACAAGCTTATCCAGATTCACAACACCTTTCATGTGTCTCAGCTTCGGAAGTGTGTCACTAACGAGGCTGCGGTTATTTCTTTGGACAACATTCAGGTGGATAAGTGTCTGAACTACATTGAGAGCTCGTTGCGGTTTTGGATAGAAAAACTAAGGTTCTTCGTAACAAAGAGGTGAAGCTAGTGAAGGTGCAGTGGCAGCATCGGAAGGGCTCAGAATGGACATGGGAGCTGGAGGATGAGCTGCGAGAGCATCATCCTGATTTGTTTGCGTCGGCGGACTTCGAGGACGAAGTCTATTTCAAATGGGGGAGACTTGTGACGCTTGGTCCAGGTATTATTTATTTCTCAATATTTTAGGGTTTTGGGTTGGAACTCGACAAGTTGGGGAGCTCCAACTCGTCGTGTAGAGATTCATTTGGACGTGGGTTTAAGGACTCAACTCGACAAGTTGGGGAGCCCCAACTCGACGAGTAGGCGCTGGAAAGGAAAACCCTAATTTTCAGGGTTTGCACCCTATTTAAAGGCCTTAAGCCTCATTGTTAGTCTCCCTTATCGCCCCCTTTGTCCAGAGAAACCCTAGTTCGTGCTTTTCCTACCATTTTGAGTGTGTGAGAGCTTAAGGAGTGTCTTTTTGGTGTTTATGTGAAGAAGCTTGAAGTGGTTGGTGAATAGCTGAAGGGAGAGGCTGTAGATCCGGTGTTTACTCTGTTGTGGCAACCATTTTAAGGTATAAAGTTGATACCTTGGCCTTTTATTGCTTGATCTTCTCCTATTAAAGTATATGGTCATTTTTAGCTTATCTTGGGGTCATTCTTGGATTTGAGCATGTCATGAAGCTATGACTTCAGATCTGGACATCTCATGGCCTATTTTGGCTTAAAGTTGCCATCTTTATCTAGCCTTGGCCCTCCTTCATGCCCTAAATCGCTTAATAAAATAGGATTGAGTGTGTTTTAGCCTCGTTAATGCTATGAAAGGACGTAAAGTCAACAACTTTATGTGGTATCTCAGCCCTAGGAGATCAGATCTATAGTTTGGAGCTCTAGACTCGCTTAGAAAGTGGCTTAATGAGTTAAGACTGGGCAAACTCGATGAGTTACCTTTCCAACTCGGCGAGTTGGCCCGGGGTTTCCCCGGTCTTCTAGACATTGTTCGAACTCGACGAGTTGTTGTAATAACTCGGCGAGTTGACTAGATTTTTTCCCGGTTTTGCTGAGAACTGAAGGAACTCGACGAGTCAGCAAGTGCACTCGATGAGTTGGGTCAACATGGACTGTTGACCTTGACTGTTGACTTTGACATGGACCAGGGTTGACCAAGTTTGACTTTAAGGGTATCATTGTTAATTCGGGGTTTTGTTGAAGTTAGTTGCAGGGTGGTTGTAGGCGGTTGAGTTTGGAGTTGTGAGTTGGGATTGGATCTTACCAGTTCAACATTTCTTGAGAGGTGAGTCTCCTCACCATACCAAAGGGTCGAAGGCACCAACGCCGGACCATTTTGTGATATGTGGTACACTAGTTGATTTAGTGATATGTGGTATACTAGTTGGTTATGTGTTATGTAGTATGTGAGTTGTCTCTGTGATATTTGCATGACAGACCATGGGGGGGAGCCCATGGTACTTGGATATCAGACATGTGGGGGATCCCATTGCATTCCACGTAAAGACCTTGGGGGGAGCACATGGCAGTTGGATATAAGACCATATGGGGAAGCCCATGGCTTTAGGTGTAACACCCTAGGGGGAGTCCACAACTTCCAGGAGTAAGACCCTGGGGGAGCCCACGACATCCCTATATGTTATATGCATGGCTTATGTGATTGATATGGATTATATGATTATATGGATTATATGATTATATGGATTATGTGGGGTATGCTCTGGGGAACTCATTAAGCATTAGCTTACAGTTTGTTGGTTGTTTTAGGTACTTCAGGATTTAAGGGCAAGAGCCCGACGTGATGGCGCGACATGCACTCTCTGGCATTTTATTTGGGACATTCTGATATTATGAATAATTTATTTGATGTTATGGATTTTGAAAACAAATTTGAATGGAAATTTTATATCTTATGGAAATTATTTGATTATTTAAAATGAAAAATTTTATTGGAAATTTGGACTGTTACAGTTTTAACGGAGCTCTGAGTCATTAGAGATCCCAACGGTTCAAAGTCCTGCATGTAATCTTTTCCGACTTTTTTTCAAAAACTCTGTAGCTATGTGTTGGTCAAGCTACCTTTAAAACTACATACTTAGCCATTTCAAGACTATTCGGGTGAGTTACCTCACTATACTATGTTTTAATATATATATATATATATATATATATATATATATATATATATATATATATATATATATATATATATATATATAGAGGGATGAGATCAACATAAAACAAAAAATACAATATTATTTAATTAAATAACAAATAATAAAATCTATTAAACCCCATAATAATTGAAATTCAATAAATCTAATTAATTAATATCCAAAATAATAGGAGATTCCTATAATACAGATTTATGTGTGCGTATATGTTCACCTATAAACATACATATACGTATATAACTTATTGGCATATTAATGTTCAGAACTGAACATTTAAACATATAGAAATTTGTTATAATCATACTTGTCCATACGAAATTTGTCATAGTCATACATGTTCATAACGGAACATCTATGAAGTTACTATCAGACATGAATATTAAATGTATGCATCTTCATATGTATACTTATGAATGTAGGTCAGTAGAAAAGTTTTATGCACTGTGTTTATGTGCAGATACAAACATTTATAGAAAAACCAAAAAATTGTTCACGTTCATACATGTTCAATACTGAACATGCATGAATATCATATATATATATATATATATATGTGTGTGTATGTATGTATGTATGTATGTATGTATGTATGTATATAAGTAAAAAGAAGACATGTGGCACCATAGGATGTGGACAAATGGTGCCACAATATCTTGACACTTGGCACATGTGAGGCCAAGGTTCTTAGATGATGCAACTCCACCCAATTCCAGGCACGTAGGGTGTGGCACGCCTTCCACTAGTATCAATAGGTCTGATGGGTTTGGCTCATTTCACTCACAAATCCAACCCTCTTTCTCTTAAGCTTCATCCTACCATTGAGTCCAATTTTCCATAGTTATTTGGAGTGTTTTAGCGGTGCTCTGAGTCATTAGAGATCCCAACACGTAGAAGCTTTCGGTTCAAAGTTCTGCATGTAGTCTTTTCGGACTTGTTTTCAAAAACTCTGTTGCTATGTGTTTGTCAAGCTACCTTTAAAACTACATACTTATCCGTTTCAAGACTGTTCGGGTGAGTTACCTCACTATACTATGTTTATATATATATATATATATATATATATATATATATATATATATATATATATATATATATATATATGTTAGGGTGTCACACCCCAAAACCGATGGCGGAAACGTTCCGGGGCGGAGGACGTCATGCGTACTATCACAACAGTTGTATCATAGTAAGCATAGTAAACACAACCATTACATTATAATAAGAATATTTACATTGTTCGAAAACATAGTTTATACATATCAGTATATATAGCAAAAGTAAAAGATGTGACTTCAGGATGTTCCATCTTCTCCAAAAGTTGGCAAAAGTACCTGCCTATTGATGCCCTGAGAATACAAGCAGTTTTCAAATATCAGCATAAAGCTGGTGAGTTCATAAGCAGTTAATTCTGGTGAAAGAAATGTTTCCTTGATTCTTTGAAAAGTTGTTTCCCAAGAAAATCCCATATTTTCTTATGAAAGAGGTTTGATTTCCCATTAGTTATAAGATAAACCATCTGTTTATGAAAGGTTGAGTTATCTCAAGAAAATCCTATATTTTCCTAAAGGTTGATAGTTGATTATCCATATGCGAGTATCTACCATACTCGGACAGCAGTTTTCTTTTCGAAGCTCTGGTTACACCCAGAGGAGTACATTAGCCATATTTTCGAAGCTCTGGTTACACCCAGAGGAGTACATTGGCCGTATTTTCGAAGCTCTGGTTACACCCAGAGGAGTACATTAGCCGTATTTTCAAAGCTCTGGTTACACCCAGAGGAGTACATTGGCCGTATTTTCGAAGCTCTGGTTACACCCAGAGGAGTACATTGGCCGTATTTTCGAAGCTCTGGTTACACCCAGAGGAGTACATTAGCCATATTTTCGAAGCTCTGGTTACACCCAGAGGAGTATATTAGAAAAGTAAATTCTCGTTACCTAAGTTGTGAGTGTCATAACCGTACTGAGACTGGATAAGGCGCGTAAATGGGCCAGTATCTTTTATGACTTTGTCACCCCTGAACCAAATGGTTCCGCTGTAGCTAGCAGCGAGGGTGTGGGATAGTCAGTCCCATATAGATCTATACACAATAGTCACGCTCTCCCTCCAAGAGATTCTGGTTATAAGTCGTAGTCCTCCACTCACGAATCCGGGGGAGTGTTACCGAGGACATGTCTCAAACTTAGCCTAACGAACTTACAAATAACAATGTTGAAAATCCTGTTTATAATTTGCGTGAATCCTTTATGAAATAATACATATTATGATAAGGTTCACAAGTTCCTTGCTTTAGATTTGAAAACTGTTTCTACGAGTTGATTTCTAAATCGAGTGGTAAAACGGTTTTTTGTGTTTGAAAGCATACTGAACATGAAATTATTTTAAACAAAATAATATATTTGAGCACAAGTTTCCTTGTACTTTTGGTTGTATTCCCCCCCTGAAAACATGAAAAACTCGGAAAAGTATAGGGGTATGAACTCACAGTTTATCGTAGGATCCGAAAGCACAATTGGTTACGAGTGTTGAGTGTCAATCGATGTTTCGTACACGAGTGGATCCTATTAACATATGATAACACATATGTGTGTTAGAATTAGGGTGTTTCATGGCTAAACATGACGAGAAATCACCCTCAAGACTTGGAAATGCTTATCGGGACCCTATATGATCAAATAAGGGAGGTGTACGGCTATATGAGTGGGTGTGCGGCCAGGCTGTGTGTGCGGTTGCACACAGGAGTGTGCGGCCGTACAGAGGGTGTGTGCGGCCGTACATAGGAGTGTGCGGCCGTACACTCCTCTTTTGTGTCCGAAACGTTGATTTTGAGGTGTTTTTGAGACGTTCTAGTGTTAATACCAAGTCCAACTAGCAATTGGGGGCCAAACTCTTCACTTTGGAGAGTTTAGTGTGTGTGCGGCCACCTTATGAATTTGTACGGCCGTACACCTTTAAAGGATGAAGAACACGAAGAACGCTATGAGTTTTAAGCTTAGATTCGGGTGTCTTACCAAGATAACAAGCTGAATGATGAAGTGGTTCACGTTTTTGAGGCCTTTAGAGTGTTCTTGGATGATGTTTTTAGAGAGAGAAAGTAGTGAGAGAAAGTAGAGTGCAGCCAAAGGAACAGAACGAGTGAAGGGGTCTCCTTATATATATAAGGGACGAGTGTGCGGCTGGGGGATGGGTGTGCGGCCGTACACACCTCTCATGAGGGTGTATGGCCCGATTTGGCTTCTAAACGACATGTTGACTCATTCCTAATCTCATTCCCAACTGTACCCAAGCTTAGAATGCTTAAACAGACCCTTAAATGACGTTAAAAGGTAACGAAATCGAGTTTAATGTTGATATAAAGATCGATTGTACAGGATAAAAGTTTCGGGTTGTCACATAGGGCCAGGATCCTGCAATTACATTCAGGATCCTTAAACCTCAGGTTTTCCAAAATTACTTCAGGATCCTAACTGTTATCATATATTCTCCTAACATTTATAATGGTTAAATGCTTTGTTATTTTTTCTACATGTGCAGAAATAGTCAACCAAAGACCTATTCTCAACGAATATTCATCATGACCATGCAAAAGACCCGAAAGACCAAGTCAAAAAATGGCTATAAGTTGATCTCGGAGGATCCCGGAATTGCCGAACTTCTTGTTATTAGCTGTAGACTATAAAAAAACACATGTATTCATCACACTACACACGAAACTTAGCAGAAAGACAACACTTGGACTTATATTCTTTACATTTTCTATGTAATCGAAATTTTCAATTAATAAAATTAGCGGGGCAGGTGATCATTATCACCTCCCAAGGTTTTATGTCGGAGATCCTAGCAAGGATCAAGGGATTTCGTTGTAAATAACTTGTGTCACTTTGATCATCATTTTATACTTGCTTTATTATGAACATCACAACCTATCATACACTTTGCTCGATTCCTGTTTGTTCATTTTTGACCAAAACAATTTGGCGCCCAACGTGGGGCCATGGTGTTCAAAATCCTTCGAAAAATCATGTCTATACAATCGACCCTGTACTCTTCCTTAATTCCCCCCATTTCCTCCAAAAACCTTCCACCACCTCATGCTAGATCTCTCAACAAAGCCTCAGAAGCACCAAAGAAAAACACATCTACAGTCGTTACCCCAAGACTTCAGGATCCTCCTGTGCTGATTTCCAACAATGAAATCTTCGCTATGATGAAGAGACTAGAACGACAGGTCGCCCAACAGCAGGACGACGATAGGACAGTTCTCAAGGAATTGGAGAGAATGAGAAAAGAAATCCACAAGCCTCAGGAAGCAGCACCCTCGTTCTTGCAGCCCAAGATCCTGATCTTTGACAACTTGGGATCCTTAGCGATCCGCCGCGAGATGAGATCCTCAACACCGGACTGGGGCGGGACTCCGAGAGAACAAGCCCATACGACCCAGGATCCCAATGAAAACTTTGTTACTCCTAATAACAAGGATCCTGGTAAACTTGTTAATAATAATATCTTTACTACTAACTCAATGGATCTTGATACAGGTTTAAGCCCGATCATGGCTAAGGAGCTCCAGCAACTAAAATAAATGATCTCAAGTGTACCCGGAGTAGTTCAACTTATACTGAAAGTATCCCTCACAAGCCACAGGATCTCCAAATTCGTTCCGGCGATAGCTGATACCGAAGTCCCAAAGCGCTTTCAGACCCCCAACATGAAGGCTTATGACGGGACTATAATCCTGAGGATCAAGTGGCACAATATAGGGAAAGGATGGAGATCATTTGAATCCCCAATCACTTGAAATAGGCTTACATGTGCAAGGGTTTTCGTTCAACCCTCACACTATCAGCTTTAAAATGGCTTCTTAATGTTCTTCCTTATTCTATTATATCATTTAATTATTTTATTTAACATTCAATTTTCTTGTAGCAGAACATTCGAAAAGATCACTACTGATCTCTATCAGGTGGTCCACGATCCTAAGGAATCCCTTATGAATTTCGTGAATAGTTTTGGCAGGGAAGGTCTAAGTATCCCCAATATCGACATGGCAACTACAGTCGAAGCCTTTAAAATGGGCTTAAAGAAAGATTCTTATTTCTATGAAGACCTTGTAATGACTCCATGCAAGAGGATGGACGAAGTCAGAAGCAGAGCACTAAGGTTCATAGGATTCAAAGAAGACAAGGAGATCCAAAAAAGGAGCAACCCACCAAACTCTTATGATCACCCCATTAGAAATGTCGATTCCTCGGCCCAAAGATCCTATAAGTCAAAATTATATTCCAAACCTGACCATCATAGGGTTAATGCCCTTGAAGATGAGGGAGAGGAATAAGATTTTCCTAAGATTACTGACTATTGTTTTTCTGTGGATATTTCAAGTGTAATATTTGCTATGCAGGATCTTGGAGACAAAGCAAGATGGCCAAGAAAGGGAGAAAAATCCACAGCTTGGAAAGACAAGTCCAAATGGTGTGCATACCATGAAGACTTCGGTCACATCACAGAGGATTGCATAGCTATCAGGAAGGAGATCAGCTACCTCTTAGGCAAAGGATACCTTAAAGAAATTCTTGGAAGAAGAAAGGAGAGATCTAAAGAAAAAGATCAGGATCCTCAGAAGATCCTCGACAGACAAGGATCCCCCCTGATGATACCAAGGTAATCAATGTGATCTCTAGAGGATCTGACATTTTTGGTACGTCTTATTCTGCAGCAAAGAGGCACGCCAAGGTATCCAAAACGGAGAAGGAAAAGGACATAGAAGAACACGCCAATCACAAAGGAGAAGGAGATCACCTTCGACGAAGCAGATAGACTAGACATCCAGGATCCTCATCATGACAGATTAGTGATCACTCTCTACATCACCAACCATTTCATCAGAAGGATCCTCGTCGATGGGGGATCCTCAGTCAACATCATAATCCTGGACACGTTAAAAAGAATGAACATCTCGGAGTCTGAAATAGTTTCAAGATCCTCAGCGCTGATCGGATTCAACGGTGAAACCAAACAAACCGTCGGCGAGATAAAGCTACCTATCTACATAGAGGGGGTAAACTTTATACAACCTTTTTGTGTAATTGCTACATCATCCTCTTATAATGTTAGACGAGGTAGACCATGGATCTATGAAACGAAGGCCATTCCATTGACATATCATCAATGCGTAAAGATGCCCACCCCATGGGGGATAATGGAGATCGTAGGAGACCAACAAGAATCCAAGGAATGCTACAAGACTTCGATGAAATCTTCAACAATACCAAGACAAGCATAGAAATTAAAGCAGGGGGAACGAGATGTGCTAGAAGTGAGAGAGCAATATATAAAAGAAGTTCCTCTGAACCTTGAGGATCCTGAAGCCAAATTTCTCATAGGATCCTCAATGCCTGAACAAGTCGAACATGATCTTATAAAGTTCCTCAAAGCTAGAAGCAAGGCGTTTTCATGGAAGCATGAGGACATGCCATGTATTGATAAAATCATAATAACCCATAAACTTAACATTGATCCATCTTTCAAACCCGTACACCAAAAGAGAAGGAAATTTGAACAGGAAAGAAACCAAGTTATACAAGAAGAAATAGAAAAACTTCTCAAAACTGGGATGATCAAGCAGGTGAAATTCCCAAGATGGCTAGCTAATGTGGTCATGGTATAAAATAAGAATGGTGCAACATACCAAACACTGGTCAACAAGATGTTCAAATAGAAACTAGGCGACGCCATGGAAGTCTACATCGATGACATGGTGGTCAAGTCCAAAAAAGTTGAGAATCACCTCAAGGATCTCGAAGAAGCCTTCGACATCCTGGATCAATATAACATGAAGCTGAATCCCTCCAAATGCCACTTTGGGATTAGATCAGGTAAGTTCTTGGGATACATAGTAACAAAAAGAGGAATTGAAGCAAGCCCAGAACAAATCAAGACCATCCTTGATTTAAGATCACCATCCTCGGCAAAAGATATTCATAGACTAATAGGAAGAGTTGCAGCCCTAAACAGGTTCATCTCAAGATCCTCAGAAAGATGCAAGCCTTTCTACGACATCTTGAAGAAGAACAAAAGATTTGAATGGACACAAGAACATGAAGATTCTTTTCAGGAACTTAAAAGATATTTAATTTCACCACCCCTATTGGTAAAACTATTAGACGGGTAACTACTCCTTCTCTACCTCTCAATATCCTCAAACGCGGTGAGTGCGTATTAGCTAAGGATCTTAATGGGGACCAACATCCCATCTACTATATAAGTAAAAGTTTCCTGGATCCCGAGACCAGGTACTCCCACCTTGAAAAACTTATACTTCCTTAAGTAACTGCTTCTACTAAATTAAGACATTATTTTGAAACACACCCTATAACTGTAAAAACTAACTATCCCATTAAGAATGTTATGAGAAAACCAGAAATGTCAGGAAGGATGACAAAGTGGTCTGTGAAATTAAGCACATATGACCTAAAGTATAAGCCAAGACCCGCGATAAAGTCTCAAGCATTGGCAGACTTTGTGGTTGACTTTAGTGATGATCTAAGAGCTGAAGTTGAAATAGAAGCCAAATAATTTCTAGAAGAAGAGAACATGGGAAGATGGACGCTATTCATGGATGGAGAATCAAACCAAAGAGGAACTGGCTAGGGGATCATACTAAAATCGCCACAGGGGGACATCCTACCCTAAGGAATCAGTTGTGAGTTCAATGCAACCAACAACGAAGCAAAATATGAGGCACTAATCATGGGATTACAGTTGGCCAAATATCTTCAAATCAAGGATCTTCAGGTATTCATCGATTCTTTATTATTAACTAACTTTTTTAATGGATCCTATGCAGTAAAAGGAGATAAGTTAGCACTATACCTCCAGATCCTCAAAAACTTGGCCTCAAAATTCGAAACATTTAGCGTAAACTAGGTTCATAGAGAAGACAATGTTGAAGCGGATGCTTTAGCCAATCTAGGATCCTCTGTAAGGATCCCACCAGAAACCAGGATCCCGATCACCCACCTGTTGATCCTAGCAATCGAGGATCCTGCCAAAAGACTGAAGGATCCCAACGATCATGTGGAATCTACTAACATCGCTACAATCGAAGATCACGATTCAACGCTTCCATATCAGGATCCTAACATCAAGGATTCTTCTCCAACCTCAGGATCCTAGATCCAACCCATTATGGAATACCTCCAGAATGACACAATACCTAAAGAAGAAAAAAGTGAAAGGGCATTCAGAACAAGGATCTCAAGGTTTGTTATAATCCAAGGTAAGTTATACAAAAAATCTATGGTGGGTCCATACCTTAGATGTTTATAAGATCATGAAGTTGCAGAAGTCCTAACAGACATACATGAAGGAGACTGCGGCAACCACACTGGGGGCAGATCCTTATGCTCCAAAGTATTGAGGACATGATACTACTAGCCAACCATGAAGAAAGATTCCTTCCTTCATGCTCGGAAATGTGATGCCTGTCAAAGACATAGCAACATCCTGCATCAACCAGTAGAACCTCTATATCCTATCATCCCCCCTTGGCCATTCATGAAATGGGGAATGGATATAGTGGGTAAATTTCCAGTAGCTCCTGGAGGAAAGGTCTTCATGCTAGTGATGAGTGACTACTTCTCAAAATGGATAGAAGTCGAAGCTTTCGTCCAGGTAAGAGACAAAAAGGTAATTTCCTTCATTAAATGTAATATGTTGACCAGGTTCGGGATCCATGCTGAAATTGTATGCGACAATGGATCCCGGTTCATAAGCGAAAGGACAACTTTTGCACAAGTTGGGGAACCAAGATGGTAATGTCCACACCTTTCCACCCTTAAGCCAATGGTCAAGCAGAGTCCAGCAACAAAGTCATAGTAAACAACCTAAAGAAATGGCTAGATGAGAAGAAAGGAAAATGGGAAGAAGAACTTCCTTTCGTATTATGGGCAGATAGGACCACTTCCAAGGTAGCTACAGGCCAAACCCCATACTCCTTAGTGTTTGGAACGGAAGAAATGATTCCCACTGAAGTGGTGATCCCAACAGCAAGATACTTACTTCAAAACCAAGAGGACAATGACAAGATCCTGGCCCAGGATCTTGATACTATAGATGAGCTTGGGGATTTTTCCAAAATCCACATTGTTGCTCATCAACAGAGGATTACCAAGGTGTACAACAAAAATATAAGCGTCAGAAGGTTCCAAACAGGAGACTTGGTACTAAGGGAAACTTTCCAAAATACCAAGGATCCTAATGTAGGTAAACTGGCACCTAAATGGGAAGGACCATATCTCATAGATGTCGAAGCAGGAAAAAGGGCATATTGGTTGGCTACCCTCGATGGACATGTCCTACCAAGATCCTGGAATGCTATACATCTTAAAGCTTATTTCGTGTAAGTAAGATTAGTCATTTTCCAACACACTCAAGGTACACATGCTATTTACATTTACCCTCTATTTTTATTACTATTTATTCTCTTCGAATACCATTACTAACTTAAGCACCGGAGGAGCGTTAGCTAGGATAACGCCCACCCCTAGCTAATGTTTGTTGCAGGGACTCAAGGATCCTGACACTTAAGGATCCTGACCAATAAGGATCTTGACAGATGAGAATTCAAGGATCCTGATAAACAAGGATCCTGACGTTTAAAAGACCACCGGCGCCAATGAGTTCCATAACTGCAAACATCCTATGATTCACAACATGAATGTCATAAGAATAGAGACTGATCACCTCTCCTATGAATAAGGGTACTTAATCCCCTCTAAAGTTTAAAGGCTTAATTACCTCTTTTCACATGAGTTTAGGTTTATACGCCCTACTTGGATCCGCGTTATCTAACTATGGGATGTGAATAAGGGGATCATTTCATGCTGTAGTGACTTGGCAACCCTCTTATTTCTGAACATAAGTTAAGATACTAAAGTTAAAATCCAAGGTTTATAACATTTTCATGTTATCTCAGGTTGGGATCCTCCCCAGACAATATACAAGGTTTATAGCATTTTCATGCAATCTCAAGTTGGGATTTTCCCCAGAAAACACACGAGGTTGATAACATTTTCATGTTGGGGTCTACCCCAGAAAATTAATAAAATTTATAACATTTTTATGTTATCATATGTTTTGGGATCCTCCCCAGAAATTTTACTATGTTTGGAATTTTCCCAAGGTTTTTCGAGAACTATGATACCTACGTAGTGCTTGATGATGGGATACTCCCCAGAAAATATGTAAAATTTGTAGCATTATAATGTTGAAAAATTTCTTTCGCTCATTTTACAAGTTATAGACATTTCCAGTCGACTCCTTAAAGTTCAATCAAGGATCCTCCTTGACGACCAAGGATCCTTCCATGAGTGAACCCTAGGATCCTGTAGAGCGAAAAGAACTTTATGCTTCTCCTGAAAGTGGGTCCTAAAGGTCACAAAGTCCAAAGATAATAATGTTCTATCTATCCTTATTCTTACTTGTATTTCTTATCGAAGATTTATCCCAAAAGGAAATCAACTATTTTGGGATCCTAAATGGGTCACTAACTGTTTTCAGATCATTATGATCCTGAGAGTTCTTGTAAATCTTGAACTCCTTAGGATCCTTGGAGATCCTACTGCTACAACCACACAATCAAGCATGAAAAGAAATGTTAAAACAACAATAGCATTAAGGGGTTACCCACCAACCCTAACAAAAAGGAAACAATAATATTGTCTTACATCACCAAGAAAACCATAAACTACTTAAACCCAAATTTTTGCAGGCCTAAACCGTTAATTGGTTATCATCACCTATGACCTTCTCCACCTCGTCCACCTTTGACGGCTGTCCTTCAGGATCCTAACTGGTATTCAAAAGCTTACCAGTCAACTTGGCCAAAGCTTCACGTCATCCCATCAAATCCCAGGATCCTGCATTGGCGACATCCTCAACTAACCATATCTTGGTTTCCCAAACAACTATGGTAGCACTGGACTTCGCCTCCGCAATCACCTCCTCCATCTAAGCAGCATGCTCTTCCTCTTTATCAGCATTTTCCTTGCTCAACAGTTCGACCCTCTTGAGGAGATCTTCATTGGTCGCCTTCCACTCCTTCTCCTACTCCTTTTGGACTCGACCAGCCTCCTTAGCCCGGATGCTTAGATCAACTACAGACTGGGAAACGTGAGCAGAAACCTGAAACAGGTATGACGTCAGTAAAAACAAGTAGGAATCAGAAACTAATGTCACACGCACACCTACAACTTGGGAAAAGGAAAACAACTTTTGAAGCACCTCCTTGGCTCCAAGATTCTTCAAGATCAGATTCGTGGCTTCTCAGGTCTTCCTCTTTCGAGAGCCCGAGGCTTCACAGTAGGTCAATGTGATATTTCTTAAGAGGAAGAAGAAAGGCAGTTTTTTCCTTCTTGACTACGATCAGGCCGCTGGACATATCCTCTTCGAGATCAGACAAACCAAATCAGGCAATGGAGCGAGTGACCTTAGATCCTACACATGGCACAAGATCTTCATTAGCTCAGGATCCTCAATAGTCTACGATCCTTGCTAAGTATAAAATGTTATAGGAAAAATAAGAACTCTTACCAGTAGCCATGGGCGCAGTGGTGGAGGAACCTTCTTGGAGACTAGAACAATCAAATTTGAAAGACCTATCAGTTGCGGAAACAACAAGGAACTTCTCTATCTTCTCTTCGGTATCCTCCGCAATGGGAATGAGCTCTTCAAACCTGAAATCTGCAAAACAAAAAACAAAGTAATGAAAAGTGAGTTCCAGGATCCTCGGTATAAGAATGAATTATTCCTACCCTTTTTAACCCAGGTCATCGGCAGGTAATCCCCACCAAGGATCGAATCATGTCTAACAAAGAAGTATTTTTCTTTCCATGCTCGGTTATTATGTTTTGTTTTCAGAATGAGAGGGGACTTGTGAGATTTGACTATGAGAAGAAAACGGGAGCTTCCAAAGGTGGTGAGATCATACACATGAGCCAACACAGTCAAACCTATGTCTAGGTCTTTGGACTGGTTCAATTTATCGATCCAGAACAAGATCCTCCAAACAATAGGCATTGACTGAATGAAGGAAATCTTAGTGACCTCGAAGAATTTGGAGATGATTCCAGAAAAGGGATACTTCAACATAGAGAAAAGGGGTATTCGGGAAAGCAAACCCAAAAGGAGGAAACGAAATCAGGTTGATACTTCGGGCTGGAGGGTTTGAAAACAACATCATCGGGGAAATCACCGATCGATTTCAACAATTCAATATCTCCATCATCTAAAGAACAGATCTTGTCGTACGATAGGATCTTTTGATTGATAAAATCATCCTCAGAAGGGGCGAGATTGTTCTTACGAGAGATGGTCATCTTCTTGCCCATGATCAGTAAAAAGAAAACTAAGAACGAGAAGTGAGAAAAAATACCTTCAAAGATGACTGATAAACCCTCGGATGAAAGTTAAAAGACATCGGGAACAATATCTCCGATCAATTGCTCCTGTTTATGCCGATGACAGAAGAAAGAGAAGGGTCGATTTGACCAGTTTATGATGGTTTTTGAACGGATAAATTCTATCTGTTAGGGTTTAAAATTTAAAATCCCTTATCACTTTTATTTCTTTTTTACTTTTTAAATTATCCCTTTGAATTTTGGCAAACTAACTCCAAAATATTTCTTTTTTACTTTAGGATCCTGACTGTTATCGTATATTCTCCTAACATTTATAACAGTTAAATTCTTTGTTATTTTTCCCACATGTGCAGAAATAGTCAGCCAAAGACTTATTCTCAACAAATATTCATCATGACCAGGCAAAAGACCCAGAAGACCAAGTAAAAAATACAGGTATAAGTTGATCTCAGAGGATCCCAGAATTGTCGGACTTCTTGTTGTTAGCTTTAGACTATAAAAAACACATGTATTCATCACACTACACACGACACTTAAGAACGACATCACTTATACCTATATTCTTTACATTTTCTCTGTAATCGACCATTTTCTCTGTAATCGACCTTTTCAATTAATAAAATTATCGAGGCAGTTGATCATTATCACCTCCCAAGGTTTTATGTCGGAGATCCTAGCAAGGATCAATGGCTTTCCTTGTAAACAACTTGTGTCACTTTGATCATCATTTTATACTTGCTTTATTCTGAACATCACAACCTCTCATACACTTTGGTCGATTCCTGTTTGTTCATTTTTTGACCAAAACTATATATATATATATATATATATATATATATATATATATATATATATATATATATATATATATATATATCAAGGTTGTAGAAATCGCTCGATGTAGGCTAATCGGTGGACTGGGGTCAAGGGATTAATCGGCTAGGGGGGATTAATCGGGGACCATTAATTATTAAAAAAAATATTAAAATTTAATAAATATAATATTAATCGTAAGAATATAAATAAATAAGAACAATACAAATACATGGTGTGACTCTTTTTCTAGTATTCTTATGAAACAAGGCCAATTCAAATACATGTTACACCTATATCACTATCTTATGTTAGAAGACCATATGCCTACCCATCAAGCATGTTGAAGCAGGATGATCTGCAATGATTGGAGCACCATTTGGGTATTTAACCTTTAAGGTTCCATCTCTAACCACATTAGAAATTTCATCAGGTTCATCTGGAATAAAGAACAACATTTTAACCACATTAGGAATTTCATCAAGCACATTGTATGCATGTTGATAAACACAAAATATAACACACAAGAATCAATTTCTTATTTCCAGTATACAAACAATTGCATATTTCTAGTATACAAACAAATAGAATGAAACCCAAACTTGCAGTTAACAGCTCAAATTCACGAATTCACAACCAATATATAACAAGAAGAAGGAGAAGAAGGAGCCTAAGCTATTGAACTACAATCTATTATTATTACTCAGACAATAAGATCAAGGAGTAAAAGAACACCTTCAGTTTACGTGTTTCGCGCTTTGATGGGGCAGGGGCAACTGGTCACGATGATTGAGAACAAGAACAACCAAAATTGTGATGGCAGTTGATTGCTCCTCAGTGTTTCGACGTACAACAAATTAACAATCACTTTGTCTGATTCAATCGCTAACGAGAGGGAGAGAGAGTAGAGTAGGTGAAATCGACGAATTCCGATGAAGCGATGATACATGAAGCGATGGGTGAGGTTCCGTCGATTTCGATCAGCTCTCAATTCCGACTATTTTGAGTTTGAGCAGGTCTCAATTCCGATGCTTGTTTTTCAGCCCTGTGTTTGATCCCAAATTAAAGAAAAAAAACAATCCAATATCTTAATAAAAGCATATGAAATCGTTGGAGTAGGCTTTTCCGATCAAACCGAGAATCCCAAACATCCTCTGAACATACGAATAAGAAAATAGAAGAAGAAGAAAGAATGAATTGTTGATTTTGAGTTTGAGCAGCTCTCAACTCCATTAAACTGTGTTTTTTCAATTGAGTATCTCACATCGTTGGTGGGATAAAAAACCAAGGGCAAACATTCATACAAAAAAGGTAGAAGGCCTCATTGAAATTCAGATCCAACTATGCTTTGGGGCAGCGGTCTCTTTTAAGCCTAATTTTGGGTCCGATTTCGGATCCGATTTTGGGTCCGATTTGGACCGAATTGGACCGGTTTTACCGATATTGACCAATGCAGATTTTTTTACCCTCTAACCCTTATTCGTAGGCGGTTGGAGGCCGCCAAGCGCCTAGGTGCCGATTAATCGGCCGCCTAGACCGATTTTTACAACCATATATATATATATATATATATATATATATATATATATATATATATATATATATATATATATATATATATATATATATATATATATATATATATAGTCATGTATGTTAGGATATAAGAGCTAGTAGAGTAGAGCCGAAAGTATAGTCTCTATGTGCTTATATGTTATTGTACTTGAATTATTCATTACAGTTAAGTGAGGGGTTGACGGCGGAACGACGGCATGTCGGGAGCCAATAGAATTGTGTTGATGACAAAATTGCAGGTAGGCCATAAGTCTAGATACACATATCATTGGTGTATCGGTGAAAGGTCATGAGCAATTTTTTGTATGCATGTACATGTATTGTGATGTTTGGTATCTCGGGGAACTTACTAAGCGTCGGCTTATGGTTGTTGAATAACTATTTTCCAGGTTGTTCTTTTGATCGAGGGAAGGCTCTAACATGACTGTACTCGCAACGAATAAATTAATAATTTTTTAGACTTCCACTAAAAACTCTCTTTAATAAATGTATGACAATGATCTTGTAATGAAAATGGGATATTGAATTTATGTTCTATATGTTGTTAAAAATGAACAATTTTGTGTTAAAAATCGGGACGTTACACAGATCGTGAAGTTACGACACCATTTCTTTCATTTCCGAATGAACGAACCTAAAAGGTGCTTTGGCCTTGGGAGCCACAGTAGGAATATGGTCAAATTGGAACAAAACCTGACGTGGTGGTTATAAACCTGAAAAATCATTAGGAAAAAATATCAATATATTCCCTAACAAACTCCACATCAGTGAGACCCGCTGTCTTCTTTGGGCTTTCAATTGAATGAGCCAAGAAGACCTCACATCCCCTCAATAAACACTTACATGCCTTCATCTTAGAAATTTTAGGAATAGACTCTATAATATAATTTTTTCCTTCGACAAGCAGAATACACACATGCTTTATCGTATAACATTTCATGCCAATTGGTAGAAAGCCGATCGATACCAATGACAACACCAGGGAACTTGATCCCAGTCGTAATCAAGTCAAAGGAAAAGTATGGCCCTCAATCATAATGGAGCACCCATCAAATATTTCTCGAATAGTAACAAAATTCCCTCCCTCTATCTCAATTCCTAACACAAAACAAGCACACACGGCAAATACACGAAAGCTCTACCATACATACAACTGTTTCAACTTTAAATACCGACCACCAGGTCCTCGGTTTTCCTTGTGGTTCCGCAAATCCTAGTTATATAGGATATGCTTATGATAGTATTGGGCCCATACTAACATTCACACCTATATATAACTGCTTCTGGCATTACCATAAATTATCCTATCTCCATGGTTTACGTTAAAGATTGGTACTCCTATTATGCTTTCTAAATTCCATAACCTAACAGAATCCTCAGACTATCTAAAGGTTCTATCCCTAGTCTTTCATCGAACAATGATGAACCAACAACTTGCAAGGCATGCCAAACCTGTGCAGTCCAGTCATCACTCTAAGGTGATCTTCTATTTCCTCGGTATGCGTAACACTTGTCAAACTACGAATGCTATGGGATAACTGAGTTTGTGGGTGACGATCAATTTGAGTCATTGGGGATGCAATTCACCTCAATCCTTTTTGGTAATTTAGATAACTCTATCCACTCATTGATTTTTGTTCCCTTGATATGGAACCATTTCTCTAAATGACGAGCGATCATAACGATTACAGGATCCACATGAAAGAAGAGAGGATGTTCTGATACCAAAAAGAGTAAGAGTCCTAAAGGCACATAACAAATAACATATAAATCTCATCACACGCCCTCCCCCTTAAGAGTCTAAAGCACCTAACTGAGCTAGTCTATACTGTGAGTCTGAACACCGTCCTATGTATTCAGTTCGCTCACAACATGGCTCTGATACCAACTTGTAACATCGTGGTTTTTCACCCAAAAAAATTCTTTTTATTTAAAACACTTTTAAACAGAATAAGTTAGCGAAAGTCTTATTATTACAAAAACATCACTAATGTTACTTTATTATCAAAAACAACCTCCATCATTTTTTTTTATGTTCAGAAAAACCAACACCAGCACAAGTTCTCAAAACCAAGTGTAAATGAAAACTCAATGACATGTCCAAAATGGTATCATCACGAAAATAATACGAAAAGTAGCTACCCATACGACCCCACCCTCACCAAGACAATCAAAGCATACTACAAGTTCCAATGCATGGCAAAATAACAAGCAAAGAAACAAGTGTCATCATACTCTAAGTGAGTCGATCATAAGTACGATGCAGTGTTATAAATGGTGTTCCATGGCACGCGCCAAGGCATGCCATGGCGTGAGGCGTGGCTTTGTCATTACTAAAAGCCTCATAATGTTGTTGTTAGGTGTGGCACGTGGCAAGGCTTTATATGGCATGTCATGGCGCTTTATGGCGTGTTATGGCATGTGTTTTTTTCTTTTTAGACATGTTTTTTTGCTCTTTGTTATGTATTTTCTAATCGGGGATACAAGTATTGTGTTTTTAGTTAACTTTTTGTTATTAGTTATTAATATAACACTTCTAAAAAGTAGTTATATTTAATATAAATTTATATTTATGTGGAAATATAATTATAAATTAATACAAAATCGCCGCCTTACATCACGCCTTGAAAAACGCATGGCTCGCCATGGCTCGTTAAGCTTGAGGTTTGGCCTTGCCGCTAGGCCACGCCTTATGCCATTTAGAACCTTGGTACAATGTTATGGAACGATCATATTCCAAATGGTTCAAAATAAATATCATATAAGCATGCATTCAAACACTCATGGCTCGCCATGGCTCGTTAAGCTTGAGGCTTGGCCTTGCCGCTAGGCCACGCCTTATGCCATTTAGAACATTGGTACAATGTTATGGAACGATCATATTCCAAATGGTTCAAAATAAATATCATATAAGCATGCATTCAAACACTCACATAGCATGGCACATACATCACATATCCAACACAATTATGCTTAATAATGTTAGTGTTTCCATTTAGTTACACTTCATTATTCATCTTTTTAACTAATTATTACTTCATTCATCACTATAATATTATTTAATAATATTAATCTTCATTATCATCATTAATAATTACTCTCCTTTAATCACCTTTGTAATTATTATCAAATACTTACTATTTACGGGTCTATATATTCATCAATAACCCCCGATGTAAGTATCTCATTCACTATTAACGTGATATGCACGACCCAATGCACTAAGTGAGGCGCAACTCTCACCCGTAACATTTCCCCCGATTCGTTGCTTTCGCTATTATGTCGTTGCATATACAAGTAAACACATTCTTTTTAAGGATCAGTACAACTGGTGCCAATTCCATCATGTTACACCTCCCAATTCCCATGTGATGTTTGTGTTGACGTTCCAACACTTGTAAACACCACTCTAGTCCTGGAAACCATGGATCTTGCCCCGAGTGGTTGTGTAGAAAAACCACCTGGCATCTCTTTGGCTTAAGAACTTATCCAATAGGTATGTTCCAACCTATTAGGCGACATCACATCCAGATAGGGTACATACATATGTCTAGGTTGCTACCCTTAACCCCGCTAAGTGTATTCCCCTTTTTATTAATATATTATTAATTCGTCACTTAAGAAACTACATTTCAAAAACTCAGAGTAATCATGCTCATTGTTATTATATTTAAAGGCATATTACTTACCAAATTACCTCTTATGGAAACATTCAAACTAGTAAATACAAGTTAAGCATTTTACATCAACATACCATCAACTCATTATTATGGTTTATCACATCACTGGCATGCTTTGTCCTAAACATCTTAGAAAAATAATTCCAATAAATTATTGCATGCATTATTCACATATAAACAACACAGAACCCTCTTTTTATCATGTACCTAACACACATCAAAAATTAGAATCTAGCATACAATGCATCCTAAATTCTCATACATAAAAAAAGATCCATCATTACAAACAACATATTATTTACAATAGGTGTGCATGCAACCTATACAACCTAGGTTAATTCCAACCCCTCTAAGATATGGAATTTGCTAACAAATTACTTAAATTTCCACAAAATTGACTCGCCTTTGTCACAAAAATGTCTTTCTTCACTTTGGGTCTCGTAACCACTTAAGGTATCAAACTCCCCCCTAATACAACACAAAAAATAGTATTAATAAATTTTTTCAAGATTAAAAATGTCTATTCTATACCCCAAACATGTACACGAATTACTAAACTAAATTTCCAGATTTTGACCTGAAACAACAACTTGTTCAAGGGCACCTTAACACAACCAAAGCCTACAAAAGTTACAATATTTTTTTTGTATCCCTGTAGTTTCGACTTTTAACTTTCCAGGGACTACTTGTACAGGTCCATACAAGTTTTCTACAATTTAATATGGATTTTCCAAAATTGGATATCAGTGCAGCTAATTTCGGACTAGTTAGTGAAAATGATGATTTTCACCCTAGTCAGAACCAAAATCGGTCAAGGGAAAATTCAGGGACATACTAGACCCAAAATCCAAACTGTGAGGACTAATGGATCCTAAATCTGATCGTCTGTGATATTTCTGAATGTTTTACAAAAAAGGGACATATTAGGTAAATCACATTGTTTCCCAGCTTTTACTTTTAAGAGTTAATTGGCATCTTGACCAATTAATTCATTGTAAAAATGACCCCAAGTAGGAAATTCAGCTCTTAACAGTAGAAACACTTCATCGAGTCCAAAATACAATTCAAACTTCAAACCATGACCCAAAGTATATTGCTTTACAGGAAAAAACGAAAGTATGGTGCTAAAAGAGTAAACACAATTAGGGTTTGAGTTTCCTCCACTATTAAACCACATATCAAGACACTTATGGATTGTTTTAAGAACCTTATGAATGGTTCAAAACATAGACTTTTATGCAACAAAATTTCACCCAAGAAATACAATAATTGGAGTGAAAGAAATCTATCTCCCTCTATGTTCGGGTTTTTGTTCTTCCTCATAATGAGTGACGCAGCAGCCACATGCCCAAGGATGCACTAAGCGATCTTGGTATGCACAAATTCCGCAAAACAAAGGAAATGCATGAAAGTAAATAAAAAAATGGATGTGTATACCCCTCAATCGACGATTTCATGCTCTTAGGGGAGTTATAAGTGATATGTACAAAACATCACTATATTCCCATGATTTAAATCCAAAAACCCATGAGCCCAATAAATTGACATTTTTAGTCTCCTTTAATAACTTTTTAGTCCCTCAATTTTAATAATATCTTTTTACGACTTGTAATTCATCCTAAAAACCACAAACCAATATAATTAGATTATATTTCTTTTAATTATTGATTAATTCTTTTGACATTAAATAATACTATTTTTATTTAATTTATTCCATTTTAACATCATAAAGGAGAATCATTCACTTCAATAATTATTCGAGTAACAAAAAGGTAAAATCGTTAACGGAAGGATTTTCGGGTCGTTACAAATTCTTGAAAAATCCTTGGCCTACACAATACCGTGAATCTCTAACAGCTCACATAACATGCACAAGTGGCATCTCTTTAAGCACTTGTTCTAGCATGCAATCATGAGCAGATCCTTACTCTAACTTCTATCATTCTTACCATACTATAACAAATATAACAAAACAACATGTATGAGTATTACGGGAATCACTCAATTGAGTTATGGTTGATTGCACGCATCGTACACTTTTCTTTTTGTAAAAAATTTTCAAGAAATATTTTTGTAAAAGAATCCCTCTAGTCCTCAACTTAATATTAGATGCACCCAAGATACACCCCGTGCTAGTTTGAATCCCTCAAACCAAGGCCTTAATACCAACTTGTAATAATCAACCCATTCAACCAAATATTTTAGTATATAGTTTGTTACTATTGTATTTTACATTGTATGTATTCCGGCCTACAGTTGATGTTTATATCATTGCTATATAATTTCAATAAATGAAAGATAGTTATCACGGTAAAATATTGAAGCATCTAATTAATTATCGTGCTATTTACTTAAACGTGAACTTGATTTTGTCAAATTGAAAATTTTCTAATTCTTGCAAATTTAATATTAGTTGTTTTGGAGCTTTTATAGTACTTATCATATCTTATGATATTGTTTAATCTTTAAAATTTATAACATACATTTATATTGACTTTTGCAACAAAGGATTGTTCATCACTACATTTATATGACTATTAATTTAAAAGAAAGAGAAAGGAAGAAAATATTATGATTAAAGAAATTAAATATTCTATATATTTTCTTTTTATGTTTCCCATATCCGGTTTATATGGTGACAATTGTATTAAAATATTATTACTTTCATTAAATATAACACATGTCACCATTTAACATAGTAAAATGAAGAGTGGGAAAAATATAGAAATATATTTAATTTATCGTATGTTTAAGGTAATTTTTTTTTTCTAAAATGGAAAGAAAGAAATCGTAAACAAAAATGTTATTTTGTCAATAGTAAATTTGTAACTGATAAACTAGACAAATGGACTTGAGAATAGAGGCCACGTCACATCCACTTTTTTGACTTTTGTCATAATTAGTAATTAAAAAACAAATATAAAAGCAATCTTAAAAAACCGAAAAGTTCACTACACCCTCCGTGCCAACTAATAAATAGCAAAAAGCCAAAAATTACAACAAACCAAGACCACGACCACATTAAAGCTCACAAAATCATCTAACCCCAAACCCAATTCATCCTTGTTTGCAGTTTGCACTCTTCTCATGGCTTCTCATGTTTCCTAGTGGATTGTGATTACAATTTTCTTTCTTTAATTTTCTTCGAACGCTTTTGAAATTTATCTTTAGTTGCAAAAGAACTAGTGTTTCACTAATTTTCTAGAAAATGGGGGGACAAAATTATTAGCATGTTGATGCAGGATACAATTAACAAGTTAAATGAGATTAGAAATCTCACATTACATATTTACCGTAAGAAAACCTTTCTTTAACCTTTCTCAAAGGTAAATGATTTTAATTCCTTTTTTCGAAAAGATACGAGATCAAACTCACGGAATTTTTGGTAGTTTATATTATGTCATGATTTCATTGTTTTATAACTTGGAACCCACAAGGAAGTTGCTTCGACGGGGAAGTAAAGGCAGCAAGATCTATTTGGTATATTTATGTCAGTCGAATCTACTCATTAATTTTAGTTGTTTCATATTCTTTTTTTAATCATGCTTAAAATTGATAAATTATAACTTTGCTTTTTGATTTATCTTGTTCTACAGAAATATATGAAGATTTATGTGACTTTACTTTTCTAATTTGTTTCTAAACTAATAAAAGAATATTAAAAATCATTGATTTTAGAAATCTATTCAAGTCTTCTATTTGTATTAGAGTTTTTGATAATTAATCGTTAATCTTATTTCATTTTAAGTAAAGGAGAGAGTCTAAATTAAAGAAACCTTGTAATATTTGTTTTTGGAGCAAGCAAACTTTTATACCAGTCTAGCAAGAAACTAGACGCAAAACAAGAAAAACTTTAGTGAGAAATCTTGTCATATGATTCTTACTAATTAAACACAACTATACGAAAGACGTTATAGAGAACTAAAACAAGCTGAAAATGTGGTTTTAATAATAAATTTAGATCTATTTTGTTTTGATTGTGTGATTTCTGCATCAAATAATGTTAGTTATTATTATTTCTTACTATTAGTCTAAAAGCTTGAACTAGGTATGAGTAAAGATTAGGATTAGTATTGTTACAGTTTTGCCAAACAAATCTCCATGTTTTCTAAAATAAAAATACATGAATACTATGTATTAATATTTATACATGGCCAATCTTTTATAAAACTTGAAGATTTGTTTGGCGAATTGGAAAAGTAAAGTTCCAAATTAGAAAGAAATTAGAAAAGTACAAAAAAGAATAGAAAACAACTTAGAAAAACCAAGTCACATAAATCTTTAGAGATTTTTGTAGAACATGATAAATCAAAAAGCAAAGTTCCAAATTATCAATTTTAATCATGACTAAAAAAAAAGAATAGGAAACAACTAAAATTAATATGTAGATCCGATTAATGAGAATATACCAAATAGATCTTGCTGCCTTTACTTCCCTGTCGAAGCAATTTCCTTGTGGTTTCGAAGTTATAAAATAGTGAAATCATGGCATAATACCAACGACCACGAACTTCGTGAGGTTGATCTCGTATCTCTTCGAAAAAAGGAATTAAAATCTTTAACCTTCGAGCAAGGCTAAAGAAAGTTTTTCTTATAGTAAATATGTAATATGAGATTTCTGATATCTCATTCACATTCAAAATCATATCTTGCATCAACTTGCTAATACTTCCATCCTCCATTTCCATAAAATCAGTGAAACACTTGTTTCTTTTTGCAACTAAAGATAAATATTAAAAGATTTCTAAGAAAATTGATGAAAGGAAATGACAATCACAATCCACCAAGAAACCTGAGAATCGTGAAATCTATGAACAAGGATAGACTTTTGGGGTGGATGATTTTGTGAGCTTTAATAACATCTTGGTCTTGGTTTGTTGTAATTTTTGGCTTTTTTTATTTCTTAGTTGGCACTGAGGGTGTAATAAGATAATTAGTTTTTAAATTTGCTTTTATATTTATTTTTTAATTATTAATTATGACACAAGTCAAAAAAGTAGATGTGTCGTGACCTTTATTTTTAGGTCCATTTGTCTAGTATATCGGTTACACACTTATAATTGATAAAATAAATGTCATTTTATTTATTTTTCTTTCTTTCCAATTTATATATTTTTGTATTCATTTTTTTACCATAAACGTAATATTCTTCTTTCTTTCTCCTTCTTTTAAATTAACTAGGAGAATTCCAGTTGCGTCGGCTAAGATTATGTAGTTGTTAGTATTAACTACGAAATAGTAATTCTTATATTATGTTGATATGCAAAATTGTAATTTTTGTTTTTGAGCAATATTATAAGATAAACATATATTGCAATCAAATTTTGCAATGGCCTCTACATGCAGTTTACGCATGAATACAGTTAAATGTAATTTTTGTATAGTGTTACTTTTAACTATTTATATGATTAATTAATTTAAAAATTATTTATTTGATTGGGTATTATTTTTAACTATTGTTATGGTTAATTAATTAAAACCTTATTTTAAAACATTTATAATAAATGGATCATAAACGTTTTTTGTAACTATTAAGTAAAGTAAAAAACATAATTTCCATAACTTCGATCATCTTTAATAATAGTTTTTATGAATAATTAATAATATATCAGACACTCAATAACGTAGATAACATATTTTATTAGTATTTATTAAGCATTTAATATTTTCAACAATACACACACACACACATATATATATATATATATATATATATATATATAAGATATTATCCCTTATCTCGTAACAATATCATTTTATTCGTTTTAGTTATATTTCTATTTATATTTTTTTATATACTAATTAATTAATCTACTCTATTATATAGACAAAATAAAATTCAATATTATATAGAAAAATATATATAAAAAAAATTAAGTGAACTAAAATGACATTAAATAATCTTAAAATCAAAAATCAAACGAGAGTACTTTGTATTCTATACCCCAAACATGTAAACGAATTACTAAACTAAATTTCCAAATTTTTAGATGAAACAACATGTTCAACGTCACCTTAACACAACCAAAGCCTACAAAAGTTACAATATTTTTCCGTATCCCAGTAGTTTAGACTTTTAGCTTTCCAAGGACTACTTGTACAGGTCCATACAAGTTTTCTACAGTTTACTATGGATTTTAAAAAACAGGGTATCGATGCAGCTAATTTCTGAGTAGTTATTGAAAATGATGATTTTCACCCAAGTTAGAACCAACATCGGGTCAAGGAAATAATCAGGAAGTTACTAGACCCAAAATATGAACTTTGAGGAATGACGGATCCTAAATCTGACCTTCTGTGATTTTTCTATATGTTTTATGGAACAAAGACATATTAGGTAATTTCACATTATTTCAAAGCTTTTTACTTTTAAGAGTTAATTGGCATCTTAACGCATTAATTCATTGTAAAAACGACCCCAAGTAGGAAATTAAGCTCTTAACAATAGCAACACTTGATTGAGTCAAAAATACAATTCAAACTTCAAACCATGACCTAAAGTATATTGCTTTAATGCAAAAAACGAAAGTATGGTGATAAAAGATAAAACACAATTTGGGTTTGGGTTTCCTCCACCATTAAGCCACATATCATTACACTTACGGTTTGTTTTAAGAACCTTATGAATGGGTCAAAACATAGACTTTTATAAAGCAAAATTCCACCCAAGAAATACAAGAATCATAGTGAAAGAAATCTATATCCCTCTATGTTTATATTTTTGTTTTTCCACCTAATGAGTGACGCAGCAGCAACATGCCCAAGATGCTCTAAGCGATCTTGGTATTTACAAATTCGAAAAAAAGAAATGAAATCCATGAATGGCCAGACAAACAAATGGACAAGTATACCCCTCAATCGACGATTGCATGTCGTTGGGAGGGTTATAACTGATATTTGCAAAACAGCCCAATATTCCCTTGATTTAAATCCAAACACCCATGAGCTAATAACTTGACATTTTTAATTTCCTTTAATGACCTTTTAGTCCCTCAATACTAATAATATCTTTTTAAGACTTTTAATTCATCCTAAAAACCACAAATCAATTTAATTAGATTATATTTCTCTTAATTATTGATTAATTCTTTTGGATATTAAATAATACTATTTTATTGAATTTATTCCATTTTAATATCATAAATTTAGAATCATTCACTTCAATAATTATTCGAGTAACGAAAAGATAAAATTGTTAACCAAAGGATTTTTGGGTCGTTACAAATTCCTGGAATATCCTTAGCCTAAACGTTATCGTGAATCTCTAACAGCTCACATAACATGCATAAATGACATCTCTCTAAGCAGGCGTTCTAGCATGCAATCATGAGCGAATCCTTACTCTAACTTATATCATGCTTACCATACTATAAAAAAATATAACATAACAACATGTAGGGGTATTATGGGAATCACTTAATTGAGCTCCGATTGATTGCACGAATCACATACTTTTCTTTTTGTAAAAACTTTTAAGAAAGTGTTTTCATAAAAGACATCCTCTAGTGCTCAATTAGAGTTCAAATGCACCCAGTGCTAGTCTAAATCTCTCAAACCAAGGCTCTGATACCAACTTCTAATAATCAACCCGTGCAACCTAATCTTTTAGTATATAGTTTACTACTATTGTATTTTACATTGTATGGTATTCCATCCTACACTTGATGTTTGCATCATTACTATATAATTTCAATAAATGAAAGATAGTTACTACATGAAAATAGTGAATCATTCACTTAATTCTTGTATTATTTACTTAAATGTGAACTTGATTTTGTCAAATTGTAAATTTTTAATTCTTGTAAATTTAATATAAGTTGTTTTGGAACTTTTATAAAACTTACCATATATTATGATATTCTTTAATCTTTCAAATTTATAACATAAATTTATATTGAGTTTTGCAATAAGGGATTGTTCCTCACTACATTTATGTGACTATTAATTTATAAGAAAGAGAAAGAAAGAAAATATTATGATTAGAGAAATTAAATATTTTCTATATTTTTTTTATCGTTTATCCATTTTATATGGTAACAAGTGTATTAAAATATTATTACTTTCATTAAACATGACACATGTCACAATTTAAAATAGATAAGATGAGGAGTGGGAAAAAATATCGTAAAATATTTAATTTATCATATGTTTAAGGTAAAAACATATTTTTTTTCTTAAGTGGAAAGAAAGAAATTGTAAAAAGTAAACTTTATTTTATCAATAGTAAATTTGTAACCGATAAACCAGATGTCCTGAGAATAGAGGCCACGTCACATCCACTTTTTTGACTTCTATCATAATTAATAATTAAAAAACAAATATAAAAGCAATCTTAAAAACCGAATAGTTCACTACACCCTCTATGCCAACAAAGAAATAGCAAAAAGCCAAAAATTAAAACAAACCAAGACAAGACCACATTAAAGCTCACAAAGTCATCCAACCCCAAACCCAGTTCATCATTGTTTGCAGTTTGCACTCTTTTAAAGTCTTCTCATGTTTCATGGTGGATTATAATTGCCATTTTCTTTCTTTAATTTTCTTCGAAATCTTTTGAAATTTATCTTTAGTTGCAAAAAAACTAGTGTTTCACTGATTTTCTAGAAATGGGGGACAAAATTATTAGCAGGTGATGTAGGATATAATTAACAACTTGAATGAGATATTAGAAATCTCATATTACATATTTACAGTAATAAAACCTTTCTTTAGCCTTACTCAAAGGTAAAAGATTTTAATTCCTTTCTTCGAAGAGATACGAGATCAAACTCACTGAGTTTGTGGTAGTTTGTATTATGCCATGATTTCATTGTTTTATAACTTGGAAACCACAAGGAAGTTGCTTCGACGGGGAAGTAAAGGCAGCAAGATCTATTTGGTATATTCCTGTCAGGTCTACTAATTAATTTTAGTTGTTTCCTATTCTTTTTTTCATCATGCCTAAATTTGATACATTAGAACTTTGCTTTTTGATTTATCTTGTTCTACAAAAATATCTGAAAATTTATGTGACTCTACTTTTCTAATTTGTTTCTAAAAAAATAAAAGAATAATGAAAATAATTGATTTTAGAAATATGTTCAAGTCTTCTATTTGTATTAGAGTTTTTGATAATTAATCGTTAATCTTATTTCCTTCTAAGTAAAGAAGAGAGACTAAATTATTGAAACCTTGTAATATTTGATTTTGGAGCAAGCAAAATTTTTATACCAATCTAGCAAAAAACTAGACACAAAACAAGAAAAGCCTTAGTGAGAAATTTTTTCAGATGATCTAGGGTTTGGATAACTTGTTTTAAGGGACAAGATAACTTAGAATAGTAAAGTCACATAAATCTTCAGATATTTTTGTAGAACAAGATAAATCAAAAAACAAAGTTCCAAATTATAAATTTTAGGCATGATTGAAAAAAGAATATGAAACAACTAAAATTAATATGTAGATCCGACTAATGAGAATATACCAAATAGATCTTGCTGCCTTTACTTCCCTGTCGAAGCAATTTCCTTGTAGTTTCAAAGTTATAAAATAGTGAAATCATGGCATAATACAAACTACCACGAACTTCGTGAGGTTGATCTCGTATCTCTTCGAAAAAAGGAATTAAAATCTTTAACCTTCGAGCAAGGTTAAAGAAAGTTTTTTCTTATAGTAAATATGTAATATGAGATTTATGATATCTCATTCACCTTCTTAAGTATATCTTGCATCAACCTGCTAATACTTCCATCCTCCATTGCCATAAAATCAGTGAAACATTTTTTTCTTTTTGCAACTAAAGATAAATATCAAAAGATTTCTAAGAAAATTGATGAAAGGAAATGACAATCACAATCCACCAGGAAACCTGAGAATCGTGAAATCTATGAACAAGGATAGACTTTTGGGGTGGATGATTTTGTGAGCTTTAATAACATCTTGTTCTTGGTTTGTTGTAATTTTGGCTTTATTTTATTTCTTCGTTGGCACTAAGGGTGTAATGAGATAATTGGTTTTTAAATTTGCTTTTATATTTATTTTTTAATTATTAATTATGACACAAGTCAAAAAAGTAGATGTTACTTGGCTTCTATTCTTATATCCATTTGTCGAGTTTACCGGTTACAAACTTATAATTTATAAAATAAATGTTTTTTAATTTATATTTTCCTTTCCTTCCAATTTATATATTTTTGTATTCATTTTTTTTACCATCAACGTAATATTTGGCTTTCTTTCTCGTTCTTTTAAATTAACTAGGCAATTCCCATTGCGCAGGTTAAGATTATGTTGTTTTTGAACAATACGATAAGATAAACATATATTGTAATCAAATTTTGCAATGGCCTCTACACGGGGTTTAACCATGAATAAAATTAAATACAATTTTTTATGTAGTGTTACTTTTAACTATTGTTATGATTAATTAATTTAAAAATTATTTATTTGATTGAGTATTATTTTTAACTATTGTTATGGTTAATTAATTAAAAACCTTATTTTAAAACATTTATAATAGATGGCTCATAAACATTTTTGGTAAATATTAAGTAAAATAAAAAAAAAACATTATTTTCATAACGTAGATCATCTTTAATGATAGTTTTTATGAGTTATTAATAATATATCAAACACTCAATAACGGAAATAACATATTTTATTAGTATTTATTAATCACTTAATCATTTCATATATATATATATATATATATATATATATATATATATATATATATATATATATATATATATAGAGAGAGAGAGAGAGAGAGAACATCCACTTTTTTTAATTGTGTCATAATTAATAATTAAAAAACAAATATAAAAGCAATCTTAAAACCGAATAGTTCACTAGAAAGATATTTAATTTATCGTATGTTTAAGGTAAAAAAAATTAATATTTTTTAAATGGAAAGAAAGAAATTGTAAACAACAAACTTTATTTTATAAATAGTAAATTTGTAACCGAAAAACTAGACAAATGGACCAGAGAATAGAGGTCACGTCACATCCACTTTTTTGACTTGTTTTCATAACTAATAATTAAAAAACAAATATAGAAGCAATCTTAAAAACCGAATAATACACTACACCCTCAGTACCAACTTAAAAACAGTAAAAAGCCAAAAATTACAACAAACCAAGACTAAGGCCACATTAGACCTCACAAAGTCGTCCAACCCCAAACTCAATTCATCCTTATTTGTAGTTTGCACTCTTCTCATGCCTTCTCATGTTCCTGGTGCATTGTGATTGTCATTTTCTTTCTTTAATTTTCTTCGAACGCTTTTGGTATTTATCTTTAGTTGCAAAACAATTAGTGTTTCACTAATTTTCTCCAAAGAGTGGACGAAATTATTAGCAGGTTGATGCAGGATATAATTAACAAGTTGAATGAGATATTAGAAATCTCAGATTACTTATTTAATTTAAGAAAACCTTTCTTTAGCCTTGCTCAAAGGTAACAGATTTTAATTTCTTTTTTTGAAGAGATATAAGAACAAACTTACGGAGTTTGTGGTAGTTTGTATTATGCCATGATTTCATTGTTTTATAACTTGGAAACCATAAGGAAATTGATTCGACATGGAAGTAAAGACAGCAAGATCTATTTGGTATATTCGTATCAGTCGGATTATTTAGGATAAATAATCTAAACGAAAGTCGTATGACTTGTAAAAGTGAGAGCATGCATATAGAGAACGTTCAAATCTAACTTCACATGAGGAAGTTATGATTTTTCGAAGTTTCGGTATAGTAGTGCGCTACACAGAAACCAAATTTTAGATCTGTCAATTTTTAGGAAAAACAATCTAAACGAGAGTTGAATATCTCATGATTAGGAGTATGTCGATATAAAGACAGTCGAAAACGGATGTCATATGAATGAGTTATGATTTTCATTCGGACTTTAACACTCTAAGATTATTAAAAATATAACTTTAAAAATAAAGTTAGAATTAGACGACCGAGTCAAAAAAAATTTGTAGTACTCGTCGATAGCCACGTGTGGATATAAAGACATCCAAAATGGAGATCATATGAGAAAGATGCGATATTTTGAAGATTTTCGAAAGGTGTCACGGGCGTATAGGCGCCGTGTGCACATCCAGAAGGGGGCCACATCGAACCAGTCTGAGCATTTCACGTGTCACAAGGTGAGAGGAATAATATGTCAGAAGGGTGCGGCGCGCCTAACCTTTTTTTTGTGTATAAATAGCTAATTCCAGCCCCTCATTTCCTCACACCATCAAATCTTTTATCTCAGTAAATTCTTGGAAGTCTAGCTCGAATTTCTCTAAGTATTAAGAAGTCTTTATCAAATCCCTAGAGCATTAGAAATCCCAGCACTTAGAATCTATCAGGTCGGAGTTCTACCGGCGCAATTTTCCAGTTTTTGTTAGAAATCACTGTAAGTTAAGCTACACTTATTATGCTTTAAGTGTAACTTATGTTTAAGTTCATTATCATTATTATGAACCTATAAACAAGATTTATCGGTGATTACATGCCAAAATACTAATTGGTCTACTTAAGGGGTGATTTCTAGGCTAGATCAAGTTAGGTGTTTAAAGTGGGATTTCCAAACATAATATTATGTATACCAAACGGACCCTACCTCTGATATCATCTTACCTGGTTGCTCGTTAGCAGATATAAATCCTTATACATTGGGATTATTGAGGGATATAGACTATCATTAGTCACCAGAAATATTAGACTAAGACTTACCGATATTCATACTTAGGTCACATCAAATGAAAAGTCAAGGTGGTAGGCGGAGAGCTACCGAATTCACTAGTCATCCACTTTTAACAAATGAGTTCATAGTTAATTTCATCTTATACACACACACACACACACATATATATATATATATATATATATATATATATATATATATATATATATATATATATATATATGTGTGTGTGTGTATAAGATATATGTGTGTGTGTGTGTGTGTATATATATATATATATATATATATATAAGAACTATTTAGATGATTAAATGATATATGTGCCAATTATCTGTATTATGTGACATGATTTTACTTTATTTTATTATATAAATATTTTCGTATATATATATATATATATATATATATATATATATATATATATATATATATATATATCGGGTAGTGATGGGAGATGAAAGATGGGATATGAGAGATGATTAGGAGATGTCATGACTTTTACTTGCGATGATTACGATGTAGTCCTCTAACAGAGTATAGATGACGACCACAAACTATTCTAAACGATCCAGTGGAACACTGGTAGGTTCACAACTTGTGGGTGATGAACTACTTGTTCATACGATGTACTCTACTACATGTATTGCGGAGGAATCCCCAAAGTAGTATTGTCTACATGATGTTAGCGATGATCCTTAGCAGAGGTCCTTAGCCATATAAGAAAATGTGATGTTGATTACGATCCTTAGGATAGGTCCATAGAGATGAATATATAAGAAAACGGGGATGGGACATCGACTTAATACTTTGATATGAATTAAACTTAATTATTGTGGGTTGAAAACCCCATGTACTCACCAGGTTTTCAAAACTGGTCCAATCAGTTTCTTTGTATCATAGGTAGCGGTACGAAGGTACTTGGATAATAACGTAATTATTTGTTGAGGGATTCAAGGAGATGTAGGTCAATAGTCTAAGATGTTGTAAGGCGTGTTAAGGCTATGTTTATGCTTATGTTTTGTATCAGTTATGACATCCCAAGATTTAATAATCAATGAAAAAAATTTCTTCGAAAATATTTTTATGGGACAAATTCCGTACTTATAAAGAATACTCTTTTTTTAAAATAAGCATAAATTACAAGTCTTCTAGAACAATGAAAATTAGGGATGTCACATATAATTAATCATATATTTTAATGTAGAAACACATATCATAAATCATATGTGTTTGTACATTGTCATATATGTTTAATCATATGTTATACTGTATAATCATATATGATTATACATTGGAATATACAAGTAATCATATTTCATACTGTATAATCATGTATGATTAGTTATTTGTATTTATAATTTTCCATATATGATTTAATCATATATTAGACTGTATAACCATATATGATTATACATTTTAATATATAAGTAATCATATATTTCAATGTAGAAACACATATGATAAATCATATGTGTTTGTTCATTTCCATATATAATTAATAGCATATTATACTATATAATCATATCTGGTTATACATTGTAATATATAAGTAATCATATTTCATATTGTATAATCATGTACGATTAGTTATTTGTATTTATGCATTGTTATATATGATTTAATCATATATTAGACTACATAATCATATATGATTAATCATATATTATAATTTCTAAAGAAATATTATTAGTCATGTGTGTTTGTACATTATAATGGGTTTTATAGGTTAAAAAAATCTATGTACTAACGGAAATTCTCTTAACACTTAAGGATACATGCAACTTAAGGATCTATGTCTTTACAGTTAATAGCAACATACTGTGAACTTAAGGAACTCTAGCTACAATCGGAATTCATAGATTAGAGTTACATACATTTTGAGCTAATATTGTGAAAAAAATCCTTGAATCCTTCTTGATCTTGGAAAGCTAGCACCAAAAGGATGATGCCTCTAATGGATCACACCCAAAACTAGAAACTCTAGAATGAAGATATATATATATATATATATATATATATATATATATATATATATATATATATATAGAAAGAGAGAGAGAAAGAATGAGGGGGGGGGGGAAGGATGGAGAGGGAAATTTTGTTCATAAACCGCTTATAATGGTTGTGTACGAAAATAATGAGTCAAGGGGTTCTATTTATAGTTTGGGTAACTTGTAGACAAATCCAAATTTGAATTGATTAAACAATTGATTTAATCCCAGTTCATATCCTTTCCTTAAATGCCACCATGAGGTTTCTGGAAACACTAAAGAGCTCCATAAAATCGTCTAAGCTTTGGATCTTAGTAGGTTTTGCCTCTTTTATTCAACTATTAAATAATTACAATTCATCCCTCGCACATTTAATTAATTCCAGTTAATTCTAGATTAATTCTGATTAATAATTACTTAATTCTTATTGATTTCACATTAATTTGTTATTAATCTCATATTAATTTATTAATTACATAATAAATTAAATCAATTACCTATTTCTAATTAACATATTAATCATATAATATATTAACAAATCATTTCCTTTCTCTCCTAATATCATTTCTAGTAATTTCTGGTTACGAGGGCAACCCAAAAAGGAATTTGCTTCTATTTACAAGAATATACCAACTTAGTTATGAGCTTAGACACCTTAATCCAACAGTCTCGCACTTGGGTAAGTCTATAACTACATTTGCAAGTATAACTTTGAACCAAATAGCAAAGTGTGCTTTCCAAAACCACTGATGAACTTTGATTCAAATCAAACGTTTGCCCTAAGAATAGTTATCAGTTATTCCTTCGTTCTACAAGATATCATATGAACAAATTCATGGATTAAATGATCAACCTCATGTTCATTTGTTTGTTTCTCGGTCTCCGATTTTATCATCAAATTCAAACTACAAAATTAAACACATCAGTTCAATCCGGACCAGACCTGGTTCTTATAGATCAACTCAAATCACCAAGGGGACCAAAGATATTGCTTTTCATGTTAAGGAAAAAGGAAAAAATAAACTTTGACTACATAATTATAACCTTCACTTATCAAATTTCGCATGAAACTACATTTTATAACATCAAGTTACTGATGCGTTTACATAATTCCAATGCACAACTGACTTGAAAATTACAACTTATATATCTTCATTTGAAGAATATAAGATATTATCGTCTTATAATTACTTGTGATTGACTCCATGAAGTAATCTCTAAGTGTGGGTTTATCCAATACTTAAAATCTCAATTTTCTAAGTACTCATGAATATTGCAACAATCCATATGCAATGTCCAATCTCCATGGACAATCTACAAACAATGCATGACAGTCTTAATTCAATACCTACTCCCAAAAGCATGACCGACTGTGGAATTTTGAATAATATTTAAATTACTCGGGGAAGTAAACATGCAAAGTGAAACACAATAATAAACTAATTAACTATGGTATCATACCCTTTGAATATAAATAAATCCCTATTATCTAATCATCATAACATTTACGAGTTTATTCATTGTATATTGTTTCCTGGGATCAACTAACCACTTGAATTAAATAACATCAGTGATGTCATGTTATAAACATGTATACTATGCCTATCTATGGTCCTTTCTTTGTGAACAGATCGACAAGTCATTACTTCAATGATGCTAATTTCACAATTCCTAATTCTTATCATAATCTAAGATGTAGTGCAATTTCATCTTTACGTGCATTGTCCTTCGGTGATGTCGAGGTTCTAAAGTTACAGAGATCGAGCCTTCGATATTACGAAATGTTCCAGTGGAACTTGTTACTTGAAACAATTCCATGGTTATGAAGTCTTAAATTCAAGGTACACTCCTTGAACACTTCTCTTGCATTAAAGTTTCCAACTCATATGTAGATTTCTCAACCATTTCCCATTATAGAACATTTCCATATTTCCATATGACCATCAATTCTGACCAAGAATCATCTCAATCCAAAACGTGTCACTATGGATCATCCTAAATAATATCATATTTCCAACTGTCCACAAGCAACCAGTCTTTGGTAAAACCTTAGAATGTTCTTGACAGTTGTTTAACAACTTTAATCACATAAAGTTCTAATTTTTTCTCACAACACGCAAGGCACTTGAAAAATTAAAATAATCAAATATTATAGCATATATGATCGATCCTATATCTGAAGCATAAGGGACTCGACTCATTATTACCTGTTCAGGGATTTAATATATACTCAGTTTCTTTCTATAATATTTCCATATAGAATCTCCTATGTTGAAACTTTTCAACATGATGTTCATATATATGTCTTTGAGTAAGTTATATTAAAATATATAATCTAAACCTTTATATTCGAAATGAAGTATGAGTGCCATCTCCCCAAGGTTTACTATAGCGAAACATTTTTCGAAATTTGCAATTTGAAAAAACAGATACATTGTTTCCTACGAGAAATATTATCCTCACACAATTTCATCAAAACAGTTATGCTCCCACTATCTATGACATGTACCCAGAAATCAACTAGACTTCTAGAAATCAATATCATTTGAATTTCTTACAAAAGTGAAGATTTATGTTATAGGATGCTTTGTTAAGTCTCTAATTAGACCTCGTAAGCTTGTACACCTTCGTTGGATAGTGTGTATGTGTGTGTGCATGTATGTGTGTGTTTAAACCCTTCAACACTTGATAGATATATCTCTTGAAAGTTCAAACAATTCCTTGCCATTCCTCACAATTTGAAATATGAAGATGGATGTCATAATCATATTGTGAATTTGAGAATGCAATTAACATAACTAATATCCATATAGATCTATATCAGATCATTAAAATCTATCAGCGAAGGTATTTTCTCATAATTTTTTTCATGAATTAGAGTGAAACCATTTGCCACCTAGATTTCAAGGTGCATACGTTCCAACCAATGTGAATCTATCATTTCTAACCTATAGTCATAAGACAAAGTTTAGGACAAACCAAGTTCAAAATTAGTTTTCCCATGGACCCAACTTTCCTATTCTAAATTTCTTATTTTCTGGCAGCTCAAGGCCTATCAGTGCTTCTGTGTCGCTAGCAGCTCACCCATATTGAACAGTGTGTTTACACTGACCAACGCGCTTTACTTTTGCATTAAAATGAAAAACATAGAAATCAAAAGTGTTGCACACTTAGCTGGAGGTTCACAGAAATAAGAATACGTCAATTAAACCACGACGGGTTTTCAACCTTAGGTTGCGTACTAGTGATAACTAAAAGGATCATTGTCGGTTGACTCTTGAAGCTCTCAAGATCAATATGACTCTCACTGACTTCTTGGAATATAAGTTTTCTATCAAAGAACATTCATTGATGAGCTAAAACAAATATTCAAAAATTCATGCGGATTCCCGACAAGGAAACAGTTCATAGAATTAGACTTAGTTTATCTTTTGTTTCTCGATCAACGAAACATCACAACTCCAATTCTAAATGTGCTAGAGTAAGGAAAACATTATTAATCCACATATTATGAGGTGTTATCAACCATTTTAGTTTGAAATGAGTTTCAAGATACGATTTGTAGTTACTAGATCATATCTTTAAAAATTGATTGGAACAAAGTATGATTCATCTATAAATGAAATATTTGCAACAATACTCGATTCCTATTCTAAGTCATACAATTGCACTAAGATGTTCTTTGAGGATTAAGTGTGATACAATTCCACAATTACTAAGATGGCCATAAAATAGGGTACTAAAGTACTAGAATTATTCTTAATCTTATAAACACAATCGTATTTTTCAGAATCATCAGTAAATCATGACGAATAGAGTTACCGTCCCTTGTAGTGAATCTGAAGAGTCCATATCAACATGTACTAGATCCATTAGTCCTTCACTTGCCTCACATAAATATGTGAATAATGAATTTGTCATAATTTTCCAATGAACAAGATTCTCATGCATCATGCAATTCGAATTGTATGACTCCAAGTATATGTCCAATTGGTGGTGAGATTTCTTTTCACTTGGTCAATTATGACAGTACCATAAATGCGATATTATAAGAATCAAATCCATAATTAATATTTTTATTATTAGAAACATACTCACTAATGTCATTGCAATAAAATATAAAATAAGACAATTATGTAAACTAAAACTTCACCTTTATTGATAAAGAAGAAATATTAAAACCTGTCCTTACAATGCATAAAATCAAAAACAATGTTTCTAGACACCTCCACAGAGCATTAGTTTAAGTGAACTAGAAATTTGTATGATCTCAAATTTTAACGATCTTTATATCGACAAGTTCGTATTTGAGTCTACTACAACTTTTGTTTAGATTATTCTAATTAAAAAGTAATATATTTTTACTTACGATTTTTATATCGACATGTGATATATTACCCTATTAATTCATTTTTCCCGGCTTACTTGGAGTAGACGGCCATAAGGACTAAATGTGTACGATTTAATTAAGTTGAAGGAGTAAATGTGAACAAAAAAAAATACTCAATGACAAAATGTGTACAAATCGAAAAATATATTACCCTTTTAAGTCATTATCCAATTTTTGAAAATTTTATTACTTTTTCCCGGAATGGAATGTCATAGAATAGAAAAAACGGGAAGCGCTATCGGTTCGTTTTTTTTTTTGGAAGGGAGAAGCTTGTGAAGAAGGAAGCTTAGAGATAAAAAGACATTAATATCGACCATCATATTCTTTTTTCCTCTTTCTTCTTATTTTGTTATTTTGCAATTATAAATAGTTTTATCAAATACAAAAAAATTATAAACTATAGTTTTTTTTCCATTTTATAAACTTTTCCATTTTTTTTAAATTGTTTTATTACAACATAAGTTAGTTTTTGTTGTTGTATAACACAATCTCAAACCCCCCATTGGTGTAACGTTTTCAAGAGTAAATTATAGTTTTGGTCATTTAGTTTACATTTATCTGCATTTTAGTTCAACTTTTGAATTTTTAACATAGATAGTCCATATGGTTTCTAAAACTTGCATGAGTGGTCATGCAGGTGTTACCACCTAATGAGCTCTGTTTAAATAAAAACCATTTTCCCTTCACATGAGAGTAAAAATTATCTTTTCACTTTTTCCTTCTCTCATAACGCTCATTTTTATTTAAAAGATCATCCTCTTCTTCTTCCTTAAACCCACTTCCTTAAATGCTTATTCGTTCATGCTTTTACAAAAAATCAATCAGACTTATACAAAATTTGAGAAAGAGTTTATGTGTGGGTGTGGTAGCCAAGAGGTAATCGTTACATCATGGACCAATCTCAACCTACATCTTATATTTGGGTGTTGTTATCAAGTTAGATCAAATTAAGGTTTTATTGGGTGTTTTGACCCCACAATGTGCCCTAAGGCATTTGTGGTTTATTCCAAGGCTGCTAAGGGCAAAGAACATGTTGGAGAAAGCCCTTTAATGTACCAACAATACAAGTTTATGTTGTTTACTTCCTGTTTTTTTTTCATCTTTGTTTTTTTCTTTAAAATTTGAACCATTAGGTTATGTGGATGGTTCTTTGTTTTTAGGTAAAATAGTGGTTTTATAGATCTTGTAGTGTCCGGTTTAGTAAGAACTGATTATGTTGTAATGGTTCTTCGTTGTTGTATTAAATTGAATGTCTATTGTGTTGATAAAGTTTTGATTTTTTCATCTAAACTGTATTTAGTTAAGTAATGGCAGATTTATCTATGACAGTTGCCATATATTTTTGCTTTATAACCATTTAGAAAAAAAAAGAGTAACAAAGTTGCCCAAACTTTTCTTAGTAGCAATGAATATGAAAGCAAGATGTATTTTTTGAACAAATAAAGTAGGCAACATAAATAACCAATACCAAGAAAATTGTAAAAAATTTGCATATAATGTAACGACAACATACATAATGTTAAACAAAAGATGACATAATATTAACCTAACCGTTCAACACAAATTTATACAAAATAGGATATTTTTCAATATGTTTAACATAACATGCCCTAAGTTAACCATCCTATCATACCATCATAATAGAAATGTTTAACATACTAAAAAAAGATAACCAACACCATTGTTTCAAAAACCAACAAACAAAAACCAAAGTTGAAATCCAACCCCCCCCCCCCCCCCAATTACCTTAAAATTACACCCCAACTATTGTGGTTCTTCCTTGCTTTAGATACTCTAGCCTTAACTTGGTCCTCCTTTACCATTATAAATCCTTGAGTTGTATCTTATATTATATCATTTTCTACATGTAACAATGATGTACTTCCTATAAAGTTTAGTTTCTTTACGTGCAAACTGATTACCATGGGTAGCAGTCTCATCCACGCCTATTCTCATCCTATTCTTCTTAGGTCTTCACATATGGACATATAGAAATAATACATCATTAAACATGATATTTTGTGTAAATATTAAGATAATGATTACTAAACTTACACATGTTTGTGATGACTAGCATCTTTATGTGTTGTTGGGTAATTAGACTTAGGCTATATATCCCTGTCATTGATTGGGTCAATCTTAAACTTATACATGTCGCTACGTGTAACGCCTGCAGATTCGGGCTAGTCAATTTAGAGATAATAACCGTCAATAATTACTTTTTGATAGAAGATTACTTAGGATAAATTATCTTAACCAAAGCTATAGTATATGTCACAAGGATTTCGTACATATAAAGAATGCTGAAATCCGACTTACAATGAAGAAGTTATGACCCGTAGAAGTTTCACGATTAAACCGGCACGGCTCCATGTATCATAAAAAGTAAATTTTTGAAAAAAAAAACGTTTTATCATTAGAGATCTAACAAAAGTCGTAGTAGACGTTAAACCGAGAGCATGCATATAGGGAACCTCCAAATCATACTTCATAAGAGGAAGTTATGATTTTTCGAAGTTTCAGCATAGCAGTATACAACTCAGAAATCGAATTTTTAGATTGGTCAATTCTTAGCCAAAATGATCCAAATTAGAATTGAAGATCTCATTAATATGAGTTCAACGATAAAAAGACAGTCGAAAACTGAGTCTATATGTGGAAGTTATGAATTTTACACGGTCATTAACAGTGTAATCTTCTCATACTGTTAAATTTAAGATCCGTCGGGAATTAGCCAATGGGGTCAAAAGAAAAGTTGTAGATATTGTCAATACCTACGCGTGCATATAAAGAATGTCAAAAACAAAGCTCGTATGCGAAAATTATGAATTTTTTAATATTAATTGTTTTATCTTCATCCTGCGCCACGTGTTAGCACCAGGCGAAGCCTTGGTGCCTACATGTGCTTAAGATGTGAGAGACATGTCTCACGATGTGACGAGCACCTGGACAACCTATAAATAGAGCCAAATTTCACTCATTTCCTCACACCTTTCAACTCCATTCTCTCCCAAACCCCCCAAGGTCCTAAGACCTTTTCTCTAGCACTTCCTAGATGTTATTAGCGAAGCCCCGGAGCGTCAAAAAGCCCTGAGAAATAGAGCTTTCGGTTTGGAAGTTCTGCCAGCGCAGAGTCTGGTTTCTCGCTAAACCACCTTTAAGTTAAGTTATGCTTACCGTACTTTAAGTATAACTTATGTTTAAGTTCATTATCGCTACTATGGACTTATAAACAAGATTTATCAATGATTCCAAGTCGTTATACTGATTGATCTACTTACGGGGATGATGTCTAGGCTGGATTTAGTGAGGTGTTTAAAGTGAAATTTCCAAACAGTATACTTTGTATACCAAACGGACCCTACCTTCGATATAATCCTACCTGGTTGTTCCTTACTTGATAGATCTTGAAGTGGACTTTGAATTAATGATGAATATAGACTAACAATTAGTCGCAATAAATATTAGATTAAGACTTAATGATAATGATACTAGGTTTTGTCAAAGGAAAAGACAATTGATAGAAGCGAAGCGCTGTCCGAATTTTGAATCGTCACTTTAACAAGTGAGTGCATAGTTACTTTCATCTTACACATAGATATGAAGTATCTGGATAATTACATGCGTATGTGCTTATTATCTATGTCGAGACATTATGTGTTAGATAAGCTATTATGAGATGATTTTTAACTGATTTAATCATATAAGTATTATATACTTATAAATATGTATTGGGTAGCGACGGGTGATGAGAGATAGGGGATGATAGAAAGGTGATGATAACTATGTGATGATAGATAGGTGATGATAAATAGGTAATGATAAATAGGTGATGCGAGATGAGAGATGATTAGGAGATGCCATAACCTTGACCTACGATGTTGCGACATAGTCATCTACCAGAGTATAAATGGCCACCACTGACTAATCTAAACAAGTCATGTGGAAACACCGGCAGACTCATAACCTGTAGGTGATGAATTACGAATTTAGGCGATGTAGTAACTATGTATTCATGCGATGATACTCTAACCCTTACTAGACACGTATTGGGAGAGTAATCCCCGAATCAGTGATGTCTATGCGATGTAGGCGATGATCCTTAGGAAAAGTCCTTAGGAACAAACATATAAGGAAATGCGATGTAAGGCGATGAGAGGTAAATACGATGTAGGAGACGACCCTTAGGATAAATCTTTAGGGAAGAATAAATAAACAAAATGGGAATCGGGTTAATTGTTTGACATGAAATATGTGATGAAACAAATTAACTATATTATTGTGGGTTGAAAACCCTATGTACTCACCAGGTTTTCCAACCTGACCCACTCAGTTTATTGTATCACAAGTAGCGATATTAAAGATATATTTTGCTGAGGGATTCAAGGAGATGTAGATCATTAGTGTAAATTAATGTAAGGTCTGTTTATGCTTTTGTTTTTGTATTGACAATGACATTCCAATGTTTTAATATAAATAAAATACATTTCTTTGGAAATGCTTTGATAATATCATTATGATGTTTTTAGAAACAATTCCACAATATTATTCTTCAAAAAGGATACTCTGGTTTTTTAAATAAGCATAAACAAATCGGTCTTTTCCAGGCCGTGAAATTGAGGATGTCACAGTTAGTATCAGAGCATTAGTTTAAGTGAACTAGAAATTTGTAGGATTTCTAGACTTAAACTTAGAATGCTAAGCGATGATCGTGTGGAGTGTGTCTATTATCTTTTAGGTAGTACGTCTGAATAGATACGAGCACTAGCTTATTTAGGGAAGATGCCTAAATTTCTTTTATGTGCTAAATGATTTATGCTATAAGATGCCTTATATGTTTTACGATGCTATCGTTTGATTGAATCTATGGCCTATTGCCGACCGGATCTGGAAATTTTATGTGCTCTGGTTTCTATACGTTTAATTACGGTATTAAGGATAGGTTTAAGTGAAATGGCCATAAGCATCAACAGCCCGTACACCTCATTAATGATTGTCCCACATAGGATGTCGTGAGAAAAACCTGAAAAACCGGTCATAAATACTGAATGTGTAAAAAACGAATTATTTTGCAACAAAAAATATATGGACTAAATGTATACAAAGTGAGAAATATGTTATCCTATTAAGTCGTTTTTCTTTACTTAAATAGAGTAATCGATCATAAGGACTGAATGTGTATAGTTTAAACAAATTGAAGGGGTAAATGTGGACGAAACAAATTCAGTGACAAAATATATACAAATCAAAAAGTATATTACCTTTTTATGTCAATATCCCTTTCAAAAAATTAGAAAGTAACTTTTTAAGTTTACAAACCATCTCTTTTTAACCTATTGACTTTTTAAAGTCAATAAGTTAATACAAAGATTTAAAACACGAAAACAAACACCCTTTAGACAACCATATTTAACATTATTATAATTGTACTGTTTCTAGAAATATAATACATTTTTTTAGAACAAACACTTACTTAATCCACTGTGTACTTCTAAAATCTACATCATTATTTAAAAGACAAAATTTTACAAATGGTCCTTATAAAACTCAATTCAGGTATGAGTTAAATTTATGCATGGTTTTAGATTAATTTGGATTTTGTAGATTTTGCCTCCCCGAAGCACAGTGTTTGTGGTACCACGGCATGGTGTTGCCACACCACCACGACATGGTGGACATTTAAGTGTCGTGGCGTGGCGCCACTTTATGCATAAAACCCTATGGTTTCGGGCCTTGAGCCCTATTTAAAGGATGTGGGGGCTAGGTTTTTGTCCACCCTCAGCCTCCATCACCCATAAGAGTTCACCCCCAAACCCTAGCATATCCTTTTAATTTTGAGCGTCATGTGATTGTTTTTTACATTTAAAGGAAAAGGAAGCGCATTAATGAAACTTTAGGGCAGCAAGCAAGACTGATTTAACATCTTGTGCACCTCTTGGACCTTTGTAAGTCTCCAGATTTGAATCTTTTTATGGATAGAGTTTTAGGATTAAAGTTTGCAACTTTATTTTCCCTTAAGGTCTCAAGAATGTTTTATGTATTGGATCAAGATTATTAGCTTCATTTTGTGTCATGCATGGAGATTTAGCCATATGTCACCATTTTGACTTCAAATGTGCATGAGATGCATTAGACATTCATGTCCATAATGTTGCAATTTTTATGGATTTTTAGGGTGTAGAAAACATTCTAGAAAGTTTAAAGTCTGGACTTAATGAATTAAAATCTTAATAATGGATTTGATCTTCCATATAAACCGTGGCATGGTCAAGGGTTGGCCACGATGCGGTGGGAAAAAGGTCACGTGTCTGTTTTGCCTCCTAGTCGCCACAGCACGACCAACGGTTGGCCGCGACACGACAGTTGGTAGGATTTGATGGGTTTTGAGCATTCTAACACTCCTATGGTGTACATGCAACCCTATAAACCTTGGATCTATGTTTTCTCTATTATACATGCAAATATTCAATATTCCAAGGTTTCATCCTAACTAGCATAATATGAAGTAACTATACTACAAAAGCCTAGTTAGATAACATACCTTTTGGTGTAGCTTGAAGTCTTGAACTTTAAGAACTTAGCCCCAATAGTGTGGAAGCCTCAAGTGGAATCATAAATCACCAAAAACACCTTGGAAAACTTGAGAGAATAGCAAGCACTTCTAGAAATCGGCCCACCCTTTGTCCTCACACACTAGTACCAATTTCAAGTGCCAAGGACCTCTTTATATAGTATGGAGGATTAGGGTTACATTCATGTAAACCCTAATACCCATGACCTTTAATTTCCATAGGATCCATGGGTTAAACACTCCATGGACTATCCATGAAAGCTTAGCCCAACCTAAATGAACTTGGCCCATTCCATATATATATATATATATATATATATATATATATATATATATATATATATATAAGAGTCCATATTTAATTAGTTCCTTTTGATCACTAAATTAATTCTTGATCAATACTAATTAAATAATATGATTCCATATTAATATATTAGAACTTATAATATATTAATATAAATCACAAACATACTATTCTCAAAAGACTATCCATATATAATTGTTCCGGTGAAGTGCAACCCAAATGGACCATGCCAAATCGGGTCAAGTACATACCAATTATAGTTATGGTCTTAGACACTAATCCAACAGACTCCCACTTGGACAAGTCTAAAACTATTATTTCTTATGACTCCAAAACCCGACTAGCAATCGTAGCTCTTAAAGCCGCTGTCGAACTCTGACCTTAGTCAATGACTTGTCCATTAGATAAGGGATCATATATTCCTCTATTCTAGATATCATATGGACTGAGACATGGATTATGATCATTCTCTCTGTCCATTTGTTGTTTCCCGATTTCTGATTTATGACGACCGACTAATTGAACAAATCACATCAGTCCAGGCTTGGCCAAGCACTTCGGGGTGTCATCACTAAATCATCGAGGGGCCCACAGATATCGCTTTTATCCCTTTAAGGGTAAAAGGAATGGATAAACTTCGACTCATATGCTTGTTCTACTACTTGTTGAATCATACACAAAGGCACGTTTTATAACATCGAGTTACCAATGCGTTTTCGTACAATCAATGTATAACCAACTCATAGGCAACAACTCATATCTCTAGGTTTCAAGAATATAAGATAGTATCGTCTCATGATCACTCGTGATAAAATCCATGAAGTGAGTCAAATGAGCGTGGGTTTAATCCAATACTCAGAACTTATGACCACTCATGAATGTTGTAGCAACTCTTGCTATGTCCAATACCTTGGGCATCCACAAACCAGCTTCATGACAGTCTTGCCTTAATACCTACTTCCAACATATTATCGACTGTGGATGGTTTGAATAACTTAGTCATTCAGGAAGAACGACCTAGTTATTCTAGAAGTCAAAACATGCAAAGTGAAACACAAGAATAATCGAATCCAATATGGCCTCAGAACTTATGAATATAAATAAAACACCTTTTATTTATCACCATATTGATTACACATTATTCCTTGCATACTGTTTCAAATTATCAACTTTATACTTGAATTAAAACAATAGTTGTCCCATGCTCCAAGCATGTACACTATGTTTTCTAAACACTAGTCATGCCATACACCAAGTACGCACGCTATGTTTGTCTATGATCTTTACTTTGTGGAATAGATCGATTGAACATAATTCTAATGATTCTCATTTCAAAATCCCAAATCCTTACCGCAAATGCAAGAATTCCAAATTCCTGCCATTTACCGAAATCTTGTTAGATTTTAAACTTATATGCATTGATCCTCTTGTAATGATTATGCACAAAGTCACAAAGACTTGTCAACAGTCAATACAGAGTATTCCAATGGAGATCATTCCATGGAAACGAAATCTTAAATTCAAAGTACATTGCTTTTGAACATCCTTCTTGCATTAAGTTTCCTAATCTTACACATATTTAATGAATAACTTCCACCTATGGGAATATTTCCATATTCTCATTTTGACTATCACTTCTGAACAAGAGTTGCCTCTTTTCAGAATATGTCAATATGGTCCTCTCCAAAAATTTACACCATACTTCCAACTGTCCCTGAGCAACCAATCTTTATTAAACCTTAGATTGTCCTCGACAATTGCTTAATCAAATTAGTCATATCTAGTTCTAGTACTTTTTCCCTCTTAATGCTCTAGGCATTTGGAAAAATTTAGAACAAATGAATATCATAGCACATGTAATCGACCCTATATCCAAAGCATATAGGACACGATTCATGATGTCTCACATAAAGACATGATACTAGACCAATCTTTTGCTATAATAGTTCTATTTCTATTTGCCATGTTCTCATAATTCAGATTATAAAAAGGGATGCCGTAATCATAATCGAATTTTAGAATGCAAATAATGTTCCCATATATAGAATTTCCTTATGTTGAACCATTCCAACATAACATTCATATATATGCTTGACTAAATTTGATTAAAATCTCGATCTAAGCTTTTAGAATTGAAATGAAGTATAATTTCCTCTCCCTTAATTATAGCAAAACAACTTTTCCCAATTGAAACTTTTGTTTTCTATAATTAACATTGCTAACTTGCAACAATTTTTATAATTATCATACTCCCACTTGCATGATGATTATTAGCATAACACTTATGCTCCCACTAGCTTTGACATGTACTCAGAAATCAGCTGGACTTCTAGAAATCAATACTTTATTGACTTTCTTACCAAAGTTAAGATTTCTTATACGAGATGCTTTGATAAAACTTTATCAAAATCATACACCTTTCCTTAGATAGCACACATGTGTGTCTAAACAATTTCAGAACTATGAAAAGGGATGTCATAATCATAGTCTCAATTGTTTAGACCTTTGCCACTTCTCACAAGTCCATGTTAGTGTGCCGGTTAACCACACACGCTCCACTAACGACTTTGAGAATGCAAATATCACAATTGCTATCTACTTAAAATCTACTTAGTGAAAGCGTTTCCTCACCATCATTTTCATGAATCGGAGAGAAACCTTATGACACTTAGATTTTATGGTGTATGAGTTCCTATCCATGTGAATTTGTCGAAACCATAATCATAAGACAAGGTTAATGACAAATCCAAACTCATATGTATTGAACTTGTGCAATCTTAAATTCTTGCCACCTGGCAGCACAAGGGCCTGCCATTACTTCCAAGTTGTTATGCAACCAATTGAGTACTCTCAGAACTCATATGCAAAGCCAACTTTAACTGGAATGGGCACATAAATAGGAATATGTCAACACGAAAGGTTATAAACCTCAAGTCGTGTTCTAGTGATAAACTACAGGTTTTATTCTTGATTAGACTCTTTCAAGATCTTTTAGACTCCCACTATCCTCTTGACATATAAGACTCTCTTGCCAAGACCCATTTGCTTGACAAACAAATATTCAAGAGATAGTGCAGATTCTTATCAAGACAAACACTTCACACAATTGGCCTAAGTTGGTCTCTGTTTTATCTAAAACATCACAACTTACCAATTTCAAATGTATAAGAATAGGACACATTTTACTCTTACATTTGACAAGTGTTATAAACCTTCTCAAGATTATGTAACTCAAGTTACAATCTTGGAGTATGACTCTAAGACTTGTTTTGGAACTAAGTATAATTCATCTTTTGATTTAACCAATTCAACAATTCACGATTCCTCTTCTTAGTCAAACCAATGCACTAAGATGTCCTTAGAGAATCAATTGTGATATGGTTTCATAATCATTAAGATGATCATAAAACATGATACTAAAGTACTCTCCCATCTTTTCATATTTGAGAAACTTTTATCTTTCTGCCAAATTTGATTCTTCTCATTCGTTCTGCCATACATCGAAACTTTTCCAATGTTTTAGAATTATACTTAAACTTGTTAGTATAACCATATTTACTGAACTTCAGTAAATCATGACGAATAATCTTATCGATTTTTGTGGTGGACTTGACCAGTGCACAAGAATGTGTACTCAATCCCTTAGTCCTTCACTTGACTCACATATACATGTGAACAAGGAATTAGTCTTAATTTTTTCAAAGATGAAAATTCTCATTCATCATACAATACAACTTGTATGATTCCAAGTTTCTATCCAACTGAAACTTGGTTGATGAGAATCTTTCCTTATTTGGTAAATTATGACACTACCACAAACGAAAGAATCAAATCTATTTGCCAATGTTGCTATCAATGGAATCATATAAACAACAATTTTTTTTCACAAATGCCACTATAAGGCTATTTAAAATAAATAAAAAAATGAAACTTTTCTTTTATTTAAAACTTGCGGAAAAACTTATCCTTACAATGCAAATGCATATGAAAACTATGTTGTTATCTATTCCTAAGCAATCTATCACAACTCTTAAGCAGCAGCTCAAAAATTCTGATCACCGAACCATACGATCGAAATCCATCTTCGCGATCAGAATCAGCTTACTCTTCTTTAAGCTTCCTCTCTTTTCTTTGATTCTTAAAACTTCAACATGTGACCCAGTCACGTCATGTAAAAAGAATCTCCAAATAGGAACTTAATAGAGTTAGATAGTGGACTTACCTGAAGTAGAGTCAAACTTCTTGACTTGACCAACCTTATGATCTTTTAGGTAAATAGGGCAGCTTCACAACCAATGCCCCTTCCTTTGGCAATATAAGCATATGGACTCTTTGGGAATGGTACACGAGACTGTCTCAAACTTAGCCTTTCTCTTTACCATTTGGCAACCGAGTTGACTATGGCCGATCCCTTTCCATTGGGAAGAGAAAGCTTATCTGGATTTTCAATGTTACCATTGTCAATGTCCATGGAAGTTTGGGAAGTTGATCTTCTAATCAAATTTGCTTTACCAGTGCTCCAAATCATTGTTGATTCAGTAGCACCTAGCAAATAGATAAGATCATTAAGGGTCATGTCATGGTCTGTTTCATAGTAGTCCCAAAGGAAACTCACTATGTGACTTAGAAAGTGATTGAACAACCAACCTTCTCAAGACTTTGACACCCAACTCTCCCGGCTTGTCAATATGTGACTTCATCTCCAAGATGTGAGCACACATAGACCTTGCTTGCCAATAGGGCTTGAGTGACCTTGAACTATTCAAGAACTTGTGGGTTAGGGAGAATAATTGGAGGAGGTGGAGGAAGTGAAGTATGATTTCCATGAGCCAACCACAGGACATCGTCTTCATTAGAAAAGCTTGTTCCTAGGGATTTGGGAAGATCATAGTTGTATGAACCAGACATTTATAATGGGAGAAATTCAAGTTAGTTGATTTAAGTCCTTAATATAACACCCAATATGAAATATTAAGTCTAGGACCCAACACAATACTTTTATAACTTGGAAGAGGGATGTCGTAATCCAAGCTATAAAATATTTGAAGGTAGGCGAATGACGATTCACCAGTTTCCACCATGAAAAACGAAATAGAAATATTAGGTTTTAATTGGTTTTTAAACTCCTAGATCTTTTGAGATTCATTGAACTTTTCAATGGCATGTTTCAATCTCGATTGTGCCCTCTCAAGTTTTGTGACTGGGATGCCGAGGATCACAAAACAAGGTGTGAATAACCATGCAAATATACTTGGTACCCTTAATATTTATCACTTAATCGATGTGCCGGTTAACCACACGCGCTCCATCGATCCTATGATAAACATTAAGTTACCCTTTGCCTACCTTGTTAAATCCAGGTTAGTGTGCCGGTTAACCACACGCGCTCCACTAACTACTTAAGCAAAGTGCAAAGTGTAATTTCATGGGTTAGCACCAAATTCAGATTTTCCTAAAGTAACTAAGATTAGGAATTTATAAAAGGTTTAGTTACTTTATATTTATCATTATACTTATAATGAAGGGAGAATTATAGTCCTTGTCCTACCCGTTCGGCTAACGACCCTCCACCAGTCAAGGAAGCGGTGGGTGAGAGTGGACACCCATTAAACTGCAATTTTATAGGCAGTAACCTTATACCCCCCTTATAAATTGGCTTCGTGAATGAGGCCTACTAACAGTAAGACTGACTTTGTCTTATACATATATATATTATTAACTTATAATACTATTAAGTATAAGGGTTGAATTTTAACTTTTAAAATTCTAGGGTTTGGACTTAATGTGTGTGTGAGACTTTACAAATTCCAAAACTTAAGGGCAAGTTTTGAACTATTCAAAAACTTTTGGATTTTCATAACTTATGAGTTTAATTAAGGTTTTAAAAAACTTTAATGAAGAGACTCTTGAACATCCATAACTTGAGGACAACTTATGGAGTTCATAAAACAAAAAGACTCTTCAATTTTGTAACCTATGCATTTTAATGAATCTTTAAAAGAAATGTCTTTTGGTAATCCATAACTTGAGGACAAATTATGGACTCCATTAAAAACATTTAGATCAAGAATTAACTAAAAAACAATTTTGCAAATAATTCCAATGATCTACCAAAACTCATAAGTGTATGAACAATCATATCAACAATTTCAAGAATTACATAAACACACATAAAGCTTGAAATTTTGATAACAACTTTGAAATTGGTTTACCATAATCATTACCACATCAAAAACAGGTTTTATAAGTCCAAAACAGTTTAAGGTAATGATTTCAGACCAATTCCAGCCTTAAAACTCGAAGATATGCTATCAGGGGGTCCAACTCGTCGAGTGCATGAACCAACTCGACGAGTTGGATGAATTTAGGCATGGACTCGTCGAGTCCCTTAATGGAATCGGCGAGTCAGCTGACCAGACAGCATACAAACTTCGATTTTCAGCAATTTGCATAAAGTATAAAAGAAAACAAGCCTAGGCTCTGATACCACTGATGGGTTTTGAGCATTCTAACACTCCTATGGTGTACATGCAACCCTATAAACCTTGGATCTATGTTTTCTCTATTATACTTGCAAATATTCAATATTCCAATGTTTCATCCTAACTAGCATAATATGAAGTAACTATACTACAAAAGCCTAGTTAGATAATATACCTTTTGGTGTAGCTTGAAGTCTTGAACTTTAAGAGTTTAGCCCCAATAGTGTGGAAGCCTCAAGTGGAATCACAAATCACCAAAAACCCCTTGGAAAACTTGAGAGAATAGCAAGCACTTCTAGAAATCGGCCCACCCTTTGTCCTCACACACTAGTGCCAATTTCAAGTGCCAAGGACCTCTTTATATAGTATGGAGGATCAGGGTTACATTCATGTAAACCCTAATACCCATGACCTTTCATTTCCATAGGATCCATGGGTTAAACACTCCATGGACTATCCATGAAAGCTTAGCCCAACCTAAATGAACTTGGCCCATTCCATATATATATATATATATATATATATATATATATATATGTAAGAGTCCATATTTAATTAGTTCCTTTTGATCACTAAATTAATTCTAAATTAATTCTTGATCAATACTAATTAAATAATATGATTCCATATTAATATATTAGAACTTATAATATATTAATATAAATCACAAACATACTATTCTCAAAAGACTATCCATACATAATTGTTCCGGTGAAGTGCAACCCAAATGGACCATGCCAAATCGGGTCAAGTACATACCAGTTATAGTTATGGGCTTAGACACTAATCCAACAGGATTAACCATTGACTTTGATTGTTGACCATTGAGTTTTTGACCAGTTTTGACCTAGGGTCAAATTTTAGTGCTTTAGGTCATAGACTAAGATTTAACCTATTATTTAATGTTTAGGTGGTTAGTAGTACCAACCTTTACATTTTATGTGAGTTGTGGTGTTTGTCTGATTTGATTGTGAGGTGGGTTTTCTCAGTATACTATGTAGAATTATAAATATGCTTGTATGCTAGAAAATCTTTGTGACTTTTGCATGAAAGACTATAGGGGGCATAGCAGAAAAGAGTGTAGGGGGACTGCAGCAAAGGAAGTAAGACTGTGCGTTGACCATAAACATTCACACGGGTTGAAACACACCCCTGGGGCACGACCTACCGTGATATGTTATATATTGTATGTGGTATCTTTGGGAACTCACTAAGCTTTGTGCTTACGGTTTAAGTTTAAATGTTTCAGGTACTTCTTGTACTAAAGGGAAGAGCTTCGTCTGAATGCATCGCATCCACCTGAGATTCCACATTATCTATTTCATGTTTCCACTCTGATATTTGCTTTTAAAACTTATACTTTGGTATTTACATTCAAAACTTATGTTTGGATTAACTTGGGTTGGAATGATATCGAATGGTTTTACTATATTTAAAATTAAAAATTTTATCTAGAATTTTTGGGACGATACAAGTTGGTATTAGAACCTTGGTTTAAGGGATTTCGGTTAGCACGGGGTGCGTTTGAACTCAAACTGAGGGTTGAGAAATCTTTTACAAAATATTTTCTAAAAAGATCTTATAAATTAAAGGGGTGTGGTGCGTGCAATCAGCCGAAGCTCAAGTAAGTAATTCCCAAAATACTCATGCATTTTTGTTATGTGAATTTTATTGTATTATGATACGTATGATAGAGATAGGCTTAGGATCTGCTCAGGATTTGCATGCTAGAATGCCTATTTAGGAGAGGTGCATTTTTATGCATAATATTGTTTACTTGTGTTCTCTAGGGTTGATGCTAGTAATGACGAGTTGTTTGATGAATGCTTGAGGGTGGTACATGCTTAGGAGTTGATAGCCCTAGAATCTTTGATTCAACTTTATTGCTTATTCTTGATTGATGAAGTCCTTATGGTAGACACATATATTCCAATGACTATCTAATCTTGGACATGTATGGCTTGCATTCATGGAGTTATTTGTCAACATTAGCAAGAACCTTCCAGCATTTGAGTGGTGGGTGAGGAAATCTTAGGAATACATAGGAAGTATCTTAGTATGGTGGTACACTCTTATGAGAATGAGTCTGTTAATGATTATAAGGAAGTAAATTAGGAATTTGGGATAATTCATGATGAAAGTGTGGATAGGTGTGGAAGGTAGTATGCATATGTACTATCGGAAGCACATGATCCATACTTGAATCAAGAAAAGCCCAATGAATTCTAAGGAACTTGTAGAGTGGGTAGGAATTATTGCAAATTTTGATCTTTCTGTTGTGTTTCATAATGGTGTGCAAATTTTGACCTTTTTGTTGTGTTTCATAATAGTGATGACTCGACATGGTGGTGGTATTGGTTCAGGTTTAGGCTCTGGATATAGATCATTTGATGTTGAGTAGTGCGAGCCGATCATTGCTGAGGTTTCTGGGGTTATTTTGGAGGATATGATTGTTGTGTTCGGCATAATCAAGGAGGAACTGGTAGCCATGATGGATGAGCGGTTCCAGCCCTTCGGGCTGAGTTGAGGGTAGATTTGCACTATACTCGCAAGGTTTCTTTCCGAGAGTTTTGGTGCTCAAATGCACTAAAAGGATAGCACGTGGAAGCATGGTCGAATCCTCAGGAACATAACCTAATGGTTAATGCCTCTTTGTGTAAGGCACATACTAGTCAAAAATAAATAAATATAAAAAGGGGGATTTTGATTATCAATTAAAACTAACAATTACAGTTAAATAAACTTAATGAAATTCAATAATAAAAAGCGCATTCAGTTCTGCTGCGATTTTCCTAATCATGCAATCAACATAAACCTGGTTATTTAAGATGTGTTCTATCTAATATGGTATTGAGAACAACTAATAAGATCTTGTACATTCTTTTTTTCCTAGTTAATTAACCAAAACAAGTTCTTCAATTAATCCTAACTTTTTACTTATCTAATTAAATAAGCTCTTAATTAAAATCAGAAAAACATCATTAAGATATGTGTAAAATTCTCAACAATACTCAATACTTCTCACAAGATCGGAAGCGTAAAAATATGAAATTTCAGTTTATATAAGAGTTAAATCCTAACACATAACCAATCTGATACTTGTTACTTATTACCAGTTTATTAAAACAATTACGGATTTCAACAACTAATTAACTAGAATGATTAAACCCTAATTAGGTGATCAGGCTAAAAAGAATACAAATCAAACATTAATTAAGCATAAAACTGAAATATATAGATAGAATCACACAATGAAAACCAAGTCTAATGATTTATTACGTGAAAAGTATTAATCTATGTAGAACTGAAGTCTAGGGTTTAGCCTGATAAGGCTAAAGTATGATCTAGAACGGTAAAAAGAGACATTAAATAGCTAAATCTTACTAATATAAATGTATGATATGATCTACAACCTTCAGATCTTCAGAAAGTGATAAAAAATGCAGAAAATCGCCTTCAGAAGTCGTTTTCGTCTTCTAGGAACGTCTAGGGCTTAAAGTGATCAGAAAGCCAACAACTTCCGGAACAAGAAACATAAAAACACGATTGTATTTTTCCAAAAAAACCGATCGTATTTTTGGTCAAAATCCTTAGAAACCCCGTTTAATGAAGTACGCTGCTATTTTCGAACTTTTTAGGACATCAAAGAGAAATTGTGATCGCATTTTTGGGTTTTTTTTTCAATTTGATTTTTGAGTCCAACAATCTTCGATACATTTATGCGATTGCATTTTTGGAGAAATGTGATCGCATTTTTGGAGAAATGTGATCACATTTTCAGAGAAATATGGTCGTATTTTTCCTTTTTTCATGGTTTGGTCGTTATTTTTCCATTCAAGCAGCTTCCAGTCATTCCTCAGCATCCTTCTTTGGCTCTAACTCCAATTAAGCTCCAATGCTTTCTAGAACGCATCCTCAAGGTGTCGTATTCTCGTTGTGCTCCAATGTGCCCTGAAAATCATAGCAAAAGTGAGTAGTACGGGCATTCTGACGACAAACCTGAGTTGAACATTAATTGGACTAATGCATATGAAAAAGAAAAAAATATGATGCAAAATGCTAATTAAAATTATCCTAAAAGATGCATAGAATTGCATCTATTAATCGGCCAGACAGGGCACATCAGCAGGGATTACACTCGAGGAGCACTATTATGTTTCCTATTGTAATCAGTTTGGCCACAAGAAGGATGATTGTCTGAGCTTAGCTGGTGGAGCGGTGAGGGCTACCGCTCTAGCCACTGTAAGAATCATAGATGGCCGTCGGGTCAAGGCAGAGGTCTGGTAGTGAAGAGTCGGGCATTTCAATTGACCACGAATGAGGCTAGGATTGCGTCGGACGTGGTTACCGGTATGTACTCCTCTTTTATTCTTTTTTTTATGTTGATTACATTTTTATATGTTGTTATTGTGATTGAGATTAGGTATGTTCCTAGTCAATGGTATGCATGCTCGTGTGGTGTTTAATTCTGGAGCTAGTCGGTCGTTTTTGTCTCTTGCTTTCAGCAAGAACTTTGATATTGATTTAGGAACGTTGGACCACCCTTTGGAGGTGTAAATTATAGATGAATGCACTATAATGGAATCGAGAGTTAATTTGGGTTGTGTTTTGGATATGTTTGGCATGAAGTTTTCGATCGAACTTGTTCTCATTTCTATGGGTGAGACACGAGTCATCGCAGGTATGGATTGGCTGAGCCAGGTTATGGCTATGATTGATTGTGAGCGTCAGCTTGTGCGGGTTCGAACCTTAAGTGAGGGAGAACTGGTTGTCTATGGCGAGGTTGCTCGAGGAGGCCCAATTATTTATTTTTTTGGGATGGCTAGGAGGTACTTGCATCACATATGTTCAAGATTTCTAGCTTTCATTATGGATACTCGGGATAAAAAAAAGTCCCTCACTAACGTGCCTATAGTTCTGGTTTTCCATATGTGTTTCCAGAGGATTTATCAGGGCTGCCTCATGAGATGGCAAGTGGAGTTTAGGATCAATCTTTGTTTCGGGTGTGACCCTAGTAGCCAAGGCTCTTTATCACCTTAAACCCCCTGAGATGCAGGAGTTGTCCATGCAGATTCAGGAGCTGTTGGACAACGAGTTTATCTGGCCAAACAGTTTTCTTTGGGGAGCACCTATTTTTTCTAGAAGGACGGGTGTATCAGATGTGTATTGAGTATATGGAGTTGAATAAGCTAACGGTAAAGAACCGCTACCCGCTTATGAGGATCGACGACTTGTTTGATTAGCTTCAGGGTGCATCTTGGTCTTCCAAGATTGATTTGAGTTCGATTCATCATCAGATGAGGGTCAAAGATGAGGATATTCATAAGATAGATTTCAGGACTCGTTATGGGCATTACAAGTTCATGGTGATGCCATTTGGGCTCACTAACACACCTATAATGTTCATGGACCTCCAAAACGGGTGTATAGACCAATCCTAAACTGATCGGTGATTGTATTCATTGATGATATCTTCCTCTATTCTAAGACCAAGGAGCAGCACGAGGAGCAACTGCGAGAGGTTCGTGGGACTTTGAGAAGGGAGAGGCTTTTGCCGAATTCTCTACATGTGAGTTTTGGTTGTGAGGTGCAATTCTTGGGTCACCTCATCAACCAAAATAACATCTTGGTCGATCCGAATAAGATTGAGACGGTGATTCGGTGAGAGGTTCTAAGGTCTTCATCTGAAATTCAGAGTTTCTCTGGGTTAGCAGGAAACTACCATATATTCATTCGAGATTTCTCCAAGATTGCAGTTCCCTTGACTCATATGTAGAAGAAGAATGTTACTATCTAGTGGGGCTTGAGCAGCAAGAAACATTTGAGATTATGAAGCTGAGGTTGTGTGAGGAACCAATGTTTACCTTTCCCGAGGGTTTTGAGAATTTTGTGGTTTATTGTGACGCATCAATTTTGGTTTTGGGTTTTATTCTTATGCAAAGGGGTCATATGATGTGTACGCTTCGAGGCAAGTGAATCCTCACAAGGCGAATTATTCTACTCACGATTTAGAGCTGGGGGCAGTGGTTTTCGGCATCAAGATTTGGTGTCATTATTTATATGGGATTCAGTGCACCATCTACACGACCAAAAGAGTTTGAGATGCTTAATGGATCAGCCGAACCAAAATATAAGGCAACGCAGGTTCCTTGATGTGTTTAAGGATTATAATTGTGAGATATTATACCATCCAGGGAAGGCCAATGTTGTGGTCGATGCTTTGAGTCATAAGGAGACTAATGTGTCTGTTCGAGACGTGTGTCTACGGCTGACTGTTGTTACCCCACTATTGGAATTGATTAAAGGGGCTCAGGCGAAGGCACTTAAATAGGAGAACGGGAAGAGTGAGAGAATGGTAGGGGGAATTTCCTCTTTTGATAATGATAGTCATAGTTTTTGACTCTGAACGAAAAAGTATGGCTTTTGCTGGATGAGGCTCATAAGTCGAAGTTTACGATTCATCCGGGTGCTACCAAGATGTATCAAGATCTGAAGCACGATTATTGGTGACCCTACATGAAGAGGGATGTTGCTTGGTATGTGGAGAGGTGCTTGACTTGTCGTAAATTCAAGGCTGAACACATAAGGCCTCACAACAACTTATAGCTGTTGGATATCCCAATCTAAAATCGGGAGCAGATTACTATGGATTTCATCACAAAACTACCAACGACAGCACAACGGGTGATTCAATTTGGGTTGTTGTGGACAGTTTGACCAAGATCGCTCACTTCATTCCTATTCTACATAGTTCTTCGGCTTAGAAATTGGTTGATATCTACGTCAAGGAGGTGGTAGCACGACATAGGGTGCCAGTTTTTATGGTTTCTGACAGAGATGTTCGTTTCACTTCCTGGTTTTGGAAGAGGTTCCATGACGACTTGGGTAACCAACTGCATTTCAGTACTGCTTATCATTTAAAGAATGGCAGTTAGAGTGAATGGACTATTCAAACTCTTGAGGATATTCTTAAGGGATGTGTATTGGATTTTGGAGGGAATTGGGATACCTATCTTCCTTTGGAAGAGTTCTCCTACAACAACAATTATGACTCTAGTATCGACATGCATCCCTTCGAGATGCTTTATGAGAGGAAATGTTGGACCCTAATTTTATGGGTTGAGGTTGGTCAGAGAGTTATAGGAGGCACTAAGGTTATGCTCAAGACTAATAAGATGGTCCAATAGGTGAGCTAGAGGTTGCAGATCATGTAGAGCCGACAGAATAATTATACATATCGACGTCGATCCGATCTTGAGTTTCAGGTCAGGGATTTCATGCTCCTAAAGGTGTCACCATGGAAAGGTCTCATCCAATTTCAAAAATGGGCAACTTGGGCCCTAGATTTATTGGATCTTTTTGGATTATTTCTCAGGTGGTAAAGGTTACATACCAATTAGATCTACCCCAAGAGCTTAGTTAGATTCAAAACACTTTTCATGTCTCTCAATTGCGGAAGTGCATATCAGAAAGACTTTCGTTGTCCCATTGGATGACATTCAGGTAGATGTGCGCCTAAATTATATGGAGAAACTTGTAGCAATATTAGATAGGAAAATGAAGGCCTTGCGCATTAAAGAGGTGGTCTTTGTGAATGTGCAGAGGCATCACTAGAAGGGTTCCGAGTGGACTAGGAACCCAAGGAGGAGATGTGCGAACACTACCCAGAGCTTTTTGCTGCATCGAATTTCAAGGTAGAATTCTGATTCAATTGTAGGAGAGTTATAACACTCAGTTCAGGTATGAGTTAATTTTATGTCTGGTTTTAATGTAATTTGGGTTTTGTGAATTTTGCCTCCCTGCAGCGCGGTGGTTGTGGTACCACGACGTGGTGTTGCTACGTCACTACGGCACGGTGGACATTTAAGTGTCACGGCACGGTGCCACTTTGTGCACAAAACCCTAGGGTTTTGGTCCTTGAGCCCTATTAAAAGGATGTGGGGGCTAAGGTTTTTTCCACCCTCAGCGTCATTCACCCCAGAAGAGCTCTCTCCAAACCCTAACATCTTTTTTTTGATTTTTTAGAATCTTGTGATTGTTTTTGAACTTTGAAGCAGAAGGAAGAGCATTAATAAAGCTTTTGGGCAACAAGGAAGCCTGATTCAACATCTTATGTACCTCTTGGACCTTTATAAGTCTCCAGATTTGAACCTTTGTAGTTGTTAACCTTTAGATCTTGGTATTTTAAGATAGTTTTCCCCTTTTATGAGTATGGATGGAGTTTTAGGATTAAAGTTCACAAATTTATTGTCCCTTAAGGTCTCAGGAGTGTTTCACGTATTGGATCTGGATTATTAGCTTCATTTTGCTGCCATGCAAGGAGATTTAGCCATATGTCATCATTTTGACCTAAAATGGTGTGTGGCATGCATTGGACATGAATGTCCATAAATTTATGATTTTTATGGATCTTTAGGGTATATAGAAGCATTCTGGAAAGTTTGAAGTCTAGACTTAACGGATTCAGAGCTTAATGAGGGAGTTGATCTTCCATACGAACTACGACGCAGTCAGGGGTTGGCCACAGCACGATGGACGAAAGGTCATGCATATGTTTTGTCTTCTAGTCTCCATGGCGCGGCCAAGGGTTGGCCGCGACGTGGCGGTCAATAAGACAAACTTTTGACTTTGACTGTTTACCGTTAATTTTTTGACCAGTTTGACCTTGGGTCAAACTTTAGAGCTTTAGGTCATAAACTAAGATTTGACCATTTATTTAGTGTTTACATGGTTTATAGTAACAGCCTTTACATTTCCTGCGAGATAGAGTGTTTGTTTGCTTTGACTGTGAGGTGAGTCTTCTCACTATACTATGTAGAATTCTGAGTACACTTGTATGCTAGACTATCTGTCATACCCCCGACCGCCGATGGAAACGCTGAGGTGCGCGGCGTAAACTAGTGATCACAGTTATTGAACATACATTGAACAATACAAATAGAATCCTCTATTATTACCAAAATAGAAATTACATTAACGGTAGCAATTGCTAAATCATGAAACACGCCTAACAATATGAAGTTTACAAAGATATAGTAAAATAACATAAAGTATTTTGAGCAAACTCTTCCGGCCTGCTAAATAATATGAGAATGCATGCATTAAGATACGTCAACAAAATATTGTTGGTGAGTTCTACAGGTTTTGACACAGAGTAATTTTATAACCAAAAATATTTTATAAAATCTATCCAGTTGACCAGCTTTTATAAATCCGTACTTTTCTATCAAAAGTATAAAAATAGATGATTTATAAAAGTGTTTTTAGACTCATATAGAAACGTTGTATGTTAAAGTCCCATAAGTACCAATTTTGATAAATATATAAGTAATTCATACTTATATCAAATTTTACGGTTCCCATAACCAAAATGCATTTTATATAAGGATTTTAAATACCAATTTATATAAAATAAAGACATGTCACACATTGTGAAAACATAAAATAGACAACTTTACTCTTAAAATTCCATACAAGTAATTGTATAGTTTATATATAAAACTAATAAGTTTTGAGGTTGTAAACTTTGTATGCTCGTGTCATAATTAAGTGTTATCTTACTTAATTTGGGAACTGACACTCAACTAGTAGGGCAAACTCCTCCCAGATAAATGTAGTGTTTTCATACAAAAAAAAGGGGTTTATATAAATAAATTATTATATGTAAGTTAATAAACCTTGTTCAATCGTTTCATGTTACTAATTAAGTGTTATGTGAATTAGTTTTGGTAGTGACACTTATTGTGTGAGTCACAGACTATCCCACTACATACAGTCTCTTTCAACTAGTATAAGTAAACAAAAACCCCGTATAAATCCAAAATCAATTCTATACAGTAACAAAACAAATTCGAGATCTATAATGAGATCATAACCGTACTACGACTCGCAGCCTCTGCATCAGCACTAAAAAGGGGTGTGGTAAAAGTTCCACATCAACTCTTTATCAACGTCACAAAGTAAATAATATAAAAATGTCAACGCCTATTTTCAACTCGTCAGACGATGGTTAGCAAGGAACCGTTGATGGGATGTCTACCCGTATAGATTAGTGTCGCCAATCTATACCTGACATTTCACGTTCCATACGGATTAACAGTTATAACGCAGATGACTTTTACTAAGAAATATGATCTAAGTGTACATAACAACATAACCCCTATATCATGAAAGAATGCAAAGGGACTGCAACAACGGAAATGGTTGTAAGACTATGGGTGGACCATAACATTCACACGGGTTGAAATACACCCCTATGGCGGGGCCTATTGTTATATCTTATATGTTGTATGTGATATCTTGGGGAAGTCACTAATCCTTGTGCTTACGGTTTAAGTTTAAAATTTCCAGGTCCTTCTTGTAGCAAAAGGAAGAGCCCTACATGATTGCATCGTATCCATTGGAGATTCCGCATTATCTATTTTATGTTTCCACTATGATATTTGCTTTTAAAACTTATACTTTGATAGTTGGTTTCAAAATCATGTTTGGATTAACTTGGGTTGGAATGATATCGAATGGTTTTACTATATTTAATATTGAAAAAATTATATGGAATTTTTGGGACGTTATAGTCCTATTTCTTTCCGGTCCATTTGAAGCAAACCTTGCATATAAATGGTCCTTATGACTAACCTTTTTAACAATTTTTATAAGTGTATGTGAAATGACAAAAATACACTTTGTTTTTTTGCATAAAAACAGTCCTTATGATTCTCTCTCTCTCTCTCTCTCTCTCTCTCTCTCTAGCCCACAACTAAATACCCAATAAAACCCTTTCCCCCGTCCATGGATCTAATATGCTGACATCCCTCATATGCTTCCTCTACTTGCTGGAATGAACATAACGTTTCAAACATCAATTTAGGAGGCTATTAGGGTTGTTGTCATCTCCTGGTTGTGGGTTTTCATCGATTCAACAACCAATCAATTTGGGAATGATATTTTCTGAATTTTATAATCTTTTTCCCTCCCAAATCAATGAAAGAACAGAACGCTTTCGCTCTATCTCTCGATTGTCTTCTTCCTCGAGTCTCCGTCTCTTACGAACATATTTTTTTCATTAGAAATTAAAAAAGATGCAGCAAAAACACATCTGAAACCTTCATCGGCGACAAAGTTTCATGTTTGTTAATGAACTAGGGAAAACATAATTACATGTTCTTCTAGTTCGAATTTGGGTTTTCCAAAAAAGGAGATTATGGTTATCACCTATTGTCTCTATCCATCTATTTGCTTTTAATAATTTCTTTTCTAATTTGCATTCCATTTTTGCTTTCTGGTGTTGATTTGGATTTCAGTTGGTTTTTATTTTCAGGTTTTATTTCTTAATTTGGTTTTTATTTGATTATAGGTTTGGGCTTAATAATTGAAGCTATAGAAGTCGGTGTTTATGTTAGGAGCTTAAGATCACGGGTTTGATCGTAGAGATTGAAGTCAGAGAAAGTGGTCGGAGCGAAGGATGTGAATGAATCAAATTTTGGAAGGGTTGGAGTGGGTGTAGAAGGAGGTAGAATAAAATGACGAGGTGGAGGGTGGATCTTGGGTGAGGAAGAATTTTGATGGTAAGTGGTTCAATGGTCACAGGTGATGGTCAACGTTGACAGGAAACAACGACGGTATAGGAGAAGGAAGGATCCTGGAGAAGGTGGTGGCCTGAGAAGGTGAGTCCACGGTGGGTCACATGGGGCAGTGAGAAATGGGTCTCGTGTTTTTTAGTTGTAAGTTCTTGAGAGAGAGAGAGAGAGAGAGAGAGAGAGAGAGAGAGAGAGAGAGTTATAAGGACTATTTGTGTGCAAGAAACAAAGGGTATTTTTGTCATTTCACATACATTGAACATAATCTATTATCAAAGTTAGTCATAAGAACCATTTATGTGCAAGGTTTGCTCCAAAGGGACTATCTATGCAAAAAAAAAGTTTCATAAGGATTATATTAGGAAAAACTGAAAAAATTAGGAACATTTGTGAAATTTTGTCTTTTTTAAAGGAAAATATTCATAAATGGTCCCTGTGGTTTCTAAAAAAATCAACTTTAGTCCTTAACTTTTTTTGTCATCAAAGATGATCCTTGTGGTTTGAAAACTTTTAATGGATGGTCCTTTTGGGTGACTCCGTCAAATTGGAGTCGTTAATTGCCCTAAGGTGCAGAACATATGAGGGTATTTCCGTCATTTCACTTAAGTTCCCCTCTTTTATATGATGTTGATCATTTTTCCCAACTGTTGGGGTGCAAAGTTATCCATGTATGACTTTGTAATGGTTTGACTCATGTAGACCCACTTGCATGTGGTAGTATACTCTTTAGACATGAGATATAAGGTGGGTTCATACCACTTGTAGAGGTGTGCTTGAGAGATGTAGTTCATAGTAGTGACTGAGGTATTTATGAAGTTCTAGATCTAGTACCCTTTTTGTACTCATTTACTATGATCGAATACATCTTTTAGCACCCAAATCATCGTGTTCTTTGTGTTCTTTAATTCCACATGCCAAATCAAATGCTCATAATTCACATCAATTGGTATCAGAGCGGATGTTCTTGATTTTATCAAGAATTGATCCATGATGACATTTTTTATTTGGTGATTTTTCATTGTTATTTTATCTTCGTGTTTTAGAGAGTTTTTGGATTCTAGAAATCGAATTGTTCATTGATTCTATTCATAATTTGTTTTTATTCACTAGAATTCAAGTGATTTTTGCTTTCTCTCTCTAGAAACTCATTCAAAATCACTTTCTCTCTCTAGAAAAACTCCAGATCTTATCGATTGATCAAAGATGGTGTACTTGTCTTATGATTCTTGGATTGTGATCATTGAAGATGTCAAATACAAAGTCAATGAAAATCAATTCTATGGATTATTGTTGAAAGGTGGGTTGATTTCATGGAATACTTTGGTTTCTTATGGAGGTTTGAAAGATGATAATGGAAGATTGATATTTCAACCACTTGGGAAGATTGATTGTTTGATTCAAATCACCATGAACATGTTATCTTGGTGTGAAAATCAAAAGGAATGAAAAGAAAGAGAATTATTCAAGAAGGAGTATGTTTCTCTTATTGAAGACCCAAATGATCTTCATGTTCTTAAGTTTGTTGAAGTTCAAGACTATGGAATTCAATGTGATGTTCTTGATGTTATTGAAGTTCATGATAAGAAGATTCAAGTTGATTCTCATGAAGATGAAAAAGTTTTTTGCTCAATTAGAGTTCAAACCGATGATATTTTGTGTTCTTGTGATTCGTTTGAAGGAATGATTCCTTATCGAAAGTCATCAATCCAAGAAATTCACAAATATCAAACTCCGAAATATTTGATTCAAACTTGCAAAGTTGAAGTTGTCAAGAATGAAGTTGTTCTTGAATTCAAATCTTCAAGATGCAAAAAGATGAGAAAGAAAAAGAAGAAGAAGATAAAAAATAAGAACAAGCGGGTTTATTCAAAAAAATCATCAAATGTTGTTGAGAAGCCGAAATCCATGAAACAAATTTGGGTTCCAAAGCAACAATCTCCAAATGTTGCAATGAATTTGAACTCAAAACCCAAAAATGTTGATGGTTATTATGAAGATGGTGATAGATCGTTGAAGAACACGAAGAACGAGTTGTACAACACGCATCGTGGGTGGTACAATGTTCAAATTGGAGATTTTCTCGTTCCAACAAAAGAACCAAGATCTTCAAAATTTGATTCGTTCGTTGCAAATGGAACTCGGATCATCAAAAAGGTATCACAAATTCTCAAATGGATTCCAAAACGTTCATGAATTCGATTCGTGCTTTGCGTTTTTCATTTTTGATTATTTTGTCTTGATTGGATCGAATTCGTTTTAAGTCCTATTATAGATCTAATCTGTTTTCTTTTACAGATCAAACCCAAACCAAAATCAAAATTATATTCTCAAAAATATATTTCTTTCGAAATTAATATTTTGTTTTAGCCCAAATTCGACATTCACTGTTCATTAAGCCCAATCCTAAACTCGTGGTCCAAAAGTTGTTTGATCCATCTGCATGTTCATTCATTTAATCGAGAAATCAGATCTTTTTCCAAGTGCAATTCGACATTCATATAACTTCGATCATATCTGCTCAATTTTCTTTTGATCGAAGTTATACTAGTGATCAATTAATATTTCTTTGTTGTTTTGAGTAATCAATCGATCTGTTTTTGCAATTAATCAATTTTTATATCGATTTGAATCTATCACATGTTCTTGCTATCAATTGTTCTGATGATTCATGTTAGTTGAAAGAACAATATCAAATTGATGATGAACATGAAATCTTGGAAGTTGAATTTAGATGTTTGATGAAGAACAGTCGATGAACGATTTTTGATTCCGAGTCAATAACAAAGCCAAACCTTAAAGTCAAAATCGGGAGCTTGATGAATGTGGAAACGATTTCAATCTTTAACTGGAATCGTATTTAGTTTGAGTCACTTGGAAGTCGAATGCTTGAGAATCGACTGATTTCGAAATGGGTCTATCAATGGTTTGATGTCGATGACTATTGTTTAGTTCGAAGACTTGGAATAAGCTTAGGAGTCGATACTCATTGTACATCGAGGTCGATTGGTGATATTTGGAATCGAATGTACAATATTAATGTCGAGTCGACTAGGAAGGATCTAATTTCAAAGGGTTGATTTCATATAGGATTCGATGTCGATTGGTAAACTGTGGAATCGACTTTGGTGATATTTGGGTTAGAAATCGAACATTCTGACTGATCGATTTCGAAGTCGACGGGTTGGAGTCAGTAGTCGACGTTGTGTGATTGAAAGCGAAGGCTTGGAGTTGAGCCTTGGAGTCGTTATTCGATGTCGAGTAGCGATTGATTGAATTCGCTATGGGTCAATCACTTGAGGTCTTCGTTGTATGCGTTTCTTCTTGAACGCATCTGAGAAACGAGAAGTGAGGAAGAACACAAACATTTTCGATTTAAGTCCCTGCTCTTTCAACAACATGGCAGAAAAGGTCCAACTTCGAATTGATGAAAAAAAGTTTGTGAAGTGTGAAGAAATTCGCATTTAGTCCCAGATGTTTCGAAATATTGGCAGAATTTACCTAACTTCGAAATTGGGATAAAAATTCTGAAACTTTGAGAAATTTACATTTTAGGCCCCTGCAGTTAATGCGAATTGTCACTTTATGCCCAGTTTCGCAATTGGGGTAAAGTTTCGCATCTGAGAATGTTTTTGGCGCAATAGGTCCCTGCAGAATTATGATATTGGCAGTTTTTACCAGGATTTTCGAAATTCTTGCAACTCTCACCCAAAAGTTGAAATTTTTCATAACTTTTTCGTGATTGTTTTTCCATGAAAGTTTTTCGCGGTTTCATTTTTGGCACGCATCAAGGGGGAGTTTTGTGAAGTTTATTCATCGGGCGCTTCTCAACCTTAGTGGGTTTTATAATCACTTTTTGATTATAAAAAGGGGGAATGAAGAGTGGGTATTCAAAGCTTCTCGGGTATTCATTTGCGGATTTGAAGACCGGTATTACTTGGAGGGGGAGTTGGTCTTGGTCGCGTGAGCTCGTTGGATATTGAAGCTGGGACATCCAATCCTAACTTTGAGAGGGAGAATGTTAGGGTGCAAAGTTACTCTTGGATGTCATGTGTGCTTACTCCTTTGTATGTGTGTAATGAGTTCTCTTTCCTTTATAAGGAAGTGAGTGACACTCATTATAAGTAAGGAACTTTATGAGAGATTAGTTTAGAGAGAGAATTATTGCAAACCCATTTGTACTCTTTCTACAAACTAATGAGAGCTAAAACGAGATTTATTTACTCTTGTGTTCTTCATGTTCATGATTCTTGTATGATTCACTAAATCATTTCATATTTCACATTCGTCATCATAATCAACACCGCTACAATTGGTAACAGAGCCGGTTTTCGAAGATCAAAGTGATTTTTTGAAGAAATGGTTCTCGGTTTGGCTACATTTAACCTAATTGGAACGTTTATGGTGAGTCTCTCGATGATCTCTCGAAATCTCTTTGATTCGTGCTTGCGTTCTTGAATTTTTTTGATCATTTTGACTCATTGGATCAATTTTTTTTTTGAAAAATCCATTTGTTATGATCCAATAATTTTTTTCATTGATCAAGCCCGATCCAATCTCATATTCTTTTGTTCGATTCGATTCTAAATTTGTAATTGTTGTTAGAATAAAAAATTAGCACAAAATCAGATCATATCCATTATTGTTCATATTTATTTTAAGTCCAAAATCTGTTCAAATATCATTCGATCTTACTGTTCATGTCCAATTATTGAGCCCAATATATTTTCGAATCCTTTAATGTCCACGAATTGTTTGAGCCCATACATTTTTTTTAATCCGATAAATCATTGGTTGAGTCAATAAATTTTTTGACGCTAATTCACCATTCTTCATCGTTCGACATATGCATTCCAAGTTGTACCTGATGGTCGCATCGCTTTTTGTTTCCAGTTCTTGAGTTTCGTTTTCATCCTATCGTTTCTAATAATCGATGGTTGTTGTTTGTTAATATGCAAGTAGTAATTGATTTCATATGATTTGCTCTATGACAAAATAATTTTGTTCAAGTTCAAGTGAAGAAATCGGAAATTGGTCCTTTGATTTTGATGAACTTGACCAAAAACACTTGAATATGATGAAGAACAGTGTAACAAACACTTTTCGATCTGAAATTTGATGTTAGAATCATCAATTTCATGTTTGTTGACTTTTGATTTCGAAAAGTCAAATATTGTAAAAAGTCAAACGCCATTTTCAAGTGATGATTCTGTGAATTGAAGGCTGAAATTGATAGATTCAAGTTGAAATTAGGTTGTGAATGTCGAAATCAAGTCTGATTTGGGTTTAATTTCGAAAATTGCTTGAGTTTGTGTTCTTGGTGTCGAACACAGTGATGCAAGTGTTCTTAAGTTCACAACACGTGGTCGTGGGTTGGAGTTTCGATTTTGGTTAATTGGTTTGCAACACGTGGTCGTGGGTTGGAGTTTCGATTTTGGTTAATTGGTTTGAAGTCGAAATCGTTTGTTGTTTATGATGAATGCAAAAGTGTTTTCTTGGAAACGTTCGCATCAAACAGGCATATAAGGTCACGATTGACAAGGGTTCGATTTTGAGGTCTCAAAGTCTTGATGTCGATGGTCGATGGGTCAGTAAGTGGTTTGAATCGATTTGGGATGAAAACTAATGTCTTGTTCCCATGTTTTTTTTGCAAATTCATTATTAAAGGAAAGGGAAGGAAAATTTTGACAGAAAGAAAGGGAGGTGAAGGAAAATATTCATTATTCCGTGTTCCCAAGTTCGAAGGAAATGAATGGAAAATTTTAAGTTTTGTGTTCCCGAGTTAGGAGGAAAAAGAAAAAAAAAACTTCAAATTTTCCTTCCCCTCACTTTCTTCCCAAATCCGCCCAATTTGGGAGGAAAATTTGGAAGGAAAATATGACTCCAAAATCCTTCCCCTCCCCTTACTTTCCGTCCATTAATGAAACTCGGGAACACGGTTTTCTTTCGACACCCCTCACTTTCCCTCCGTATCCTCCCATTTCTCTCCTTAAGTAGAACTTGGGAACAAGGCGTAAAAGCGAAGGTTGTGTGATTGGAAATTCGATTTTGAGATCTCAAAGTAGTGATGTCGATTCTGAAGGCTTTGCTTTTGTATTGATATATCGATGACGAACAAGTTCGATGGGTTAATAAATGGTTTGGAATCGAGAGTTGATTGTTCGACATAGAAGAATGAATGACTGCTATCGAAGGGTTGTGATTCGGTATTTCGGTTTGAAATTGAAGTTTGATGTCGAATGTGTAAGGCAAAGAACGAAGGCTAGACTGGGATGGTGATATTGGGGTCGACTGCAAAGGTTATTAGGATGATAAGGAATGTTATCAAAATTGGGTACTCAAGATCGATGATCGAAGGAGTGGGTATCGATATGTTGGGTTGATCAATTTCGATGTCGATGCGTTGGAGTCAATAGTCGACGTTGTTTGATTAAAAGCGAAGAGTTGATTTTGGATTCGTTGTCGATGGTCGTAAGGTCGATGCTTCGTTATCGAGGACCCGTATGTGCTTCGTTGTCGAGGACCATACATGGTTCATTGACGAAGTCTTTAAGATAAAAAGTGAATAGTCAACTGGTATAACAAAGTGAAGAAGAAAACTACCATTTTCGAATTACACCCCATATCTTTCAACGAAGTGGCAAAAATTACCCAACTTCAAAATGGGTGTAAAAATGAAGTTAAAAGCTGAAGTTTTGTTTCGAATCCCTAGAGTTCGTGAGAAATGGCAGAATATACTCAACTTCGACATTGAGTTGAAAATTCTGAGAAATGGGTATATTTTCGAAACAGGCCCCTGCAGTTAATGTGAATTAACACTTTATGCCAAGTTTCGCAATTGGGGGAGTGTTTCGCATCTTAGGTTGTTTTGGGCGCACCGGGTCACTGCAGAATTTCAAAATTGACAGTTTCTACACAAATTTGTGAAATTTTGTCAAAGGCGATCTATGAACAAAATCGAAAATTGAAGATTTTTTGGATTTTTCGGATTTATGCAAAAAGTGTATGCCATGTGTTAAGGGGGAGATTTGGATAGAAAAATTTCAATTTCGAGGGCTTTCTCATTCCTTTTTGGTTTTATAATCATTTTTCGATTATAAAAAAGGGGAGAGATTTAGATATGGAAATTCGAAAGTTGAATTTTTCATATTACGCGTACTTGAAGACCGAAATGACCTTGATCAACGAAGTTTATGAAGTGATTTGATTGGAGATTCGAAAGTGATTTGGGTTTTCCTGGTTCATGATGGGTTTGGATTTATTGAATATTTTTGGAGTGTGCTTTTATGCTCAAAATTAGGTAATTTTTTGGAGATTTGAAAACTCCTAATTGCCTTTTGTTGCTCGATTTGTACGGTCTTACACTCTAGAACCCGAATTGGAAAGTCATTGAAAAATTAAAGATTTAAAGTTCATTTCTACATGTGTCACGATTAAGGCTCGATTCATGAAGTTGCTCGATTTTGGAAGAATTGAAGTAGGTCATCCATTCCTAACTTTGAGGGGGGGAATGTTGGGGTGCAAAGTTATCCATGTATGACTTTGTAATGGTTTGACTCATGTAGACCCACTTGCATGTGGTAGTATAGTCTTTAGACATGAGTTAGAGAGAGAGAGAGAGAGAGAAAGAGAGAGAGATAGAGAGAGATGTAAACACCTCTATATATAAGGTGGTTTCATACCACTTGTAGAGGTGTGCTTAAGAGATGTAGTTCATAGTGATTAGTAAGTGAGGTATTTATGAAGTTCTAGATCTAGTACCTTTTTGTACTCATTTATTATGATCGAATACACCTTTTAGCACCCAAATCACCGTGTTCTTTAATTATGTATGCCAAATAAAATGCTCATAATTCACATCACCAACATACTCTCTTCTTCCTCTCCATCCTATCAACCCCTTCCCTCTCCTAAGAAACCCATTTATTCCGTCGTCCTCTGTGACAACCCGAACCATTTTCAGTCAACGAAAGTCAAATCCCGATAAATAAAAATTTCGAATTTTATTCATTTTGTCTAACTTGAAAGGGTTGAAAACAACTTAGTTTATATAAATTAAATTTATATAAGTGTCGGGACTAAAATCGTGCGAAAAATCAAGTTTTTCATCGAAAATCAGTCGAGTCTCGTCATCCCAGTGTTTACGGCTGCAAACTGTTCACGGCCGTAAACTGTTCACGGCTGGGTGGACCCCACCACCGACCATGAACCCAGCCTATATATACGTGTTCTTACCCTCATTTTTACTTTTCTGGCCGAAAACACCACTTTCTCCCTCTAAAACCACCAACCGAAAACTCAATCTATCCTCCGAAAATCACCCAATTCCACCTTGGAACTAGTTTTGGAGCATCAAACATTCATCATTTCATCAAATCAAGCATTCTTTGTTCTTGAGTTCACGACCGTAAACCCTTCAAATCTTCAAATATTCAAGGGGCGAAATCAGTTCACGACCGTAAACCCTTCAAATCTTCATATTTCACCAAGAACATGTCGTAAACCATTCAAAGACCGTAAACCCTTCAAAGGCAGAAAACCGTTCACGGCCGAGAACAGTTCACGGCCGTAATCCTTTCACGGCCGCAATCAGCTCTAAATCGGAATCTTGGTTGTAAACCCACTTTTTCCACTTCGATCGAGTCTAGGTAACATTCCTTAACCAAAAGCAAGTGTTTTTTTTAACACTTTAACTAATGGATCCGCTAATTTAAATACAAATATGTGTTTAATTATTATTAGGATTCCGTTAAACTTCGCGTACAACAACTCGAGGGTCCTCATTTCCAGTCTCGTTGTCCGGCACATACACGCATCCAACTGTGAGTTCATACCCCTACACCTTTATTGTTTTCAACGTTTTTAGGGGGAGGATACAAGCAAGACACAAATAAATTTTGTGATTTATATAAAGGATTTAAACATGATTAAAACTTATGCGATTGATTCAAACAAAAGATTATTACATTTTATAAAACACTTAGATATTTTATCCCTTTTTGTAAAATGCTGAGCATAAGGGAAGTTTTCAACATAATTGTAAAGTTTTCAGTATAAAACATGAATTGAATACATTAACAAACATATAAACTATAATAGGTATAGTTTATGGAACAATTATCCTATCAATGCACGAAACATAGATTCAATGCGAACAAACATATAAACTATATAGAGTAAAGTTTATGGGTCATACAAAAAGTCATGTAAATTTAAAAGATTCCTTTTATTCTACGCTTAATCGTTAGTATAGCATTTTATGAGTGAGCATCTTCGCGTACTTACCTAAGTACTAACAAAAGTCCTGAGATTATAACCAGAGTCTCCTGGAGGGAGAACGTGAGTTTGTGTATAGATCTATACGGGACTGACAATCCCGCACCGCAACTGTTAGCTACAGTTAGGCCGGCAGGCCTGGGTGACAAAGTCATTTCGATTCCGACACCTGAAGAACGTCGTTCAGGCAATTCAATGGTCAAGTATGGTTATAACAACTCATAAATTTGGTACTAAATAATATGATTAATGTATGAATGGTAACAACCTCAATTAGTTTTATTTTAAAGTAATAGAACTACTATACATACTGGAGGATTCCAGGGTTTTCAAACAGAACAATGCTTAAACAACATAAGTATGGAAAATACTTGTACTTTTCAGTTTTGGAACAGTTAAGACAACAATTCACACTTAGGGAAAATATAGAATTTTCCAGGACAAACATCAATACTTTACAAACAATTGGTTTATCATTTAACTAACGAACATTCATTGTTAATTCTATAATTCATTAGTTAATGCATCTAGGCTATGCATGAAGAATATCCGATAGACCGTGGAATGTGTGGTTTCGGCCTCATTTCCTGTTCCTTGTTTGGTTGTGGGCTTAGGGCAGATCCACACAATCAACTGTCTGTTCGATATTGGTTTATACATAGCTTGTATGAACTAAGTGGTCATAGAAGGAACTGGTATTATCATACTTTTACTAAGAAAATACTGGATTTTCTTGAGAGCATGTAAACATTTTAACAGATTCACAGTCAGGTTTTCATTTCAAAAACATATTTATGAACTCACCAACTTAAATGCTGGTACTCTTTCAAAACCGCTTGTATTATCAGGAAATCAGTAGACAGGTACTCCCGTAGACTTTTGAGAAGACGGAGCTTATAGTGTCTCGTCTTTTATACTTTTGTTATATTTTTGCTGTATACAAACTATGTATCAAACAAATGTAAATATTTTACTTATTCAATGTAATGGTTGTGTTTAATTTGATTACTATGATACAATTGTTGTGATACTGTACATGACGTCCTCCACCCCCGAACGTTTCCGTCGTTCCGGTTTTTGGTATCAGAGATCTTGTTTATAGTGAACTAAGTATACTGAACCTTACATGGTATACAACTATAAACACTAAAGGGGCCGAAGTGCTCTGAAACTAAAAGTATATTTTTAAAATTTAAGTATTTTACAAGAAGTATACAAGTATACATACATACTAGAAAATGTATCATAGTAAGAACTACATAAAAGTATTTAGGACGAGTTGGGCACTACAGTTAAACCTGAATAGTTATGTAATCATATCTGGGGCCATTATAACCTGATCAACTATATTTGTCCGAGATATGGCCAACATGTGTTTGGGAGTGACTGTGGTGTTGCAACAAGTCTAAAACTCACCAAATCCAATATTAATGAAGCACATAGTTAAAATACTATAGGAGTATTTTATAACTCTATAACATTGCACAGAGTCGTTACAAGTACTACTAATCCCTACAAAATAAAAGACATGCAATTCATTGCTTATGTTAGTAAACCTTTATTGTAGATCTCTGTTAACGCGATAGGATCGATATATTATGCATTTAGGATTAAGATATATCTTGTTCGAAAATATCTGACTCATGATCAATATAGAAGGCTTATCGTCATTTTCCCCTTGTATCTTTTAGAGAAAGATGCCTCCTAAGAAGAGGCCCAACAAAAAGAACAACGATCCACCGCCGCCACCTCCTCAGTTCGATCCTATTATGTTCCAAGCAGCAGTTACAGCCGTTGTAGCTGTCGTAATGTCGCAGATCAATCCTGGCGGCACTAGCGGATCGGGAAATGGTCCCCATCCCCGTAATCTTGATGGTGGCCATGGACACCCGAAGGAGTGTTCCTATAAAGATTTTATGAACGCAAAGCCCAAATACTTTGACGGCAATGGATGTGTCATTGCCCTAACTCGTTGGTTCGAGAGGATCGAATCAATTTTCGAGATCTGTGCGTGCCCTAAGGCAAGCAAGGTGAAGTTTGACGCCTGCACCTTCACCGATAGAGCACTGACTTGGTGGAATAGTCGAGTCAAATCCCTAACTCTACCGGTAGCCAATGCCATGAGTTGGGAGAATTTGAAAGAATTAATGCTTGCAGAGTATTGCCCACGGGGCAAGATGCAAAAGCTGGAGCACGAGCTCGGGAACCTGAAGATGAAGCGTTCCGACATTGCTACATACACTGCGAGGTTAAGTGACCTGGCTCTTCTATGTCCCGGGATGGTCACCCCGGAAAGCAAGAAAATTGAGAGATACATATGGGGATTGACAGCCTCAACTCAAGGGAACGTCTTGGCTGCTAAACCTCTCACGTTTGACAGCGCCAAGTGTCTGGCACAGACTTTGATAGATCATGGGGTTAATCATGAAACCGTAGCAGCCGTACCTGAAACACCTAAGGAAAGTGGTGGGAAGAAAAAGTTTTGGAATAAACGCAAGGGCCAGTCTTCGCATGAGCCCTCCAAGAAGCAACAGACAGTGGCAGTCCACGCTTCTACCGTTCCTGCTGCTGTTCCCACTACTCCAACAACTCCCAGTCGTTATGTTGGAAACCTGCCTTTGTGTAATAAATGCAACTTACATCACTTGGGAGTTTGTAGAGAAATGCAATGTGACCGATGTGGCAGAAAGGGGCACACAACTCGTTTCTGCAAGTCACCAGTCCAACCAACCAATCAGGCCTCTGGAGCTGGAGTAGGCCAAGCCTGCTATGGTTGTGGAGAAACCGGACACTTCAAGAGAAACTGCCCCAAGGCAACAACTGTTGGCAACACAGGGAAGGTGCTAGCAATGGGACAGGAGGAGGCAGTTGCTGATCCGACCGTAGTTACGGGTACGTTCCTCCTCGACAACTCTTATGCATGCATTCTTTTCGATAATGGTGCGGAGAGGAGTTTTGTTAGTCATGCATTTAAACATCTACTTAAGCATAAATCCCAACCTTTAACCGAAACATTCACCGTCGAGACGGCTAACGGAAAGAAAGAGAGCACTAACGACGTATTCATAGGCTGTACCCTTACCCTAAACGACCATTCTTTTCCAATCGACCTCATGCCAGTTTCCATAAAAAGTTTCGATGTCATCATCGGCATGGATTGGTTGAGCCCCAATCGTGCTGATATCCTTTGTTATGAAAAGGTCATTCACCTTAATCTGCCATCTGGCGAAGCCCTCATTATATATGGTGATAAACTCAGCTCAAGCCTTCGTATCATTTCGTGCATCAAAGCCCAAAAATATTTGCGAAAGGAGTGTCATGCATTCCTAGCCCATGTCATTAACGAAAAACAGGAAGTTAAAGACCTCGAGAGAATCCCCGAAGTCTGTAACTTTCCTGATGTCTTTCCCGAAGATCTTCCCGGAATTCCTCCCGAGCGCCAAGTCAATTTCCGAATCGACTTAATCCCCGGAGCTACCCCCGTAACCAAATCCCCTTACCGTCTAGCGCCGACCGAAATGCAAGAGTTATCCAGTCAGCTCAATGAACTACTCAACAAGGGATTCATCAGACCAAGTTCCTCACCCTGGGGAGCCCCGGTCTTATTTGTGAAAAAGAAGGATGGGTCCTTTCGGATGTGCATAGACTATCACGAACTGAAAAAGCTTACCATCAAAAACCGTTACCCCCTACCCAGAATCGACGACCTCTTCGATCAACTCCAAGGAGCCAGCTACTTCTCAAAGATAGACCTAAGATCAGGGTACCATCAATTACGAGTCCATGAGAGTGATGTTCCTAAGACAACATTTCGGACTCGATATGGTCACTACGAGTTTGTAGTAATGCCCTTTGGTCTAACCAACACACCCGCGGTATTCATGGATCTGATGAATCGGGTGTGCCGTCCATTCCTAGACAAGTTCGTGATAGTATTCATAGATGATATACTTATCTATTCTAGGAGTGAGGAAGATCACAGACAGCACTTAAGACAAGTTCTAGAAACATTGAGAGTAGAAAAGCTTTACGCGAAATTCTCTAAGTGTGAGTTTTGGATTAGAAAGGTAACTTTCTTGGGTCACGTGGTTAGCGAAGAAGGCATACATGTGGACCCCTCCAAAATAAAGGCAATCGAGAATTGGTCAGCACCGAAGACGCCCACAAAAATTCGTCAATTCTTGGGTCTGGCTGGCTACTATCGCAGGTTTATCCATAATTTCTCCAGGATTGCTAAGCCTCTTACCGCCCTGACTCAAAAAGGTGTAACCTTTAGTTGGGGAAAACAACAAGACACTGCGTTCCAGAATCTGAAGCAAGCCATGTGCAGTGCACCTATCTTGTCTCTTCCAGAAGGGACGGAGGACTTTGTGGTCCACTGCGACGCATCCAATCAGGGGCTAGGTTGTGTGCTTATAAAGCGAGGAAAGGTTATTGCCTATGCCTCGAGACAGCTAAAGATACACGAAGTCAATTATACTACTCACGATTTTGAGTTGGGAGCGGTGGTCTTTACGCTGAAGATTTGGAGACATTACCTTTACGGTACCAAGTGCACTATCTTCACTGACCACAAAAGCCTCCAGCACATTTTTGACCAGAAGGAGCTTAACATGAGGCAACGACGATGGGTTGAGCTACTCAATGATTACGAGTGCGAAATTCGCTATCATCCGGGTAAAGCCAATGTAGTAGTTGACGCCCTTAGCCGAAAAGAGTACTCTAGTCGCAGAGTGAAGGCACTGACAATGACAATCCATTCCCATCTATCCGCACAGATCAAAGAGGCTCAGCTAGAAGCCTTGAAGCCAGATAATGTAACAGATGAAGCCTTGAGAGGAATGGACAAGAACTTCAAAATCAAGGGTGACGGGGTTCATTATTTCATGAACCGGATCTGGACCCCAAAGTACGGCGGTTACTGGGAGGTTGTCATGAACGAAGCTCACCGGACTAAATACTCCGTTCACCCAGGTTCGGATAAGATGTATCTGGATCTCAAAAAGCTTTGTTGGTGGCCAAACATGAAAACAGAAATTGTTACCTTCGTGGGCAAGTGCCTGACTTGCGCCAAGGTGAAGGTGGAATATCAAAATCCCTCAGGTCTACTTCAACAGCCAGAAATACCTGAGTGGAAGTGGGAACGAATCACAATGGACTTCATTACCAAATTGCCCAAGACCCTGAGTGGTCATGACAGTATCTAGGTAATCGTCGACAGATTGACTAAGTCTGCCCACTTCCTGCCAATCAAAGAAACATACAAGATGGAGAGACTGACCTGAGTCTACATCCAAGAGATAGTTCGACTGCATGGTGTGCCTGTTTCCATTATCTCTGATCGAGATAGCAGATTCACCTCAAGATTTTGGCAGTCATTGCAGAAGGCTCTTGGAACTAAGCTGGATATGAGCACAACTTACCATCCACAAACCTACGGGCAGAGTGAGAGAACCATTCAAACCCTAGAAGACATGTTGAGAGCGTGCGTTATCGACTTTGTTAAGTCATGGGATACCCATTTGCCATTGGTCGAGTTCTCTTACAACAACAGCTATCACACTAGCATCGGGGTTGCTCCATTCGAAGCCCTCTATGGCCGTAAGTGCAGATCTCCTCTGTGTTGGGCTGAGGTGGGTGACACGCAGCTAGCCAAAGGTCAAGTCCCTGATAGCACTCTTACTGGCCCATAAATCATCCGAGAAACCATCTAAAAGATCGTACAAATCCGAGAACGACTAAAGGCTTCAAGAGATAGACAAAAGAGCTACGCTGACAAAAGACGAAAACCTTTGGAGTTCCAGGTTGGTGACCGCATTTTGTTAAAGGTATCACCCTGGAAAGGCATGATACGCTTCGGAAAGTGGAAAGCTAAATCCGAGATACATTGGGCCATTCGAGATCCTCACTAGGATCGCTCCCGTAGCTTACAAACTATGTTTACCCCAAGAGCTTAGCAATGTACATCCCGTCTTCCACGTGTCGAACCTCAAAAAGTGTCTATCCGACGAGACTCTCGTGATTCCACTCGATGAAATCGAGATCAATGAGAGTCTTAACTCCGTGGAAGAACCAGTCGAAATCATGGATAGGGAAGTCAAACGAACGAAACAAAGTCGCATCCCGATAGTGAAGGTTCGCTGGAATGCCAAGCAGGGACCTTAATTCACTTGGGAGCGCGAAGATCTGATACAACAGAAATATCCGCATCTCTTTCCCTAGTCCATAATTGTATTCGTTTTAGAATTTCGGGACGAAATTCCCTCTAACGGGGGGGGGGGGGGGATGATGTGACAACCCGAACCATTTTCAGTCAACGAAAGTCAAATCCCGATAAATAAAAATTTCGAATTTTATTCATTTTGTCTAACTTGAAAGGGTTGAAAACAACTTAGTTTATATAAATTAAATTTATATAAGTGTCGGGACTAAAATCGTGCGAAAAATCAAGTTTTTCATCGAAAATCAGCCGGGTCTCGTCATCCCAGTGTTTACGGCCGCAAACTTTTCACGGCCGTAAACCGTTCGCGGCTGGGTGGACCCCACCACTGACCATGAACCCAGCCTATATATACGTGTTCTTACCCTCATTTTTACTTTTCTGGCCGAAAACACCACTTTCTCTCTCTAAAACCACCAACCGAAAACTCAATCTATCCTCCGAAAATCACCCAAATCCACCTTGGAACTAGTTTTGGAGCATCAAACATTCATCCTTTCATCAAATCAAGCATTCTTTGTTCTTGAGTTCACGGCCGTAAACCCTTCAAATCTTCAAATCTTCAAGGGGCGAAATCAGTTGACGACCGTAAACCCTTCAAATCTTCATATTTCACCAAGTACACCAAGAACAGGCCGTAAACCATTCAAAGACCGTAAACCCTTCAAAGGCAGAAAACCGTTCACGGCCGAGAACAGTTCACGGCCGTAATCCTTTCACGGCCGCAATCAGCTCTAAATCGGAATCTTGGTTGTAAACCCACTTTTTCCACTTCGATCGAGTCTAGGTAACATTCCTTAACCAAAAGCAAGTGTTTTTTTTAACACTTTAACTAATGGATCCGCTAATTTAAATACAAATATGTGTTTAATTATTATTAGGATTCCGTTAAACTTCGCGTACAACAACTCGAGCGTCCTCATTTCCAGTCTCGTTGTCCGGCACATACACGCATCCAACTGTGAGTTCATACCCCTACACCTTTATTGTTTTTAACGTTTTTAGGGGGGGATACAAGCAAGACACAAATAAATTTTGTGATTTATATAAAGGATTTAAACATGATTAAAACTTATGCGATTGATTCAAACAAAAGATTATTACATTTTATAAAACACTTAGATATTTTATCCCTTTTGTAAAATGCTGAGCATAAGGGAAGTTTTCAACATAATTGTAAAGTTTTCAGTATAAAACATGAATTGAATACATTAACAAACATATAAACTATAATAGGTATAGTTTATGGAACAATTATCCTATCAATGCACGAAACATAGATTCAATGCGAACAAACATATAAACTATATAGAGTAAAGTTTATAGGTCATACAAAAAGTCATGTAAATTTAAAGGATTCCTTTTATTCTACGCTTAATCGTTAGTATAGCATTTTATGAGTGAGCATCTTCGCGTACTTACCTAAGTACTAACAAAAGTCCTGAGATTATAACCAGAGTCTCCTGGAGGGAGAACGTGAGTTTGTGTATAGATCTATACGGGACTGACAATCCCGCACCGCAACTGTTAGCTACAGTTAGGCCGGCAGGCCTGGGTGACAAAGTCATTTCGATTCCGACACCTGAAGAACGTCGTTCAGGCAATTCAATGGTCAAGTATGGTTATAACAACTCATAAATTTGGTACTAAATAATATGATTAATGTATGAATGGTAACAACCTCAATTAGTTTTATTTTAAAGTAATAGAACTACTATACATACTGGAGGATTCCAGGGTTTTCAAACAGAACGATGCTTAAACAACATAAGTATGGAAAATACTTGTACTTTTCAATTTTGGAACAGTTAAGACAACAATTCACACTTAGGGAAAATATAGAATTTTCCAGGACAAACATCAGTACTTTACAAACAATCGGTTTATCATTTAACTAACGAACATTCATTGTTAATTCTATAATTCATTAGTTAATGCATCTAGGCTATGCATGAAGAATATCCGATAGACCGTGGAATGTGTGGTTTCGGCCTCATTTCCTGTTCCTTGTTTGGTTGTGGGCTTAGGGCAGATCCACACAATCAACTGTCTGTTCGATATTGGTTTATACATAGCTTGTATGAACTAAGTGGTCATAGAAGGAACTGGTATTATCATACTTTTACTAAGAAAATACTGGATTTTCTTGAGAGCATGTAAACATTTTAACAGATTCACAGTCAGGTTTTCATTTCAAAAACATATTTATGAACTCACCAGCTTAAATGCTGGTACTCTTTCAAAACCGCTTGTATTATCAGGAAATCAGTAGACATGTACTCCCGTAGACTTTTGAGAAGACGGAGCTTATAGTGTCTCGTCTTTTATACTTTTGTTATATTTTTGCTGTATACAAACTATGTATCAAACAAATGTAAATATTTTACTTATTCAATGTAATGGTTGTGTTTAATTTGATTACTATGATACAATTGTTGTGATATTGTACATGACGTCCTCCACCCCCGAACGTTTCCGTCGTTCCGGTTTGGGGGCGTGACATCCTCCCAACTTCCGATTAACATAGCAACTTCAAGATTTTTGGGTTCCAACCAAACGAAGGAAAATGGTACAATACACTTATAATACACGATAGCTTGGCTCTTGCTCATCTTGCACACACTACAAAAATTATGTTATTTAGTGGCATATAAAAACTAAAAAGTGCCACTAAAACCCCAAAAAAATGTCACTAAAAGCATCTCAAATAATCAACGACATACATAATAAATGTCACTAGAAACGCTCCCACTAAAACCTTTTAGTGGCACCTTTTTGTTTTTGTCGCTGCAACTTTTTAGACTTTTAGTAACACTTTATTATTTGTCACAATAGCATACAAGTTTTTTGTGGCACATATTTTATGCCACTGAATGTTCATTTGATTCAAAAATTCATACTACTTTTATAGGCACATTTTAAGATTTTAGTGGCACTTTTTTTTTCCACAATACAAAAAATATTTTATGGCACAAGAAAATGTGTCCGTAAATACTCATGAGATTCTATACTTTAGGCTACTTATATCTACATATTTTTTTATCTATAATATAACATAAAATAGATAATTAAATAGCATCATATATGAAATAATACAAATCCCATGTCATTATACAAAACAAACAATATTTTCTTTTCTATTTCAATGGAATAAACCATTTCATTCCTTCCACAATTCCGTCATAACAAAAAAACACTACATACAAAAAAATGTTTTTCCAACCTTGTAAACAGCTAAATCCTCAATAAACCTTTGTGTGACTTACTAAGCCATAATGGTCAATATCAAACCCATTTTTTGCAGCTTTTCTATCAAATTCAATTTCTTCACTAGTTATCTACCATAATCAATCAACAAGAAGCTCAAGGTAATCATGTGAGCTATTATAGCCTGGTTGCTTGCTGAGCTTGCATTTTTTCAATCTCCTGATAAAAAACATTTTACATAAATGTTAAAAAAAATCATATGAAAAACCAAGATACACTTATTTGTAAAAAGTTTTTAAAAAAACAACAACAATACACAAAATCGTATAATGAATGAGGCAAGACACAATTATAATAAGAATAGTAAATTACATTTTTGGTCCCTGTTGAATTCTTTTTTATAAATTTGGTCCTTACATAAGTCTTTTGTAACATTTTTTTGTCCCTATTCCAAGTAAAATGACTATTTTCGAAACCAATATTGCAAAAGGCAGATATAATCAAGGACAAAAATAAGCATATTACTTGGAAGAACAAGGACTAAAAACATTACAAGAATCACAAATAAGGACTGAAATTATACAAAATTAGCAATACCCATGGACCAAAAATATAACCTAATAAACATACTTTGAGTATCCCTATATTAGTATTATTAATTTAATACCAAAATCTCTAAATTGTTGAAAAATCAACATCAAGTATAAATCCATTTGCAGTTCCATTTATTCACCAATTATAAATAAAAAAACATAATGTAAAACATGTCTTACCATTCATATTGTCTATGGAATTGATAATCCCCCCCCCCCCCCCCCGCGTTCATGCATGTTAACACAAACACACACATAGTTAAACATACACACATACAGTGGCAAATCTAGAACAAAAAATCATGTGGTTCCCAAATTAAGTGAAGCCAATAAAAAAAATCAACAACACTTTTGGCGGTCGGGTCGGGTCGGGTCGTGTACCTTAAAAAAACTGAACTGGTTCAATCGGTTAAAAACGATCAGGCGCCACCGATTAAAAATTTTAAAAACCGATTGAAATATAACTGAAAAACTCGTACGGTTTAAGAAAAAACTAGTTGATTATTTGTTCATTGATAAAGCGGCGAACGGAGAGTGAGAGTCTTTGGCACGTGGGCTTCTTTTTATTAGAGCAATTTATTTATTTATTGATATTGTGAAAATGTCGATTAATAGTGGTTAAGTTTTCGATATCAATCCCATAATTTAAAATAACAAATTGTCTTTAATAACTTATATTTTTCTACTTCTAAAAAAAAATTTTAAGACATTTTTTTATAAAACAAACTCTAGGTAGGTCCTCTATTTTTTTAAGGTAGTTTCTAGTTTTTTTATTATATATATTGTAAATGAAATCAGGGACTCAGGTAGGTCCTAGGACCTACCTATACGCCCCTGCACACATAGAGTAAGAGAAAGAGAACCAAGAGAGATGCCAAAGGGCTATCCTGATTAGATGTAGATTGATTGTCATACATACGAAGATTAGGTAATGGTGGCAACCCAGAAGTAAGATTTTTAAGTCTAGTCTCCATAGATCCTATGGAAGATTATTATATGTTTTAAGCCTCAAGAACCTTTGTGTTTGGAAGTGACTTATTATTAGCACGTTTAGCTTCATAATTCGTGACTATTGCTTTAATGGCATCCTCTACAAGCATGTTGCAATGGAGTTCACAGGTGGAAGAGATAAGTGTTTTGCAATCTCTCTGCAACCAACAACCATTATCATCATGGAGTCTATATTGTTATATATAAAAAAATCCTAAATTTAGCTTATGGTTTTCTTAAACATCAGGGTACCATACATTTATAACTTAAAATTACTATTAAGTGAAAAGAAAATAAATTTAAGCACACATGTTCTTAATATAGGGAACTTCTTCCATCTATTTTCCTTTGACCCATTCGATGGATGAAAACAAAAAGTCAACACATAGAATAAAGTCACAAACAACAAACATTATGCCAAAATTACAAACTTTAGCACAATCCATCTATGAACTTTAGCATACATAATGTTAGAGTATGTTTTATAATCAAACAAGCAACATAAAAGAACTAATGGTATTAATTGTTCTTAAAATCCACCACTTAAATTGTTTATTTTTTGGATTGAATGATCCGTATGAATGAAAGTACACGACAATTTTACACTTCTATCTAAAAGTGATGCTTAATGACCTTGATCAACTAATCTTGCATCAAATAAGAGGATAGATAAGTTTCATGTAAAGAGAACAAACAATCATATTAACAATTGATAGAAATATTTAAAGAAAACAAACATTCAAAATAAGTTCTCAAGTTAATATGATAGAATATTTAAAGAAAACAAACATTCAAAAAAAGTTCTCAACTCGAACCTTCAGGATGGTTTTTGCAATTTAAAAGCTCACATTCACAACATTATATGAATACAAAAACATTGGTTTTTTTAATCAAATTAAATCACCAAAAAGAGAAGAAAAGAAGAAACTTACTGTATGATTCCACTTTACTCGTATAAATAAGAAACATAAAGAAAAACATATCTTACCATTCATATTGTCTCTTGGATTGATGATTTCCCCCTTTCATGCATGTAAACACAAACACACACATAGTTAAAAATACACACATAGAGTAAGAGAGAGGAATCGAGAGAGAGAGGGCTAATATTCTTTCTTGGGAAAAAATTGTGCATGGTGGTGAATCCAACGACAGAGTGATGGATTAAGGTTTAATTACAACTTTCTTGGTTCCCACACCCTAACATAGCTCACAATTCCAACCTATTAATTTTTCATAAAGAAGTTAAAACATTCACTTAGACATTATAGTAAATTACACGAATGGTCCCTATGGTTTGGGATAATTTGCATACTTAGTCCCGTAACTTATTTTTTTAACTCGGGAAGTCCCTACTGTTTGTTTTTGTTACACGAATGGTCCCTATGACTTGGTCCCTACTGTTTGTTTTTGTTACACGCTTGGTCCTTATCTTATCTAAAAAGACTATTATTTAAATAGGGAAAATGGTGGGGAAGGTAAGGTAAGGTGAGAGGGGTGGGGTGGGGTTGGGGTGTGTTTATTTAAATAAATTAAAAAATCGAGTGCAAAATAATCTTTTTAGGTAAGACAGGAACCAAGTGCGTAACAAAAACAAATAGTAGGGACCTTCCGTGTTAAAAAATAAGTTAGGGACCAAACGTGTAAATCACCCTAAACCATAGGGACCATTCATGTAATTTACTCTAGAAATTATGTTGGTTTAAAAAAATGTGCTTGATGCGGTGATGCGATGCAATGCAATGATATATTAGCAACATACATGTGGGGCGATGCGACCTACATGTCGCCATGCAATGTGTGCGGATCAAAGGGCAACCAATGCATTATGCTTTGGAGCATCATGGCCAGGCCCAAGTATTTTAATGATATTTATAGAATCAAAAAAGCTTATGCAATTGTTAATTAATTCTGGTCGACCCTACTTCTTACCTAGATATCTGCGTAAACTACCAGAATACAAAGAGGCACACACGACATATTGATCGCAAAACAATCTTTTTATCCTCTCTTTTTATCTATTATTCTTCCACTCTTCCTCTTTCCATGTAACGACCCAAAAATCACAACATAATTTTTCTTTTTAAAAATAGTAAATAATTAATACAGATTGTTTCTATAACACCTGAGTAACCAATATTTAGCAACACATCTTTTAATCAGACTAATACACAGAGTGCGAAACCATGTGGTGTGTGCTCTGTAATCATCCTGAGCTCTTCCATTGAAAATTGAAGTACCTGAAACATAAACTGAAAACCGTAAGCACAAAGCTTAGCGGGTTCCCCAAAATACCATATAACATACAAACACAGAATAACATGCATCATACAAACAGTTGTCATGGGCTCCCCCATGGTCTTAACCTGGAATGCCATGGGCTCCCCCACATGGTCTGATATCCAAGTGTCATGGGCTCCCCCCATCGTCTTTACCTGGAATGCCATGGGCTCCTCCACATGGTCTGGTATCTAAGTGCCACGGGCTTCCCCCGGGGTCTTCGATGCAAGTATCACAGAGACAACTAGCATACCACATAACACATAATGGGCCAGCATTGGTGCCTTCAACCCATGGATATAGTGAGAAGACTCACCTCACACTGCTGGAACATATTGAAAACCCTTGGTTGTTGGCTGACAGATCCTCAACTACCAATAACAAAACAATACCCAATTAACAATTGGGTTCTAAGCCATAATTATAACTTCAACCTGGGGTAAAAAGACCATTTTACCTCTAACCTAGCCTTGACCCAAACTATGGCCCACACTGAAATCTGAATGGCTTAAAGGCTAATTAATCAATAAATGGCTCAATTTTCCAAATTGGGCCCAAGCCTCTACATGGGCCATACCTTAAGGCCCAACTATCATTCTAGTCCAAACACTTGGCATTCCGATGGCCCATTAGCCCATAATTATCTGAAGCCCAATTATGGCCTAATTTTCCAAATTGGGCCTAACCCTCTTCAATGGGCCTTAACTTACAGCCCAATAATTTCCTTGGTCCAAAAACCTGTTTTCCAAATGGTCCACGAAGGCCCACAACAACTAAGTCCAAGAAATGGCTCGACCCAAGACCCACAATTGCGAAGTCCAATCTGACTGAGTACGCAGGGCATACTCAACAGTACGTTGCGCGTACTGGCTTGTATGCCCATCGTACTCCCCTCTTAATCCCACTTTTGCCATTAAGCACTTAATGCTTAGCCCATAAGTCCAACCCATAGATCTGAGTCCCAAATAGCGTCTAGACCCATAAAAGTCACTGACTTGATGACTTTGCATGCCCCAAATGAACCCAACCTCAAAATATAACACTCTACTACCATGGAAATGGTTTTAACTCATGCATGGATGAATTTAAACTCTAAAGGTGCCAACTTTATGGACCTTGAACCTCAGAAGCACTAAGAGGGGCAACTCAAAGCTCCTGGAATGGAATTAAGACCAATAGATCTCATTCTTGGGACCAAAATGAATCAAAACTCATAAATGATAGATCTAAGACATCAATGAACAAGTTCAAAGCTTTATACCTCCAATAAGCTAGAAATGAGACACATAAGCAAGATCCATAAGCCCTTCCTTCATTCTCATTCTTGTACTAAGCTCCATCTTCTTAGAAATGAACCAAATACACCAAAAATGGACACCATAAGCTCAAGACGCCACCATGAAAGCTTAATGACGATTTCTAGGGTTTTAGAGGGTAGAGTTTGACTTAGGAAATGAAGAAATAGGCTAACATTATGCTTATATAGGGTACAACCCTAAGATTAGGGTTTTCAATCTGCCCCTCGTACGCCTCGCGTACCACCTCGTACGCCCAGCGTACGAGGACTCGCATCCCAACCCAACTTCGTCCTACGCTGTACATTCTCAATGTTACGCCTTGCGTAACCGGCTTCGCATCAGTACGCCCTATGTACCACCCTGGTACGCCCCGTGTACTAGGGTTTTCCCAAACCTTAGTTCTTCCGAAGGTCGTAACTCTCTCGATACAATTCCGATTCCGACGATCCTTATGTCCGAATAAAGGAACCGAGACGCTCAATACTAATAACATTTCATACTCACCCTAAGATATCCCGAACGAACATCCGTTTTCCATAAAAACCCGAGTTGATAAATTACCAAAATGCCCCTTAGATTCTGAACACAAACCGAACACCTGAACTATTCGAAATACCTTAACCACTCCAACTAAGTCCAGAACCCAACTTATCGAGGGTCCGAAGCCTCCTAATACCAGGTCCTTTGATTACCAACTCAAAATGGGGACAATGCAAAACAGGATGTTACATCCCAAATCTTTCTTGATCTTTATTTAGTTAACCTTCTATTCTCTATTATTACATTCTGGTTTTTGCATTTTGGTTAACTAATTACCATTAGAATTGGTTTAATGACTGTTACATTTGGTTTCATTTTATATCTTTATGGTTTTTAGTATATTGGTAAACATATATTGGTAATTACTACTTGTACGCCACACTCCCGTGTTGCAACCGCATTCGCATCGTGCATCACACATCGGCCTCTAGGACCCTAATCGCATTAGTGTGCATTTCACATTTTAAAACCAAGGAAATTATATCAAACAGTTGGGGTGTGTGATATAAAATTAGAAAAACACCAAATTACCATTCTTCCATAATTTCTCCCCTTTTTTTTGAACCTTCATCTTCAATCAACCGCTATGTAAAGGAATTAAAGATCTGGAGTATAGATCAAAGATACAAATTAAGGAAAATATTAGTACCTTTCGTATGATCAACTAGAAAAATGATTGAGGAAACGTCATGTTCCCCCTGCAAAAAGTATTCATAGTTTCCATGATCAAACTTTTGATTCAATGTATCTTTCAAAGATTCATATAAATATCTACATAATCATTGATGAGATAAATGTTAATTAAGCGACTGATCGTGAAAGAGTTGAGCCTCAATCTAGTCATTGAATATAATTACGTTAACATATAAGTTTAATGTCACAACTAGGAATTCTGATACGTTGTAAACACTTAACAAAGAATGACATTGTAGCTAAGACTTGAAAACATGTATGGTGTTTATTCATTGACAACAAAATTCCATCAAATACTCTATACAAACATTCAAATAGTCAACAAAAGGTTGGAAACCCTAAAAATTCTGGTTCAAGTCCATTTTGGACTAGGATTTTCTTATTGGGCCTAATGGACCAATAAGCTTCCAATTTGACTATTTTGGGCCTAGAACCCCTAATTGGGCTCTAATTGGACCACTTTCATAAAAACTTAACCTTTTGGGCCTTATTGGGCCATAACAAATTCAATTAGCTTTAATGGACTCAAATCCATTCCTTTATGTTAATTTGGGCCGAAAATGTTATTTGAGCCTCATAAATTCGAGCATGGGCCCAAGAGGATTCCTCCCCTCTCTCTTGAGCCCAAATCGGCCCATGTTTAATAAAAAAATAATAAAATAATAAAAAAAAAGAGATAAGAATGGTGAAAGAAATAAAAACAAAATGGGAAATTATGGGAAATTTGTGAGGATGCCACCTTCTTATTGCATGGTGGACATCCATGCAATGTCACCTCACTTCTCTCCCCTCCCTCTCTTCTTCTTATCTCTCGGCCCAAAGGAAGAACACACACACACACACAATTCACTTAAGTTTCCTCTCAAGAACTCACAACAACTTCTCCTCTTCTTCATCAAAATTTCGAGATCTTGGAACATTTCAAGGAGATCCTTCCACAAAAATCATCATCCTAGAAACCCCTAAGATCGAGATCCACCCAAGAAGGCTTGCTAGGACCAAATTTTCTTCATTTCTTCCTTCAAAACCGTGAGCAACAAGCAAAGGTGAGTTCATACCCCTTGTTTTCGGTTTTCATATGATTTTGGGGGAGAATACAAGTTGCTTTGTGTAGATCTATGTGTATATGCGTGACTATGTGTGTTTTCCATGAATTATTTGGTGATTATGTGTTGATTACTTCATTAATCTAAAAATATGTTAAGAACTGAAGATTATCACTTGGATCTTCATAAGAACCTTGAGAAAAGTATGTTTTATCACATATATTACATATAAACTTGTAGATCTGGGAATTATACACTTAAAATAGCAAAAATGAGTGTTGTGCTCAAAGATCTATAACTTATACTCAAAAATCAGCTTTTGACAGGAAAGTTTTTGCCCAATCTCGAACTGTTTTGACCTCTTAATGGAAATATTTTTCAAAACTGTTTTACATGGATAAATTTCAGATTTATACCTTTAAAATGACTACTCTCACGTTTTCATATGATTTTTCTACAATTTTTGGCGAATTTTACAAAACTGCCTATCATATTTGAAATAATTTCGGACCAACCTGTGAAGGTGAGTAATTTCACACTAGTTTGAGGCCATCAAAAATTATGAGAAAAATTGTGAACAAAGTAGACAACATTTCCAAACTTCCAAAATTTACAGATCCAAATTTCGATTTACGATGATTTTTCTACAAATTTTCCAAAAACTAGGTCGGAAAAGCCCAAAACCAGAAAAATGTGTATTTTCACAAAAATCAAGCCAAAAATGATAGTTTTGACAAAAATGGGTTTAAAATGTTATTTTTACCACAAACTAGTCATCAACACAAGTTTTGAACAAAATGGAGACTAAAGTGTTATTCTTACAAAAATTGGGCCTTAATTATAAATTTTTGACTTATTGGGCCAAGAACGTCATTTTTACAAAAGTAGGCTTTTATGCTATTTTAAGTGAATACTTGAACCAAAACCAACGATAAACTAACAAACGGATTAATTTGATCATTTTCTAGGTTATTGGGCCTTAGTGGCCCATTTTTATGTGTGATAGGTCTTGTATACTATTTATATGTTTATTGGGCCTCATTGACCCATTAACATGTGCGACGGACCTTGGATACTATTTGTGTGCTATTTGGGCCTGTAAATACCTTACATGTGAAATGGGCCTTAGTTGTCCTTTCATATATATATTTCGGGCCCATGTTATATAATTTCATTCCAATTTGGGCCTTTAAATGATTTACATGTTTAGCTATGCCTTAGTGGTTCACTTTCATGGTTCATTGGGCCTGTAATGAGATTATACCTTTCTTCGCGTAAATTCGATTAAGGATCTAGTGAGTTTTGTCGGTTGACACATATTAAGTGTACGATCGTAGCCTGTAGTTATAACCAGAGTCTCTTGGAGGGAGAGCGGGGATTTATGTATAGATCTATACGGGGATGACACCCCACACCTGAGCTGTTCGCTACAGTTAGATTAACTCAGTCTAGGGTGACAAAAACTTTATAATCAAAATCAAAACCGGCGTCCAACAACGCCAAGACAGGCGAAATTGTCATTATTTAGTATGGTTATGACGGCTCACTTAGAGGAATTAACGTTATCAAGTTTACGGAAGACCCTTCTCTTTTCTTTGGATTACTCGGAAACATTCTCGTACTGGTACTCAACATCGGGGGTTGGTATGGAAGCTTTCTCTTTTACAGACAACATCGGGTTGCCTGGGAACATTCTCTTTACATACTCTTTACATTCTCTCTACATTCTCTTTACCCTTTTAGTCAAATAAACAATAACATACATGCATTAATACAAGATCTGACACAAACACACTAAACAGTTTGCAGAAAATATAGGATTTTCTGGTGGTTTTCAAAGTTATACAAATCATTTTCACAAACATGCTTATGAACTCACCAACATTTTTATGTTGACCGTTTTCAAAATAACTTGTATTCTCAGGAAACCGTTGAAGCAGGATGAACGAAACAAACTAATGGATATTGTGTTATATTTTATTTCATCATACTCTTACTATTTTGGCATGTAATATTCAAATACAATACTCGATGTAAACAATGAATGTTGTTATATTACATGTGATGATGATGATGATGATGTTATGTTTCAATTATATTCACTGTAATTATATTTCAAGATGAAGTCACGCACAAGCTCCCGGACGTTTCCGCCGTCTGGTTCGGGGGTGTGACAGATTGGTATCAGAGCATTGTTTATAGTGAACTAGCATATCTAATCATACAGGATATGCAACTATAAATACAATGGGACTAAACAACTCTGAACATAATAATTTAAAATACATACCTTTGTGTGCATTTTAGAATAATAACACAACAAGAACAGTAAAAGTCTTTGGAGGATTTGAACATCGCTATTAAACTCGGGCAGTTCTGTAGTCGTATTGGGGGTGAATGTAGCCTGATCAACTACATTCATTCAAAATACGACCAACATGTGTTCAGGAGTAATCGTGATGGACAATGAATCAAAAACTTGCCATTTAATTATCCAAAGAGCTTATAGAACCAAACCTAAACAAAATTAAATTACTATAGGAGTAATTGGTATGCTATTTGTTTCTAGTGTTTATACCCCCTTCGTGCAATACACTATAGACGAGTATTATTAGCCAGGAAACCCCTATCTCCCTAGTCAGGGAATAGCAGGGTGGCTCGACCCAGAGGAAGACCCAGAAGGAGACTCAGAGGAAGAAACAGAGGAGGAACACGAAGTAGAACTTGCAGATGGACCCGCCGAGTCAATAGTAGACCTCGAAGAGGAAGAGCCCGAGGGCAATGATGATGATGACTCGGATGCAGAATCCAATGTCATCAATCCTCCATGTAGGGCCAGAGTACCGACTTATCGTGTGGGCCCTGGTGGCCCTATGCCCCCTTGGGCACACGATATTTGGAGATAGAGTCACCAGCAGGGGATACGACCACACTACGGTAGGAACCGAGGTCTCTTCGACCTTAGTCATAGAGGACCAGCTGACCGGGCCCTCCCAGTCATGGTCCGGCGCACCCAAGGTATTGATAACCAAGCTCAGGACACCCCAAATCGAACGGAACAAATGTGGTTTGCTATTGAGAGAGATGAGAGACAAACACAGGAAGTGAACGGAGACTCCCGAGCGAGACAGTTAGTTTGGGAGGTACGACTACGAGATACCGAGCAACAAGTAGCTCGTCTCCGAGGTGCATCCACTTCATCAGCACCACCACCAGACACTTTCCGCCACAATTAGGATCAGCCTTTTCTTTTTCCCCCTACTATCCGATATGACTCTCTTTCGTGTACTAAGATGGTACTTACCAATGGAACAATTATGTGCTATCTTTATTTCAGATTACTACATAAATTTAATTATATGCACATCCGAACCCTCAAAACCGCTAGATACTTAAGGATCTCGAAACCGAAACAACCCATATACTCTAAGGATAGACGTAACGATCGTGCCAAATCTGTGAATACCTACTACCGTAAATACATCATAGGGATGTAGATGGAAACAATGAGAATCATACGACAAGGCGCGAAATTTATAGAGTACAACCAGGAATGACGATCATTACTTACGATCTAGCTTATCAACAGGCAGCAGGAAAATGCCATCCCGCAGAAATAACAAGCACACCCGCGAGACACCGCTCCTGCAGATGGACTCTGCTACATTCCAAGCTGCTGTAACAGCGGCAATAACCGCTGCTATGGCACAAATCAATGCAAACAACACCAATGGAGGCGGAAATAGCATTGACAACTCCAGCCGAAGGAACGAGCATGGGAACCAACAAGTGAAAGCTTGTCAAGGCACACTAAACCCCAAGCTTAAGAGTAGGAAGCAAAAATCCTGGAAGTAAGAGAAAGGGACAGCCAACTCAAAGGTTCTCAAAGAAGCAACATGTTGTTGTTGTTCATGCAACCATGACCCCTCTTACACCAACATCAGCGAGACCATATGCTGGAAGCCTTCCAAAATGCAACCAGTGCAATTTCCATCGTAAGGGAGCCTGCCGGGAGTTGCATTGTAAGAAATGCAACCAAAAGAATCACACCACCAAATACTGTAGAACTTATCCACGACAGAATCGTCAGCCACACGAAAACAACAACAATTGCAACAACCTTAACAACAACGCCGATGATGAGACCAGTCACACCTGCTATGGGTGTAGAGGAACCGGTCACTTCAGGCGCAATTGCCCCAAGGCTAACAATCAAGGAACAAAAGGATTAGGAAGGGTCCTGACCTTGGGTCAAGGCGAAGCAGTCCAAGACCCGACGGTTGTTACCGGTACGTTCCCACTTAACAACTCTTTCGCTTACCTCTTATTCAATAGTTAAGCTGAGTGAAGCTTCGATAGTAACATATTCGAACACTTACTAAAACAACAACCCCAGAGGCTAAACTAAGCCTTAACGGTGGAGATAGCTAATGGGAAGAATCGAATCAACCAAAGATATTTATGTAGAGTACACCTTAACACTAAACAACCATTCATTTCAAATAAAATTTAATGCCAGTAAATATTAGGAGTTTTGATGTGATAATTGGCATGGTTGGGTTAAGCCCCCACCGTGCTGATACTATGTGTCGCGAGAAGGCCGTTTGCCTTCACCTCCCTAAATCACAAAACCCTAAAAACCTATGGTGATAAACCTGGCGCCAATCTTCGTCTCATTTCGTACATCAAGACACAGAAGTACCTACACAAGAAGAACTATGTGTTCCTCGCTCATGTTGTAGGTAAAGCAAAAGAAGGAAAATCAACATTAAAGGCATTCCAATAGCATGTGATTTTCCGGATGTATTTTCCGAAGAACTTCCGGGAACATCCCAGAGAGACAGGTCGAATTCCGAATCAACCTAATAACAGGAGCCACATCAATTGCCAATTCACCCTACAGGTTAGCTCCTGCTGAAGTTAGGAGTTATCCAGTCAATTAAGAAAATTGTTGAGCAAAGGATTCATCAGACCAAGCTTTTCACCGTGGAGAGCTCCAGTCTTGTTCATCAGGAAGACGGATCCTTCAGAATGTACATCGATTGTAGGAAATTGAATAAGCTCACTATCAAAACCGATACCCACTCCTTCGGATTGACGAACTATTTGACCAGCTTTAAGGAGCTAGTTGCTTCTCCAAAATAGATCTAAGATCCAGTTACCATCAGCTCCGAGTCCGAGAAGAGGACATTCCAAAAACTGCCTTCCGAACTCGTCGCGACCATTTCAAATTCGTTGTGATACCCTTTGGTCTAATGAATGCTCCCACGGTATTCATGGACCCTACGAACCGAATTATCCCAACCATTCCTAGTCAGCCTTTTTAATTATTTTCATCGATAACATACTCATCTGCTCACGAAGCAAGAACAAAACACTGTCAACATCTACGACCAGCCTTGAAAGCATCAAAGCCGGAGAATATCGCGAAGAAAACACTACATGGATGGATAAAACTCTCGAAGTCGAAAGACGAAGCTTATAGTTATGCGAGTTGAGTTGGGTGTTATATGGGTGATCGTCGATAGGTTAATCCAATCTGCCCATTCCCTGCCAATACAGAAATCAAACAAGATGAAAGGATTAGTTTGGATCTATATCCAGGAGATCGTGAGACTCCATGAAATATCGGTATCTACTATCTCGGATCGGAGATAACGGGATTACTTCAAGACTTTGACAGTCATTTCAGAAGGCTATGGGAAAATAGCTAGATATGAACGTTGCTTACCACCCTCAAACCAATAGCCAAAGCGAACGGATCATTCAACCACTCGTAGTCATGCTCCGAGCCTGGATGTTTGAATTCAGCGAGTCATGGGATACCCGGTTGCCCTTGATTGAATTCTCACGCAATAACAGGTATCGCACAAGCATCAAGGATGCTCTTTTCGAGGCTCTTATGGTCGAAAATACAGATCACTCGCCAGTACTCTCACGAGATCAGAAACCATTCGCGAAACGACAAAGAAGATAATCCAAATCGGAACTCGACTTCAAACATCACGAGACAGACAGAAGAGTTATGCTGACAAATGACGAAAACCTTTGGAATTCCAAGTCGGAGGCCGGGTACTATCGAAGGTCTTTCCCTAGAAGGGAATGATTCTCTTTAAGAAACGGGAAAACAACCCGCGATACAGTGGTATGTTCGAGATTCTTGCCCGAATTGGTCCAAAGACTTATAGGTTGCAGCTGCCTATAGAGCTCAGCAACGTACACCCCGTGTTCCACATTCTAAATTTGAAAAAGTGCTGATCTGATGAAACTCTCGTCATCCCATTAGAAGAAATCGAAATCAACGAAAATCTCCTGTTCATCGAAGAACCAGTCGAAATCATGGACAGGGAAGTGAAGCGTACTAAGCAAAGTCACATTCCGATTGTGAAAGTTCGGTGGAACGTGAAACGCGGACCAGAATTCACATGGGAACGCGAAGACCAGATGAAGCAGAAGTACCCTCACCTATTCTCGCATTCTCAAATCTAGCTTTAAAAAGAATTTCGGGACGAAATTCCCTCTAACGGGGGGATGATGTCACAACTAGGAATTCTGATACGTTGTAAACACTTAACAAAGAATGACATTGTAGCTAAGACTTGAAAACATGTATGGTGTTTATTCAATGACAACAAAATTCCATCAAATACTCTATACAAACATTCAAATAGTCAACAAAAGGTTGGAAACCCTAAAAATCCCGGTTCAAGTCCATTTTAGACTAGGATTTTCTTATTGGGCCTAATGGACCAATAAGCTTCCAATTTGACTATTTTGGGCCTAGAACCCCTAATTGGGCTCTAATTGGACCACTTTCATAAAAACTTAACCTTTTGGGCCTTATTGGGCCATAACAAATTCAATTAGCTTTAATGGACTCAAATCCATTCCTTTATGCTAATTTGGGCCGAAAAATGTTATTTGAGCCTCATAAATTCGAGCATGGGCCCAAGAGGATTCCTCCCCTCTCTCTTGAGCCCAAATCGGCCCATGTTTAATATAAAAAAAAAAGATAAGAATGGTGAAGGAAATAAAAACAAAATGGGAAATTATGGGAAATTTGTGAGGATGCCACCTTCTTATTGCATGGTGGACATCCATGCAATGTCACCTCACTTCTCTCCCCTCCCTCTCTTCTTCTTATCTCTCGGCCCAAAGGAAGAACACACACACACACACAATTCACTTAAGTTTCCTCTCAAGAACTCACAACAACTTCTCCTCTTCTTCATCAAAATTTCGAGATCTTGGAACATTTCAAGGAGATCCTTCCACAAAAATCATCATCCTAGAAACCCCTAAGATCGAGATCCACCCAAGAAGGCTTGCTAGGACCAAATTTTCTTCATTTCTTCCTTCAAAACCGTGAGCAACAAGCAAAGGTGAGTTCATACCCCTTGTTTTCGGTTTTCATATGATTTTGGGGGAGAATACAAGTTGCTTTGTGTAGATCTATGTGTATATGCATGACTATGTGTGTTTTCCATGAATTATTTGGTGATTATGTGTTGATTACTTCATTAATCTAAAAATATGTTAAGAACTGAAGATTATCACTTGGATCTTCATAAGAACCTTGAGAAAAGTATGTTTTATCACATATATTACATATAAACTTGTAGATCTGGGAATTATACACTTAAAATAGCAAAAATGAGTGTTGTGCTCAAAGATCTATAACTTATACTCAAAAATCAGCTTTTGACAGGAAAGTTTTAGCCCAATCTCGAACTGTTTTGACCTCTTAATGGAAATATTTTTCAAAACTGTTTTACATGGATAAATTTCAGATTTATACCTTTAAAATGACTACTCTCACGTTTTCATACGATTTTTCTACAATTTTTGGCGAATTTTACAAAACTGCCTATCATATTTGAAATAATTTCGGACCAACCTGTGAAGGTGAGTAATTTCACACTAGTTTGAGGCCATCAAAAATTATGAGAAAAATTGTGAACAAGTAGACAACATTTCCAAACTTCTAAAATTTACGGATCCAAATTTCGATTTACGATGATTTTTCTACAAATTTTCCAAAAACTAGGTCGGAAAAGCCCAAAACCAGAAAAATGTGTATTTTCACAAAAATCAAGCCAAAAATGATAGTTTTGACAAAAATGGGTTTAAAATGTTATTTTTACCACAAACTAGTCATCAACACAAGTTTTGAACAAAATGGAGACTAAAGTGTTATTCTTACAAAAATTGGGCCTTAATTATAAATTTTTGACTTATTGGGCCAAGAACGTCATTTTTACAAAAGTAGGCTTTTATGCTATTTTAAGTGAATACTTGAACCAAAACCAACGATAAACTAACAAACGGATTAATTTGATCATTTTCTAGGTTATTGGGCCTTAGTGGCCCATTTTTATGTGTGATAGGTCTTGTATACTATTTATATGTTTATTGGGCCTCATTGACCCATTAACATGTGCGACGGACCTTGGATACTATTTGTGTGCTATTTGGGCCTGTAAATACCTTACATGTGAAATGGGCCTTAGTTGTCCTTTCATATATATATTTCGGGCCCATGTTATATAATTTCATTCCAATTTGGGCCTTTAAATGATTTACATGTTTAGCTATGCCTTAGTGGTTCACTTTCATGGTTCATTGGGCCTGTAATGAGATTATACCTTTCTTCGCGTAAATTCGATTAAGGATCTAGTGAGTTTTGTCGGTTGACACATATTAAGTGTACGATCGTAGCCTGTAGTTATAACCAGAGTCTCTTGGAGGGAGAGCGGGGATTTGTGTATAGATCTATACGGGGATGACACCCCACACCTGAGCTGTTCGCTACAGTTAGACTAACTCAGTCTAGGGTGACGAAAACTTTATAATCAAAATCAAAACCGGCGTCCAACAACGCCAAGACAGGCGAAATTGTCATTATTTAGTATGGTTATGACGGCTCACTTAGAGGAATTAACGTTATGAAGTTTACGGAAGACCCTTCTCTTTTCTTTGGATTACTCGGAAACATTCTCGTACTGGTACTCAACATCGGGGGTTGGTATGGAAGCTTTCTCTTTTACAGACAACATCGGGTTGCCTGGGAACATTCTCTTTACATACTCTTTACATTCTCTCTACATTCTCTTTACCCTTTTAGTCAAATAAACAATAACATACATGCATTAATACAAGATCTGACACAAACACACTAAACAGTTTGCAGAAAATATAGGATTTTCTGGTGGTTTTCAAAGTTATACAAATCATTTTCACAAACATGCTTATGAACTCACCAACATTTTTATGTTGACCGTTTTCAAAATAACTTGTATTCTCAGAAAACCGTTGAAGCAGGATGAACGAAACAAACTAATGGATATTGTGTTATATTTTGTTTCATCATACTCTTACTATTTTGGCATGTAATATTCAAATACAATACTCGATGTAAACAATGAATGTTGTTATATTACATGTGATGATGATGATGATGATGTTATGTTTCAATTATATTCACTGTAATTATATTTCAAGATGAAGTCACGCACAAGCTCCCGGACGTTTCCGCCGTCTGATTCGGGGGTGTGACATTTAACAACAAAGAACAACATCCAAAGAAAAAAAATTCTAAGTACAAAAGAGATAATGCTAAATCAATGGTTTAAGTTACCAACAGAGAAGGATAAAAACTCACTGGAATAATATAACCGTGCCGAGAGATGTTATAAATTCTCAAAAAATGACAATATGAGAATGAATTGCACAAGAAAATAAGGAGATTTCATATAGATTTCACAAATCAAGTGACAAACAAAATGATTCTACTCTGATCAAACTTAATTGACCGCTTCCATAAAAATACGACCATGTATAGTGGATTTCATGTAGACTTGAAAATTAGGGTTTGAGAAGAGACGCTTCCAGTGGAGAGACTTGAGGAGGTTAAGGTTTAACCAATAGAGAGGGTGAGGAATATGAGTTGAAAGTTGGAATCATACCTGATGTTGTGATGCAAAGAGATGGTCTGCGACTTTAGTTTTGATGGTCCGTCTCTGATGATGCTATGATGAAGTTGTGAAGTGCGATCGATTAACGTAGAATAAAGGATAAAACATTAAGGGGGAACATCATACTATTTCATATATATATATATATATATATATATATATATATATATAGCAATAAGCGCCCATTCATTTTGGAGAGAGAAATAAGAAACCGGAATTCAATTTTTTTATTAGTGGAACAAGCACAAAAACAAATCGGTAAAACATACCGTAAAACTGTAGTGGCATATAAAAAAGTATATGACACAAAATAAAGAGTTTTTTAGTAGCATTTAAATTTTTTATGCCACTAATAATACTAATATTAATGACATAAATTATTAAGTGCTATCAAATGTATTAATTTTATAGTGTCATATAAAATATGTCACTAAACACATATTATAGTGGCATAAAAATAATATGCCATCAAAAACGTGTGCCACTAAATGTCATTTTGTTTGTAGTGACATTTGTTGTCATAAGAACACATTTTTCTACATATGTTTCCATATGAACATCTTTATCCACATCTATTGTCATTAGGGCACCTTGGTCCACTTGGTTTGTCATTTGATCACCTTGATGCATTTATGCTATATTATGCACACCTCTTTCTTCTTCCTCATTTCAACATTAATTACCTGACTTTCTTAGATAACATTTGACATTCTATATGCTACAATACACTTATCATATGTTATGGCTTCATCACATTCAATTATTTATGATTATGTCACGAAAAGTCCCTCACATACAGGTTCGTTCAAATATAGTTTCCTACTACAAGAACCTGATTCTCTTTTAGTTGGTCTTCTTTTCCTAAACTCTGGTGAAACAATTTCAGGTTCTAACTTCTCAATCATAACCTTAGATGGAGACTTCAAATATGTAAAAGCACTTTTCTCCTCGGTTTCAATATACACACTGATTTGTCTATGTTTAGGGACATATGTGACCATTTTTGGAACATCTTGGTCATTCCCTAAATGCATTAAGCCATAATATAATGGGACATCAGGGATACAGTAATGGTAGTACAATGTCTGCTCATTTTGGTATCCTAACTCCTTAACCATGACATCAAGGTCGTATACTAAAAAAAGGTTTGTATCAATGAAGTCAACATATGAGACAATGCCATCTACATATTTCCTACGTGGAGACTTGGTGAACAATCAACTGTAATGTATCTTAAACGTGAAGTAGTTGGGAAATCCTACCGCAATCACAAATAAGAAAGGGTAAACACATTGTGAGTCTTTGATCAACACATTATAAGGAAAAAAATAGTTTCTTTGATGTAAAAGTGTATTGTATTCAACTTCTAAGTCAATCTTTTTTTGGGCTATTTTCATAGATATTCCAAACACAGATGGTCATTTTCCTTCGTTTGGTTGAAACCCTAAAAAGCTTGAAGTTGCTATGTTAATCGGATTGGGAGGACGAAGGAAGAAGTGGGTCTCTTGGGAGAGGGATGAGGTTGATAGGATAGAGAGAAAGAATATAGTACGTGGGGCAAAATGATCAACAACATTAAATGAGGGGAACTTAAGTGAAATGACAAAAGTACCCTGACATGTTTTGCACGTGAGGATAGTTAATGGCTCCAATTTGACAGAGTCACCCAAAAAATCATCCATTAAAAAATTTCAAACCATAAGTATCATCCTTAAAGACAATATAATAATAATAATAATAACAACAACAACAACAAAACTTGTTTTTTTTTTTGAAAACAGAGACCATTTATGAAGATTTTCGATTTTTAAATGGACCTTACCCCATGGAACATTTGAACTGAAAGCACGTTATAACACAAAACATACTTTGGAGTTTGGATTATAAACCATTGGTTAAAAATATAATAATTAATTTGTAGCTTTGTAGCTTTAAGTCAAAAAGAACGTAGAATATAATACTCCGAGCAAAAGAAAACACAAGAAAAACACTCCATGACCGTTTATTTTCCATTTAATTTTGGCTTCAAAATCTAATATTTCCACATTTGTTCAAAGGGTTCCCCAACAAATCTCCTGAAATTTTTCACAAGAATATATAGTCGTTTTCTTTTTTAGGGTTTAGGCGTTCACTCGGTAATCGAACTCTGCTCCATTCGTACACCAGAGGTAAAGTTGCTTTGAGCATCTCTTTTTCCTTTTTCTCGATAATTCTAGAGTAATTTTAGGATTCCGCTATGACTGTTTTGATTTTGATCAGTATACTGTAGTACTTTTAGGGTTTTTGTTTGTGAGCAATTGCAATGTAGGAATATTCCTTATAGAACATGAAAGATGTATTGTAGTTGGATTTGAGTTTACAGCCATTGATGAAGTAACCCAAAAACAATTTGATGATCATCTGATAATATTCTTTTTCGATTTCGTTATATTGTGTGTAAGATCGTGTTGTTCTTGCGTCTCCTTTCTCATGATTCTTGATTGGAAGCTTATAATGGCAAACTTTGCTACCAATCGATCCTATATAATGCATCTAATTCGTTTTCCTGAAATTTTGTAGGAAAATCCAGCTTGAAAAGTAATTGATTACAATGAACTATGGATTCAACTTCAAGAACACTCGCCTAAAATCATCAACAGCTATGCAAACATTTCGTTTTGCATTGTTTATGGCCTTCGGCATTTGGTTATTATACCAGATCAATCAATCATCCACAAAGAAGAGTATCACTGGTGAGATCTTCTCAATCCATCTCAACAACCAGCGAATTTCCAGCATATTGGGACGAAAAGGGCGAGTCACACCATTGAAGTCGACTCACCGAGTCAACTCAGAAGTGATTCTAGATGATACAACGAATCCCGGTGAACTCAATGATGGTGTCCAAGAACAGGAATCGATAGCAACAGAAGTGTTGACTAAGAAGTCAAACGATCATGAACTTAAAGAGCCTGAAGATGGTGTTTATAGATTTCTTGATGAAAATGGAATTCCTGAGGCTGATCGTGAAAAGTTAGTTGTGAATGAGTCGACTCCGTCGGGTAATGAAAATTGAAACCCATATATGAGTTTAAAACATTATTTTCAGCCTTTTCCTATAGTTAGAAAGTATATATATACAAAACATTCTACTTGTATATGTATCAGAATAAAGATGTCTATTAAGATCTCCATTTATATCAAAATTACGTTCAAGATTAGCATTTTTGGAATTAAATGAGTTTACAAGACTCTGTTATAACATCAAATAATCATGAATGTCCAAAAATATGATATTTTCTATATAGTCTCAACACATGCAACATTCTCTTTTAGAAATTAAATAGGGATTTTCTGACATATGTCTTAAAAGACACGTATAGGAAACATTAATTGAACGAGAATATTATCATAATTAAATGTTAAATTCATTAATTATAGAAAATATTTTTCATAATTAATGCATTTCACATTTAATTATGATAATATTTTCCATAATTAATAGTTTTTATGTATGTCCTTACAGTAGGTGATGACAAGTATATAAATTTAACATCTCAATCAAATTTAAATTAAATTTAATGATACTTGTCATTGTTTAAAATATGTAAGAAAACGGTAGAAATAAAAATAGAAGGATATTTAATTTCTCTTTGTTTTTTCGAAGATATTATCTTCCAAATCCATCAATTTGTCATTTATTGATCATTACAACATATTTGTAAGATTGATGGTGATGTACATTCTTGATACTTTGTCATTAGATAAAAAAATTTGTTAAATTATTTGAGAAAAGTTATTATTTATATCTGTTATTTTTTATTTGTTTAAAAGTCGAACAACAATAATCGATACGTATAAAATTGGATCCATGGAATCAACCAGATAACTATGGAGATATAGGGTCGACAACTGGACATGTATGTACATGTTACTCAAAATCGTTTAATGTTGATTAGTGGTGTTTAAGATAAATATTATAAATTAGAAATACCAAGTATCGCCGTGAAAAAACTTTTTTTTATGTCATTTAGATGTTTTTATTACATTTTTTTTAATTTTAATAATCTAGTCGGCATAGTTATTCATCAAAATAACAACAAATTTCATAGCGGTGTGTGGTCACTTAGATATCGTAGGGCAAATGAAAATACTATGGCCATATTTGACATGAAGTTTTTGAAAGCTTTTAAGAAAAAAAAAAGCTTGAATAAAATAAAATTAATGTTCAAGCAATAGAAGCTTTTACCTTTTATTTTAAACAAAAAGTGTATGATCCAAAAGTTTTTTTTTAAATAATCTGTGATCCAAAAGTTATTTCAAGTAACTTTTGTTTTATATAATTTTACACATTTAAAAGCTAACATCTATTTTTATTAAACACTTATGTACTAATAAAATTGACAGATCTGGTTTCTTGTTACTCGTTACCAACTTTCGGCTAGCTACTAACTGCTAGTTTTTCCGAACATAGTCCATGTATTTATGCCTCTTTTTAGATTTTGTAGTTTGCCATGGTAAGATAAACCCCTATCAAAATATGTAAGACTCCATACGGATGGGCCCCTTCTATGGACAACGTTGTGAAATTGTCATTTAGACAATTATTTTGTAATATTGTGGAGTTAAATTTGACAATACAATGTGGAATTATTTTGTATCCTACCAAGTTGTCATTTTTTATACAGAAGGAGGTTTGGTAAAGATAATTTTTATAAAAATATTCAACCTTTTGAGAAAATGTTATAAGCTAAAATTAATTCATCGAACAACTTATGCATAGTTCTTTGTGTTGTAGGTTCATGGACGATAATCAATGGTGTATGTAAGTAGGGTCGGCCCTAATGGTGTGCATGATGTGCGACCCTACAGGGTCGGAAATTCGGTTTATGTATCTATTAATCTTCAAATATATGTTAGATGTATATATTTTTTGTTAATAAAAGTAGTGTAGGCGGTGTAGCTGAAATGACTTAGGCACTTCCCTTTAATTTAATCCACCCATGTTCGATTCATGATCCCTTTTTTTCTCCTTTACTAAAGATATGTATTGTAAGGTCCATTTTTACTTTTCTCACACGACCTTCAAAATCAACAGACCACCACTATTACCACTATTACTAAATAGATCATGCCAACAATGAAAAAACACAATTATTATTTTCCCTTGAATATATATCTTTCTGGTTTGTTTCATTTGGTGACAAGAAAGTTAGTCTTAGAAGATATAAACATATGTTATCTTTCCAGCATTCTAACTTGAAATATGTAACACTCGGTTTTGGATTTGCTTCATTATTCGGGGTTGCGGCCCAATCTTTAGTTGTCATGAGGCTTAGGGCCTTGGGGAAGAAAGGTTTTAGTCTTTTCAGATGTGGGTGTTATGGTTTTAGTGATCCAAGTGTTCGATGGTGTCTTCAGAGGCCAAGGGTATAATCGTAATTTGATAACTCGGTCTTTTATGAATTTTGGGTTTTTGTTCAGGAAGTTTTAATGCGATGGCGAGTTGTTAGAAGCATAGGGCTTCTTGCCACCTTTCCGTGGATATAAGGTTCGTTGGAAACGGACCTAAGATGAGGAAGTTATGGCAATTTGGATTATTGGCAGAAATGGTCCTTAATGGAAAAGAGAGGCAAAGCAATCCCATGCCTGCATGGTAAGGAGGGCACATGCCTAGGTAAGTACGCCCAACGTAAGCTGGGGGTACGCCTAGCGTAACGAGCAGAGTGCCAAACCGTAGTTTTTAGGGTTTGGGCACTATTTAAACATCCTTATGAGCTCAAGGCTCTTTCATTTCTCAGCCTCCATTTTCTTTAAGCCTCATTTCGAACCCTAATCCCCTTGGTGGTGCATTCTCGAGCTTGGAGGTGATTTTGAAGGGTCCTTAGTGTTATTTCAAGGAAGTGGATCTTGGTGATCAAGCTTGGTGTAGCCTTGGGGTTATAGATCCAAAATCTTCACTCTTGGGAAGCTTCAGGAGGTAAAAAGTTCATACTTTGGCTTCTTGTTATGCTTTATGGGTTTAGGGCTAGATTTGTGCTTATTTATGGGTTTTAAGTCCTCCTTATGAGTTTGAGTCACTCCTGGAGCTAAGGTTGTTAGATCTTGCCCTTTCTGAGTTTATAAGTTCATAAAAATGGTATCTTGATCATTGCTTTTGGTCCATGCATGTTTTAGTTAGTTTAAAATGGGTCTTAATGTATTAAGATGGTTGTTGGGTCCGAATAAGTCATGCAAATGCATAAAGGTGCCGACTTTATGCATTAAGAGCTTTATTTTAAGGTTCCCTGAAGCTTGGGTGCAAAGTGCTTAAGTGGTTAAGTCATAAAATCAGTTTTGGAATAAGTTGAATTACGCTAAGCGTAAATAATGGTGCGCCCAGCATACTGTGTTTTGTTCGCGATCTGGATTCACCGACTACGCGCAGCGTAGCTGAACGTACGCCCCGCGTACGACGTTCAGCTGGGCTTGGGCTTGTTGTGTTTGTGGGCTTCACATCCTTGGGTCACCTTGTTGCTTTGGGCCTTTTGGGCCATCTCAGATCAACTTTTTGGGACTAAGGAAATTAATGGGCTTTAGGATAAGGCCCATATGGGGGTTGGGCCCAATTTGGAAAATTGGGCCATTAGTGGGCCTTTGTGGATCTTTTTGGTTTTGGGCCTCAATTTTGGTTCAAGTTGGGACAGGGGTAAAATGGTTATTTTACCCCAAGTATGGATTATGGACCATAGATTGGAACCCAATTGCTAATTGGGTGTGATTTTGTTCTGATAGCTCAGGGAGTTGTCAGGGTAGCAGCTAGGGATTTCTTTCAGTGAGCTTCAACATTCGAGGTGAGTCTCCTCACTGCTCTATGGATCAAAGGCACCAATGCCGACCCATTTAGTTTATGTATTATAGGAAGAACCAGGGGTGACCCTTGGCATTTTGTATGAAAGACCAAGAGGTGGCTCCTGGCAATCTGTATGCCATACCAGAGTCTGAACTCTGGCATTTATTAGTTAAGTAGTTATAGATTGTTTGCTAGTTGTCTTTGTGATGCTTTCATGGAAGACCAGGAAGTGGCTCCTGACACTTGTATGTAAGACCCAGGGTTTTGGTCCCCCAGCCTGGCAAGGAAGACCACGAGACGTCTCGTGGTATAATGGCAAGACTATGGTTGGCACATAACATTTTGATTGATTAATTGGATATGTATGACATGTATGGCTTGTTTGATATGTATGGTATGTGGTATTTGGGGAACTCACTAAGCTTTGTGCTTACAGTTTGTGGTTTATGGTTTTAGGTACTTCCGGTTCGTAAAGGAAGGGCCCGGCTTGATCGTGTTGGGTTTTGAGCATTCTAACACTCCTATGGTGTACATGCAACCCTAAATACCTTGGATCTATGTTTTCTCTATTATACATGCAAATATCAATTTCCAAGGTATTTATCCTAACTAGCATATTATGAAGTACAAGTAATATAGAAACTAGTAGAAATACATACCTCTTTGTTGGTGCTTGATTCCATGGAGCTCAAGAGCCTAGTGCCCCAAATGTGACACCTCAAATGGTTCACACAACATCATATGCACTTGGAATAACTTAGAGAGAAATTTAGAACACTCCTCAAATCGGTTTGCCCTCACTACTTTTTTTAGTGGCCGATTTTGCACAAAATAAGATGCTTATATAGTTGTTACAATTAGGGTAAACCCTAATTGTCATGGCTTTCCATTTCCTTGGATCCATGGGTTCAAATACACCATGGAGCATCCATGGAGTATCCTATGGGTTTTAGCCCAACTTGATAATCCATGGAGCATTATCCCACTATATAAGTATGGATGATTTACACAATCAACCCATATATTTAATTAGTCTTCTTTTGATCACTTAATTAATTCTTGATCAATACTAATTAAATAATCTTATTAATATATTAGAACTTATAATATATTGATAAACCTTAAGTGTTATTTCTCTCATTTTAGTCTATCCAAATGCATGATGCCATGCAACCCAAATGGACCATGCCGGGTCGGGTCAAGTATATACCAATTATAGTTATGGACTTAGACACTAATCCAACAGATCGCAGCGCATACACCCGTGTTTTTCCGCAATTCATGATTTTAGGATTTACTCTGATAATTGTTTTACTCTAGAATACTTTTAATTGTTCGGATAAGGATAAAGGAATGTTTGAATATATATATATATATATATATATATATATATATATATATATATATATATATATATATATATATATTAAAAATGAAAATTTTACCCTTGATTTTCGGGATGTTACAAGTTGGTATCAGAGCATTGGTTTGAAGGATTCGGGCATACTCTCCGGTGTGCCTGAACTCAAACTGAGGGTTTGGTGAAATTTTTTATAAAACAAACGTTTAATTAAAAAGAAATTTATAATCAAAGAAAGGGGTGTGATGCGTGCAATCGGCCGAGCTCAAGTAAGTGGTTCCCAGAATACCAATACATGTTTATTATGATATATGATATGATTATAAGAATTGCATGTTAGATTAGGCTAAGGATCTGCTCAGTATTATATGATAGGAGAGATGCCTTTATATGTCTGATTGTATGAGGTTTAGAATTGCATGCTAGTATGAATTTCTGATAAGTGGATAGAATGGCCTGATTAGTGTATGTTGGTTAGATTTTCCGTTGCCTGAATGCTGCTTGCTTTGTGCTTTGTGGGACTCTTAGCGGTGTGAATTGACTGCTATGTGAATATGCTAAGTCACATGTGGCACAAGTTAAATAATCTTAGAGTGATGGATTTGACCCTATTGCGCAGCTCTTGTTTGAGTCCAACCGTTCTAGGGTCGAGTCTTTTATTCGAAGGATTATCTTATCTTTGTTGCATGTGACTATATTCATGAGGAAGCTAGTATACATTGGTGGGAGTCCTTCAGCAGCTGAGGGTTGGGTGAGGTCGGTAACCTAGGAGAGCCTAGGATATGCTTCAGTAGGTTTATTGGCGCGGTTTAGTGAGTTTTTGGTGCATGAGTTTGAGAATGTGACTTAGAGGATTTGGGATGATTGATGAGGAATGTATGGATAGGTGTGGAAGGTAGTATCGGGCCCGTACTACCGAAAGCACAGGATCCATACTCAAATCGGTGAGAGTCTTGGAGAATCTAAGAAGCTTATGGGAGGAGGATTTTTGGATATGTTTTGATCATTGGCATGTCGTATTTCAGTTTGGTGATGAGTACTCAGGGAGGAGGTTCTTGTTCTGGTTCCGGATTAGGAGCAGGTACTGAGCCGATTAGCGAGTAGATGCGGGAGTTCATCTTATCGGAGATTTCTCGCAGTATTTCAGAGATTTTGGATGAGCGCTTGGGCGCGTTCCATGCTAAGGTTATGGCTATCGTTGGAGCTTGCACTCTTTCTTTCCATGAGTTCCGTGCTTGTGGAGCTCCTGCGCTCGATGGGGAGAGGGACCCCATTTCCACTAGGAGGTGGTTAGCAAATATGGATAACGCGTTCAGGACGATTTTCTGCCCCTAGGAGGCGAAGGTCAGATATCCTTCCTGCCTATTGAAGGACAGGGCACGAGATTGGTGGGAAGAAGTTGGTAGTGAGATGGGTGATGATGATGTTGATGCTATGTCATGGGATGACTTCTCGACTAGGTTTCGAGCTGAGTTTGCACCGGTGATTGAGGTGCAGTAGCTGGCGCGAGAGTTTCTGGATCTCCGCCAGACTACTGAGACTGTGGCAGAGATCACTGCCTAGTTCCGGGAGAGGGCTTTATTGGTTCTGCAGTATGCAGAAGATGAGGAAATGAAGAAGGTGAGGTATCATTATATGTTGCAGGATGATATCAGGGAGTTTGTGAGTATTTCAGGGTGCAAGACCCTGAATGATATGATTTCCAGAGACTGAGAGCGGGAGATCGATTTGGAGCACCTTGGGAAGAGGGGGTCAGATCAGGTGCATATAGTGGAGGGTCCCGGGAAGAGACCCAAGACTTCCGATCAATGTTTGAGAGGCCAGCAGGGTCGGAGTCAGTACAACACATGTGGGAAACTGCACGATGGAGTTTGTCGTTCCAGGGGTATGAGCTGCTACAAGTGTGGCAGGGTTGGTCACGTCAGCAGGGATTGTCCTCAGGGGGCAAGCCTGTTATGTTTTCACTGCGATCAGGTGGGCCACAAGAAGGCCGACTGTCCGATGGCGAGGGGAGGAGCAGTGAGTGCGCCTGCTCCGACTACTTTGAGGATCACCGATAGACGAGAGGGTAGGGTAGGATCCCCAGCATAGAGGAGCCAGGCATTGTAGTGTCAGACAGGGGAGGTCAGGACTCCAACAGGCGGCATTGCGGGTATGTTATCTTTTTCTTTCTTTCGGTTTTTATTAGTATTTTTGTTGTTTAGAATCTTGCATCATCTTGGGTAAGCGTATCTTTGGTTTATTTCTCTGCTTATGTTTGGGTTATATCTTCAAGAAATGTTATATGTCATTTTGCATGCCATGAATCATTAGTGGTTTAGTGAGGGGTTGTTTCTCATATAGTGGGTTCCGAGTGTTCGGTAGTTATTCTGGTTTGTAGTCGAGGTTCAGGGGAATTGTGTGGAAGGTTTATGGTCAGGATTCGGTGGTTTTAGCAATTGTGCTTAGTTGGCTCTTGGGGTGCCAAGGAAAGTGGTATATTTATGAGGTTTTGCCCTGAGCATCAATTAGGAGGGCTTCAAGATTTAAGTGTTGTATCAATTATAGCTTCTGGGGTTATCAGTTTTGCTGGTATTCGGGAAGTGTTCATCTGGTCTTCAGGGTTTATATGGTCTTTTGGGTTTGTCTAGTGATGGATCACTAACATTGGTAAGCGCAGGTTGTCAGCAGATCGATCATTGGAGGGTAAGAAGGATTGGGAATCCTTCAATTCTCGTGTGCTGTAAGAGCTTAGTCGAATCAAAGTGGGGGAGAATCGTTCAGGTATTCAGGAACAGAAGCAGGTGTGAACCTAGGATGAGTTTCGCATCCCCGTCAGGGAGGAAGGCGGCCCAAGTGGCCGTCTGGATTGAGGATCATGTGAGTTGGGAGTTCAAGAAACTTCCTAATATTTGGTTCACGCATTCTTGGTGTCAGATAACAGGATTTGATGGACCCGGGTCGGGGTTCCAGTCATGACTCGAGTTCATCTTGGGAGTTTGGTTGAGTGCATGCTTGACTCTGGATGTGTTCAGATTGATAGATTGGCGGTAAGACCATGGGCGGCAATTGTTGCAGAGTAGAAGTGTTGTAATATTGTGGGGTGGCCCGTAGCATTCACTAGTTAGCAAATAGTATAGTAGTGTTGTAAGACTGTGGGGTGACCCGTAACATTCACTAGTTGTCAGTTAGTGTGGGAGTGTTGTAAGACTGCGGGGTGGCCCATAGCATTCATCGGTCCCTATGTAGCAGCGAGATTGTGGCAAATATGTGATTTGCTCACAGATTTCCTCAGATGGTTTAGGCCAGGGGTGCATCTGTTCGCAAGGTTGTGGGAGGGCCACAACATGTTTGGAATCAGTAAATGGTAGGTCGTTGGAGACCGGGTATGATGTAAGCCTACAATTGGTCTTGTAGCTTTCAGTTTAGCATTTGGTTTGGTAACGAGATGGTTCGGGTAATTGTTGCTAGTTTAGGCTTTCTTTCAGAAGTCGCGTAAGGCGACTGTGTGGGTGTCTTTTGGCTCAAAAGCCAGGCAAGAATCCGGTATTTCAGATAGTTGGCAGACAAGTTGGGACCAGGGAGGTCTCGATTGCTTTTGGAAAGCATCTAGGAGGTAGCGTGATGTTTCGGGCAATATTAGTGATTTGGGGTTCGTATGTGTATAATAGCTTGTAGTTCGAGAAAGTAATTTGGAACAAATAATCCCAGAGTAAGCGATTTGACTCTGTTGCGCAGCTCTCGTTTGAGTCTAACCGTTTCAGGGATAAATCTTCTACTCAAAGGATTATATGAGCCTTCTATCAAGCATAAGTATTCCGCAGCTGTTGATGGTCAGTGACTTTGTTTCCTTTGGTCGCGTCAAGATAATCAGGGTTGGAAGTGTTTTGTTTAGTCTGTTTTCGATGAGGAATTGGTTTGGTGATGTTTCAGCATGGGCAGTCTGTCGGGGAGTCAGACCAATGTAGATTTCAGGTTTCAGAAAGGTAGAAGTGGTTTTCTTTAGGGACTAAGGATTTGTTCTTCTTCGGGTTGGAAGTTTCTATTTGGGTTGGGTTTGGTTGTCTTGGAAAGGTCGTTTTATGCTCAGAATTTTCGGTTGCATTCCTCGGGTTGTTTGGTATGATCTGAGTGTTAGTAAGGAGCGATTTCGAGGACGAAATCTAATTTAAGTGGGGGAGAGTTGTAACATGCGGTTTTGGATTTGCTTCAGTATTCGGGGTTGCGGCCCAATCTTTAGTTGTCATGAGGCTTAGGGCCTTGGGGAAGAAAGATTTTGGTCTTTTAGGATGTGGGTGTTATGGTTTAAGTGATCCAAGTGTTCGATGGTGCCTTCTGAGGCCAAGGGTATAATCGTAATTTGATAACTCGGTCTTTCATGAATTTTGGGTTTTTGTTCCGGAAGTTTTAAGGCGATGGCGATTTGTTAGAAGCGTAGGGCTTCTCGCCACCTTTCCGTGGATATAAGGTTCGTTGGAGGCGAACCTAAGATGAGGAAGTTATGGCAATTTGGATTATTGGCAGAAATGGTCCTTAATGGAAAAGAGAGGCAAATCAGTCCCATGCGTGCATGGTAAGGAGGGAACATGCCTGGGTGAGTACGCCCAACGTAATGAGCAAAGCGCCAAACCCTAATTTTTAGGGTTTTGGCACTATTTAAACATCCTTATGAGCTCAAGGCTCTTTCATTTCTCAGCCTCAATTTTCTTTGAGCCTCATTTCGAACCCTAATCCCCTTGGTGGTGCATTCTTGAGCTTGGAGGTGATTTTGAAGGGTACTTAGTGTTATTTCAAGGAAGTGGATCTTGGTGATCAAGCTTGGTGTAGCCTTGGGGTTATAGGTCCAGAATCTTCACACTCTTGGGAAGCTTCAGGAGGTAAAAAGTTCATACTTTGGCTTTTTGTTATGCTTTATGAGTTTAGGGCTAGATTTGTGCTTATTTATGGGTTTTAAGTCCTCCTTATGAGTTTGAGTCACTCCTGGAGCTAAGGTTGTTAGATCTTGCCCTTTTTGAGTTTATAAGTTCATAAAAATGGTATCTTGATCATTGCTTTTGGTCCATGCATGTTTTAGTTAGGTTAGAATGGGTCTTAGTGGATTAAGATAGTTGTTGGGTCCCAATAAGTCATGAAAATGCATAAAGGTGCCGACTTTATGCATTAAGAGCTTTATTTTAAGGTTCCCTGAAGTTTGGGTGCAAAGTGCTTAAGTGGTTAAGTCAGAAAATCAGTTTGGAATAAGTCGAGTTACGCCCCGCGTAAATGATTGTACGAACATCGTACCGTGTTTTGGTTACGATCTGGATTCACCGAGTACGCCCAGCGTAGCTGAACGTATGCCCCGCGTATGACGTTCAACTGGTCTTGGGCTTGTTGTGTTTTTGGGCTTCACATCCTTGGGCCACCTTGTTTCTTTGGGCCTTTTGGGCCATCTGAGATCAACTTTTTGGGACTAAGGAAATTAGTGGGCTTTAGGATAAGGCCCATATGGGGGTTGAGCCCAATTTGGAAAACTGGGCCATTAGTAGGCCTTTATGGATCTTTTTTGTTTTAGGCCTGAGTTTTGGTTCAACTTGTGCTAGGGGTAAAATGGTCATTTTGCACCAAGTATGGATTATGGACTATAGATTGGAACCCAATTGCTAATTGGGTTTGATTTTGTTCTGATAGCTCGGGGAGTCGTCAGGGCAACAACTAGGGATTTCTTTCAGCGAGCTTCAGCATTCGAGGTAAGTCTCCTCAGTGTTCTATGGGTCGAAGGCACCAACGCCGGCCCATTTGGTTTATGTAATATAGGAAACCCCGGGGGTGACCCTTTGCATTTTGTATGAAAGACTAGGAGGTGGCTCCTGGCAATCTGTATGTAAGACCAGAGTCTAAACTCTGGCATTTATTAGTTAAGTAGATGTAGATTGTATGTTAGTTGTCTTTGTGATACTTGCATGGAAGACCAGGAAGTGGCTCCTGGCACTTGTCTGTAAGAACCAGGGTTTTTGTCACACCCCCAAACCGGAACGGCGGAAATGTTCGGGGGTGGAGGACGTCATGTTTAGTATCACAAGACATGCATCATAGTAATCAAAGTAACAAACAACCATTTCATTAGAAAGAAAGTGTTTACAAAGTATGATTCACATAAGATAGACTACAAAAGTAAATAACAAAACAAGACTTGAAGTTAATATGCTCCATCTTCTGAATCCCAGTGTGCGTCCCTGTCTACTGGTTTCCTGAGAATACAAGTTATTTTGAAAGCGTAGATCAACATTTAAGCTGGTGAGTTCATAAGTATTTTAGTGATGTAATGTAAGTTGTAAGTTCTTTTAGAAAGTTCGTCTGTTCCTCCAGAAAATCCTATATCTTCTGATATGATGAAAGATAAGTAAAAATGACTCTATAATCCTTTCTATGAGTACTAAATGGATACAAGTTATATAAAACCCAGAGTAAAAAAACAATCGATTGTGTGCATCTGCCCTAAGCCCACAACCAAACAAGGAATAGGAAATGAGGCGGAAGGCACACATCCCATTGTTTGTTAGATCATCGTTGTATATAACCCTGGTGTATTCACTTGGTACTCACGGAGTTAACTGTAATAGTTCCTTTATATTTGATGAAAACATTCTTTAAGAAAACCTTTAATTCTTTTAGTAAAAATGGTAACCACAATAGCTCCTTCTATAATCACTTAGTTTATACTAGCTATATATAATCTAATATCGGACGGATAGTTAGTTGTGTGAATCTCCCCTAAGCCCACAACCAAACAAGGAACAGGAAATGAAGCGGAAAGCACACATCCAACTACATATCGGATATTAATTATATATAACCCTGATGTATAAACTAAGGTATTATAGAATTAACCACCAAAGGTCCTTTAAGTTATACTGGTTTAATAAAATGGATTAAACCTTTTACTGGTAAGTTTCTAGTTTTTTCTACCAAATGTTCTACTTGATAAGTATGTTTTGTACTAGAAAACAGTGCATTGAATTAGTATAGTATGACCTGGCCCACACCTGGTACTCCTTATGATTACTTAGTGTATACAGAATATATATATATATATATATATATATATATATATATATATATATATATATATATATATATATATAGCTAAGATCGAATAGATAGTAGGCTGGGTGAATCTCCTCTAAGCCCACAACCAAACAAGGAACATGAAATGAAGCGGAAAGCACACATCCTACTACCTGTCGGATCCGATTAATATATATCCCTGATGTATAAACTAAGGAATCATAAAGTTAGCATTATAGCCCCCCTTCTAACTGAATGTACTAAGACTCGACTGTTCTGTTTGTCGCTTGTAATGATGTAAGTTTTCCCTAGTTTATAACTATCTTTACTCGAAAATAGTTTGCATTACCTTTCAAGTGAGAATATCACAATATGAAAGTGATGGGAAAATGAAAGTATGCAGTAGTCTTTTAAAGTGACTACTGAAATACTTGTTCATGTTACTAGTAAGTTATGTAGCGTTGTTCTATTGTTTGGACGACTACTAGAAGTAATGAAATCTTGTACTCTTAACGCCTTTATCGATACTGTTGTGAGTTTTGCATATATTTATGTGTTTTATTTATTAATATCCGGTACTTTGTAGATGTACCCCTTTATAAATAAATCTGGTACTTTGTAGATGTACCCCATATATATATAAATCATGGCATATTGTAGATGCACCATATATATATATATATATATATATATATATATATATATATATATATATATCCATTATACCACTTTTATTATCATCTTTTGTTTAGAACAATGAATTAATGATACGTTCCCTTCCTAGGTTACTGGGAATCATTGGTATAATTGTGTTAATCATGATTTGTTCTTCTGTTATAGTATTTTGTATGTTCCTCCCTGTTTCTCTTTATAATATGTTCCTCCCTGTTTCTCTTTATAGTATGTATTGAACCCCTGAACTATGCCTATTATAGTTTACTAGTATGTTTACTTGAACTATTACTGACTTGAATAAAATACTCATTTATCTACCAAGCTATGATTGTACTTTAAAAACGGTGTTTTATAAACAATAAAGTAACATAACTTTGAAAGAGTTTTTGAAATGTTTTGATCACTTATAAACACAAGCAATCCATTAAAATGATGTTTATCAAAGATAACATTTACACAATTATCATTGTGTTCAACTTGTATTCCCCCCCCCCTTAAAAGCATTTAAAACATTTAAAAGATTGATTATAGGGGTATGAACTCACCTTATGTGGGTGATTCAATCGAATATGCGAGTAAGGATGAGAAGTTCCACGAATGAAGTCCCGAGACACAAACGAGTCCTAAATGACATATAATGGCATATATAGGCATGTAATTAGTGTTTAAAAGCAACTAACATGCAAGGAAACTACCTTGGGGACTAGGAAACACTTGAACTAAGTGTTAGAATCACATGTGATTGATCAAAGGGGGTTTACGGCCATGTAAGGGAGTATACGGCCAAGAGGTGTACGACCATGGAGTGTATAGCCGTACACTCATGGAAAACATGCACAAAGGGGTGTTTGATCCATGGGGAAACTAGTGTGACAAATGCACAACAAGAGGATGAGCAAAACTCTCATTTTTGGAAGGACTTGAGGGGTGTACGGCCACACCAAGTGTGTACGGCCGTACACACACCAAGATAGATGCATTTTAGGTCTTGATTCAAAATGGATACAAAGGCTCAAGAGTTCTAATGGATATCAAGTACCTAGCAAGTGTTTAAGGCCTTTGATTATGATCTTAACAAGGGTGTACGGCCGTAGATAGAGTGTACGGCCGTACACTCTTGATGTTCTTGAGTTTGGTGATGTTTCAAGGCTATGAATCATGGATCTTTACTAGCTAATGCAATGTATCAACTAATCAATGGAAGGAATACTTACGTTTTTGAAGAATAAGGTGAAAAGCTTGATGATAGTTGAGAAAGAACTCGAGTTCTTGACTGGAAAGTGAAGAAATGAATGAAAAATGAAGGGATGGCTTATATATGGCCATGGGTTTATGGCCACCTTGGGTGTACGACCATACACCCATGTGTACGGCCGTACACTCCTCTTGAAGGAGTGTTTGGCCCGAATGCAATACGAAGAAGTTAAGCTAACTCATCTTTAAACCCAAAACTTGAATGTACTAGGCTTAGAACACTCAAACAGACTCTAAACAATGCTAAAAGATAGCAGAAATGAGTCTGACTCTCGATTGATTGGCTGGACTTACAAGATAAATTTTTTTGGGTTGTCACAGTTTTGGTCCCCAACCTGGCAAGGAAGACCACGAGGCGGCTCGTGGCATAATGGCAAGACTATGGTTGGCACATAACACTTTTATTGATTAATTGGATATATATGACATGTATGGCTCGTTTGATATGTATGGTATGTGGTATTTGGGGAACTCACTAAGCTTTGTGGTTACAGTTTGTGGTTTATGGTTTCAGGTACTTCCGGTTCGTAAGGGAAGGGTCCGGCTTGATCGCATCGGATACACATGTGTTTTTCCGCAATTCATGATTTTAGGATTTACTCTGATAATTGTTTTACTATGGAATACTTTTAATTATTTGGATAAGGATAAAGGAATGTTTGAATATATATATATATATATATATATATATATATATATAATATATATATATATATATATATATATATTAAAAATGAAAATTTTACCCTTGATTTTCGGGATGTTACAAAATATGTTATAGAAATAATTAGTGACAATGATGTTCAACACTTTCTAACGTTGTTTATAGTGTGTGTTCAAAAATTTTACATTAGTATTGCCTAGATGATGTGCATGACTCTATACATATAGATTTACTACAGGAAACTGATCAACAATTTATTGAAATTAGTCTAGTGGAAACCGATCTAGTTAAAGAGGGTCACATGTGGGAATAAACAATCAAGAGTATATTTTAATCTCTCACATGTATTCAATATGTTTCTCAAAAGAATCATAAGTATATCGGTGAGGACGACGTTTCTACATACTGGGATGTCGAATACCTAGGTATGCTTGATGCTTCCTCTATAAACAATTCAAATCTATCTCCTTGCAAGTAGTTATTACAATATTGTTTTGGGATAACAAACCTTGAAATAAGTACTTCCTATGATGGTTGGTCGAAGGATGAATACATTGGTGATGGAATAAAAACACATTATTGAGGTATACATCCCCCAATGCCATGTACAAACTCCATTTATGCACACACACGATCATACAACCAAAAGCCAACAACATATATTAAAACCTATAAATATTTAAATGCAAAGAAGATTTTCAACTAGCTATAGATTGAAATGTGCACAAAATGATAATATCTATAAAAGAAAGCTTTGAGGCAGAATGCACTCATGAAAATTACACATGATGCATAAGGGCTAACCTATTTAAGGGTGCTCGTTTTTTCCAAGTGTATATTTTTGTTTGCGAACACACATTTTTCAAAAATGCGATTATTTCCCAACCATAACCAAGCTAATAAATAAGTTTGGGGGAAATGAAATCGTTTGTGATTTCAATTTGAAGTTCAAAATTGGCATTTTCTATAAACAAACTTGGCAGGAAAAGTGTTATGTACTACAACTTTTGAGGGAAATCCAAAAAGATTCATTTTCCATTATTCCCACACATTGTCACAATTTGAAGAAGGCGAATATAGGCACAATGATACATAATCAGATGGACATCTAAGATTAGTTTTTAGTCATCTTCATCATAAATGATTGCACGATATACATTTTTCAATGCTATACGTGGGTGAAGATTTTCACATTAATACTTGTCAATCTAACACTAATATTTTGCAACTATGTCTATTTCGTAAATGCACATGACGAGCACTTGTAATACACGATGTTCACCCTTAGGGTCACTTAAAGGTCACAATGTTACTAGAGATCACTATATATGGTAACATAAAAATATTTTGTTAGTTACCTATGGAATTTGCAAGTAAGATAATGTTAATTCGTAGGCATGCGTTTTAAAGAAAATACACAAATGAACTAGGAATTTGGAAAGTTAACCATAGTATATAATAACGTTAAATCCATTGAGGTAGCCATTACAAAAATCTTCCATATATGTATTGGAACACCCCTCGTGTGGGTTAAACATTTTGATCAATCAAAACATATTATTTAAAATCAAACATGGTTTGCAGATAATATAGGGCCCAATGTCATAAAAACTTTGTTTATTTTTTTAAAAATATGGAGGTGTAACAATCTAACATTATAACATATAACTTTAGCAAAACCACTACCTTGTAATGTAGCCTTCTAGATGTCCATAACTACCTCAAACGTCTTCACCTCTAAGTTGAGTACTAATATCAAGGTTGAACATGTTATAGTTCAAGTAAATTGCACTTTCCTTGAACCAATACACATAAAAACATCCCTTTTTTGGTTTTATATTTAATAAACCATAAAAATCATTTTTAATATAAAATAAACTTTGATTGCGGAATTTCGGTCCCAATATCTTAAAGTTCTCAAATATTTTAGATTAAAAGAGGTTTTAGAGGAGGGTCATCAATTTAAATATCATTACATACGATAATTTACGACAACATAACAATGAACTTAAAAATATCTCGAATTCTCTAAGCCTCGGTCTCTACTCGCACTTGAATACATGTCAAAGTCATAGGTTAGGTATTGAGAATGTTTAATGAGTAATATCAGGAGTCTATCACTTTTGAAATCAAGGAATCACTCATTCCTTGACCTATAGTGTATCTTCAAAAATATTTTGAAAACTCTTTACAACACTTAACTCTTATTCAAATGAAATCGTTACTCTCTACTCTTTTGAAAAAACACTTAGAACTCTTATAACTCTTTTTATTAAAAAATGTCCAATCTTAAACTCTTACTATTTTCTATTGGAAACACTTATAAGATATATAAACTCTTTGATTAATCTATTTATTCTCTTCTCTTTGGAACACTTTTAAGTATAAAAAAAACTCTTAGTTAACCACTTTTACTCATTTACAATTTAAAGCTCATAAAATGTATAAACACACATACTCATCATAAATGGAAATAATGAAATGCATGATGTAATCTATATGCAACCTGTTCACCTCTTTTTCCTATTTCACAGTTCTCTTTTTGATGGCAATGAAGATTATGACATAGTTAGCACAAAGCACCCTATATCACGACTTTTCTCGTTCTTGTTAGTCTCTGAGCTATCAATCACTAGTTTCGTACAAGAGGTAGCTACCCTCATGCACAAGTGAGGCATCTCTAGAATACCGCAATACCCTTTTTAGGTTACTCTTAGTCTTGCTTTCCATGGACTTTGGAGGGATACACTAGTCTTTTCTTGGGTTTATGATTACAAGTTTCTTTCAAATCAAATACTACAACATGTAGAAACAAACCCGAATGTTCAAATTAAGGCTTTAAGGGAACAAATTCAATGTATTTACAAGACATGCATTTTAAAGATGAAAGCATTTAAGGCAAGAGAAGCAACCTTAAAATCATAAGGGGTGATTATGCCAGTTAGTATAATATTTTGCGAGAAGCAACCTTAAAAATCATAAGGGGTGATGAAAGCATTTAAGGCAAGAGAAGCGGCCTTAAAAATCATAAGGGGTGATTATGCGAGTCAATATAATATTTTGTGTGATTATTTGTTAAAGGTACAGACTTATAACCCAGACACCACTATCAGGATTGATGTCGAAAGTGAACAAAATCATGATGTTGAAAAAAGAACCTCCAGGCGCATGTATTTGTGGCTTGGTGCTTTAAAGAAAGGATTTGCAACAGAGAGAAGGGACTTTCTTGGGCTTAATGGGGTTTTCATGAAAGGACCTTACCCGGGTTCAATTCTACCTGATGTGGTAAGATTTATGTTTAAAATTATGTTGATTTATTTTTACTTTAAAAATTAATTGGTTTGTATTGAACATGCTTTAGATGGTAATAATGGAATATACCCTTTGGCATATGTTGTGGTTAAAGCATAGACTTTGAACTCGTGGTCATAGTTTTTAATCAATTTAGGTAATGACTGATGGGTTTAAGCCAAAAGAACATCATATGTGCTCATGCAAACCCTAATGCTTGGATCTAGGTTTCTCTATTGTACATGCATTCATCCAAGTCTTGCAAACCCTAGATCTAGTAGGTATAATTCGAAATTAACATTACAAAACAGATCTAGATGATTACCTCTTCTTCAAAGCTTGAATCTTCTTGTCCTTGGAGCTTAGATTCACAAATGTCACTCCTCTAATGGCTTACAAACACCACAAGCAAGAGGATGATCTTGGAGAGAGGTTGGAGGCTCTAGAATTCGGCTCTTGCACTCTTAGGAATAGGGTTCACCGATTTCTGAAGCCTAAGGGGTCTATTTATACTTATGCTGCTAGGGTTTCAGTCAAAGTCCTAATTGGATAGCTTAGGCCTTAAGCAGTCCAAATAATCTTCCAGAATAAGGCCATGTACGAAAATTAGATGGGCTCCCACTCTATTTTTGTCCACCCCTTAATCCCAAAGGATTCTCAGCCCAAATCAACTATCACACAATTGACAGTTCCAGTCCCCTTTGTTTAATTAATCTCTTTTAGCCACATAATTAATTCTTAATTAATTATTGTCTAATATTAATTAAATTATATGATTTCTCTTTTAATATATTATTCATATAACATATTAATAAATCATAATAACCTCTTTATTCATAAATCATCCTATCATGTTGCTTTGGTGAAGGCAACCCAAAAGGACCATGCACAACCGGGTCAAGTACTTACCAAATATAGTTACGGGCTTAGACACTAATCCAACAGTCTCCCACTTTGATAAGTCTAGCAACTACAAATGCAAATACAATCCGATTAGCAATCTTAGCTCTCAAAGACGCTGTCAAACTCTGATCTTATCAGTAACATGTCATTTAGATAAGGGGTCGTATAATCCTCTGTTCTAGATATCGTGCGGACAATTACATGGAACATAGTCATACTTATTTTCCACCAGTTAGTTTCTCGATCTCTGATTTATTTGACATAGAACTTAATTGAACACATCAATTCAGTCCTGACCGGGCCCGACACATAAGTCAAATCAAATCATCGAGGGGCCTTGATATCGCTTTTACCCTCTTAGGATAAAAGGAACAGATAAACTTCAACTTATATGCATTTACTATCCACTAATCAAATCATACACAACAATGCGTTTTATAACATCAAGTTACTGATGCGTTTACGCATTATCAATGCACAACCAATTGGCAAACAATAAACCATATATATAGGTTTTAAGACCATATGATATTATCGTCTTGCGATCACTCGTGATAAATTCCATGAAGTGATTCCAGCAAGCGTGGGTTTATTCCAATGCTCAAATCAAGTTCATAAGCACTCATGAACGTTGTAGCAAACTTTTGCTATGTCTAATACTCTTTAGACAATATACATACCAATTCATAACAGTCTTCATTCATACCTACTTCCAACATATGAACGACTGTGGACCGTTCGAATAATCTTGTTATTCAGGAAGTCAAAACATGCAAAATGAAACAATAGGTAAATAATTAACATAAGACAGTAACATTACTAATAAATAATACTCTTTTATTTAATCATCAAATGTCAATTACAATTTATCTATTACACGTTTCTAAACTATCTAATCTGAACTAATATCGTCCTTCAGCCCGATGCTCCTAGCGTGCTGCAAGTGCTTAACCCTACTCAGTCCCTTCGTAAGCTGATTTGCTGGGTTATCCTCTGACGATACCCTCTTCACTACGAGGAGTCCTTCTTCCACCCGATGTCGAATAAAGTGATATTTTATGTCGATATGTCGAGATCTACCATGATCCCTGGGTTCCTTGGTCAAGGCAACCGCCCTTTCATTATCACAGAAAATTTACATGGGCTCCCTTATGGCTGGCACAACTCCAAGGTCTCCGATGAAGTTCTTCAACCACATTGCCTCCTTTGACGCTTCGCTCGCCGCTATATATTCTGATTCGCACGTTGAATCAGCTACGGTCTCCTGCTTGGAACTCTTCCAAGTCACTGCTCTTCCATTTAGGGTAAAGACCCAGCCTGACTGCGAACGGTAGTTGTCCTTGTCGGTCTGAAAGCTGGCATCACTGTACCCTCGCACTTTTAAGTCATCACTCCCACCGAGGACTAGAAATCATTCCTTGGTCCTCCGAAGGTACTTAAGAATGTTCTTGACTGCGGTCCAATGTCCTTTGCCAGGATTTCCCTGATATCTGCTGACCATGCTCAAAGCGAAGGCTACATCAGGGCGAGTACAAGTCATAACATACATAATCGAGCCAATTGCGGAAGCGTATGGTACTCGGCTCATTTCTGCTATCTCGACTTCGGTACTCGGGCTTTGAGTCTTACTCAACTTGGCATTACTTTGGATTGGTAACTCCCCCTTCTTTGAATTCTCCATACTAAAACGTTTTAGTACCTTGTCCAAGTAAGTATTCTGACTAAGTCCTATTAGTCTCTTACTTCTGTTTCTCACTATCCTTATTCCCAAAATATAGGCAGCCTCTCCGAGGTCCTTCATAGCGAAGCACTTCCCGAGCCAGGACTTAACTTCCTGCAGTGTCGGGATGTCGTTTCCTATGAGTAGTATGCCGTCGACATACAATACGAGGAAACTTACTATACTCCCACTGGCTTTGACATATACACATGATTCATCTTCGCTTCGCAAAAGACAAACTCTTTAACTTTCTCATCGAAACAAAGATTCCATCTGCGAGATGCTTGCTTAAGTCCATAAATGGACTTCTCAAGCTTACACACTCTATTGGGATGCTTCGCATTGACAAAACCCTCTGGCTGAGCCATGTAAATATCCTCAGCCAACTTCCCATTAAGGAAAGCGGTTTTGACATCCATTTGCCATATTTCATAATCATGAAATGCGGTAATGGCTAGCATCACCTTGATAGACTTTATCTTCGCAACTGGTGAGAAGGTTTCATCATAGTCAACTCCGGGAGTTTGAGTGAAACCCTTCGCAACCAATCGTGCCTTATAGGTGTGTACATTCCCATCCATGTCGGTCTTCTTCTTGAAGATCCACTTGCACCCGACCGTCTTACGACCTGGTACATGGTCAACCAAATTCCAAACTTGGTTGTCATACATGGACTGAATCTTGCTGTCCATCGCCTCTTTCCACTTCGTAGATTACGGGCCTGCTATGGCTTCCTTATAGCTGTTAGGTTCGTCCAGATTCACTAGTGTACCATCACTAATGAACGTATCCCCTTCGGTAGTAATATGAAAACCATAAAACTGGGGTAGAACCCTAACTCTTTCGGAACGTCTAAGAGGTAATGACTCGTCAATCGGTTCAACCGGAGTTTCCTCCTCGGGTTGAGCGCCAGTGTTAGAGGTTCCTTCATCGCTCGACTCTTGAAGCTCTTCAAGATCGATTTGCCTCCCACTGTCCCCTTGGCTTATGAGTTCTCGCTCTCGGAAAACCCCTCTCCTCGTAACGAAGACAACATTGTCACTCGGTCTATAGAAGAGATATCCAAAGGACTTTTGTGGGTAGCCGATGAAAATACATCGCTCACTACGAGGTTCGAGCTTTTCGTGAGTCTCTCGTCTTACGAAAGCCTCGTAACCCTAAACCTTGATATGTGCTAACGAGGGAGCTTTCCCTGTCCACATCGCGTGAGGTGTTTTGGCAACCTTCTTCGTAGGGACTAAGTTAAGGATATGGGCGGCAGTCTCTAAGGCATACCCCCAGAATGAGATAGGTAGCGAAGCACGACTCATCATGGAACGAACCATGTCTAGCAAGGTTCGATTACGCCTCTCAGCCAAACCATTCAATTGTGGTGTCCTAGGTGGAGTCAATTGCGAAACAATTCCGCATTCCTTGAGGTAGTCATGGAATTCAAGACTTAGGTACTCTCCACCTCGATCAGATCGAAGCATCTTGATTTTCCTGCCCAACTGATTCTCCACTTCTTGCTTGAACTCTTTGAACTTTTCAAAGGTTTCTGACTTATGCCTGATTAAGTAGATAAAACCATATATACTATAATCATCGGTAAAAGTCACATAGAAGCGGAATGCATCCCTTGTGGTGGATGTAAATGGTCCACATACATCTGTATGTATGAGGTCCAATAAACCCTCACCCCTCGCACAAGTGCCAGTGAAGGGTGACTTGGTCATCTTTCCAAGTAAACAAGATTCGCACACGTCATCGTCCCTAAAGTTGAATGACTCCAACACTCCATCCTTTTGGAGTTGGGTTATGCGCTTCTTGTTGACATGTCCAAGACGACAATGCCACAAGCATGCTTTATCCAAATCATTGGAAGAATCAATACACAACACATCATTTCCTAGTTTGTCTACAACCATCACAGTTTCATATATTCCATCACAAGGCAATGCTTCAAAATATAAAACACTATTAAGATAAGCATAAATAGAACCCTTTTCATTATCAAATGAATATCTAAATCCTTGTCTATATAAACCATGAAATGAAATGATGTTTCTTGCCATATCTGGCGAATAGCAACAATTATTTAAATCTAAACCTAATCCATTACTAAGCACTAAGGAATACACTCCAATCTTGGTGATAGGCGACGATCTTCTGTTTCCCATGATTAGGTTTATCCTTCCACGCTCCACATCCCTATTTCTTCTTAGTCCCTGCAAATCAGAACATATTTGAAAACCACTTCCTGTGTCAAGAACCCAAGAAATAGCATGCGATGAATTATTAGATTTAATAGTATAAATACCTGCAAAGGACAGCTTGATCTTCCCATCCTTGATAGCTTGCAGATATTCAGGGCAACTTCTTTTCCAATGCCCTATCTTGTGGCAGTGGTGGCACTCTGCCTCCTTAGGGTTAGAGTTGGGTTTAGCAGAACCAAATTTGGTTCCACTAGATGAGGTACCATCTTGGGACTTTCCCTTGTGGTGGCTCTTTGAGGGAGCCTTCCTCTTCTTACCTTTCCCTTGCCCTATTCCCAAGACTGGGGCAGCAGTAGGAGTTGGAGTTGATGCAACAATTTTATCTTTGAGGTTTCTCTCAGCAGTCCTCAACAGTCCTTGAAGCTTGCTCAAGGTGACCTCCTCCTTATTCATGTGGTAGGTCATGCGAAACTGGCTATAGCAGGGAGGCAAGGAATGAAGGATGATGTCAATTGTCAGCTCTTCATCAAAGTTCACATTTAACTTTAGTAGGCGATCGACATATCTCTGAATCTTTTGCAGATGAGCAGTAAGGGACTCTCCATTACCCATTTTGGTAGTGATCATCGAAGTGATGATCTCGTACCTTTCTTGCCTAGCGCTTTGGTGGTACCGGTCCAGCAGATCCTGATGCATTTCATAGGGTTACATGTCCTCATAGGACTTCTGGAGTTCTGCAGTTATAGTCGCTAACATGATGCAATGGACTTTCGTAGCATCACGCTCATGTGCCTCAAAGGCCGCGATCTCTTCAGCAGTACCAGTGTTGACGTTGATTTCCTTCAGCTTGTCATCAAGGACATACTCTTTGTCCTCGTAACGAGTGACCATGCGAATGTTGTGGATCCAATCATTGAAATTTGACCCGTCAAAAATCACTCTCCCACACAAGTTCATGAGTGAGAACGAGCCAGAGGAAGTTGAACCAGAAGCGTTGTTGTTGACGTTCGACATCTGAAAAGGAAAAAGAACAAAGTTTGATTAGAAACGAATTCCCCAATTAAACACCCAAATGAGAAATTAGGGCTAGGAACCAACAAAATTATTCACAAATTAGAAAAGGGATGCCGTAATATAACAAGCAAATAATTTGAAGGTAAGTGAATGACGATTCACTAATTCTCCACCATGAAAAACGAAAAAGAGATTAAGTTTTAAATGTATTGAAAACTCCTAGATCTTTTGAGATTCATTGAACCTTTCAATGGCATGTTTAAATCTCGATATGCCCCTCTAGTTTGTGATTGGGATGTCGAGGATCACAAAGTGGGTGTGAATAACCATGCAAATATACATGGTGCCCTCATTGTTACAGTCACCTATTCGATGTGCCGGTTAACCACACACGCTCCATCGAACTATGACAAACAATGAGTCACCGTTTGCCACCTTTGCTTAGAACCCAATTAGTGTGCCGGTTAACCACACACGTTCCACTAATATCTTAGCAAGGGTACAAAGTGTAACTTCATGGAATTGCATCAATTCACTTTTGCCTAAAGTGACTAAGATTGGGAATTTTGTAAAAACTTTCAGTTACTTTTATAATTCATTATACTTATTAATGAGAAAAGGGTTGCCCTATCCTACCCGTTCGGCTAACGACCCTCCACCAATCAAGGAAGTGGTGGGTGAGAGTGGACACCCATTAAACGACCATTTTATAGGCCATAACCTTATACCCCCCTTATAGATCGACTTCGTGAATGAGGCCTACTAACGGTAAGACTAGCATTTAAGTTATCCATATATATATATATATATATATATATATATATATATATATATATATATATATATATATATATATATATATATATATATTAATCTTATAATAAAGTATAGGGTTGAATTTTAAACTTGTAAAATTCTAAGGTTTGACATTTAAATAGTTCAAATTAACCTTTTAATCATAAAATTTAAATTTCAAAACTTGAGGACAAGTTTTGAACTTTTCAAAACACAAAGGATCAAATAGCAAATAATTTAAATTAAACAATTAATTTAATGATTATCTAAATTTGACCTAGTCAATTTTACTTGCAAGATAATTCAACAATTAATTCAAATAATCAAATATTATCAAATAAGGAATTTATTATTTAAACAATTGGTAATTATCTTTTGATTTGGTAAGGATAATCATAAAACAGTAATAAAATTCGGATTTTATTAGTAAAACACGATTTAGGTAATTATCCTTAGGCAAAACAGCAAGAAATCCCGAAAATCCCTCTGACAGACGCTCCGACTCGCCGAGTCCCCTTATGGACTCGTCGAGTTCATCCTACTTGTCGAGCCCACTATGGGACTCGTCGAGTCTGTCAGTCAGGGGGCAAAAAATTCGATTTTAAAGATTGAATGAAGACGCAAAGCATCAATACAATAGAAAGGCTCTGATACCACTGATGGGTTTAAGCCAAAAGAACATTCTATGTGCTCATGCAAACCCTAATGCTTGGATCTAGGTTTCTCTATTGTACATGCATTCATCCAAGTCTTGCAAACCCTAGATCTAGTAGGTATAATTCGAAATTAACATTACAAAACAGATCTAGATGATTACCTCTTCTTCAAAGCTTGAATCTTCTTGTCCTTGGAGCTTAGAGTCACAAATGTCACTCCTCTAATGGCTTACAAACACCACAACCAAGAGGATGATCTTGGAGAGAGGTTGGAGGCTCTAGAATTCGGATCTTGCACTCTTAGGAATAGGGTTCACCGATTTCTGAAGCCTAAGGGGTCTATTTATACTTGTGCTGCTAGGATTTCAGTCAAAACCCTAATTGGATAGCTTAGGCCTTAAGCAGTCCAAAGAATCTTCCAGAATAAGGCCATGGACGAAAATTAGATGGGCTCCCACTCTATTTTCATCCACCCCTTAATCCCAAAGGATTCTCAGCCCAAATCAACTATCACACAATTGACAGTTCCAGTCCCCTTTATTTAATTAATCTCTTTTAGCCACATAATTAATTCTTAATTAATTCTTGTCTAATATTAATTAAATTATATGATTTCTCTTTTAATATATTATTCATATAACATATTAATAAATCATAATAACCTCTTTATTCATAAATCATCCTATCATGTTGCTTTGGTGAAGGCAACCCAAAAGGACCATGCACAACCGGGTCAAGTACTTACCAAATATAGTTACGGGCTTAGACACTAATCCAACAATGACTTAGGGTTGGCTTCAAATGCAAATTTCACATTTATAACAAACATTCAAAAATTAAATGCATTGTATTTTATTTGAATTGCGTTTTGATGTAAGCTCTCACATAAGTCAATATTTTTGTAAGGTGTACCGTCTGCCATTGCAAATCTGTTTCTTTGTGTATAAAACCGTTATTGTCTTCGTCACATACACAATAACATGAAGTTGTGCTGGAAAGGGAAGGAGTTCAAGGACAATATTTAGAATTGTGCTAGGACATATAATGTGCAAGATTTTAAAAAAGGAACTAAAGAACTCATAAAACTTAATACATAATGTTTTGAGTGGTTAAACAAATGCCACCTCAACACTGGGCACACTCCCACTTCACTGGTTTGACCATTTTCTCTTATTATTAGGAATTGAGCAAAATTTCTTATATATTCTATTGTTTAAAAGGGAGAGCATATTGTAATGTTGTGTTAAACAACATATGTAACTCCTTCGATAGCAAATTAAATGATGGACATGATACACCAGTTATCACTTGCTTATAGTTCATCAGACAATACATAATGAAGAAGATTGTGAATGTTGACAAAGTAATTGGAAAAGCAACATGCCCTTTGACTCCAATGCTACCAAGATATTGCAAAATATCAGTAGAGTATATAACAACATTATGTGGAAATGGGAATTACCAAGTTAGTGGACCTTGGCAAGAACAATGTGTAACTGATGTGAGTCAAGGAATTTGTTCACCCAAGAAGTGGGAACTAATTAGAATGACATGCAAACATGATGTAGCTGTCATTTGGGACATGAGGAAATATAATGTTACATTGGGTATTCTAGAAAGATTTATTTATCATGTTATTGGCTAACAATCTGTATGAATATATACTCACTCAAATTCAATCCAATCAATGACAAGAGGATATGGATGAAGTCACATTTCCCAACTACTTTATTGCCTCCCAAACACTGTGTCATAATAGGGGATGCCAAAAAATAAAAGAAACAAGTTAACTTTGGAAAAAGAGGATTTGCTAAAAGAGAATATAGTGTCTAGAGCCCAAAAATCAATTACATGTTCCAAATGTAATAACAAAGGACATAATGTCATGACCTACAAAGTCTAATTACCAAGTGTTGGTGGTATAACTAGGAAGAATAAGGGATAAATGTGTTGTAACGCCCTGATTCTCAGGTATTGCTTAAATAAGAATTTAATTGGTTTCAAGGCCTACTCGACGAGTTGGTTGCCCTACTCGTCGAGTAGCAGCAGGCTTGGTTCGCTTATTTAATGGCCTACTCGCCGAGTCCATGAAGGGACTCGACGAGTAGGAGCTGGCAGATGAAACCTTAAATCCCGGGGTTTTGCACCCTATTTAAGGAAGCATAAGCCTCCTTTGGCCTCTTTGCAGTCCTTTGAGAGCTCAGAAAACCCTAATTCGTGTGGTGTTTCATTCTTGTGTGTCTAAAGCTTTGGAGAGGAGATCTTTTGAGAAGAAGAGCTTGGAGAACAAAAGGCTAGGAGCAAGGAAGTGTGGGAAATCAGAAATCTACCTCAGATAGCATCATTTAGAGGTATCAAGTCGTCACCTTTTCTTCTTTTCCTTCTAGACCTCTTTTGGTTGAGATCTATGGTTTTTATGGTTTGATTGAGAAGATGAAGTGGGATGTGGGCTAGATCTGAAGTTGTAACTTCAGATCTGGACCCTTCTGGGTTCTATAGTCATAAAGCCCCGAATTTGGTCATGTATGAAGCCTCTTTGAGTATGAAACCCCCATTGTGAGCTTGGATTTGACATTAATAGCCTTTGTAGCTATGCATGCACATCAAGTTTGCAACTTTACGTGAAAAGCATTCCTTAGAAGCTTGGATCTGTAGTTTGGAGTCGCTGCATGGCTCAAATGAGTCTGTATGGCAAAAAGGACTGAAGGGACTCAGCGAGTCGCATGGTCGACTCGGCGAGTCATATGAAGATAGGCATGGACTCGGCGAGTTGGAAGAACAACTCGACGAGTCTGATGAAGATTTTTGTAGACTCGACGAGTGGATGAACAACTCGGCGAGTCGGTTGAGGTTGCCCTAATTTATGTATGCGCGGGTAACTGTCGAGTTGCAAGAAGGAAGCTCGACGAGTGGCCTTAGGGTCTCGATCGTAAACCAAAGGAACTCGACGAGTCACTCAGGTGACTCGGCGAGTGAGTTAGTACTTCAAGTAACTCGGCGAGTAGCCGAGGGTACTCGGCGAGTCAAGGTCAACATGGACTGCTGACCTTGACTGATAACTTTGACTTTAACCAGGGTTTGATTAGTTGGCTTATGGGTATGTTTATACTATGGTAATAGGTGGTGGAGTTTGTGGCAGTGATCCGAGGGTTGAAGTTTATCTACCGAGACAACATCTGCAAGGTGAGTTATCCTCACTATAACAATGGGGTCTAAGGCACCAAGGCCGGCCCTTTAGTTGTTATCGTTATGGTATGTTACATGTGGATATGATCTGTAAGATCGGAATCAGGATAGACAGTATGTTATGCTCTTATGATCCGTAGGGATTAATATGTTAGTGACCTGCTAGGTCAGTGCTCTAGTTATGAGAGATTGCTATGTTTGGTGATCAGTGAGATAGATATGTTTGATGTTTGTATATGCCAGTATATGTTAGTTATGCGCACATGGTTAATTGCTTGTTGCTTGGGTTGAGGCGGTCCTGCTTTGTGCTGAAGGCCAACACACCCTATGAGCGGTCCGGGGAGACTGTAGGCCCACGTGGCGGTCCAGTCATGCCGAAGGCTCGGTATAGATTCAGTTAGACTGTAGGCACTGTAGTCAGGCCGATGGCCCAGTATGCATGTTGATTGATTGATTATTACGGATATGGTATTATCAGTGTGGTATTGGTATTTTGGGGGTAGCTCGCTAAGCCCTCGGGCTTACAGTTTTCAGTTTATTGTTTCAGGTACTTCAGGAGATCATGGCAAGGCGAAGGCGTGACCGTACCGCTCCTCATCCTTATGATCTGGCTTTTGTGACACTCTGATCGAATAAAGATTTGAAAACATTTTTGTAAACAATACTATTGGGTTTATTTATGATTGAAAAGTTTAAAATTTGGCGTAAATTTTATGGGTGTTACAGTTTGGTATCAGAGCCTTGGTTTGAGTGAATTGGGGGAAACACACGTGTGAACCCAGTCTCAAATCAAGGAAATTTTCGGAATAAATTCTAAAATGGTTTTCAGAATAAAGGATGGAGGATGCAGAGGGTACGATCAGCCGGAGCCTGTAAGTAAACCCCAAAATACCATACAGTTATTGATATTATGATATGTTAGAACAGTATGCCAATGCTAGGCTAGGGATCTTCAGGAATCGCATGATAGACTTGCCTGATTATATGATGCCTACTAGCCTAGGGTTTCTTGTATATGGAATTGACATAATTATTGTAGTCGTTAGTGTAGGCATCACGGCTGCGCGTAATCAAGATCTTATAGCCTGAGAATGTTTGATTCAGTCTTCGGATAGGATTGGATATTCGAAAGTCTATTGGGTCCAGTGTTATGTGCGACTAGCCTGCACTAGCACTACAGGGGTTGATGAAAGTTTCATGGATGTGTGGGTTATGAGGAGCTGTGAGATCAGTTGTGGGATAGGCGATGTTCCCTAGGAGTAAGGGTTGAGCGCATAGTATGTTGATGATAGTGTTAGGGTGTTGTGGTGATACTTGAGAAAAATATGGGTAGGTGTGGAAGGTAGTATGGGCCCGTACTACTGAAAGCACAGGACCCATACGCGTAGCAAGGAAGTCACAACCCGTAAGGTTTGTGGGTTTTGGTCTCCCGATATTATGTTATTTATCTGATGACTTGAGTACATTTTTTTTCAGTATGGTGGTGACAAGACGTTTTACTACTGGATCTAGGTCAGGATCAGGATCAGGATCAGGATCGGGAGACGGAGGGTCGGAGGTGCTGATAGCACCTGAGCCCGTGGTACAGATAGGAACAGAGGAGTTGGATGCCAGGATCCGGGAGATTATGCACGACGAGATTGTTGCGGCATTCCGAGCGCATCTGCCAGAGATGTTTGGGTCGATTAAGACCGCGATGGTTGAGTACTTTGATGAGCGATATGCAGCTCTAGCAGAGACAGCTGCCGCTGTAGCCACATCGGCTGTAACTGCGGTAGGGGTTGGAGGAGGAGCCGGCAGGGCTTTCCAGTACCGGGACATCGATAACACGAAGCCCCCGATGTTTGATGGTACACAGGAGGCGGTCAGGGCTATGAGGTGGTTATCTGACGTGGAGGGATGTTTGTTCACGTGTTCATGTCCTGCTGACCAGAAGGTTAGGTGTGCCCTGAACCTGCTGAGGCTTGGGGCAAAGGACTGGTGGAGATTGACGACAGGGTCGTACACTGATGATCAGCGAGTTGCTGTTACTTGGGAGCAGTTTCGGGATATGTTCTTGTTGGATAAGGTGTCTAAGTCCATAACTTATTTGGTATATACTTGACCCGACCCGACATGGTCCATTTGGGTTGCACTTCACCCGAACTTGTTATGGATAATTTTATGAGAGTTGTATACTTACGATTTATTAATATATTATAAGTTATAATATATTAATATAAAGTCATGTTACTTAATTAGTTTTAATCTTGAATTAATTATGAATTAATTTAGTGACTAAAAGGAAGACTAATTAAATCATGGGCTATTATATTTATATGGTGTGGGCTAACACTCATTTGGAATGGGCTAAGCTTATATGGAAGTCCATGGATGATCCATGGAGCTTTTACCCATGGATCCTTGGAAGAGGAAAAGACATGGGTTATTAGGGTTTCACCCTAACCATGTACACTATATAAACAAGCTTATGTTGCATGAAAAAGACACTAAGTGTGTGTGTAAGTGTGGTGGCCAAAACCAAGAGTTAGAATACTCTCTCATATATTTTCCAAGTTTGGGTGATTTGTGATTTCCATTTGAGGCATTCACATTATTGGTGCTTGGCTCTCAAACTCCAAGGAATCAACAATCAACAAAAGGTATGTAATTCATCTAGTTCTTTTATGGTTAAAAGTACCCCATGCCATGCTAGATAGGTTATAAACCTTGGAAAATAATATTTTGCATGTATCTTAGACAAACATAGATCCAAGGTTTAATAGGGTTGCATGTACACTTAGGAAGTGTTAGAATGCTCAAAACCCAACAGTGGTATCAGAGCCTAGGCTTGTTTGTTTGATACTTGATGTAAAATAGTGAAAAAAGTCGAATTTTTTGCTGTCTGCCTGATGAACTCGCCGAGTCCATGGGGGGACTCGCCGAGTTCATGTGTAAACTCATCCTACTCGGCGAGTAGGTTCGTGCACTCGGCGAGTAGGAGCCTCAGAATGCAGATTTTCGACTTTTGCTGCTGGAAATGGACTAGAAACATTACCCTAAACTGTTTTGGTGTTTTAAAACTTGTTTTAGTTGGTGTAATGGTTGTTCTAATCCATTTACAATAGCTTATATCAAAATTTCATGCTTTGTATGTGTTCATATAATTCTTGAAACTTTGATGATCATGTTCATGTTCTTATGAATTTAGAAGATGATAGGAATTATTTGTTGAATTGTTTAGGATTAATTCTTGATCATTTATGTGTTTTAATGGAGTCCATAATTTGTCCTCAAGTTATGGATATCCAAAGGTCACTTCTTTTAAACACACACTTAAAACACATGAGTTACATGGAAATGAAGAGTCTTCATTTTTATGAACCTTTAATTCATAAGTTATGAAATGAAAAGTTTTGAATAGTTTCAAAACTTGTCCTCAAGTTTTGGAATTTGTAAAGTTACACACACTTAATATACTTTAATTCCAAACCCTTAGAGTTTTAAAAGTTAAAATTCAACACTTATACTATTTATAACATTAATGGTTAATTATTATATATATGTATAAGATCAAAGTCGTCTTACCGCTAGTACGCCTCATTCACGAAGCCAGTCTATAAGGTGGGTATAAGGTTGTTGCCTATAAAATGGCAACTTAATGGGTGTCCACTCTCACCCACCGCTTGCTTGGCTGGTGGAGGGTCGTTAGCCGAACGGGTAAGACAAGGACTTATAAATTCTCATTAAAAGTATGATGAATATTATAAAGTAACTAAACCTTTTATAAATTCCCAATCTTAGTTACTTTAGGAAAATGTGAATATGGTGCTAACCCATGAAATTCACACTTTGTACCTTACCAAGTCGTTGGTGGAGCGTGTGTGGTTAACCGGCACACTAACTTGGACTAGTAAGGATCACGAAGGGTGACTTAATGTTTATCATAGATCGGTGGAGCGTGTGTGGTTAACCGGCACATTGATTAGGTGATAATATTAAGGGTACCAAGTGAATTTGCATGGTTATTCACACCTTGTTTTGTGATCCTCGGCATCCCAGTCACAAAACTTGAAGGGCACAATTGAGATTGAAACATGCCATTGAAAAGTTCAATGAATCTCAAAGGAATCTAGGAATTTCAAAACCAATTAAACCTAATAATTCATTTCGTTTTCATGGTGGAAATTGGTGAATCGTCATTCACCTACCTTCAAATATATTATAGCTTAGATTACGGCATCCCTCTTATAAGTTATAATATATTGTGTTGGATCCTAGCCTTAATATTACATTTGGGTGTATTATTAAGGATTCGATATATCTAATCTAAACTTGTTTTCTTCTTTTCAGATGTCTTCCGACAACAAAGCTTCGGGCTCTAACCCTACTGGCTCCTTTTCCCTCATGAACCTTTGTGGGAGGGTCATCTTTGATGGTTCCAACTTTATGGATTGGATCCGGAACATCGGGATGGTTACTCGTTACGAGGACAAGGAATATGTCCTCGATAAGGAGCTAAAGGAGCTTGATGAGTCCACTGCTACTCCTGAGGAGGTCGCTGAGTATCAGGCACATGAAAGAGATGCCACCAAGGTGGCATGCATCATGATGGCCACCATGACAGCTGAACTCCAAAAGTCCTATGAGGACTATTACCCTTTTGAGATGCATCAGGATCTGATGGAAAGGTACCATCAGAGTGCTCGTCAAGAGCGGTATGAAATAATCTCCTCCATGATCACTACTCGTATGAAGGATAGCGAACCAATCACGAGCCACATGCAGAAAATGCAAAGGTATGTGGACCGTCTAATGAAACTGAATGTGAACTTCCCTGAGGAGTTGGCAATTGATATCATTTTGCACTCCTTGCCATTGTGTTATGATCAATTTCGTATGACATACCACATGAACAAGGAGGAAGTCACACTCAGTAAGCTTCAAGGACTTCTGAAGACTGCCGAAAGTGGTCTTAAGAGTAAGTCGGTTGCTACTCCTACTCCTACTACTACCCCTGTTTTGGCTATCGGGCAAGGCAAAGGGAAAAAGAGGAAGCACCCTTCGAAGGGTACCAAGGGAAAGTCCCTTGAAGGCTCCTCATCTGGAACCAAAGGTGGTTCTATCACTCCTTCTGCCATCCCTAAGGATACTGAATGCTTCTACTGTCAAAATAAGGGGCACTGGAAGCGAAACTGCCCAAAGTACTTGCAAGATGTCAAGGATGGGAAAGTGAAACCATCCCATGCAGGTATTTACACTATATTGTCTAATAACTCACCATATTCTAATTCTTGGGTTCTTGATACAGGTTGTGGTATTCACATCTGTTGTGACTTGCAGGGCCTAAGAAGAAGTGAGGATGTGGAGAACGGAAAGATAAACTTAATCATGGGGAACAAGAAGGTTGCACCTGTTACCAAGATTGGAGTTTATACTTTGTTGCTAGATAGTGGGTTAAAGTTAGATTTGAATAAATGTGTGTACTCGTCTGAAATGGCGAGGAATATTATTTCCTTTCATGCTTTGTACAAACAAGGTTTTACCTTTTCTTTTGATAATGAAGTTGGTAGTATTAATGCTTTCTTTAATAATATTCTTTATTTTAAAGCATTACCTTGTAATGGTGTGTATGAAGCTGTATCGGTTGTAGATAATTTAGGGAATAATGTATTGTGTATTGATTCTTCTACTAGCTTGGATAAAGCATCTTTGTGGCATTGTCGTCTTGGACATGTAAGCAAGAAACGCATAGGCCAGCTCCAAAAGGATGGAGTCTTGGAGTCGTTCGACCTCAAGTCGGATGATAGTTGTGAGTCTTGTCTACTTGGAAAAATGACAAAATCACCCTTCACTGGTACTTGTGCAAGGGGTGAGGGTTTGTTGGACCTTATACATACTGATGTATGTGGACCATTCAAAACCGCCACAAGGGATGCTAATCGCTATTATGTGACTTTTATTGATGATTTTAGTAGATATGGTTATGTCTACTTAATCAAACATAAGTCAGAAACTTTTGAAAGGTTTAAAGAGTTTAAACAGGAAGTAGAAAATCAATTGGGCAGGAACATTAAGATGCTTCGATCCGATCGAGGTGGTGAGTATCTTAGTACTGAGTTCCTCGACTATCTTAAGGAGTGTGGGATTGTCTCACAATTGACACCTCCCAGGACACCACAGCTGAATGGTGTAGCTGAGAGGCGCAATCGAACTTTGTTGGACATGGTTCGCTCTATGATGAGTCGAGCTTCGCTACCAATCTCTTTTTGGGGGTATGCCTTAGAGACTGCCGCCCACATCCTTAATCTAGTCCCTACAAAGAAGGTTGCCAAAACACCTCATGAAATGTGGACTGGGAAAGTTCCCAATTTAGACCACATCAAGATTTGGGGTTGCGAGGCTTTCGTGAGGCGCGAGACTCATGACAAGCTCGAACCTCGAAGTGAAAGGTGTATTTTCATCGGCTACCAACAAAAATCCTTTGGTTACCTCTTCTACAGACCCAGTGAGAATGTGGTCTTTGTGGCTAGGAGAGGGGTCTTTCGAGAGAGAGAATTTATAAGCCAAGGAGACAGTGGGAGGCAAATTGACCTTGAAGAAATTCAAGACTCAATTGGTGAAGGAACCTCAGACACTAGCAATCAACTTGAGGAGGAAATTCCTATTGATCCAGCTGACGAGTCTATACTTCCGAGGCGTTCCACAAGGGTTAGGAACACACCTGAGTTTTATTATGGATTTCATATTACTACGGAAGGTGATACATTTATCAGTGACAGTACACTGGTAAATCTGGATGAACCTAACAGTGTTAAGGAAGCCATGGCAGGCCCAGAGTCTGCTAAATGGAAGGAGGCTATGGACAGCGAGATACAGTCCATGTATGACAATCAAGTTTGGAACTTGGTTGACAATGTACCAGGCCGTAAGACAGTCGGGTGCAAATGGATCTTCAAGAAGAAGACCGACATGGATGGGAAGGTGCACACTTATAAGGCTCGACTGGTTGCAAAGGGGTTTACTCAGACTCAGGGAATTGATTATGATGAAACCTTTTCACCAGTAGCAAAGATTAAGTCTATTAGGGTTATGCTAGCCATTGCTGCATTTCATGATTATGAAATATGGCAAATGGATGTCAAAACCGCTTTCCTTAACGGAAAGTTGGCTGAGGATGTTTACATGAATCAGCCAGAAGGTTTTGTCAGTGCAGAGTACCCCAATAGAGTGTGCAAGCTTGAGAAATCCATTTATGGATTGAAACAAGCATCTCGAAGTTGGAATCTTTGTTTCGATGAGAAGGTCAAAGAGTTTGGTTTCTCAAGAAGTGAAGATGAGTCATGCGTATATGTCAGAGCTAGTGGGAGTATAGTTAGTTTTTTGGTACTGTATGTGGATGACATACTACTCATAGGAAATGACATCCCAACCTTGCAGGAGGTTAAGTCCTGGCTTGGGAAGTGCTTTGCTATGAAGGACCTTGGAGAAGCTACCTATATCCTAGGGATAAGGATATTAAGAGAAAGGAGTAAAAGACTAATTGGACTTAGTCAGAGTATCTACTTGGATAAGGTGTTGAAAAGGTTCAACATGCAGAATTCTAAGAAAGGAGAATTACCGATCCAAAGCAATGCCAAACTGAGCAAGGCTCAGAGCCCGAGTACGGAAGATGAGATAGCTGAGATGAGTCAATTACCTTATGCTTCCGCTGTTGGTTCGATCATGTATGCTATGACTTGTACTCGTCCTGATGTGGCCTTCGCTTTGAGCATGGTCAGCAGATATCAGGGGAACCCTGGCAAGGCTCATTGGACTGCGGTAAAGAATATTCTCAAGTACCTGCGGAGGACTAAGGATTGGATCCTTACCCTTGGTGGGAGTGATGACTTGAGAGTAGTAGGGTATAGTGATGCTAGCTTTCAGACTGATAGGGATAACTTCCGCTCTCAGTCGGGCTGGGTCTTTACCTTAAATGGAGGGGCAATCACTTGGAAGAGTTCCAAACTGGAGACTGTAGCTGATTCGACTTGTGAATCAGAGTACATAGCAGCGAGTGAAGCGGCAAAGGAGGCGATATGGCTGAGGAACTTCATCGGAGACCTTGGAGTTGTACCAGCTATTAAGGAGCCTATGGAGATTTTTTGTGACAGCAATAGTGCGGTTGCCTTAGCCAAGGAACCAAGAGATCATGGCAGATCCCGACACATTGACAGAAAATATCACTTCATAAGACATAAGATAGAAGAGGGACTCCTCGTGGCAAAGAGGGTATCGTCAGATGAGAACCCTGCGGATCCCCTTACGAAGGGACTGACGAGGGTTAAGCATTTGCAGCATGCGAGGCGCATCGGGCTGAGGGACGATATTAGTTTTACAGATTAGATAATTTTTCTGAAACTTGTAAAATGTAATCGACGTTTGATGATGAATAAAAGTTGTGATTTATTCATGAGTAAGGTGTTGCTATCATTGTCAATTATTTACTATTGTTTCAGTTTTGCATGTTTTGACTTCCAGAATAATTAATTTATTCAAACCTCCACAATCGGTCATACGTCGGAAGTAGGTATGAATCAAGATTGTCATGAATTGGGATTGTAGATGACTAAAGGTGTTTAGCCATAGCAATGGTTGCTACAACATTCATGAGTATTCATAAGTTATGAGTATTGGAATAAACCCACGCTCACTTGTATCACTTCATGGAATTTATCTCGAGTGATCGTGAGACGGTAATATCATATAAGTCTTCAAACCTAGAGATATGAGTTGTTACCTATGAGTTGGTTGTGCATTGATTGCACGTAAACGCATCAGTAACTTGATGTTATAAAACGTGCCTTTGTGTGCAATTCAATAAGTAGTAGAACAAGCATATGAGTCGAAGTTTATCTGTTCCTTCTAGAAATAGAAGCGATATCTGGGCCCCTCGATGATTTTGTGTTGACCCATGTACCGGGCCCGGTCAGAACTAAATTGATGTGTTCAGTTAAGTTCTTTGTCAAACAAATCGGAAATCGAGAAACAACTGCTAGACAATAAGTAAGACATTGTTCCATGTATTTGTCCGGCTGATATCATGAGAGCAGAGGATTATATGATCACTTATCTAAAATGGCGCTTCATAGTTCACAAGAGTTTTCGAGAGCTACGATTTCCGGTTGGTTCCTGAAGTAATATAGGCAAATACAGTTATTAGACTTATCCAAGTGGGAGTCTATTGGATAAGGTGTCTAAGTCCATAACTTATTTGGTATATACTTGACCCGACCCGGCATGGTCCATTTGGGTTGCACTTCACCCGAACTTGTTATGGATAATTTTATGAGAGTTGTATACTTACGATTTATTAATATATTATAAGTTATAATATATTAATATAAAGTCATGTTACTTAATTAGTTTTAATCTTGAATTAATTATGAATTAATTTAGTGACTAAAAGGAAGACTAATTAAATCATGGGCTATTATATTTATATGGTGTGGGCTAACACTCATTTGGAATGGGCTAAGCTTATATGGAAGTCCATGGATGATCCATGGAGCTTTTACCCATGGATCCTTGGAAGAGGAAAAGACATGGGTTATTAGGGTTTCACCCTAACCATGTACACTATATAAACAAGCTTATGTTGCATGAAAAAGACACTAAGTGTGTGTGTAAGTGTGGTGGCCAAAACCAAGAGTTAGAATACTCTCTCATATATTTTCCAAGTTTGGGTGATTTGGGATTTCCATTTGAGGCATTCACATTATTGGTACTTGGCTCTCAAACTCCAAGGAATCAACAATCAACAAAAGGTATGTAATTCATCTAGTTCTTTTATGGTTAAAAGTACCCCATGCCATGCTAGATAGGTTATAAACCTTGGAAAATAATATTTTGCATGTATCTTAGACAAACATAGATCCAAGGTTTAATAGGGTTGTATGTACACTTAGGAAGTGTTAGAATGCTCAAAACCCAACAGTTCTGCACCCGCTACGTTCCACGCGTTGAGCGGGAGCAGCTTGCTCAGGAGTTTTTGACATTGAGACAGGATGGAGAGTCAGTGATGGAGATCACTCGTATGTTCACGGAGAGGGCTATGTTCTGCCCGGAGTTTGCTTCAGAGCAGTCCCATATGACTCGTTATTTGAGTATGCTCAAGACTGATATTCGACAGTTTGTTGCTACGCAACGTTGTGAGACTCTTTTGGATCTTCAGGAAGCCGCGAGGCGGCGTGAGTTGGAGATAGAGCTGCAGTTGAAGGAGCAGCGTCAGGTTCCGACACAGTCTCAGCCAGCACCTAAGCGGTCCAAGAACGCTGATACTCGGACCGGGGGTCAGCAGAGCCGCACTTGTAGAAAGTGTGGCAGGGGTCATTCTGGGATTTGTCGAGCAGAGGTGGTTGCCACAAATATGGCAAGGAGGGGCACTATGCCAGGGACTGTCGCCAGTCCGCCCCTCCAGCAGATATGAGGATTTGTTATCATTGTCATCAGGTTGGTCACGTGAAGACCAACTGGCCGTAGCTCGCCGCCAAGCCGGCACAGGGATCCGTACCGGCTACTTTGAGGATGGGAGATGGGAGGCCAGTCAAGGTGGAGCCTCCAAAGGCTCATGGGCGAGCCTTCCAGCTCACGGCTGAGGAGGCCAAGGCAGCACCGGATGTGGTTGCTGGTATGTTTCTATTTTCTGTCTCAGTTATTTTATCTATGTTGTACTTATCGTTGGTACCTGTGTTTAGGTACGTTTTTAGTAAACTCTTTGTCTGCATTGGTTTTATTCGACTTAGGGGCGAGTCGGTCGTTTGTATCTCAGACTTTCAGTAGAGAGTTCAGTGTGTCGATGGATGAGCTTGAGTGTCCGTTGCGAGTTTCGATCGCCAACGAGCACGGGATTTCTGCTTCTTCGGTTTACCGGGGATGCGAGCTAGAGATTTTCGGGGTATCATTTCCGATAGATTTGATTCCTATTCCCATGGGGGAAGTATGTGTGATCGTAGGGATGGATTGGCTCAGCCGGTTTGGCGCCATGATCGACTGTGACGGACAGTGAGTAGTAGTTCGAACCCCAAGTGGGGGAGAACTGGTGGTATATGGTGAGGGCACCAGAGTAGGATCAGGGTTTTGTTCGGCTGCCAGGGCTCGGCAGTATATTCAGCACGGATGTGCAGGTTATTTAGCGTGTGTGGTGGACACACGGGTCAGGGATCAGACTTCAGTTTCAGAGGTCCCACTGGTTAGAGAGTTTGCTGACGTGTTTCCAGAGGATATATGATCTTTTCGATCAGCTGCAGGGTGCATCTTGGTTTTCCAAGATCGATTTGAGATCCGGGTATCACCAGGTCAGGGTGAGGGAGGAAGACGTGGAGAAGACCGCGTTTCAGACTCGTTATGGTCATTACGAGTTCGTGGTGATGCCGTTTGGGCTCACCAACGCGCTGGCAGTGTTCATGGATTTGATGAATCGGGTCTGCAGACTGATGCTCGATCGCTCGGTCATTGTGTTCATAGATGATATCTTGGTGTATTCCAAGACCCGAGAGCAGCACGAGGAGCACCTTAGGGAGCTGCTGGAGGTTCTGCGACGAGAACGGTTGTATGCCACGTTCTCGAAGTGTGAGTTTTGGTTACGAGAGGTCCAATTTCTCGGACATCTCGTTAGCCAGGAGGGGATTTTAGTCGACCCGGCCAAAGTCGAGGCGGTTATGCATTGGGAGATTCCGAAGTCTCCCTCAGACATCAGGAGTTTCTTGGGATTAGCAGGGTACTACCGGAGATTCATTCCAGATTTTTCCAAGGTTGCAGTACCCCTCACTCATCTAACGAGGAAGGGGGTGGATTTCCGATGGGGCCCTGAGCAGCAGAGGGCGTTTGAGACCCTCCGACGATGTTTATGCGAGGCGCCAGTGTTGACGGTCCCCGAGGGAGTCGAGGATTTCGTAGTATTTTGTGATGCGTCCATCACAGGTCTGGGGGCGGTCCTCATGCAGAGGGGACAGGTGATAGCCTATGCATCGCGGCAGCTGAAGCCGCATGAGACGAGATACCCTATGTACGATCTTGAGTTGGGAGCAGTGGTATTCGCTCTCAAGATTTGGAGGCATTATCTGTATGGGGTCCGATGTACTATATATACGGACCACAAGAGTTTGAGGCACATCATGGATCAGCCGAACCTGAATATGAGGCAGCGCAGGTGGCTGGATGTAGTGAAGGACTATGATTGCGAGATCCTTTTGATGGGTTTCGAGCAATACATCATTCCTATGGTGTACATGCAAACCCTAATAGCTTTTGCATCTAGTTTGTCTAATGAACATGCAATTGAATATCCAAAGCTATAAACCCTAGATCTATCATATAAGAACTGAAATTAGGGTTTAGTAATTACCTTTGATTGTTATATAGTAATAACAATCAATTCCTTGCTTTGATTGGCTTCAGAAAGCTTAGTGCCTCAAGTGTTGCACCTCTAATGGAGTCACAAACACCACTAAGCAATTGGATGAAGGAGAGAAGAGAGGGGAGGCACAAAAACGGCTGGAAACCCTAATCCAAGTGTTAGCCACGTTTTTAGTGCCCAAGGGTTCCTTATATACTTAGGCTATTAGGGTTATCCAACAAGGAAACCCTAATTTGACTGCTTAAGCCCTAAGTAGCCCATGGACCCCTTCTGGAACATGCCTTGGACGATTTCTAATGGGCTTCCCCATAGAATTCATCCAACCTATTATTCCAAGGTGATCCATAGCCCAATTGTAATTATCTTATAATTACAACTCCAGTCCCCTAAGTTTAATTAATCTCTTTTAGTCACAAAATTAATTCTTAATTAATTCTTGACTAATATTAATTAAACAATATGATTTCTCCTTTAATATATTATTCTTATAATATATTAATAAATCATAATTAAACCTTTCTCTCCTTAATTCATCCTACATATTGCTATGATGAAGGCAACCCAAAAGGACCATGCTCATAATCGGGTCAAGTACATACCCAAATAGTTATGGACTTAGACACTAATCCAACAGTCTCCCACTTGGATAAGTCTAATAACTATTTTGCATAACTTCAGAACCTGATCAACAATCGTAGCTTTCAAAAGCCGCTGTCAACTCTGATCTTATCAGATACGCGTGTCCTTTAGATAAGGGATCATACATTCCTCCATTCTACAAGATATTGTATAGACATGAGACATGGATTTAAATCATTCTCTCTGTCTATGTATTGTTTCCCGACTTCCGATTCATGACGACTGACAACAGACTACAATTGAACACATCAACTTAGTCCCGGCTTGGCCAAGCGCTTAGGGTGTCATCATTAAATCATCGAGGGGACCACAGATATCGCTTTTATCCCACTTTGGGTAAAAGGAATGGATAAACTTCGACTCAAATGCTTGCTTGCACCTACTAATCAAATCACACACAACAATAAGTTTTATAACACCAAGTTACTGGTGCGTTTACTTATCATCAATGTGCAACCGACCAGCAAATGACAACTCACACGTCTCGGTTTCAAGAATATACAATGTTATCGTCTCACTAATCACCCGTGATAAAACCATGAAGTGATTCAAGTGATCGTGGGTTTAATCCAATACTTTAATCTTATCAAAGCACTCATGAACTCTGCAGCAAACTTGTGCTATGTCTAAACACTTTAGACAATCTACAGACAAATTCATGACAGTCTTCCTTCATACCTACTTCCAACGTATGATCGACTGTGGAGGTTCGAATAACCCAGTTACTCTGGAAGTCAAAACATGCAAAGTGAAACACAATAATAATATTAATCCTATATGGCCCCAAAACTTTTGAGCGTAAATAAAAAACACTTTTATTTAAACACCATATTGATTACTCATTATTCATTGCTTACTGTTTCAGAAAATCAACTTATTACTCGAATTATAACCACAACTGTCCCATGCTCCAAGCATGCACACTTTGGTTTCCTATGGTCCATACTTTGTGAAATAGATCAATTGAAAAACTTTTCCAATGTAACTCATTTCACAATCCCCAGTCCTTATTATTAGTATAAGAATACCAAATTCTTGCCATTTTTAGAATGTCAGATTCTAACATTTTATGCAATGATTCTTTCGTAATGTCACAGCACAAAAGTCACCAAGACCCGACTAATGAAATTACAAGGTATTCTATCGGAAATTGTTACAAGACAATTCCATAGACGTGAAGTCTCACATTCAAAGTACATTCCTTTGAACATCCTTCTCGCATAAAAGTTTCTAATCTAGACATATTTCTTAATATCCAACTCCCATTAATGAAAACATTTCCATATTTGCCATATGACAACTCATTCTTAATAGAATCTTATCTATTCATAATAATGTCAATATAGTCCATCCAGTACTATACTTCCAACTACTCACAAGCGACAAATCCTCAGTGAACCTCAGATCGTCCTTTGATAGTTGTTTAATTATTTTAGTCAAAACCGATTCTAGTCCCTTTTTCCCTCTTAATGCCCTAGGCATTTTGAAAATTTTAGAATGGTCAAATATTATAGCATATGCAATCGATCCTATACCCGAAGCGTATTGGACACGATGCATAATGTCTCACATAAAGACGTGATACTTTATCATCCTTCTGCCATAATATTTTATGTGCCATGTTCCCACTATTCGAACTATGAAGAGGGATGCCATAATCATAATCGAATATTGAGAATGCACTATGTATCCTTGACTAAATTTATTAACATTTTTCGATCTAAGCTTTAGAATTTTGAAACAAAGTATAATATTCTCTCCCTTAATTATAGCAAAACAACTTTTCAACCCTTGCAACTTTGCAAAGTGAATCTTTGTTTTCTATAATTAATATTGCTAACTTGCAATACTTACCATAATAATCATGCTCCTACTAACACGATGATTATTACAATACAAGCATAACACTTATGCTCCCACTAGCTTTGACATGTATTCAGAAAACAGCTGAACTTCTAGAAGACAATGCTTATTGAATTCCTTAAGTTCATATTTCTAACACTTGATGATTTGATAATCCTTTATCTAAGCTTTTTTAAGCTCATACATCTTTGCCTTAGATAGCTCACATGTGTGTCTAAACAATTCAGAATTTATGTTACCAAGTCCCAAATGTTCATACCAATTGCCAAATCTCACAATTCGAACTATGAAAAGGGATGCCGTAATCATAATCGAATTTGAGAATACAATTTTCACAATTACTATCTTCTTAAAATCTCTCTTAGTGAAAGCATTTCCTCACAATCATTTTCATGAAGGAGGGAAACCTTATGACACTTAGATTTTATGATGTGTGTGTTCCTATCCATGCGAATTCGTCAAAACGAAAGTTTGCAACAAATCCAAAAACCATATGGACTGAACTTGTTCAATCTTGATTTCTTGCCTCATGGTAACACGAGTGCCCACCATGTCTTCTGTGACAATCCAAAATTTTTATCTTATACACTTATTCAAATCAATGAAGACCAGACTCGTTTTTGCTATCTTCTAGCACTATTTAGAGTCAATTAGAGTGTTTAAAACCTAATATAATCAAGGTAAGAGTCAGGGGATGAGTATTGTGAGTGTAACACCTTGCAATTGAGCCAAACACACCAACACAAGGTGTGTGCGGCCGCACACCCGAGTGTGCGGCCACACACCCATCCCAGCCGCACACTCTCACCTATATATAGAACACTTAGTCATTTTGAACACTTTTTCCTCTTCTTCAAAGCTAGAACTCGTTTTCTCTCAAGTATCATCCAAAGTTTCACTTCAATCTTCAACCAAGTGAGTGATTCCTTCTTTGATTAGCTAATACTGGATCTTAACTAGCCTTTTCTCTTGATTTGATCCATGAAAACACCTATTTGGTGTTAGATCACCAAGAACACCAAGAACACACACTACTTTTGGGGCTTTTAACTACACTTTTAAGCCTCTAAATCGGGTACACACTTGCAATAGCTTGTTATAAGCTAAAGAACCTTGAAGTTATGCATGAAAAACGCCATTTCATATGATCTTCAAGTGTGTACGGCCGCACACACCATGTGTACGGCCGCACACACCAAGTGTAGCCGCACACACCCTTTTAAGGGTCTAATATGGCAACAAACTCTCATTCAGGCTAGCCAATGGTCAAAACACCTTCCCTAGAACATTCCTAAGGCTTGGAAACACGTTTTGGCACATTCCATAGGGAGTGTGCGGCCGCAGACACACCCTGGCCGCACACCCTGGCCGCACACACAAAAATATTGTGCATTTTGACCATACACTCCCTTGCATAGCCAAATACCCCTTATATACAATCATGTATGGTGGTAACACTTAATTCTAAGTGTTTTTATGTCCCTAAGGCGTGTCCCTATCACCTTTAGTGGTTATAGACATTAAATATATTCATATATGTGAAATTATATGTTAAATAGGATTCGTTTGTGCTCAAGACTCCAATTGACACCCAACAATCCTATATCGATCTTTCATTCGAGTTACTCACTACAGGTGAGTTCATACCCCTTAATTAACCTTTTAAATGTTTTTAAATGCTTTTATGGGGGGGGGGGGAATACAAGTTGAACAATTATAGTTATTATATCAATCACATGTGATTAATAACTACCAAACAAGTGGATTTCTTACCTTTCAAACTGTGTTACCAAACTGTTTTACTTCAAACTGTTTTACAAACTCTTTTTCATATCAAATACTTTTATCAAACTCTTTTACATGTCAATTCCTTTTAGTAAATCCTTTTCATGTCAATTACTTTTACTTAAACTCTTTTACACTTATATTCTATTAAATGTATATCTTTATAGATATAGTTATATAAGTAGGATTGAAAGGACTTAGGACTGATAACTCACCTTACTTCCTGTTCCTCGTTTGGTTGTGGACTTAGGGTATCGGTTATTTGTCCGAAGGTCGTTTGAATCCTAGTTATATATTATGTATATGTATATAGATATAAAGGTTCTTTCTTTCTTTCAGTTCAATACCTTTGGGTAGCAAAGGTATACATATATGTTTATACATTCAAATCATATTACTAGTAAGCTACTATAGGTGTAGTTTAGGGGGATACTAATACTATTACTAGAACAATGAAACATACAATGAGTCAGTTCATACATGAGTCATAACTTATAGTGATGAGAAACAAACATAATACATAGTGATGAGAAACAAACATAATACATAGTGATGAGAAGCAAACATAATACATAAGTGATGAGAAACAAACATAATACATAGTGATGAGAAACAAACAATACATTACCGAGAGAACATACATACAGTCTAGACAGAGAAAGAACACACAATACAGCTAGCACATACATTACATATACATTAATACAGTTATGTGAGCCACGTAACGGGGCATGGCACTACCTGCCATGACCATTTTGTATCCAGAATCTCCTTAAGTGGGGAGCGTATGAGTTTGTGTATAGATCTATACTGGATTGACTATCCTACACCTTGCTGCTCGCTACAGTGGGACTTGCAAGTCTACGGGTGCCAAACGTCATTTCTTACGACGTCTTACATCGTCGTTTTTCTATGAGTCGGTAGCAGGGTACAGGCCGATCACATGGTACTTTAAATAATAATTGGTTTAAGGTAGTTAGTACAGCAGTAGTTACTTAATACAACACTACAGTACTATTTTATTTTCCCATTACATTCACTTTGTGAACATTCACACAATGCACTGTAATGCAAAAACTATATTTTTGGTTAATGATAGTCAGATTTGGGAAAATACATACTCTTACAAGACACACACACACAGACACTAGATGCCTTGCTAGAAGGCTACTTTTAGTAGGAAACATAGGGTTTTCTAGGAGAGTTCAAAACGTCTTACAAATACTTTCGTACAAATACAGACACTAATATACTTATGATCTCACCAGCTTTAAAGCTGATACTCGCTTTCAAAATAACTTGTATTCTCAGGTCACTAGTAGACAGGTACCGGAGCCAAGTTTTGAGAAGATGGAGCTCGTTCAAGACTCATCTTTCATTTTGAATTATATTTTGGTGTCTATTAAATTTGGCAAGACATACTTGTATTAAAATTATATTATTAATGCAATGGATGATGTTGTTGCTTGTTTACTACTATTCATTGTTGTGATACTGTACATGACGTCCTCCGCCCCAGAACGTTTCCGCCGTTCTTGGTTTTGGGGTGTGACATCTTCCAAGCAACTCACCCCTACATATCAATGTACTTTCCATTGATCAAGGTGCTTTGTCTTTATGCATTCAAATGAGAACTCATAGAACTCACATACATATTTAGCTTAATTGGAATGGCACAGAAACCTCAAGTCGTGCGCTAGTGATGATTAACTAGGTTTACTCTTGATTTGTTCTTGAAACTTTTCAAGACCATTAAGACTCCCACTGACTCCTTGACATATACGATTCTCTTGTCAAGAAACATTTTTTGACAAACAAATATTCAAGAGTTAGTGTAGCCTTTTGTCAAGTTTAACACTTCACACAATTGGTCCTGGTTGGTCTTTGTCTTATCCAAGACATCACAACTTACCAATTTCAAATGTGCAAGAATAAGAAAACTTTTCCAAATTCCACAGTTGACGAGTGTTATAAACCTACTTAAGACTTGTCACTCAAGTTATAATCTTGGAGTATGACTCTTAAGACTTGATATTGGAACGAAGTATGATTGACTTCTTAATTTTAACCATTTCTACAATTCTCGATTCCTCTTCTTAGACATACAAATGCACTAAGACTCACTTGGAGGATCAATTGAGATATGGTTCTTAATCATTAAGACTTATCATAAAACACAATAAAAGGTACTCTCCCTTCTTCTTAGAATAGAGAAACTTTTATCTTTCTGCCTACTTGATTCTTCTTATTTGTTCTGCTATTGATTGAAACTCTTTCAATTAACTCAGAATTATACTTAATCTTATAAGTATAACCATATTTACTAAACTTTAGTAAATCATGACGAATATCTTTATCACTCTTGTGGGGAACTTGATCAACGCACAACCTAGTGTACTCGATCTCCTAGTCCTTCTCTTGACACTTTGTCAAAGAATTAGTCTAATTTCCAAATATGAAGTTTCTCATTCATCACGCAACCTAGTTGTATGATTCCAAGTTTCTGTCCAATTGAAACTTGGGCGATGAGAATCTTCCCTTATTTGGCAAATTCTCGACATTTCCCCAAATAACATAATTAAGAATCAAATCCATTATTTCTAATAATAGAAACAATTAAACATCAATTTTTCATACACACCATTGCAAGGATAAATAAGTAAGACAAAATCAAAATTTATTTTACTGCGGAAAAATTTGTCCTTACAATGTAATTCAACTGAAAAACTATGTTATTACATATTTCTTATCAATCTATCCTAACTCTAGAGTAGCAGCTCAAAAATCTGATCTTCGAATCCATGCGATCGAAATCCATTTCTTCATGATCAGATTCAGCACACTTCTTCCTTAAGCTTCCTCTCTTTTCTTCGATCCTGCAAAACTTCAAAATGTAATCTTATCACATCACATATTAAGAATCAAAGAATAGGAACTTATAGAGTTAGTTAATGGATTTTACCTGAAGTAGAGCCATACGTCTTGACTCTCCCATCTCTTAGATCTCTCAGGTAAACAGGGCAGCTTCGTCTCCAATGCCCCTTCTCTTGGCAATAGAAGCAAATGGACTCTTTTGGAATGGCACAAGGAACTATCTCAGAATTTACCTTTTCTGGATTCCCAATGTCACCATTTTCAATGTCCATTGAAGTTTGGGAGTTTGATTCACCAGACAAATTTGCTTGATCAGCACGCCAAATCATTTCTGATTCAACAGCTATAAGCAAATAGGTTAAATCAATGAGGGTCACGTCACAGTTCATCATATAGTACTCTCTAACGAACTCACCATATGATTCAGGAAGCTATTGAAGAACCCAGTCAACAGCCAACTCACCTGAAATCTCGACACCCAACATCCTTAACCTGTCAATGTGTGACTTTATCTCCAAGACGTGTGCACACACAGGTTTTCCATCTTCATGTTTACTTGCCAATAGGGCTTGAGTGAGCTTGAACTTTTCAAGCCTTTAAACTTGTGGGTTAGGGAGAATAATTGGAGGAGGTGGAGGAAGTGAAGCATGACTCTCATTTCCTTGATCGTATCGTGGAACGTCATCTTCATTTGGAAAGCTTGTTCCAAGGGACTTGGGAAGACCATTGTAAGTGTTGAGTCTAATTGTGTTGCGTCTTGGGCTTATGTTTTGTATCTGGATTGGGCCTGTCCATTCGTGATTATCTAGTAGGGTTATACTATAAATATGCATGCATGTATGCGTTAGGAGGTTACCGTTGTTGATTATTACGTTTATTGTTTTTGTAACCCTAAACACCTCTACAGTCGAAGTTCTTAATCGAGCTCTTCTGAGGTGTTGAAGTTTTAATCATACGACACATTCAAAGCCATTCTCGTGTTCATAATTACTTTGTCTGCATAGAATCTAACGATCCTAATTGAACTTTGTTTTAACAATTGGTATCAGAGCAGGAGACTGTGTGATCAATACACATTCCTTCTGTATTCAGAATTCTTTAGGGTTTCCGCTTTTATCGTATAAATAGAAGTCGTCTTCTTCATATCGACGACAACTCTGTTTCAGATAAAACCCTAATCTCAAGTTTACAGGTTTGATTCTAGCAGCTCACCATGTCTCACGAAGATTCGCAAACAAATCCCATCAACATCTCAAACATCATTGGATCTACAACCAGGATACCCATTCTCTACACTCAAGACTATGAAGTATGGGCGCATCACTTTGAAGACTACATGGTTGGATCTGAAGATAATGGCTATCTCATCTGGGAAGCTATCACACTTGGGCCGTTTGTTCATTCAGGAACGAACACGACAGTTAAGTCCCAAAAGGAATATAACAAGCTGGTGGCGGATGTAGAGAAGATGCCACAGGATGAGAAAGACAAGTTGATGTGTAACATGAAGGCCATGAGAATGATCAGATTCGCCTTGCAATCTGACACTTTTCGGTTGGTTGGTTCATGCACAATGGCCAAAGAAATCTGGGATAGGTTGAAAGAACTTTATTCGGCTGATGAAGATTTGGAACACTCCATTCAAACCTTGTTGCTGTCAGAATTTGGAGTTTTCGAACAGAAACCAGAAGAAAAACTCATACAAACTTTCGATCGGTTCAATCATCTCCTAAGTAAGATGATCAAGCATGGAATAGAAAGAAAGTTGATCGAGCAGAAGGTGACCTTTATGAACGGTCTGAGACCAGAATGGATGGCTGTGGTTTCAACCGTGAAAGCGCATGAACAGTTTAAATCCTACTCGCTAGCGAAACTTGTGGGAATACTTAAGTCCCATGAGAGTGTTGTAACCAAAGAAGCGAAGGTAGTTTCTGGTGTGGGATCGCTAGCCATTGTCTCAAAAGGGAAAAGCATTGCAGAAGAAGAAGAAGAGTCTGATATGTCTGAGTGTGATCTTACAAGCGAAGAGTATGCTATGATGGTCACCAATCCAAAGAAGTTTGCACGAAGAAAATTTCCTGTCAACAAGAACTGAAACTGGCAAGGAAGTTACAGTTCTGAGAAGGTGAAGGATGAAGCGAAAATCTCTTCTCAAAAGGATGAAGACAAGAAGGAGAGCAAGCTTGCAGGAGACTCTAGGTTCGACTGTAATTACTGTCACGGCAAGAACCACTTTGCCAAAGATTGCATGCTAAGGAAAATGGCTGAGAAAAGAGATGGTGAAGATGATGAGGTGTACTATATGCGCAAGTTGGAAGAGATCAAGAAAAAGAAGGCGACTAATAGTTCTATGAATGCCTTAATTGTGCAGGAGAATGCAGATAAAGATGAGTTCGGTGGCGTTGAAGTTTGGTCAACCGATTCTGAAGATGAAGAGGTGAGAAAGCCCTCTCATGGAAAGGCTTATGTGGCAAAGGAAGTAGGTTCGGCTGGAAGGTGTTTAATTGTCACAGCTGGTTCATCAACCGAAAGTGCAAGTGAGGAACCGAACCTGACTGAGGACAAGTGTTTTACAGCCAAGTCTGTGAGTGAGAAGATCAACGACTGCGATCGGCTGATCAAAAAGGTACAATCCATCCTTGAATCACTTAAAGTTCCAACAACAGATTATGAAGAAGAATTAAAAGAATTAAAATTTTAATTTTCTAACTTAAGTGGTAGTCTCATGCAAACTCGCTTAGCGAACTCTAACCTAACTGACCAACTCAGCAGGGTGTCTTCAAAAAGTGAGTAGAGAAGGATGTGGATTGAGCTGAAGGAGGCGGAATTAAATAGAGCTAGGGATGAAAGTATTTATTTGCAAAGAGACAACTTAAAGTTTTTAAAACAAAGGAATGTTTTTTGTTTAATTGCTAAGCGTCTATACTCTAATATTGCTCAATTGCATTTAAGTTGTGAGATAGGAAAGAAAATTCATAAGATGATTTTACCCTTCCTTGAATTTAAGGAGGATGAGGTCATAGCAGAATGTGAATCAGTAGTATCATCAGAAGAGACATCCATGTCTTACAAAATTGGACTGGACAAGATAGAAACCTTCATTGATTCTAAGGAACACAAATGCATGCTCAAAAATATTTTAGATGAAAATGATAGGTTAAAAATTAAGTCAGACACTATTCAATCATTTGACTTGTCCAATGCCAAATTAACTTCAGAAAATAAAATGAACTTAGAAAAAACGTCTGAATTTGATGAGGAAAGTGAGATGAGTGAAATCTCAGTAGAAGACGAAGTTGATTGCTCTGAGTTCATGAAGAGTGAAACCGAGAATGAGAAACCCCTCATATCTGAAAATTCGGTTGAGTTCGCTCGCTTGTCAAAAGACAAGACACAGAAACTCAAGGAAAAAGCTATGGTCTATCAAAAAGTTCAAACTGTGCCGAATCAGGTATATGCAGTTACAGGGGTCACTGCTAAACAAACGGCAGAATTAAAAGTCTTGGTCGACAAAGACAATGCTGATGGATGCGACGATTACTTCTGGTCTGCCCCTATTGACAACGCAGACGAAACCGTAGGCTTATCTGAGCAGACTTCATGGAGGGTTAAAGGAAGATATGTTGCTGAACCCATCAACAAACCCTTAAGTTTCGACAAACCAAGCACAAGTGGAACTAAAAAAATCCCTAAAGAACCGATGACAGAACCAACTGTTCCAACAAATACAACCGAAAGCCAAAAGGAAAAGCCAAAGGCTAGCTTCAATATCCACAAATCACAGAAGGAGTTAGTTGAACAGAAGCGCTTAAGAAATCAAGGATACGCAAAAAAATCTGAATGAGCGAAAACGTCACTGGGAATCTCAAAATCCCAACTACGTACTTCCTAAGAAAGAATCAACGAATAAAGGAAAGGAAAAACTGAAAGGAAAAGAAAACTTCAGCCCAAATTCCTACTATTCCAAATCTCAGAACCGAACATCTACTTTCGGTTCCCAAACTAGCGTACCGAACCGAAAGACAAGTTTCGGTCCCCACATGGGCTCTCAGAACCGAAAGTCAAGTTTCGGTCCTTCTAACTCCCATAGCAAAACAAATTCAGTGAAGGACATCAAAGGAAAGGGAAAGCTCAAATCAAAATCTGAGTTCCAAAATAAGAAAAAGTCAGCTAACCCCCGAATTCAAAAGAAAATTCCTAAACCATCTAACAACACACCAACTTATACACCAACATTTAAACAAGATAAAACTAAAATCAAGGTGTATACCATTAAAAGAAAAGATCTAACCACTCTAGTAAAAAGAACATATTTGGTTGATATTTCCACTGTAATTCCTTTTTCTGTGAAAAACTCACCAGGACCCAAGAAACTTTGGGTTCCTAAATCTGCTTGAATTTGCAGGTAATTAGTGACGAGCAGTTCGATGATGAATGGTATATAGACAGTGGTTGCTCGCGTCACATGACAGGAAGAAAGGAAGAACTGAGGGAGTTTCGGTCCCTAAAAGATGGTGGGTGTGTAAAGTATGGAAATAAATCCTATGGAACAATCAAGGGATATGGTATGATAACCAATGGAGATTTCTCGATTCGAAAAGTGGCGTATGTGGAAGGATTACAGCATAACCTCATCAGTGTGTCACAATTAGTTGTGGGAATAGGCCTGAAAGTATCATTTGATGACGACGACTCTGAAATAATTGAAAAGCAATCGAAAAAGGTTCTGCTAAAGTCTGAACGCAAGGGAGAGATGTATCCTTTAAATCTCAACCCAATACGAGGAAAACCAGCAATATGTCTGCTGTCAAAGGCGAACACTGATGAAAGTTGGTTATGGCATCGACGTCTATCGCACCTGAACTTCAAAGACATTAATAAGTTGGTTCTTGGTGATCACGTTCGAGGACTCCCTCTTCTCAATTTTGACAAGGAACAACTGTGTGCAGCGTGTGAGATGGGCAAACAAAGCAGAAAGAGCCACCCTACACGAATCAATACAAAAATTGTTGAAGCTCTTGAACTATTGCACATTGACTTATGCGGACCTTCAACTATCGAGAGCATCGGTGGGAGTAAGTACATTCTTGTTATTGTAGATGATTTTTCGCGCTTCACCTGGGTTTTCTTTCTTAAGCAGAAATCAGATGCAACTCCCAAGTTAAAGACATTTATCAAGCAAGTGGAAGTGCATCTGAGAAAGACGGTGAGGAATATCAGAAGTGACAACGGTCTGGAATTCAAGAATAACGATTTTGAGGACTTTCTGGCTGACAAGGGGATAACTCACAATTTTTTGGCCCCTTATACACCACAACAGAATGGGATTGTTGAAAGACGAAACCGTTCTTTATGTGAGGCAGCCAGAACCATGCTCAGTTTCGCTTCACTTCCGTTATACTTCTGGGCTGATGCAGTTGCAACCGCGTGCTATACTCAGAATCGGTCCTTGCTCAACAAAAGATTTTCAATCACTCCATATGAGATCTTAAACAATCGAAAGCCAAATGTCAAATTTTTCCACATATTCGGTTCAAGGTGCTTTATTTTCAATTCTAAAGAGAACCGAAATAAGTTTGACGTCAAAGCCGATGAGGGAATCTTTCTGGGTTATTCGCTAACATCAAAAGCATACAGAGTGTTGAACAAACGCTCTAAACGAATTGAAGAAACATATTATGTAACCTTTGACGATAATTACATGAAGAAAGTTCAAAGGAGCGAAAGTGATTTAGGGGAAATTTTTCCTGCATCAGGACAAGTCTCGGTTCCCATATCCAACTTGTTCGAGGAGTACATTCGGTTATTTGATGAACCAGAGAAAGCAGTACACTCAGAAGCGAAAGCGGCAGATAACAAAATCGATAATCTCAAAAGATCATAGACGAAGCTGCCAAAGAAATAGAAAATGAACCTCCTAAACCGACAGGTGGTCAACCCTCCACTGACTCTCCAAACAGAGGCTCATCGTTCAAGGGGGAGAGTTCATCTGCACCAAATACAACCAAAGTATCTTTCGAGGGGGAGAATCCAATTCCGTCCCCAACTCATAAAGGTCCAGGCGAGGGGGAACATACTGCTCCAAACCCACCCAATAGTAGTTCAATCGAGGAGGAGAATCCAACTCCCACAGAGGTTGCAAACTCTGATGCTGCCAAAGATTACACTTCGCCAGTCGAGGGGGAGAAAGAGAATGCAACTGACGAAGGCGAGGGTGATCAATCAGAATTTGAAGAGGAAGTGAATGCTGAATTGGATCCAGCATATGACCCAAATTATCCTCCGTTAGTCAAATGGACCAAGAACCACCCAAAGCTCAAATTATTGGAGAATCATCTGAGAAAGTACTCACTCATTCACAGTTGAAAGTGAAACAAACTGCATTATTCTCTAAAGTTGAATTCTGTATGTTTAATTCGTTTATCTCCAAGGTCAAGCCGAAAACAGTTAATGTTGCACTTGATCATTCTGATTGGGTTCAAGCAATGCAAGATGAGCTCCATGAGTTTGAACGCAACCGAGTTTGGAGGCTGATTCCCACACCAAAGGATGCTTCAGTGGTCGGCTTAAAATGGGTCTTCAGAAATAAATTAGATAAGGAGGGGAATGTCATTCGCAACAAGTCTCGGTTGGTGGTGAAAGGATATTGCCAAGAGGAAGGGATAGATTATGAGGAAACCTTCGCTCCAGTAGCTAGGTTGGAATCAGTTAGAATCTTCCTGGCATATGTTGCTCATAAAAACTTCGAAGTTTTCCAAATGGATGTCAAACGCGCTTTCTTGAATGGAGAACTAGAAGAAACAGTGTATGTTGAGCAACCTCCCGGGTTCGTGAACGAGAAATTCCCTGATCATTGCTATGTGCTGGATAAAGCGGTATATGGTTTGAAGCAAGCACCGAGAGCCTGGTATGAAACTTTAACTCGCTTTTTGAAAATGTCGAAATTTAAGCAAGGTTCGGTTGACCCAACCTTCTTCCGAAAGAAAGAAGGCGAACATCTAATGATAGTTCAAATTTATGTCGATGACATCATCTTCGGCTCCACGAATCCTAGCTTAACGGCTGAATTCAGGAAGTTGATGGAGACTAAGTTTGAAATGAGCGCAATGGGTCCGATTAATTTTTTCCTTGGTTTGAATATTAGACAGGGACCAGAAGGTATCTTTATCAACCAGGAGGCGTACACAAAGACCCTGCTAACAAAATTTGGCATGACAGGAGACTCAAAAGTGAAGGTTCCTATGGCTTTTGGCACTAAGTTAACACCCTCTCTGGAAAAACCTGCTGTTGACATAACACTATATCGACAAATGATAGGGTCCCTAATGTATCTAACAGCCAGTAGACCGGACATTATGTTTTCTGTTTGTTATTGTGCCAGGTTTCAAGCTAATCCAAGAGAACCTCACATGGTGGCGGTGAAAAATATTTTCCGTTACCTGAAGCGAACCTCATCTCTCGGTCTCTGGTATCCTGCTAGATCTGGATTCTTCATTCAAGCCTTTTCTGATGCTGATCTTGGAGGATGTGGTCTGGACCGAAAGAGCACTACAGGTGGATGCCAATTTCTTGATGGAAAACTGGTTAGCTGGCAGTCCAAGAAACAAACATGTGTGTCACTTTCAACAGCTGAAGCTGAGTATATAGCAGCAACATCTTGTACCTCTCAAGTCATATGGATTCAAAGTCAACTAAGAGATTATGGGCTGAGTATGAAGAAGATTCCTCTCTATTGTGACTCAGAAAGTGCAATAAGGATTTGTCACAATCCTGTGCAACACTCTAAGACCAAGCATATTACACTTAGATATCATTTTATCAAGGACCACGTAGAAGATGGGAACGTGGAAGTTCATTTCGTTCGATCCTCTGATCAACTGGCTAACATATTCACTAAAGCCTTGCCTGAAGCGAGTTTCAATAAAATTTTACAAGGCCTGGGAATGATGGAAGCAGAGTCTGTACCGAATCCTCAAATCTCTCACTAAAAATTAAACAAGCGAAATGGAGCGAATGCTCGGACTATTTCGGCTCCATAATTTTCGAGCACCGAAATGAACCGACCGCTCGGTCTATTTCGGCTCTGGAATTTTAAGGAACCGAAATGAACCGACCGCTCGGTCTATTTCGGCTCCATAATTTTCGAGAACCGAAATGAACCGACCGCTCGGTCTATTTCGGCTCTAGAATTTTAAGGAACCGAAATGAACCGAACGCTCGGTCTATTTCGCTTCATTCTTTTAAGATAAGGTTTCGGTTGTACACTTTGTTCACTTCAAAAATCCAAAAATATTTTCTTTTTCTGTTTTTATTATTTTTCAGAAAACTTCAAAAATCCAAAAAATATTTTCTTTTTCTGTTTTATTATTTTTCAGAAAACTTCAAAAGTCCAAAAATATTTTCTTTTTCTGTTTTTATTATTTTTCAGAAAACTTCAAAAATCCAAAAATATTTTCTTTTTCTGTTTTTATTATTTTTCAGAAAATCTCAAAACTTCAAAAAAAAAAATTGTGGTGTGTTTGTTTGTTTTGTTCTTTTAATTAGGTCACAAGTGTACCAGTACAACAGAATTTGGAGCTAAGGCAGGTATAATGATTTCCATAAGAACTAGTTAAGGGTCCCTAGAAGCATGCTGCTACATGTTGACAAACGCCTCTACGACTTAGAGCAAGGCCTTAATGATTCGATCTCTACCTATCGTTTCTTCCCAATCAGGCTATTAAAATCAACTCAGTCTAGAGCTACCTTACTCTTCTCATATGAGTTAAGAGTTTTTCTGCTTAGTCACGTTTTTATAGCAGAAGGTACTTTCGGTTCTTTAGCCACCCTCCTTACATTCTCCATCAACTTTTGGTTCATCACTGTAACCCTTGAGACTCTCAGTCTTTACCACTGAGGTTTATGGTTGCACAAAATCTGTGTTTGTGATCTTAGATACGTATACCACGTTCTGAGTGAAACCCACAATCCAACACCCACGACGAATTGACGGTGAATTGTAATATTCAAGATCTTACTGGTTACCTAATGAAATCTCATTTTTAGTTTTAAGTGATCTTTTATGAATTTGTCTAACACCAAGGCTTTTCTTCCCATAAAGATCCAGTTTATTTTTGTTTTTGAGATTTCTATAACTTCTTTAGTCACTATAAAATATATCCTACCTACTTGTTCAACAGACCACATCGGTCTCACAAGTACTTCTTCCAATGTTCGGTCTTATGTTAAGAATCAACGTTCGGTTGAAGATAATCCTCCTTAAGCCTATGACTTAAAAAGAAGTCTTTCAATGTTTCTCTAGAAACATTTGATCGTTATTTCACGGGAACCCACACAAGCACTTCAGGTCTCTCTTGACTTTGAAGGAAGCGATTCTTGCCCAGAATCACCTGCTTTCTGTCTTATAATAGACATCACTCACATCTAATACACATTTTGCTTTATTTCTTTATCTTTTGTCACTCTATTGCACGAAAATTTTAATTTTCCAACATTCTGGTTGCTGTTAGTTCGATTTTTGTTTATCTTTTAACGAAACAGGGGTAATCCTAAATCTTGGAGCGAAACTGAATTTCAAACGTCGATTGAGGATAAGAATTTGGGCGCGTGAATTTGAACGGTCTCTATACCCACGCGTGCTGACGTATACCTGGGAGTAACCAACCTGTCACATCGTGCTTTTTCAGGCGACGTTTTAGTGATCGCGTCATTATCATGATGATTTTTCTCTCTCCTAGCAACGGTATATAAAGGGTTTCTTATATCAGCAACAAATTCTCTCAAATTACAAGGCAAGTTGAAACTGTTCATCTTCTTTCTTCGATCAACAATGGTGACTTCTTCATCAGTTCACGATCAAACTGCTTCGTCCACATTGCTTTCGATCAAGCCAAATCAGAACATGATTATTGAACTCAATCCGTTTCTGTACGATTCGTATATGCTGCAGGTGGTTGAGTGTTTGAAGTATTCTCCACTGGTTCTAGCCCTAACACAGGTAGAAGTCGTTCCGATGTCACTTTTATCACAGGTTTACTCTACTGCTACTTATGACAAGAACAAGGAACGAATCTACTTCCAAATCCACTCTCATAAGACTTCAATTTCAAAATGGAGATTTTGTTCCCTATTGCACCTGGCTGTGGATTCATCTGTTATTTCACCAGACTTCATCACCACTACTCAACTCTTCTCTATGCTTTACGAAATGGGATACACTGATGTGCTTACCACAATCACGAAGTTTAAGAAGTCCTGCTTACCGTCCCCATGGAATGGAATGCTCACTCTTCTCATCAAGAGTTTGGCGGAGAGAAGTGTTGGATCTGATGGCACCAGCAAGGGTTTTCTGACCCTTCTATACGGTCTTTACAATGGTCTCAATCTTGATTATGGGACGATTATCTGGTCTCAAGTGGTGCAAAGCATCAACACTTCAACGAGGCATTCTGAAATCTCGTGTGCCCGATTCTGGACTCTCATTACACGTAGGGCAATTAATTCTTTGGAAATTCCAGTGATGAAGGATGTCCTAGTTGCGTCTATTGCTATGTTTCATACCAAGAAAATCATCATTTCTGATCCTCAGAAGTTCCCTCACATTGGCTCTATCCCAGAGACAATGTACCGGTGTGTCACAACTGAGAGTAAAGTTATGGCGGATTATCGCAAGCTTCCTCCAACGGCACCGGGAGTCCTTTCTCCTGAACAGCAGGCTGCCCTAGATGCTCTGGACAAGCCCAGTAACCGAGGGTAGCGGACTACTACCAAGAAAGAGCCCACAGAGGATGATAAGTCGAAGACTGCTAAGTCCAAAAAGCGAAAATCTGACAAAGGGGATTCTTCTAAACTGAAGAAGGTTAAAAAGATGGCGAGAAGATCCAAGAGTCCTACTCCTCCCAGTTCAGAACATGATGAGGAAGATGAAGAAGAAGAAATTCATCATGACTCACCGAGAGGTAACACTCCTCCCCGTTCTCCTACTCCAACCGAATCTCCTCATAACAAAATTCCAACACCTCCTCCATCACCGAAACAGACAGTTCCAGTTTCGGTTGCTCCTATTCCCCCACCTACCACATCTCAAACAACAACTTCTTTTCCACCACCACTACCACCAGTTTCTTCTGTTCCTATTTCTACAACTCCCTTACCCCCTCCTATAATTTCCCAATCCACTACCACTACTATTCCTGAACCGATAGTAAGAGTCAACGTATCTGATACGGGGGCGACTACTGAAACAGAACCACCAGTTGCCTCTAAACCCCTTTCACCCTCACCTTCAACCAACTCCGGTGCCACTCTCGGTGGTGCTAATGATGAGTATGATTCTACATACTTCAGTCCCTATAGGCTTCCTACTGATGAGGATGATGATGCTCCTATCACCAGCCAACACTTGCAGCGCGTTCACGAGAAATTGGATAAATTACTTGATGACAGCAAGTCCTATAGTGGTGTTGTGCTTAAAGCCTTTTTGGACACTGCTCTTGAACAATACACTGATGCCATTGAAAAATCCACCAAAGTTGTTAATGAGTCTACCTCCTCTTGCCAAAAGGCCACCACTGATATTCATGAAATTGTTCATAGTACTCAGATCTTTCTTGAGTCACTTAAAGGGCATGCTGATACGAATGCAGAAAAGGTGAATGCTTCTGTGGAATCTTTCTCCAAGTCTCTTCAAGAAGAGCAAACAAAGTTTGAGGCTGTACGTTCCTCCATCCAAGCCGAGAACACTTCACTTATCAGTTCGGTGAATTCTCGACTTGCATCTCTTCACGCTGATTTGGTAATAGAAAGTGCTCTGAAGGAAGAACTTGCTCGACAAGCATCCTCGATTGAAGTTCAGAAGGTTCAGCTTGCTCAAGCTGAAAAAGAAATTGCTTTGTTGAAGACAGAGAGAGATGTTTTTCGCAGCTGTGCAGGGGATGTGAAGGATATGCTCACCAACATTCTTGGTGCTCATGATCCTATCCTCACTTTGACCATTAGGAATCATCTCACTACCAAACTTCTTCCTGCCCTTGCATTGTTACACGAGATGAAGGGTGTTTCGGAGAAATTCGTTGCTCCAAAACAAGGGGGAGAGAGTGCTCATCAACCGAAGGTTAAAACTGAAACCGATTCTGCTCAACCGAAGGTCAAAGTTACAACCGAACTGAAGGATAATGTAGCTTCAGGTTCTGGTTCACAAGCCAAGAAAAAGGAGATTGATGATGATAGCGATGATGAATCTGGGGAAACTATTGCTGAGGCTCTTAAGCGAAAGAAGAGGGATAAAGAGCTTGATGAAACCTTGAAGGTTGCAAGGGAGGCAGAGGAGAGGGAAAGGAGAAACAAGGAAGAAGAAGAAGCCTTGAACTGCAAGAAGGCCTTGTTTCCCTTATGGACAAAAGAGGCACTTATCAATCAAGCTATAGAGTTTCCAAGTGTTTATTGGTGTCACACCCCGCTAAAGCGGAAACACAGGGCGTGGCAGTACAAAGGGTTTCATCGCAAAAGTTAAAAGACAACACCAACCATAGTATTAAAAATCATTACAAATTCACAATGGGTTTGAACAACTTTTAAAAGAAATTACAATGTAAATTGAAATACAACACATGCGAATGCTCCTAAAAGTGAAGTGTCCCTAAGTGCCACTTACTCGATGATTCCTGAAAAAGCATGTAAAACGAGCGTCAACTATAAAAATAGTTGGTGAGTACTCACAGATAAACAAATAATACTGGTTCCATGAATTGAAATCAAAGTTTTGATAATAGTTGGTGAGTACTCACAGATAAACAAATAATACTTACTACTACAATAGAATTATGCCAATAATGTGTCAAAATTTAATATTGATAAGTTACAAACATTTTTCTGTGGAAATTAAGTTTCAAAGAATCAATTGTTATATAACAATTTAAGTGGAAAATTTCCATTATTGAAATGTTAATATTTAACATTTTAGAGGTGTTCCAATGATTAAATATTCAAAACTAAATCAATTTAGTTCTAAACTTTCCCAAACTTTGCATTTAAGTTTTAATTGAAGTCAAAGACCTTAAGATAAATTTTCTTGAATTTTTGATTTGTCTGACTATTTTTCACGATTTTAGTTTCTTGAATAACCATAAAATCATGAAAAATACTAAAGAGCTAATAAAAATTACCAAACTTCAGATTTTGGTTCTAAATGTACTAAAAGACTTCTAGATAAATTTTCATGGATTATGAATATGCATAACCATTTTTCATATATTTAATTCTCTAAATATATAAAAATTCATGAAAAATAGAAATCGGTTAAGAAAATGCCCCAAACTTTTTATAGTATTGTTATTACACATACTTAACCTGGGAAAAATAGAAAAATAGATTTCTAAACTATTTATCCCAATTTTATGATTTTTGTGTATTTATTCTAATAAAAATTGAAATAAATAGAAAATAGTTTCCAAAATTGCCCAAAATTTTTGTAACGCTGTTATTAGTCATTATTAAGCTAGGAAAAATATAAAAATGAATTTCTAAACTGTTTATCCCAATTTTATGATTTTTGTGTATGTATTCTAATAAAAATTGGGTTTAAGTGTATTTAATCTTGGGAACATAGAAGAAAAATAGTATACAGAAGATAAAAATCATCAAAATTTTTATGTAGCATCCTAATGTACTACAAGGTGTTCTGGTAAATTTTCATAATTTTTGGATGAGTAAAACTATTTTTCCTGTTTTTAGTCCATTATAAATACAAAAATCGGAGAAAAATAGGGATACATTATGAAAAAATTCTGGAAATATTTTTCTAAGTCTTCCACAGAGAGTATAAGCTGCGAAAATTATTAGATACCATTTTTATATTCCCTAATGTGGTTTTATGATTTATTAGAGCTAAACAAAAAGAAAATTCAAAACCATATTAAACAGTAACAAAAATCGATGAAACTTAATGGAAGATGTTTATTAACTTAAAGGATCATCCAAGAATTTTTCCAGAATTTATTTACTAGTTTAAGTATTTTATATGATTTAACACTCTATTTTCTTATTATTTTCATGTAAAAATAAAGAAAATATATATTGAGCTGAAAATTTCCAGAACACATCTTCATACAATTTAATAACAATGAAAAATTGTTTTCTTATTTTTGATGTCGAAAAACATGCCTAAAGGCTCAATAAATTATAGAGAAAACTTGGTTCTTGTGATTTTGGTAAAGATTATTGATGTTACTTTGAGTATTTTTGCAACATGTTTCAAAGACTTTTAAATCAAGATCTTTTTGTACCTCTTAATATATGATGTTAAGAGTTCAAAATAATTTTTGAATGATTTTTAGTGATGAATAAGTCCTTTGAACATGCAACACAAAACAAATGTTCATAAGAAAAGTGCTGTTTGAGCAACAGTTTTGTAAAAATTGGTAAAAATCGAAATATTGGAATTTTCCAGTGAGGTCAGATGGGTTTGAAAGCTAACTCAAAATATTATATTCCAGAAAACGAATCACGAATTTTGGCTAAGAAATGAGTGAGATATGACAGTTTAAAGTCAGGTAAAGAAATCTGGCAGATTGCATGCATGATGATTGGTTAGAAAAATAGGTTTTCATCATTTCCTTGAGTAAATTTTTTCAAGTATTTAAAATATATCATGATAAACTCATATTTTAGTCATGTTTCCAGAGATCAAAATATTAAAACTTATCAAAATGTATACATGCATTTATGAACAAAATTTTGTTTCTCAAAAACTCTTAACTTGAGTTTGATGTTTTAATCCTTAAAATCGATTTTTGCACTAAGATCATGAACATGCAACCTTGTTTATCATACATGCATGGTGTTAAAACACATCCATCATGTTTTAAAAACCATTTTAACAAAAAGAAAACAAGTTTGAAGAAGATGAAGAAGTAGAAAGTGTAAGAAAAGAGCAAAACTTGAAGGAAAAGTGAAGTAGAAATCGATTTTACCTTCAAGAATACCACAAGATGATGAAGATTTCGAGTTTGAGGAGTGTTCTTGGGTTTGTTTTCTGGAAAATTTCTTGGTTCTTAGAGGGAGTAAGAGAGAATGGAGTGGTGTTTGGAGAGAAAAAGTAGAGAGAAGGTAGAGAGAGTTTTCTAGAGAGAGAAAGAAGAGAGATGTGTGTGTGTTGGAGAATGAGAGTGTGAGAGAGATATGGGGAGAGAGGGATCCGATTTTAGGGGAGGAGAGGCTCTCTCTCTCTTGTTTCTTTTATAAAAATTCAAATCTTTTATAAAAATATCCAACTTTTTATAAAATGTGCACCTTAACCTAGTTTTTATGCATAAAACTCTTGATTTTTGACTTATAAATCAAGGGTAAATGTTAATAACTAAATCTTTATTTTTCATTGAATTGTATTTCATAATAATTATTATGATAAGATAATATTATAAGGTTCATAATTGTTTTTATAGGATTTTTAAGGTTAAAGTTTATAAATATGAGTTTTTAGGGCTTTTAGGGCTTTGGAGTTTAATAAACTTTGAATATCAAAATAAATAGAATATTTGAGACTTTAAATTATCTTATGGTATTTTATAGTTATAAATAATGTTTGCAATTTATTTTTATCGGTTTATTGGCATTCTATGTAGTGATTCCGAGATTCAAGCGAAATTGAGGAATCGAGTATACTAGTCCTAGTCTTCAACTTTGACTTAAGTTCCTACGAGACTCGGACCTAATTTATACCACTAGGTCAAGTGCATGATGTGTGTATATGATTCATAAAAAGGTGTTCGATTCAAAGAGCGACCCGAATATGGATAGTCACTACAGTTAAGTAGTTGTAGAATTCACATATCAATGTGAAATTTAAGTACACCATCCATTGTTTCTATCTGTTTCCAAGTTTCTACTAGGTTATAACTTAGCTTCTAATTACTAAATCTAATATGTGTTGTGCCTATATGTGCAACTAATTCTAGTCAAATCTAGAACCGACTCGAATTTTGACGGTTGTCACAATTGGTTGGAACCTGTTGCTTCGTTTGACTGTGATAATTCTAAGGACTCGCAGTTCGACATGCCGATAACACGTAAGGCATTCACGTTTCACTGCTTTGATTCAACTGCTGAGGTTCCTTTTCCACATCCAAAGGTTGACCGAGAGCTTATTGATTTCTATCTGAAGTATGGAGAACCTCAGTACTTGACATGGAGCGCACAAAAGATAATCACTGTCAAGGTACTGAAACCTACGTCTGCTGGGAGGTTTGTAAATGTCAATTTTAAAATCACTCGAGGGTCTTCAAACTCGGTGTCGATTATTTCCCTGGCAGACCTTCCCAATCTAAATCCTCATGACTGGATTCTTTTGTTTAATATTCTGCTCACAAATCTTAGGGAATATGAGCCGATATTGGAGCACTTGAAGAGGATGTTGGCTTCATACATCCGTGAGGTTGCAACTATGGATCAAGAGATAGCGAAAGTGATGAATAAGAAACCGACCATCAAGCCAACATCGAAACCAGGTGATGTGAATAAGATGAAGATGGGGCAAATAGATTCAACAAATCTTACTGTGATGTTTACAAAAGGCGAAGCTCACAGATTTTTATTTGCTCTTGTTGATAAACATTTGTTTTCAACTGACTGCTTGGAGCACATCATCAACATTATTCATCGGTGCAAGTAGAACTCAGAAGCAGACAAAAAGAACTTCACGGACATGCTTCGGTGGTACATAACGTTCTGTCATCATTTGCTGGCTATCATTCCGAAGGTGTTCAAAACAATAAAGAAGTCTTCTGCAGCTTAGCCGAAGTGAGCTTTCTGTCCCATTGACGCAAAGGGGGAGATTGTTGAGTCTAATTGTGTTGCGTTTTGGGCTTATGTTTTGTATCCGGATTGGGCCTGTCCATCCATGATTATCTAGTAGGGTTATACTATAAATATGCATGCATGTATGCGTTAGGAGGTTAACGTTGTTGATTATTATGTTTATTGTTTTTGTAACCCTAAACACCTCTACAGTCGAAGTTCTTAATCGAGCTCTTCTGAGGTGTTGAAGTTTTAATCATACGACACATTCAAAGCCATTCTCGTGTTCATAATTACTTTGTCTGCATAGAATCTAACGATCCTAATTGGACTTTGTTTTAACAGTAAGATTTAGACATCTACAAAACGGGAGAAAATTCAAGTTAGTTGATAAGAATCCTTGATGTAACACCCAAATGGAACATCAAGGCTAGGATCCAACACAATATTCTACAACCTAGAAGAGGGATGCCGTAATCTAGTTGCAGAATATTTGAAGGTAGGTAAATGACGATTTACCAATTCCCACCATGAAAAACAAAATGAAGTTTAAGTTTTAAATGAATTGAAACTCCTAGTCTTTTGAGATTCATTGAAATTTTCAATGGCATGTTTAATCTCGATTATGCCCTTCTATTTGTGACTGGGATGCCGAGGATCACAAATAAGGTGTGAATAACCATACGAATCTACGTGATGCACTCAATGATACTATCACCTAATCAATGTGCCGGTTAACCACACACGCTCCATTGATCTATGATAAACATCGAGCCACCCTTCACAACCAATGTCAACCCCAAATTAGTGTGCCGGTTAACCACACACGCTCCACTAACGTTTGACAAGGGTACGAAGTGTAATTCCATGGATTAGCATACAATTTCATATTTTGCCTAAAGTAACTAGAATTTGGGAATTTGGAAAAGCATGTAGTTACTTTGTACTTCATTATACTTATAATGGAAGGTTTCGTCCTATCCTACCTGTTCGGCTAACGACCCTCCACTAGTCAAGAGTGCGGTGGGTAAGAGTGGATACCCATTCAATCGCCATGTTATAGGCAATTTCCTTAAACACCCCTTATAGACCAGCTTCGTGAATGAGGCCTACTAACGGTAAGACTGACTGTTTACTCATAGATATATATAATATTAGACTTTTAATGTTATATATAGTATAGGGTGTATTTTACACTTTTAAAATACTAGGTGGTCTAATTTAATAAGTTATACTTTTAATTTAATTAAATGTAAACCAAAACTTTATGGGTTTATAAAATCTCCTTTAATTATACACCTTAATTAATAAATAAAACCATAAGGGTGTAATTTGAACTTTTTCAAAAAATACGAGGGTTTTTAGAATTTAACATTTCAAAATTAAACTTTTAATCAACTTTTAAATTCCAAAACTTGAGGGAAAGTTTTGAAACATTTCAAAACATTAAGGTTTAACTATTTAAATTTCAAAAAACAAAACTTTTAAGTTCAAATTTAAACTATAAAACTTAAAGGGAGTAATTTGAAACTATTCAAGCTTTGTCAAGAACATTCTAGATCAACAATTCAAATAAGGCAATTATATAGTTTTGACCTAGTCTAATTTCTTGCAAGATAATACACCAAATAATTCAAATAATTAAATTTAATCATATAAGGAAGTAATTATTCAATTAATATGAAATTATCTTTTATTTTGGCAAAGATAATCACCCAATATCATAAAAATTCGATTTCTATCAATAAAAACGTTTTAGTAATTATCCCACAGCAAAAATAGGCAAGAAACCTGAAAAATCCTCCATCTGACTCTCTGACTCGTCGAGTCAGGCTTGGACTCGTCGAGTTCACTATGGACTCGGCGAGTCACCCAGTTGACTCGGCGAGTCAAGTCGAAAAACCTCAAAAAAATCGATTTTCAGCCAAAATTCGATCAAATAAGCATCAAATTCACTAACAAACAGCCCTAGGCTCTGATACCACTGATGGGTTTCAAGCAATACATCATTCCTATGGTGTACATGCAAACCCTAATAGCTTTTGGATCTAGTTTGTCTAATGAACATGCAATTGAATATCCAAAGCTATAAACCCTAGATCTATCATATAAGAACTGAAATAAGGGTTTAGTAATTACCTTTGATTGTTATATAGTAATAACAATCAATTCCTTGCTTTGATTGGCTTCAGAAAGCTTAGTGCCTCAAGTGTTGCATTTCTAATGGAGTCACAAACACCACTAAGCAATTGGATGAAGGAGAGAAGAGAGGGGAGGCACAAAAACGGCTGGAAACCCTAATCCAAGTGTTAGCTACGTTTTTAGTGCCCAAGGGTTCCTTATATACTTAGGCTATTAGGGTTATCCAACAAGGAAACCCTAATTTGACTGCTTAAGCCCTAAGTAGCCCATGGACCCCTTTTGGAACATGCCTTGGACGATTTCTAATGGGCTTCCCCATAGAATTCGTCCAACCTATTATTCCAAGGTGATCAATAGCCCAATTGTAATTATCTTATAATTACAACTCCAGTCCCCTAAGTTCAATTAATCTCTTTTAGTCACAAAATTAATTCTTAATTAATTCTTGACTAATATTAATTAAACAATATGATTTCTCCTTTAATATATTATTCTTATAATATATTAATAAATCATAATTAAACCTTTCTCTCCTTAATTCATCCTACATATTGCTATGGTGAAGGCAACCCAAAAGGACCATGCTCATAATCGGGTCAAGTACATACCAAAATAGTTATGGACTTAGACACTAATCCAACACCTTTACCATCCTGGTAAAGCGAATGTGGTTGCGGACGCTTTGAGCCGCAAGTCAGTTGGGTCTACTACCCCAGCAAGGTGTATGAGGATAGCGGTGGATTCCACGCTTGTGAGTTTGATTAGGGAGGATCAGGTTGAGGGCATGAGACCAGAGAACTGGAAGTTGGAGCGGATTAAGGGCGAGAGCACCCGGTTTGTTCAGGATAGCTGCAGATTATTGACCCGACACGGTCGGGTTTGGGTTCCGATGTCCGGAGGGGTCCGGCAGACAGTGATGGAGGAGGCTCATAAGTCTCACTTTTCTATACACCCGGGGGCCACCAAGATGTATCGCGATCTGAGTTTGAGCTACTGGTGGCCATGTATGAAGCGAGAAATCGCTTGGTATGTTGAGAGGTGCCTGACATGTAGAATGGTCAAGGCCGAGCATCAGAGGCCGCATGGTAAGCTGCAGCCTCTGGAGATTCCCATGTGGAAATGGGAACAGATCACGATGGACTTCATTACGAAATTGTCGAGGACGACGAAGGGGTTCGATGCTATATGGGTGATCGTGGATCGGTTGACCAAGAGTGCCCATTTCTTGGCCATACGGGAGAGTTCGTCGGCCGAGAGATTGGCCGATATGTATGTCAGCGAGATTGTCTCTCGCCATGGGGTTCCAGTCTCCATTGTTTCCGATCGGGATGTCAGGTTTACTTCCCGTTTTTGGCAGAAGTTCCATGAGGAACTGGGTACGCGGCTGCACTTTAGTACAACATTCCATCCGCAGACCGATGGACAGAGTGAGCGAACCATTCAGACCCTCGAAGATATGTTGAGGGCGTACATCATTGACTTCGGTGGGAGTTGGGATTCCCATCTACCGCTTGCAGAGTTCGCCTACAACAACAACTACCATTCCAGTATTGGCGCCGCGCCTTTTAAGCTGTTGTATGGTCGGATATGTAGAACCCCGGTCTGTTGGGTGAGGTTGGACACAGAGTGATGGGTCGGACGGAGGTAGTCTTGCAGACTACCGAAAAGATCCAGCAGATCAGACAGCGGCTGCAGACCGCTCAGAGTCGGCAAAAGAGTTACGCTGATAGACGTCGATCGTATTTAGAGTTTCAGGTTGGTGAGATGGTACTTCTGAAGGTCTCGCCCTGTAAGGGTGTGATCCACTTCAGGAAGAGGGGAAAATTAGGTCCCCGTTATATTGGGCCGTTCAGGATCATTGCCAGGGTTGGCAGAGTGGCTTATAGGCTAGAGCTACCTGAGGAGCTCAGCCGAATTCATAGCACGTTCCATGTTTCGCAATTGCTAAAGTGTATTATGGATCAGGAGGCAGTAGTATCGCTGGATGATATACAAGTCGATGAGCGCCTGAATTACGTGGAGAGGCCTGTAGCCATCTTGGAAAGGAAGAAGAAGATTTTGCGGAACAAAGAAATACCTTTGGTAAAAGTGCAGTGTGAGCACCGGAGAGGATCCGAGTGGACGTGGGAGCCGGAGGCGGAAATGCGAGAACATTACCCGACGTTGTTTATTCCAGCAGACTTCGAGGGCGAAGTCTAGTTCAAGTGGGGGAGAATTGTAACGCCCCGATTCTCAGGTATTGCTTAAATAAGAATTTAATTGGTTTCAAGGCCTACTCGACGAGATGGTTGCCCTACTCGTCGAGTAGCAGCAGGCTTGGTTCGCGTATTTAATGGCCTACTCGCCGAGTCCATGAAGGGACTCGACGAGTAGGAGCTGGCAGATGAAACCCTAAATCCTGGGTTTTTGCACCCTATTTAAGGAAGCATAAGCCTCCTTTGGCCTCTTTGCAGTCCTTTGAGAGCTCAGAAAACCCTAATCCGTGTGGTGTTTCATTCTTGTGTGTCTAAAGCTTTGGAGAGGAGATCTTTTTAGAAAAAGAGCTTGGAGAACAAAAGGCTAGGAGCAAGGAAGTGTGGGTAATCAAAAATCTACCTCAGATAGCATCATTTGGAGGTATCAAGTCGTCACCTTTTCTTCTTTTCCTTCTAGACCTCTTTTGGTTGAGATCTAGGGTTTTTATGGTTTGATTGAGAAGATGAAGTGGGATGTGGGCTAGATCTGAAGTTGTAACTTCAGATCTGGACCCTTCTGGGGTTCTATAGTCATAAAGCCCTGAATTTGGTCATGTATGAAGCCTCTTTGAGTATGAAACCCCCATTGTGAGATTAGATTTGACATTAATAGCCTTTGTAGCTATGCATGCACGTAAAGTTTGCAACTTTACGTGAAAAGCATGCCTTAGAAGCTTGGATCTGTAGTTTGGAGCCGCTGCATGGCTCAAATGAGTCTGTATGGCAAAAAGGACTGAAGGGACTCGGCGATTCGCATGGTCGACTCGACGAGTCATATGAAGATAGGCATGGACTCGGCGAGTCCGATGAAGATTGCCGTAGACTTGACGAGTGGATGAACAACTCGACGAGTCGGTTGAGGTTGCCCCAATTTATGTATGCGCGGGTAATTGTCGATTTGCAAGAAGGAAGCTCGACGAGTGGCCTTAGGGTCTCGATCGTAAACCAAAGGAACTCGACGAGTCACTCAGGTGACTCGGCGAGTGAGTTAGTACTTCAAGGAACTCGGCGAGTAGCCGAGGGTACTCGGCGAGTCAAGGTCAACATGGACTGCTGACCTTGACTGATAACTTTGACTTTAACCAGGGTTTGATTAGTTGGCTTATGGGTATGTTTATACTATGGTAATAGGTGGTGGAGTTTGTGGCAGTGATCCGAGGGTTGAAGTTTATCTACCGAGACGACATCTGCAAGGTGAGTTATCCTCACTATAACGATAGGGTCTAAGGCACCAAGGCCGGCCCTTTAGTTGTTATCGTTATGGTATGTTACATGTGGATATGATCTGTTTGATCGGAATCAGGATAGACAGTATGTTATGCTCTTATGATCCGTAGGGATTAATATGTTAGTGACCTGCTAGTTCAGTGCTCTAGTTATGAGAGATTGCTATGTTTGGTGATCAGTGAGATAGATATGTTTGATGTTTGTATATGCCAGTATATGTTAGTTATGCGCACATGGTTAATTGCTTGTTGCTTGGGTTGAGGCGGTCCTGCTTTGTGTTGAAGGCCAACACACCCTATGAGCGGTCCGGGAAGACTGTAGGCCTACGTGGCGGTCCAGTCATGCCGAAGGCTCGGTATAGATTCAGTTAGACTGTAGGCCCTGTAGGACGGTCCAGTCAGGTCGATGACCCAGTATGCATGTTGATTGATTGATTATTACGGATATGGTATTATCAGTGTGGTATTGGTATTTTGGGGGTAGCTCACTAAGCCCTTGGGCTTATAGTTTTCAGTTTATTGTTTCAGGTACTTCAGGAGATCATGACAAGACGAAGGCGTGACCGTACCGCTCATCATCCTTATGATCTGGCTTTTGGGACACTCTGATCGAATAAAGATTTGAAAACATTTTTGTAAACAATACTATTGGGTTTTACTTATGATTGAAAAGTTTAAAATTTGGCGTAAATTTTATGGGTGTTACATGTGTTTTTTTTCCTTTCTTTTTATGTTATGTAAAACTTGTTATGGTTTGTTTTGGTAAAAATTGACATGGATTGTTATGGTTTGTTTTGGTTAAACTCTTATTTAATTCTTAAACTGTTATGTTTGGTCACTTTAAAGTCTTTATGGAATGGTATTTTAATGCTTATGGAGTTGGTCATGTAAAACATGTTAAACAACCATTGTAAAACACAATAAAGTTCATCAACTGTAAAACACAATAAGGTTACCAAAATACCATTTTCATAGCTCTAACAAAACTTCAATACAATATTACAACTTTTACCAAATTTCACATGACATTGAAGCAAATAACACCACTAAGGTACATATTATTACAACTTGTAAACAATTATCCAAAAAACCCCTAATTGAGTATTAAGCATATCTTCATGTTTCTATTTTGGATTTCAACTTCATGATCATGCTTTTCAGCCTCATAAACCCACAACAGAAACCCACTCCTTGGTCTATGTAGCTTTCAATAGACTCAATTATCACATTGGAGTTATAATTGAAAGCTACCAAAAAATTTGACAATACAATACCATTTTCGAACAAGCATAATTTTCCCTACCGAGATTGTTCTTAGTGTACGAAGTCTTTATGATAACCATATTTCCACAGTCACAAACCACCATCTTATTTTGGACTTCGATCGCATGCACTAGAGAGAACATGTGAGAAAAAGGTTTAAAGACATTGTAAATATGAAAGGACAAAAATGCCCCCCAAGGTGGGGGTAACATATTTAAGTTTCGGTGACCGTCCGAGTTAAAAAAAACTTTTCGGGGACCAAATGTGCAAGTAACCTAACTATAAGGACCATCCGTGTAATTTTCTCCTTTTTATACTTTTGGTGTCCGCCTAATAGTTTATCGGTTTTTTTTCCCTTCCGCAAAAGAGAAAGAAAATAGAAATACAATTTGCCTGCGAGAAACAGAACTTTCAGACGGAAACGATCATTCTCCTTCGTCTATTGTTTCTAGGGTTTCAGATTACAGTAGTATCAATGGATATTACAACAGTAAACGATCCGATGATCGACACTAACAACGACGAAGAATCTACACTGCTAACTATCCTCGACGCCTCCAGCTATCAGCTCCATGATCTCGACTCAATCGAGTTCCCGCCGACCCTCACCGAGATTGATTTGACGGCCAATCGATTGACTAAGTTGGATTCGCGTATTTCTCATTTATCTAATCTCAAAAAGCTCTCTCTTCGACAGAACCTCTTCAATGATTCCGGTGTTGAGCCGATATCGCAGTGGAACACCATATCCGGCCTCGAGGTATGCTTATCGGTTGTCTTCTCCACTTTCGCATACTTTCTTATTTTTACGAATCATCTTCGTCGGATTTAAAGAGCGATGCGAGTTGAGTTAACTTCTTAGCATACTGTGACATCGGTTTTTGCTAATGCTGATTGGTATAGTACCTTTAGATCAAACTAGACTAACTTTGCAGTTTTGTATGATTGCATTTTTAATTGTGGACATGAGGTAGTATAATTTTGTGTCATGTTCTTAAGAGGTTGTTCTATTAAGTCCATTTGGTAATATGAGAGACACATGTTCTTGAGCTAGATAATCATATAATCTTTAACTAGATAATCATATAATCTTTAACTAGATAATCTTCAAAATCCTGAAACTTACAAAGTTCATATGAAATGATATCCATATAGATATAACTATATATATACATGTGTGTATGTACGTTTCTATGGCAATCGGTGCTTATAATATGGTGTATGATGCTTACATGAGTTTACCACTATGATTAAGAAGCATATGGCTTTCGAATGTTACCACAATCGCATCTTTTAATAACTTTGTTTATCTGGCTCTTTTTACAAAAGTTACTATAATTGGACTTTTTATTTGCAGGAGTTAGTTCTCAGGGATAACCAACTAAAGAAAATACCCGATGTCAGCATATTCAAAACCCTCTTAATATTTGATGTTTCATTCAATGAAATCACATCAATGAATGGACTATCCAATGCATCAAGCACACTCAAGGAACTTTATGTCTCTAAAAACGAAGTTCCCAAGATTGAGGAGATTGAACATTTCCATGAACTACAAATTCTTGAACTTGGTTCAAACAGATTACGTGTGAGGACTAAAATCCATCAAAATTAATAATACACAACACATTCTTTCTTCAATTAATACTCAACCCTAAAGTAATTGTTCTATTTTTTATGTAGGTGATTGAAAACCTACAGAATCTGACAAAGTTACAAGAGCTATGGTTAGGTCGCAATCGTATAAAATCCATTGATTTATGTGGATTAAAATGCATTAAGAAGCTCAGTTTGCAAAGCAATCGACTAACTTCCATGAAAGGACTAGAGGTAAGTTTTTGTTTTTGTTTTTTTAAATTAAGGGTGTGTTTATTATATCATCTTACTTTCATTTCTTTATATTATATATCATCTCTAGGAATGTATTGCTTTAGAAGAACTATACTTAAGCCACAATGGTATTGCAAAAATGGAAGGCCTCTCAACTTTATCTAATCTTCGGGTGTTGGATGTTTCTTCAAATAAACTTGCAGCCATTGAAGACATTGAGAAACTCACCTGGTATGCATAATAAATATAAATATTTTCACCTTTATTAAAAAGTAAAATTATAAAAGAAAGTATGTTGTTATTATTTGATCTGTTTGTGATTTTTGATTGCAGTTTAGAAGATTTATGGTTCAATGACAACCAATTAGCATCATTGGATGGCATTGCTGAGGCAGTTTCTGGTTCTAGAGAAAAACTCACCACCATTTACCTTGAGCATAATCCATGTGTAAGCACTAGATTTTTCAAATTACAATCTCCTAATGAAAATGCTATGTTTTGGTAGATTTATTAAAAGTAAGGGCTTTTTTAGACAAAACATAAAGTCGAGGTTTAAACCGGGAAAAACCGAATGTACATGGTCTTTTATGTAATTAACCGATATTTGTTTTACATTTTGTAGGCAAAATTGTCTGACTACTTGACTACACTGAGACAAATCTTCCCGAATATTGAGCAAATTGATTCAGAAGTGTTTGCTTAGTTTAGAAAGAATTGTCTGGATGGATTAAGATTAAATCCTCTTTTTTCTTCATCTCTTATTGATCAGCATGACAATCGTGTTTGTGTGTGTGTGTGTGTGTGTGTGTGTGAATTTCTCATGTTAATTGGTTGTATGATTCCCATGAGATCATTTGTACAAGTACATTAACGTGATCCTCACATAACTTAAAAGAGTACATTACCAAAAAAAAAACTATTTGTATTTTTGGTACAAAAGAGTTTTGTTTAGAGTAAATAACAGTTTTGGACCATGTGTGCTATAGTAGTTGTTTTGAATTAGGGGCGTAAATTCTCTCTTCTATTGTATTATGATTATGTTCAATTACATGTGTACTTACAATTTCCTGTTGAACAACCAAAGATAAAAATAATTTCATCAAGTTTTGAGGTAATTAGTTAAGGAACCCGTTTATAACCTTATGTAAGTGAAAGCTTGATTATACAAGATTATGGTTAATGCATGTTAAATTTGTCCAATGGATATCAAGAAGCATTCTATGAGAATTCTAAAGATATGTTTGGGTTGGAGTGTATGAATTTGGAAGTGTTGTTATGAATCCTGTGACTTTTGTTGACTATGGGGCTTAAGTTACAAGTTTGGCCATTAAACATAGATTTGAAGCGAGATTGTTGTATAAAAACCATTTTAAATCTGTAAGTGTAGGAGGATGGTCTGTCAAGGGGCAGTGTCATATAGAGAAAAATTGAAGGGTGATGTGTTTTTCTTAACTTTTATGCTATATCGTTTATCTGAAATTTTGCAATAAACCGGAGTTCGGAGAGGTGAATATGGGAGGGCTTGATGTTTGATGAAAGATGGAGAAGGTGAAATGTGATGGGTGGGCGATTGCATGAAATGGGGGTAACCGTTTTTAAGTCATTTTGCTTTCTGTTCCAGTGTGTTCCATCTTCCATTTGACTTGGTCAATATTCTATTTTGTTCTTTCGTTCCTACCAAACTCTACCTGAAAATGACTTATTATGTTCCTTATGGTCCAATTTTCAGTACCAAATGCTACCATATAGTTTGTATGGTTTGGGATGAGGGGTGGTTGTATGAGTCGGCGGGGTGCTTTCCACCAAACATCAATCATAATTTGTCATTGTGCCTTTCAATGTAACTATATGTATTTAAGTGGTTATATAAGATACGGATCGTCTTCCGTTATAAGATCGAATCGGATCGTAAGATCCTACTAAAAACATTTTAAAATATAAAAAATATATTTTATTAACCATTCGGTTACAATAAATAGTTTAAAAAAAATATATAAAAAATACATACCCAATACATCATTAAAAGATAAACATTTCAAAACGGGTATTTTATGTAGTTAGTGCAAGAAAAAAAATATGAGATATGTTTTTAATAAAAAAGTAACGATCCTACGATCTTACGATCGAACCTACGATCTTACGATCCGATCCTACGAACTTACTGTGATCTTACTGAAAAAACGATCATAGTAAGATCAAGATTGATTTACCAAGGTGGAATCGTAGGATCCTATGATCCTACGATCAAGATCGCGATTTTAACAATATTGGTTGACACTACTACTTTAGGTTGTCATGTTTGGTAAACCAAAAAATATTTATAAACTAGCTTTCTAAAATGATACTCAAACAGTGTTTAACGAGCTTATTGATTTTTTTTTAATTCTCTCAAATATACATTTTATTAATTATAAAAAACCCAATTTTCTACATGTTATTTTATATATTTCAGCTAACTTATCATCTAACTTAAAAATAGTATTTCTATCCACCAAACATAGTTAATGTTCTGTTTGGTGTTTGACGCGTTAGCTGAAAAACTAGCTTTTAATTTATAAGTTAGTTTATCAAAAAGATGGCTTATAAGCTACACCTAACTAATTTTGTGGTTTCTCCAAAATAGTTTATCGTAGCTTATAAGCTAGTTTTTTTTATAAAGTTATTGATAAACTATCTTCAAAAAGCTAGCTTATAAGTCAATTATTTGATGTAGATCGGTTCCAATTTCTGACGAATAAATAAAATTTATTTTTAAGCTTAAAGAAGATGGTACCTATTAATGTATTCAAAGTTGGTTTAAATCAAATGTGGTCCTTGCAATGGGCGCTTAGTGATTGATGAGTAAAATTTCATACCGGAGATCCACGGTTCAAATTCTGATACATCTAAAATATTGCTAGTATTTCGTAATTAACTTCCCATGTACGATTAACCTTTTGATTTCCTTAATCAAATGTGTTTTGGTAAATATTTTTAAAACTACAATTATATATGGTAAATATATTTGTAAAATTACCGCACCCTTAAAGACAACTCCGGACATTATAACAAAGGGTTAAACGTATCGACTCCCTTGAAAGTCTTCCAAGTTCAACTCCAAGTCTGCAATGGATATAAATTCTTAAAGGTTCACTTGAATCATCCTCAAACTTGTCGTATTATAACATCAAGTTTCTGATGCGTTTACGCATTACTAATGTACAACCGACTTGTACATTACAATTCATATATATTTGTTTTAAGACCATAAGATATTATCATCTCACATTTACTCGTGATAGAATCCATGAAGTAGTTCTATGAGTGTGAGTGTATTCAATACTTAAATCTCCATTTCCAAGTACTCATGAATATTGCAGCAATACTATTGCTTTGTCTCACTCCCTTAGACAATCTACAATTCAATTCATGACAGTCTTAATTCACTACTTACTTCCAAAAGTATAAGCGAATGTGGAATTTGAATAATCATATTATTCGGGAAGTAAAACATGTAAAAACGAAACATAAGAATAAACAATTGACAAATGGAAGTAAACAAACTCATAAATAATTCTCCATCACTTAATCATCAAAAATCAATTACATTTATTTGTTACAAATTTCAAACTAACTATCTAACTACTAAAACTAATATCATCTCTCAGACCAATGCTCCTAGCATGTTGACTGTGCTTGATCCTACTCAGAGCCTTTGTCAAAGGATCTGCAAGATTCTCTTCTGATGATACTTTCTTCACGATAAGGTGACCTTCTTCTACCCTATGTTTGATGTAATGGTACTTTCTGTTAATATGTCTAGATTTTCCATGATCTCTTGGTTCCTTAATCAAGGCAACCACTCCTTCATTATCGCAGAAAAATTCCATTGGCTCCTGAATGGTTGGGACAACTCCAAGATCTTCGATGAAGTTTTCAACCAAGCTGCTTCCTTAGATGCTTCACTTGTAGCTATGTACTCTGATCCGCTGGTTGGATCAGCCACCATATCCTGTTTATAACTCTTCCAAGTTACTGCTCCACCATTTAGAGTAAACAACCAACCCAACTGAGAACGAAAGTTGTCTCTGTCTGTCTGAAAGTTGGCGTCACTATACCTACTCACTCTCAACATATCACTACCACCAAGGAATAGAAGCATGTCCTTCATCCTCCGCAAATACTTGAGAATGTTCTTAATCGCTGTCCAATGAGCTTTACCGGGACTTCACTGATAGCGACTGACCATGCTCAAGGCAAAAGACACATCAGTGCGAGTACATGTCATAACGTACATGATCAACCCCACAGCAGAAGCGTAAGGTACCCGACTCATATCAACTATCTCTTGATCTGTACTAGGGCTTTGAGTCTTACTCAATTTGGTATTCCTCTGGATAGGTAGCTCTCCTTTCTTGGAAATTTCCATACTAAACCTCTTTAGTACGTTATCCAAGTATGTACTTTGACTAATTCCAATTAGTCTCTTCTTTCTATCTCTCAATATTCTTATCCCGAGAATATAAGCTGCTTCTCCAAGGTCTTTTATGACAAAACACTTTCCAAGCCAATACTTAACTTCTTGTAAGGTTGGAATGTCGTTTCCCATGAGTAGCATGTCATTGACATACAACACCAGAAAAGTCACCATACTCCTACTAGCCTTGATATACACACATGACTCATCTTCACTCCTAGAGAAACCAAACTCTTTAACTTTCTCATGGAAGCAAAGATTCCAGCTGCGAGATGCTTGTTTCAATCCATAAATGGATTTCTCAAGCTTGCACACTCTATTAGGAAACTTTACATCTACAAAACCCTCAAGCTGAGTCATGTAAACATCTTCAGCCAACTTCCCGTTAAGGAAAGCGATTTTAACATCCATCTACCAAATTTCATAGTCATGAAAGGCATCTATGGCGAGCATTATCCTAATAGATTTTATCTTGGCTACTGGTGAGAAGGTCTCATCATAGTCAACCCCCGGGGTTTGAGTGAATCCCTTCGCAACCAGTCAAGCCTTGAAAGTGTGTACCTTTCCATCCATATCGGTTTTCTTCTTGAAGATCCATTTGCACCTAATTTTCTTTCGACCTGGTACATTATCAACCAAATTCCAAACTTGGTTGTCATACATGGACTAGATCTCACTGTTCATTGCCTCTTTCCATTTAGCAGTCTCAGGGCCTGCCATTGCTTCCTTGTAGCTAGCCGACTCATCCAAATTTATCAGTGTCCTATCACTTAAAAACGTGTCACCATCCGTAGTAATATGGAAGCCATAGAACTCAGGTGGCATGCTAACTCTATTGGAACGCCTAAGAGGTAATGAATTATCTATCGCAGGAACCTCTTCCTCTGGTTGAGTGTTAGTATCTTCTAAGGTTCCTTTACTGGTTGACTCTTGAATTTCTTCAAGGTCAATGGTACTCCCACCGTCCTCTTTGAATATGAGCTGTCTCTCTCAAAAGACTCCTCTTTGTGCTACAAATACCACGTTCTCACTAGGTTTGTAGAACAAATATCCAAATGACTGCTTTGGGTAACCAATGAAAAGACACTTCTCACTTCTAGCTGCTAGCTTGTCATGAGTCTCTTGTCTCACGAAAGCTTCATAACCCCAAACGTTGTATGTGCTAACGAAGGAACTTTTCCCGTCCACATCTCGTGAGGTGTTTTGGCAACATTCTTTATAGGGACAAGATTGAGGATATGGGCGGCTGTCTCTAACGCATACCCCCAAAAAAGAGAAGCACGAATCATCATGGAACGAACCATGTCTAAGCAGGTTTGATTATGTCTCTCAAACACACCATTCAATTGTGGCGTCCTAGGAAGAGTTAATCGTGAAACTATTCCACATTCCTTTAGATAGTCGTTGAACTCGATACTAAGATACTCTCCGCCTCTATCAGATCTAAGCGTCTTTATCTTCATGCCCAACTAATTCTCGACTTCATGTTTAAACTCTTTGAACTTTTCAAAGGTTTCTGACTTGTATTTGATTAAGTAGATATAACCATATATGCTACAATCATCTGTAAAAGTCACATAGAATCGATTAGCATCCCTTATGGATGATCTAAAGGGTCTACACACATCTGTATGTATGAGATCCAACAAACCTTCACCTCTTTCACAAGATCCAGTGAAAGGTTATTTTTTCATCTTTTCCAAAAGACAAGATTTACATGTATCATCTGACCTTAGGTCAAATGATTCCAACACTCCATCCTTTTGGAGTTGAGCGATGTGTTTCTTGTTAATGTGTCCAAGACGACAATACCACAAGCACACTGTAACATCCCAAAAATACAGATAACAATTTTGTTTTTAAATTCATTCCATTCATAAAGAAACTGATACCAAAGTATTCAAAAGAGTCATATTGTATCATAATATCATAGTATAAATCGCAAAATCACTAGGTGCGGAAAACACATGGAGTGATGCGGTGCGATCAAGTCGGGCCCTTTCCCTTCGAACTAGAAGTACCTGAAACAAAAACTGAAAACTGTAAGCACAAAGCTTAGTGAGTTCCCCCAACATACCACATACTAATCAAACATACTACACAAACATATTGAACAAACATAGTGTCAAGCATATCTGGGTGCTGGCCTGCCCCTTCGGTCTATTTCAATCGGATACTGCCAAACATATATGGGTCTATCTCAACCGGATACTGCCAAACATATCTGGGTGCTGGCCTACCCTTTTGGTCTATTTCAACCAGATATAAGGTCTATTTCACCCCTGCTACTACCACATAATATCATAATAGTAATTACCGATTCATCATACAAATACAGACATGACTGACAATTATCACAAAGAAAATCATCATACTATAACATAACTAGTGGGCCGGCCTTGGTGTCTTTGACCCACGGCTACTGCGAAAGAAGAATCACCTCAGACTGTAGGTATCAAATCACACTCGGCCGATGACTCGCGAACTCCTCTCTTTATCGCACAAACACAAAACCCTAATTAGAAGTTAGGTCACAATCTAACTCAAGGTCCAAAATCCTAGTCCTTGACTTAAGGCAAAAGGCTCATTTACCTTTTCCTTATTGGGCCTCCTTCTCTCCAAAGCCCAAAACTACAAAACCCAATGAAAGAACCCCTTCTCTAAACTTTACAATATTATTACTCCAAACATTTTACATGCATATTCATAATATAATTTACAGAAGTCTTGATATTTACCAAAAGACTGGATACAAACCAACTATTAAGAATTTTTACAGAGTTTTATTTATTACATAATTTCCCAGGAATTTATACACTAAATAAAAAAGTTATAATATTATCTATTCTACATCTTCTAACAGTACATAACTATACTGGATGCTTATCACCTGCACTAATTAAACACTGAGAGGGATAAGCGGGTGACGCTTAGTTAGTTCAATAACAGTTATGATATAACTCTATGCCATATATATATATATATATATATATATATATATATATATATATATATATATATATATATATATATATATATATATATATATATATATATATATATATCAATATGACAGAAACAAAGAGGGACAAAGAACAACAAATGCAGATGAGTATCATATGACATGCTTTCCATATCAACCAATAATCCGATTCAATGATTTATAATCAATGAGACATAACAATTTCAACTTGATATACTTCAATAAAACTTCAGTCCAAGTGGCATAGAAAATACAATTTCGGATTATCATTTTGCTAGCATTTACAGGCTTTCAGCCCTACCTAGCCTTCTGCCAATACCAAAGTGATACGAATCATTCTCTACATGGCCAAAGGCATAAAGCCAATACCAAAGTGATACGAGACATGCTCTATATGGCCAAAGGCTTCATACCAATACCAAAGTGATGCTTACTCATTCACTTCATGGTCAAAGGTATAACTCCATTATCATAATAACACCGGAAAGCACATTGCACATATAACACATAACATACAATTGTCCCTATATTGAACTCACCGTGAAATAACCGAATGATAAAATGATAATTTAGGCAACACTTTTTTCTAAAAATGACTTTCTTTGACGAAACCGGGGATTTTAGTTGAAAACCGGGCTTTGTGTGGGCAGAATTTCGACTAAAAATATTATTTTCTCGGGGTCTTCAAGTCAAATGTTAGCACTTTGGAATATTGTACTTTCAATTTGTCCTTATTAAAGCATTGTACTTTGAAAGTTCCAACCAGATATAACATTTACTTTCATTTATGTGTTGTAATCTTATTGATTTGTGTTTTTATCTTTTGTAGTTAGTGGCATATTAATATCGAGTTACTCGAAACATGGTCATTTTTAACAACATATTATGTTTAAATCATCTTTATTATTGCTAGATCTTCAGTAAAGGGAATTCAACTTTGTAATCACTTAAGGTATATTTCTTATTATTTTTGGTCTATTATTTATGTTTGTTCCACACATTTAAGTTTGTAAGCAACTTATTATTTAGTTAATAAGTTTGTAATTTTAAACATGTTATTTTTTAGTGTAAGTTATTATTTAGTTAATAAGTTGATAATTTTAAACATGTTATTTTTAATGTAGTTGGTGTTTGTCTTTTAACGGTTCTATATAAATAAATCGTTTTTGTGAACATCATAATGCTTTGACATATTTCATAGCAGATTTTGTTTCTCTTTATCTTAAACTAGAAATAATCCATACTATAAAATAAGACGCAACCTTAAATGGTTTATCCATTGAATTAAAAAATTATATAAAACCATTCTAAAAACACAACAAAATAATAGATAGTTACAAATTTAAGAAACAGTTTTTGTACAGCATTAATATAGGAAAAAATACATTAAATGGTATTTGGATTCAAAGACAAAAAAAATGTGTAAAAACATGTGTTGTGAAAACCACGGTTCTTTTTTAAAAGGAAAATGAGATGATATTACTCTTTTTTAAGAGTTTTGTATTGACTCATGTACATTACCAAACCAAATTTTATTGATGATTATATTGTATGTTATTTGTTCTAATATTAAATAATTAATATTATTTCCTAATGAGTCAAAGGGTAAAAGATCAAAATTTGTTATTATATTTGTATTAATTGTGAGGCTATTCTTTGAAATTACGGTATAACAATATAAACATTTGTGATTTTAAAAGGTAACCGTTAATAAATGTGATAACTATTAATTGAAATCTAACTTTAAATATCAAATATCACATCAAAAGAAAAATGACAAAAAAAGAAAAATGGTTTTCTGGTTAACATTCTCAATACAAAAAACATGAACTATAACTAACCCAAAAAAAGACGAATAGTTTTATGAGTTTTAAATTTGCCTTAAAAAATGATTTTTGTAAAGACTATTAACACGCCTCAGGGGCTTGGTAAATAACTACATATTTATTGGCCCTTGGTATTATAGTTAAATTCATGGGATATTATGGTTTCTTATAGCATCCTACTTTCATTTCTTATTACAACATTGTATATTTTTAAAGTACAACGCCTTATTGAGATAAACATTTAAAGTATAATGTCATAATACATAGAAATGAAAGTATGAAATGCAATTCGAGAAACTAAAACAATATAATGATAGATACTAATAATACTTACCTATTCCTCTTTATGCAAAAACTCATCAGTCTCCTGGATAAAGCATACCTGCAATGGCAAACAAATAATTGAATAAAGTACATGGTTTTTCCAAATGAAATGCGTTTTTAATAAGAAAATGAAAATACAATGTCATAATTTGAAGACTTTTCAAAGTAAAATGCTTACAGAAAAAAAACAAAATGTATTAGGGGCTGTTTGGTATTAACTTAAAACTCAAGGTCTGTTTTGGTAAATAATATATTCATGGGCTGTTTTAAAAATTATCCTTTTTCAAAACTAACCATCAACATTATCCTAATTTTAAATTTTAAAACATAATCTAAAACTTTCTACATTATCTATCCTAACTATATTTTTAAATTCAAAATTTAACAAATGGATAAAATGATTTTTATCTTATCCATCCAAAACCAACTTGAATTCAATACATATATATGACATAATATTCCGCCAAAAGCCACATTTACTTTTCCTTCCACGCTCCTGCAAAAGGTGGGTTTTTTTTGTGTTTTTACCTCTTCGTTATACTGATATTCACAATACTAAATCAATACTTCTTCCTTTCTACAGCCTTCTATTACCGTAAACATTTGTTAGCTTGGTTAATCAAAGGCAAAAAGGTATGCATTTCATTGTTTATAATTATTTTTCTGTGATTTGTAGTTTTTCATTCGGTGTATTTTATTTACATCACTTATTCAAAAGAGTAATTGTGTTCATTTAAATAGATTTGTGCCAACAAAAATCATATATAAAAAACAACACAATAGCAAAGCTTTAATATAGCAATGCTTTAAAAGAACTTTTTTGTAAAATTTCCGGTCTATTTTCAAATTTCCAAAAAACAAAATTTTACATAATAGAATGCTATATTTGAAAGATTCCAGAAAGTTGAATAGATAAAAGCATGTTGGTATTTCATGCATTTAGGAAATATTACATTTCAGAAAAAATACAAATAAAAAAACTCATGTTCAAAACTATAGTTCAAAAAATAATAGAATTTTATTGTTTTGTGTTAAAAGTATAAGTAGTATTTTTAGCTTAAAATAATACTACATTGTAGTTTTTCGTTATAAATATATGTTTGTTGGTCTTTTGGGATAAATAATAACAGCTCATTAAAATTTAAGAAACCTTATATTACAAAAAGAGAAAAAATAATAATAGAGTTTTATTGTTTTGTGTTAAAAATATAAGTAGTATTTTTAGCTTAAAATAATACTACATTGTAGTTTTAGGTTATAAATATATGTTTGTTGGTCTTTCGGGATAAATAATAACAGCTCATTAAAATATAAAAAACCTTATATTAATTTATGACATTGAACAAACTCCATACCCTTAAGGGTATTTGTATTGCATCATTCCTTGGGATTTTAAAGGAATTGGAATTAAAATCCTTTCCAATCCAATGTTATATATACCAAAAGTCATGTATTTCAAATTATGTCATTTTTCAAAAAGAAATGTCTGTAGTATTAGTTGTTTCTACATAATTTATATTGTTTTTTAAAGACCGTCAAAATCACAAATCTACTAAACACCTTACTGAAGATCAATAATGGTGTTCTAATAAGCAGAAGTTTTTTTTTTATCAAAATTTTTCCTTAATTTATATGTATCTTACACAAATTAGTTATGCAATATGTATCTCTTCTTCCTATGTGTCTTCAAAAACATTCACATTCAGAATCAACAAAATGATGGTCATTTATAAACATGAACATACAAAGGGATTCAATTTTTTTTGGGAAGCCACACATTGTTCGTTTTAATTACTAAACTGGTTAAACTTTTAATAAAAACTTTTAAATAGACAACGTATGAAAAAAACTAATTGTTGTGAGTTCTTCTATCCTGGTTTATATAAAAACTTTAACAGATATACTAAAAATTAATAAAAGATTATGCTTTTTGAAGTATAAACATAAAGTTCTTACTTTTGCTGGATAATTCCCAATTGTTGTGTTGCAAGTTCCTATTTTTCTTTGACTATTTCAGCCTATCAAAATCATACACACAATTCAAATTACATGATTATAGAATAATAATTTATGTAATTAAGACATAAAATCAAAAGATTATACCTCTATTATTGCATTATCACGTTTAGATAATGCAGAACCAACACAACATTGGAAAATTTTATTCTGCTTCTCTGCTTCTAAGCTCTGAAGAGGTTAAAAAGACAAAATTAACCTCACTATAACAAGTTCATATGTATTATAATAAGAAAAGTAAAATGACAGAATTAACCTTTGTATGATACGATAACACTGTGAAAGATCTTCTTGGAGATTTACATTATTCCGCATACAAGAAGTTAACTTCTTCTTCAAATCATCTATTTCCTGCTCCAGACCAGCTGTCCTAATTGTGTATACTTCAAATGTCTGAAAATTATACAAAAAAAATGCTTAGTTTAGGCTTTTATGTTAGGTGTATGGTTGAGAGATAGTTAGAGATGAAAAAAACTAATTGTTGTGAGTTCTTCTATCCTGGTTTATATAAAAACTTTAACAGATATACTAGAAATAAATAAATGATGATGCTTTTTGAAGTATAAACATAAAGTTCTTACTTTTGCTGGATAATTCCCAATTGTTGTGTTGCAAGTTCCTATTTTTCTTTGACTATTTCAGCCTATCAGAAGCATATACACAATTCAAATTACATGATTATAGAATAATAATTTATGTAATTAAGACATAAAATCAAGAGATTATACCTCTATTATTGCATTATCACGTTCAAAGAATGCAGAACCAACACAACATTGGAAAATTTTATTCTGCTTCTCTGCTTCTAAGCTCTGAAGAGGTTAAAAAGACAAAATTAACCTCACTATAACAAGTTCATATGTATTCCAATAAGAAAAGTAGAATGGCAGAATTAGGTGTATGGTTGAGAGATAGTTAGAGATGATGAGAGTTAGAATAGAAGAAATTGTCGGCACCTGAAGATTCAGAATCAGATGCTTCTCAGCAAGAGAAGCAACAACCATAAGAACTGGCATCGATTTCAGTCTACAGTAATGTCTAGATTTGGAAACCAAGCACATCGTTAAACGGAGCAAGTAGCGTAACAACATCCATACCTAACATTTTATACATCTCAACATACCTTCTCAAGTGCTTCTACTTCGATCGTAACCAGCCTAACACCACCACCGTCACAACTGCCAGCACATCCTGTGAAAGAAACCTTAATTCTCCACCATTTACACGATCATCGAACTTCCATTCAAAAGATTTGTCGTTGTGGCCCGATAAAATACGATCAGAACTATCGACTGAGATTGGAGTATCGATAATTCATTGGAATGAAGATGAAGTGAATAGTGAGGGTTTCCAATTGGGGAAATGATTAAATGAGTGAGAAATAGGGTTTGAGAGTGAGAGAGTATCGAGTGGTGTGTATTGATCGTGAATCCGTGATATTATCCCTTTCCAAATCAATTAAAAAAATAAAATATGTTAGTATTTAAGCTGGAAATTGTTTACAATTATAAAAGGTATTTGCTTTCTAAATACTCCAAAATTACCTCCATTTTTTTTCATTAATCTCAATTTTTTTACTATTTATTTTATTGTAACAATTTTGTTTTATGATTCATTCTTTTAAGACTATTTGTTTCAAATATATATAATATAAAAAATGTAAACATATAAAATTTTTTAATTTTTCTTTACATCATGATTCATTAAGTTTTATGGGTGTTTTATTATGTTAAACAAAATATAGGAAATTGATATATGAAATATAACAAAAATTTTAATATTTCAGTAATGGATGGTCATACTACCGTTCGAGATTTTTCTGCTATGCGAAGTGTTTACATATGGTGGAATATATTATCTATTCGAGTTTTATATGTGTGGGACGACATTGAAAATAACAGAGTCTTGATTTGGATGATTGATCGAAACGTAAGTATGAATACAATAAAATGAATATGTCATCTTTTATCTAATGTTTTGTTTATAATTTACATAATTGTTATTATATTACATATCCAGAGAGACAAAATGATCGCCATTGTCCCACAATGTTTGAGGCAAATAGTTTTGAACATGAATTTGGTTGGAAGAGTGTTGTCCTTAAATCATTTCCAAGTTGATCATTTTTACGAAGATCACCCCACGTATCAAAGTTACATAATTTTCTTTGGTGATTGGGCAATAGTGATAAAAAGTAATACAATATTTACTCGCTTGTCAAATGATATCGACAATTCATTTCCACAATATCCGTTGTGTTCTTCTATTACAAGTCTCGCAAGAAATTTTAGCCATCAAAGAATGATGATCGGTACATTTATATATATTTAATTTTATATTTATATTATATATATATATATATATATATATATATATATATATATATATTATAAATTGCATACAACAAATAAAATTATACTAATTTTCGTGTGGTTTAGATGTTATTGGAAAAATCGTTTGGGGAAGACGAATGAGGCCATTCTATGCATTTGAACTATTTCTCCAAAATGAGATGTAAGTATATAATAACATAATACTTTATTTTATAAATTTACTAATCAACTTTCATTGTTATTATGTGTTTTAACAACTTTTTGTTTAAATGAATAGGGGGCATATTATAAAGTTGATGTTCAATCACGTACCAATGAGCCTTATGATACCATTGTATCTTGCGATATTTAATCAATTCATAATTTATGTCTCTAGGGTGAAGTTGGTCAACCTAAATTTGTGTAAGTTAACTACGGGAAACATTATGTATAGTTTCATTCTTTACATATTAATTACTTTTATATACCATGTTAATTGTATATTACATGTCCTTACAGATAATTTATTGGTTTCTACTTCATTAACTGATGTCATGTTGAAACCAAGAACACCGGAAGCGGAGATGATAAGAATTAGATATAGGGAAAATATCTAATTTTACTATAGTTGTTTGTTTGCGGATTATGTGGTAGTTAATTGGATTTTTAGGTGGTTATTTGTTTTCGTAGTTTTTGATATTTATTTCCTTGCAGATTTTTTGAAATGGGTTTTTACTTCGTTTATTGAATTAATAATTTTTAGTTTATAAATTTAGTTTCTTTGTTTGACTATTTTTTTATATTATTTTATTTTGTTCTTTCTATTTATAGGATATTTACGTTGTGGTATATTAATTAAAACAAATATTTTACCAAAGAAAAAAATACAAATATTATTTAAATATTAACTAATCAATATGCATTTATCCAATTATTTAAGAAAAAAAACTATTGAAACCCTTAAAGAAATATATACCGAAAAAAAATTAATGAAACTTGAAACAAATACATATTGCATAAGGCAAACAAGCCTCGAAAAGATAACATGAAAAACAAAAACCGATAAAACATTACTTAAAGTATTGAAAAAAAACTATATAATTTAATGCAAATATCAATTTCATAAATAAAAATTTAGTTCAACTCAATCAATGTTCGAGTAATACAGTTATAAGTATTGTATATAACAATCGTTTTTCATTAAGTTGTGTTATGAAAAAAAATTAATTTATATATTATTATTTTTACGTTTTTACAGTTGGCATGGTGATTGTAGACAAGGAAAATAGGCCTAATGATGTCATTCGACTAGACGTAAATGCACATAAAGGTACGTCTGATATGTGCAACATGATTATTACTTTAATTTTACGAATAATTCATCAGAAACAAAATAATGCAGAAAAAAGAAAAGCATATAACAAGACGTCTTATGAACGACGAAAGGAGAATAACAAGATTAGACGAATAGCCGATGGAGAGGTAAGTAGACAAAACGTGACACATGTGACAAATTTGTGTACAGCCGAGGGGACCCTAACGAATATTACAAATAAAACTCCTACAAGTGTATTGGATGCTGCTCAAAGGAGGTCGATTCAGAACAGAAAGGCATATCAACGACGAAAGGAGCGAAACTTAGCGACAACGCCTAAAGAAATTCTACAGGAGGATCCATATGACTTTGTTTGTAATGGTATCCCTAAAGAACATCGTGTGTTGAAGGGGCAAAAAGCATGTGTTCATTGTGGAGCAAAACGATTCCAATTTGAATTCCCTACCTTTTGTTGCATGGGTGGTAAAACAAAGTTGGCACATTCCTCTATCCCAGAAGAATTACTCGAACTCTTCACATCTCGAAACGAATTAGGCAAGACCTTTAGACACATGATACGAGCATACAACAACAACTTTTCATTTGCATCAATAGGCGTGAATGTGGATAAAACAATGACAAATATGACATCTGGAGTATACACTTTTTGTGTGAATGGAGGAATATATCATAGAATCGATCAGTTAATCCCAAGGGATGGAAAACCTCGGTACTTACAGTTGTATTTTTATGATGCTGATTATGGGATGTCACATAGAATCAAATGGAAGAATATTGATAAACAAATTGCTCAAAAGTTGATCCGTGTTCTTGCCACAAACCCATACGTGCAAATATTTCGAAGACTTTCTGATCTAGGTCCGCTTGACAATTACAGAGTCACTTTGAATGCATCAGTAGAACTTGACCAAAGGGTATACAACAGACCGACCACATCCGAGGTACCATAATAATTATTGTCTATTAATTATAAAATAAATATATCATGTATGACATACAAATATATATATTACACACTATATTTAATCATATCGTTTCCATAATAAAAATTCTAGGTCGCTGGTATTTGGATTGAAGGTAACGACAACATAGCCGCATATAGACGAAGTATTATCGTGTATGGCAGATCCGACAAACCACGAACAATTCAATCTTACTGGGGATGTTATGATCCATTTTGTTATCCTTTATTTTTTCCTAATGGTGAGTCTGGATGACATTCTAATATCCCAAGACATGGATTTCCCATCAATAATATTATTAACGACGACGATGACATCCATGATGATTTAGGAGGTACACATATCCTAACTTTTTAAATTTTAGTTAAATTTACAAAGATTACATGTTTGTATAAATCATTAATTTTTTTTTCACGACATCAACATTGTGTAGACTCTAATACAAAAGGAGGGCGGAATACTGTAAGTATGCGAGAGTACTATTGCTATAAGTTTCAAATCCGGTCAAATTATAATGTAATTTTGTTGGGAGGGAGCTTACTACAACAGTTTGTAGTAGATATCTACATCAAGCTTGAGACTTCACGTTTGGAGTTTTGTAGAAAAAACCAGTCAAAAATAAGAGCAGATTTATACCAAGGTGTTGTGGACTGTGTTAATGCCGGTGAGGTTCGATCGAATATGATAGGGCAACGTGTTGTGTTGCCTGCAAGTTTCATCGGAGGCCCACGTGACATGCGGCGACGATTTCTTGATGCCATGACTTTAGTTAAAGATGACGGGAAGCCTGACATATTTCTTACAATGACATGCAATCCAAACTGGTCGGAAATAAAAGATGAGTTACTCCCTTGGCAGACAGCTCAAGATCGACCGGACCTTGTGTCAAGAGTTTTTCGTGCTAAGTTAGAGGATCTTAAGAAACAACTCTTCACGAAACACGTCCTCGGCGTGGTGGGTGCGTATGTTTATGTCATTGAGTTTCAAAAGCGGGGTTTGCCACATGCACATTTCCTCTTGATAATGATGCCTCCATATAAGCTTACTAATGCAGATGAGTACGACAAAATAGTATGTGCTGAAATTCCAGACCCGATAAGGCATCCTAAAATGCACCAATTGGTCGTCTCACACATGATACATGGTCCTTGCGGTGGCTTAAACTCTGACTGTCCTTGTATGAATAATGAGCAAAAGAAATGTCGTTTTAGATACCCTCGACAATTCAATGAAACCACCGTACAAGGAAAGGACTCTTATCCCGTGTATCGAAGGAGAGATAATGGTATAGAGGTGGACATACGAGGAAATAAGATGGATAACAGATGGGTGGTCCCGTATAACCCAAAGTTGTTGATGATGTTTAACTGTCATATGAATGTTGAGGTCTGCTCGAGTATTACCTCTGTGAAATATGTGTTTAAGTATATTTACAAAGGTCATGATAAACAAGTTATCAATATTGATCCGGATGGAGAACGTATTGTTATCGATGAGATAAAACGGTTTCAGGATGCACGATATGTCTCGCCTCCCGAGGCAATATGGAGGATTTTTAGCTTCGCACTTTCTCAGATACATCCTTATGTGATGGATTTGCATGTACATCTCCCAAACCAACAGATGGTTAGGTTCAGTGAGGATGATACACTGACTAGCGTTGTTGAGAATGAGAAAGATAAGAGATCAATGTTGACTGCATTTTTTCTAAAAAATAAAGAAGATATTCGTGCAAGAGAATATAAATACAGAGATTTTCCTAAAAAGTTTACGTGGGATCCGAATTCACGTCGTTGGAATCATCGAAAACTAGGATTAATGCGAGGTCGTTTGGTTTCTGCTAATCCTGCTGAAGGGGAGCGATACTACCTTCGCCTACTTTTATTGCATATTAGTGGTCCTACGTGTTTTGAAGATCTCTATACGGTGAACAACGTAAAACACCCAACATTTCGAAAAGCAGCTCTTGAAAGAGGGTTGATAGAGTCTGATGATGGTTTATCACAATGTCTTACAGAGGCTTCTTTCTTTCAATTTCCCAATGTTCTTAGAAGGTTGTTTGCAACGATATTGAGTTTTTGTGCGCCAGGGGATGTTCGCAGGTTATGGGATGACCACTACAATGCTCTTTCAGAAGATTATAGGGGACAATATGGAAGTGTTGAAAGAGTCCAGAATATGGTCCTCACTGACATCATGATATTCCTACAATCTATGGGTGACGATATTGATGATTTTGATCTTCCAAAGATAAATCAAAATGTCGATTTAGAATTTGGAGTTTTTCGTGAGGTACAAGAAGAATGCTCTATAGTTTTAGAACCTGAACATTTACAAGCCCGAGATTTTCTCAATCCTGAACAGAAATGTGCGTATGATGAGGTAATGCGGCATGTCCATAATGATATTCCAGGAGTTTTCTTCATAGACGGTCCCGGTGGAACTGGAAAAACATTTTTGTACAAAGCTTTACTTGCTAATATTCGTTCATGTGGTCATATTGCACTCGCGACCGCTTCTTCGGGTGTTGCGGCTAATAATATGCCAGGGGGGAGAACAGCTCACTCGCGCTTTAAAATTCCAATCAATCTTGAAAATAACTCGGTCTGCAAGATTTCAAGACAAAGTGGTACTGCTCAACTACTTAGGACTGCAAAAGTAATCATTTGGGACGAAGCGTCTATGGCTAAAAGACATGCATTGGAGGCAGTTGATCGTACAATGAAAGATATCACTAGGGTGATGCTCCCGTTTGGTGGAAAGATAATGGTTTTGGGAGGTGATTTCAGACAAGTGTTGCCGGTGGTTAGACGTGGAACACGAGCACAGACTGTGGATTCTAGCATACGAATGTCGCCTCTTTGGTCTTCGATTATCAAGTTGCGGTTAACTATAAATATGAGAGCACTATCTAATCCATGGTTCTCAGACTTTCTATTACGTGTCGGTGATGGAGTTGAAGAAACGGTGCATGGAAACTTTATTCACATCCCTGATGATATGATAATTCCCTACACTAAAAAGGAAAAGTCATTGCATGCTTTGATTGATGCAATCTTTCCATCTTTTGAAATTAATAGATCTGAACCGGATTATATTATTTCGCGTGCAATACTATCCACAAGAAATGATAGTGTCGATGAGATTAATGATTATTTGATCGGCCGATTCCATGGAGAAGAGAGAATTTACTATAGTTTTGATGAAGCTGTGGACGATATAAATAACTTCTATCCCGTGGAATTCTTGAACACGCTCAGTGTTAGTGGTTTGCCCCCTCATTACTTAAGATTGAAATTTGGATGCCCGATAATACTGTTACGGAATCTCGACCCGTCAAATGGATTATGTAACGGCACTCGATTGATATTTAAAGTTTTCAGCACAATGTCATAGATGCCGAAATAGCTGTTGATCAACATGCTGGAAAGAGGGTATTTTTGCCAAGGATTCCTCTAAGTCCGTCTGAAGATGACCTGTTCCCGTTCAAGCTTAAGAGAAAGCAATTTCCAATTTGATTATGTTTTGCAATGACAATAAATAAAGCTCAGGGACAAACAATTCCAAATGTAGGAATTTATCTTCCAGAATCGGTTTTCTCGCATGGCCAACTTTATGTGGCATTATCCAGAGGGATATCACGTGCCACTACAAAAGTATTGGTGAAGCCCGATGAACAATTCAACGGCAGTGAAGTCTATACGTCAAATGTCGTGTATAAAGAAGTGTTGCGCGATCAATAATGATCAGCCAATCATGTGTTCATATTCATTTTTAAAGAATCTCAACTTTTCATTTTTGATTATTTTTTATTCTGTTTCTACGAGCATGGCTCTTATTGATAATTGTTTATGTGCATTAAACTATTTAAGCAAAAAAATAATCCTATATACGAAGTAATTTCTGAAAAAAAAACCGCACCCGTCGCTTGGCGCGGGTAGACGGCTAGTATATATATATATATATATATATATATATATATATATATATATATATATATCAATATGACAGAAACAAAGAGGGACAAAGAACAACAAAGGCAGATGAATATCATATGACATGCTTTCCATATCAACCAATAATCCGATTCAATGATTTATAATCAATGAGACATAACAATTTCAACTTGATATACTTCAATAAAACTTCAGTCCAAGTGGCATAGAAAATACAATTTCGGATTATCATTTTGCTAGCATTTACAGGCTTTCAGCCCTACCTAGCCTTCTACCAATACTAAAGTGATACGAATCATTCTCTACATGGCCAAAGGCATAAAGCCAATACCAAAGTGATACGAGACATGCTCTATATGGCCAAAGGCTTCATACCAATACCAAAGTGATGCTTACTCATTCACTTCATGGTCAAAGGTATAGCTCCATTATCATAATAACACCGGAAAGCACATTGCACATATAACACATAACATACAATTGTCCCTATATTGAACTCACCGTGAAATAACCGAATGATAAAATGATAATTTAGGCAACACTTTTTTCTAAAAATGACTTTCTTTGATGAAACCGGGGATTTTAGTTGAAAACCGGGCTTTGTGTGGGCAGAATTTCGACTAAAAATATTATTTTCTCGGGGTCTTCAGTGCGCCGGGACTTGCTTCGGGTGTTGGGGTAGTTCCCTAGGCTTTGGTGGGTATTAGGGTAATTTGAGAGAGAGTAGAGGGTGAAAGAGAGTCAATTTTGTAAACAAAAACCGGAAGACCTCGCTTTCTATTTATAGTATCCGGAGCCTCGCATTACGCTGGGCGTAACTCCTCGGTACGCTAGGCGTACTGCGTAGCGGTGCTCTACGTTGAGTGTAATCTAGTACGCGACGCATAGGTGAGACGTGGAGTGTAATCTAGTACACGCTAGGCGTACTGCGTAGCGGTGCTCTACGTTGAGTGTAATCTAGTACGCGACGCATAGGTGAGACGTGGATTTTGATCGGAACCCAGGCCTCAGACGTGGCTGAGTTAGGACGCGCGTCCATCATGCGAAGGCGCTAAGTGGCTGATACGTGTCTTCGTAGTACGCTGGGCGTACTTCTCTGGTCCAGCCTCATAATTTCTGCCATAAACTTCAAAAGTTCATATCATTCGCATACGACCTCCGTTTTTGACGTTCTTTATATCCACGCGTAGGGGATATTATACTCTACAACTTTCGTTTAGATTTCGTCGGCTAATTTTGACTTCATTTTTAATATTATATTTTTAACGGGCCGGGACAGGAAAAGTCCTTTAAAAATTCATAACTTCTTCATCTGACGTCCGTTTTCGTCTGTCTTTTTACCGTTGTACTACTATTGACGAGACCTTCGATTCTCGTTTAAGTTGTATCGGCTAAAAATCACTCGATCTTTATTTCGAGTTTCGGGCTGTGTACTACTATGTCGAATCTTAGAAAAATCATAAATTCCTCATACGAAGTCAGATTTGGATGTTCTTTTTATGAAAATTCTCGGTTTAACGAATACTACGACTTTCATTTAGATCACTAAATCAAAAAAGTAGTTTATCGTAAACTCACTTTTTACATCATATGACGTCGTGCCGGTTTTGTCGCGAAACTTCAATAAGTCATAACTTCTTCGTCATAACTCGGATTTCGATGAGGTTTTCGCCTAAGTGTTTCTAACGAGATAATATACAACTTTCAGTAACATTATTTTTACTTATTTCTAACTTTATATTTTCGTTAATTTCAATAGTTGACTTTTGATTGGAATCTCATAAGACTTCCAATACTTCCCGAATGATTCTAAACATAGTTTTACTTCAAATCTCATAAAAATATATTGTTAGAACTTAATGCTCAAAACCATATAATATTTAATAATATTTATTTTTAAATTAACAAAACACAATAACTGAACGTGTATGTTACAAATATTTCCTCCTTTTGAGGATTTCATCACCGAAATCACAAGGATTTAAACAAATAGAGATATTTCGCTCTTATCTCGTTCTTATTTTTCCAAGTATAATTTGGGCCTCGATGATGTTTCCACTTAATAAGCACTAACTCTACTTTTTATTACATAGATCAACCGTTCTCTCATTTATAATCTCTTCGGGCTCTTCTACATATCTTAATTTATTATCCATTTTCATCTCGGATAACGGAATCGTTTCGTCAAATATGCTCAAACATTTACGCAGATAACTTACATGAAACACATCATGAATACCTGCCAAATTCGGGCAATTCTAAACGATATGCTTGCTTATCAATTCTCGTTTCTGCGTAGGACTTTTGTCGATCCTGGGCCGCTTTCATTCTTTCTTGTACAATTTGAATCTTACCAGTGGTGTCTTGAATCATTTTAGGACCACCAAGGATTTTATGTCGTATATCACGCCAACACAATGGAGTACACAATGGAGTACGACATTTGTGCCCATATAGTGCTTCATATGACAACATTTTGATTGAAGTGTGGTAACTGTTATTATATGAAAATTCAACAAGAGGTAAGTACTTATTCCAATTACCACCGAACTCCAAGACACATGCACGAAGCATATCTTCCACTGTTTGGATTGTTCTCTCCGTCTGACCATCTGTCTGGGGATGATAAGCTGTGCTGAGAGCAACCCGAGATAAGGTCTTCACTTTTGTTACAACAACAACTCGAATGGTCATATTCTAATGACCATTGATTTCATAACGCAAAAGACACACAACAAAACAGACTCTTGTCTCTATTAGTCTAATACTATCATGGAAGAAATCTTCCTTCATATTTTAATGTGATATAATATCTTCATAGTAGGTAGCATTTCTAGTTAATAGTTTCTTAATCCTTTAATGAAGGTTGTTATACTTCTATCGACTACCTTGACCATCACCTTCTTCAATTTCCCGACTGAAGTTTCGTCACTATACAGAACATGGTTCTTTGAACCAATTAATTCACTTCGTAGATCTATATTAGTCGGACTTGATTCTTTATGACCAATAAGGTCCGAACGAAAATCATTTTCTTAGTCATCACCGAAACGAAGGTAATGACATACTTGAACAAAAACGGAATCGATTACTAGCTTCTTGGTAACCATGTGACTTTCCCTGATCCAAGTGTGAGTACTGTGCTTCCAGTAGTATAGGCCTCTACTACTATTCACACCTACTCATACTCGTCCCAAGTATTGTCTCGCAGTTTTCCAAGTCACCATACAAAATTACAAAGCAACTTATCACACATGTATGTGTTCAAACAAGCATATACAACAATTTCTCCTAGACTCAACTACGGATTTCACGTCTTTATCAAACACATCTTGGATTTCCTAAATTCAACTTCTAGAATCCTTTTTATGCATAAACTCGATCTAGCATATCCTAATATTTTTCCTAGGTCGATAGGAATTTCACTTCCAAATTCCTCATATAAATTCTTTCTCGGGTAGTGTCTACTCTGCAAGACACACTATACCAGAATTTACCCTAGTAGTGTGGAGACAAACGATCTCCAACTATTTATATCATTTTCTAACTCATAAAAGTTTCCATTCATATCATCCTTCCATGACATCGTCATTAATCTTAGAAGGTCTGCTTCTCATTTGTATTTCTTTCATGTCTACTTCATAAGAGTCAATCCTAGGAAGTCTGTATTTTAGTTGTATCTCAACATGTTCTACTAGCTTCAACTTCTTTCTCTGTCGTTCTTGATAGCAACATCTCTTCTCATACAATACTATGAGTGTATATCTTCTTCAACTATGTACTCTACCTTACTCTGACTAGTAAGTCATTCAGTCTTTCACAACTAAATGACTTATTTCATCACTATCCTAATCAAGTATGTCAAAGTCGGATTAACACACTATGGAACTTTCATTAGGATGTGATAGAAGTCAAATGTTACTCATTATTATTAAATACTAAATCTGAGCATCTTGTATAGGGTTGCATATCAGCTCTTACTGCATACTACATCACAATGTTTGGCAAGGTCTTGGCTTATTGAGTCTGAAAACTTTGTTAGCCTTTCCTTTGATCTTCATTGAATTCTTCTAAATCTTGCATAACATCAATTTCGATATTGTCGAAGTATTTATCACCATTTTCAACTCTTCTAATTCAGTAAGCAATTACTGCTTCAATCCGGTCAGCGGTGGAGCAACTTCATCGATTATGCAAAAACATTCATCTCGTCTGAATATACTTCAAACTCACAACATTCCTCCAAAGGTGTTATTATTTCATCAAACATAGTTTGAATGTACAACACCACTCTATAGGTATTAATAATACACTATTTACAGTATCACTTGATAGGTTTTATTTTACGATATCCCTCGACCGTTTATTTATCGATGTCAACTATCATAAGTCTTCTTCTCATCTTGAAAAGTTTCATGTCGAGAATGATATCAAAGTTGGGCAAGGAGATAGGAATCAGGTTAATAAGAAAATTTATATTGTTCTATTTCTATGACACAATCTCTATAGATTTTATCAGCAAGTATTGATACACTTCCCGTGGTATTTACATGAAACGGTTGGACGAGTGCATAGTAAGAAATTTGAAAAGAACGCGCAAATTCATGAGACACAAAAGAATCTGAGGCACCAAAATCAAATAAGATGTGAGCAGGTCTAGAATTAACTAGAAATGTACCAGTCACAACATTCGGGTCCTCGCGTGCCTCCTCTGCGGTAATCTGGAATGCACTGCTTTTAGCTTTTGACACCTCCTCCTTTTTAGTTGAAGTACCCACCGGTTGTTGAACAAAAGCTTGACTTCCCGCCATTTGGCTAATAATAGTAGGTCAGAAACGTTTCCTATGGCCAGTAACACCACAAGCATAACATGTAACATTCTTCCTCGGGTAAACGGGCTTCGTGTGACCCTTTTCTCCGCATCCATAGCAAATCACCAGTCCTTTTCTGTTCTTCATTGACCCTGGTGATTCTTTCCACATTTTCGACACGATGATGACTGAAGAGAAAAAGATTGTGACCAACCGCAGCCACAAAAGGTATTATAAGATTGTACTTGTCTGCTAGAATCAGATCGAGCAGATTGAGCCGATGGAATAGAGGAAACATAAACTGTTCGATTGACACGTGGATGCTTCGAAACAGAAAGAGTGGCACCACATATCTCTAAGTCGTGCTTGCGCTTTCGGGTATATTATTTATCTTTTAGCACATATTAGCATTTAAGGCATCTCCCTTAAAGTATGCTAGTGCACACTATAGCAAGTGAGGTATTCAACCTAAGGCATGCTATAACAATTCAATTATCATATAATATTAATTAAGGCATATACCCTACTTAAGTCTTTCCTATGGTTTGTATCCATATACTCACAATGAATCCGTTCATATATTGAATTTCCGACGATTTAAGTCTAAATACCAATCCGTGGTATTTAGTTCACTTAAACTACTGCTCTGATACCATGATTGAAAGAACCCCTTCTCTAAACTTTACAATATTATTACTCCAAAAATGCTACATGCATATTCATAATATAATTTACAAAAGTCTGGATATTTACCAAAAGACTGGATACAAACCAACTATTAAGAATTTTTACAGAGTTTTATATATTACATAATTTCCCAGGAATTTATACACTAAATACAAAAGTTATATTATCTATTCTACATCTTCTAACAGAACATAACTATACTGGATGCTTATCACCTGCAATAATTAAACACTGAGAGGGATAAGCGGGTGACGCTTAGTGAGTTCAATAACAGTTACGATATAACGCTATGGCATATATATATATATATATATATATATATATATATATATATATATATATATGACAAAAACAAAGAGGGACAAAGAACAACAAAGGCAGATGAGTATCATATGACAGGCTTTCCATATCAACCAATAATCTGATTCAATGATTTATAATCAATGAGACATAACAATTTCAACTTGATATACTTCAATAAAACTTCAGTCCAAGTGGCATAGAAAATACAATTTCGGATTATCATTTTGCTAGCATTTACAGGCTTTCAGCCCTACCTAGCCTTCTGCCAATACCAAAGTGATACGAGTCATTCTCTACATGGCCAAACACACAAAGCCAATACCAAAGTGATACGAGACATGCTCTACATGGCCACAGGCTTCATACCAATACCAAAGTGATGCTTAGTCATTCACTTCATGGTCAAAGGTATAGCTCCATTATCATAATAACACGGGAAAGCACATTGCATATATAACACATAACATACAATTATCCCTATATTGAACTCACCGTGAAGTAAGCGAATGATAAAATGATAATTTGGGCAGCACTTTGTTTCTAAAAATGAATTTCTTTGACGAAACCGGGGATTTTAGTTGAAAACGGGGCTTTGTGTGGGCAGAGTTTTGACTGAAAATATTATTTTCTCGGGGTCTTCGGTGCGCCGGGACTTGCTTCGGGTATTGGGGTAGTTCCCTAGGCTTTGGTGGGTGTTAGGGTAATTTGAGAGAGAGTAGAGGGTGAAAGAGAGTCAATTTTGTAAACAAAAACCGGAAGACCTCGCTTTCTATTTATAGTTGGGCGTAACTCCTCAGTACGTTGGGCGTAACTCCTCAGTACGTTGGGCGTACTTCGTAGCGGTGCTCTACGTTGAGCGTAATCTAGTACGTGACGCGTAGGTGAGACGTGGCTTCTGATCGGAACCCGGGCCTCAGACGTGGCTGAGTTAGGACACACGTCCATCATGCGAAGGCGCTAAGTGGCTGATACATGTCTTCGTAGTACGCTGGGCGTACTTCTCCGGTCCAACCTCGTAATTTGTGCCATAAACTTCAAAATTTCATATCTTTTGCATACGAGCTCCGTTTTTGACGTTCTTTATATCCACGCATAGGTGAGATTATACTCTACAACTTTCATTTAGATTCCGTTGGCTAATTTTGACTTCATTTCTAATATTATATTTTTAACGGACCGGGACAGGAAAAGTCCGTTAAAAATTCATAACTTCTTCATCCGACGTCCGTTTTCGTCTGTCTTTTTACCGTTGTACTACTATTGACGAGACCTTCGATTCTCGTTTAAGTTGTATCTGCTAAAAATCACTCGATCTTTATTTCGAGTTTCGAGTTGTGTACTGTTATTCCAAATCTTAGAAAAATCATAACTTCCTTATACGAAGTCAGATTTTGATGTTCTTTTTATGAAAATTCTCGGTTTAACGAATACTACGACTTTCATTTAGATCACTAAAGCTAAAAAGTAGTTTATTGTAAACTCACTTTTTAAGTCATATGGCGTCGTTCCGGTTCTGTCGCGAAACTTCAATAAGTCATAACTTCTTCGTCATAACTCGGATTTCGATGAGGTTTTCGCCTAAGTGTTTCTAACGAGATAATCTACAACTTTAAATAATATTATTTTTACTTATTTCTAACTTTATATTTTCGTTAATTTCAATAGTTGACTTTTGATTGGAATCTCATAAGACTTCCAGTACTTCCCGAATGATTCTAAACATAGTTTTACTTCAAATCTCATAAAACTATCTTGTTAGAACTCAATGCTCAAAACCATATAATATTTAATAATATACATTTTTAAATTAACAAAACACAATAATTGAACGTGTATGTTACACCTAAAAAGACATCTAAGCCCACCATAGGGCATTTATGGCCCATTATGGCCTAAGGACCCCCAAACATGGCCTTAGGCCCAAAACGGACTTGCTACAGTCAGGTGGGCCCGAGGCCTAATTTCTCAAGTTTAAAGCCCAACACCAAAAGAGCCTAAAATCCTCCAAGCCCACAGATCGCGTACGCGCGACGTACTTGGATTGTACGCCCAACGTACGCTGGTGTTGATCAAGGTCGATGCATTGGCCCAATACGTGCAACGTACACTTGAGTACACACGGCGTACTGGCCTGCCAACCTAAACTTTGGTCCATGTCTTAATCCCTTAAGACCTTACGTCCAAAACTTAGATCCAGACCCCCTAGAAACGTCCTAAGATATAAAGTTGCAAACTTTATGCTTTTGCATGCAAGGATGGGGCTCAAAACATGAATCAAGTCCATAAACACACTTGGTTGTGTTGGGTTTTCTACACATCAAATGCACTCTAAAACTAGGCAGCGGAAAAATCGAAACAACGATATACCTAAGTGTACATGCATCCTATGGATCTATGGCTTCATGCTAATTACATCAACCCTAGAAAACTAAAACATAAGTAAGAAAACATACCTCTTATGTAGCCCTTGATCTCCATGCTTGAGATCTTGAACCTCCATGAAGTTGCTTGGATGAAAGGTTCCAAACCAGAATCCCTCTAATGGTATCACACCCAATGACACCAAAGAGTGGAATAAAATAACTAGGAGAAGGGTCAATTTCACAAACCCAAAGGGGTTAGAAATCGTCCCTTAAGAGGGGAGGAAGAAGGGTTGGTGAATACTTCAAGCTAAGGTGCAAGGAGGAATGAAATCCCTAAGGCCCTATTTATAGCCTTGGATGCCTCCTTAGGTTTAGTACTCCTTCCCATTTGGGATGAGAGCATAACCACGAAATTTCACTCCTTTATTTATTCTACTCAATTTGGGTCTTGAGGGCAACCCAAAAGGACCCTGCTATTATTAGAAATATTACCAATAGTTAATGACCTTGGACACTATTCCAACAGTCTCCCACTTGGACAAGTCATCAACTATACGAGGACCAATATTTCTCAATAATCAACAGAGAGTTAGCCATCCAATGCAACTACCGAACTCTTGATCTAATCAAGATTTAGCCCTTAGATGATCATCCCTTCGTTCTATGATATCTGTATAAATTCGAGACATGGATAATGGTCAATCTCAAGAATTCAAGATTATGTTTCCCGAAATAGATTTGTGACGACTGCATCTGACTACTAAATTGAACACATCAATTCCAGTCAGGGCTCGGCCAAGCACTTTAGATGTCAGCACCAAATCATCGAGGGGCCCATAGATATCGCTTCTCCTATTAAGGCAGAAGGAACGAATAAACTTCGACTATATAGTTTCTGTCTATTTCATCATGTCACACATGGATATACCCTTTATAACTACCAATTACGGTTAGCGTTGGAGTATACCAATGCATAACAGAATCATAGAGCAAAACCCCACATGTATCTAGGTTTGAAGAATAAAAGATATTATCGTCTTAGAATTACTTGTGACAAAATCCATGAAGTAATCTCTAAGCGTGGGTTGGTCCAATACTAAAATCTCTATTAAGCACTCATGAGTGTTAGCGCAATCACTATGCTATGTCTAATCAATATGGACAATCCACCAATACTCATGACAGTCTTGAATCACTACTTACTTCCAAGAGTATGACCGACTGTGGACGTTTGAGTAAATTAATACTCGAGAAGTGGGTTCCAAACATGCAAAAGTGAGAACGCAGTGATAAGATAATTGAAATGACCGAACTCCATCATATATTAAGATCACCACTTAATAATCGCCAAATCAAATTAAAACTTATACCGCTTAAAGTTCTCGGGTTTTAAAACAAACCAAACTAAGAGTTTTTAAGCCAATTCATTTACAAATCTATTGCCTCTCGACTTTGTCTGACTGTCGGACATGGTCAATGACATCGGCTTATGGAATGGATCAGCAAGATTATCTTTTGATATGAATCATTGACTATGATGTCTTTACATTTGACTCACTATCAAATGTGCTGGTACTTACTGAGTATGTTTCATGTGAGCTCGTGTGACTTGGGATCCATACTCGAGGTAAGTTCACCCAAAGTCACAAGAAACTTCATAAGGACCATCAATGATTGAATTTCAACAAAGATGTCACTAATGAATCTCTTTCAGTCACATTGTCCACTTTGCAATTTAACCAACTGCAATATACTCTAAGTATGTTAAATTCACTATGGTGTATTACCTGGTACTCTTTCAAGCTAATATATCACCATTCAGTAAAAGCACGAATTCCGACTGCGAACGGAATTGCCTTTATTAGTGCGGAACTTAGCATCAATGTAACTCTTACAATGATCTCATCCATACTATCAAGATCATCTCTTTTGTCCTCCAAGGACACTTAAGAATTTTCTTGATCTTGATTCATTGATTCTTGCCAAATTGATCTAATCAAACTTGTCATGCTCAAGGCATACGAGTCATTAGATCTAGTACATGTCATGACATTTATGATCGATCCCATAGCAGAAGCATGTGGTACACGACTCATTTGCTTTAGCTCAATAGTAGAACTAGGACATTAGCATTGCTCAATGTCATGCCAGCCTAAACTCCTTTTTGAGTTCTGCATGTCGAGTTTCCTTAACATTCAATGTACTTTGGCTTAATCCAATGAATCACCTTGATATATGTATGTGTTCTGTATCTCCCATGTATATCATAGTGAAACAATTCTCAAACCAAGCCAAGCTTTTACACTTGCTAAGTTAGAATATAATTTCCTATGAATAGTACATTATCTATGTACAATACAAGGATGACTACAGTGCTCCCACTAGCACTGACATATATATGGCTTATCTATGTTTCTCGAAATTCAAACTCCTTGAACATTCTCATTGAAACAAAGAATCCAATTACTCCCACTAGCTTTGACATATATATGGCTTATCTTTATTTCTTCGAAATTCAAACTCTTTGAACTTTCTCATTGAAATAATGATCCATCTTGCGAGATGCTTATTTCGGTCCATGAATGAACTTATTAAGCTTACACATCCTTCAAAACCTATCTTGTTTAATTATATGTTTGTTCCTATCCATGATTGTCTCTACTTGAAGATCCACTTGCACCTAAGGGTTAAGGTCAAGTGCTTGATCTACCAAATTACAACATACATGGATTGAATTCCTCCTTCCATGTTATAGCCTTTAGGGCCTACCATAGCTTCCGATAGCTGGTACACTCTGATTGCTATCTACCAGTGACTCAAATACCTTAGCAATATAAACTCTTATATAACTAGGTCCATGACGTCTTCTATCAGATCTATAAGGAAAAATAGAAATATGTTAGTTTCCTTAATAGCTCTTTCAATTCCAAATTGAATGCTATGTCCAACTTTAGGCTCTTCATTGGTTGACTCTTGAATCTTATCAAAATCAATGTGGCTCCCACTAGCCCTTTTGGAAATCAGCTCCCTCTCTTGAAAGACTGCCCTTTGAGCAACATACACTTTGTTCTCAGAAGGTTGTTAAACAATTATCCAAAATGCTTGATGGGCTCTCCAACGAGATAACACATCTATAATCAAAGTCCTAGATTGTCGAGCGCTTCATGACAAGCGTAAGCCTCATAATCGTAGACTTCCATATATGGCAGTGAGGATAGAATCTCACTTCACATACCATAGAGTGTTTCAAGAACCTACTTAGTTGGCACAAGACCAAAGGACTTCTTGTAACGTTATTCATGGTACAATCCACGAATTTTTAGTGTGCATAATGCGACTCATCTAGTACAAAATCAATTAATGATTTGTTTCTCTATCCAACTAACACTTCCTAGCGGTAGTGTTATGGGTGGAGATAGATCGTGAAACTCCTTCACAATTCCTTAGATGATCGATAAAGTTTGGACTGAGATGCTCACTATGAATGTCTCATCCTATAGCCCAATTGATTCTTAACTTCGCTATATGAGAGCTCTGAACACCTGAGAGGTTCCAGACTCACATTCATACAAAGTTGGTCTCACTATGTATCGTGGTTAATCTGAACGGTCCATTAGTGTGAACTAATTCCAACAGATACTCACATCACCCAGTGACACATTCATCATCTATCTTTATAAACAAGATTTGCATTTATCATAAGACTCGAGGTCAAAAGATATCCAAAATCTGATCCAACTGGATACTTGGTAATGCATTTCTCATTTATGTATCCAAGACTATGATGCCACAAATACATTTCACCCAAAACTTTGGATGTATTTGAATCAATTTTGAAGTATTGTTACTATACTAGCTTCATATATTTCATGACTTTCTTTAAACATGTTAGAATGCTCCACATTTAAATAAGTCACAACTATCTCATGAATCATAGTATAAGCAATTTCAATTATAATACCATAGACTACACATTTTGAAAAGAGTTGTCTTTTGATCCTATGAATGTTGCAAGGGCTTGGCATTCATGATCAAATTATCTTCTCCATGTTTTAGTCTTCTTACTTCATTTTAGTGACTTTACATTCTTGCAAATGTCAGCACTAATCCTTAGCAAAACACTCAAGGTTTAGAAGTAATGTTTTGATGGCATTATAAATCCATATATTTGATTGAATAACAAACATGGAAGAACTAGTTATCTTTTGATCCAATGGAAAGTAGCACGGGCTCGTGATCCATGATCAAATTTAACTTCTTCATGTTCCAGTCCTTTCACCTCAAATATACATTTGGGCAAGTTTGATTTCTTAGTCCTTTTCTTGTTATGGAAACGAGCAGCTATCAGAACATGTCTTATAATAAGCCTTCTTTTGTCCTAGGTATTAGGGCCTAGATTAGGTATACTAATCGCCTTTTAAACCATGGGCAATTGGCTTTCTTCTTGACATTTCTATTCATGATAGTAAAATATGGGAGTGTTTTGAAGTATGAGTTTCTATGATTGGCCATGTTAGTTCCAAAAGGAAACCTCAACATGCTACACAACTCCTTAATGGACATTCCAAGTTGTTCATATCAAAATCAGAATGAACTGATCATATGTACATGTTAGCTAGTTGACTAACCATAGTCAACTCCTAACTCAAGAAAATTCCATTTTACTTCAATATGTCAACGTACATTTGATAATTGCTCTTTCTAACAATTTAGAATGCAATGTTTGAAGTAACCTAGGAAGAGCTTTAACAAAGGCATGATATTTCCTTTCGTTTATGAGAACTATTCCCAAACTACGAAACTGACAAGATTGATCATCCTCATAGCTAATCCTTTCAAAGGTTTTATAGCAGTAGATTTTAGTGGATAAGGTTTTCGACATCATTCAATAAAATTCCATTATAGTTTGTTTTACTTATCCTTAGAAAATAATCACCCTAAATTATTTTAGAAGGCTAGGATCCATATTTGGCTCCATGATGTGTAAAGGGATGCCGTAAACACACCATAAAGTTATTTAGGTAGGCAAAGCCCTTTGCCAATTTCGATCACCACGAAATTCCTAGATCTTTGAGATTCATTGACTATCAATGACATGTTAATCTCGGATTATGTTCATCTCAAATTCAATGACGGGGTTGCCCCGGATCACTGAACAGATGGTGAATCGACCATACAAAATCGCATGGTCCCCGGCTCAAGTTACGCTTGAGATTCGCGAGTTCCACATCATTCTCTACCTATACTCTCAAATTGACGTGCCGGTTAACCACGCAAGCTCCATCAACAAGTTATAAAGAGAATGTGCAACTTTTATGGATAACATAAGATTCACATTAAATAGATTGAGAATTAACCATACAAAATCGCATGGTCCCCGGCTCAAGTTATGCTTGAGATTCGCGAGTTCCATATCGTTCTCAACTATATTCTAGATTGATGTGCCGGTTAACCACACTAGCTCCACCAATAAAATATAAAGAGAATGTGCAATTTTCATGGATAATATAAACTCACATTCTATTAATAAAACGGGATTTTGTTTTATACTTGTATTTAGAATACTTTTAGATTGGCCATTATCACTATCAAACCCTTTCGGTAACTTCATTCTCAAAATGCAATAGGGCGGTGAGGGTGGTAAGCACGAAGCATATTAAAAACCGACCTCATTAGGAATCAAAGAGACCTCCTTAAACCCTTACATTAGAACGGGTGAGCCTAGTCGAGGTAAGACTGACAATGTCAACATTTAAACACGCGAGGGCGCATGTTGTAACTTTCTTATACATATAATAAACACAATTCTAATATATATATATATATATATATATATATATATATATATATATATATATATATATATATATATATATATATATATATATATATATATATATATATACAAGGGGTAAATTTAAAACTCTTTAAATTTAGTTGTCTATTGTTAATTCTAATTAATTGCGAGGACGCAATGTAACAATTAATAAATCATGAGGGGTTAATATTCAAATTTATAAATCCATATTATAAACAATATTAAATATTTAAATTCACTATTTAAATAACAAATAAATATTCAAATTCAAATAAACACATTTAAATAATATATATCAATTAATAAATATTCAAATTCAAATAAACATATTTAAATAATATTTATCCATTATCAAATAAATATTTAAATTCAAATAAACACATTTAATTAATATTTATCAACTTTCCAGATTCAAAAACAATTTAAATTAGGTATTTATCCATATTTTATAAAGCTTCATATTTGAAAAATGGCAAAAATCTGAAACCCTAATTTCTGCCAAGCTCACGTCGTGACCTCCTTGTTCACGTCGTGAGCTACGACTAGGGTTTTTATCAATTACGAATTTTTCATCTAATCTTCTTCCATTCAGATTCAAACAAGTTTTTACAGAAAATATGGACCTAGGGTGAAAGTAACCATGAACCAATGGCTCTGATACCACTGTTGGGTTTTCTACACATCAAATACACTCTAAAACTAGGCAGCGGAAAAATCGAAACAACGATATACCTAAGTGTACATGCATCCTATGGATCTATGGCTTCATGCTAATTACATCAACCCTAGAAAACTAAAACATAAGTAAGAAAACATACCTCTTATGTAGCCCTTGATCTCCATGCTTGAGATCTTGAACCTCCATGAAGTTGCTTGGATGAAAGGATCCAAACCAGAATCCCTCTAATGATATCACACCCAATGACACCAAAGAGTGGAATAAAATACCTAGGAGAAGGATCAATTTCACAAACCCAAAGGGGTTAGAAATCGTCCCTTAAGAGGGGAGGAAGAAGGGTTGGCGAATACTTCAAGCCAAGGTGCAAGGAGGAATGAAATCCCTAAGGCCCTATTTATAGCCTTGGATGGCTCCTTAGGTTTAGTACTCCTTCCCAAGTGGGATGGGAGCATAACCACGAAATTTCACTCCTTTATTTATTCTACTTAATTTGGGTCTTGAGGGCAACCCAAAAGGACCCTGCTATTATTAGAAATATTACCAATAGTTAATGACCTTGGACACTATTCCAACAGGTTGGTCCCTAACGCTTGCATGGTTGAGGCTTGACCATCAAGCTCCGATTTTTATGACTCAACACACCTCCAAGAGCTCAAAAGGATAGATCATATGGTATAAAGTTCCTTAACTCCAAGAATCCAAACTATGGGACCAAAAGATGACATTTTCCACCCCAAAAAGTAGATCTAAGCAAGTAATGATCAATGTTTAAGCTTTAAACCTTCAATGGGTCAGAAATGGTTCCAAACTTCTTGATATACAAGCTCTTCCTATGTCCTTGCTTCTTCTCAAGTTTCCTTCTTCTTCAAAGGCTCTAAAGAACACCCAAAATCACTTAAGAAGCTCACAAATACACTAAGGGTGGCTTAGGGTTCGAGATTTCCCAACCACAATATGTCAACATATATAACAGATAAACATAAACACATATCCAACAAGTATAGGTAACCATATAGATCTACCAAATACTGTCTCTACAGGTCACCTATACAAGAAACAGGGACCCAATCTCAATATACTATTCAAATTACCCAAAATGACCTAAGGTCAAACTTGGTCAAATTCAATGGTTAAAAGTCAACCTCCAGTTGGTTGCCAAGTCGTGGCCACGCCGTGGCCGTTTGTTGACAAAACAGACGAGCCTTAGCCTAGTCGCCACGCCGTGGGCACTTGGCTCCTAACAACTTAATGGGTTAAGTTGTTTTCTTCTATTCTAAGGGCTCCAAACCTCATATCTAGTCCATTTTATGCTCTAAGTGGATAAAGTTTCCAACTTTATCCCCTTACGATCTCCAAGATATAGATCCAAAAAAGGGTAAAACACAACTTGGAATAATTCAATAAGCACTTAATCTTGAAGACCTCTAGTCCAACACTTCCCGAAAGGTTTCTAACATCATAAATAACATAAAAATCCATGCTTTCCATACATGCATGTCCAATGCATGTCTTGAACTCCTATTAGGTCAAAATGAGGGTTTATGGCCAAAAATCCATGCATGACACCAAAAATCATTACTAATCCAAATCCAAAGCACCAAATACCCTAGATGTCCTGGAGATTCATAAAGTTGCAAACTTTATGAGATCTCACCACTCCAACAAACACAAACATGAAGATTTAGGGACAAAACTCAAGATCTAACAACCTATCATGATAAAAATCGAGTCTTGAACACTAAAAAGGCCCAAAAGAGTGCTATAACAAAGGATGAGTAATTTCTTGCTGAATCTTAGCTCACTTCTTATTCTTTCTTCCTTCAATGGCTTCAAAGAACACCAAAAAAGCTTAAATAAAGGAGGAATGGGATTAGGGTTTCTCTGATCTCAAGGTGGCTGATGGAGGGTGGGGATGAGCAAACCCTAGCCTCCTCATTCCTTTAAATAGGGAGCAAAACCCAGAAAATAGAGTTTGTCATTTGCCAGCTGCCATGTCGTGGCCATATACTGCCACATCGTGGCGGCTTAAATGAACACGCGATCTTATCTTGATTTGGCACGTCGTGGTGTCTCTACCATGCTATGGCAAACCCTAAAATGCCAAAAATTGAAAATATGAAGTACCTTGGGATCCGGGTGTTACATGTAGTAATCGTAAAACCAAGAGCATGCATATAGAGAATATCCAAATCTGAATTCGTAAGAGGAAATTATGTTTTTCTAATATTTCAGCGTAATAATGTTAGCACATAAACCAAAATTCAAATCATTCAATTTTTAGGAAAAAAATCTAAACGAGAGTTAAAGATCTCGTCGATATGATTCCTTTGATATAAAGACAGTCGAGAACGAATGTCGTATGAAAGAGTTATGATTTTTATACAGACTTTATCAGTCTAAACATGTTAAAAATATAAATTTAAAAATAAAGTGAGAACTAGCCGATGGAGTCTAAACTGAAGTTGTAGATCTCATCGATAGCTATGCGTGGATATAAAGAACGTCGAAAATAGAGCTCGTATGAAGAAGATATGAATTTATGAAAATCTAGAAAAATTTGCGCATGTGGGCACGGGGCACGACACACAACCCTTCTAGAAGCATGAGACGCAGACAAATCTAGTCCTGACATGTGGCAAGCATTTGGAAGAACGACAAAGGTGTAAAGGTGTGACACGCCTATTAAGGGGTGCGCGACACACCTCCTGGACCCTATATATACCCTTCGAAAACTTCATTCTTTCCACACAAATTCCAATCTCTTTCCCTCTGAGGTGCTACTCTTTCTTGATTCCAACCTTTTGGAGTATCTTGGATATTTTTAGCAAAACTCTGGAGCTCTAGGAGCCCGATGAAAAGTGGTGTTCGGGTCGGAGTTCTGCCCGCATAATTTATCGGTTTTCGCTAAAATTTTTGTAAGTTAAGCTATACTTATTTTATTACTAGTGTAACTTAGATTTATGTTCATAGTCATTATTATGAACCTATAAATAATATTTATCATGATTCAAAGTCATTATACTGATTGATCTACTTACGAGAATGATGTCTAGGCTGAATTTAGTGAGGTCATTAAAGTGGAATTTCCAAATAGAGTACTTTTTATACCAAACGAATCCTACCTCCAATATGATCCTACCTGGTTGTTCCTTACTTGATAGATCTTGATGTAGACATTGCGATTATTAAAGAATCTAGACTATCATTAGTCACAATGAATATAAGACTAAGACTTAGTGATATTCGTATCTAGGTCACGTCAAAAGGAAAAAGTTAAGGTGTTAGGTGAAGCTCTACCGAAATCACCAGTCATCCACTTTTAACAAGTGAGTACATAATTACTTTCAACTTACACATAAATACAAGTATTCTAATTGCTTAAATGTTGTGTGCCGTTTAGTTGTGGTTAATATATCTATGTAAAATGATATGACTATTTCTTGATTAAGTTGTATATTAATCATACTTAATATATGATTGGGTAGTGAAGAACTATGTGAAATAATAGATGAAAGGCTGTGATAGGTTAGTGAAGAGTTGTGTGATAGGTTAATAAAGGTTTGTGAGAAATAATAAGATGTGACTTGTTGTGCTGTGAACAAAGTACTATCGTACTGTTGTGTTTACCCAAAGTACTATCGTACTGTTGTGTTTACCCAAAGTACTATTCATACTGATGTGTTTACCCAAAGTACTATCATACTGCTGTGCCCATCCAATGTACTAACGTACTACTGTGCTTACCGAAAGTACTGTTGTACTGTTGTGCCTAGTCATGTAGAAAAATATTAGTTAGAAAAAAGGTTATGCAAAATGATAAGTTGTGACCCGCTGTGTTGTAACCACAGTACCATCGTATTGCTGTGCTCACCTAAAGTACTATGGTAATACTGTGTCTAGTTAATTAAGGAAGTATAGATGGCAACTCCTGCTGATAAAGATCCTTTAGGAAAGATCCTTTGAGATCATTATTTAAGGATTAGGAAGTGAAGATAACAAGAATGGGTAACTGAGTTAATTGTTTGTTGAAAAATATATAATTAAAAAAATTATAATATTGTAGGTTGAAAACGCTATGTACTCACCAGATTTCCCAACCCGACCCACTCAGTTTCTTTGTATCATAGGAAGCAGTACAAAGATAACGGTGTTTGGTTCTGATGAGAGATTTGACAAAATATAGGATGTTGTAAGGCCTGTAATGATTGCATTTATGCTTATGTTTCTTGTACCAGTTATGACATCTCAAGTTTTAATAAATCAATGAAAAAACATTTTTTCGGAAATACTTTTATGGGACAAATTCCGCAATAAAAGAATACTCTATTTTAAAATAAACATAAATAAAAAGATCTTTTCTGACCGTGAAAATGAGGATGTCAAAGTTGAAAACCTACTATCTGAAAGGATATTTATGTTAATGCTTATTTGGCAAATAAGTTGACATCTTCGTTGACCCTGACACCTTAACAAATCTTCTTAGGCCAACAAAGATTTTTGGGGGAAAAAAGAAAATCCATTTTCATCACTATATACCTGTTTTTGAAGCTCTTGATTTTGATTTAGGCTTTGTATTTGAGACTAAGAACAAGAAGTACTTGAAGCTGTTGATTTTGATTAGGCTTTGTATTTGAGATCAAGAACAAGTACTTGTCTTTAGTTTAGGATTTAGGACAACCATATCCACCAGAGTCAACATATCTGCTAATACAATAACATTTGAAACGATTTCTCCTCCTAAAGGGACCGTCTAGTAGATTTCAAGAACCATTTTCAAAATCGGAAGTCTAAAACACCCCACATTGATTTCATTTTTTGATTTGTATTATGATTTTTTATACACCAACTTCTATGAAACACGAGTTGCATGTTTCTTTCCCCGTCAATTGATCATGAGACATAGTTAATAGTTTTTTTTATTTTTTTATTTATTATTATTATTATTATTTTTGTTGGGGGGGGGGGGGGTGTTCCCCTTTAAATCTGGAGTTTTAGAAACAATTACATCCTTTCTCCAAACACATGAATTAAGATTTCAGATATGGATTTCAACCTAACATTACAGATATGGGTTTCCTCTCCATGTTCCTTCTCCCGATACATGTATTCGTGTTTGTTTTTTAGATATGGATTTTAAAATGTGTAAATGATTGAGATCTTTGTGGGGGCTAGGAGGGGCTGTGCCTCCCCTGTTTTTTTTTTGTCACAACTAGTCTTTAAGTATTAAAATTTTTTACATATTAAGCCCAAAAGCTATAAAATTTGGCTTTGCCTCCTCTGTTCTCTTAAAAAAAAACTAAATAAATAAATACATACATAAGCCATAGTTGATTTCCTTATAAAATCATTAAATCATTATTCTTTTTATGGTTTCTGCCAACGGTATAAAATTATTGAATTTAGTTTTGTATGTCGTCATGCTCTAGTCATAACTATTGCCCAAAGAGAAAAAGCATTGCATGAGAAGTGTTTTGGGGAAAAATTCACGTAGCACAACCAGTAAGCTCATTACACGTGTACAAAATTTGGTTCCATCCAATAACACACATCTACGTGTATACGAAGGGTAAACCAGTAAAAAACCAATAATACCTTCGGCTCCCTCTCTTTCTCAGTCCCTCTGCAGCAAAGTCTTCACTTTGTATAAGCTTGATTGACTCGAAATCTCTAACGCCCTCACAAAACCTCACACATCAGGATTTCGACGGCCGTTAATGGCGGTCCCCGTAGATGCCATTATCAAGCAGTCGCCGCCTTCTTCGAGTCTGCGTTTCGCCTTCGGAAATGTTCTCGCCTTCTTCATTCTCCTGTTAATCGGAGTTCTTGCATTCTCGATCCGTTTGTTCTCGGTAAATTCACTGGATCCAAACGTCGATCGATACATATATGATAGTTAAATTGCGATTTTTTGATCTGATTTAATTCGTTTCTGTTGCAGGTCATTAAGTATGAAAGTGTTATTCATGAATTCGATCCTTATTTCAATTACAGAGTCACTCAGGTTTGCCTTTTTGTTTATTTAAATGGTTTATGTAGTTAAGGTTTTGTTTTTTGTTTTGTTGATTTGGTACTACAAGGGTTGTTGAGCAGTAAAATATGTGATGTTAACGTGCAGGATGTTAGGGAAGTTTTTTGTTCGTTTAGGATTTCACTTCAAGAATTTAGGGCAGTAGTTTCATTTCTTTTTGATTGCGGCATATCACTGTTGTTATTTTGCTAGTTGAACATGAATTTGAATCGCAATGCCACTTAGATGTTTTCAGAGCGAGTGATTGTAAAATAAATAGTACATTGAATTGGTTAGGAAGTTATACGAAAATTAGCCCATCCATGGTGAAATGCTTTTCGGTTGTGCATCTCCTGAGTTCCGAAATCATTCTTATACAATTCTAAAAATAGCATGATAACAGTTGAACATATAATTATAAGTTGTTTCTAAATATAGAAACTTCAAGCTGGAGAACTTTGATATTGGTTTATGAAAAACTTTCTTAGTATCATAAAAGTATAAGCACAGAGAAAAACCAGATGCACATCAGGCTAGTGTTTATAACTCTCTTTAGAAGAGACATAAATCTTATATTCCTCTTCTCCCCCTTTCAAGAAAGCTGCTAAATGTCATTTCACATCCCTTAAGATTCATGTCTATAATGTACATTTCAATAAGTTCAATGTATTGCTTATAGTTTCTGTTTCTCTTTTGATTTCAGTTCCTCACAAAGAATGGGATATATGACTTCTGGAATTGGTTTGATGATCGCACCTGGTATGTGTATAAGGTTTTATTTTTACTTTTATTTATTTATTTTTAAAGTTATATCACTTCATGAAGTTAACATGACACCATATATTCTACTTCTCATAAGGTATCCTCTTGGACGAGTCATTGGTGGAACTGTGTACCCTGGATTGACTTTGACTGCTGGAACTATATGGAAGTATGTATTAATTATTATACAAATAAGTTGTTTTTTTTTCTACTATTCTAATAAATTCAAACCAGAAATATAACATATGTTCTTGATTTCAGGGTGCTTCAATCCTTGAACATTCCTCTCTCTGTAGAAACTGTGTGTGTATTTACTGCTCCTGTGTTCTCTGCCTTTGCTGCATGGGCTACATATCTACTAACCAAGGTTTTATTTTTAATCTTTTTGTGTTTTAAACTTTTAATAAATACTTTTAGCTTCATTGATGTTCTTAAACTAATACTAACATCCCTCAATCTTGCTCACTTATTTTTATCTAGGAAGTTAAGGGAACAGGTGCTGGACTTACTGCTGCAATTCTTCTTGCCATGGTAAACACATAAAGGGTACTTCAGAAATAATCAAAATTTTATCATACAGATTAGTTGTCTCTTTAGTTACTGATTATTTTTTTTTTATATTTTATAGGTTCCATCTTATATATCTCGATCAGTGGCTGGAAGCTATGATAATGAAGCAGTTGCTATCTTTGCTTTAATCTTCACTTTCTATCTCTACATCAAGGTCAGTTTTATCAATACAAATTGCCTTCATTTCACATCTTGTTAAAAACATAAAACAAAACTATTTTCTGACAAAAATATTTTCATTGCAGACTTTGAACACAGGATCCCTCTTCTATGCTACATTAAACTCCATTTCATATTTCTACATGGTAGGCTTAAAATGGTCCTATTTTCTATTTTCTTTTTTCTTTTTAAAATTTACATTTTTTATATTGTTTGATTTCATTTAGGTCTGTTCTTGGGGAGGATACACCTTTATTATCAACCTTATACCAATGCATGTGCTTCTTTGCATTGTAACTGGTCGCTATTCCTCTCGTTTATACATTGCATATGCTCCACTTGTAAGTCTACAAATTTATAAATAAATTAACAATATGTTCTTTTCTTTTTCTTCATCTTTTTTTTTGCCTTTTTTGTTGTCAAATTGGTTTTTGTTTCATGAACATTTTGTTATGCAGGTTGTTTTGGGAACTTTATTAGCAGCATTGGTGCCTGTTGTTGGTTTTAATGCAGTGATGACATCAGAACATTTTGCATCATTCTTGGTGATTTTCCATTCCATAATAACTGGTGTCATTTTAAGACATGTTTATGTTACATAATTCTATATTTTTTAATTCTATTAAATTTTTATTTCAGGTTTTCATTGTTATCCATGTGGTTGCTCTTGCACATTATATCAAAGGAATTCTCTCTCCAAAGATGTTTAAAGTCGCTGCTACCCTTGTAGTATCTGTTGGCCTGTAAGTTTCAATCACTTTTGATAAAAAGAAAATAAATTTAACCAATTACAACCAATTAAAATTTTAACATGTTATTATTATCAATGTATTATTATTATTATTCAGGGTGGTATGTTGTGCTGTGATAGCAGTACTTGTAGCAGTAGTTGCATCTAGTCCTACAAAAGGATGGAGTGGAAGAAGCTTAAGTCTTCTTGATCCGTAAGTAATCAAAATTCAAAATAATTATTTCTTATTTTATTTTCACTTAAAGAGTTTTCTAATGAATCTTTGACATTCTTTCCTTTATTTTTATAAATTATATCAGAACTTATGCAAGCAAATACATCCCAATTATTGCAAGTGTCAGTGAACATCAACCACCTACATGGCCATCTTACTTCATGGATATTAACGTTTTAGCATTCTTAGTCCCTGCTGGAATTATCGTAAGTTCGCAATTTATATTTTCTAAATTTCTCTTCCTTTTGACTTTTTTTAACTTTTGACTTTTGACCTTTGACCTGTTCTTTTCTCTCAGGCATGCTTTACACCGTTATCTGATGCAAGCTCCTTTGTAATCCTTTACCTAGTCATGTCGGTTTATTTCTCTGGTGTCATGGTAAGCACTTTATACTTATAAAAATAATTTATATTTTATATATTTAATATTTTATAGTTGTTATATTTATAAAATGGTGTGACAGGTAAGGCTGATGCTTGTGCTTGCTCCAGCTGCATGCATAATGTCTGGAATTGCACTTTCTGAAGCTTTTGATGTTTGTACAAGATCAATTAAATACTATATTTCTACCCTTTCTGATAGTCTCCTGACTGATGTAAGTATCTAAATCTGATTATAGCAATGAACTTTGTAAACTACATAAGTGACAAATTATAGCAATGTACTTTGTCATCTTTAAGGCAGGGGATATTGTATCCCCACAAAATGACGTCATCAAGCCTGAGAAAAAGGAAGACTTGTTGAAGGAAAGACCTTCTAGAAAGAACAAGAAAAAGGAGAAGGAGAATATCGAAAAGCCTTCTGTGAAACCCCAAATTACAAAAATGCCCCTGGTCTTGCCTGTTGAGGCATCCATCTTTGCTCTTTTCTTGATTGTCTTGCTCGGTGCCTTCTATGTTGTAAGCATACTTCCTTTAATCTTTTCCTTTTTTTATTTTATTTTATTCTCTCACAGGAAAAAGACCAAAATACCCTTGAAAATTAAATTTACTGAATTGTCATAGGTCCATAGTGTTTGGGCTGCAGCAGAGGCGTATTCGGCTCCTTCAATTGTGCTTACATCTCATTCCCATGATGGACTTCATGTTTTTGATGATTTCAGAGAGGCGTATGCATGGTTAAGCCATAACACAGAAGTAGATGACAAGGTAAGTTGCTATTATTTTAAAACGTAACAAATAATTACTAGTAAAAAATGTTATAAAGAGATTAAATATAAATAGTAAATACACCCAGGTTGCATCTTGGTGGGACTACGGTTACCAAACAACCGCAATGGCAAACCGCACTGTCATTGTTGATAATAACACATGGAACAACACACATATCGCAACAGTTGGCACTGCCATGTCATCACCTGAAAAGGACGCGTGGCAAATTTTCAATTCCTTGGATGTGAAATACGTACTTGTCGTGTTTGGTGGTTAGTTTTCTTAATTTTCTTTCCTTACAAATTCAGGAGAAGGAATTACGTAAAATATTTAAATTTTAATATCTAATATTCTTAGGTCTCGTGGGATACCCTAGCGATGACATAAATAAATTCCTATGGATGGTTCGTATTGGAGGAGGCGTTTTCCCACACATCAAGGAACCTGATTATCTGGTAAATAAATATATTTCTTCTCAAATATTTTCATTTTAATTCTTATTTACTAAATTTTATTATTTTTGTTGTAGAGAGATGGTCAATACAGAATTGACTCACAGGCGACTCCAACCATGCTTAACAGTCTCATGTACAAATTATCGTATTTCAGGTATTTACGTTTAAAATTCTAACTTCTAAAAACAAAATAAAACATAAAGAGTATTTTATATTTTTGGTCCCCGAGTATAACTGATTCGTTCTCAAAAAGTTTATTTTGCACTTTTGGTTGTTTAAATTTTGTTTGTAACGTTTTTGGTCCTTATTCCAGATCATTATATTTTTGGGACCAAAATTGCAAAATTCAACTATATTTAAGGACCAAAATAGTGTTACTTTGAACAGGGACCAAAGATGTTACAAAAACTTTAAGTAAGGACCAAAATTGAAAAAAAAAACTTTTTGTAACGTTTTTGGTCCTTATTCCAAGTAAGATAATTATATTTTCGGGACCAAAATTGCAAAAACCAACTATATCGGGGACCAAAAATGGTCATTTTACTTTGAACAGGGACCAAAGATATTACAAAAACCTTACCTAAGGACCAAAATTGCAAGAAAACTTTTGGTACAAAAATTGCAAAAATCAACTATGTTCAGGGATAAAAAACCGTCATATTACTTTGAACATGGACAAAAAATTTAGAAGAACCTCAACTAAGGTCCAAAAGTGCAAGAGAAAACTTTATGGGATAAAAATTGCAGAAGTCAGCTATATCCAGGGACTAAAAATGTAATTTACGGTAAAATTATGCTAAACCAGTTGTTTTTGTATTCTATAGGTTTGTGGAGACCGATGGTGGTAAAGGATACGATAGAGTAAGGAGGACTGAAATTGGAAAGAAATACTTTAAATTAACACATTTTGAGGAGGTAAGTATATTTAATTATGTTTGCTTACATTTACATAGATTTTTTTTTTATTAGTCGTTTGCAATTTGATAACAAAATTTCATCATATGTAATGTAGGTATTCACAACTCATCATTGGATGGTTCGGATTTATAAATTAAAACCTCAAAAGAATAGGATTCGAGGGAAGACCAAGAAATTAAAATCGGTAATTTATTTATTATTTATTTTTTGTGGGTGTGTTTTGGACGAGTCTTGCTAACGTTTTAATATTTTGCAGAAAACAAGCTCGGCTACACCGAGAAGCGGGACAACACTGAAGAAAAATCCTTGGCATTAGAAGTTAAGGAGATATGAAATTAGATGAGATACACAGCTTTTTTTTATACAAACGATTGTGAGTTGTGATCATCAATCAAAAGATTTTGTAGGGAGTTATGTTGGTGAATGAGATAATCAACTTTTGAACTACAGGTAAAGGATTCGTGTTTTTATATTAAAAAAATATTCACATTTTTACAAACTTTAAATATTATTTTTATAATTTTACAAAGTTTAAAACTACAAAATAAATTTTTCATTTTTAAAATAGAATAAACATTCATTTTATAAAGTTATATTCAAGTCAAATCGATTGTTCATAAATCATAATTCATAATCAGAGTTATAAGGAAGACAATGTGGAACCCCGAAACATAAAACTGTTGATGTGTGTTTATAGTTCCGCCTTTGCAATCTAATAAGTACCTGAAAAACATTTTTATCCTCAACTGTAAAGCTTAGTGAGTTCCCCAAAATATCACATACAACACAACATAAATAAACAACTATGTGTTATCAGCAGTTTTAGGGACTATCAGCAGTCCCAGTAGGCTAATAACACGTCTTGTGGGCTAACAACATTTCCTATGAGTTATTGTTAGTGATTAGGGTTTAGGCCCAAGCCCTTTAGGGTTTAGATTAGGTCTTTTATGTATCCCTATTTATATGAGGTTTAACCTCACTATTTATCAATGAAACATTTTATTATATAACATGATATCAAAGCTCTACGTTAAAATCCTACTGTCGACACCAACCCGCTACCGCCGTCCTCCACCTCCGACAACATTTTCTCATAGTCGTCGGAGGTGACTTCATTATGCTTCATATTCCCTTCGTTTGTTTTTTTTCTCCTCCTAAATAATAAAGCAGCTGCCGACACCAAACTAGAGCTCTTACATTGGCTTCTTCTACTGCCTCATTTGCTTATGTCTCCTTGTCGGATGGCTCATGCCTCCAAGCTTTCTGCCTTCTCCTTAACTTGCCTTTATTTAAGATCTATTTTCCGAGTCAGTCGGAATAGGCTCCGTACGCCACAGCTCGAACCCTCTTTCTTTCTCGTTGCTTTTCTTTGGACTCCTCTACCGTCGACTCGATGATCGTCGCCGCCGCTGCTCCTCTCTTCTTATACAAAGGAACCGTCGCTGGCTGCCGCTTCTTTTTTCTCCTTCTCCTTCTCCTTCTCCAACGAGCGGTTGTTGTTAGCCGTCATCGTTAGAGCTCTGCCACCGTCGCTGCCGCTGTCTTCATTTATGTCATGTTTTATGTTTTTGTTTTTCCAGTTTAATCGTCCTCTCCCGATCAAACTGCGGGGGGATGTTAATGATTAGGGTTTAGGCCCAACCCTTTAGGGTTTATATTAGGTCTCTTATGTATCCCTATTTATATGATGTTTAACCTCACTATTTATCAACGAAACATTTTATTATATAACAGTTATCAACAATCCTGGGGACTATCAGCAGTCCCATTGGGCTAACAGCACACCCTGTGGGTTATCAGCAACCCTTGTAAGTTCTTCCAAGTCCACTCTGTAACATTCAGTTTAGGTGAGCAATTGTCAGGTTTAAAATTCAAAGATTTAACCCTACTCACGACGTGAGGTATGTATGTCACGTCGTGAGGAAGTTAGTGCAACCGCGTATCACCTTCGGGCTCACGACGTGAGATCAACCTGGGAGGAAACCCTAATTTTTTTTTTTGGGGGGGGGGGGGGTTATTCCGTATTTAAGGGAAGTGAGGGCTAGGGTTAGCCCACCCTCAACCTCCATCACCTCCTTGCACTCCCCTTTGAAACCTTAGCATCCACATTTGATCTTGAGCTTATTTGTGGTGGTTCTAGCCAAGGAGAAGAAGAAGATCATCTAGTCCATCATTTCTGCATTCAAGTCTCTCCATTAAGCATTCTCACACCTTTTGGACCTTTTGTGAGTTTCAAGTTCATTGCTTTATGAGTCCATAAGCTTAGATCTATGTTTTTTTTTCTTAATCATTCATATTCAAGATGATGTAGTGGTTGGAATTCATAAGGTTTCCAACTTTATGGATCTCCAGTGTCCTTTGAGTAGTATAGATGCTAGATCTAGAATATGGTTGAGTGTTATGACTCTTGCATGATATTTGGTGTCATTTTCTCCTTTTGTGCCCTAGTTAGTGTTTGGGACATGCATTGGGCATGCATGTAACATCCATAAAAAATCATGCCAAATTTAAACTTTTTAAAACATTTCAAAACCAATAATTATTACAACTTGTTTTCAAAATAGTTTAGTGTCAGAGTATCCCAGAATCAAATCATGAAACATAAGGAGGTGTACGATCACGCCTTCGCCTTCCCGCGATCATCAAAAGTACCTGAAACAATAATCGATAAATGTAAGCTCGAAGGCTTAGTGAGTTACCCCCAAAATACCAACGCCATACATATATAACCATATCATATAAACAACAACATGCATAATGAGCCATCAGCCTGACTGGACCGCCTCGCAGGCCATCAGTCTATCTGGACCGCTCTCCGAGCCATCGGCATGTCTGGACCGCCTCGCGGGCCTTCAGCCTATCCGGACCGTTCGTCGGGCCTTCGGTCTGACTAGTATGCCCTCCCGGGTCTGCAGTCTATTCGGTCCGCCCTGGGTATGTTGGCCTAAGCACAAAGCATGACCGCCTCAACCCAACCCCCAATCAAACAAACATGTGCACATAAATATCATACGCTAGCTAGCATGTATAGATAGTCATACAGATCTAACAGATCACTAACATGGCAACCATCCTATAACCAGGATATCGATCTAACCGATCACTAACATAGCAACCATCCTATACCCAGGATACCGATCTAACAGATCACTAACATAGCATAATCCTATAACCAGGATACCAATCTAACATATCACTAACATGACTACCATCCTATAACCAGGATACAAATCGTAAAGCATATCATGCAATAAACCCGAATACAAATCCGAAAAGGGCCGACATTGGTTCCTTAGACCTTGTTGATATAGTGAGGAGAACTCACATCACAAGTAGTGCTGAACTGGACTAAAAGTCTCCGATCGCTGCCTCACCGGAAATCCAGAACTATCCAAAATAACAATTACTAAGTCAACACATGGGATATCAATCTTGACTAAGGGTCCACATAGTCAATTTTGCCTTTTCTCTAGTTTGGGCCAAGCCCCAAATATCAAATCCACTGTCCAGAAGTCCATATACTCAAGGCCCATTATTGGCCCAATTTTCCCAATTGGGCCCCAACTCCCAAATCGACCTCATTTAAGATCTATTACCATTAATGGCCCAAAACACATTTATTCAGAAAGCCCAACAAGGCCCATGTCAACTGGCCCAAAAAGGAGCCTAATCCCGAAGCCCATATCGTCAAAAGCCCAACAGAGGGCGTACGCGGGGTGTACTCCTCTGGTACGCTGGGTGTACTTCCGTTTTGCATTGACCACTATCGGGGTGGTTGACTCAGTACGTTGGGCGTACAGAAATTACGCGGGGCGTACGCGAGGTTTTGCCAAAACCCTAATAAGTGCTTAATGGCTTAAGCACTTAAGTCCAAACTCCAGATCCATCGACCAAATGTGCCTTAGAACCATAAAGTCTTGAACTTTAGGACTTTGGACGTCCATAAAGTTCCTAATACATGGTCTTAACCCATTAAGACCTTCCTACTACATGCATGAGACACTTTCAGCCATTAGGACATCATTTTTATCACTTAGGACCCTCTCTAGGTTCTGAAAGGACAGTTTATTTCGTTGAAATCATAACATGCACCAACTTGGGACTTTTGGGACAAGAAATGGTCCCATAAAGCTAGCATGGCAAGATCTACATCATACAAGCATAAAGTTTGGAGCTTTTTACCTCCTGGAGCTTCTAGAGCACAAAGAAACCTCAGATCTACAAGCTTGTCTTCCTTCTCCAACTTCTTGATGCAAGACCTTCTTCTCCAACTACTCAAAATACCCACTTTTAGCTCACACACTCAAGAAAGGGGTTAGGTTTTAGGGGAAAACGGCTCAAAGTATAGAGGCTGAGATGATGGAGGGTTTTGAGCTCATAAGGATGTTTATATAACACTCAAACCCTAAATATTAGGGTTTCCATCTGACGCGAGTACGCCTAGCGTACACAAGTGTACGCCCAGCGTACTAGGGCGCGCCTAGTACGCTTAGCGTACCTTATGTACGCTTAGCGTACTAGTCTTGTTCTGAAAGTTGCAACTTTAGCCCTTAGGCTCCTCATGGGTTGACTCTTCTAACCCCAGGGACTACAAATGACAAAATAATAATAGAAGAGAGGATTCAGAAATACCTGCAAAATCTCGGGATGTTACAATGCATGTCTAAAAAGCTATGATTGTTATGATGTTCTGGAGTAAATAAGAAACTATGGAGGATTTGGTTGCTTGGCTAAAAAGGGATTAAGAGCTTCATTCAGCACTTCTGTCCAGAGCGTCCTCACGACGTGAGCTCTTGGATGTCACGACGTGAGGATGGTATTCCTCGACTGTTTTGACTTATTATGTCACGCAGTGACTATTAGGGGTCACGACGTGACCAGTGGCTGTGGGACTTTCGAGTGTGGATTGATTTTGACTTTGACCTGGGTTTGACCAAGTTTGACGTAAGGGTATTTTGGGTATTTTGAGTTGTAATTGAGATTGGTCACTATTTGATAAATAGGTGACCGGTAGAGCTGATATTCAGAGCAGTGTCCTGTTCAACAATCTTTTCGAACTGAGAGGTGAGTTTTCCTCACTGTACTTGTGGGTCGAAGGCACCAAAGTCGGACCGCTAGATTTGATATCCTGGTATATTGCTAGTTGTTATGCTGAGTATGCAGTAGATCTGTATGATTACATGATGACTTCTGATACGCGTTAGACTGGTAGAATTATATGATTACCTGTAGAATTGGATATGTGTTAGACTGGTAGATATATAGGACTACCTGTATTTGCTGGCAATTGATTTTATGATATACGTGGATGTGTTATTGTCGGTTGGGTTAAGGCGGTCCTGCTTTGTGATGGAGGCCAAGACACCCAGGGCGGTGTGGATAGACTGAAGGCATGTGAGGCAGTCCAGTAAGGCCGAAGTCCTGGAGAGCGGTCCAGATAGGCTGTAGGCCCAACACAATTGTCCAGTCATGATGAAGGCTTTAAGAGCGGTCCAGATAGGCTGTAGGCCCAGTTAGCGGTCCAGTTAGGCTGTAGGCTCATGTATGCATGCTGTTATTTGTATGGTTGTGTGTGGTACTTTTGGGGAACTCACTAAGCTTTGGCTTATGGTTTAAGTTTATGTTTTAGGTACTTCAGATGATCGGGGCAAGACGAAGGCATGATCGTACACATCCTTCAGTGTTTTCCTGAGAACACAACACAAAGAAGAATCGTTAAAGGACTTCTGGGTGTTCTCCCGGGACATCGCTCCGACGATCAAGTTAGTTTTTTGAGAGGGGTAATTTTAGGGTAAAGTTTGCGAGAGAGAAGATGGATCCCTTCCTTGAGGCGGAAGAGATCCTTAAATACCTGCCTCTAACGGATCGTGGGGACCTCTTCCAATCAGCGTGAAACGTGGCCTCCTCTGACTGGGAGGATCACACCCATGATGGCTAACTGCCTGGTGATGTTAGTTCTAGGCGTCACCTAAGCTTTCTGTCACGTCCTGACTCGATTAGTCGTGAGTGAATGAGAACATTGCGGGGAATATTCGTCCCTCATTGAGGGAAACGAACTGCCACCCTAGTGTTAGACTAACTTGGCCAAGACCGGGCCTTGACCAAAGTCCTGACGAGATAACGTGTCACACCCCAAAACCGGAACGGCGGAAACGTTCGGGGGTGGAGGACGTCATGTTTAGTATCACAAGATATGCATTACAGTAAGCAAGTAATGAACAACCATTTCATTAGAAAGAAAGTGTTTACAATGCGTGTGTTCACAAAACATAGAATTCATAAGCAAATAACAAAACAAGACTTGAAGCTATTATGCTCCATCTTCTGAATTCCCAGCATGAGTACCTGTCTATTAGTCTCCTGAGAATACAAGTTATTTGAAAGAGTTGATCAGCAATTAAGCTGGTGAGTTCATAAGATTTTAGTGATGTAAGTAAGTTGTAAAATGTTGTAAAATGTAGTTGAAAATGTATTTGAAAATGTAGTTGAAAGATGTAGTAAGTTGTAAGTTCTGTTTAGAAAAGTTCGCATGTTCCTCTAGAAAATCCTATATTTCCTACTTTAATGAAAGATAAGTAAAAATGACTTTACAACCCTTTCTATGAGTACTAAATGGATACAAGTTATATAAGACTCAGAGTAAACAAATAATCGATTGTGCGCATCTGCCATAAGGCGGAAAGCACACATTCCATTAGTTGTTTGATCATTGTGGTATATAACCCTGGTGTATTCACTTGTTACTCATGGAGTTAATTGTAATGATTCCTTTATATTTAATGAAAAGATTCTTTAAGAAAACCCTTATTTCTTATAATAAAATGGTGACCACAGTGATTACTTCTATAATCACTTAGTTTATACTGGCTATATATGATCTAATATCGAATAGAAAGTTAATTGGGTGAATCTGCCCTAAGCCCACAACCAAACAAGGAACAGGAAGTAAGGCGGAAAGCACACATCCAACTACCTATTGAGTATTAATGATATATAACCATGATGTATAAGCTCAGGTATTATAGAGTTAATCACCTAAGGTCCTTTAAGTTTATACTGGTTTAATAAAATGGATTAAACCCTTTACTGGGAAGTTTCTAGTTTTGTATACCAAAAGTTCTGATTTGGAAAGTATGTTTTGTACTAGAAAACTGTGCATTGACTTTGTGTCCTATGACTTGACCCATACCTGGTACCCTTATGATGACTTAATGTATACTGAGCATATATATACCTAGAATCGAATAGAAAATAGACTGGGTGAATTCGTTCCAAGCCCACAACCAAACAAGGAACATGAAATGAAGTGGAGAGCACCCATCCTATTACCTGTCGGATCCTATTAATATATATATATATATATATATATATATATATATATATCCTTTGATGTATACATTAAGGAATCATAAGGTTAGCATTATGGTCCTCTCTACTAAACGTAGCCTTCTACCAAGGCATCTAATGTTATGTGTGTTTGTTTCTTGCATGAGTTGTGTATTTTCCCAAGTGAGACTATCATTAACCAAAAATATAGTTTTTACATTACTGTTTATTGTGAGAAGATCACAATGTGAATGAAATGGGGAAATAATAAAGTACTGTAGTGTTGTATTATAGTAACTACTGCTGTACTTTCTACCTTAAATCAATTGTTATTTAAGGTATAATGTGATATGATTGCACCATACTATCGACTAATAACACGACGATGAAAGACGTCGGAAGAAATGACATTTGGCACCCGTAGACTTGCAAGTCCCACTATAGCGAACAACAAAGTGTAGGATAGTCAATCCAGTATATGATTATACCCAAATTCACGCTCTCCCTCTAGGAGATTCTGGCTACAAATCGAGCCATGACAGGTGATGCCATTCCCCGAACGATGGTTCACATTTATGTTATTGTATACTTGTATATGTAATGTATGTACTAGCTGTATTGTATGTTCTCTCTGTCTAGTATGTAGTATGTTCTGTTTGTTTCTCATCATAGTATGCTTTGGCTCATGTATGAACTGACTCTTTGTATGCTTCATTGTACTAGAAATAATGAATAGTATCTTCCTAAACTATACCTATTATAGTTTACTAATGTTTTACTTGAACTGTTATTGAAAAGACTCATTTATCTGCTAAGTTATGCTTGTACTTTAAAAATGGAGTTTTTGTAAAACTATAAAGTAACATAACTTTAAAAGAGTTTTTGAAATGGTTTGATCACTTATAAAAGACATAAGCAATCTTTTGAAAGATGTTTATAACAAACAATTACACAATTATCATTGTGTTCAACTTGTATTCCCCCCCTTAAAAGCATTTAAAACAGTTAAAAGATTCATTACGGGGTATGAACTCACCTGATGTGGGTGATTCAATGAATACGCGTGTAAGGATGAGAAGTTCCACAAATGAAGTCCCGAGACATAACAAGTCCTAAATGACATATATTGGCATGAATATAGTGTTTATAAGCGACTATATGAAAGGAAACACCTTCCAGGACTAGGAAACACTTGGAATGAAGTGTTGAATCACATGTGATTCAACTAAGGGAGGTTTAAGGTCAAGAAATGGTGTTTACGGCCAAGGGAGTTTACAACCGTAAACTCATGGTCAAACATGCATAAGAGGGTGTTTGAAGGCTAGGGAAACTTGAGGGATCATTGCACTATACAAGGATGATCAAAACCAATGATTTGGAGGGTGTTGATGAGTTTACGGTCAAGCAAGGAGTTTACGGCCGTAAACTCATGATCATTATGCAAATAAGAGTGGTTTAAGGTCCTATTTTCATCCATTAAGGGTTCAAGGTTACAAGCTTTGCATCTAGGAGGGTTTATGGCCAAAATGGCACCCTTAAAGGGGTTTACGGCCATGGGAGATGGCTTGGCCGTAAACTCATTTTGTTCTTGTGTTTTTGATGTTTTCAAGGCTCTAAGCATGAGTCCTAACTAGATATCAAGTGTAGGGAAGAATACTTACGATATAGAGGCTTGAAATGGTGATTAAGGTCCAAGAACACTAGTGTGTGTTCTTGGTGTTTCTTGAAGATAACTTTTGATGATCTAGGACGAAAATCGGGATGATACTTGAGAGGATTTGGAAGTGTTCTTGAGGTGGAAATGAGATAATGAATGAAAAGTGAAGGAAATGAGTCCTTAAGGGGGAGTTTACGGCCCACCTTGAGTTTACGGCCGTAAACTCAAGTGTTGTGGCCGTGAACTCTTTTTGATGAGGTTAAGACAGTGTCTCTAGCAGGTACATTCTAACACTCATTCCTTAAGTGTACTAGGCTCAAAACTCCTTAGAATGACCTTTAACCAGGCTAGAACTCATTACCAATGAGTCTGACACTCAGTTGAGTTGACTGACTGAGCTTTCAAAGCAAAAATTTTTCGGGTTGTCACATAACGTCTCGTTTATGATGTCCGTTACATTTAACGGGACCATTTATGGTAACGTTAACAATTTTGAGTACACCCATGCAAAAATTCACTGAAGATGAAACTTTGGAGGCAACAAGAAGGAGATCAAAATGGGATAATGATGACTACATCTGTCGTGGCCACATTCTCAATGGCATGTCTGACTCTCTATTTGATATCTATCAAAATGTTGAATCAACAAAATCACTATGGGATTCTCTTGAATCCAAGTACATGACTGAAGATGTTTCTAGCAAGAAGTTTCTGGTCAGTAACTTTATGGGTTACAATATGATTGATTCCAAGCCTTTTATGGAACAATTCCATGAATTGTTAAGGATTATGGGACAGTTTGCTCAAAAATCTGAAAATGGATGAAGCCATTTTTGTGGTAGTTATCATTGACAAACTGCCCCCATCCTGGAAAGAGTTTAGGCACACTTTGAAACATAGAAAGGAGAAATTAAATTTGGTTCAACTTGGAAGATATTTACAGATTGATGAGTCTTTAAGGACTTAAGAACTTAATAACAATCCTAAAGGCAAGAACCATGTTGGTTTCTCTTCTGTTAACATGGTGGAATGAGAAGGGTCAAAGATTCCCAAGAAGTCTAATGGTAAAAAAAGTTTAAAGGAAATGATGAAAAGTATTCCAACAAGAAGGCAAAACTGGTTTGTTGGAACTGTAACAAATCGGGTCATTTCAAGAAAGATTGTCGCCTTCATAAGATGAGCAACGATGTGGGACCAAGTGGATCTAAGGATCCAGAAAAGCAACAAGGTAAAAACTCTAGTTTTATGTAGAAATTTTATTGTGTGTAGAATTATGTTTCTGTGTTTCCTGAAGCATTTGATGTGCAAGATGATGATTTTCCATGGTGGGTTAATTCGGGAGCAACAAGTCATGTTTGCAAAGATCTTCGTTGGTTCAAGGAATATCAACCAATTGAAGATGGATCTGTTGTGAATATGAGAAATATTGCAATTGAACCAGTAAAGAGTTTAGGATCTGTTTTACTTTACTTTACTTCTGGAAAGTTTTTGTGTTTGAATAGTTTATTGTATGTACCAGGGATTCGCAAAAATCTCATGACTAAAATAGTCTTAAATAATTGTGGTTAAAAACAAGTATTAGAAAGTGAAAAGTATATCTTGTCAAGACATGGTTCTTTTATGGGATTTGGATATGTATGTAATGGAATGATTAGGCTTAATCTTAATTATCTAATTCGATTTGCATGGCTTCAACTAGTACTAGCGATAACTTTAATTAATCTGATTTATGGCATGCTAGACTAGGACACATTCATTGCAAGAGATTAGAAGACATGTCTAAAGTGAGTTTAATTCCTACTTTTGATATAAATAATGAAATGTGTAAGACATGCATCTTAACTAAAATCATTAGACAACATTTTAAAGATGTTTTTGGGAAAGTAAGGTGTTGGAACTAATACATAGTGATTTATGTGATTTCCATATAACACCTTCCACTGGAAAGAAAATGTATGATATTACTTTTATTGATGATGCATCTAGATATTGTAATTTCTATTTTCTTCATTCAAAAAGATGAAGCTCTTAATAAATTTAAAATATATAAGCAACATGTTGAGCTTCATAAAAATGAATTAATAAATGTTTTGCATACTGATAGAGGTGGTAAGTATTATGATCCAGTTTATTTTGAATCATCTGTAATAATACATCCAACCACAACTCCTTATACACCACATCAAGATGGTGTAGCTGAAAGGAATCATAGGACTTTGAAAGAAACGGTCAATTCCATTTTATCCTATTCTAGTTTGAATGAAGGGTTTTGGGGCGAGGTTATGTTAACTGCATGTTATATCTTGAATATGAATCCAAATAAAAGGAGCAACAATACTCCTTATGAACTTTAGTGTAAAAAGGTACCAAATTTGAACTTATCTCAAACTTTAGGGTTGTAGAGCAGTTATAAGGCTCACTAAACCCAAAAGGAAAACATTGGGTGAGAAAGGTATAGATTGTATCTGTTGGATTATGTGTCTAAGCCAATAACTAAATCAATATAATCTTGAATTATAAGCAAAGTCCTTTTAGGCTGGCCTTAAACCTAGTAATTGACTGGAATGTTTTTTGGAGAGAGAGAGAGAGAGAGAGAGAGACTGACTTATTAATTTATTATATATTTAATAAATTAATTATAAATCAAAATAAATAATTTATTAATATATTATGAGAATAACATTGTAATTAGAAATAGTATTATTTAATTAAGAATTAATCGGAAATTAATTGGAATTACATATAGGATTAATTAAACGTGGAAGGAGTAAAGATGACAATGTTCAAAAGTTGAACATTGACCAATTCTAGAACCTCCCTAGGAGGAGGGACGAAATTCTAGATGGTTTTAAGGGGTTTCTTGGGCATTAAGGAAGCCTAGGAGTCCTTAAGGAGCAAGGAAAAAGGGAGAAGGCTTATCTAAGGAAACCTGCCTTATACTAGTTCCCCCAGTCACCTATATAAACCCTCTTAATGGTTTATAATTTCGTCTAACCCTTATACAAAAGTGAGAACCAAAAATTCTCATTCCGTCTCCTCTTTTCTCTTTAGCCTCCAACTTGCTAGGGTTTGGGTGTGAACCATTAGAGGCACATGATTTCTGGTGCTTGCTTTCTAAAGCTAGATCAAGAAGGAATCATTGTTTATTTACTATAATAAACAAAATGTATGTAATTTCTATAACCCTTTGTTAATTTTTGAAAATAGTAACATACTTCTAGGGTTCTTGATATTCAATAGTTGTTTGCAAATCATAATGAGAACATAGAACCTTTAGGGTGCATGTGAACTTAGGGTTTATGTTTTTGTGCCAAAAATTAGTTTTTGTAACATATAAAATCTATCAGTGGTATCAGAGTCATTGTTCTCATTGATCTTGCAAAAAGTTGAATATATCAAAATTAAGGTTTATAGAAACTAAACCCTAAGGAGGTAATTTCGAAAATGTCGTAGGGTTCTTGAAACCCTAGCCTCCACCCTATATTTTCAAAATCTACAAGGGTTTTAGAAACCCTAACCCCCTTGCCTAATTTTGGAAATTTAAGGATCCCTTTTAGGATTTGACTTGTTTTCTTATTTGTTATTTTAAGAGAGTTAAAATTTGAACAATTAAAACTTACAACTTTTGTTTTTTTTTTTGAAAAATAGAAGGCTTAGGATAAGAATTAAATTGTGACGACCCATTATTTTCTATCTTGTAAAAGTCAACAAAAGTCAAACATATCAAATAAAAGTCAAATTATTGTTTTGTTAATTTAATAAAGTTAAAATAAAACAAATTGATATGTATAAGCCTTGTATTAAAGTGTTGTATAGTTAAAAGGGAAAAACCATCCAAAACCGAGGAATCTCGCATGAGAAGATTCCCCACCGCAAACCCTCGCATTTTTCTTCTTTCTTCGGACCGCAAACCGGAGGACAGCAAACCGTTTACAGCCGAGAACCCTCGGACCGCAAACGTGCGAGACAGTAGAAAACTACCCCGGAGGGTTTCCTCTTCGGACCGCAAACCCACTTCCTCGGTTTGTGTTCACGGCCGAAAACCCACATGTATATATATAAGTTGCTCGAAAATCTACCTCATTCTTAGATCTTTCAACCAAAAACTTCACCTTTTTCTCTCAAGAACTTCAACCGAAAACTCCTCTCTCCTCTCAAGAACATGCGAAATCACTCATTTCTCATGAATTCCATGCGAAAATCCTTTGTATCTTCTTAGAATCTTGCAAGGTATCATCTTTTGTTCTTGATATCATCCATAAACACCTTCCAATCTCCTTATATTGGGCCGAAAACACCAAAATTCACTAGTTTTCACGAAGAACACGAATACACTATTCTAAGGATTATTGTAAGTCTTCTTACAATAATTAAGTGTTGTTTAACACTTTAAACATTACTGTATTATCTAATTTATACTTAATTTGATGTTAATATAAATTAGGATTCGGTTTTTATCACGAGTTCTAACTTGTGGATTTAGCTCTACTACACCATATCTTCAACCGGAAACTCACAAAAGGTGAGTTCATACCCCTGCGTTTTTACTATTTTTCACTGTTTTAGGGGGGGGGGGGATACAAGTCTAACACAAGAATATTGTGTTTACAAATAAATGATTTCTAAATATTTCTAAAACGACTTTAAATGTTTTATAAACTCTTTTTAACTTATATTTTTCCAAAATCATATATATATATATATATATATATATATATATATATATATATATATATATATATATATAAGATTTAAAGGGCTTAGGACTAATAATTCACTTTAATTCTTTTTCATTGTTTGGATGTGGGCTTAGGGTAACATTATTTGTCCGAATGTCGTTTCAATTTTAATTATATATATATATATATATATATATATATATATATATATATATATATATATATATATATATATATATATGAATATAAAAAGTATTTCAATCAGTTTCATTACCCTTTGTAACATGCCGAGCAAAGGGGGTAACTTCACAAACAAATCATATCAAACAGAATACAAATATATAAATTATAATAGGTATAATTTATGGATCTCTCATACTATTTCATTAGTCAAGTATACAAAGTTTAACTATATACTCTCGTACAAATGCTTTACATTCAAGTATACTAGAAAAAGATCATACTATCAGTTCATTTATTTCAGAATAACTTTTCATTATTATTATACATGTAATTGTCAATATGGTTTTTGTGAGACAAGGTTCAGTCACTTAATTATTTAAGCAATACTATTAAAGACCTGATAATTATAACCAGAATCTCCCGACAGAGAGCGATACAAATGTGTATAGATCTATAAAGGATTGACAATCCTGCACTCATACTGTTCGCTACAGTTAGGCTGGTATGTCTGTGAGTGACAAATGTCGTTACAGTTCTAACGCCCGTAAAGTGTTGTATCAGGCTTACTAGTCTTAGTATGGTTATACTAACTCACAAAAAGATATGAACAATACGATTAGTGTATGAATAATTAAACCAAAGAGTAAAAATACAACGTAATTGTTTTACAACAATACAATTTACATTATAATACTACGACTTACAATTACAGCTGGTGGAACCAGGCATACTCACGATTACATGGTTTTCAAAGAACACAATTACAACATACTAGTTACAATAAAGAGAAACATAAACAATACATAAAATATTTTTTTTATAGTTTTATTTTGAACTAAAACTATGTTACACTATTTTATAGTACAACAACAATTACACAGAACAGTTTTACAGTATTAAAACTACTTTTCAGTTATATTAGAAAATATTGGATTTTCTGGAACAATAAACATGATTACTATTTCAAGAAACAAACAACAAGCTTCTAAACATAAATACTTATGAACTCACCAACTTAAATGTTGATACTCTTTTTTTTTCAAAATACTTGTATTTTCAGGGAACCAGTAGACAAGACATTCCCAGGATTTTGAGAAGACGGAGCAGTATAGAGTCATGTTGTCACACCCCAAAACCAAGAACGGTGGAAACGTTCTGGGGTGGAGGACGTCATGTATAGTATCACAACAATGCATAATAGTAAAGACAAGCAACAACATCCATTGCATTAATATAATAATTGTAATACAAGCGTGTTCTGTATAGTTTGAAAGACACCAAAAGTATAATCAAAATAAAAGATGAGTCTTGTATGTGCTCCATCTTCTCAAAAGCTTCATCTGTACCTGTCTACTGATGACCTGAGAATACAAGTTATTTTGAAAGAGTTTATCAGCATAAAGCTGGTGAGTTCATAAGTATTTAGTGTCATTGCTTGTATAAAAATGTTTACAACGATGTAGTGTAATAACTGATTTCAATGTTTGTAAATAGTATGCTCCCTAAAAAATCCTATATTTTCTAGTAAAAGTAGTCTTCTACCAAGACCCGATTGTTTGTATATTTGTTCTTCTGTAAATGTAAGGGTTTTCCCCCAGTGAAACTATCTGTATGAAAATATAGTTTACTTAAATGAGTATGTGACAAAATCACAAAATAATGAAGTACAGACTCCAGGTAGTACTAAATGTACAGTACACCTCGGAGAGTCTAAAATAGTAATGTGTAGACTCCAGGTGGTATTAAATGAACAATACGCCTCGAAAAGTCTATTTTTGCCTTTAATTCTTAATTGGTTAATTAAAGGTTTGAATGTGAACTCGTATGTAACCATGCTGATCGACGGCTGAATAACTGATGACCCTCCAGGTCATATATAGTGGGGTAGCATTCTGTCACCTCTTGGCCTTTCGGCTGGAACTGTAGCTAGCAGTCAGGATGTGGGAGTGTCTGTCCCATATAGATCTATACACACAATGCCCGCTCTCCCTCCAGGAGACTCTGGTTACAAAGTGATAGCACAATAAAGTGTCGTATCGAGAAGTAGTATGTCACATTCTTTTTATAGTATTCAAATGTTTATGTAGTATGTCATAGTGTAGTAATGTTTTCTTGTAGTAGTATATAGTGCATTCTCTTGTATATTGTATAGTATGTTTTCTTGTATAATGTATAGAGAGTTCTCTTGTAGAGTATAAAATGAGTATTGACTCATAACTGAACTGACTCTGGTAAGTGTCATTGTAATAGTAGTACTGAGTAGTAATCCTTAACTATACCTATTATAGTTAAATAGTAATGTTATTTGTATGCCTTTGTTACACAAAGGTACTGAACTGAAGTGAAAACTATTATATCCAACACACGCACACACACACACACACACACACACACACATATATATATATATATATATATATATATATATATATATATATATATATATATATATATATATATATATATATATACAACTGAGAATTAAACGACAGTCGGACAAACAACAGAATACCCTAAGTCCACAACCAAACAAGGAACATGAAATAAGGTGAGCTATCAGTCCTAAGTCCTTCAAGTCTTACTTATATAAATATATTGGTGTAGATATGGGTTTGAAAATAATGTAAGTTTAAAAGAATTTGAAAACAGTTTTAGCATTTAAAGAGTTTAATAAAATGTTTGAACACATGAAAATTCATAAGTTTGATAGCAATTTGGAAGCAATAGAAAATCTTTCTGTTTGTTCTAGTTATTAATCACATGTGATTAAAGCAATAACTAGAAATGTTCAACTTGTATTCCCCCCATAAAAGCATTTAAAATCATTTCAAAGGTTAATTAAGGGGTATGAACTCACCTGCAGTGAGTGGTTTGGATGGAAGTGCCGGATAGGATGCTAAGTGTCAATTGAGGACTTGAACACACACCCGGATCCTATGTAACATGTAGTGATACATAAATGTATCTAATTAGTCATTTAACCACTAATTAATCAAGTAAAGACATCCTAATACATGGAAACACTTTGTTTCAAGTGCTAGGAGTACTCAAGGGTTGCATCTAAAGAGAGTATGGTCTCACACTGGAGTTTACTTCTCATTTGGTAACCCTACATGTGTTTACGGTTTTTGGTCATTTTCCCCCATGAGTTTACGGCCGTAAACTCATGGTAATTGGCACATTTGTGTGTTTTAAGGTCTTATACCCCTCAAGGAAGTGTTCTAGGTTTGAGTCAAAGGCTTAGGAAAGGACTAGGGCTCAAAATGGCTCATCTTTGGAGTTTACGGTCCTTGGACCACTCCCTTGGAGTTTACGGTCGTAAACCCTTGAGTTTACGGTCGTAAGCCCATGAGTTTACGGCCGTAAACTCATGGTCCCTCCAACCATTTCGTGTTTTGGGGTTTCTAGCTCATGCATGCAAGGTTCTAGTCCAATATCCAAGCCCTAGGAGGTGTTAGTGGCACTTAAACACCATTAGATGGTGTTTACGGTTCAAGGATATCCCTTGACCGTAAACCCAAGTGTTCTTGATGTTTTCCAATGGATTAACAAGTATACTAAGCATCTAACGAGTTAGGAGGAGTGTACTTACTTATAGGAAGCTTGTAAGAGTGTTTAAGGCCCAAGAACACTAGTGTGTGTTCTTGGTGTTTTTAAGAACACTTGAAAATCTAAGTAGAAATGGAGAATTCATGGATGAAATGATGTATAAACACTAGATAAGGTGTTATAACAACAAAACAAGTGAAGGAACACTTACATTTTTGGAAGATTTGGAAGATGATCCTATGATAGTTGAGAGAAAAAGTTGGGTGTTCTTGAGCTAGGAAGTGAGAAATGGGGAAATGAAGAGTAAACTCATGCTATATGCATGAGTTCTTGGTCAAAGAGGAGTTTACGGCCCAAACTCCTCATGTTTGGCCGTAAACACCTAACCAAGGTGTTGTTTGTTTACTTGCTACTCAATACTCCTAAAAGATACTTCCGTTTATTTATTCGTTTGACAAAAATTAAAATAAAAACACCCAAACGAACTTTAAACCGGCCAAAAATGTACTGAAATGAATTTGACTATTATTTGTAGTGTTTGAATGTAGAGTTTATACAAATGAAAATTTCGGGTTGTCACATCATCCCCCCGTTAGAGGGAATTTCGTCCCGAAATTAGAGTTCAAGGAACTAGGTTATTACAAATAACTAAGTAAAAAGATGAGGATATTTATCCTCGCACTCCCAAGTGAACTCCGGTCCTCGCTTGGCGTTCCAGCGAACCTTCACTATTGGGATGCGGCTTTGCTTTGTTCGTTTGACCTCTCGGTCCATGATCTCTACATGTTCTTTCACGAAGTTGAGGCTCTCGTTGATCTCGATCTCGTCGAGTGGGATTACAAGAGTCTCATCGGACAGACACTTTTTCAAGTTCGAGACGTGGAAGGTAGGATGTACGTTACTAAGCTCGCGGGGTAAGTTGAGTTTGTAAGCTACGAGCCGATTCTAGCGAGAATCTCGAAAGGCCCTATGTATCTTGGATTTAGCTTTCCGCGCTTTCCGAAGCGTCTCAAGCCCTTCCAGGGTGAGACTTTCAAAAGGACTCGGTCTCCAACCTGGAATTCCAAAGGCTTCCTCCGTTTGTCTGCGTAGCTTTTCTGTCGGTCTCTAGAGGCTTTCAATCGTTCACGAATCTGAACGATCTTCTCTGTCGTTTCCCGAATGATTTCCGGACCCGTGAGAGTGCTGTCAGGAACTCGTCCTTTAGCTAACTGAGTGTCACCCACCTCAGCCCAGCACAGAGGGGATCTGCACTTCCGGCCATAGAGGGCTTCAAATGGAGCAGCCTTGATGCTCGTGTGATAACTGTTGTTGTAGGAGAATTCAACAAGGGGTAAGTGAGTATCCCATGCCTTCCCAAAGTCGATCACACAGGCTCACATCATATCTTCCAAGGTTTGGATAATTCTCTCACTCTGTCCGTCGGTCTGTGGATGGTAGGCTGTACTCATGTCCAGCCTCGTTCTTATGGAGCTTTGTAATGACTGCCAGAACCTTGAAGTGAATCTACTATCTCTATCCGAGATAATGGATATGGGAACACCGTGCAGTCGTACAATCTCCCGTATGTATGTTCGTGTGAGCTTCTCCATTTTGTCAGTTTCCTTGATGGACAGGAAGTGTGCGGATTTGGTCAATCTGTCGACGATGACCCAAATGGTATCAAGTCCACCCGTTGTCTTGGGTAGCTTGGTTATGAAGTCCATAGTGATTCGCTCCCACTTCCATTTAGGTATCTCCGGTTGCTGAAGTAAACCTGATGGCTTCTGGTATTCGACCTTAACCTTGGCGCAAGTAAGGCATTTACTTACGAAGGTAGCGATCTCCGCTTTCATGTTAGGCCACCAGTACGACTTTTTAAGATCCCGATACATTTTATCTGAACCCGGGTGGACGGAATATCGAGTGTTGTGAGCTTCCTTCATGACCAAGTCTCTGAAGCCACCGTGTCGCGGTGTCCAGATCCAGTCCATGAGATATAAGGCTCCGTAACTCTTGACTCCCAAGTTCTTATCCATTCCATGCAGGGATTCTCCCGCCACATTTTCAGGTTTTAAGGCTTCGAGCTGAGCCTCCTTAATTTGTGCGGATAGATGCGAATGGATAGTCATTGTTAATGACTTGACTCTTCGACCGGAATATTCTTTCCGACTTAGGGTGTCTGCTACTATGTTGGCTTTACCCGGATGATAACGAATTTCGCATTCGTAGTCATTGAGTAGTTCGACCCACCGTCGTTGTCTCATATTGAGCTCCTTCTGGTTGAATATGTGTTGTAGGCTTTTGTGGTCTGTTGTCACACCCCAAAACCAGAACGGCGGAAACGTTCTGGAGTGGAGGACGTCATGTCAAGTATCACAACATATGCAGTATAATAATCAAAGTACAACAACCATCACATTAATGGTAATAATTCTTACGTAGGTTACATTTAGCAACAACATCAAAAGTAGATATAGGAAATAACATAAGCTGCAGCTTGGTACAAGGCTGTCTTCACAAAAGCTCCCGGAGTGTACCTGTCTACTGACAACCTGAGAATACAAGTTATTTTGAAAGAGAGTATCAACATTTTAATGCTGGTGAGTTCATAAGTATTTTAATGACATTGATGTAAATACATGTTTTTCTTCAAAATAATCTCATTAGATGATGGTAATTTGAGTTTACAGAGTATTAGAATTCCTTCCAGAAAATCCTATATTTCCTAATAAAAGTAGTCTTCTACCAAGACCCGATTGTTTTATGTTTAAACGAATGAGTTTCTCTACTAAAAGCAGTCTTCTACCAAGACCCGACTGTTTTATTGTTTAAGGAGTATTTTCCCCCAAAAGTTACTATCATTATCAAAATATAGTTTATACTTTAATGAATATGCGAAAAGGTCACAAGTAAAAGTAATAGGGAAAATAATGCTTTACTTCAGCAATGACGTTGCTGTTTATAAAGTGATAAAATACAGACTCTAGGTGGTATTAAATGAACAATACACCTCGGAGAGTCTAAATGAATGAAATACAGACTGCAGGCGGTATTAAGTGAACAATACGCCTCGAAGAGTCTAAAAGAATGAAATACAGACTCCAGGCGGTATAAAGTGAACAATACGACTTGAAGAGTCTAAATGAATGAAATACAGACTCCAGGCGGTATAAAGTGAACAATACGCCTCGAAGAGTCTAAATGAATGAAATACAGACTCCAGGTGGTATAAAGTGAACAATACACCTCGAAGAGTCTAAATGAATGAAATACAGACTCCAGGCGGTATAAAGTGAACAATACGCCTCGGGGAGTCTATAGTAGCCTTTAATCCCAGGTAGGTTAGTTTAAAGGTTTAAAATGTGGCCTAGTGTATAACTAGGAAAATAGGTTATGATGGTTTTATATATAGAAGGTACCGTGATGACACTTATTACCTTAAAGCCATGAATTATAAGGTAATTGTAAAGATACTCGTAACCAAACTGATTGACGGATGTAAACACGACGACCTGCTGGCGTCGAAATGAATGTGACATTTGTCACCCCTTGGCTTGGTCGGTCGGGACTGTAGCTAGCAGTCAGGATGTGGGATGGTCTGTCCCGTATAGATCTATACACACAATGCCCGCTCTCCCTCCAGGAGACTCTGGTTACCGCTCGACAACGATGAAATCCGCGTCATGAGGATGTATCTCGTGTTTTGATTTCTATATACCTTTCTTTTTACTAAAAGTACAAGTTTTTAGAATATAGATATAACTAAGTTCTCCTTCATGAAAGTTATAGTTGGTTTCTAAACTATACCTATTATAGTTTACTTGAGAGGTTATCTAGGTGCCTTTGCTACCCAAAGGTGTTGAACTGGAATAAGAGTTTTAATATCTAACCATATATACATAATATATAACTAGGACTTCAACGACACTCGGACCAATAACCGGATGCTCTAAGTGCACAACCAAACAAGGAACAGGAAATAAAGCGGGCTATCAGTCCTAAGTCCTTCAAACCCTACTTATATAACTATATCTATATAGACATGAATCTATCAAGAATATAAGTTTAAAAGACTTTGATAAAAGCTTGGTAATTTAAAAAGAGGTTTTGGTACTTTAAAAGAGATTTGAAAACAAGATATGAAAACCTTTAGCTGGATAAAACAGTTTAACATGCAAAAAACTATTTGATTGACAGCTATTAATCACATGGATTGATATAATAACTTATCAATTCAACTTGTATTCCCCCCATAAAAGCATTTAAAATCATTTAAAAGGTTGATTAAGGGGTATGAACTCACCTGAAGTGGGTGATTCGGATGAACGGGTGGTATAGGATGCTAAGTGTCAAGTGAGGACTTGAACACACATGCGGATCCTATTGAGCATGAAATGATACATTTATGTATCTAATTAGTCATTTAATAACTAATTAAGCAAGTAAAGACACTCAAATACATGAAAACACTTTGTTTCAAGTGCTAGGAGTGCTAAGGGTTGCATCTTAAGAGAGTATGGCCTCACATTGGAGTTTACTCCCCATATGGTAGCACCATATGGGTTTACGGTTCTGGGACCATTTCCCCCATGAGTTTACGACCGTAAACTCATGGTAATGGTGTCATTGGGTGTTTTAAGGTCCTAAACCACACAAGGAAGTAAGCTAGACTCGAATCCAAGGCTTAGGAAGTGACTAGGGCTCGAAATGGCCCTTCTTTGGAGTTTACGGTCCTTGGACCACTCCTTGAGAGTTTACGGTCGTAAACACATGTGTTTACGGTCGTAAACCCATGAGTTTACGGCCGTAAACTCATGGTTACCCAACCATTCCGTGTTTTGGTGTTTCTAGCTCATGCATGCAAGGTTCTAGTCCTTTATACAAGCCATAGAAGGTGTTAGGGGCACCTAAACCCCACTTGAAGGTGTTTACGGTCTAAGGAGATCTCCTTGAACCGTAAACACATATGTTCTTGGGGATTTTGATGTTCTTCAAGGGTTTAACATGTATTCTAAGCAAACAACTAGTTAGGAGGAGTGTACTTACTTATAGGAGGCTTGTAGGAGTGTTTAAGGGCCAAGAACACTAGTGTGTGTTCTTGGTGTTTTGAAGAACACTTGAAGATCTAAGAAAAGATGAAGAATCCATGGATGAAATGATGTAAAAACACTAGATTAAGTGTTGCATGTTCGAATCTAGGAAGGAAAGACTTACATTTTGGCGGATTTGAAGAGATGATCTTATGATAGTTGAGAGAAAACTTGGGTGTTCTTGAAGTTGGAAGTGAAAAATGAAGGAGTGGGGAGTAAACTCATGCTATATGCATGAGTTCAAGGTGAAGAGGAGTTTACGACCCAAACTCCTCTTGTTTGGCCATAAACACCACACTAAGGTGTTGGTTGTTTTATTGTTACATATTGCTCCTAGAAAGCACTTCCATTTATTTGATCGTTTGATGAAAATTAAAATAAAAACACCCAAACGGACTTAAAACTGGCCAGTTTCTTTTGAAGTGCCCTGTCTCGCCGCACCCGTAGCAGGCTTGACTCACTCCGGTGCCGGGAACCTGATTGATGGGTTTGGGTTGAGTTCTGCAAAACTGGGCGGTATGGCCCTTCCGGTCGCAGTTAGTGCAGTGCATTTCACGGCAGGGGCCGTTATGATGGAAGGAGCACTTGGTGCACTTGGGTAGGCTCCCTGCATATGTTTTGGCTGGTACAGGGGCAGCAGGAGTAGTGGCAGCATGGACAGCCACAGTCTGTTGGTTCTTGGAAGAGGATTGAGCTGATTTGCCCTTCCTTCGGTCCCCACGTTTCCTCTTGTTATCGGATGTCTTGGTTGATGCGGGGGTAGTCGTTGTAGTTGTTGATGGAGTATAAGGAGTCTCGTGATCGATGAGCCTTTGGGCCAATTCCATGGCACTATCAAAGGTCGCAGGGTGAGAGGCTAGAACGTTCCCTTGATATGGGGGTACCAGACCCCAGATGTATCTTTCAATCTTCTTGCTTTCGGTGGGAACCATGTTAGGACATAGAGCCACCAGGTCGCAGAACCTGGATGTATAAGCTACTATGTCGGAACCCTGCATTTTGAGGTTCCAGAGTTCCTCCTCGAGTTTCTGAATTTCTCCCCTCAGGCAGTACTCCCTTGTCATAAGGTCCTTCAGTGTGTCCCAGCCCATGGCGTTGGCTGTTACCAGTGAGAGTGATTTGACATGGCCATTCCACCACGTCAGGGCCCTTTGGGTGAAGGTGCAAGCAGCGAACTTTATCTTGCTTCCTTCAGGGCATGAGCACATCTCGAAGATTGCTTCTGTTCTCTCGATCCATTGGGACAGTGCAAGGATCCCTCCGGTTCCGTTTAAGTATGTAGGTTTGCAGCTGATGAAATCTTTATAAGTACACTCCCGTGCACGTGGATGGATTTCACCATGGCTAGAGTTAGTGCCAGTCCCCGTTCCACTAACGCCACCAGAGTTTACTTGGGCCATGGCGGCGGTCACAGCTGCGGTCATAGCTGCCTGGAACATCACCGCATCGAACTGCGGAGGGAGTGGTGGTGGTGGAGTTTGATTTACAGGCGTGTTTCTGGTTGGACGCTTTCGAGGCGGCATCTTTTACTAAAAGTTCATAAAGATGATGATAATAGTAAGAATCGATTGTAAGTATGATGAGCGTGTTCCGTGGACTAAATTGCCACAGTCCAAATATCAGATAGAGTCATAACAATAGAGTAGGGAAATAGAAAAGTACAGACTTTCCCATAGATTAGACAACTGCCAATATTACTGGTATTAATGATGTAAAATGAGTCCAGGAAAAGTGACCTAACAGTAGGTCTTACATCAAACCATAAGGGAAAACGTTGGCAGCTTAAAAGTCTAGTTAGAGTGCTTTCAAAGTTAGGAATGTTTACAGACAAGTGCTCCATAGAGCCTAAAAAGAAAGGCTATTCCTTAACCAAAAGAGAAAGATGAGTCGACATCTTCTACCGGCGACGGGTATCCCTTGGGCGAACCCTCAGGTCTGCCAGTTGGCGTACAACGTCCTGAAGATGTCGTTCATGCGCCCTCTGACGCACTCGGAGTTCCATGACCTCGACTCGGGATGCAGCTAGTTGTTGCTGCAGAGTTTCATTGGTCCTCCTAGTCCTATCCATAGCATCTTCGAGTTGGCGAATACGGACCGTGTTAAGGCCAGAGTTGGCGTCAATTTCCACTACTCTGTCGATGGCTGCATGACCTTGCTCGACGTTCCTAGCAATCCTACGGACCATGATGGGCAGGACTTGGTCAGCTGAACCTCCCTCGCTTATATTGTAAAAGCTTCGGTCTCCGTTGAAAGGTAAAGGCTGACCCTGCTCATCACTCCATCGATTCAAGGTTGTTGCCCACAAGGGAGTGGGACCTTGAAATCCGGACGGGGGTTAGGGTTTGGAGCTACTGGGGGTAGGTTGTTGACCTCTGGTTCGGAGTCGGAACCATCCGAGAAGCCTTCTGCGAGGTGATCATCCAAAGGGATTGGGTGATCATCTTTTGGCTCCTCATCAAGCCACCCACCAAAGCCTTGGTTGGGATAGTACAGATCGCCAGGGAGATGGAAGCCAGCCATGTTATCTACGCGAGAATGGGGAGAGAATAGTTAATAGACGTACTAATGAAGATCCTTTTTAGTTTGCACATAGGTAAGTATAGTAACACAAAATACTCCTATAGTATTCTGTTCTAATGTTCTTGTTGTATTAGTGTTGGTAAGTTTTTAGACTTGTTGCACTACTACAATCATTATTAGGCACATGCTAGTCACTCCTCAGAAAATATAGTTGATCAAGCTATATCCCCTTAGGTTTGACTATATGTCTCTAAGCCTAATTGTGATGTCCAACAATCATAATACTTTTGTTCTGTTCTAATATGATACTGACACTAGTATGGATAAATGTATATATATACTTAGTTAAATATTTTATTATTTAAAAGTATATATTCTTGGTCAGAGTGTTTTAATCCCGATGTGTTTATAGTTCGTATATCTTTTATGGGTTGATATACTTGATTCACTATAAACAGTGCTTTGATACCAATCTGTCACACCCCAAAACCAAGAACGGCGGAAACGTTCTGGGGTGGAGGATGTTATGTACAGTATCATAACAATGCATAATAGTAAAGACAAGCAACAACATCCATTGCATTAATATAATAATTGTAATACAAGCTTGTTCTGTATAGTTTGAAAGACACCAAAAGTATAATCAAAATAAAAGATGAGTCTTGTATGTGCTCCATCTTCTCAAAAGCTTCATCTGTACCTGTCTACTGATGACCTGAGAATACAAGTTATTTTGAAAGAGTTTATCAACATAAAGCTGGTGAGTTCATAAGTATTTAGTGTCATTGCTTGTATAAAAATGTTTACAACGATGTAGTGTAATAACTGATTTCAATGTTTGTAAATAGTATGCTCCCTAGAAAATCCTATATTTTCTAGTAAAAGTAGTCTTCTACCAAGACCCGATTGTTTGTATATCTGTTCTTCTGTAAATGTAAGGGTTTTTCCCCAGTGAAACTATCTGTATGAAAATATAGTTTACTTAAATGAGTATGTGACAAAATCACAAAATAATGAAGTACAGACTCCAGGTAGTACTAAATGTACAGTACACCTCGGAGAGTCTAAAATAGTAATGTGTAGACTCCAGGTGGTATTAAATGAACAATACGCCTCGAAAAGTCTATTTTTGCCTTTAATTCTTAATTGGTTAATTAAAGGTTTGAATGTGAACTCGTATGTAACCATGCTGATCGACGACTGAATAACTGATGACCCTCCAGGTCATATATAGTCGGGTAGCATTCTGTCACCCCTTGGCCTTTCGGCTGGAACTGTAGCTAGCAGTCAGGATGTGGGAGTGTCTGTCCCGTATAGATCTATACACACAATGCCCGCTCTCCCTCCAGGAGACTCTGGTTACAAAGTGATAGCACAATCAAGTGTCGTATCGAGAAGTAGTATGTCACATTCTTTTGATAGTATTCAAATGTTTATGTAGTATGTCATAGTGTAGTAATGTTTTCTTGTAGTAGTATATAGTGCATTCTCTTGTATATTGTATAGTATGTTTTCTTGTATAATGTATAGAGCGTTCTCTTGTAGAGTATAAAATGAGTATTGACTCATAACTGAACTGACTCTAGTAAGTGTCATTGTAATAGTAGTACTGAGTAGTAATCCTTAACTATACCTATTATAGTTAAATAGTAATGTTATTTGTATGCCTTTGTTACACAAAGGTACTGAACTGAAGTGAAAACTATTATATCCAACACACACACACACACACACATATATATATATATATATATATATATATATATATATATATATATATATATATAACTGAGAATTAAACGACAGTCGGACAAATAACAGAATACCCTAAGTCCACAACCAAACAAGGAACAGGAAATAAGGTGAGCTATTAGTCCTAAGTCCTTCAAGTCTTACTTATATAAATATATTGGTGTAGATATGGGTTTGAAAATAATGTAAGTTTAAAAGAATTTGAAAACAGTTTTAGCATTTAAAGAATTTAATAAAATGTTTGAACACTTGAAAATTCATAAGTTTGATAGCAATTTGGAAGCAATAGAAAATCTTTCTGTTTGTTCTAGTTATTAATCACATGTGATTAAAGCAATAACTAGAAATGTTCAACTTGTATTCCCCCCATAAAAGCATTTAAAATCATTTCAAAGGTTAATTAAGGGGTATGAACTCACCTGCAGTGAGTGGTTTGGATGGAAGTGCCAGATAGGATGCTAAGTGTCAATTGAGGACTTGAACACACACCCGGATCCTATGTAACATGTAGTGATACATAAATGTATCTAATTAGTCATTTAACCACTAATTAATCAAGTAAAGACATCCTAATACATGGAAACACTTTGTTTCAAGTGCTAGGAGTACTCAAGGGTTGCATTTAAAGAGAGTATGGTCTCACACTGGAGTTTACTTCTCATTTGGTAACCCTACATGTGTTTACGGTTTTTGGTCATTTTCCCCCATGAGTTTACGGCCGTAAACTCATGGTAATTGGCACATTTGTGTGTTTTAAGGTCTTATACCCCTCAAGGAAGTGTTCTAGGTTTGAATCAAAGGCTTAGGAAGGGACTAGGGTTCAAAATGGCTCATCTTTGGAGTTTACGGTCCTTGGACCACTCCCTTGGAGTTTACGGTCGTAAACCCTTGAGTTTACGGTCGTAAACCCATGAGTTTACGGCCGTAAACTCATGGTCCCTCCAACCATTTCGTGTTTTGGGGTTTCTAGCTCATGCATGCAAGGTTCTAGTCCAATATCCAAGCCCTAGGAGGTGTTAGTGGCACTTAAACACCATTAGATGGTGTTTACGGTTCAAGGATATCCCTTGACCGTAAACCCAAGTGTTCTTGGGTGTTCTTGATGTTTTCCAATGGATTAACAAGTATATTAAGCATCTAACCAGTTAGGAGGAGTGTACTTACTTATAGGAAGCTTGTAAGAGTGTTTAAGGCCCAAGAACACTAGTGTGTGTTCTTGGTGTTTTGAAGAACACTTGAAGATCTAAGTAGAAATGGAGAATTCATGGATGAAATGATGTATAAACACTAGATAAGGTGTTATAACAACAAAACAAGTGAAGGAACACTTACATTTTTGGAAGATTTGGAAGATGATCCTATGATAGTTGAGAGAAAAAGTTGGGTGTTCTTGAGCTAGGAAGTGAGAAATGGGGAAATGAAGAGTAAACTCATGCTATATGCATGAGTTCTTGGTCAAAGAGGAGTTTACGGCCCAAACTCCTCATGTTTGGCCATAAACACCTAACCAAGGTGTTGTTTGTTTACTTGCTACTCAATACTCCTAAAAGATACTTCCGTTTATATATTCGTTTGATGAAAATTAAAATAAAAACACTCAAACGAACTTTAAACCGGCCAAAAATGTACTGAAATGAATTTGACTATTATTTGTAGTGTTTGACTGTAGAGTTTATACAAATGAAAATTTCGGGTTGTCACACATGTCTTCTATCTTTTGCTATATATAACTTTTGATGTCATTTATGCAATGACTTGAACACTTATTTAACACTTATACATTATTAATGCAATGGTTGTTGTACTTTGATTACTATGATGCATGTGTTGTGATACTTAACATGAAGTCATCCACCCCCAGACGTTTCCGCCGCTCCGGTTTGGGGGTGTGACATAAATTGAATTATTTTATTAACTGTTTAATTGTAAATAATTATTAGATCCATGTTAATTTAATTAGATTAATTAATTGTTTAATTAAAAGATAAAGATTAAATCAAAATTGGTTTATTTTTAAATAAAATTAATTTTATATTAATTTTGAAAAATTAAACTTAAACCTAATATTTTAGAAAAGTTTTAAAATACACCTTATACCATATATAATTACAAGATTAGTATAATATATGTATAAGACAATTCAATCAGATCGCTACTATGAATCATTCACGAAGCCAAACTCTAAGGGGGTATAAGGAATCTGCCTATAAAATGGTAGTTGAATGAGTGTCCACTCTCACCCACCGCTTCCTTGTTTGGTGGAGGGTCGTTAGCAGAACATATATGATAGGCCATTAACTTCATTAAAAGTATAATGCTATTAAATTACTAGAACTATTTTATAAAATCCCACTCTAGTTACTTTAGGAAAATTTGAAAAGTAGGCTAATCCTTGAAAACACACATCATGCTTTACATGTTGTTAGTGGAGTGTTTGTGGTTAACCGACACACTAATATGGAATGTAAAGAGATATGATACACAACTTGAAAAGTACCATTGTTGATGGAGCGTGTGTGGTTTACCGACACACCAATGTGAGATGATAAATGATATCAAGGTTGTCAAGCGGGTTTGCATGGTTATTCACATCTCGTTTGTGATCCTCGGCATCCCAGTCACAAAAGTGAGAGCATAATCCGAGATTAAACATGCAATGGTAAGAATCAATGGATCTCAAAAGATATAAGAATTCCATAATATTGAAATTGGTAAAAGCCTTATCCACCTAAAATAGTTTTGAATTTGTTTACGACATCCCTCTTCAAAGTTTGAATCGAAAATATGGATCCTAGCCTTAATTTAAATTATGTGTTAATAATTAAGGATTAAAATACACACACTTGAATTCTCATTTTCTCCTATTTTTTAAAATATCTTATGAAGATAGAAACGGTCTTCCTCATTCTTAAGGAAATAGTTTTCCTCAATCTTCTAGAGATGGTCTTGCAATTTCAAGTCAAGATAAAATTGTTTTCCCTTCCTTAGGAAATGATGGAACTAGACATCATCTCATTCTCCTGTGACTCTCCCAACGTCATGTTTTCCTCAAGTTGAAAGATACGAGACTACTTAATCCCTATTGGCATATAAACATCAAGATAAAAACTTTGTGTGTATGTATATTTTGAAAAGAAATCGTACATTGACAAGTTGGATAGAATAGGTGTCGTTTTCCCAAGTAATCAAGCCGTTGATTTGGTTTTTCTTTCACTTCCAAAGTCACATGCTTAGTTCATTGAGAACTTTTATATGAGAAATATCGACGTGACCCTAATTGATCTGACCCAAATGTTGATTGTTACTGAAGCATAAATGCTTAAGAGCACATCTAAATAAGAAATGCTTATTGGGTCTAATTCCAAGGTTTCCATGGACATTGACAATGGTGACAATGGTAGTCCAGAAAAGATTTTTATTCCCATTAAAAAGGGGTTGTCCAAGATCAAACTATTTGATCATATGGTAAAGAGAAATGGCTAGGTCTGGGATCGTTCCATGTGTTGAGTCCAAAGAGTCCATTTGTGTTACTACCAATCGAAGGGAAATAGGAAACAAAGCTGCCCAAAATACCTGAAAGATCTTAGAGATAATAAAGTCAAGTCGTGTGACTCTACTTCAGGTACATCCATTATCTGACTCCATTGTTTTATAGGTTCCTTCGTAGACTCTTAAATAATTGATGTGATGATCACATTTTGATAGTATTAAAGGAGCTTAGAGAAAGAAGGAAGCTTGAGCAAGGTGAGCTAAATCTGATCGTGAGAAATGGACTCTGGTCACATGGTTCGAAGATTAAAGATCTGGAGCTACTACTAAGGAGTTGTGATAATTTAATAGATTGCTATTACTCTTAAGAGACGTCTAGAAACATAGTTTTTCATTTCATGCTTTGTAAGGACAAGTTCCAATTTTCGTTTATTTTTAATAAAAGTGAAATTTTGGTTTATCTGGTTGTGTCATTTTATATATTCCCTTCAATGACATTTATGAAAGTGTTGGTTAGATTTCTAATATTAGCAATATTAATAGTGGATTTGATTCTTATGATATCGCTTGTGGTATTATCGTAATTGACCAAGTGAAAAAAAACTCATCACCAACTGGGTAGATACCTGGTGTTGTATAAGTCATATTGTATAGTATACGAGAATGTTGTTCATTGGAAAATTATGACTAATGCATTGATCACATGTTTATATGAGTCAAGTGAAGGACTAATGGATCTAGTACATGTTGATATGGACTATTCAGATCCACCACAAAGGATGATAACTCTATTCATTATGATTTACTGATGTTTCAGTAATTATGCTTGTGTTTATAAGATTAAGCATAATGCTGATCTTTGAAAAGATTCAAAGAGTAGCAGAACGAATAGCAAAATCTATTAGGCAGAAAGATAAAAGATTCTCTAATCTGAGAAGAAAGAATAATACTTTAGTATCATGTTTTCTGATCATCTTAGTAATTGTGAAATTGTATCACAATTGACTCCTCCAAGTACATATTAGTGCAAATTGTATGACTAAGAAGAGGGATCGAACATTGTTGGAAACGGTTCGATCATAGATGAGTCATACTTTGTTCCAATCAAGTTTTAGAGTCACACTCTAGTAACTACAAATTGTATCTTGAAACTCATTTCAAACTAAGAAGGTTGAAAACACCTTGGAATATGTGGAGTAAAAATGTTTTCTTACTCTAGCACATATATAATTGGAGTTGTGATGTTTTCGTTAATCGAGAAACAAAGGATAAACTGAGACCTATTCTGTGAAGTGTTTTCTTTTCGGGGAATCCACATGAACTTTTGAATATTTGTTTTAGCTTGTAAATGAATGTTACTTGAGAGAAAACTCATACGTCACGAAGTCAGTGGGAGTCGTATTTATCTTGAGAATTTCAAGAGTCAACCCACAATAAACCTTTTAGTTATCACTGGCACGCGATGTGAGGTTGATGACTTATCGTGTTTGATTGACACATTCTTATTTCTGTGCACCTTCCAGTTGAGTTGGCAATGATTATGAGTTCTATGTTTTTTTTCATTTAACTTAAAAATCAAAGCACGTTGGTCAGTGAAAGTACATTGATCAATATGGGTGAGCTGCTAACAACTTGGAAGCATTGGTAGGCCCTTGTGCTACCAGAGGGCAAGAAATTTTGAATAACAAAGTTCAGTCGATGAAGGAAAGCTAAATTTGAATTTTGTTTGTCCTAAACCTTATCTCATGATTGTAGGTTGCAAATGATAGATTCATATGGATGGAAACGTATGCACCTTGAGATCTATATGGAAAACGTTTCTCTCTAGTTCATAAGAATGATTATGAGGAAATACTTTCGCTGATAGATTTTAAAGATATGATAAAGATCAATATGGATATTGGTTTTGTTAATTGCATTCTCAAATTCACAATATGATTTGGGTATCCCTCTTCATATTTCGAATTGTGAGGTATGAGAAGGAATTGTTTGAACCTTCATGACATATATCTACAAGTTTTGAAAAGGTTTAAACACACACACACATGTTATCTAGTTAAGGTGTATAAGCTTAAGATGTCTAGTTGGATACTTATCGAAGCATCGCGTAACAGACATCTGTACTTCATTATGAAAGTTAATAGTATTGATTTCTAGAAGTCCAGTTGATTTCTGGGTACATGTTAAAGCTAGTGGGAGCATAATTGTTATGCTAGTATTACATGTTGACAATATTGTTCGTAGGAACAAAGTTTTTCAATTTTCAAATTGAAAAGTTTTGGAATTGTTTCACTATAGTAAACTTGAAGGGAGAAGGCACTCATACTCTTTTCGAATCTAAAGATTTAGATTGTATAGAACTTAGTCATAGACATATATGAATACTATGTTGAAATAATTCAACATAGGAAATTCAATATATGAAAATACTATAGCAAGTGACTAAACATATATCAAATCCTTATGTGAGACATAATGAATCGAGTCCCATATGCTTCGAATATAGGATCGATTACATATGATATAAAATTTACTTATTCTAATTTTTCAAATGCTCAAAGCATTATGAGAAAAAGGACTAGAATTTTGTGTGAATAAAAGTTGTTAACAACTCTCAAGAACATTCTAAGGTTATACCAAAAGACTGGTTGCTTGTGGACAATTAGGAAAATGATATGACGTATGATGGACCATAGAGACATGATTCTGGATTGAGATGGTCCTTCATCAGAATCGATGGTCAGATGGAAATATGGAAATGTTTCCATAATGGGAGATACTTGAAAAATCTACATGTGAATCGGAAAATTTAATGCAAGAGAAGTGTTCAAGGAGTGTACCTTGAATTTGAACCTTCATTATCATGGAATTATTTCTAGTAACAAAGTTCCAAACCAACATTCTGTAATATCGTTGGATCAGTTTCAATGACTTTGAAGCCTCGACATCACAAAAGCTCAATGTATGTAAGGTTAGAATTCCAATACATTTTAGACACTGACACAAATTTGGAATTGTGAAATGAGCATGTGACAACCCGAAGTTTCTATCTTGTAAATCCAATCAATTCAATCAAAAGTCAGACTTGTTTCTGTTAACTTTTAGCTTTGTTAAGGGTCTGTTTGAGAGTTCTAAGCCTAGTGCACTCAATGATTGTGTGTTAGGAAGTATTAACTTAAGATCATTGAGTTGCAGTCGAGTCGGAAGCACCTTCACAAGGAGTTCACGGCCGCAAACTAGGGTTCACAGTCGTGAACCCATATTGGCCGTGAACCCCTCTTCATTTGTATGGTGTTCCTTCATTATTCCTTCATTTCTCACATCTTCAAGTCTAGAACTCTCAAAACTCTCTCAAGTATCATCAAGAACACTCTCCTTTCTCATCAAAATCGTAAGTGATTCTTCCATTTTTACTTGATGTCCTTCTTATTCACGTGAAGCTCTTTGATTTCATCCATGAATTCCACACTTTTGGTTTAGATCTTCAAATCATCATCTTTTCACAAAGAACACCAAGAACACCAAGAACACACACTTGTTCTTGGGCCGTGAACACCTTCAAGACTTCCATTAAGTAAGTATTCTTTCCATACACTTGTTATACATTAGAAGCTCTTGAATCCCCATGAAACAAACACCTTTTAAGCATGATTCTTCAAGAGTTCACGACCGTGAACCCTTCATTGGGACGTGAACCCTTCATAAGATGATGGTGGCTGTGAACCCTTCAACCCATGGCCGTAAACCCTTCATGAAATCAAGTCTTGGCCGTAAAACCTTCATAGGATCAAGTATTGGGCCGTAAACACTTCATGTGTGGCCGTAAACTCTTCTATGGCCGTAAACACTTATAGTGTGGCCATGAACACCCTTTCATACAATCATATGTGATTGTAACACTTCATTACAAGTGTTTCTTAGTATCACAACACATGCATCATATTAATCAAAGTAACAAACAACCATTGCATTAATATTAAAGTGTTTACAAAGTATGTGATTCACAAAAGGTTAACTTCAAGTAAATAACAAAACAAGACATGAAGCTACTATGCTCCATCTTCTGAACCCCATTGCGCGTACCTGTCTACTAGTCTCCTGAGAAAAAATGTTATTTTAAAAGAGTAGATCAGCATTTAAGCTGGTGAGTTCATAAGTATTTTAGTGATGTAAAGTAAACCGTAAGTTCTTTTTAGCAAAGTTTGCCTGTTCCTCCAGAAAATCCTATATTTTCTGATATGATGAACGAAAGTAAAAATGACTCTACAATTCCTTCTATGAGTACTAACTGGATACCAGTTATATACAATTTAGAGTAAACAGACAATCGATTGTATGAATCTACCCTAATCCCACAACCAAACAAGGAACATGGAATGAGGCGGAAGTCACACATCCCATTGTTTGTTAGATCATCACTGTATATAACCCTGGCATATTCATTTGGTACTTACGGAGTTAACCGTAATAGTTCTTTATATTTGATGAAAACATTCTTTAAGAAAATCATATATTTCCTTTAGTAAAAATGGTAACCACAATAGTTCCTTCTAAATCACTTAGTTTATACTAGCTATATATAATCTAATATCGAACGGATAGTTAATTGTGTGAATCTGCCCTAAGCCCACAACCAAACAAGGAACAGGAAGTAAGGCGGAAAGCACACATCCAACTGCCTATCGGATATTAATTATATACAACCCTGATGTATAAACTAAGGTATTATAGAATTAACCACTAAAGGTCCTTTAGGTTATACTGGTTTAATAAAATGAATTAAACCTTTTACTGATAAGTTTCTAGTTTATCCTACTAAATGTTCTATCTGAAAAGTATGTTTTTGTACTAGAAAACGATATATTGAATTTGTATGCTATGACCTGACCCACACCTGATACTCCTTATGATTACTTGGTGTATACGGAATATATATATATATATATATATATATATATATATATATATATATATATATATAGCTAAGATCGAATAGATAGTAGACTGGGTGAATCTGCTCTAAGCCCACAACCAAACAAGGAATAGGAAATAAAGCGGAAAGCACACATCCTACTGCATGCCAGATCCGATTAATACATATCCCTGATGTATCTACCGAGGAATTAGAAAGTTAGCATTATAGGCCCCCTTCTAACTGAATGTTCATGTTACGAGTAAGTTATATGGCGTTGTTCTATTGTTAGGATGACTACTAGAAGTAATGAAATCCTGCACTCTTAACGCCTCAGTCGATACTGTTGTGAGTTTTGTATATATTAACATGTTTTATTTATTATTGTCCGGTACTTTGTAGATGTACCCTTTTTAAATAAAATCCGGTACTTTGTAGATGTACCCCATATATAACTCTGGTACTTTGTAGATGTACCCCATATATATAAATCCTGGCACTTTGTAGATGCACTATATATATGTATATAACCTTATACCATGTTTACTATCATCTTTTGTTTATAACAATGAGTTAATGATACGTTTCCTTCCTAGGTTACTGGAAATGTAAAGTATAAGTATGTAAATCATGATTTGTTCTTCTGTGATAGTTACAGTATGTTCCTCCCTGTACTAGTTATAGTATGCTCCTCCCTGTACTAGTTATAGTATGCTCCTCCCTGTTCTAGTTATCGTATGTTCTGAACCTCAAAACTATACCTATTATAGTTTACTAGTATGTTTGTTTTGTATTGTCCCTGATTTGTAGAAAAGACTCGATTATCTACTAAGTTATGATGGTACTTTAGAAAAAAAGTTTTATAAACAACTAAGTAACATAACTTAAAAGAGTTTTTTCATTGATTTGATCATTAATAAAAGCATAAGAAATCCTTTAATGTGATGGTTATCACAAATAAATATTTACACAATATCATTGTGTTCAACTTGTATTCCCCCCCCCCCTTAAAAGCATTTAAAACCATCTAAAAGATTGATTATAGGGGTATGAACTCACCTTATGTGGGTGATTAAATTGAAGATTTGCGTAAGGATGAGAAGTTCCACGAATGAATTCCCGAGACACAAACGAGTCCTAAATGACATATAATGGCATATATAGGCATGTAATTAGTGTTTAAAACCACTAACATGCAAGGAAACAGCCTTAGGGAATAGGAAACACTTGAAATGAAGTGTTACAATCACATGTGATTGTACGAAAGGGAGTTTACGGCCACACTAAGATATGTTCACGGCTACACTTGAGTTTACGGCCAAAGGAGAGTTTACGGCCATAAACTCTTGAGGATTATGCACTAATTGCTTGTTTCATGGCTAGGAATCAAGTGTTTCTTATGGATAACAAGATGATAGAAGAGATACTCACACTTTGGATGACTTTAGGGTGTTTACGGCCCAAGAACAAGTGGGTGTTCTTGGTGAAAAGATGAAGACTTGAAGATCTTGAAGGAAAAGTGATGAATTCAAGGATGTGATTCATAGGATTCATATTCTCAAGAAGATTAACTAGTAAAATGGATGATTTACTTATGTTTTTGAAGAGAAAGGATGGATTCCCTTGATGATACTTGAGAGAGTTTGAGTGTTCTTGATTGAAAGAGGTGAGAAATGAAGAACAAATGAAGGAAATCTATACTTATCGTGAGAGTTCACGGGCACCAAGAGTTTACGGCCGTAAACTCTAGTTTGCGGCCGTAAACTCCTTGTGATGGAGTTTCCGGCTCGATTGCAACCCAATGAACTTAAGCTGACACACCCCAACACACAATCCTTAAGTGTACTAGGCTTAGAACACTCAAACAGACCCCTAACAATGCTAAAAGATAGCAGAAACAAGTCTGACATTTGATTGGATTAATTGACTTTACCGGATAGAACTTTTTGGGTTGTCACATCATCCCCCCGTTAGATGAAGTTCGTCCCGAAATTAGCTTTCTGAGCAGTACTCCTGGGGTCGTGCTCCTCTGAATGGCAGAATACCCACTCGTAGACCTGGGCAACTCTGCCCTTACGCTCTTGATAAGATTCATACCTTTTCCATCTATCATTACCTCGTGTATACAAGTCTTATATACTTAAGATTAGCAAGACGGTCGGATGTGCGACTCGTCCCCAGGTCCACAACCAAACAAGGAACAGGAGATAGGGCGGAAACACACATACTAAATCTGCATAATCATAATTATATACCACTCTCGCGTATACACTTAATAATGATAGGGGGGCTGTATTCATCCTTAGCCTCTGTGGTTGAACTTGATCTGTTGGACGAGTGGTAGTTCGGGAAGGTCTGCTGAGTATACAGTGGTAAGGTTTCGGAGGGCAAGGTACTCCTCACATGAGTACTTCAGGGTTTAGAAGACAAGAGACAATACTGAGGTCTAGGTCGGGTTGTCGTTACGAATGACGAGGGTTTCATTAATTTGTCGGTTAAGGCGATGTAATTTCGGAACACATGAACTTGGTATGGTGAGGACCACGCCAATCCATGACGAATGATGACAACAGACTCTTTACAGAAACAAATGTTAGGCCGATTTGAAAGAAACGTTTGTTATACAATGGTGTATCCCAAGTGTGCTCGACAATGTATTCGGTGTAGACTTTCTAGTGCTTTCAGTTTTCTCCTTGATATTACCACTGCCACAAATCGTACCGCGATGAGCGAGTACTAATAGTGGAAGTGCTTTGATAACTAGTGTCGATACTTTATATTATGATCCTCCTCGGTACCTCTATGATCGCTTGGCATATACAAGTTATGTATAATTAAGATGAATAAGAGGGTCGACTGAGTGACTCTGCCCTAAATCCACAACCAAACAAGGAACAAGAAATGAGGCGGAATTACTCATTCTAAGTCTGCAAAATCTTTGCTATGCACAACCCTGATGTACATACTAAGCCATCATAGTTCACCTGTACGGATCTTTAGTTCTCTTATGAATGCTGTGACTTGTTCAGACGAGTGAGTTATTATAATTACTTTTAAATGTTCCCCAAGTTTTAATCTTATATAAATATAAATTAAAAATTTAAAGTAATTGTTTTATTTCGAAGACGTACCGCTGCTCGCTGGTGATTCCGGGGTAGTTTCTCCTGCGGTGATCATCAGAATTCGTCCATCCGCGCCTAAGTTCTTCGCTATCGGGCAGTCCCTCTTGTAGTGCCCAGTCTCACCACAACCATAGCAGGCCTGGTTCATTTCAACTCCGAGGAATTGGGAGATCGGTTGTGCCGGTGCTCTGAAGAAACGGCCAGTATGCCTCTTCCTGCGGCAGTTCACGCACTGCATTTCCCGGCATACTCCAGTGTGGTGGTAGTTACACTTACCACACTTAGGGAGAGTTCCAGCATATCCACTGACAGACGCTGGAGTGACAGGTGATGTGGCGGCGCACATAGTAACTACTTGTTGCTCCTGCGGGGGTTCCTGTGTCGTTCGTTTCTTCCTCTTGTTCCCCGACTTTTATTTATAGTCCCCTCCCTTTGATGGATCGGGAACGGAGACTACCACTCCATGGCGGACTCCGTGGTCAATGAGTCGCTGGGCCAGGTGTCCTACCCCCAAACCAGAACGGCGGAAACGTTCAGGGGCGGAGGACTTTAGGTAAGTATCACAACACATGCAATATAGTAATCAAAGTACAAACAACCATTGCATTAATAAGTATAAGTTTTACATAAGCGTTTAAACATTACATATTCAAACACTGAAGTAGGTACAGGAGAAGACAAGAGTCACGGTACGGTACTAGGTAGTCTTCTCAAAAGCTTCGGGAGTGTACCTGTCTACTGGATTCCTGAGAATACAAGTTATTTGGAAAGAGTAGATCAGCATTTAAGCTGGTGAGTTCATAAGTATTTTAGTTCTGTTAAGTATACCCTAAGTTCTTTGAATAAGTTCACTGGTTTCTCCAGGAAATCCTATATCTCCTGAGTTGATTAACTGATAACCTCAATAGTTTCCCTCTGTAATTACTTAGTTTATACTGAATATACATAACATAATATTGAATTGACAGTTAAATAGGTGTATCTGCCCTAAGCCCACAACCAAAAAAGGAACAGGAAGTAAGGCGGAAGTCACACATTTCACTGTCAATCGGATATTACTTATGTACAACTCTGATTTAATAACTAAGGAATTATAGAATTAACCACTAAAGGTCTTTTATGTTATACTAGTTTACAAAGATTGAATGACTAAGTTTCATTTGATAAGTGGTTTAATCCCATAAACCATTTCATTTGTAAAAGTAGTTTAATCCCATAAACCGTTTCATTTGTAAAAGTGTTCTTACTTATATCTGTTCCTTAGTATTAATCCTGGAGAGTATTGTATTATCCATAATACTGCCTTGTGGTTTTAAATGTTCAAAACCAGATGTACAATACATGGTTTCATGATACATAGCTTTTACTGTAAGTAAAAACTACTGAAGGTATATCTGGTCGGGATGTAATTAACTTTTCTTACTGTTATAAGAGAAGTGTATTACTTTGTAATTCACTCGTTGTTTTATCCATGTGAGTCCTATTAACCATACTAATATGACAGAAATGCCTGCAGCGACGTTCTTCAGGCGTCGGAACTGGAATGATATTTGACACCCTAGGCCTGCCGGCCAAACTATCACACCCCAAAACCGGAACGGCGGACACATTCGGGGGTGGAGGACGTCATGCACAGTATCACAACAATGCAAAGTAGTAAACAAGCAACAACATCATCCATTGCATTAATAATATAATTTCATACAAGTGTGTTCTGTCAAGTTATATAGACACCAAAAATATACATCAAAATAAAAGATGAGTCTTGAACGAGCTCCATCTTCTCAAAACCTGGCACCGGTACCTGTCTACTGGTGACCTGAGAATACAAGTTATTTTGAAAGAGTTTATCAGCTTTAAAGCTGGTGAGATCATAAGTATATTAATGTCTGTATTTATATGAAAGTGTTTGTATGTCTGTAATTGTATAAGTTTGTAAAAGTTTGTAATTGTTTGAACTCTCCTAGAAAACCCTATGTTTCCTATTAAAAGTAGCCTTCTACCAAGGCATCTAGTATCTGTGTGTGTGTCTCTTGTAAGAGTGTATATTTTCCCAAATCCTACTATCATTAACCAAAAATATAGTTTTTACATTATTGTTTATTGTGTGAAGATCACAAAGTAAATGTAATGGGAAAATGAAATAGTACTGTAGTGTTGTATTAAGTAACTACTGCTGTACTAACTACCTTAAACCAAATGTTATTTAAAGTACCATGTGATCGGCCTGTATCCTGCTACCGACTCTATAGAAAAACGACGATGTACGACGTCGTAAGAAATGACGTTTGACACCCGTAGACTTGCAAGTACCACTGTAGCGAGCAACAAGGTGTAGGATAGTCAATCCAGTATAGATCTATACACAAACTCATACGCTCCCCACTTAAGGAGATTCTGGATACAAAACGGTCCTGACAGGTAGTGTCATGCCCCGTTACGTGGCTCACATAAATGTAATAATGTTCTAGTATATGTATGTGCTAGCTATATTGTGTGTTCTCTCCCTGTCTAGCATGTATTGTTTGTTTCTCATCATAGTATTCTATTGTTTGTTTCTCATCATAGTATCTATTGTTTGTTTCTCATCATAGTATCTATTGTTTGTTTCTCATCATAGTATCTATTGTTTGTTTGTTATTGACTCATGTATGAACTGACTCATTGTATGTTTCCCTGTTCTAGTAATAGTATTAGTATCTCCCTAAACTATACCTATTATAGTTTACTAGTAATGTTGTTTGAATGTATGAACATGTTTGTGTACCTTTGCTACCCAAAGGTATTGAACTGAATGAAGTAACCTTTTATATCTATACACATATACATGATATATAACTAGGATTCAAACGACCTTCGGACAAATAACCTGAATACCCTAAGTCCACAACCAAACAAGGAACAGGAAGTAAGGTGAGCTATCAGTCCTAAGTCCTTTCAATCCTACTTATATAACTATATCTATATAGATACACAGAATATAAGTTAAAAGAGTTTAATAAAAGTATTTGATATGACAAAGAGTTTGTAAAACAGTTTTGAAATAAAACAGTTTGATAACACAGTTTGAAAAGTAAGAAATCCACTTGTTTGGTAGTTATTAATCACATGTGATTGATATAATAACTATAATAGTTCAACTTGTATTCCCCCCCATAAAAGCATTTAAAAACATTTAAAAGGTTAATTAAGGGGTATGAACTCACCTGTAGTGAGTGGTTTGGATGAACGGAATGTATAGGATGCTAAGTGTCAAGTGAAGACTTGAACACACACAAGGATCCTAGGTAAGATATAATAACACATATATGTATCCAATTAGTCATAAAACAACTAATTAACCAAGTTTAAGACATCCTAAGACATGTAAAACAGTTGATTTAAGTGCCATAAGTCCTAAGGATTGCATCTAAGGGTGGTAGGACCTTGCATTTGAGTTTAGGGTTCAAGGGTGAACTCCCTTGGAGTTTACGGTTTTGTGACCATAACCCCTTGAGTTTACGGTCGTAAACCCATGAGTTTACGGCCGTAAACTCATGGTACTTGACCATTTTGCGTTTTGAAGCCTTAAAGGTCATAAGAAGCATTCCTACTTCATGTTTAAGCCTTAGGAAGTGATTAGGGCACCATTTCACTCCTTTATGGAGTTTACGGTCTTTGGACCACTTCTCTTTGGGTTTACGGCCGTAAACACAAATGATTTATGGTCTTTTTGTTGTTTTGAGTTCCTAGCACATCAAGGAAGGGGTCTAGACTAGTTTCCAAGGCTTGGTAAGGGACTAGGGCCACTTTGGCCCCTTTGTTAGGGTTTACAGTCCAAGGTGTTCTTGGACCGTAAATACCTTTGATCCTTTGATTCTTCGGTGTTTTCTTGATGATTTGAAGTGTAACTAGTCTTATAATACACTAGAATAGAAGTACTTACTAGGTAGAAGCTTGAAAAGGTGCTAAAAGTCCAAGAACACTAGTGTGTGTTCTTGGTGAAACTTGAAGATCTACACTTTTGGAATGATTTCACGGATGGAATCATGTAAGATCACTAGATTAAGTAAGATATCAACTTGTTAGGGATAGAAACACTTACAAAGTTGAAGATCAAGAAGAAAAGTCGGATGATACTTGAGAGGATTTGAGTTTGGATCTTGAAAATGTGAAAAAGTGGTAAATAATGACTAAGTGTCGTATTTATACCCCCTTTAGGGTTTACGGCCGTAAACACCTTTGTTTAGGCCGTAAACTCCAAACTCTTGGAGTTTTGGGACATTATTGTTGCACAATAAACCCTAGGGCATCCTCTCTCCTGTTATCTCCTGATGTACTAATCTTAAAACACTCAAACTTATTCCAAAAAGGCTTGAAAGTTAGTAGAAACTGTTCTGACTTCTATTGAATTGAATGGTTGTACAGAATGGAAATTTCGGGTTGTCACACAAACTGTAGCGAACAGTAGAGGAACGGGATTGTCAGTCCCATATAGATCTATACACAAATTCACGCTCTCCCTACAAGAGATTCTGGCTAATAGTTCAGGACTTAAAAAGGTCGTACTTAGATAATGTCACACCCCAAAACCTAAGAACGGCGGAAACGTTCGGGGGTGGAGGATGTCATGTACAGTATCACAACAATGCAAAGTAGTAACAAGCAACAACATCATCCATTGCATTAATAATATAATTTCATACAAGTGTGTTCTGTCAAGTTATATAGACACCAAAAATAATATACATCAAAATAAAGATGAGTCTTGAACGAGCTCCATCTTCTCAAAAACCTGGCTCCGGTACCTGTCTACTGGCGACCTGAGAATACAAGTTATTTTGAAAGAGTTTATCAGCTTTAAAGCTGGTGAGATCATAAGTATATTAGTGTCTGTAGTTGTATGAAAGTGTTTGTAAGTCTGTAATTGTATATGTTTGTAAAAGTTTGTATTTGTTTGAACTCTCCTAGAAAACCCTATGTTTTCTACTAAAAGTAGCCTTCTACCAAGGCATCTAGTGTCTGTGTGTATGTCTCTTGTAAGAGTGTGTATTTTCCCAAATCCGACTATCATTATCCAAAAATATAGTTTTTACATTATTGTTTATTGTGTGAAATCACAAAGTAAATGTAATGGGAAAATGTTATAGTACTGTATTGTTGTATTAAGTAACTACTGCTGTACTAACTACTTTAAATCAATTGTTATTTAAAGTACCATGTGATCGGCCTGTATCCTGCTACCGACTCAATAGAAAAACGACGATGTAAGACGCCGTAAGAAATGACATTTGGCACCCGTAGACTTGCAAGTCCCACAGTAGCGAGCATCAAGGTGTAGTATAGTCAATTCAGTATAGATCTATACACAAACTCATACGCTCCCCAATTAAGGAGATTCTGGATACAAAAATAGTCATGGCAGGTAGTGCCATGCCCCGTTTAATGGCTCACATAAATGTAATAATGTATATGAATGTGCTAGCTGTATTGTATGTTCTCCCTCTGTCTAGCCTGTATGTTCTCTCTGTATGGTATTGTTTGTTATCTCTTTCTCTGTATGGTATTGTTTGTTATCTCTTTCTCTGTATGGTATTGGTTGTTATCTACTCTGTATGGTATTGTTTGTTATCTCTTTCTCTGTATGGTATTGTTTGTTATCTACTCTGTATGGTATTGACACATGTATGAACTGACTCTTTGTATGTTTCATTGTTCTAGTAATAGTATTAGTATCTTCCTAAACTACTCCTATAGTAGTTTACTAGTAATGTATGAACATGTTTGTATACCCTTGCTACCCAAAGGTATAGAACTGAATGAAAGACGAAACCTTTTATATCTTTATACATATACATAATATATAACTAGGATTCAAACGACCTTCGGACATTTAACCTTGATACCCTAAGTCCACAACCAAACAAGGAACAGGAAGTAAGGTAGACTAGCAGTCCTAAGTCCTTTCAATCCTACTTATATAACTATATCTTCATAGATACACAAAATATAAGTTAAAAGAGTTTAATAAAAGTATTTGATATGAAAAAGAGTTTGTAAGACAGTTTGAAGTAAAACAGTTTGGTAACACAGTTTGAAAAGTAAGAATCCACTTGTTTGGTAGCTATTAATCACATGTGATTGGTATAATAACTATAATTGTTCAACTTGTATTCCCCCCCATAAAAGCATTTAAAAACATTTAAAAGGTTAATTAAGGGGTATGAACTCACCTGTAGTGAGTGGTTTGGATGAACTGAAGAAATAGGATTGCTCGGTGTCAAGTGATGACTTGTACACACACAATGATCCTAGTTAACATATAATAACACATATATGTATCCAATTAGTCTTTAAACAACTAATTAACAAAGTTAAGACATCCTAGGACAAGTTAAACACCTTATATAGGTGTTATAAGTGCTAAGGATTGCATCTAAGTGGTGTAGGACATTGCTATTGAGCTTAGGGTTCAAGGGAAACCCTTGCATGAGTTTACGCTTTATTGACCATAACTCATTGAGTTTACGGTCGTAAACCCATGAGTTTACGGCCGTAAACTCAAGCTTTCTTGACCATGAGTTGTTTTGAAGTTCTACAAGTCCTTAGAAGCATTTCTACTTGAAGTATAAGCCTATGGAAGTGATTAGGGCATCCTTTCACTCCTAAATGGAGTTTACGGCCCTTAGACCATTTTCCTTTGGGTTTACGGCCGTAAACCCATATGGTTTATGGTCTTTTGGTGTTTTCAAGTCCTAAACATATCATGGAAGGGATCCATGCTAGTTTCCAAGGCTTAGGAGGGACTAGGGCACACTTTGGCACCCTAAATAGGGTTTACGGTCCAAGAACATCTTGGACCGTAAACACCTTGATCTTGGTGTTTCTTGGTTGTTTTCTTGTTATATGGAAGTGTAACAAGCCTTAAGATACTCTAGGATAGAAGTACTTACAAGATAGAGTCTTGAAATGAGCTAAAAGTCCAAGAACACTAGTGTGTGTTCTTGGTGAAACTTGAAGATCTAGCCTTTTGGAACATTTTTACAGATGGAAGTGTGTTAAAACACTAGATTAAGTAATATACCAACTTAAAAGGGCTAGAAACACTTACAAGTTGATGATCTTGAAAAACTTTTGGATGATACTTGAGAGAGAAATGGATTTGGATCTTGAGTTTTGTGAAAAAGGGTAAATAATGACTAAGTGTCATATATATACTCCCTATTTAGGGTTTACAGCCATAAACACAGAGGGGATCTGCACTTTCAGCCCAGCACAGAGGGGATCTGCACTTTCAGCCGTAGAGGGCCTCGAATGGAGCTGCCTTTATGCTCGTGTGATAACTGTTGTTGTAGGAAAATTCTACAAGGGGTAAATGATTATCCCATGCTTTCCCAAAGTCGATCACACAGGCTCGCAACATATCTTCCAAGGTTTGGATAGTCCTCTCACTTTGTCCGTCTGTCTGAGGATGGTAGGCTGTACTCATGTCCAGCCTAGTTCCTAAGGAACTTTGTAGCGACTGCCAGAACCCAGAAGTGAACCTACTATCTCTGTCCGAGATAATGGATATGGGAACACCGTGCAGTCGTACAATCTCCCTAATGTAAGTTCTTGTAATATTCTCCATCTTGTCTGTTTCTTTGATAGGTAGGAAGTGTGCGGACTTGGTCAATCTGTCGACGATGACCCATATGGTATCAAGTCCACCCGTCGTCTTGGGCAACTTGGTTATGAAATCCATAGTGATCCGGTCCCACTTCCATTCTGGGATCTCAGGCTGTTGTAGAAGACCTGAGGGTTTCTGGTATTCGACCTTCACCTTTGCGCAAGTAAGGCATTTACTTACGAAGGTAGCAATCTCTGCTTTCATGTTAGGCCACCAGTATAACTTTTTAAGATCCAGATACATCTTATCTGAACCTGGGTGGACGGAATAACGAGTGTTGTGCGCCTCGTTCATGACCAAGTCTCTGAAACCACCAAGTTTCGGGGTCCAGATCCGATCCATGAGTTAATAAGCTCCGCCACCCTTAACCTCCAAGTTCTTATCCATTCCTCTCAGGGATTCATCTGCCACATTTTTAGGTTTCAAAGCGTCAAGCTGAGCCTCCTTAATTTGTGTGGACATGTGTGAATGGATAGTCATAGTCAATGATTTGACTCTACGACCAGAATATTCTTTCTGACTTAGGGCGTCTGCTACTACGTTGGCTTTACCCGGATGATAACGAATTTCGCATTCGTAATCACTGAGTAGCTCGACCCACCGTCGTTGTCTCATGTTGAGCTCCTTATGGTCGAATATATGTTGTAGGCTTTTGTGATCTGTAAAGATTGTGCTTTTTGTACCATACAGGTAGTGTCTCCAGATCTTCAGAGCAAACACAACTGCTCCTAGTTCCAGATCGTGGGTAGTGTAGTTGACCTCGTGTGTCTTCAGCTGTCTCGAGGCATAGGTAATGACCTTACCTCGCTGCATTAGAACACATCCAAGTCCTTGATTTGACGCATCGCAATAGACGACGAAGTCTTCTATCCCTTCGGGGAGGGATAGTATTGGGGCGGTGCACAAGGCTCGTTTGAGCGTTTGGAACGCTCTCTCCTGCTTCTCTTCCCAGTCAAAGGCCACGCCTTTCTGGGTCAGTGTTGTAAGAGGTTTCGCTATGCGGGAGAAGTTCTGAATGAACCTGCGGTAGTAGCCAGCGAGGCCTAGAAATTAACGAATTTCTGTAGGCGTCTTCGGTGCTGACCAGCTCTCAATGGCTTTAATTTTGGAAGGGTCCACGTGTATTCCCTCTTCGCTAACCACGTGCCCTAAGAATTCGACTCGTCGGATCCAAAATTCGCATTTTGAGAACTTCGCATAGAGCTTCTCCGAACGTAGTGTTTCTAAGACTTGTCGCAGATGTTGACTATGTTCCTCCTTACTATGAGAGTAGATAAGTATGTCATCGATGAAGACGATGACGAACTGATCCAAGTAAGGACGACACACCCTATTCATTAAATCCATGAATACAGCGGGAGCGTTTGTTAATCCGAACGGCATCACTACGAATTCGTAGTGCCCATAACGAGTTCGGAAGGCTGTCTTCGGAACATCCTCCCCTAGCACTCGTAGTTGGTGATATCCGGATCTTAAGTCAATTTTTGAAAAGAAATTCGCCCCTTGAAGTTGATCAAATAAATCGTCGATCCTAGGCAAAGGATAACGATTTTTGACGGTCAGTTTGTTGAGCTCCCTGTAGTCGATGCACATACGAAATGATCCATCTTTCTTCTTGACGAACAAGACTGGAGCTCCCCAGGGTGAGAATCTTGGTCTTATAAAGCCCTTGCTGAGCAGTTCGTTAAGTTGACAAGACAGTTCTTGCATCTCTGCAGGTGCTAGACGATAGGGCGATTTGGCTACGGGGGTAGCCCCTGGAACTAAGTCGATTCTGAACTCGACTTGACGTTGCGGAGGTAATCCTGGTAGTTCTTCTGGAAAGATGTCGGGAAAATCGCGTACTACTTGAATGTTTTGAATGTCCTTCGTTTCTTGGCTCACATCGACCACATGAGCAAGGAATGCACGACATTCCTTTCGCAAGAATTTCTGAGCTTGAATGCTCAAGATGATACGAAGGTTCGTGCCGGGTTTATCGCCATAAACTACTAGGGTTTCGCCAGACGGCAGATTAAGGCGAACAGCCTTTTCGAAACACATGATGTCGGCACGCTGAAGACTCAACCAATCCATGCCGATAATGACGTCGAAACTTTTAATTGAGACCGACATGAGATCGATCGAAAATGAATGGCTATCTAAAGTTAGGGTACACCCTACGAATATACTGCTAGTGCGCTCTGTCTTTCCATTAGCCATTTCTACAGTGAACGGTTCTTTAAGTGCTCGTGATTTTTGCTTAAGTAAATGAGCAACTTTTTGGTTTACGAAGCTCCTCTCCGCTCCACTATCAAATAGAATGCATGCATAAGAGTTATCGAGGAGAAACGTACCAGTGACCACTGTGGGGTCGGCAACCGCTTCCTCGTGGCCTATGGCCAGAACTCTTCCCACTCTACCGGCATTCCCTGCCTTTGGGCAGTCCCTCTTGTAGTGGCCCACGCCGCCATAATTGTAGCAAGCCTGGCCCACACCAGCGCCGGGGACTTGGTTGAGTGGTCTTACCGGAGCTCTACAGAAACGGGCGGTGTGCCCCTTCCTGTTGCAGCTTGAGCACTGCATTTCCCGGCAGGCTCCTGTGTGGTGGAAGTTGCATTTGTTGCACTTAGGCAAACTTCCAGAATACTGCTTGACCGGAGCAGCAGCGGCAGGTGCTATCGCAGCATGAACTGCCACGACCTGCTGCTTTTTGGCAGCCTTCTTCTTTTTCTTGTCATCCCAGAATTTCCGTTTGGACTCAGCGGTTCTGGCGGGTTCTGAGATGGCCAGGGTGGTTGTTGCGTCCGGGGTACGAACCCCATGGTCTATGAGCCGCTGTGCCAATCGCTTGGCACTATCAAATATAGTGGGGTGTGATGCCAAAACATTTCCCTGGTATGGTGGCATCAGCCCCCATATATATCTCTCGATTTTCTTTCCCTCAGTATTAACCATGTTGGGACAGAGGGCCACCAGTTCACAGAACCTGGCGGTATAAGAGACTACGTCGGAGCCCTTCATGGTTAGGCTCCACAGTTCCTCCTCCAGCTTTTGGATCTCGCTCCTCGGGCAGTACTCTTCAATCATTAGATCTCTCAGAGTTTCCCATCCCATAGCATTAGCCACTATTAGAGATAGTGACTTGACATGGATATTCCACCATGTCAGGGCTTTGTCTTCGAAGGTGCAAGCATCGAACTTGACCTTGCTCCCTTCTGGGCAGGAGCAGATCTCGAAAACCGATTCAGTTTTCCCGAACCATTGCGAGAGGGCAATGACTCCGCCAGTCCCTCTGAAAGACTTGGGCTTGCAGTTGGTGAAGTCCTTATAGGAGCACTCTCTCAAGCGCACCGGGATTTCACCATGAGTAGATAGGACAGGGGTTCCTCCTCCAGTGGAACCTGAGGAATGATATTGAGCCATGGCTGTAGCCACAGCCGCAGCTACAGCAGCATTTAGAGTTGCTGTATCGAATTGAGGAGCAGGTGGTGTCGGTCCGGGAGGATCGCGTCTTGTTGATTTACGTGGAGGCATCTTTTAACTATAAGTTTAGAAAGATGAAGATATTGATAAGAATGACTCATGGACTAATTCTCCATAGTCCAACAGCACAAATGAATAGCACGATTGAATAGTATGATTGAATGAAGATCTAGTACTAACACATGATAGCAATTGGATATTGATTTCCATAAGATTAGATATCTGTCAATTATACTGGGATTACAGATGTAATGAGTTCGGGAAAAATGACCTAGAAGTAGGTCTTACATCAACCAAGATGGAAAATTTTGACAGACTACTACCAAATCAAGACTTCGTGTCTAAGATTTACAAAGATAGGAAATTAGACTAGAGTTTTTACACAAACTAGGTTATATCCAAAAGAGAAGTCGATAAGACTCTATCGGTGACGAGAACTACTAGAGTGAGTTCTTGAATCCGACAGAAGGCGTTCTATGTCTCCCACACGCCTATCAGATCTTGCTTGCTGAGCTCGAAGTTCCCTGACTTCAGCTTGGGTTTCAGTAAGCTCCCTCTGTAGAACTGCATTGCGGACCTGAGTCCTTTCATGAGCAGACTCTAGTTGGCGAATGCGGACTGTGTTAACGCCAGAGTTGGCGTCAACCTCCACTACTCGGTCAATAGCTGCTCGACCTTGCTCAGCGTTCCGAGCAATCCTACGGACCATTATGGGTAGGACCCTGTCAGCTGAACCTCCCTCAGTGAGGTTGTAGAAGCTTCTGTCTCCATGGTAGGGTATGGGTTGACCCTGTTCCTGACTCCATCTGTTCAAGTTTGTGGCCCACATAGGAGTGGGTCCTTGAAATGCTGGACAAGGGTTTGGGTTTTGGACAGCTGGGGGTTGGTTGTTGACTTCTGGCTCTGAGTCAGAACCATTAGAAAAGCCTTCAGCTTCATGATCATCCAAAGGGATTGGGTGATCATCTTCTGGCTCTTCTCCAAGCCATCCAGCATTGCCGTTGTTGGGATAGTACGGGTCTCCGGGAAAATGGAATCCAGCCATTATATCTACGCGAGAAAAGGGATAAGGAAATAATCAATAGACGAACTAACTAGATAATTATTATGATCTTTATCAGTTACTTCAACATTTGCGTAGTGCATACCAGTCATAGGTAACCTAGACAGGATAGACCTTCGAATAAGTGATCCTAACTCTAAGCCCACAACCAAACAAGGAACAGGAAGTAAAGCAAAGAACACAGATTCTAAGTCTATGATATCCTAGACACATATAACCTTAGCGTATCCACTCCGCAACTATTGACATACTTAATAAAGACCTTTAGTTCTCAGGTAAGTAATTAATAGTAACACAAAATACTCCTATAGTATTTTAAGTTTATGTTCTGTTCTACTGTTCTTGTTGTAGAAGTGTTGGTAAGTTTTTAGACTTGTTGCAACCTCACAACCACACTTAGGCACATGCTAATCACTCCTCGGATAATGTAGTTGATCAGGTTACATCTTCCTAGGGTTGACCATATGTCTCTAAGTCTACTTGTGCTGCTCAACAATCGTAATACTTTTGTTCTGTACTAGTGACACTGATTTTAATATGAATGCAGGTATGTATACTTGGTTAAATATTTTATTATTTAAAAGTATAAACTCTTTATCAGAGTATTTTAATCCCGCTGTGTTTATAGTTCGTATATCTTTTATGGGTTGATACACTCGATTCACTATAAACAAGGCTCTGATACCAATCTGTCACACCCCAAAACCTAAGAACGGCGGAAACGTTCGGGGGTGGAGGACGTCATGTACAGTATCACAACAATGCAAAGTAGTAAACAAGCAACAACATCATCCATTGCATTAATAATATAATTTCATACAAGTGTGTTCTGTCAAGTTATATAGACACCAAAAATAATATACATCAAAATAAAGATGAGTCTTGAACGAGCTCCATCTTCTCAAAAACCTGGCTCCGGTACCTGTCTACTGGCGACCTGAGAATACAAGTTATTTTGAAAGAGTTTATCAGCTTTAAAGCTGGTGAGATCATAAGTACATTAGTGTCTGTAGTTGTATGAAAGTGTTTGTAAGTCTGTAATTGTATATGTTTGTATAAGTTTGTATTTGTTTGAACTCTCCTAGAAAACCCTATGTTTTCTACTAAAAGTAGCCTTCTACCAAGGCATCTAGTGTCTGTGTGTATGTCTCTTGTAAGAGTGTGTATTTTCCCAAATCCGACTATCATTATCCAAAAATATAGTTTTTACATTATTGTTTATTGTGTGAAATCACAAAGTAAATGTAATGGGAAAATGTTATAGTACTGTAGTGTTGTATTAAGTAACTACTGCTGTACTAACTACTTTAAATCAATTGTTATTTAAAGTACCATGTGATCGGCCTGTATCCTGCTACCGACTCAATAGAAAAACGACGATGTAAGACGCCGTAAGAAATGACATTTGGCACCCGTAGACTTGCAAGTCCCACTGTAGCGAGCAACAAGGTGTAGGATAGTCAATCCAGTATAGATCTATACACAAACTCATACGCTCCCCAATTAAGGAGATTCTGGATACAAAAACAGTCACGGCAGGTAGTGCCATGCCCCGTTTAATGGCTCACATAAATGTAATAATGTATATGAATGTGCTAGCTGTATTGTATGTTCTCCCTCTGTCTAGCCTGTATGTTCTCTCTATATGGTATTGTTTGTTATCTCTTTCTCTGTATGGTATTGTTTGTTATCTCCTTCTCTGTATGGTATTGTTTGTTATCTACTCTGTATGGTATTGTTTGTTATCTCTTTCTCTGTATGGTATTGTTTTTTATCTACTCTGTATGGTATTGACTCATGTATGAACTGACTCTTTGTATGTTTCATTGTTCTAGTAATAGTATTAGTATCTTCCTAAACTACTCCTATAGTAGTCTACTAGTAATGTATGAACATGTTTGTATACCCTTGCTACCCAAAGGTATAGAACTGAATGAAAGACGAAACCTTTTATATCTATATACATATACATAATATATAACTAGGATTCAAACGACCTTCAGACAATTAACCTTGATACCCTAAGTCCACAACCAAACAAGGAACATGAACTAAGGTAGACTAGCAGTCCTAAGTCCTTTCAATCCTACTTATATCACTATATCTACATAGATACACAACATATAAGTTAAAAGAGTTTAATAAAAGTATTTGATATGAAAAAGAGTTTGTAAGACAGTTTGAAGTAAAACAGTTTGAAAAGTAAGAATCCACTTGTTTGGTAGCTATTAATCACATGTGATTGATATAATAACTATAATTGTTCAACTTGTATTCCCCCCCATAAAAGCATTTAAAAACATTTAAAAGGTTAATTAAGGGGTATGAACTCACCTGTAGTGAGTGGTTTGGATGAACTGAAGAAATAGGATTGCTCGGTGTCAAGTGAAGACTTGTACACACACAATGATCCTAGTTAACATATAATAACACATATATGTATCCAATTAGTCTTTAAACAACTAATTAACAAAGTTAAGACATCCTAGGACAAGTTAAACACCTTATATAGGTGTTATAAGTGCTAAGGATTGCATATAAGTGTTGTAGGACATTGCTATTGAGCTTAGGGTTCAAGGGAAACCCTTGCATGAGTTTACGCTTTATTGACCATAACTCATTGAGTTTACGGTCGTAAACCCATGAGTTTATGGCCGTAAACTCAGGCTTTCTTGACCATGAGTTGTTTTGAGGTTCTACAAGTCCTTAGAAGCATTTCTACTTGAAGTATAAGCCTATGGAAGTGATTAGGGCATCCTTTCACTCCTAAATGGAGTTTACGGCCCTTAGACCATTTTCCTTTGGGTTTACGGCCGTAAACCCATATGGTTTATGGTCTTTTGGTGTTTTCAAGTGCTAAACATATCATGGAAGGGATCCATGCTAGTTTCGAAGGCTTATGAGGGACTAGGGCACATTTTGGCACCCTAAATAGGGTTTACGGTCCAAGAACATCTTGGACCGTAAACACCTTGATCTTGGTGTTTCTTGGTTGTTTTCTTGTTATATGGAAGTGTAACAAGCTTTAAGATACTCTAGGATAGAAGTACTCACAAGATAGAGTCTTGAAATGAGCTAAAAGTCCAAGAACACTAGTGTGTGTTCTTGGTGAAACTTGAAGATCTAGCCTTTTGGAACATTTTTACGGATGGAAGTGTGTTAAAACACTAGATTAAGTAATATACCAACTTAAAAGGGCTAGAAACACTTACAAGTTGATGATCTTGAAAACCTTTTGGATGATACTTGAGAGAGAAATGGATTTGGATCTTGAGTTTTGTGAAAAAGGGTAAATAATGACTAAGTGTCATATATATACTCCCCATTTAGGGTTTACGACCGTAAACACCCTTGTTTAGGCCGTAAACTCCAACTCTTGGAGTATTGGGGTATTATTGTTGCACAATAAACCCTAGAGCATCCTCTCTCCTGATATCTCCTAAAGTGTTAATCCTAAAATGCTCAAACTTATTCCAAAAAGCTTGAAAATTAGCAGTAACTGTTTTGACTTCTATTGAATTGACATGTTGTACAGAATAGAAATTTCGGGTTGTCACAGATAAGTACACCGTGAAGGGTCTCACAAATTTATTGTTTCAACGAGATTTCTGATCTATTATTATTATTACTTGATGAATGCTAACTCTGGTACTTTGTATCGTACCCTTGGTTAATGCAAACCCGGTAAGATGTATTATTACCTCGAGTTCGCTAACTCGGGTACTCTGTATAGTACCTTTGCTAATGCCAACCCGGCAGAATGTATTATTACCCGTGATTGCTAACTCTGGTACTCTGTATATCGTACCTTTGTTAATGCAAACCCGGTATGATGTATTATTACTCGTGATTGCTAACTCTGGTACTCTGTATATCGTACCTTTGTTAATGCAAACCCGGCATTACCACGTGTTTGCTAACCCTGGTACTCTGTATCGTACCTTTGTTAATGCAAACTAGGTATGATGTATCTTTACTTCTTTAATATGTTGTTCGTATATTAAAGGTATTATACATATCTTGGTATAGTTGAATGAATTTTGGTAATTTCCTTGGAAAGTATACAGTTGTAAATCATACTTGTATCTTTAGTTTTGAATGATAAATTATACCTATTATAATTTATATGTTCTATCTGATTAGCATGGTTTCTCATGGATGAACACCTTTGCTCAGCCTGATACAAAGGTGGTGATACCAAAAGGAGTAACCTTTTGTACTCATATATGTATAATATATATATAACTAAGAAGGTAATGACCTTCGGACAAATAATACAACCCTAATTCCACATCCAAACAAGGAAAATGATATAGGATAATTCATTAGTCCTAAGCCCTTCAAGTCTTATTTATATATTTATACATATATAAACATGATTTTGGCATTTATAATTTGAAATAGTTTATAAAACATTTTTCAAAGAATTTAACATGACTTTACGTTATTTTGGAAGTATTTGGTAGTTCTTAAAAGCATACGAAATCATTTTGTGTGATTATTATCACATACAGTTACTAACACAATTTAATACTGTGTTAAACTTGTATTCCCCCCCCCCTAAAAAGCATTTAAAAACCATTGAAAAGGTAAATTATAGGGGTATGAACTCACTTTGATAAACGGTGATTTGGGCAGCGTTTCGTTTCCCGTAAAGAGTTTATTTAACAAGAAATCGGCTCAAACCGGGCAGGTTTCGACAGGAGAGAGGATGAATTCTCGAGAATTCCGGGGCTCCGGGGCTTGCTTCGGGCTTTAGACGTGATACCGGGACCTTCGGGGTTGTTTGTGAAGTTATGGAAGTGAGAGGAGTGAAAAAGGGCCAAAAATGGGGTGAAAAACCCTTCCATCCGAGAAGGCTCGCACCCTTTATATAGGGGTGCGAGGGTTCGGCCGAGGAGGACAGGTGGCGAGGCGAGGGGTGAGTCAGCAGGACACGCGACAGCTCCTGCGAAGGCGGCTCGGATTCGGACCATGTGCGAGGCACGTGTTTCGGACAGGTGGGCTCTTCGGACTGGACCGGACTTCCGTCCAATGAGAGACGGACACGCATGCGAAGGGGGGTGTCTCCGGGGTGTCCGATGCGAGGCTGTCCGAAGCTCATTGGACCTCGGCTGCGGTCCACTCAGGAGGTAACATGCGTACCGCGGTCCAACCAGAAGATGACACGTGGAGGTTCGCACGTGATGATGACGTGTCGGAAGGGTGACGTGCGAAATTTCCCGGTTTTCAAGATTTTCTTGATTTTTGTGCCAAAAACTTGCGAAAATCATAACTTTCACATACGAGCTCTGTTTTTGACGTTCTTTATATGCACGCGTAGGTAAAATCATACTCTACGACTTTCGTTTAGACTTCATCGGCTGGTTTTGACTTTATTTTTAATATTATTATTTTAAACAGACCGGGACGGGAATCCGTTAAAAAATCATAACTTCTTCATCCGACGTCCGTTTTCGTCTGTCTTTTTACCGTTGTGCTACTTTTGACGAGACCTTCGATTATCGTTTAAGTTGCATCGGCTAAATATCGATCGATTTATATTTCGAATTTTTAGCTGTCTACTGCTAAACCGAAACTTCAAAAAATCACAACTTCCTCATACGAAGTCGGATTTTCACGTTCTTTTTATGAACGTTCTCGGTTTAACATATTCTACAAGTTTCATTTAGATTGTTAAGGCTAAAAATCCTTTTATCAAAAATTCGCTTTTTACACTGAACAGTGTTTTGCCGGTTTTACCGCGGATTTTCGATTGGTCACAACTTCTTCGTTATAACTCGGATTTTAGTGTTCTTTATGTTTTTGGAAACCTTGTTACAAACTCTACCACTTGGTTCATCCCAATTACGATTATTGATCAATTAATTTTTGACAAAAATTTGACTGGTGTCACATTATCCCCCCGTTAGAGGGAATTTCGTCCCGAAATTAAGTCTAAAGTGATACTCATGGACTAGGTCTAATCTTTCCTATCCCAAGTGAATTCAGGTTCCTGGTTTGTAATCCAGCGAACCTTGACTAACGGGATGAGACTTAGCGTGGTTCTTCAGATTTCCATATCCATGGTTTTTGTTGTTTCTTCTATAGAGTGTAGACTTTTATTTAACTTGATTTCACCGAGTGAAATAACAAGTGTTTTATCGGATAGACACTTCTTTAGATTTGATATGTGAAAAATGGGATGAATGTTATTAAGTTTTTGTGGTAGTCTAAGTTTAAAAGTACAAGACCGATTCTGGTAATAACCTTAAATGGTCTTATGTACTTTGAGTTTTGTATTTCACGCTTTCTCAAGCGCATCTTGTCCTTCCTGAGTGAGACCTTCATATGACAAGGTCATCAATCCTGGAATTCCAAGGGTTTTCTTTTATCGAAGCCGTAGCTTCTCTGGTTAACTCTGGAAGCTTTATGGCGCTTCCTGATTCGTATTTTGTTTTTGGTAGTTTCTCGGATGAATTCCAGATTAGCGAGGGTGCTGTGTGGAAATTGGATCTCTAGCTAGTTGCGTATTACCTACTTTAGTCCAGTGCAGATAGAATCTGTACTTGTGACCACAGAAGGTTTCGAATGGAGCAACTTAAATGCTAGTGTGTTAAAGGACTCGACTAATTGGTGAATGGATATCCCATTCTTTACCATAGCCGATCCCATAGAATCATGACTACTCTGGTTCCTAGAGGTTTTTGAGTGATGGCCTGAACTAGGAGATGATTCTATGATCTCAATGGAGATAACAGATATTGGCATACCGTGCACTCACACGTTCTAGTTATCTTATCTACTTGCCACATTTTCAGGTTTTAAGGCTTCCTGTTGAGCCTCCTTACTCTATGTGGAGAGATTTGAATGGGTTATCATAGTCTATGATTGGAACTATGACTTGGGTACTCTCTCCGACTTAGGGTGTCAGCTACTATATTGGCTTTGTCGAGATGATAACAAATTTCAAATTCATAGTCATTTAGTAGCTCGACCCACTGTCGTGGTCTCATGTTGAATTCTACCTGGTAGAATACATGATACTGGATTTTGCTCCGAAGTTCATGATTAGACTCATACTTGATTCATCCACCATAACCTCGTGTATACAAGTCATATATAATTTAGATTTCACAAAACGTTCGGATGCGTGACTCTGCCCTAGGTTCACAACCAAACAAGGAACAGGAGATAGGGCGGAATCACACATCCTTAATCTTGTTAAGTCTAACATATATACCACTCTCATGTATACACTTAGCAGCGATAAATTAACTTAATGAGTTCTTAGTCTCTATTCTTGAACTTGACCCGCGATACAATGATTTTCCTATGAGATCTATTGAGGTACTTCGGTAGTTACTGACTTCTATGACTTCTTCGGTGCTTTTCGTTTGAAGTTTCCTGTCTACTGAGTAGGCTAGAATGACGGGGTACTCTTCGCATGGGTACTTCTGAAGTTTTGAAACAAGAGACAACCTAAGGGTTTTGTGTTATGGATTGAAATAATTTCATCTTACGGCTGATTAAGGAAAAGTTCTCTTATACAGCATAAGAATTTTCACATGGTAAGGGTCAGGCCAAACCATGTCGAACGAGGATGTCAGAATTTTCTTGATGAAATAGATATTAAGTCGTTATGGGAGGAATGATTACTAGGGTGATATCCTATATACCTAAGTTTTCCGTGCTTCTGGTTTTATTCTGTTATTATCACCACGAACCCCTTTTGATTCGAACTTGGCGGGTACTACCAATACGAGGGTCCTGATAATTTGAAATTATGAACTTTCATGAAACGATCCTTACTAGGTCTCTCTATAATCGCTTGGTGTATACAAGTCATGTATAATTAAGATTGGTAAGACCTTTGACTGAGCAATCCTGCCCTAAATCCACAACCAAACAAGGAACAGGAATTGAGGCGGGATTACTCACTCGAAGTCTACAAATCTTAATTATAAATGACCTTTATGTATACACTAAGTCATCATAGCTTACCTGTTAGGGTTTCAAATTTTATATAATGGTTGTGATTTAATTTGAACGGAAGAGTAATCATAATTATAGATAATTATCGGGGTTTGGAAGCGTACCAAAATATAGCAGGGTTCTTTGATGCTTTCCCATGTATTGGGATCAAAATCCTCCTGCTCCCCCGTCGTTCTTCTCTGTTGGACAGTCCCTCTTGTAATGTCTTATTTCACCACAAAGGTGACATATGGGAATGGTTCCAACATCGGTAGCTGAAGTGATGAACTCGACCGGAGTTCTACAGATGCGGGCGGTATGCCCCTTCATGTCGCATCTATTGCAATGCAGCTCTCAGCAAACTCCATGATGATGGTAGTTGCACTTGCTGCAGTGTGGGAGGTTTCCTAAGTACGGCTTGGTTGGTGCTAGAATAACAGGGCTGATGGGGGTATCGACTGCCCCAGTTCGTTGCCCTTTGCAAGGTTCTTGAGTTGAACAACTCCCTTCCTTGTTCTCGAACTTTCGTTTAAGGATATTAGGCTTAAGGTTCGAGGTGTTCTTAAAAGTAGGTGCTCGTGGCTGTACTTGGCCATCACCATGATCGGCGTTACCGATAGCATTACTACTAACATTTGCATTGTTAGCATTAAGGGGTGCCATGACAGCTGCTACAGCTGCTGTGACTGCAGCTTGAAACGTAGCCGCATCTATATGAAGGATTGGTGTTTTGCTGGTGGGTTGGTTACACTTCTTTGGAGGCATGATTCTGTTACATGATAAGAAAATGAGTTCGTGAGCGACTATCGTGTCTTTAGATGTATTCTAACCATTTGTATCTATGTATTAATCTTTTGTTTTGTTATTTTGTTCTCAATGATTCGACCTGCATCCCTATGATGCAGCCCTGGTAAGGAACATGAATAAGTTTCTAGAATGGTTATGAACCGAGTATTATCCAAACTAAGTTACCTTTGTTTGGTGGATATCGTTTCCCAATTTTCGAAAATATTCGAAAACAATTCATAATAGTGTCTACATAAAATAGACTTACGAATTTGAGAGGTAATCACTATCAATTAAGATTCCGTGATCTGATTTATTGTTATTAGCCGTGACAGGAAAAGAGGATAAGCTTCAAACCTAATGTGAGTAATGAAATCACTAACTCACTAGGTTGAACCGATTTACTAGTTATTACTTAGATGAAAAGGTGCTCGAACACTTCACATGAATCATGCGTGGTTTTCCTTTGTTCTTTGTTCTATTCTGGATGGTAATGATTTGTTCTCTCCTGGTATCTATAGGGTGTCCTTCTCCTCTGTAGGTATATTGAATTCCCGAGCTATCTTACTTCCGATTCTGACACTGACCCCCATTACTTCGTAATGAAGATTTTGAATCTTGGAAGTTCATGCGAATATCTCATTGGTGTCCTTAATAGGGTAAAGGCACTAAATGATTTCTATAGTTTATGTACTTCTCATATGTTTCTTTCTTGGGATTCCCCTAATGAAATTTTGTTGGATCCTCCTTGACTCTTCTATTGATTGCTGGAGTAACTATGTTTATCTAACGGGTTTATACGAGAATGGGAATGTCTAAAGAATCTACGAGAAATTTTTTACGAGGGTGATTCTTTCTGGTCCTTCTATAATCACATGGTGTGTACCGATTATATATAATCCAGATCAAATAGACCTTTGAATAAGTAATCCTACTCTAAAACCACATCCAAACAAGGAAAAGGAAGTAGAGTGAAAATCACATATTCTAAGTCTATAAAATCTCGGCTATATATAACCTTAACGTATCCACTTAGTAATTATAGATCTATCAGAACAGATATTTTTAACATTTTCCCAAAGGTATGAAACATACCTCCATGTTATTTTAGTTATGAGTTTGATTCTTGGACTTCTAGATACAAGAACTTAACAAGTTCTCAGTTTTCTTGTTATAGCATCCTAAAATACTCCCATAGTATTTTAGTCTTTATGTTTGGTTCTAGAATTCTTCTGGTACTTAGGTAAGTTTTAGACCAGTTGCAACACTACAATCACTCCCCTAAACACATGGTGGTCATATCTTGGATGAATATAGTTGATTAGGCTATATTGATCCTAGATATGATTACATCACTGTCTAGGTTTGACTGCAATGTCCAACATCTAAATACTTTTAGTTTTGTTCTTCTTGTGATACTCATTCTGGTATATATACTCTGCATGTACTTATGCTTTTATAAAATATTGATATATTTTTAAAGTATAACTCTTGGTCAGAGTGTTTTTATCCCAATGGGTTTATAGTTGTATATCTTTTATGACTGATATACTGAGTTCACTATAAAAACTGCTCTGATACCAATCTTTCCCACCCCCAAACCAGAATGGCGGAAACGTTCGGGGGCGGAGGACTTTAGGTAAGTATCACAACACATGCAATATAGTAATCAAAGTACAAACACCCATTGCATTAATAAGTATAAGTTTTACATAAGCGTTTAAGCATTACATATTCAAACACTGAAGTAGGTACAGGAGAAGACAAGAGTCATGGTACGGTACTAGGTAGTCTTCTCAAAAGCTTCAGGAGTGTACCTGTCTACTGGATTCCTGAGAATACAAGTTATTTGGAAAGAGTAGATCATCATTTAAGCTGGTGAGTTCATAAGTATTTTAGTTCTGTTAAGTATACCCTAAGTTCTTTTAATAAGTTCACTGGTTTCACCAGGAAATCCTATATCTCCTGAGGTGATTAACTGATAACCTCAATAGTTTCCCTCTGTAATTACTTAGTTTATACTGAATATACATAACATAATATTGAATTGACAGTTAAATGGGTGTATCTGCCCTAAGCCCACAACCAAACAAGGAACAGGAAGTAAGGCGGAAGTCACACATTTCACTGTCAATCGGATATTACTTATGTACAACTCTGATGTAATAACTAAGGAATTATAGAATTAACCACTAAAGGTCTTTTATGTTATACTAGTTTACAAAGATTGAATGACTAAGTTTCATTTGATAAGTGGTTTAATCCCATAAACCGTTTCATTTGTAAAAGTAGTTTAATCCCATAAACCGTTTCATTTGTAAAAGTGTTCTTAGTTATATCTGTTCCTTAGTATTAATCCTGGAGAGTATTATATTATCCATAATACTGCCTTGTGGTTTTAAATGTTCAAAACCAGAAGTACAATACATGGTTTCATGATACATAGCTTTTACTGTAAGTAAAAACTACTGAAGGTATATCTGGTCGGGATGTAATTAACTTTTCTTACTGATATAAGAGAAGTGTAATACTTTGTAATTCACTCGTTGTTTTATCCATGTGAGTCCTATTAACCATACTAATATGACGAAAATGCCTGCATCGACGTTCTTCAGGCGTCGGAACTGGAATGATATTTGACACCCTAGGCCTGCCGGCCAAACTGTAGCGAACAGTAGAGGTGCGGGATTGTCAGTCCCATATAGATCTATACACAAATTCACGCTCTCCCTACAAGAGATTTTGGCTAATAGTTCAGGACTTAAAAAGGTCGTACTTAGATAAGTACACCGTGAAGGGTCTCATAAATTTATTGTTTCAACGAGATTTCCGATGTATTATTATTATTACCCGATGAATGGTAACTCTGGTACTTTGTATCGTACCCTTGGTTAATGTAAACCCGGTAAGATGTATTATTACCTCGAGTTCGCTAACTCGGGTACTCTGTATAGTACCTTTGCTAATGCCAACCCTGCAAAATGTATTATTACTCGTGATTGCTAACTCTGGTACTCTGTATATCGTACATTTGTTAATGCAAACCCGGTATGATGTATTATTACTCGTGATTGCTAACTCTGGTACTCTGTATATCGTACCTTTGTTAATGCAAACCCAGCATTACCACGTGTTTGCTAACCCTGGTACTCTGTATCGTACCTTTGTTAATGCAAACTAGGTGTGATGTATCTTTACTTCTTTAATATGTTGTTCGTATATTAAAGGTATTATACATATCTTGGTATAGTTGAATGAATTTTGGTAATTTCCTTGGAAAGTATATAGTTGTAAATCATACTTGTATCTTTAGTTTTGAATGATAAATTATACCTATTATAATTTATATGTTCTATCTGATTAGCATGGTTTCTCATGGATGAACACCTTTGCTCAGCCTGATACAAAGGTGGTGATACCAAAAGGAGTAACCTTTTGTACTCATATATGTATAATATATATATAACTAAGAAGGTAATGACCTTCGGACAAATAATACAACCCTAATTCCACATCCAAACAAGGAAAAGGATATAGGATAATTCATTAGTCCTAAGCCCTTCAAGTCTTATTTATATATTTATACATATATAAACATGATTTTGGCATTTATAATTTGAAATAGTTTATAAAACATTTTTCAAAGAATTTAACATGACTTTACGTTATTTTGGAAGTATTTGTTAATTCTTAAAAGCATACGGAATCATTTTGTGTGATTATTATCACATACAGTTACTAACACAATTTAATACTGTATTAAACTTGTATTCCCCCCTCCCCCCCTAAAAAGCATTTAAAAACCTTTGAAAAGGTAAATTATAGGGGTATGAACTCACTTTGATAAGCGGTGATTTGGGCAGCGTTTCGTTTCCCGTAAAGAGTTTATTTAACGAGAAATCGGCTCAAACCGGGCAGAGTTTCGACAGGAGAGAGGATGAATTCTTGAGAATTCTGGGGCTCCGGGGCTTGCTTCGGGCTTTAGACGTGATACCGGGACCTTCGGGGTTGTTTGTGAAGTTATGGAAGTGAGAGGAGTGAAAAAGGGCCAAAAATGGGGTGAAAAACCCTTCCATCCGAGAAGGCTCGCACCCTTTATATAGGGGTGCGAGGGTTCGGCCGAGGAGGACAGGTGGCGAGGCGAGGGGTGAGTCAGCAGGACACGCGGCAGCTCCTGCGAAGGCGGCTTGGATTCGGACCATTTGTGAGGCACGTGTTTTGGACAGGTGGGCTCTTCGGACTGGACCGGACTTCTGTCCAATGAGAGACCGACACGCATGCGAAGGGGGTGTCTCCGGGGTGTCCGATGCGAGGCTGTCCGAAGCTCATTGGACCTCGGCTGCGGTCCACTCAGGAGGTAACACGTGTACCGTGGTCCAACCAGAAGATGACACGTGGAGGTTCGCACGTGATGATGACGTGTCCGAAGGGTGACATGTGAAATTTCCCGGTTTTCAAGATTTTCTTGATTTTTGTGCCAAAAACTTGCGAAAATCATAACTTTCACATACGAGCTCTGTTTTTGACGTTCTTTATATGCACGCGTAGGTAAAATCATACTCTACGACTTTCGTTTAGACTTCGTTGGCTGGTTTTGAATTTATTTTTAATATTATTATTTTAAACAGACCGGGACGGGAATCCGTTAAAAATTCATAACTTCTTCATCCGACGTCCGTTTTTGTCTGTCTTTTTTACCGTTGTGGTACTTTTGACGAGACCTTCGATTATCGTTTAAGTTGTCTCGGCTAAATATCGATCGACTTATATTTCGAATTTTTAGCTATCTACTGCTAAACCGAAACTTCGAAAAATCATAACTTCCTCATACGAAGTCGGATTTTCACGTTCTTTTTATGAACGTTCTCGGTTTAACATATTCTACAAGTTTCATTTAGATTGTTAAGGCTAAAAATCCTTTTATCAAAAATTCGCTTTTTACACTGAACAGTGTTTTGCCGGTTTTACCGCGGATTTTCGATTGGTCACAACTTCTTCGTTATAACTCGGATTTTAGTGTTCTTTATGTTTTTGGAAACCTTGTTACAAACTCTACCACTTGGTTCATCCCAATTACGATTATTGATCAATTAATTTTTGACAAAAATTTGACTGGTGTCACATTATCCCCCCGTTGGAGGGAATTTCGTCCCGAAATTAAGTCTAAAGTGATACTCATGGACTAGGTCTAATCTTTCCTATCCCAAGTGAATTCAGGTTCCTGGTTTGTAATCCAGCGAACCTTGACTAACGGGATGAGACTTAGCGTGGTTCTTCAGATTTCCATATCCATGGTTTTTGTTGTTTCTTCTATAGAGTGTAGACTTTTATTTAACTTGATTTCACCGAGTGAAATAACAAGTGTTTTATCGGATAGACACTTCTTTAGATTTGATATGTGAAAAATGGGATGAATGTTATTAAGTTTTTGTGGTAGTCTAAGTTTAAAAGTACAAGACCGATTCTGGTAATAACCTTAAATGGTCTTATGTACTTTGAGTTTTGTATTTCACGCTTTCTCAAGCGCATCTTGTCCTTCCTGAGTGAGACCTTCATATGACAAGGTCATCAATCGTGGAATTCCAAGGGTTTTCTTTTATCGAAGCCGTAGCTTCTCTGGTTAACTCTGGAAGCTTTATGGCGCTTCCTGATTCGTATTTTGTTTTTGGTAGTTTCTCGGATGAATTCCAGATTAGCGAGGGTGCTGTGTGGAAATTGGATCTCTAGCTAGTTGCGTATTACCTACTTTAGTCCAGTGCAGATAGAATCTGTACTTGTGACCACAGAAGGTTTCGAATGGAGCAACTTAAATGCTAGTGTGTTAAAGGACTCGACTAATTGGTGAATGGATATCCCATTCTTTACCATAGCCGATCCCATAGAATCATGACTACTCTGGTTCCTAGAGGTTTTTGAGTGATGGCCTGAACTAGGAGATGATTCTATGATCTCAATGGAGATAACAGATATTGGCATACCGTGCACTCACACGTTCTAGTTATCTTATCTACTTGCCACATTTTCAGGTTTTAAGGCTTCCTGTTGAGCCTCCTTACTCTATGTGGAGAGATTTGAATGGGTTATCATAGTCTATGATTGGAACTATGACTTGGGTACTCTCTCCGACTTAGGGTGTCAGCTACTATATTGGCTTTGTCGAGATGATAACAAATTTCAAATTCATAGTCATTTAGTAGCTCGACCCACTGTCGTGGTCTCATGTTGAATTCTACCTGGTAGAATACATGATACTGGATTTTGCTCCGAAGTTCATGATTAGACTCATACTTGATTCATCCACCATAACCTCGTGTATACAAGTCGTATATAATTTAGATTTCACAAAACGTTCGGATGCGTGACTCTGCCCTAGGTTCACAACCAAACAAGGAACATGAGATAGGGCGGAATCACACATCCTTAATCTTGTTAAGTCTAACATATATACCACTCTCATGTATACACTTAGCAGCGATAAATTAACTTAATGAGTTCTTAGTCTCTATTCTTGAACTTGACCTGCGATACAATGATTTTCCTATGAGATCTATTGAGGTACTTCGGTAGTTACTGACTTCTATGACTTCTTCGGTGCTTTTCGTTTGAAGTTTCCTGTCTACTGAGTAGGCTAGAATGACGGGGTACTCTTCGCATGGGTACTTCTGAAGTTTTGAAACAAGAGACAACCTAAGGGTTTTGTGTTATGGATTGAAATAATTTCATCTTACGGCTGATTAAGGAAAAGTTCTCTTATACAGCATAAGAATTTTCACATGGTAAGGGTCAGGCCAAACCATGTCGAACGAGGATGTCAGAATTTTCTTGATGAAATAGATATTAAGTCGTTATGGGAGGAATGATTACTAGGGTGATATCCTATATACCTAAGTTTTCCGTGCTTCTGGTTTTATTCTGTTATTATCACCACGAACCCCTTTTGATTCGAACTTGGCGGGTACTACCAATACGAGGGTCCTGATAATTTGAAATTATGAACTTTCATGAAACGATCCTTACTAGGTCTCTCTATAATCGCTTGGTGTATACAAGTCATGTATAATTAAGATTGGTAAGACCTTTGACTGAGCAACCCTGCCCTAAATCCACAACCAAACAAGGAACAGGAATTGAGGCGGGATTACTCACTCGAAGTCTACAAATCTTAATTATAAATGACCTTTATGTATACACTAAGTCATCATAGCTTACCTGTTAGGGTTTCAAATTTTATATAATGGTTGTGATTTAATTTGAACGGAAGAGTAATCATAATTATAGATAATTATCGGGGTTTGGAAGCGTACCAAAATATAGCAGGGTTCTTTGATGCTTTCCCATGTATTGGGATCAAAATCCTCCTGCTCCCCCGTCGTTCTTCTCTGTTGGACAGTCCCTCTTGTAATGTCTTATTTCACCACAAAGGTGACATATGGGAATGGTTCCAACATCGGTAGCTGAAGTGATGAACTCGACCGGAGTTCTACAGATGCGGGCGGTATGCCCCTTCATGTCGCATCTATTGCAATGCAGCTCTCGGCAAACTCCATGATGATGGTAGTTGCACTTGCTGCAGTGTGGGAGGTTTCCTAAGTACGGCTTGGTTGGTGCTAGAATAACAGGGCTGATGGGGGTATCGACTGCCCCAGTTCGTTGCCCTTTGCAAGGTTCTTGAGTTGAACAACTCCCTTCCTTGTTCTCGAACTTTCGTTTAAGGATATTAGGCTTAAGGTTCGAGGTGTTCTTAAAAGTAGGTGCTCGTGGCTGTACTTGGCCATCACCATGATCGGCATTACCGATAGCATTACTACTAACATTTGCATTGTTAGCATTAAGGGGTGCCATGACAGCTGCTACAGCTGCTGTGACTGCAGCTTGAAACGTAGCCGCATCTATATGAAGGATTGGTGTTTTGCTGGTGGGTTGGTTACACTTCTTTGGAGGCATGATTCTGTTACATGATAAGAAAATGAGTTCGTGAGCGACTATCGTGTCTTTAGATGTATTCTAACCATTTGTATCTATGTATTAATCTTTTGTTTTGTTATTTTGTTCTCAATGATTCGACCTGCATCCCTATGATGCAGCCCTGGTAAGGAACATGAATAAGTTTCTAGAATGGTTATGAACCGAGTATTATCCAAACTAAGTTACCTTTGTTTGGTGGATATCGTTTCCCAATTTTCGAAAATATTCGAAAACAATTCATAACAGTGTCTACATAAAATAGACTTACGAATTTGAGAGTTAATCACTATCAATTAAGATTCCGTGATCTTATTTATTGTTATTAGCCATGACAGGAAAAGAGGATAAGCTTCAAACCTAATGTGAGTAATGAAATCACTAACTCACTAGGTTGAACCGATTTACTAGTTATTACTTAGATGAAAAAGTGCTCGAACACTTCACATGAATCATGCGTGGTTTTCCTTTGTTCTTTGTTCTATTCTGGATGGTAATGATTTGTTCTCTCCTGGTATCTATAGGGTGTCCTTCTCCTCTGTAGGTATATTGAATTCCCGAGCTATCTTACTTCCGATTCTGACACTGACCCCCATTACTTCGTAATGAAGATTTTGAATCTTGGAAGTTCATGCGAATATCTCATTGGTGTCCTTAATAGGGTAAAGGCACTAAATGATTTCTATAGTTTATGTACTTCTCATATGTTTCTTTCTTGGGATTCCCCTAATGAAATTTTGTTGGATCCTCCTTGACTCTTCTATTGATTGCTGGAGTAACTATGTTTATCTAACGGGTTTATACGAGAATGGGAATGTCTAAAGAATCTACGAGAAAATTTTTACGAGGGTGATTCTTTCTGGTCCTTCTATAATCACATGGTGTGTACCGATTATATATAATCCAGATCAAATAGACCTTTGAATAAGTAATCCTACTCTAAAACCACATCCAAACAAGGAAAAGGAAGTAGAGTGAAAATCACATATTCTAAGTCTATAAAATCTCGGCTATATATAACCTTAACGTATCCACTTAGTAATTATAGATCTATCAGAACATATATTTTTAACATTTTCCCAAAGGTATGAAACATACCTCCATGTTATTTTAGTTATGAGTTTGATTCTTGGACTTCTAGATACAAGAACTTAACAAGTTCTCAGTTTTCTTGTTATAGCATCCTAAAATACTCCCATAGTATTTTAGTCTTTATGTTTGGTTCTAGAATTCTTCTGGTACTTAGGTAAGTTTTAGACCAGTTGCAACACTACAATCACTCCCCTAAACACATGGTGGTCATATCTTGGATGAATATAGTTGATCAGGCTATATTGATCCCAGATATGATTACATCACTGTCTAGGTTTGACTGCAATGTCCAACATCTAAATACTTTTAGTTTTGTTCTTCTTGTGATACTCATTCTGGTATATATACTCTGCATGTACTTATGCTTTTATAAAATATTGATATATTTTTAAAGTATAACTGTTGGTCAGAGTGTTTTTATCCCAATGGGTTTATAGTTGTATATCTTTTATGACTGATATACTGAGTTCACTATAAAAACTGCTCTGATACCAATCTTTCCCACCCCCAAACCAGAACGGCGGAAATGTTCGGGGGCAGAGGACTTTAGGCAAGTATCACAACACATGCAATATAGTAATCAAAGTACAAACAACCATTGCATTAATAAGTATAAGTTTAAATAAGCATTTAAACATTACATATTCAAACACTGAAGTAGGTATAGGAGAAGACAAGAGTCATGGTACGGTACTAGGTAGTCTTCTCAAAAGCTTCGGGAGTGTACCTGTCTACTGGATTCCTGAGAATACAAGTTATTTGGAAAGAGTAGATCATCATTTAAGCTGGTGAGTTCATAAGTATTTTAGTTCTGTTAAGTATACCCTAAGTTCTTTTAATAAGTTCACTGGTTTCACCAGGAAATCCTATATCTCCTGAGGTGATTGACTGATAACCTCAATAGTTTCCCTCTGTAATTACTTAGTTTATACTGAATACACATAACATAATATTGAATTGACAGTTAAATGGGTGTATCTACCCTAAGCCCACAACCAAACAAGGAACAGGAAGTAAGGCGGAAGTCACACATTTCACTGTCAATCGGATATTACTTATGTACAACTCTGATCTAATAACTAAGGAATTATAGAATTAACCAGTAAAGGTCTTTTATGTTATACTAGTTTACAAAGATTGAATGACTAAGTTTCATTTGATAAGTGGTTTAATCCCATAAACCGTTTCATTTGTAAAAGTAGTTTAATCCCATAAACCGTTTCATTTGTAAAAGTGTTCTTAGTTATATCTGCTCCTTAGTATTAATCCTGGAGAGTATTGTATTATCCATAATACTGCCTTGTGGTTTTAAATGTTCAAAACCAGAAGTACAATACATGGTTTCATGATACATAGCTTTTTACTGTAAGTAAAAACTACTGAAGGTATATCTGGTCGGGATGTAATTAACTTTTCTTACTATTATAAGAGAAGTGTATTACCTTGTAATTCACTCGTTGTTTTATCCATGTGAGTCGTATTAACCATACTAATATGACGAAAATGCCTGCATCGACGTTCTTCAGGCGTCGGAACTGGAATGATATTTGACACCCTAGGCCTGCCGGCCAAACTGTAGCGAACAGTAGAGGTGCTGGATTGTCAGTCCCATATAGATCTATACACAAATTCACGCTCTCCCTACAAGAGATTCTGGCTAATAGTTCAGGACTTAAAAAGGTCGTACTTAGATAAGTACACCGTGAAGGGTCTCACAAATTTATTGTTTCAACGAGATTTCCGATGTATTATTATTATTACCCGATGAATGCTAACTCTGGTACTTTGTATCGTACCCTTGGTTAATGTAAACCCGGTAAGATGTATTATTACCTCGAGTTCGCTAACTCGGGTACCCTGTATAGTACCTTTGCTAATGCCAACCCGGCAGAATGTATTATTACCCATGATTGCTAACTCTGGTACTCTGTATATCGTACATTTGTTAATGCAAACCCGGTATGATGTATTATTACTCGTGATTGCTAACTCTGGTACTCTGTATATCGTACCTTTGTTAATGCAAACCCAGCATTACCACGTGTTTGCTAACCCTGGTACTCTGTATCGTACCTTTGTTAATGCAAACTAGGTATGATGTATCTTTACTTCTTTAATATGTTGTTCGTATATTAAAGGTATTCTACATATCTTGGTATAGTTGAATGAATTTTGGTAATTTCCTTGGAAAGTATACAGTTGTAAATCATACTTGTATCTTTAGTTTTGAATGATAAATTATACCTATTATAATTTATATGTTCTATCTGATTAGCATGGTTTCTCATGGATGAACACCTTTGCTCAGCCTGATACAAAGGTGGTGATACCAAAAGGAGTAACCTTTTGTACTCATATATGTATAATATATATATAACTAAGATGGTAACGACCTTCGGACAAATAATACAACCCTAATTCCACATCCAAACAAGGAAAAGGATATAGGATAATTCATTAGTCCTAAGCCCTTCAAGTCTTATTTATATATTTATACATATATAAACATGGTTTTGGCATTTATAATTTGAAATTGTTTATAAAACATTTTTCAAAGAATTTAACATGACTTTACGTTATTTTGGAAGTATTTGGTAATTCTTAAAAGCATACGGAATCATTTTGTGTGATTATTATCACATACAGTTACTAACACAATTTAATTCTGTGTTAAACTTGTATCCCCCCCCCCCCCTAAAAAGCATTTAAAAACCATTGAAAAGGTAAATTATAGGGGTATGAACTCACTTTGATAAGCGGTGATTTGGGCAACGTTTCGTTTCCCGTAAAGAGTTTCATTAACGAGAAATCGGCTCAAACCGGGCAGAGTTTCGACAGGAGAGAGGATGAATTCTCGAGAATTCCGGGGCTCCGGGGCTTGCTTCGGGCTTTAGACGTGATACCGGGACCTTCGGGGTTGTTTGTGAAGTTATGGAAGTGAGAGGAGTGAAAAAGGGCCAAAAATGGGGTGAAAAACCCTTCCATCCGAGAAGGCTCGCACCCTTTATATAGGGGTGCGAGGGTTCGGCCGAGGAGGACAGGTGGCGAGGCCAGGGGTGAGTCAGCAGGACACGCGGCAGCTCCTGCGAAGGCGGCTCGGATTCGGACCATGTGCGAGGCACGTGTTTCGGACAGGTGGGCTCTTCGGACTGGACCGGACTTCCGTCCAATGAGAGACTGACACGCATGCGAAGGGGGTGTCTCCGGGGTGTCCTATGCGAAATTTCCCGGTTTTCAAGATTTTCTTGGTTTTTGTGCCAAAAACTTGCGAAAATCATAACTTTCGCATACGAGCTCCGTTTTTGACGCTCTTTATATGCACGCGTAGGTAAAATCATACTCTATGACTTTCGTTTAGACTTTGTTGGCTGGTTTTGATTTTATTTTTAATATTATTATTTTAAACAGACTGGGACGGGAATCCGTTAAAAATTCATAACTTCTTCATCCGACGTCCGTTTTCGTCTGTCTTTTTACCGTTGTACTACTTTTGACGAGACCTTCGATTCTCGTTTAAGTTGCGTCGGCTAAATATCGATCGATTTATATTGCGAATTTTTAGGTGTCTACTGCTAAACCGAAACTTCGAAAAATCATAACTTCCTCATACGAAGTCGGATTTTCACGTTCTTTTTATGAACGTTCTCGGTTTAACATATTCTACAAGTTTCATTTAGATTGTTAAGGCTAAAAATCCCTTTATCAAAAATTCGCTTTTTACACTGAACAGTGTTTTGCCGGTTTTACCGCGGATTTTCGATTGGTCATAACTTCTTCGTTATAACTCGGATTTTAGTGTTCTTTATGTTTTTGGAAACCTTGTTACAAACTCTACCACTTGGTTCATCCCAATTACAATTATTGATCAATTTATTTTTGACCAAAATTTGACTGGTGTCACACCAGGCGTGTGACGCTATCGAATGTAGTTGGGTTAGAAGACAATACATCCCCCTGAATCGGGGTAGATAAACCCTAGATGTACCTTTCTATCTTCTTACTTTCCGGGGTAACCATCCCGAGGCATAGTGCTGCCAGGTCGCTAAACCTGTCAGTGTAGGTCACTATGTCTGAGCCGACCATGGTGTGCTCCCATAGTTCTTGTTCCAGCTTTTGAACTTCGCCCCTCGGGCAGTATTCTTCCAACATCATCTCTTTTAGGTTCTCCCAACCTATTGAGTTAGCCACTGATAGGGTCAGTGACTTAACATGGCTATTCCACCATGTTAGGGCTCTGTCGGAGAAAGTGCAGGAAGCAAACTTCACCTTGCTCCCTTCTGGGCACAGACATATTTCGAAGACCGAATCTGTTTTCTCGAACCATCGCATCAGAGCAATGACTCCCCCATTTCCATTAAAGGATTTGGGTTTGCAGTTCCTGAAGTCCTTATACGAACACTCCCTAGGGTACCCGTGACTACCACCTTGGGTGTAGTTAACACCCGATCCACTTCCGCTAGTACCGGTCGTGTTGAATTATGCTAGGGCTGCCGTAACAGCCACAGCCACTGCAGCTTGGATAACTGCCGGATCAAATTGTGGAGGAGGTAGTGGAGTTTGAGCTGGAGTTATCGGAGTAGTGCGCCTGTTTGATCTACCTGCTAAAAAGAATACAAATACGAGATGGAAATAAGTCAATAGCAGTGGTTATAAGCCGATAGTTGAATGACTAAGTTATACTAGTTCTGTGTGTATCCGGTTCCGACTTTCATAGGGTTCTGGAAAACAATTCATAATGGGAGTCTATATAAAATAAACTTTATGAATCAAAAGTGGCTATCCTCGAATGAATTTCTGTGAATTGAATAACTGATACTGGCTGCATAAAAAGAAATAATCCTAACACATAGTGTGAGTAGTGAAATCACTAACTCACTAAGTCAATTAAGTTTATTATTTATTAGTGTGATGCATAAGACGTTTTAGTTTCTCCGGCTGATCACTTCTTGGAAAAGCTCTTTTTGAATCTCCTCTTGTTTGTCCTTGACTCCTCTGCTGACTGCTATGATGGAGTGGTTACATCTATCAGGGTTTGTCGTACGAGAATGGAAGTGTCTAAAGAATCTATGAGATTAAGTGTAACTTTATGGGGTGATCCTTACCGGGTCCTCCTATAATTGCGCAATGTATACAAGTTGTATATAATTTAAGATTAAATAGACCTTCGAATAAGTGATCCTACTCCAAAACCACAACCAAAAAAGGAACAGGAAGTGAAGCATAGATCACAAATTCTAAGTCTATAAAATCTCAATTATATAAAAGTATACACTCCGGAATCATAGACCTACTAGAAGGGTCTTTTAAATTCTCACATAAGTTATTTATAGTGCCTAAAATACTCCTATAGTATTTTAATGTAACGAACTTGGTATGTTTTAAACTTGTTGTTGTCTTATAGTATCATAAAATACTCCTATAGTATTTTAACTTTATGATCTGATCTAGAAATCCCTTGTGTATAGAGTTAGGTAAGTTTTAAGACTGTTGCAACACCACATCTCTCCCAAACACATGTCGGTCATATCTCAAATGAATATAGTTGATCAGGCTATATTAATCCCACATATGATTACATAACTGTCCAGGTTTGACCGCGGTGTTCAACCTTTAAATACTTCTGTTCTGTTCTTCTTGTGATACTTGTTCTAGTATGTATATATGTATTAAGGTATGTATATGTTTATAAGAATATTGTTATATTTTAAAATATATTTTTATTCAGAGCACTTCGGCCCCATTGCATTTATAGTTGTATTATCTTTTATAGGTTGATATACTTAGTTCACTATAAACAATGCTCTGATACCAATCTGTCACACCCCCAAACCGAACGGCGGAAACGTTCGGGGGTGGAGGACGTCATGTTTAGTATCACAACACATGCATCATAGTAATCAAAGTAACAAACAACCATTGTATTAATATTAAAGTGTTTACAAAGTATGTGATTCACAAAAGGTTAACTTCAAGTAAATAACAAAACAAGACATGAAGCTACTATGCTCCATCTTTTGAATCCCAGTGCGCGTACCTGTCTACTAGTCTCCTGAGAATACAAGTTATTTTGAAATAGTAGATCAACATTTAAGCTGGTGAGTTCATAAGTATTTTAGTGATGTAAAGTAAACCGTAAGTTCTTTTTAGCAAAGTTCGCCTGCTCCTCCTGAAAATCCTATATTTTCTGATATGATGAATGAAAGTAAAAATGACTCTACAATTCCTTCTATGTGTACTAACTGGATACCACTTATATACAATTTAGAGTAAACAGACAATCAATTATGTGAATCTGCCCTAATCCCACAACTAAACAAGGAACAGGGAATGAGGCGGAAGTCACACGACCCATTGTTTGTTAGATCTTCATTGTATATATCCCTGGCGTATTCATTTGGTACTTACGGAGTTAACTGTAATAGTTCTTTATATTTGATGAAAACATTCTTTAAGAAAATCATATATTTCCTTTAGTAAAATGGTAACCACAATAGTTCCTTCTATAATCACGTAGTTTATACTAGATATATATAATCTAATATCGAACGGATAGTTAATTGTGTGAATCTGCCCTAAGCCCACAACCAAACAAGGAACATGAAGTAAGGCAGAAAGCACACATCTAACAGCCTATCAGATATTAATTATATATAACCCTGATGTATAAACTAAGGTATTATAGAATTAACCACTAAAGGTCCTTTAGGTTATACTGGTTTAATAAAATGAATTAAACCTTTTACTGATACGTTTCTAGTTTAGCCTACTAAATGTTCTATCTGAAAAGTATGTTTTTGTACTAGAAAACGGTATATTGAATTTGTATTCTGTGACCTGACCCATACCTGATACTCCTTATGATTACTTGGTGTATACGGAATATATATATATATATATATATATATATATATATATATATATATATATATATATATATATATATAAGATCGAATAGATAGTAGACTGGGTGAATCTGCTCTAAACCCACAACCAAACAAGGAACAGGAAATGAAGTGGAAAGCACACGTCCTACTGCCTGTCAGATCCGATTAATACATATCCCTGATGTATCTACCGAGGAATCATAAAGTTAGCATTATAGGCCCCCTTCTAACTGAATGTTCATGTTACGAGTAAGTTTTGTGGCGTTGTTTTATTGTTAGGACGACTACTAGAAGTAATGAAATCCTGCGCTCTTAACGCCTCAATCGATACTGTTGTGAGTTTTGTATATATTAACATGTTTTATTTATTATTGTCCGGTACTTTGTAGATGTACCCTTTTTAAATAAAATCCTGTACTTTGTAGATGTACCCCATATATAACTCCGGTACTTTGTAGATATACCCCATATATATAAATCCTGGCACTTTGTAGATGCACCATATATATATATATATATATATATATATATATATATATATATATATATATATATATATGTATATATATATATATATATATATATATATATATATATATAACCTTATACCATGTTTATTATCATATTTTGTTTAGAACCATGAGTTAATGATACGTTTCCTTCCTAGGTTACTGGAAATGTAAAGTATAAGTATGTAAATCATGATTTGTTCTTCCGTGATAGTTATAGTATGTTACTCCCTGTACTAGTTATAGTATGCTCCTCCATGTACTAGTTATAGTATGCTCCTCACTGTTCTAGTTATAGTATGTTCTGAACCTCTAAACTATACCTATTATAGTTTACTAGTATGTTTCTTTTGTATTGTCCCTGATTTGTAGAAAAGACTTGATTATCTACTGAGTTATGATTGTACTTTAAAAACAAAGTTTTATAAACAACTAAGTAACATAACTTAAAAGAGTTTTTGCATTGATTTGATAATTTATAAAAGCATAAGAAATCCTTCAATGTGATGGTTATCACAGATAAATATTTACACAATATCATTGTGTTCAACTTGTATTCCCCCCATTAAAAGCATTTAAAAACATTTAAAAGATTGATTATAGGGGTATGAACTCACCTTATGTGGGTGATTCAATTGAAATTCACGTAAGGATGAGAAGTTCCACGAATGAATTCTCGAGACACAAATGAGTCCTAAATGACATATAATGGCATATATAGGCATGTAATTAGTGTTTAAAACAACTACCATGCAAGGAAACAACCTTAGGGACTAGGAAACACTTGAAATGAAGTGTTACAATCACATGTGATTGTATGAAAGGGAGTTTACGGCCACACTAAGATGTGTTCACGGCCACATTTGAGTTTATGGCCAAAGGAGAGTTTACGACCATAAACTCTTGAGGATTATGCACTAATTGCTTGTTTCATGGCTAGGAATCAAGTGTTTCTTATGGATAACAAGATGATAGCAGAGATACTCACACTTTGGATGACTTTAGGGTGTTTACGGCCCAAGAACAAGTGGGTGTTCTTGGTGTTCTTGGTGAAAAGATGAAGACTTGAAAGTCTTGAAGGAAAAGTGATGAATTCAAGGATGTGATTCATAGGATTCATATGCTCAAGAAGATTAACTAGTAAAATGGACGATTTACCTACGTTTTTGAAGAGAAAGGATGTATTCCCTTGATGATACTTGAGAGAGTTTAAGTGTTCTTGATTGAAAGAGGTGAGAAATGAAGAACAAATGAAGGAAATCTATACTTATCATGAAAATTCATGGCCACCAAGAGTTTACGGCCGTAAACTCTAGTTTGCGGCCGTAAACTCCTTGTGATGGAGTTTCCGGCTCGATTACAACCAAATGAACTTAAGCTGACACACCCCAACACACAATCCTTAAGTGTACTAGGCTTAGAACACTCAAACAGACCCCTAACAATGCTAAAAGGATCCGTTTTTCGTTATATACACTAATTATATACATATATGTGCCCTTACATGATTTGTCATTATATACACTAATTATATACATATATGTGTCATTATATGCTTAATAGGATCCGTTTGTGCTCGAGACTTCACTTGGCATACTTAGCATCCTATATCGATCTTTCATTCGAATCACTCACTATAGGTGAGTTCATACCCCTAAACTTATCTTTTAATGATTTTAAATGCTTTTATGGGGAGGGGGGATACAAGTTGAAAACAATATAGTTATAGTATCAATCACATGTGATTTATAACTATCAAACAAAAGGATTTCTTAGACTTCAAAACTGTGTTATCAAACAAACTGTTTCAAATCATTTTATAAACTTCTTTTATATCAAATCATATTCATCTATCTATTTACGTATAAGTATGCTTTAACAAACTTAGGACTATTGCTAGATACCTTGAATCTTGTTCCTTGTTTGGTTGTGGGCTCGGGGTAGGATCACTAGTCCGAATGTCGGTTAAATCATAGTTATACTTATTAAATACATATGTGGATATTAAACTCATTTTTAAGGATTATACTTAACTTAGATGCTTGGTATGTAATTGAGTCTTTTCTATACATCAGTATTAGTCAAACAATGATACTAGTAAACTATAATAGGTATAGTTTAGAGGATTACTACTTACTATTTCTAGAACAAAGAAACTTACAAGAGTTAGTTCATACATGAGTCAGTTCAAACATACAATAACTAGAACAAAAGGAACATACTATAACTAGAACAGAAGGAACATACTATAACTAGAACAGAAGGAACATACTATAACAAGAACAAGATAACATTAATGTGAGCCACTACTTCATGACATGACAATATACTGCTGTGTCACGTTTTGTAACCAGAGTCTCCTGGAGGGAGAGCGTGAGTTTGTGTATAGATCTATATGGGACTGACCATCCTACACCTTGCAGCTACAGTGGGACCTGCAGGTCTACGGGTGAAAAATGTCATACCATTTCGTCATCTTTTGATCGTCGTGTTTTACACTAGTCAATCGAGCATAGTTATAACCTCATCACATTTTACCTTAATTTAAACTTATTAGTTTTAAGGTAGTTAGTACATCTGTAGTTACTTTATACAATACTACTGTACATCTTCATTTTCCCATTACATTCATATAGTGATCTTCTCACATAAAAGGTAATGTAAACTATTTTCTGGTAAAGGATAGCCATATACTTGGGAAAACATACAGTTTTACAAAAGATCAAAAATACAAAACAGTTGGGTCTTGGTAGAAGACTACTATCCATTTTTAGTAGAAATATAGGATTTTCTAGGATGTATACAAACAATTACATCAAAACACTTACAAACATTTTCATCAAACTAATGCAAACATTTGACACTAAAATACTTATGAACTCACCAGCTTAAATACTGATCTACGCTTTCAAAATAACTTGTATTCTCAGGTCACCAGTAGACACGTACCGATGACCAGGTTTTGAGAAGACGAAGCATGTTCAAGACTCGTCTTTTATTTTGATTCATATTTTGATGTATTTCAAACATTACACAGAACACACTTGTATTAAATTATATTATTAATGCAATGGATGATGTTGTTGCTTGTTTTACTATTGTGCATGGTTATGATACTGTACATGACGTCCTCCGCCCCCGAATGTTTACACCATTCTGGTTTGGGGGTGTGACAGATTGGTATCAGAGCTTTGTTTATAGTGAATTGAGTATATCAACCCATAAAATATATATATACAACTATAAACACATCGGGATTAAAACACTCTGACCAAGAGCTTTGTTTATAGTGAATTGAGTAAAGCCACCGTAGTAGCCGACGACCTAAGTCGGAAAGAATACTCTGGTCGTAGAGTCAAATCATTGACTATGAATATCCATCCACATCTATCCACACAAATTAAGGAGGCTCATCTAAAAGCCTTGAAGCCTGAAAATGTGGCAGGTGAATCCCTGAGAGGGATGGATAAAAACTTGGAAGTCAAGGGTGGCGGAGCCTTGTATCTCATGGATCGGATCTGGACACCGAAGCTCGGATGTTTCAGAGACTTGGTCATGACCGAGGCACACAATACTCGATATTCCGTCCACCCAGGTTCAGATAAGATGTATTTGGATCTCAAAAAGTTATACTGGTGGCCTAACATGAAAGCATAAATTGCTACCTTCGTGAGCAAGTGTCTTACTTGTGCCAAGGTTAAGGTCGAATACCAGAAACCATCAGGTTTACTACAATAACCGAAGATACCTGAATGGAAGTGGGAGTGGATCACAATGGACTTTATAACCAAGTTGCCCAAGACAATGGGTGGTCTCGATACCATTTGGGTGATCGTAGATAGGTTAACAAAGTCCGCACACTTCCTGCCTATCAAAGAAACTGACAAGATGGAGAAACTAACAAGAACCTACATTAGGGAGATTGTACGGCTGCATGGTGTTCCCATATCCATTATCTCCGATAGAGATAGTAGATTCACTTCAAGGTTCTGGCAGTCGCTACAAGGTTCCCTAGGAACTAGGCTGGACATGAGCACAACCTACCATCCGCAAACCGATGGGCAAAGTGAAAGGACCATTCAAACTTTGGAAGCTATGCTGCGAGTCTGTGTGATAGACTTTGGAAGGGCATGGGATACTCATTTACCCCTTGTCGAGTTCTCCTAAAATAACAGTTATCACACAAGCATAAAGGCTGCTCCATTTGAAGCCCTCTATGGCCGAAAGTGCAGATCCCCTCTGTGCTGGGCTGAAGTGGGTGACACACAGTTAGCTAAAGGACGAGTTCCTGACAGCACTCTCACAGGTCTAGAAATCATTCGGGAAACGACAAAGAAGATTGTTCAGATTTGTGAACGATTGAAAGCCTCTAAAGACCGACAGAAAAGCTACGCAGAAAAGAGAAGGAAACCTTTGGAATTCCAGGTTGGTGACCGTGTTCTATTGAAGGTCTCACCCTGGAAGGGCTTGATACACTTCGGAAAGCGTGGGAAGCTAAATCCAGACACGTAGGGCCTTTTGAGATTCTCGCTAGAATCGGCCTTGTAGCTTACAAACTCAAACTACCTCACGAACTTCGTAACGTACACCCTACTTTCCACGTTTTGAACCTAAAAAAATGTCTATCCGATGATACTCTTGTTATCCCACTCGATGAAATCGAGATCAATGAGAGCGTCAACTTCATGGAAGAACCAGTAGAGATCATGGACCGAGAGGTCAAGCAAACGAAGCAAAGCCGTATCCCGATAGTGAAGGTTCGCTGGAATGCCAAGCAGGACCTGAATTCACTTGGGAGCGGGAGGATCAAATGAAACTTAAATATCCTCATATTTTTCCTTAGTCTATCTGTATTTTTTTAAACTCTAATTCCGGGACGAAATTCCCTTTGACGGGGGGATGATGTGACAACCCGAAATTTCTATCTTGTAAAGCCAATCAATTCAATTGAAAGTCAGACTTGTTTATATTAACTTTTAGCTTTGTTAAGGGTCTGTTTGAGAGTTCTAAGCCTAGTACACTCGAGGATTGTATGTTAGGAAGTATTAACTTAAGATCATTGAGTTACAATCGAGCCGGAAGCACCTTCACAAGGAGTTCACGGCCGCAAACTAGGGTTCACAGCCGTGAACCCATGTTGGCCGTGAACCCCTCTTCATTTGTATGGTGTTCCTTCATTATTCCTTCATTTCTCACATCTTCAAGTCTAGAAATCTCAAAACTCTCTCAAGTATCATCAAGAACACTCTCCTTTCTCTTCAAAATCGTAAGTGATTCTTCCATTTTTACTTGATGTCCTTCTTATTCATGTGAAGCTCTTTGATTTCATCCATAAATTCCATACTTTTGGTTTAGATCTTCAAATCATCATCTTTTCACCAAGAACACCAAGAACACACACTTGTTCTTGGGCCGTGAACACCTTCAAGACTTCCATTAAGTAAGTATCCTTTCCATACACTTGTTATACATTAGAAGCTCCTAAATCCCCATGAAACAAACACCTTTTAAGCATGATTCTTCAAGAGTTCACGGCCGTGAACCCTTCATTAGGCTGTGAACACTTCATAAGATCATGGTGGCCGCGAACCCTTCAACCCATGGCTGTAAACCCTTCATGAAATCAAGTCTTGGCCGTAAACCCTTCATAGGATCAAGCCTTGGGCCGTAAACACTTCATGTGTGGCCGTAAACTCTTCTATGGCTGTGAACACCCTTTCATACAATCATATGTGATTCTAACACTTCATTACAAGTGTTTCTTAGTACCTAAGGTTGTTCCCTTACATGATTTGTCGTTATATACACTAATTATATACATATATGTGTCATTATATGCTTAATAGGATCCGTTTGTTCTCGAGACTTCACTTGGCATACTTAGCATCCTATATCGATCTTTCATTCGAATCACTCACTACAGGTGAGTTCATACCCCTAAACTTATCTTTTAATGATTTTAAATGCTTTTATGGGGGGGGGGGGTGTTACACCATAAATCTCTAATTCCTACATTTCCAACATACCTCATTTTTTTTTATTTCAAATTAGTTTTATAATTTGTAAAGTTTCTAAAATTTAAAGAATTGAAAAACTTAGTGCTCACTTTTAAAATTCCAGTGACGCACTTTCGACAATGCACAATTATTCTTCTAAATATATTGAGTCTTTACCTTATCCATTTTAACCATTGTTGGACCCCGGTCAAAAGATCAAACCTGTCAAATTTTCAATTACGAGTTTTAGTGTTTCTTCTTTTTCACAAATAGAGTTTAACTTAATAAGTAACTTATAAATTTTTAGCAATCCTTAGCCAACACTTTAAAACTCCCACATGTCTATTTAATCATCAACATACATCAAATATTTAAGTTTGAAATATATCTCAACCTGGTTTTAAATCTACCTATAGGTATTGTTCTTATAATTTTAACAATAGCAATCATTGCCGCCGCTATCTTCCTTTTTCTTTCCCCCCTAACTTGATTTGTCGCTCTCCTTCTGATTTTAGATCTCGCACGCCCATAATAGTAACATTATACATAGTCTAACTTTGTTTTTGTCTATTTTGCTTCTCCTGGTATCATGTTCGTGTACATAAAGACTTGAACTCTACCCTTTCGTTTTGAGCGATTAACACATCTATAGTCGTGAGGAATAATTTTGATTTAGTCAACTTTGATATATTCAATTACGCCTTTTATCATATGCATCTTGTTTTTATTTTGAAATCTCTATAAACAACCGATCCTTATTTACATTTTCTCTTTCGTTCTAATTTTCCTTCACAAAACCTTGATTTTTGGCTTAGAAAATAAGGTTAAATACTAATGACTTAAATTTTATTTCTCCATGGTTATATTTTACTAAATTGAGTTATTTTAAATTGATATTATATAGTCCATACCAAATTTTATGGATTTTTAGGTGTTAAAGTTTATAAATTTGAGTTTTTAGGGTTTTTAGGGTCTTGAGATTTAATAAATATTTGGATATCAAAATAAATTGAATTATCTGAGATTTCAAATTATAATAGAGTTTCAAACTCTTTTCTAGTTAAAAAGAATGTTTGTAATTTATTTTTATCGATTTATTGGCATTCTATGTAGTGGTTCCGAGATCCAAACCGAAATTGAGGAATCAAGTATACTAGTCCAACTCTTCAACTTTGACTTAAGTTTCTATGAGACTTTGACCTAACTTCTACTTCTAGGTCAAGTGCATGATGTGTGTATATGATTCATGAAATGTTGTTTGAGTCAAAGAGTGACCCAAATATGGATAGTCACTACAGCTCAGTAGATGTAGAATTCACATATCAATGTGAAATCTAAGTACACTATCCATTGATTCTAATTGTTTCCAAGTTTCTAGTAGGTTATAACTTAGCTTCTAGTTACTAAGTCTAATATGTGTTGTGCCTATATGTGCAACTAAGTTTAGTCAAATCTAGAACCGAATCGAATTTTGACGGTTGTCACAGGGGGATACAAGTAGAAAACAATATAGTTATAGTATCAATCACATGTGATTTATAACTATCAAACAAAAGGATTTCTTAGACTTCAAAACTGTGTTATCAAACAAACTGTTTCAAATCATTTTATAAACTTCTTTTATATCAAATCATATATGTCTATCTATTTACGTATAAGTATGCTTTAACAAACTTAGGACTATTGCTAGATACCTTGAATCATGTTCCTTGTTTGGTTGTGGGCTCGGGGTAGGATCACTAGTTCGAATGTCGGTTAAATCATAGTTATACTTATTAAATACATATGTGGATATTAAACTCATTTTTAAGGATTATACTGTGACAACCCGAAATTTCTTTTCTGTATAACCATTCACTTCAATAGAAGTCAGAACTGTTTCTGCTAACTTTCAAGCTTTTAGGAATCAGTTTGAGTGTTTTAAAGTTAGTACTTCAAGAGATAACTGGAGAGAGGATTCCCTAGGATTTATTGTGCAACAATAAAGTCCTAAAACTTCAAGAGTTTGGAGTTTACGGCCCAAATGGTATTAGGGCCCTAAACCCTAATGACTATATAAGTGGCACTTAGTTAATTTTAAGTTCTTTTCACACTTTCAAGTCTAGAACCATTTCTCTCTCAAGTATCATCCAAAGTTTCTTCCAAATCTTCAAGAAAGTAAGTGTTTTCTACCTTGTTTAGTTGATCTCTTGCTTAATCTAGTGATCTTACATGATTTCATCCGTGAAATCATTCCATTTGTGTAGATCTTCAAGTGTTCTTAGTTTCACCAAGAACACCAAGAACACACACTAGTGTTCTTGGACTTTTAACACCCTTTCAAGCTCCTTTATTGTAAGTACTCTTACCCTAGCGTGTTATAAGGCTTGTTACACTTCTTTATCATCTAGAAAACGCAAAGAACACAAGATCAAAGGGAGTTTACGGCCGTAAACTCCCAAGACCGTAAACCCCATTTTGGTGGCCATTAGGGCTATAAACCCTATAGGATGCAAGGCAAGTGACCCAGAACCCATCCTTGAAGTGCTTAGGACCTTAAACATCAAAAAGACCATGAACCATTAGAGTTTACGGCCGTAAACACATGGAGAAATGGTCCATGGGCCGTAAACTCCCTAAAGCGGTGAAATGATGCCACAATCACTTACTAGGGCTTAGACTTGAAGAAGGAATGCTTCATTATGACTTTTAGGACTTCAAAACACAAAATGGTGGACTTACCATGAGTTTACGGCCGTAAACTCATGGGTTTACGACCGTAAACTCCAAGGGTGATGGTCACAAAACCGTAAACTCCAAGGGTGATGGTCACAAAACCGTAAACTCCAAAAGAGTCTCCCCTTGAACCCTAAACTCAAATACAAGGTCGTACAACCCTTAGATGCAATCCTTAGTACTTATAACACTCGAATCAAGGTGTTTCCTAGTCCCGGAAGGTGTTTCCTGTCATATAGTTGTTTATAAACACTATATTCATGTCAATATGTGTCCTCATATGTCATTTAGGACTTATTGTGTCTCGGGACTTCATTCGTGGAGATTCTCATCCTTACCCGCATACCCGTTTGAATCACCCACATCAGGTGAGTTCATACCCCGAAATGAATCTTTTATACTGTTTTAACAGTTTAAGGGGGGGGGGGGAATACAAGTTGAACACAATGATAATTGTGTAAATGTTTGTTATAAACATCTTTCAAAATGTTACTTATGTTATTTATAAGTTTTCAAAACATTTCAAAAACTCTTGGAAAGTTATATTACTTTTTAGTTATACAAAACTCTATTTTTAAAGTACACGCATAACTTGGTAGATAAACGAGTCTTTTCAGTAACAGTCCAAGTAGAACATTAGTAAACTATAATAGGTATAGTTTAGGAGAATGCTATTCATTACTTCTAGTACAATAAAGCACATAAAGAGTCAGTTCTTACATGAATCAAACAATACCATACAGAACATAAAGTGAAGAGAATCAAACAATACCATACAGAGAGAACGTACAAGATACAGTATAAAACAAACAAGTTAGGTTGCTATAGCATGAGAACACACATACATGATCTAATTATACCAATGAATCACTAACTCATTGTTTTAAACAAAAGGTGATAGTTATATTGGGTATACATGATCATATACTTTAATGTGAATTACATGGCTTGCAAGAATTTGCAAAGGTCGTGTTTAGTTTCCCCTAATCTTCTGACAGGGAGAGCGTATAGTAAGGGTTCTAGCCTTCACATTATAACCGTAATAAAACAAATGTGTTTTTAGGTTATTAGTACATCCGCATGTCATTATAAACGACAACTGTGTACTTACATTTCCCTTTCTTTCATAAAGTGACGGTACCACTTGAAAGTCCAATTCAAACTATTTTCGAGTAAAGATAGTTATAAACTAGGGAAAATATACATTCTTACAAACGACCAACGGAACAGTCGAGTCTAGCACATAATAGAAGATGCCTTGGTAGAAGGATATGATTAAAAGATAGGACCATAATGCTAGCCTTATGATTCCTTAATGTATACACCACAGAATATATATATATATATATACTAATAGGGTCCGACAGGTAATAGGATGTGTGCTCTCCGCTTCATTTCCTGTTCCTTGTTTGGTTGTGGGATAGGAACGAATTCACCCAATCTATTTTCTATCTGATTCTATATATATGTATGCTTAGTATACATTAAGTCATCATAAGGGTACCAGGTATGGGTCAGGTTGTAGGACACAGAATCAAAGCACAGTCTTTCTAGTACAAAACATACTTTCAGTACTTTTGGTATACAAAACTAGAAACTTCCCAGTAAAGGGTTTAATCCATTTCATTAAACCAGTACAATTTAAAAGACCTTAGGTGAGTAACTCCATAACACCTTAGTTTATACATCATGTTTATATATAAAACTAATACCCAGTAGGTAGTTGGATGCGTGCTTTCCGCCTTACTTCCTGTTCCATGTTTGGTTGTGGGCTTAGGGCAGGTTCGCTCAATTAACTTTCTATCCGATATTAGATTATATATAGCAGTATAAACTAAGCTATTATAAAAGTAGTCACTGTGGTCACTATTTTACTATAAGAAATAAGGGTTTTCTTAAAGAACTTCTTCATTAGATATAAAGGAAACATTACAATTAAGTCCATGAGTAACAAGTGATTACGCCAGGGTTATATATGACGATGATCTAACAACCAATGGAATGTGTGCTATCCACCTTAATTTCTGTTCCTCGTTTGGTTGTGAGCTTGAGGCAGATGCGCACAATCGATTGTTTGTTTACTCTGAGTCTTATATAACTTGTACCCACTTAGTACCCATAGAATGGGTTGTAGTGTCAATTTACTTAAACTTCCATCAAAGTAGGAAATATGTGATTTTCTAGAGGAACAGACGACCTTTTCAAAACAGAACTTACAACTTACACCATTTTTACATATACATTTTCAACAACACCTTACAACTTACTCACATCACTAAAATCTTATGAACTCACCAGCTTAATTGCTGATCAACTCTTTCAAATAACTTGTATTCTCAGGAGACTATTAGACAGGTGCTCGTTCTGGGGATTCAGAAGATGGAGCATTGTAGCTTCAAGTCTTGTTTTGTTATTTGTGTATGAATTCCATGTTTTGTGAACACACACATTGTAAACAATTTCTTTCGAAATGAAATGGTTGTTCATTACTTGCTTACCATATACATATCTCGTGATACTAAACATGACGTCCTCCACCCCCGAACGATTCCGCCGTTTCGGTTTTGGGGTGTGACAGATTGGTATCAGAGCATTGTTTATAGTGAACCAAGTATATCAACCGATAAAAGATATACAACTATAAATACAATGGGGCTTAAGTGCTCTGGATAATGATATATTTTTAGAGTATAACTACAAGTTATAAAAATATACCGACTTGCTTATACATGTGCATAATAGAACTAGTGTCACGAGGAGAACATAACTAAAAGTATTTAAAGGTTGGGCACTGTCGTCAACCTGAACACTTATGTAATCATAGCTAGGATCATATAGCCTGATCAACTATATTCATTCGAGATGTGACCGACATGTGTTTGGGAATGATCTGGTGTTGCAACAGTGTTAAAACTTACCTGAGCACCAGAACAAGTACATTACGTTAGAATGCTATAGGAGTATTTTAGTCCATATAAATAACCATGTGATAACTTAAAAGACCCTTACGGATAGGTCTATAATCTTGCAAGGTATATTCCTAAAGTTATATATATATATATATATATATATATATATATATATATATATATATATATATATATATATAATCAAGATCTTATAGACTTAGAATCTGTTGTCTACGCTTCGCTATCCATTCCTCTTAAGGGTGTAGTTTTGGAGTAGTATCACTTATTCGAAGGTCTATTTAATCTTCAATTATATACAAACTTGTGTACCTTGTACAATTATAGGAAGACTCCGTAAGGATCACCCCATAAAAGTTACCTTAAAGCTCATAGATTTTTTAGTCACTTTCATTCTCGCACGACAAGCCCAGATAGATGTAACCACTTCCTCATAGTAGACAACAGAAGAGTCCAGGAGGAACAAGAACAAGTACATGAGAAGTTTTCAAAGAGGGATCAACCGAAGTAACCAAAAACGTCTTACACGCCACACTAATAAATAATAATCTTGTTAAATAAGCGAGTGAAAACACTGCTCACATTATATGTTAAGGATTATTTTCTTACATGCAGCTGGTAACAGTTATTCAGGAAAACAGATATTCATTCGAGGATAGTTATTTCAAATTCATAGAGTTTATTAGGTATAGACTCTTTTATGAATTGTTTCTAGAACCCTGTGGAAGTCAGGACCCGATACATCCAGAACTAGGATAACCTTGTCTTTTCAGCTTTTGGCTTGTGTCCCTTGCTTTAGACTTATTCTGTCTCATCTTTGTGTTCTTTTAGCAAAGATGCATCCTCACAGATCTATCAGACGCACTACTCCGATAACTCCAATACCGCCTCCTTCGCAAATCAATATGGCAGCGATAAACGCTGCAGTGGTTGCGGCTGTGGCAACAGCCATGGCTCAATATCACCCCATCAGTACCAGCGGAGGTGAAACGCCTACTGATTCTACTCGAGGTGAGGTCCTCGTGCGCTCGAGAGAGTTCTCCTACAAGGACTTCACCAAATGCCAACCATTGTCCTTTGATGGGACTAAAGGAGTCATTGCCCTCATGCAATGGTTCGAGAAAACAGAGTCGATATTCGAAATCTGTTTATGCCCAGAAGGAAGCCAGGTGAAGTTTGCTGCCTGCACCTTCTCTGGCAAGGCCCTAACATGGTGGAACAGCCATGTTAAGTCACTGACCCTATCAGTGGCTAATTCAATAGGTTGGGAAAACCTAAAAGAGTTAATGCGGGAGGAACACTGCCCGTTAGGCGAAATTCAAAAACTGGAACAAGAACTGTGGGATCTCACTATGGTCGGCTTAGACATAGTGACCTACACTGACTGGTTCAGCGAACTAGCAGCTCTATACCCCGGGATGATTACCTCGGAGAGCAAGAAGATAGAAAAATACATTTGGGGTCTGACTGCTCCGACCCAAGGAAATGTGTTGTCTTCTAGCCCAACCACGTTCGATAGTGCTAAACGCCTGGCTCAGCGACTCATCGACCACAGAGTCCGCCATGGTGTAAAAGTCCTTATTCCCGAGCCGCCAAGGGAAGAGGACTATAATCCGAAGTCGGCGAACAAGAGAAAGAAGAAGCAAACAACACAGGACACCCCGCAAGAGCAACGAGCGAGTACTATGTACGCCGCTACGACGCCTACTGCTTCATCCCCTGCCAGTCGATATGCTGGAAACCTTCCGAAGTGTGGAAAGTGCAACTTTCACCACACCGGAGTATGTCGGGAAATGCAATGTCTGAACTGCCACGGAAAGGGACACACAGTCCGTTTCTGCAGGGCATCGGCTCAACCGATCTCCCAAGTCCTCGGAGCTGAAGAAAACCAAGCCTGCCATGGCTGTGGTGAGACTGGACACCGTCAGAGGGACTGCCCAATAATAAGGAACTCAGGAGCGGATGGACGCATTCTGATGATCACCGCAGGAGAATCTACCCCGGAGTCGTCGACGATTAGCGGTACGTTTTTCGAAGTAGTAATTACTTTTAAAATTTTTTATTTATATTCTTATAAGATTAAAATTTAGGGGGATAACACTTAAAAGTAACTATAACAGCTCACAGGTCGAAATAGGTCACAGTATTCAAGAGAACTAAAAGATCCGTTTAGAGAAGCTATTATGGCTTACCATATACACCAAGGTTGTGCACAACTAAGATGCTGCAGACTAAGAGTGAGTGACTCTGCTTAGGTCCCCATCCTTTAATTGGTTGGGGGATTTGAGGCAGAGTTACTCAGTGGTACCAATGAGGATTATGTAATAAAGTATCCCCACCAGTAGAAAGGCACTTTTATTCGTATGTATGCGCACATAGCGGTACGATACGTAGGAGTGTTAAATTCAAAGAGAAAATAGGAAACACGAGAACATTACAAAGAGTACATTGTCGAACATACTAGGAGTACAGTAGCGAACATACAAGGGATACATCATCGTATATCAGACGTTTCTTCCATTTCACCAAAACTTTGTTCGGTAAAGAGTCCGTTGCTTTCAGTCGTCATGAGTTGGCGTGGTCCTCACCATACTTGGTAGATAAACGAGTCTTTTCAGTAACAGTCCAAGTAGAGCATTAGTAAACTATAATAGGTATAGTTTAGGAGAATGCTATTCATTACTTCTAGTACAATGAAGCACATAAAGAGTCAGTTCTTACATGAATCAAACAATACCATACAGAACATAAAGTGAAGAGAATCAAACAATACCATACAGAGAGAACGTACAAGATACAGTACAAAACAAACAAGTTAGGTTGCTATAGCATGAGAACACACATACAGGATCTAATTATACCAATGAATCACGAACTCATTGTTTTAAACAAAAGGTGATAGTTATATTGGGTATACATGATCATATACTTTAATGTGAATTACATGGCTTGCAAGAATTTGCAGAGGTCGTGTTTAGTTTCCCCTAATCTCCTGACAGGGAGAGCATATAGTAAGGGTTCTAGCCTTCACATTATAACCGTAATAAAACAAATATGTTGTTAGGTTATTAGTACATCCGCATGTCATTATAAACGACAACTGTGTACTTACACTTCCCTTTCTTTCATAAAGTGACGGTACCACTTGAAAGTCCAATTCAAACTATTTTCGAGTAAAGATAGTTATAAACTAGGGAAAATATACATTCTTACAAACGAAAAACGGAACAGTCGAGTCTAGCACATAACAGAAGATGCCTTGGTAGAAGGATACGATTAAAAGATAGGACCATAATGCTAGCCTTATGATTCCTTAACGTATACACCACAGGATATATATATACTAATAGGGTCCGACAGGTAATAGGATGTGTGCTCTCCGCTTCATTTCCTGTTCCTTGTTTGGTTGTGGGATTGGAACGAATTCACCCAATCTATTTTCTATCTGATTCTATATATATGTATGCTTAGTATACATTAAGTCATCATAAGGGTACCGGGTATGGGTCAGGTTATAGGACACAGAATCAAAGCACAGTCTTTCTAGTACAAAACATACTTTCAGTACTTTTGGTATACAAAACTAGAAACTTCCCAGTAAAGGGTTTAATCCATTTCATTAAACCAGTACAATTTAAAAGACCTTAGGTGAGTAACTCCATAACACCTTAGTTTATACATCATGTTTATATATAAAACTAATACTCAGTAGGTAGTTGGATGCGTGCTTTCCGCCTTACTTCCTGTTCCATGTTTGGTTGTGGGCTTAGGGCAGGTTCGCTCAATTAACTTTCTATCCGATATTAGATTATATATAGCAGTATAAACTAAGCTATTATAAAAGTAGTCACTGTGATCACTATTTTACTATAAGAAATAAAGGTTTTCTTAAATAACTTCTTCATTAGATATAAAGTAAACATTACAATTAACTCCATGAGTAACAAGTGATTACGCCAGGGTTATATATGACGATGATCTAACAACCAATGGAATGTGTGCTATCCGCCTTAATTTCTGTTCCTCGTTTGGTTGTGAGCTTGAGGCAGATGCGCACAATCGATTGTTTGTTTACTCTGAGTCTTATATAACTTGTACCCACTTAGTACCCATAGAATGGGTTGTAGTGTCAATTTACTTAAACTTCCATCAAAGTAGGAAATATATGATTTTCTAGAGGAACAGGCGAACTTTTCAAAACAGAACTTACAACTTACACCATTTTTACATATACATTTTCAACAACACCTTACAACTTACTCACATCACTAAAATCTTATGAACTCACCAACTTAATTGCTGATCAACTCTTTCAAATAACTTGTATTCTCAGGAGACTATTAGACAGGTGCTCGTGCTGGGGATTCAGAAGATGGAGCATTGTAGCTTCAAGTCTTGTTTTGTTATTTGTGTATGAATTCCATATTTTGTGAACACACATTGTAAACAATTTCTTTCGAAATGAAATGGTTGTTCATTACTTGCTTACCATATACATATCTCGTGATACTAAACATGACGTCCTCTACCCCCGAACGATTCCGCCGTTCCGGTTTTGGGGTGTGACATATACTTAACTTAGTTGCTTGGTAAGTAATTGAGACTTTTCTATACATCAGTATCAGTCAAACAATCATACTAGTAAACTATAATAGGTATAGTTTAGAGGATTACTACTTACCATTTCTAGAACAAAGAAACTTACAAGAGTCAGTTCGTACTTGAGTCAGTTCATACATGAGTCAGTTCATACATGAGTCAGTTCAAACATACTATAACTAGAACAGAAGGAACATACTATAACTAGAACAGAAGGAACATACTATAACAAGAACAAGATAACATTAATGTGAGCCACTACTTCATGGCATGGCAATATACTGCAGTGTCACGTTGTGTAACCAGAGTCTCCTGGAGGGAGAGCATGAGTTTGTGTATAGATCTATACGAGATTGACCATCCTACACCTTGCTGCTAGCTACAGTGGGACCTGCAGGTCTACGGGTGGTAAATGTCATACCATTTCGACGTCTTTTGATCGTCATGTTTTATACTCGTCAATCGAGTATGGTTATAACCTCATCACATTTTACCTTAATTTAAACTTATTGGTTTTAAGGTAGTTAGTACATCTATAGTTACTTTATACAATACTACTGTACATCTTCATTTTCCCATTACATTCATATAGTGATCTTCTCACATAAAAGGTAATGTAAACTATTTTCTGGTAAAGGATAGCCATATACTTGGGAAAACATACAGTTTTACAAAAGATCAAACATACAAAACAGTTGGGTCTTGGTAGAAGACTACTATCTATTTTTAGTAGAAATATAGGATTTTCTAGGATGTATACAAACAGTTACATCAAAACACTTACAAACATTTTCATCAAACTAATGCAAACATTTGACACTAAAATACTTATGAACTCACCAGCTTAAATGCTGATCTACGCTTTCAAAATAACTTGTATTCTCAGGTCACTAGTAGACAGGCACCGATGACCAGGTTTTGAGAAGACGGAGCATGTTCAAGACTCGTCTTTTATTTTGATTCATATTTTGATGTCTTTCAAACATTACACATAACACACTTGTATTAAATTATATTATTAATGAAATGGATGATCTTGTTGCTTGTTTTACTATTGTGCATGGTTCTGATACTGTACATGACGTCCTCCCCCCCCCCTGAATGTTTCCGCCTTTCTGGTTTGGGGGTGTGACAGAGCATCATTGGAATAGTGTCCAGTCGATCTGTTCACAAAGGAAGGACCATAGAGAGACACAGTATGCACGTTCATAACATGACATGACTGAGGTTCGATTTAAGTGGTTAGTTGATTACTCGAAACATTATACAATGAATAAAGTTCTAATTATTATGGTTATTAAATAATAGAGATTATTTATTCAATAGGGTTGAGACCATCATTAATTAGTTTTATTGTGTTTCACTTTGCATGTTTTACTTCCTGAATGATTTGATTATTCGAAATTCCACATTCGATCATACTTTTGGAAGTAAGTAGTGAATTAAGACTATTATGAATTGGATTGTAGATTGTCTAATGAGTTTAGACATAGCAATTGTGTTGCTACAATATTCATGAGTACTTAGAAAATGGAGATTTTGAGTATTGGATAAACCCACGTTCAGAGAATTACTTCATGGATTTTTTCACAAGTACTTCTAAGATGATAATATCTTATATTCTTGAAATAGAGATATATGAGCTGTAATTTACAAATCGTTTGTGCATTGGTATTGCAAAAACGCATCAATAACATGATGTCATAAAACGTAGTGTCATATATGATTTGGTGAGTAGAGATACAAGCATATGAGTCAAAATTTACTCATTTCTTTTGCGCTAACAGGAAAAGCGATATCTTTGAGCCCCTAGATGATTTGATGTCGACATCTGAAGAGCTTGGCCGAGTTCATACTAGATTGATGTGTTCAATTAGCAGTCCGAATCCAGTCGTTTTAAATTGAGAAATCGAGAAACAAAATTTTGGTCAATGAGATTGATTTAAATCCATTTCTCAAATACATATGATATCTAGAAGAATGGAGGAATATTTGATCACTTATGTAAAGGATAAATACCTGATCGGATCAGAGTTCGACAGTTGCTTCGGAAAGCACCCTTTGCTGTTTAATTTAAAAGTCATGCCAATAATTTAGTTTTAGACTTATCCAAGTGGGAGATTGTTGGATTAGGTGTCTAAGCCAATAACGAAGTTAGTATAATCTTGAATTATTAGCAAAGTCCTTTTGGGTTGCCCTCAAACCAATTAATTGACTAGAATGCTTTTTGGAGAGAGAGATACTGGTTTATTAATTTACTATATAGTTAATAAATTAATTAGAAATCAAAATAAATTATTTATGAATATATTATGGGAATAATATATTAATTAGAAATAGTATTATTTAATTAATAATTAATCATAAATTAATTGTAATTAATTTTGGGATTAATTAGATTAATTAAAAGTGGAAGGACTAGGTGACAATGTTTAAAAGTTGAACATTGACCAATTCTAGAACCTCCCTATGAGGGGGGACGAAATTCTAGATGGTTTTAGGGTTTTCTTGGGCATTAAGGAAGCCTATGAGTCCTTAGGGAGCAAGGAAAGGGGATAAGGCTTATCTAAGGAAACCTGCCTTATCCTAGTTCCCTTAGTCACCTATATAAACCCTCCTAAGGATTCAACATCAATATTATTTTAATATTGAGGAGGATCTAAAGACATTTAGTGAAGTTATGGCTTCTAGGGATGTTTATTTTTGGAAAGAGGCAATCCAGGATGAGATTGATTCTATCATGCATAACAATACTTGGGTATTATCTGATTTACCTCCTGGTTGCAAGGCATTAGGATGTAAATGTATTCTCAAAAGCAAAATGAATGTGGATGGCACAATAGATAAGTATTAATCCATATTAGTTATCCAAGTCTTTAGGCAAAATGAAGGCATTGATTTCTTTGACACTTATGCTCATGTTTCTAGAATTTCCACTATTTGATTATTATTCGCTCTTGCAGATATACATAAACTTGTGATTCACCAAATAGATGTGAAAACTGCATTCTTGAACGATGACTTGGATGAGGAAATTGACATGAAATCACCTGAAGGGTTTGTGATGTCTGGAAATGAACACAAGGTGTGCAAGTTGAAAAATCATTATATGGCTTGAAATAAACACCAAAACAATGGCATCAAAAAATTTTGTATATAGCAAATTCGATACTTTTGGTAAAGGAATTATGATTTGTCTATATGTAGATGATATGTTGATTTTTGGTACTGATCAAGAAGAAGTTGATAAAATCAAGAAATTCTTATTATCTAGTTTTGACATGAAAGACTTGGGGGAGGTAGAGGTGATTCTTGGTATAAGAATCAAACAAGGAAATAATGGGATTTGAATTTCTCAATCTCATTACATTGAGAAGATATTGGAAAAGTTTAACTTTGAGAATTGTTCTCCTATTAACACTCCTATAGATCCTAATCTTAAGCTTCTTCCTAATAAGGGATCTCCAGTGTCTCAACTTGAATACTCAAGTCACATTGATTATCTTATATATGCCATGATTACTACAAGTCCTGCCATAGCTTATGGTGTGGGAAAGCTTAGTATGGATACTAGTAATCGTAGTTTACATCATTAGCAAGCTATCGGTAGAGTATTCAATTATTTGAAAGGAACCATGGATTATGGTTTGACATATAATGGATATCCTTCTGTTTTAGAAGGTTATTTAGATGCCAACTGGATTACCAACTTAGAGGATTACTCTTCTACTAGTGTTTGGGTGTTTCTTCTTGGAGGAGGTTCCATTTATTAGGCATCCAAGAAACAAACTTGTATTACAAACTCAACCATGGAGTCTGAGTTTGTAGCACTGTCTGCTGTTGGAAAAGAAGCTAAGTGGCTATGGAATTTGATTTATGAAATTCCATTATGGCCCAAACCGATATCTACCATTTCTATCAGATGTGATAGTGCTGCAACCTTGGCTAAGGCTTATAGTCAAGTGTATAATGGGAAGTCTAGACATTTACGTGTTAGATAAAGCATGATTCATGAGCTCATCATGAAAGGTGTGATATGTATAGAGTTTGTGAGAACTCAGTTGAATTTAACCGATCATCTAACGAAAGGGTTAGCAAGATATCTTGTGCACAAGGTGACTATAGGTAGGAGTTTAAAGTCCACCTAAAATCTTTCATATTGAGATACCCAATTCCCATCTAATGTAATATTAGATGCTAAATTCAATGTTGAAAGCTTGGTATTTGAAGATTGGAACACATTATTATCATCATCCGAAGGTATGTATTTAGTACTACAAGTAAAGGAGGTTGAAATTTTATTTCTTAATAGTTCATTTGAAGAGTTCCATTTATAGGTGCAAGAATAAAAGGACTACCTATATAAGCATGAACTTTAGCTGCTTCAAGAAGTTGGGACTGGATTTTATATGCTTATTCAAGGATAAGACACAATGCTAGTAAAATATAGTGTCAAGCTAAAACTTATGAAAATGTAAACTGTTCATGATCTTCTCATTCACTCACGACTAATCAGGACGTGATAAAAAGCTTAGGTGACGGCCAGAACTGACGTCACCTGGAAGTTAGTTAGTGTGGGCATAATTCTCCCAGTAAGAGGATGCCACATCTCACACTCATTGGGCAGGGTCCCCATGATCCGTTAGTAACAGGTATAAAAGGATCTCTTCCGTCTCAAGGAAGAGATCCATCTTCTTCCTCACACAATTTACCCTATACTCTCTCTAAGAAAGCTAACTTGATAGTCGAAGTGACGTCCTGGGAGAACACTATTGGATTAGTGTCTAAGCCCATAACTATATTTGGTATGTACTTGACCCGGTTGTGCATGGTCCTTTTGGGTTGCCTTCACCAAAGCAACTTGAATGGATGAATAATAGAGAAAGAGGTTATTATGGTTTATTAATATATTATAAGAATAATATATTAAAAGAGAAATCATGTTTATTTAATTAACATTGGCCAAGAATTAATTAAGAATTAATTTTGTGGTGAGGTTAATTGAATTAAGGGGACTGAACTTGTAATTATGTGATAGTTGCAAAGTTGGGTAAGGATACCCAAGAGTATAGGGTGGACGAATTCTAAGGATAAGGCCTTAGGAACTCGTCCAAGGGGCTTCTAGAATTATCCTTGGGCTTCTTGGTGGCTAAGTAAGCAGATAAGGATAATCACTGAAACCCTAGTTCCCACACCTATATAAGGAACCCTTGGGCATGAGATTTCGGCTACACTGAAACCCTACGAGTCTTGGAGCCGATTTTTCCCTCTCCTCTCTCTTTCTTGCTTCATCCAATTGCTTTTGGTGTTTGTGATTCATTAGAGGCACAACACTTGGGGTGTTAAGGTTCTCAAAGCTTCAAGATCTACAATCAACAATCAAGGTATTCATCTAACTAGTTTATTTGATATTTAATTAGTTTTGTTGTATGCTAGTTTAGGGTTCACAAGCTTTGGATAAATTTGCATGTACAATAGAGAAACCTAGATCCAAAGCTTTAGGGTTTTGCATGTGCACATAGGATGTTCTTTTGCTAAAAACCCATCAGTGGTATCAGAGCCTTGCTTGGTTTCTATTGTATTTGATGCTTGGTATGTTTTTCCATTGCTTAAAATCGTTTTTCATGCAATCTGCTTCACAGACTCGTCGAGCCCAATGAGGTACTCGACGAGTACGATGAACTCGACGAGTCCAGTAAAGGGCTCGGCGAGTCGAGCTGTCAGACAGACGGATTTTCGGGATTTTTGCGTATTTTGACTTAGGATAATTACCATAATTGTTTCTAATTAATAAAATCCAAATTTTATTGATTCTATATGATTATCTTTGTCAAAATAAAAGATTTTTGTCATTTAATTAGATAATTATTTACTTATAAGATAAATCTTAATTATTTAAATTATTTGATCAATTATCTTGCATGCAATTGGATTAGGTCAAAATTGGATAATCACCAAATTAATTGTTTATTTGTATTATTTGAATTTTGATCTAGATAGTTTTGAAATGTTTCAAAACTTGCCCTCAAGTTTTGAATTTGAATATTTGGATTAAAAGTTTAATTTTGAAATATTTAAATTCTAAACCCTAGAATTTTACAAGTTTAAAATTCACCCTATACTATTATAATATTATAAGAATAATTATTATATATGTATAAGATAAATGCTAGTCTTACTGTTAGTAGGCCTCATTCACGAAGCTGGTCTATAAGGGGTGTTTAAGGAAGCTGTCATACCCCCAAACCAGACGGCGGAAACGTCCGGGGGTGGAGGACTTCATTTGTATTATCACAACACATACATTATAGTAATCAGAGTATAAACAACCAATGTATTTAAAAAGTATAAGTATTTACATGTGTTTCATCATTGTATACTGAAACCAAATAGCTATAAAAAAGAAGAAGACAAGACATAAAATTAGCTCCATCTTCTCAAAAGCACGGGGAGAACCTGTCTACTGGTTCCCTAAGAATACATGTAATTTGAAAAGAGAGTATCAACATAAAGTTGAGTGAGTGCATAAGTATTTATGTTTGAATGAATGTTTTCTGTTTCTTGAATATGTAAACTGTTCCAGAAAATCCTATATTTTATGCTGTATATGAAAAGTAGTTTTAGTTACATAAAACTGTTCCATTTGTAAACCAATGTTCTGTATTTGTAATCCTTTTGTAAACTTGTATCTGAGAGTATGCCTGGTTGTCACACCCCAAAACCGGAACGACAGAAACGTTCGGGGGTAGAGGACGTCATGTTCAGTATCACAACAATGCAAAGTAGTAAACAAGCAACAACATCATCCATTACATTAATAATATAATTTCATACAAGTGTGTTCTGTCAATTTATATAGACACCAAAAATATGAATCAAAATAAAAGATGAGTCTTGAACGAGCTCCATCTTCTCAAAACCTGGCTCCGGTACCTGTCTACTGATGACCTGAGAATACAAGTTATTTTGAAAGAGTTTATCAGCTTTAAAGCTGGTGAGATCATAAGTATATTAGTGTCTGCATTTGTATGAAAGTGTTTGTAAGTCTGTAATTGTATAAGTTAGTAAAAGTTTGTAATTGTTTGAACTCCCCTAGAAAACCCTATGTTTCCGACTAAAAGTAGCCTTCTACCAAGTCATCTAGTGTCTATGTGTGTCTCTTGTAAGAGTGTGTATTTTCCCAAATCTGACTATCATGAACCAAAAATATAGTTTTTACATTACTGTTTATTGTGTGAATATCACAAATTGAATGCAATGGGAAAATGAAATAGTACTGTAGTGTTGTATTAAGTAACTACTGCTGTACTAACTACCTTAAACCAATTGTTATTTAAAGTACCATGTGATCGGACTGTATCCTGCTACCGACTATAGAACGCGACAATGTTAGATGTCGGAAGAAATGACGTTTGGCACCCGTAGACTTGCAAGTCCCACTGTAGCGAGCAGCAAGGTGTAGGATAGTCAATCCAGTATAGATCTATACACAAACTCATACGCTCCCCACTTAAGAAGATTCTGGATACAAAAACGGTCATGACAGGTAATGCCATGCCCCGTTACGTGGCTCACATAACTGTAGTAATGTTCTAGTATATGTATGTGCTAGCTGTATTGTGTGTTCTCTCCCTGTCTAGCATGTATGTATGTTCTCTCTGTATGGTATTGTTTGTTTCTCATCATAGTATTCTATTGTTTGTTTCTCATCATAGTATTCTATTGTTTGTTTCTCATCATAGTATTCTATTGTTTGTATGTTATTGACTCATGTATGAACTGACTCATAGTATGGTTCACTGTTCTAGTAATAGTATTAGTATCTTCCTAAACTACACCTATTGTAGTTTACTAGTAACATGGTTGTATGTATGAACATGTTTGTATACCCTTGCTACCCAAAGGTTTTGAATAGAAAGAAGGAACTTTTATATCTATATACATATACATAATATATAACTAGGATTCAAACGACCTTCGGAAAAATAACCGATACCCTAAGTCCACAACCAAACGAGGAACAGGAGGTAGGGTGAGTTATCAGTCCTAAGTCCTTTCAACCCTACTTATATAACTATATCTATAAAGATATACATTTAACAGAATATAAGTTTAAAAGAGTTTAAGTAAAAGTATTTGACATGTAAAAGAGTTTGATAAAACATTTTGAAGAAGTTTGTTTGATAACACAGTTTGAAAAGTAAGAAATCCACTTGTTTGGTAGTTATTAATCACATGTGATTTATATAATAACTAAAATTGTTCAACTTGTATTCCCCCCATAAAAGCATTTAAAAACATTTAAAAGGTTAATTAAGGGGTATGAACTCACCTGTAGTGAGTGGTTTGGATGAAACTGCCGGATAGGATGCTAAGTGTCAAGTGAAGACTTGTGCACACACGCGGATCCTATTTAACATATAATGATACATATATGAATACAATTAGTGCTTATAACAACTAATTATTGAATTTGAACCACCTTAGGGACTAGTAAACACTTATTTTGAAGTGTTACAACCATATATGATTGTATATAAGGGGTATATGGCTATACAAGGGAGTGTATGAACTCACCTGTAGTGAGTGGTTTGGATGAAACTGCCGGATAGGATGCTAAGTGTCAAGTGAAGACTTGTGCACACACGCGGATCCTATTTAACATATAATGATACATATATGAATACAATTAGTGCTTATAACAACTAATTATTAAATTTGAACCACCTTAGGGACTAGTACACACTTATTTTGAAGTGTTACAACCATATATGATTGTATATAAGGGGTATATGGCTATACAAGGGAGTGTATGGTCAAATTACACACTATTTGTGTGTGTGCGGCCAGGGTGTGTGTGCGGCCGTACTTGGTGTGTGCGGCCGCACACTCCCTATGGAATGTGCCAAAACGTATTTTAAGGCTTTAGGACTCGTCTAGGAAGGTTTCTTACTTCATGCTTTAGTCTTATATGGAGTTCATTGCCATTTTTGGACCTAAAGAGAGTGTGTGCTGCTATACTTGGTGTGTGCGGCCGTACACACTTGAAGATCATATGAAATGGCGTTTTTCATGTGTAAATTCAAGGGTCTTAAGCTTATAACAAGCTACTGCAAGTGTATACCCGATTTAGAGGCTTAAAAGTGTAGTTAGAAGCCCCAAAAGTAGTGTGTGTTCTTGGTGTTCTTGGTGTTCTTGACTAAAAATGGATGTTTTCATGGATCAAACCAAAGGGTTTTGCTAGTTAGGGTCGTGTATCAACAAATAAAAGGAAGGATTACTACCTTTTATGAAGATCAAGATGAAGATTTGGATGATACTTGAGAGGATTTCGAGTTCTAGCTTTGAAGAAGTGGAAAAAGTGTTCAAAATGACTAAGTGTTCTATATATATGTGGGAGTGTGTGGTTGGGATGGGTGTGTGGCCGCACACTCTTGTGTGTGGCCGCACACTCCATATGTTGGAATGTTTGGCTCATTTTCAAGGTTTTACACCCTGAAAACTCATCCCACGACTCATACCTTGATTATACTAGGTTTTAAACACTCTAATTGACTCTAAATAGTGCTAGAAAATAGCAAAAACGAGTCTAACCTTCATTGATTTGAATAAGTGTATAAAATAAAAATTTCGGATTGTCACACTGGTTTCATCAACTGTTATTGTAAACTGTAATGTAATACTGTAAATTGTATCTTGTAAACTAGTACTTTAAAAATGTACTTAAGTTTACTTAATTATACACTAACGTATTGTTAATATCTTTTATATGAGTTATTATAACCATAATGACTAGATGGCCTGACCCAACGCTATGAAAGCGTTGAAAGTTGTTGATAACAACTGTCACTCGTAGGCGTGTATGCCTGTATCCGATGACTCATAAAAAGCATATAAACGTTACCTGTATAATAGTTATGAAAACCCAATCATTCTGAAATAAATGATTGACAGTATGTTCTTGAATTAATATTCTTAACATGTATCTGAAAGATGTATATCCTTGATTAGTTTTGAATCAAACCTTTGTTCTTGTAAAACAATGTACCATAGTATACTTGAATCGTGAATTAATATTCTGTGAATCATAAATTATACCTATTATAATTTATATGTACTTTCTGAATTGATACTAAGTATTCATAAATGCAACCCCTTGCACGACATGTTACAAAGGGTAATTGAACTTATTGAACTAACTTTTATACTTGAATACATATACAAATATATATATATAAGTAAAATTTAAATGACAATCGGACAAATAACTGATACTTGTAATCCATCCAAACAAGGAAAAGGAACCAAAGTGGGTTATCAGTCGTAAGCCTTTTAAATCTTATATATATATATATATATATATATATATATATATATATATATATATATATATATATATATATATATATATATATAGAAGTATGATTTCTGGGAGAAATATAAGTTTATAAAAACATTTAAAAGAAGTTTAATAATTTGAAATACATTTTGATGACTTGATGTCATTTTGATACAATCATTGAAAACCATTTGATTTGATGATAACTGAAATCCATTTTGATAAGATATTTGAAACCATATGTTTATAACACAAAATATTTGTGTTAGACTTGTATCCCCCCCCCCCCCCCTTAAAACAGTAAAAACTATGAAAATACGGGGGTATGAACTCACCTGTAGTGAGTGATTCGAGTGAAAGGTCGATGTACGATGCTAAGTGTCAAGTGAAGTCTTGAGCACAAATAGATCTTATTAGCATATAATGACACATATATGGATATAATTAGTGTATATTACAACTAATTATGATAGGAAACCACTTTAGGGATTAGGAAACACTTGAATTGAAGTGTTACAATCACATGTGATTGCACTAAAGGGGTTTATGGCCACACAAAGGTGTGTACGACCAATGTGTGTACAGCCAATGTGGTCTACGGCCAAGATGTGTACGGTCATGGAGTGTACAACCTTACACTCATTGAAGAATCATGTAAAAGGGGTGTTTATGGCCCTATCTAGCACCCATTAAGTGTTCATGATCTTATGATGGAACATGAGGTGAGTTTGAGGCCAATACATGCACTAAACAAGGGTTTACGGCCATATGAGTTGTGTACGGCCGTACACCCTTGGTGTTCATGCATTAGATGACAAATCAAGGCTAGGAATCAAGTGTTTCTCAAGCTTAACTAGCAGATAGAAGAGATACTCACACTTTTGAAGGCTTCTAAGGAGTTCACGGCCCAAGAACAAGTAGGTGTTCTTGGTGTTCTTGGTGAAAGTGAAGAAGACTTGAAGATCTATCCAAAAGAGAAGATTTCATGGATGAAAACATGAATCTTCACTAGATATAGCCATGTATCAACTAACCAATGGAAGGAATACTTACATGTTTGAACATCAAGGTGAAAAACTTGATGATAGTTGAGAGAGAATCGGATTTCTTGAGGTGAAAGTGTGAGAAAGTGTGAAAAAATGAAGGAATAGCTTATATGGGTTTGGGTTTACGACCACCTTGGGTGTACGGCCGTACACTCATGTGTACGGCCGTACACTCATGTATACGACCGTACACTCCTCTTGATGGAGTGTTTGGCCCGAATGCAACCCGATGAACCTTAGTTAACTCATCCCTAAACCCAAACCTTGAATGTACTAGGCTTAGAACACTTAAACAGACCCTAAACAATGCTAAAAGATAGCAGAAATGAGTCTGACTGTGATTGAATTGAATGACTATACAAGATAGAAATTTCGGGTTGTCACAGAAGCGGCCTGTAAAATGACCGCCATTGGGTATCCGCTCTTACCCATTGCACCCTTGAATAGTGGTGGGTCGTTAGCCGAACAGGTAGGATAGGGCAACTAATTCCTCATTAAAAGTATAATGATTAATAAAGTAACTAAATGTTTTTTATAAAATTCCCAATCTTATTTACTTTAGAAAAAATATGTAAATGATGCTATTCCATGGAATTACACTTTGTACCCTTGCTAAGACGTAAGTGGAGCGTGTGTGGTTAACCGGCACACTAATTTGGCTCTAAGCAAAGGTGGCGAAGGGTGACTCGTTGTTTGTCATAGATCAATGGAGCGTGTGTGGCTAACCGGCACATTGATTAGGTGACTGTAACATCGAGGGCACCAAGTACATTTGCATGGTTATTCACACCTTGTTTGTGATCCTCGGTATCTCAGTCACAAACTTGAAGGGCATATCGAGATTTAAACATGTCATTGAAAAGTTCAATGAATCTCAAAAGATCTAGGAGTTTTCAATACATTTAAAACTTAATTTCTTTTTCGTTTTTCATGGTGGAAATTAGTGAATCGTTATTCACTTACCTTCAAATTATTTGTTGTTTAGATTACGACATCCCTATTCTAAATTGTAAATAATGTTGCTGGATCCTAGCCCTAATTTCTCATTTGGGTGTTTAATTGGGGATTCTTATCTAATCAAACTTTGTCTCTTTTCTTTTCAGATGTCTAACTCGAACACCAACAACGCTTCAGGCTCAACCTCTTCAGGCTCGTTCTCACTCATGAATTTGTGTGGGAGGGTGATTTAAATGGGACCAATTTCAATGATTGGATCCGCAACATTCGAATGGTTACCCGCTACGAGGACAAGGAATATGTCCACGACAAGGAACTGAAGGAGGTGAATGTCAACACTGCTACTCCAGAGGAGATTGCTGCCTTTGAGGCCCACGAGCGAGATGCTATTAAAGTCCATTGCATCATGCTCGCGACTATGACTGCAGAACTCCAAAAGTCCTACGAGGACTACTATCCCTATGAGATGCACTAGGATTTACTGGACATGTACCACCAAAGTGCCAGGTAGGAAAGATACGAGATCATCACTTCGATGATCACGACCAAGATGAGAGACGGAGAGTCTGTCACTGCTCATCCATAGAAAATGCAGAGATATGTCGACCACCTACTGATGTTAAATGTTAACTTTGTTGAAGAGCTAGTGATTGATATCATTCTTCATTCACTGCCACCTTGCTTCAACCAGTTTCGCATGACCTACCACATGAACAAAGAGGAGGTCAGCTTGAGCAAGCTTCAAGGCTTGTTGAGGACTACTGAGAGCAACCTCAAGGACAAATCCGTTGCACCAACTCCTACTCCTACTGCTGCCCCAGTCTTGGCTATTGGGCAAGGAAAGGGTAAGAAGAGGAAGGCTCCTTCACAGAGCCACCATAAGGGAAAGTCTCACGATGACACCTCTTCTAGTGGAACCAAGGCTGGTACCACTACACCCACCTCCAACCCAAAGGATGCAGAGTGCTACTACTGCCATGAAAAGGGGCATTGGAAACGGAGCTACCCGAAGTATCTGCAGGACATTAAGGATGGAAAGATAAAACCATCCTACGCAGGTATATATACTATTCAATCTAATGACTCATCGCATGCTATTTCTTGGGTTCTTGATATAGGATGTGGTTTTCACATTTGTTCTGATTTGCCGGGCCTAAGAAGAAATAGGGATGTGGAGCATGGGAAGATAAACCTGATCATGGGAAACAGAAGATCGTTTCCTGTCACCAAGATTGGAGTTTACTCTTTAGTGCTTAGTAGTGGGTTAGGACTAGAGTTGAATAATTGTTGCTATTTTCCAGAAATGGCAAGAAACATCATTTATTTTCATGGTTTATATAAACAAGGATTTAGATTTTCGTTTGATAATGAAAACGGTTCTATTAATGCTTTTCTTAATGGTGTTTTCTATTTTGAAGCATTGCCTTGTAATGGAATATATGAAACTGTGATGGTTGTAGACAATTTAGGAAATGATGTATTGTATATCGATTCTTCCAGTGACTTGGATAAAGCATGCTTGTGGCATTGTCGTCTTGGACATGTCAACAAGAAACATATAGCCCAACTCCAAAAGGATGGAGTGTTGGAGTCATTCGACCTTAGGGACGATGATGTGTGCGAGTCTTGTTTACTTGGAAAGATGACCAAGTCACCCTTCACTAGTACTTGTGAAAGGGGTGAGGGTTTATTGGATCTCATACATACAGATGTATGTGGGCCCTTTAGATCCACCACAAGGGATGCGATCCGCTTCTATGTGAGTTTCACTGATGATTATAGCAGATATGGGTATATCTACTTAATCAAGCACAAGTCAGAAACCTTTGGAAAGTTCAAAGAGTTTAAACAGGAAGTGGAGAATCAGTTGGGCAGGAAAATCAAGATGCTTCGATCCGATCAAGGTGGAGAGTACCTTAGTCTTGAATTCCACGACTACCTCAAGGAATGTGGAATCGTTTCGCAATTGACGCCACCTAGGACACCATAATTGAATGGTGTAGCTGAGAGGCGTAATCGAACCTTGCTGGACATGGTTCGTTCTATGATGAGTCGTGCTTCGCTACCTATCTCATTCTGGGGGTATGCCTTAGAGACTGCCGCCCATATCCTTAACTTAGTCCCTACAAAGAAGGTTGCCAAAATACCTCACGAGATGTGGACGGGGAAAGCTCCCTCGTTGGCACATATCAAGGTTTGGGGTTGCGAGGCTTTCGTAAGACGAGAGACTCACGACAAGCTCGAACCTCATAGTGAGCGATGTATTTTCATCGGCTACCCGCAGAAGTCCTTTGGATATCTCTTCTATAGACCGAGTGACCATGTTGTCTTCGTTGCGAGGAGAGGGGTTTTCCAAGAGCGAGAACTCATAAGCCAAGGAGACAGTGGGAGGAAAATCGATCTTAAAGAGATTCAAGAATCGAACGATGAAGGAACCTCTAACACTGGCACTCAACCTGAGGAGGAAACTCCTATTAAACTGATTGACGAGTCCTTACCTCTTAGACGTTCCAGTAGAGTTAGTGTTCCGCCTGTGTTATATGGTTTTCATATAACAAGTGAGGGTGATACGTTTATTAGTGACAATATACTAATACATCTCGATGAACCTAACAGCTACAAGGAAGCCATGGAAGGACCGGAGTCTGCGAAATGGAAAGAGGCTATGGACAGCGAGATTCAGTCCATGTACGACAACCAAGTCTGGGATTTGGTTGACAATATGCCAGGTCGTAAGACGGTCGGGTGCAAATGGATCTTCAAGAAGAAGACCGACATGGATGGGAAGGTATACACTTATAAGGTGCGATTGGTTGTGAAGGGCTTTAGTCAAACTCCAGGAGTTGACTATGATGAGACCTTCTCACCAGTTGCGAAGATAAAGTCTATTAGGGTGATGCTAGCCATTGCTGCATTTCATGACTATGAAATATGACAAATGGATGTCAAAACCGCTTTCCTTAATGAGAAGTTGGCTGAGGATGTTTACATGAGTCAGCCAGAGGGTTTTGTCGATGTGAAGCATCCTAATAGAGTGTGTAAGCTTGAGAAATCCATTTATGGATTGAAACAGGCATCTCGCAGATGGAATCTTTGTTTCGATGAGAAAGTCAAAGAGTTTGGTTTTCTACGAAGCGAGGATGAATCATGTGTATATGTCAAGGCCAGTGGGAGTATAGTAAGCTTCCTCGTATTGTATGTCGATGACATACTACTCATAGGAAACGACATCTCGACCCTAAAGGAAGTTAAGTCTTGGCTTGGGAAGTGTTTCGCTATGAAGGACCTCGGAGAGGCTGCCTATATTCTGGGTATAAGGATAGTGAGAAACAGGAGTAAGAGACTAATAGGACTTAGTCAGAATACTTACTTGGATAAAGTACTAAAGCATTTTAGTATGTAGAATTCTAAGAAAGTGGAGTTACCAATCCAAAGCAACGCCAAACTGAGTAAGACTCGGAGCCCGAGTACAGAGACCGAGATAGCAGAGATGAGCCGAATACCTTATGCTTCCGCAATTGGCTCAATCATCTATGCTATGACTTGTACTCACCCTGATGTGGCATTCTCTTTGAGCATGGTCAGCAGATATCAAGGGAACCCTGGCAGAGCACATTGGACCGCAGTCAAGAATATTCTTAAGTACCTTCGGAGGACCAAGGAATTGTTTCTAGTCCTCGGTGGGAGTGATAACTAAGGGTGCGAGGGTATAGTGATGCCAGTTTTTAGACCGAACGTGACAACTACCGTTCTCAGTCGGGCTGGGTCTTTACCCTAAATGGAGGAGCAGTGACTTGGAAAAGTTCCAAGCAGGAGACCGTAGCTGATTCAACGTGCGAATCAGAGTACATAGCGGTGAGCGAAGCGTCAAAGGAGGCCATATGGTTGAATAACTTCATTGGAGACCTTGGAGTTGTACCATCCATAAAGGAGCCTATGGAGATATTCTGCGATAATGAAGGAGCGGTTGCCTTGACCAGGGAACCGAGGGATCATGGCAGATCTCGACATATCGACATGAAATATCACTTTATTAGACATTGGGTAGAAGAGGGACTCCTCATAGTGAAGAGGGTATCATCAGAGGATAACCCAACAGATCCCCTTACGAAGGGACTGAGTAGGGTCAAGCACTTGAAGCACTCTAGGAGCATTGGGCTGAAGGACGATATTAGTTTAGATTAGATAGCTTCGAAACGTGTAATAGATAAATTGTAATTAACATTTGATGATTAAATAAAGGTGTATTATTTATAAGTAAAGTTACTGTCTCGTGTTAATCATTTACCTATTGTTTCACTTTGTATGTTTTGACTTTCTGAATAATAAGATTATTCGAACAGTCCATAGTCGCTCATACTTTGGAAGTAGGTATGAAAGAAGATTGTCATGAATTGGCTTGTAGACTGTCTAAAGTGTATTAGACATAGCAAAAGTTTGCTACAACGTTCATGAGTGCTTATGACCTAAGATTTGAGCATTGGAATAAACCCACGCTTGCTGGTATCGCTTCATGGAATTTATCACGAGTGATCGCAAGACGATAATATCATATAGTCTTTAAACCTAGATATATGGTTTATTGTTTGCAAGTTAGTTGTGCATTGATAATGCGTAAACGCATCAGTAACTTGATCTCATAAAATGCATTGTTGTGTATAATTTGATGAGTGAATAGTAAATGCATATAAGTCGAAGTTTATCTATTCCTTTTATCCTATGAGGCTAAAAATGATATCTGGGCCCCTCGATGATTTGGTTTGACTTATGTGTCGGGCCCGGTCAGGACTGAATTGATGTGTTCGATTAAGTTCTATGTCAGACGAATCAGAGATCGAGAAACAAACTGCTGGACAATAAGTATGACTATGTTCCATGTAATTGTCCACACGATATCTAAAACGGAGGATTATACGATCCCTTATCTAAAGGACAGGTTATTGATAAGATCAAGAGTTACTAGAATTATCCAAGTGGGAGACTGTTGGATTAGTGTCTAAGCCCGTAACTATATTTGGTATGTACTTGACCCGGTTGTGCATGGTCCTTTTGGGTTGCCTTCACCAAAGCAACTTGAATGGATGAATAATAGAGAAAGAGGTTATTATGGTTTATTAATATATTATAAGAATAATATATTAAAAGAGAAATCATGTTTATTTAATTAACATTAGTCAAGATATAATTAAGAATTAATTTTGTGGTCAAAAGAGGTTAATTGAATTAAGGGGACTGAACTTGTAATTATGTGATAGTTGCAAAGTTGGGTAAGGAAACCCTAGAGTATAGGGTGGACAAATTCTAAGGATAAAGCCTTAGGAATTTGTCCAAGGGGCTTCTAGAATTATCCTTGGGCTGCTTGGTGGCTAAGTAACCAGATAAGGATAATCACTGAAACCCTAATTCCTACACCTATATAAGGAACCCTTGGGCATGAGATTTCGGCTACACTGAAACCCTAGGAGTCTTGGAGCCAATTTTTTCCTCTCCCCTCTCTCTCTTGCTTCATCCAATTGCTTTTGGTGTTTGTGATTCATTAGAGGCACAACACTTAGGGTGCTAAGGTTCTCAAATCTTCAAGATCTACAATCAACAATCAAGGTATTCATCTAACTAGTTTATTTGATATTTAATTTGTTTTGTTGTATGCTAGTTTAGGGTTCACAAGCTTTGGATAAATTTGCATGTACAATAGAGAAACCTAGATCCAAAGCTTTAGGGTTTTGCATGTGCACATAGGATATTCTTTGGCTCAAAACCCATCAAACACCCGGTCGTCCTTTAACGATTCTTCCGTGTTGTGTTCTCCGAAAAACTTCAAGGTCTGATCCATCATCCAACATCCCATCCCCTGAAGAGCATGTCACAACAGTTGCATACCGTGTTCTCATCCGGAGAACAAGACTAATAGTTGAAAGCTTCGATGTCAAATTTGATGACTATTATGTCCGCAACACATCTCCCATCAACGAAACCAAGTTCATCCTGGAAATGACATTCCATTGTCATCGGGACCCTTAAACTTAGTTTAAGTTAACTATGACGATCTCTTTGATCCTACAGAGACTGCACATCTGTTAGATATATTGGTGTCTCCGATAGCACAATAACAACATTTAGAAGTATCTGGACCAACCATTTCTGAAGGAACCTCATTCAATACTTCCACCTTGCCGCTTGAAGGGGAAAACTCAAATCCTTTAGAAATCGCAACCTTTGAGGTTCCAGTACTTGAAGATACTGCTCTGTTAGCTGTCTACAAAGTGACCAATCAATCAACTATCTCTGAAGATACAGAGGACGAAGAAGTTGAAAATATTGATACCGAAGAGGATCCAAGGATAGTAACTCAATCATCAGTTCAGGGGGAACCATCATCAGCCCCGAGGGAACCTTCATCGGTTCAAGAGGAACCTTCAGATTCAACTGCTGAACCAATCCCAACAGTCAAAGACTCATCTGCGGGATGCTCACAAACCGAGGGGGAACAACCTTCAACAAATAGACCCAAAGACTCCCCTAAAGTAGAGGATATTTCTTCTAATGTAGCTGCTAAACATCTACAATCTCGTCTACACATATAGACGAAAGACCACCCACCCAACCAGATCATCGGGGATCCATCTACAGGTATATAAACTCGTTCCTCTACAGATTTAACTAATAATTGTCACTATGCCGCTTTTATGTCATCAATAGAGCCCACAACCAAGAAAGAAGCACTTCTGGAGCCTGATTGGATTATTGCAATGCAAGAGGAATTTGCTGAGTTTGAAAGAAACTAGGTTTGGAAGTTGGTACCGAAGCCTAAAGGCCACACTGTAGTTGGAACCAGATGGGTCTACAAGAACAAATTAGATGAATCAGGTACGGTGGTTCGCAACAAGGATCGTTTGGTTGCCAAAGGGTATAGTCAACTTGAAGGAGTTGATTATGATGAAACATATGTTCCTGTTGCAAGGATGGAAGCCATACATATTTTCCTAGCATATACAGTACATAAGAACATCAAAGTACATCAAATGGATGTAAAAAGTATGTTTCTTAATGGCGAATTGAAAGAAGAAGTGTATCTTCACCAACCTCCAGGCTTCGAAAATTCAGATTTTCCCAACTAGTGTTATAAGCTGGAGAAGGCGGTCTAGGGTTTGAAACAGGCATGATACTCTTTCAGAGTTTCTTGTCGACTCCAGGTACGAATGAGGTGTGATAGATCTCACTCTTTTCAGACGAGCAAATGTCAAAAACTTGATGCTCGTGTAAATCTATGTGGATGATATCATCTTCGGCTCTACTGATAAAGGAATGGTGGATGATTTTACCAAGCTCATGACCAACAAATTCAAAATGAGCATGAATAGAGAGATTAATTTCTTTCTAGGTCTTCAGGTCAAACAGATCGCTCAAGGAATTTTCATCCATCAAAAAAAGTATACCACTGAGCTGTTGAAGAAATTCTTAGTGGATAATTGCTCCTCGACAAAGGTCCCCATGGCCTTCGGGTACAAAATCTCAGCTGACCCTACCGGAGAGTCAATTGATCATAAGATATACCGATGAATCATTGGTTCATTGATGTACCTCACCGCAAGTAGACCACCTATAGTCTTCGCCACGGGTTTATGTGCTAGATACCAGGCTGATCCCAAAGTATCACACTTGATCGCGGTCAAGCAGATATTCAGATATCTCAAAGGGAGCAAGGCCTTAGGTCTCTGGTATCCAGCGGGAGATGACTTTAGTCTACAGGCTTTCACTAACGCAGACCATGCAGGGTGCAGACTTGATAGAAAGAGCACCTCGGGAGGATGCCAATTTCTAGGTGGAAGATTAGTGAGTTGGTCTTCAAGGAAACAAAATTGTGTTTCTCTCTCCACCGCAGATGCTGAATATTTTGTCGCAGCCAATTGCTGCTCTCAGGTTCTCTGGATGAAAACTCAGCTAATGGACTACGGGTATAGAATGCTACGGGTACCCATCTATTGTGATTCAGAGAGTGCAATAGCCATTTCACACAATCCTATTCACCGCTCAAAGACAAAACACATAGAGCTACAATACCACTTCATCAAGGATCATATCTTCAAAGGTAATATTGAACTAATCTTTGTTCCAACTCATGAGGAAATAGTTGATGTTTTCACAAAAGCACTTGACACCATAAAACTTAATAGGTTTTTAGAAATGTTAGGACTGATGAACCCAAACCCTCAATTCTTTTTGAAAGGATAATGACCGAAGATATCATGCTCTTCGGGTGTAATTAAACTTGCTTCTTTTCTTTTAAACAAAACCCTTGAAGCATTTTACTTACCTTATCTATTTCTAGAATAATTGATATAATGCATACTTCATAAGTTGCTCCTTAGTTTGCTCTGTATACCGAAGACCCCTTATGATCTATGAACTCCTTAGGTCTATTTATTATTTTTATTTCTAACCTTTGTGTTCAAGTTGCTCTTCAGTATCATCTCCCGCAGACTCATCAAACAACCCGAAGGCATCTTGCATCAGACATATTAAATTTCATTGTGTGCTATTTAATGAATCTGGAACAACAATCTTTCAAAAGGAAAATGTTTTACTCTTCATTTAATTTGTCGCACATGAAAAACGGTTACTCTTCAAAGGACTTTTCATAATCAGACCTATTTTGGGTTAAAGGATAAACATGTTGATTTTCCTTAAAAGAAATCTTTTTTGAAAATATCCTTTTACTTAACCAATCCCATCAAGCAAATGTTGGGGTCACATTTATTCCACTTCCCCACTTTATTCATCGGATGAAACCATTTTCACCCCACGATTGTACGGCGCATCATCACACGCCTGAAACTGCATTTAATGCTCCCTCTTTTCCCTGAAAACTCATTTTTGGTTTAATTTTAAAACCGATAAAGATAAAAACTCAAAGGTTTTTACAACTGTTATTAAACTAATGTTAATCATTTTTGAAATCCGAAAGTATAAAAAACGCCTTTTCTTCCCCAAGAAAGCTTTACGCTTTCTGAACTCTCACAAGCGATACTCTCCTTCTTCATCTTCTTGCAAAAGAAAACCTTTTCGTGCAAGTTCTTCAAAACCTTTTAGCAACAAAGGTGAAATCAGGAGTCTCAAAGAAACAATCCACACCTTCTTGCTCAGCTAAACCTACCAGAACTAGATCAACTCTCAAGGATCTCACTCCCTCCATCGCAGAAAGCAACTAAAGAGACATTTTTGATGATCATGAATGCTACAATGACTCTATCAGGCTTATGATCAAGTTCCTTCCCACTCATCCACTTTTCGGTGCCTTTGATTCCTTCACAGAAGCTATTACCCAAGTAATCTTGTTAAAATGTGCCTTTTTTGCATTTTGGCCATTAGACAAACCGCAAGAAGTTCATCTCCGTCTAATCGATGATTCCTTGGTTTTTCTAACCAAAGAAAAGTTTTTGGAAGCAATCAATCTATGAGTTTCTTCATCAACCTCTACACTCCCAACACCAACGATGTCTTTTCTGCCCTGTACCAGATGGGGTATCAATCAAAGCTCAAAGGGGTAGCTGAATTCAAGAAGGGAAAATTACTTGCTGTTTGGAAATACGTTCTCCACTATGTGATCAGGTGTTTATCTGGAAGGCAGGTGGTACAGACAACATGGGCAAGCCACTTCTCAACATAGTGTGGAGCATCTTCACTGGAAACCCGGTAAACTATGGCAACATTCTTTGGGAGGGTTTTATCCAATATGTCAGCAAGGGGACCCCGAAGGAAGGGACGATGGAACTCACATATGCAAGGTTTTGGTCCCTGTGCTTGATCGATCTTAACAAAGAGGCAAACCTCAGTCTTGGCAATGACACCAATCTCTTCTCTGCAAGATATCCCAAAAGGTACAATCCCTCCAAAGATAAATCTCTTTTCGGTCCCATTCGACGTCTTCCCATGTATATTCTTGATTCTATTGGACTCACTACTCTTCTGGTGGCTGACAAAATTATGGATACGAGCAGTATTGCCCCATACCACTCTATATCTCCAAGCCCCCCCTGAGAAAAATGAAGTCCAAGCACCGCAACCCAAGCCAAAAGGGTTAAATCCGTGGCTATCAAACGCACTCCCTCAAATGTTGTATCAAAGGGTGCAGGTGCTTCAAAGAAGAGAAAAGCCACCACCGCAGAGTCCACTCGTCGGGTTCAACCTTCTCCATCCAAGGCTCATGATCCACCAGTTAACATGGTTGATGACAGTTTGAATAAGCCTTCGGATTCCAGAGACATTTTTAGAAGCAAGAAGTTGAAGCTTACCCCTACTCATGGCCAAAAGCGAAACAAGGTAGATGTTGGAGTCTCTCAAAAGACTCCCGCAGCCGTTCGAGTCCATGCTGACTCACCCAAAGCAACCCAATCTAACCACTCTGATACAATAAGTGTATACTTTTCATCCAAACATGGAGACAAAAACCAATCTGGATTCCAACTGGATCTGGATGTCGATACTTGCCCAAAGGTCTCTAAGGCTTCGCATCTTCACTTTATTTCTCCCAAGGATCTGAAATCCATTTTCCTTCATATTACACAAACACTTCATAGAAAAGTTGCACCATAGGGTCCTTTTTCAGAGACCCTTGGTAGAATAGAGCCGAGGCCAGACTTGGTTTTAGACCAAGGATACCAAGGAAGCTTTGGAAATCATGCATTTTCGATATTACATCCAAGCAGCCTAGGCATGGTGAGCACGAATGTGCAAGGATCCATGGACCCGAGGGACACCTCGGCGCGACAAGGAATTGACGGTTTTGCATCATATGACTCATGGTCACGATATCGACCAACAACTGAATCAGGGATAAGGAAGTTTGAAGCCTTCAAAAGAGCACTACAGGCCAGGAAATCAAGACAAGTACATCAACAACAACAAAAGAAGGAATCTCTTCTCCCTGTTGCCAAGTACTTGGCAACTGCCTTTAACAATGCCAAAACCGTGCATGACATCCTAACAATTTAGAAATGGATGTCTTACATGGAAAACACAGTTCAAAGGGTTCAAGATATGGAAGACAACGCTGGTGTATTAAAGCCTCCTCCCACCAACACTGAAGAGCATGAATCCAATGAAGGAGAAACCGCGATTGAAATCAGTTCTGAACCTCTCTTCGGGTTAGATGATGACAATAATGATGAAGTTCAACGACCCCGCCTCTCTGAAGACTTTATTATGGTTCTCGATAACGAAGAATCCGGTGGGTCACACCATTCTACATCCAAGCCCAAGCAAAAGAAATAGAAAAAGTTGGATGTGTCAAGAAAATAGTTCCTTGACCTTCAATCTAAGGTGGATCAAATTCTGTCCGTAGTCACATCTGTAGCCCTGAAGACAACTGAAGAATCAACTTCACAATCACTAGTCAAAAGAGTTCAAACCTTGGAAACAAGAGAGAAATTCACTGCTGACCGAATGCTTCTGTAGTTGGAAATGGGCATTCTTCAGTTGGACAATCAAAGAACCGCCGATCATCGAAAGTTCATTAAGAAGGCCACAGATCTCATCGACGAAGTCAAGGATCTACAGAACGAGCTTCAGAAAGTCATGCAAGAACAAGAAACCAAGTCTCAAGAACTCATCAGTGAGGCTCACACAGCTTATGAAACGGGTTACTCAGTTCTTCACGATACAATCAAATGGTTGAGGCGATCACTTACAGCAAAACAAAGTGTTGATGAAATCCTTCATCTCACCAAGGGTATTTTTCTAACACTTTTCAACCATGATATGCCAATCACCAAGGAAATGAGTGCACAGATGGCAACCCAGTTCAACACCACTTTCCAGAAGCTTGACGACTTGAAAACTTGGTTTAAGGAGCAGATGGAGCCTGCTCCCATAAAAGGGTGAAGTGATCCCTCAAAAACCTTTAAGTAAAAAACACTCTCGTTTCAAAAATCCAACACTCCTCCTTAGGATCAACCTTCTTCAGAGCACATCAAAAATCCAACTCTTCATGGTTCTCCTCGGCATTCAACTTCTCACAATTCTCCTCGGCAGTCAACACCTCCTACATATCCACGGCCTCAAACTCCTCCTCACCTACAACAACTCAGAGGAAGATATTTCATTAATTCACTTTGATGACTCCTCAACCACGGTTCAAAAGAAATAAGGTTGGAGAGCTACTAAATTCACATACGAGATTTGGAGAGCCCAAAGGTTCGATACCACTTTTCATGAAACCTTAATCAATTCTTGGGTAAATCGTACTCGAACACTCTTGGACTCAGACTACGTTCCAAGTCTCACATATGCAGAACCTCCTTCAGATGGCTACTGGGATATTCCAATTTCTACAAACTCCAAATATGTCCCCGTTTTTAATCCTTTGAGCTCAACATTCCTGACGACCGAAGACTTCCAATGGAGTATGAAAGGCTGAATCTTTTTCACGCCCGACATGGTGACTACATTAGAACACAAGCAGACTTTGTGTTCATGAACCCGATGGAAATTTTCATGATTTCCCGAGTATTCCAACTAATCGTTGAGAAGTATCCAAAGATGAAAGTTGCATTTGAAAGGGCTTGTGAATTTCTTAAGGCCCTGGTATGTGACTTCGGGAAAATTGACGCTGAGATCCATCCGGTGCTTGCTCAAAAATTTGATTTCCCTCCTTTTGAGCTAGCCCCAACAGTCACTGAGGGTTATCAAGACATGAGTCTCGGTGCAACAAACTTTACAAATCTTGGGGTCGTCTACAAGAAGTCCCAAACAAGTCCAAAGTTCTTCATTCCTGTCACGACCATCCATCGTTTATCCAAGAAACAACAGGAGATCACCTTGTCTACAGTTCAAAGATCCAAACACACCACCAAAGAGGTGAAATTAAAATTACAAGGAGGATCAAATGGCTCTTTAAATTAAGGTAATTTTAGTGGATCCTCATCAAGTTTATCAAGCTCAAACAATGAAGTACTTAGCTGCGAGGTCACTTTGGTGGAAATTGTTGAAACAAGAAAGTGACACTCTACAGCTAATAATTGACCCAAAGATCCAATGCCTTTGTGAACCGAAGAAGAGTCTGCCGAAGACCATTTGCCATTTCGTGACACCCAAAAACAAGAAGAAGACCCGCAGAAGTCTGTAACATGAAGACTGCAACAAGTTACCTTTAATGACTTTGCTTGTAAACTTAGTATTATCCGGTGTACTCTTAAGGGTCACCGAAGTCAGCTGTTTTGTAATTGTTTATTATTTTCGTGTAACTTTTGGGCCTCTATAAATAGAGCGTTCCACTTCTTATTTACTTACCACTTTCGAAGTTATCAATAGAAGATATATTCATCTCTATATCTAAAGTTATCTGATTGATACTTTATCTGAGTCCCTCTTCACTTATGTTGTTCATCATTTGCTAACTTGTGTTTGCATGCAAACCATGTTATGATTCAACTAAGTGTCTACTTGTTTAATACTTATTGATATAACTTGCTGCTATTTACATTCCTTACTTTTCCACAATCTAACTATTATTGTTGAGCTAACAAAGATCCATTGACATTAACTTAGTATTCTGCAATACATTATCTCGTTACTAACTTTTATTAAGTTCTTCTCTTAACAATATATATATATATATATATATATATATATATATATATATATATATATATATATATATATATATATATATATATATATATATATATATATATATATATATATATATATACCCTTAAAGGTGAAGAACTACTTAGGAACCACTTTTATTAAGGGTATTTTGGTTATTCAAACAATGAAACTTAAAACTAGATTTAAACTCATCATATATCTTAAACTCATAAACTCTCAAACTCTCATACTCTTTGGAACCTTTCTAGCAACCTTCAAGAACACACACCTAACACCACCTACCGTTGTCGTTGGAGCCACCATCGTTGTTGCTGCCACCACCGTCGTTGACGTCAGCCGGACGTCCGTCTCCTCCCTACCTCCTCGCTACCCTACTATCGCCACCTCCCTTCTATGTGGTGGTTCAAGATCTAAAAAATAAGGCGACCGCCACTTCCACCGGTGACCGCCACCACCACCGACGACTGCAACACCACTGACGATTGCCATTATCTTCTCTCACCCCAGATCTGGCCAGATCTGATGTGGATTTGAGTATTTTTTGCTATTTTATAAAGGTTTTTCTTACTATTTCATCATGTCGTTGTTGGATCCTCATCAAATTTCTTCTCCTAACATTTTTGTTGTCGTCAATGCATTACAAATTAGAAATAACAGTCATTATCGCAACCTACAAGTGCAAATTTACTCCTTTTTGGTTAAGAGCTCTTAAACTCATTTTTTTCTCTTGTAGTTCCATCACCAGAAAAATCTCAGCCGGATCCGTACCAGATGTATTTCATGACCACCACCTCCTTCTCTCCAAGTCGCCTCCATATGTATTTCTCTGATATCTAGTCAAACACCACAAGATAATCATCAGATCAGATATGTTTGTGCATTTTCAGGTTCGATCTGGTGTTTGTAAGTGTAGTGTATTTCACGGTAGTCGGTGTCACACCCCCAAACCGGAACGGCGGAAACGTTCGGGGGTGGATGACGTCATGTACAGTATCACAACAAATGTATAATAGTAATCAAAGTAACAACAACCATTGTATTAATAACATAGTATTTACATTGTATTCAAAACATTTCTTGTTTAACATTAAAACTATAGAAAAAAAAAAGACGTAATGCTACCGTGCTCCGTCTTCGTAACGCCTGAGAGGGTACCTGTCTACTAACTTTCCTGAGAATACAAGTGTATTGAAAAAGTGTCAACATTTAAGTTGGTTAGTTCATAAGTATTTTGTTGGAAAAGATATGTTCTTTGTTATTGAAAACGTTAATGTGTTCTTCCAGAAAATCCAATATTTTCTTAGTAAATAAGTCATAGTCTTAGTACTTTAAGACTAAAAAGTATAAGTTTCTTATGTTTATAATCTGTGATTCGAGGTTCCGATTCATGTAATTGGTATGACCCGTACTGTTACCTCCTATGATTACTTAGTGTATAGAAATTATATATAATTAAAATTGAACGGACAGTCGGTTGGGTGATTCTGCCCTAAGCCCACAACCAAACAAGGAACAGGAAGAAAGGCGGAAATCACACATTCCACTGCCTATCGGATATTTATTATGTATAACCTAACGTATACATTAAGTAGTCATAACTTTAGCAAAAAAGATACTCGATATATGTTATCTGAACTTCTATTCGTACCATATTAGTAAATAATATAATGTATTGTTTTTCGTGTAACTGTGTGTAAATCTAGAAATTTTGTACTTGCAAATAATGTAATATTGTTTTATTATTTAAATAAAACCCTTGAAAGTATATTTGCCCTGAAATCCGAATGTAAAGTTAATATTCAAATAAAATTATTTGAAAATATATATTCATAAATATGCCGTTGTTTTCTCATTGTGAGTTCTTATAACCATACTAAACCAGTCGGCCTGATCGCGACGTTCTTCAGGCATCGGAATGTTAACAACATTTGTCACCCCAGGCCTGCCGGCCTGACTGTAGCTAACAGTCGAGGTGTGGGATTGTCAGTCCCAAATAGATCCATACACAAATATCTCGCTGTCCCTACAAGAGATTCTGGTTACAAGGCAGGACTTTTATTCGTACTTAGATAAGTACACGAAGACGTCTCACAAATTGCTTCAACGTTTTTACGAGTAATAACTGAAAACCCTTTTTGTTTAACAAGTTAACCTGTACTTTGTAAAATAATTTCTTTGTTCCATAAACTATACCTATTATAGTTTATAAGTTTGTTTCCGTGTTGTAACCTGAACTTTGTAAAATAGTACCTTTTGTTCCATAAACTATACCTATTATAGTTTATAAGTTTGTTTCTGTGTTGTAACCTGAACTTTGTAAAATAGTATCTTTTGTTCCATAAACTATACATATTATAGTTTATAAGTTTGTTTCCGTGTTGTAACCGGAACTTTGTAAAATAGTACCTTTTGTTCCATAAACTATACCTATTATAGTTTATAAGTTTGTTTCCGTATTGATGTGAAAACCGTTGCGTCTTAACATGTTTTGTAAATTGTTTGATGATTCCCGGGTTAAAACAGGTTTTAACAAACGTATCTTAATAATATTATACACAAGATATTGTATTTAAATTAGTGAAATAATTAATAAAGTGTTATATTAACACTAAATAATATATGACACTTACCAAATAAATTCCTAAGCATTTATTTGAAGGTTGCTTCCTGGGAAAATGTTTTGAAGCTTATCATAATTGAGAGGATTTTGGTGGGATGTTTGGGACGTGAATGAGAGAAATGGGAGGGTTTTCTATTATGTATCTTATATATGAAGCAAAAGGTAGGCGCTTACTTGGTAATTGAGATTAAATCATCTTGAAATGTTTGCCAAAGGATAAAAGTTTGGAGATTTCGGCCTAGAATCTAACTGAGAAAAGGAGACTTCAGTCTATTGTTCAGCCGAGATCACCTTGATTTCGGTCAAGGTTTTCGGTCTGAAATGATGTTTGCGGTCCGAAGAAGCTGATTTCGGTCCGAGGGTTTGCGGTCAAAAATGGTTCTCAGTCCGAGGTTTGCGGTCTCGCATGGAGTTTTCGGTGGGTGTTCTCGGTCTTGCATGGAATCACCAAATGGTGATTTCGGTCCATACCTTTGGGATTTAATTCTCAATATCGAAATATATAAAATGTTTAAATAAATAATAACATTATTTGACTTAATACTTGACGTGTTTGACTTTTATTTAACATGTTTGAATTTTGTTGACTTGTTTTTGACTTTTATTGATTCGAAATAACGGGTTGTTACAGTCGGTGGTGGTTCCATCACTACATCATATCTGGTCTCTGATTATGGGGCTTACATAAGAAAGTTATGAAAAAAAAAAGATGCACACAAGGTTCTTACATAATAAAGTTCTGCAAAAAAAAAAAGATGCACATAAGGTGCCTGATGAAATACCTCAATGTAATTAGGTAAGTTATTAAGTTGTTAATTTAGCTGTGAATGCTATAGTGAACTTTTTAAAAGTTTAAATAGTGAATATGGTAAATTAAGCTATGAATAAGTGTGTAAATTGTTAATATAACATCGCCTTATATATCTAGTTAGTTTTATGGTTATTAAGGATCAACGTGTAATTTCATGAAGTGCCTCAACGAAATTCGGTAAGTTATTAAGTTGTGAATATGTGTTTATTATGTATTAATTGGTGAATATGTAGTTATTACGCTGCAAATATGTATTTTTTAATGCACTAAGTTGTGAATTAGTGTCTAAAATTTTGAATTAAGCTATGAATTAGTGTCTGAAATGTTGAATTAATATGTGAAATTCTGATTTTTTTTATCCAGTTCAGATTTTTGAGGGAAATATGTTAGCGGTATTGGCACCGAAGGTTGGTTGTGGTAATGGTTAATGGCAGCATATGGTAGTTGGCGATGTTGATGCTTGTGGTGGTGGTAGAGTAAGCAAATATTTTATTTCTCACTCATATTTTTCATAAATTTTAGATAAGTTATCATCTTTTATTATTCATGTATATGTTTTTCTTTTGATATTTGGTTTTGAAAATATGAGATAATTTATATATGAAATAAACTATGAATGAGCAACTTAATACACTGAAATATGATATTATAATTGTAAACGAGTTGTAAATGTATTGTATTAAACTGTAAATTTTGTGTATTAAGCTATCAATTTTATTTACAACTTAATATAATAAATTCACAAGTTAATACACATAAATGCTTCTGAATATGAACGTATAAACTGTATATTTATTATACTAAGCTTTGAATTTTGTTTATTAAACTGTAAATTGATAGTATTGAGTTATGACGCTGGCACAAATGTTTGGCAGCGGCGTGTGGTGGTCGTGATGGATGTAGAGTATGAGTTTGACTTCTTTGAATTTAAGAATTAATTTAAATAAATTGTATTAAGTTGTGAATTTTGTGTATTAGACTATAAATTAAATGTATAAAGTTGTATTTTATATAAATTTGGTGTTAAAATAGGAAATGATTGTATGAATGAAAATATTAGACAAAAAAATTACGATTTTACCAATTTTTTTACCAAAAAAATAACAATTAGGATTTTAACATATTTAGTAATATTCGTAATATATTTTTACTTAGGAATGAGATTCCTAACTTCATATATATATATATATATATATATATATATATATATATATATATATATATATATATATATATATATATATATAGGTTCAGGTTTATTGGAGGCCATTCTAATTTTGTGAAACCGTGATACCAAATCTAAAAATAATTTTAAAATGAAAAATAAAAGAAAAAATCCAAAAATTCCTTTTTTAATTATTATTTTCGTCACTATCATTACCTAAAAAAAATAAAAATAAAATAAAAATAAAATAAAAGTTTTCTTTGAAAAATACGTGAAATATTCTAATAGAATATTACACTGTAAATATTCTAATGTGATTTTTAGAATGTTAGAATATTCTACTAGATTTGTCAGATCTGTAAAAAATATTCTAATATTCTACTAGAATATGTAAAAAAAAATATATTTTTTAATTAATTAATTATTTTTTTTGGTATTTTTTTGGAAAATATAAATTATGAAAATAATATTTGAAAAAAGAATTTTCGAAAATTTTCAATTATTTTGCATTTTAAAAATGTTTTTTTATCTACAAAATGAGTTACTATGATTGTGTATCACGGTCTTACAAAATTAGGCCGTCTCACATGCACCAAACCCTATATATATAGGTTTAGGTTCTATAGAAAAAAAAACTCTAAAAAAACATAAAAATACATAAAAAAAATACTTAGAGATCACGAAACTTTTTTTTGATTTTTTTATGAAAAAAATCGTATGTTTTTAAATAAATTCGTTGATTTTTTTTTTGAAAAAATATTTGTTTTTTTATTTTTTTTTATAAAAAAAGTTGATTTTTTTTCAGGGAATTTATTAAAAAACCTGCGATTTTTTTATAAAAAAATTTAAAAAAAAGTTTTGTAATCTCTAAATTTAAAAAAAAAAATTTAAAAAAAGTTGATTTTTTATTTTTTTTTCAACGAATTTATTAAAAAACCTACGATTTTTTTATAAAAAAATTTTAAAAAAAGTTTTTTAATCTCTAAGTATTTTTTTTTATGTATTTTTATGATTTGTAGGAGTTTTTTTAGGGTTTTTTTGTTTTCCAAATAACCTCTATATATATATATATATATATATATATATATATATATATATATATATATATATATATATATATATATATATATATATATGTATGTCACATTTTCTTCCGAAAAATACACTAATTCCGACTACACGTGCGAGTCAATATTTAGTGGTCCGTTAAACTTAATGGCCGCCGGAAAAAGCCAAATGGTGGAGGACCCAAACCTGCTCCCCACCGACGACTGTTGCTGCCACCGTCCCTTGCCTTCCATCTTTTTTAATAAATCTTACATTTTTTTGGTCAACATTGTTTCATTGCATTATCACCACCTCCATGAACAAAAGATTGATGTTTCGGAAAATAATAAATAACCTTATTAAGATTACAACGTCACCTTTAATTATAAATATTACCACAATATAATAATTAATCTTTTTTTGTTACTATTATATATTATATATTATTAGGGATGAGAATTTGGTTCGAAAACCCGAACCGAACCGAATTAGGTCTGAATAAGCAATTCGATTTGGGTTTCGGGTATCTATATAATGTTTATTCGGTTCGGGTTACCCAAATAAGAGCTTATTCGGTTTTAAATACCCGACCCGAATAAATATTCTTCTTCCGTTTTTTCTAATCGACAGACATCAAAATCACGATTCACACTTCTGTCCTCGTCGTTCATAACAGAAAGAAAAAAAAAACTCTACGCTTGTTCTTGTCGTTTCAAAATCGACCAATCTTCTCATCTTTTTCCAAACTCGAAATCACTTATATCGATCCTTCATCTTATTTCAAACTTTCAAAAATCAGTCCTTCCTATTGTCTCTAAGGATTCACAAATTTGTACTTTGTCTAGTCATGGAAAATTAGGCTGCAACTAAGAAACTCAAGTAAGAAATTTAATTCTCTTTATGTTAATCTACCATGTAAATGTTATTCTTTCAATGTGTTATTGTGTTATGTTAGTCTTTGAATGTTTTATGTTAATGTATAAAAGTTCATTGTTATTATATTATTCGGGTTATAAAATCCTAATACGGTTTATTCGGTTTTTTTCGGTTATATTAGGTCCTTAATCATTTTGTACATGTTATTCAGGTTATTCGGGTAATAACCGAACCGAACCGATTAATACTTGAACCGAACCGAACCCGTATTGGTTAATCGGTTCGGTTTTCGGTTCATGCAATTACCCTTATTCGGTTTTTGGGTTATTCGAGTTCGGGTCGGTTCGGTCCGGTTCCGACCCGAATTACATCCATATATATTATTGTTGTTAATTAGTTTAAAAAAATTAGTTTAAAAACTATTTTTTATTGTTAAAAAATTAGAGAGGATTAAAGTATAAGAAAATTACCATAATAGATTTTTTCTCAACGTTTTTGTGAGACTTTTGGGATGTAATAACACTTTGAAATTTTGAGAATCACGAAACACTTTCAAATTGAAGTATTTCGGTAGTACTTCCGAAATCAACAATTGGAATAATACCATGTTACAAAAACAAGATTATTCTTAGTTGTTTTCCAAGAAAAAATTATTTCCAAGCAATTCCTAAGCAGGTATCCTCCATAAAATTCACTAAGTTATGGGTAATAAAGAATCATACCTGATGAACTTCTAAAGCAAGGATCCTTCCATACGGAAGCTTAAGGACCATACGAAACTAAGGGAATCATAACTACAAATTTCTCCTAAGTCAACGGATAACCAGGTTCTATCTATCCTTTAGTATTATTTTTCTAAAGGTTTATTATTCTAAAAAAGATATTGATTATCTCAAAATCCTAATTTGATGTTTAACCATTTCAGGCTAATCGGATTTAGAAAAGTTTGAACTTTTCAGGATCCTGCCTACATAAGGATCCTCAGAAATCCTACAATCGTATCATGCAAGTAAGACACACAACCAAGGATATCAACCAACCATAATATTAAAAGGACTACACACCAACCCCGCAAAAACAAAATTCTTCAGTGTCTTACAAAAACCATTTAAAATATTTTTATCTAAATAGGGCTAAACCATGGATTGGTTAACATCTTCCGGAACCTTCTTCCCTTCACCCACCTTCTGCTATTGCCCTTCAGGATCCTGATTGACATTAACATGCTTACCGGTTAGTTTTGCTAAAGCTTCATGCCAGCGAACCAAATTCCAGGATCCCGCATTGGCCACGTCCTTTGCGAGTTTGATCTTTTCCTTCTTAATATCCAAAACATGCTCTTCCTCTTTCTCGACCTTCTCCTTACTCAGGAGCTCCGCCATCCTCAAGAGATCTTTGTTTGTTGCCTTCTATTCCTTCTCCTGCTCCTCTAGGACTCGCTCAACCCACTCAACTTGGATCCTTAGATTGACTGCAGACTGAGATACATGAGCAGAAATCTAAAAAAAAGGGGCGTGGTGTCAGTAAAAGAAGTAAAAGACAGAAATTAAAATCACACAAATACTTATGGCTTGGCAAAAGGAAACCAACTTCCGGAGTGCCTCCTCGGCCCCGAGATTCTCCAGGATCAAATCTGTGGCTTCTACAGTCTTCTTATTCCAAGAACACGAGGTCTTCACAGTAAGATCAATCTGAGATCTCTTGAGAGGAAGAGGAGGACCGACTTTCTCCTTCTTGATTACAATCATGTCGCTGGACATATCGTCTTCAAGATCAGACAAACCAAATCGAGCACTAGAGCGAGTAGCCTTGGATCCTACGTATCATACATGATTCTCGTCAGTTCAGGATCCTTCTTATAGAATGAACTAAAGTCAAGGATCCTTACCGGTAGCCATTAAAGCAGCGGTGGAGGAACATTCTTGAATATTAGAACAATCAAACTGAAAGGATCTATCAACCTTGGAAAAAGCAAGGAACTTCTTTATCTTCTCTTCAGTATCCTTAACAGCAGGGACAAGATCTTCAAACTTAAAAGCTGCAAAAAATCAAATGAAATAATGAAATGAGAATTTCAGGATCACTAGTATAAAGGTAAAATTATACTACCCTTCTTGACCCAGGTCTTTAGTAGGAGATCCCTACCAAGGATGGAATCACGTCTCACAAAAATGTATTTCTCCTTCCAAGCTTCGTCGTTGTGTTTTATTTTCAGAATGAGAGGGATTTGAATTTAAGAAACAGGAACTTCCAAAGGTAATAAGGTCATACACATGGGCCAGCTCAGCCAAACTTATGTTCAGATATTTGGATTGGTTCAATTTGTCAACCCAAAACAAGATCCTCCAAACAATAGGCATGACTTGGATGTAGGAGATTTTAGTAACTTCAAAGATGTTGGGTTTTAAGCACTATAACACTCCTATGGTGCACATGCAACCCTAGATGCTTTGGATCTATGTTTTCTCTAATTATACATGCATTTTCAATTTTCCAAAGCATACATCCTAACTAGCATACAATGGAGGATATACAATACAAAACTCATATTTAGATGAATACCACTTGATGTAGTTGTAGTTCTTGACCTTAGACGGCTTTAGCACCTCAAGTGTGATGCCTCTAATGTGTCACAAACACCAAATGCAAGAGGAGACTTGAGAGAATAAGCTAGTTAGCACAAAATCAATATCACTCTCTTAGAATGAATGGTGTAACCGATTTTGGCTCTAGGGGTATGCTTTTATAGTGTTGCAAAGGCTAGGATTTCATCCTTGAAAACCCTAATGCACCATGACCTTTCATATCACTTAGGCTCCATGGGTTAAACCTCCATGGACTATCCATGGACTATCTGTAACGCCCGTGTTTCTAGGCTAGGCATTAATATTGACATAATGGTCTAGGTTAACCTTTGTAACTCATTTATAAGAAATGAAAAGGAATTATGTGATATGTGAATTATGTGTTTTATGCTTAATTATTAGGATTTAATTAATTAAGAATAAAAATGAGCGTCAAAAATTAAATATTAGATAAAGCCGATATCTATTAAGAAACTTGTAGTGGGCGTGACAAGGATTACGGATATATAAAGAATATCGAAATCCGAGTTATAACGAAGAAGTTATAACCTGTCGAAGTTTCGCGACAAAACCGGCACGGTACCGAATGTCGTAAAAAGTGAGTTTTGATAAACTACTTTTTAGCCTTGGTGGTCTAAACGAAAGTCGTAGTGTTCGTTAAACCCAGAGTATGTATAAAAAGAATGCCCAAATCTGACTTCGTATGAGGAAGTTATGATTTTTCGAAGTTTCAGGTTAGCAGTAGACAGCTAAAAACTCGAATTTTAGATCAAATGATTTTTAGCCGACACGACCTAAACGAGAATCAAAGGTCTCGTCATTTGTAGCACAACAGTAAAAAGACAGACGAAAACGGACGTCGGATGAAGAAGTTATGAATTTTTAACGGATTTCCTGTCCCGGTCTGTTAAAAATAATAATATAAAAATTAAAGTCAAAATTAGCCGACGATGTCTAAACAAAAGTAGTAGAACGTAACTTTACCTACGCGTGCATATAAAGAACGTCAAAAACGGAGCTCGTATGCGAAAGTTATGGATTTTAGAAGTTTTGGCGCGAAAACCGAGAAATTTCGCATAGGTGGCTTTGAACACGTCACCTTCGTTGTATGAGTGCCACGTGTCCGAAATGGCTGAGTCATGCGAGCCACGTGTCCGAGCCGAAGACCCAGCTGATGACGCGTCGCCTTCTGATTCGTCCGAGCAGCGGCCCAATGCGCATTCGACGCGCCTCGCTTCTGACTCATCATCTGAGCTTCGCTGGTCCAATCCGAGGGTGCCGCGTGCCCTTCGCGTGTCCGAAACTCGCACCCGCCACCTGGCCTCGCTCCGCGGCTGCCACCTGCTGCCTTCGCATGTGCGACGCGTGTCGCGTCCGAACCCTCGCTGGCACCGCCTCTTCTCGGCCGACTCCGGATCTTCCCTCCTATAAATAGAAGGCATGCGAGCCTTCCCGGGTAATTTTGGGAAATTGCCCATTTTTACCCCTTTTCTAATATTTTGGTTATTTTTACCTCCCCCGATGCCCCGAGATCATTTCCAACGCCCGGAACACGTCCCGGAGTGCCCGAGAAGCCCGAGAAATTTATCTTTTCGGTTTTGAAGCCCGACCCTTCGCAGAGCCCGGTTTCTCAATAAAACTCCCGGTTTTATTAAAAACGATCGTTTTAAGGAAACAAATTGCTGCACGATTTTCATTAAATCAGGTGAGTGTGTAGTTACTTTCACCTTACACATATATATGAAGTATTTTCTTTAAAATACGTGCTATGTGTAATTATATTGATTGTTTAATTAAGGTGACTGTTGAATAGATGTTTTATACAAGTTTTAAACTGTATATATATTTTTATCTACAAATATGTTGGGTAAAGCATGGGTAGATGAATTAGATGATGTGTGATGAAATAAAAGTAATGAGAGGTATCGATGTTTAAGATGATCTAGTCATCTAGCAGAGAATAGACAACGGCCACAGACTATTTTAGATAGTCCAGTGGAACGTTAGTAGACTTGTAATCGGTACGTATGTTTGAACTATATGTTCATAAAGTGTTCTTGAACTATATGTTCATTAGGTGTTTTTGAACTATGTGTTCATCTGTTGGTTCTTCTTTTTGACACTATTACGTGTCGGGGTACGGGAGCGTACGGGAGTACTTTATCAGTATTTTCCCTATACTTTTATTTGGAAGAGCTTTGGAGTCTTTGTTCTTTTATGAAGTGATCGGACGAGCTTCATGAGTTAGTGATATAGATCATGAGTTAAATAGTGGGTGTGTGATGAAAGGTGAGTTGGATAGATGAGATGATCAGTGATATAGATCATGAGTGAGTGGTGAAATATGAGAAAATCCCTTACCGAAACGTTGGCGTGAGTGGTGCAATATGAGAAAAGCCCTTACCCAAACGTTGACCCCCGTCATTCAGCAGAGTATGGATGACAACCATGGACTGTTCTAGACGGTCTGTGGAACACTAGCATGCTCGCAACCTGTAGGTGTTAATGGACTTGAGTGTTCATTCGCTGTACTCTATTCCCCTCATGAGTGCCTTTAGGGCATGTATGGCTGGGGAAACCCCTTAGTATGTTCATCAGCTGTATGGAAAACCCATTGAAATGTATTCCGGGGGGGGGGGGGGGAACTCCCGTGGGAAATACCATCGATGAATAAGAGCTATGGACTTAGCATATGGAAAACCCACTGACATGTATTGCAGGGGGGGGACTCCCGTGGGAAATACTGTCGATAAATAAGAGCTATGGGCTTAACACATGGTGACGATGTGACCTCGTGCCTATTTGATATAAATTGTTGTAGGAAAGCAATGTTGTGACCCTGGTGTTTGTCTTATTTGACATATATTGCATAGGGAAGCAATGTTGTCATCTTGTTGATTGTTTTATGTTAGGATGTCTTGTTTGACATAAATTGCTGAGGAAAGCAATGCTGTCACCCCTTGTGAAAATCCTTAGGCTAGGTCCCTTGTGATAGTTGTTTTAGGGACGTAAAGTGAGGATAATGAGAATGGGTAATTAGGGTTATTTTGGTTGATGAAATTAATAAATTTATTGATTGAGAACTTAATAAGTTTATTATTTATTGTGGGTTGAAAACCCTATATGCTCACCAGGCTCCCAAGCCTGACCCACTCAGTTTAATTGTATCATAGGTATCGATACGAAGTTGCTTTACACTGAGAGATTAAAAGAGAAGTAGATCACTAGTGTAAATGAATGTAAGTTTTGTTTATGCTTATGTTTTTGTATTGACAATGACATCCCAATGGTTTAAGTGAACAAAATACATTTCTTCGGAAATGATTTGGTAACATATTTATCATGTTTTTCTGGGAACAAATTCCGCAACACTTTTAATCAAATGATTACTCTGAAATTATTTTAAAAGCATAAATTAAATCGGTCTTTTCTGGCCGTGAAATTGGGGATGTCACAGTTGGTATCAGAGCATTAGTTTAAGCGAACTAGGAATTTGTAGGATTTCTAGACTTAAACTTAGAATGCTAAGTGATGATTGTGAGATGAGCGTCTGCTATATTTTAGACACGAGCACAAGTTTATTTTAGGAAGGATGACTAAAATGCTTTTATGTGCTAAATGTTTTGTGTTATAGCTATAATGATGCTATTATTTGTTCGGATCTATGGTCTGTCGCCGACCGGATCTGGAAACCTTATGTGTGTAGGATTCTGAGCGTATGATTACGAGATTAGAACTAACATGTAAACGTTTCGAAGTGATAAGGAGATTTATACGTCTATCGTAAAATAAAGCTTTCCTATCTTAAATTCTCGCCCAGTACACCGAACGTTTGCTTGGGTGTACAAAACGTTATGGTACAGACTCGTAGAGAATTGAGTAGATGGAGGAAATGAAAAGCTTATGATAGTGAATGATACCTATCAGAAGATATCGTAAGAGTGGTATCTTGCCTTTAGAATATGTCTAATAAAATAACAGAACATTTAGAGGGGTACGGTACGTCTGAAGTACACCTCCGATTGGCAGGATGGAATGATTGGTGTAATTTTTGAAGTTGTCCCATCGTCTGGAATTTCCATTACCAACCAAGTTGAAGTAGAATTGATGATTGAAGATACGCATGGAAGAAGTCCTAGTAGAGTCTAGGAAAATTTTATGATTAATTGGGTACATTCGTATGTGTTAAATTGTTTTGTGATTTTAGGACTTGGGGACTGCGAGACAGTACTTGGGACGAGTATGAGTAGGTCTGAATAGTAGTAGAGATCTATACTACTGGAAACACAGGACTCACACTTGGATCAGGGAAAGTCACAAGGTTACCAAGGAACTCGTAATTGATTCCGTCTTATTCTAGTCTGTCGTTACCATCGTTTCGGTAATGACTAAGAAGATGATTGTTATTCCGACCCTAGTGGTCATATCAAATTGAGTCCGACTACGATGAGTTTGTTATGTGGTTCAGAGAACCAAGTTCGATGTAGCAGTTGAATTAAGCCGAATTGAAGTAAAGGCTGATCAAAGCGATCAATAGAAGTATCGCGTTCGTTGTTAAAGAAGTTGGGTTAGGTTGTGTTCTGACCCAAAGGGGTAAAGGGATAGCGTATGCATTGAGGCAATTGAAGGAGCATGAAAAGAACTACCCCACTCAGGATCTGGACTTGGCAGTGGTAGTATTCGCCTTAAAGATAGGGAGGCACTATCTTTATGGTACTGAATGCAAACTTTTCACTAATCATAAGAGTTTTCAATATCTCTTTAATCAGAAGGAATTGAACATTAGACAGCGGTGCTGGCTAGAACTACTCAAGGACTACGACTGTGAGATACTTTACCACCCTGGTAAAGCAAATGTTGTTGCTAATGCTCTCAGTCGGAAGGTGAATATTGAAAGGAAGAGGCTAAGAGCGTTGAGAATTGAAGTTGTCTCTATAATTGTGGAAAGTATAAAGAAAGCTTAGGAGGAAGCTTTAGAGAAAAATGACCGAAAGGAGGAACATTTGGGATAAAATGTTGATGTTTGATACAAACGGTCAAGGACTGAAGGTATTCAAAGGTAGGATTTAGGTACCTAAGATGGGAGGAGTAAGAGATCTTCTGATGGAAGAAGCTCCCAAGACCATGTACTCGATTCATCCCGGCAGTATAAAAATGTATAGGGATCTAAAACCCTATTACTGATGGCCGACGATGAAGCTCGATGTTGCTAAGTATGTGGCCGAGTGTGTAACATGTGCTAGGGTTAAGGCACAACATCAGAAACCGTATGGGAGTTTAGAACCTTTACCTGTACCCATGGGTAAATGGGAAGGTATCACTATGGATTTTGTGACTAAACTGCCCAGAACAAGGAACGGTCACGACATGATTTGGGTGGTCGTTGATCGCTTCACTAAGAGTGCGCATTTCATAGCAGCCAACGAGAAATGGTCTATGGATAAACTTGTGAATTCTTACGTGAAGGAAATTATGAGGCTTCATGGTGTTTCGTTAACGATTGTATCCGATCGTGACAGCCGTTTTACCTCAAGGTTTTGGAGGAGTCTATAAGAGGAATTGGGTACCAAGTTGTGTTTGAATACAGCTTACCATCTACAAACCGATGGTCAGAGCGAACGAACAATTCAAACATTGGAGGATATGCTGAGAGCATGTACCTTGGAATTCCAAGGTAACTGGGGTAAACACTTACCTCTAGTAGAATTTTCCTATAATGATAGTTTCCACTCGAACATCTAGATGGCATCTTATCACGCTTTGTATGGGGAAAAGTGTTGAATGCCGTCATGTTGGCTGGAAGCTGGGGAAAAGCAGTTTATGGGACTTGAAATAGTCCATCAGACTGCTGAAAAGTTGAAAGTGATTAGGAAAAAGATGTTAGCTGCTCAAGAGAGCTATGCTGACAAGAAAAGATAACTGATATCATTCGAAGTTGGAGATTCAGTTTTACTTAAAGTCTCGCCGTGGAAGAGACTTATAAGATTTGGTAAAAGGAAAAAAAAAGTTGAGTCCAAGGTTTATTGGACCATTTTAAGTTCTTCAGAGGATCGGGAATCAAGCTTACGAGCTAGAATTACCGGAAGAACTGGAGGGTATTCATAATACCTTTTATGTGTGTTATTTGAGAAAATTTACGGGAGATGTGCCCGACATAATTCCCATTTCTGAATTAAGGTTGGATGAAAACAAGAGGTTGATTGAAGAACCTGAGGCAATCGTTGACCGTAAGACTAAGAAGTTGTGACACAAAGTGGTCGATTTAGTGCTTTTGCATTGGGAACATATGAATGGGCCAAATCTCAACTGGGAAACAGAGAGTGACATGATGAGTCACTACCCGTATTTGTTTGCTGATGTGTGATTCCGGGGACGGAATCATTCTAAGGGGGAGAGAGTTGTAACGCCCGTGTTTCTAGGCTAGGCATTAATATTGACATAATGCTCTAGGTTAACCTTTGTAACCCATTTAGAAGAAATGAAAAGGAATTATGTGAATTTTATGTGAATTATGTGTTTTATGCTTAATTATTAGGGTTTAATTAATTAAGAATAAAAATGAGCGTCAAAATTAAATATTAGATAAAGCCGATATCTATTAAGAAACTTGTAGTGGGCGTGACAAGGATTACGGATATATAAAGAATATCGAAATCCGAGTTATAACGAAGAAGTTATGACCTGTCGAAGTTTCGCGACAAAACCGGCACGGTGCCGAATGTCGTAAAAAGTGAGTTTTTGATAAACTACTTTTTAGCCTTGGTGATCTAAACGAAAGTCGTAGTGTTCGTTAAACCAAGAGTATGTATAAAAAGAACGGCCAAATCTGACTTCATATGAGGAAGTTATGATTTTTCGAAGTTTCAGCTTAGCAGTAGACAGCTAAAAACTCGAATTTTAGATCGAGTGATTTTTAGCTGACACGACCTAAACGAGAATTGAAGGTCTCGTCATTTGTAGCACAACGGTAAAAAGACAGACGAAAACGGACGTCGGATGAAGAAATTATGAAATTTTAATGGATTTCCTGTCCCGGTCTGTTAAAAATAATAATATAAAAATTAAATTCAAAATTAGCCGACGAAGTCTAAACGAAAGTTGTAGAGCATAATTTTACCTACGCATGCATATAAAGAACGTCAAAAAAGGAGCTCGTATGCGAAAGTTATGGATTTTAGAAGTTTTGGCGCGAAAACCGAGAAATTTCGCATAGGTGGCTTTGGCCACGTCACCTTCACTATATGAGTGCCACGTGTCCGAAATGGCTGAGTCATGTGAGCCACGTGTCCGAGCCGAAGACCCAGCTGATGACGCGTCGCCTTCTGATTCGTCCGAGCAGCGACCCAATGCGCATTCGACGCGCCTCGCTTCTGACTAATCATCCGAGCTTCGCTGGTCCAATCCGAGGGTGTCGCGTGCCCTTCGCGTGTCCGAAGCTCGCACCCGCCACCTGGCCTCGCTCCGCGGCTGCCACCTGCTGCCTTCGCATGTGCGACGCGTGTCGCGTCCGAACCCTCCCTGGCACCGCCTCTTCTCGGCCGACTCCGGATCTTCCCTCCTATAAATAGAAGGCATGCGAGCCTTCCCGGGTAATTTTGGGAAATTGCCCATTTTTACCCCTTTTTCAATATTTTGGTTATTTTTACCTCCCCCAATGCCCTGAGATCATTTCCAACGCCCGGAACACGTCCCGGAGTGCCCGAGAAGCCCGAGAAATTTATCTTTTCGGTTTTGAAGCCCGACCCTTCGCAGAGCCCGGTTTCTCAATAAAACTCCCGGTTTTATTAAAAACGATCGTTTTAAGGAAACAAATTGCTGCACGATTTTCATTAAATCAGGTGAGTGTGTAGTTACTTTCACCTTACACATATATATGAAGTATTTTCTTTAAAATACGTGCTATGTGTAATTATATTGATTGTTTAATTAAGGTGACTGTTGAATAGATGTTTTATACAAGTTTTAAACTGTATATATATTTTTATCTACAAATATGTTGGGTAAAACATGGGTAGATGAATTAGATGATGTGTGATGAAATAAAAATAATGAGAGGTATCGATGTTTAAGATGATCTAGTCATCTAGCAGAGAATAGACAACGGCCACAGACTATTTTAGATAGTCCAGTGGAACGTTAGTAGACTTGTAATCGGTACGTATGTTTGAACTATATGTTCATAAAGTGTTCTTGAACTATATGTTCATTAGGTGTTTTTGAACTATGTGTTCATCTGTTGGTTCTTCTTTTTGACACTATTACGTGTCGGGGTACGGGAGCGTACGGGAGTACTTTATCAGTATTTTCCCTATACTTTTATTTGAAAGAGCTTTGGAGTCTTTGTTCTTTTATGAAGTGATCGGACGAGCTTCATGAGTTTGTGATATAGATCATGAGTTAAATAGTGGGTGTGTGATGAAATGTGAGTTGGATAGATGAGATGATCAGTGATATAGATCATGAGTGAGTGGTGAAATATAAGAAAAGCCCTTAGCGAAACGTTAGCGTGAGTGGTGCAATATGAGAAAAGCCCTTACCCAAACGTTGACTCCCGTCATTCAGCAGAGTATGGATGACGACCATGGACTGTTCTAGACGGTCTGTGGAACACTAGAGGCTCACAACCTGTAGGTGTTAATGGACTCGAGTGTTCATTCGCTGTACTCTATTCCCCTCATGAGTTCCTTTAGGGCATGTATGGCTAGGGAAACCCCTTAGTATGTTCATCAGTTGTATGGAAAACCCATTGACATGTATTGCGGGGGGGGGGGGGGGGGGAACTCCCGTGGGAAATACCGTCGATGAGTAAGAGCTATGGACTTAGCATATGGAAAACCCACTGACATGTATTGCGGGGGGGGGGGGACTCCCGTGGGAAATACTATCGATAAATAAGAGCTATGGGCTTAGCACATGGCGACGATGTGACCTCGTGCCTATTTTACATAAATTGCTGAAGGAAAGCAATGTTGTGACCCCGATGTTTGTCTTATTTGACATATATTTGCAGAGGGAAGCAATGTTGTCATCTTGTTGATTGTTTTATGTTAGGATGTCTTGTTTGACATAAATTGCTGAGGAAAGCAATGCTGTCACCCCTTGTGAAAATCCTTAGGCTAGGTCCCTTGTGATAGTTGTTTTAGGGACGTAAAGTGAGGATAATGGGAATGGGTAATTAGGGTTATTTTGGTTGATGAAATTAATAAATTTATTGATTGAGAACTTAATAAGTTTATTATTTATTGTGGGTTGAAAACCCTATATGCTCACCAGGCTCCCAAGCCTGACCCACTCAGTTTAATTGTATCACAGGTATCGATACGAAGTTGCTTTACACTAAGAGATTAAAAGAGAAGTAGATCACTAGTGTAAATGAATGTAAGTTTTGTTTATGCTTATGTTTTTGTATTGACAATGACATCCCAATGGTTTAAGTGAACAAAATACATTTCTTCGGAAATGATTTGGTAACATATTTATCATGTTTTTCTGGGAACAAATTCCGCAACACTTTTAATCAAATGATTACTCTGAAATTATTTTAAAAGCATAAATTAAATCGGTCTTTTCTGGCCGTGAAATTGGGGATGTCACACTATCACATTGGCTTAGCCCATCCTAATTAACCATGGATCATTGGCCCACACTATAAGAATCATTGATCTACTTAATCAGTCCCCATATATTTCATTAGTCTCTTTTGATCACTAAATTAATTCCAAATTAATTCTTAATCAATACTAATTAAATAATATGATTTCTCAATTAATATATTATACTTATAATATATTAATAAATCACAAATATCCTTATTATCAAAAGTCCATCCTATCAAATTGCACTGGCGAAGGCAACCCAAAAGGACCATGCTACAATCGGGTTAAGTACATCCCAGTTATAGTTATGGGCTTAGACACTAAATCCAACAGTCTCCCACTTGGATAAGTCTAATAACTATAACTACCAATGTAACTTCAGGATCCGATTAGCAATCGTAGCTTTCCAAAGCCGCTGTCAAACTCTGACCCAGTCAGCGACGTGTCCTTTAGATAAGGGATCATATACTCCTCTGTTCTTCAAGATATAATGCAGACAAATACATGGAACATAGTCATACTTATTGTCCAGCAGTTTGTTTCCCGATTTTCGATTTGTCTGACATAGAACATAACTGAACACATCAATTTAGTTCTGACCGGGCCCGACACATAAGTCAAAACAAAATCATCGAGGGGCCCAAGATATCGCTTTTAATCCTCTTAGGATAAAAGGAACAGATAAACTTCGACATTATATGTTTGTACTAACTACTCATTAAATCATGCACAACGATAAGTTTTATAACATCAAGTTACTGATGCGTTTTCGTATTATCAATGCACAACCAACTCGTAGTCAACAACTCATATATCTTGGTTTGAAGACTATATGATATTATCGTCTCACAATCACTTGTGATAAATTCCATGAAGTGATTCAGGTGAGCGTGGGTTTAATCCAATACTCAAATCTTATTTCAGGAGCACTCATGAACGTTGTAGCATACTTTTGCTATGTCTAACACCTTAGACAATCTACAAGCCGAATTCATGATAGTCTAACCTCATAAACCTACTTCCAAAGTATGATCGACTGTGGATAGTTTAAATAATCTTATTATTCTGGAAGTCAAAACATGCAAAAGTGAAACAATAGTAAATAATTGACACAAGACAGTAACTTTACTTATAAATAAAACTCCTTTTATTTAATCATCAAATGTCAATTACAATTTAGCTATTACAAGTTTCATAACATTTATCTAATCACTAAAACTAATATTGTCCGTTAGCCTAATTCCCCTTGCATGCTGCAAGTGCCTAACCCTACTCAATCCCTTCGTAGGGGGATCTGCTGGGTTGTCCTCTGATGATATCCTCTTCACCACGAGGTGTCCTTCTTCTACTTGATGTCTTATGAAGTTGTACTTTCTGCCGATATGCCTGGATCTACCATGATCTCTCGGTTCCTTCGTTAAGGCAACCGCCCCTTCATTATCACAGAAAATCTCCACATGATCCTTTATGGTTGGTATATCTCCAAGGTCTCCAATGAAGTTCTTCAACCACATCGCCTCTTTCGATGCTTCGCTCGTGGCTATGTACTCTGATTCACACGTTGATTTAGCCACAGTCTCCTGCTTGGAACTTTTCCATGTTACTGCTCCTCCATTAAGGGTAAACACCCAGCCCGACTGAGAGCGCAAATTATCTCTGTCGGTCTGAAAACCACTGTCACAATACCCTGTCACTCTCAAGTCATCAGTCCCACCGAGAGTAAGGACCCAGTCCTTAGTCCTCAACAGGTACTTAAGAATGTTCTTAACTACAGTCCAGTGAGCTCTACCAGGATTCCCTTGATATCTGCTGACCATGCTCAAAGCAAAGGCCACATCAGGGCCAGTACAAGTCATAGCATACATGATCGAGTCAACCGCGAAAGCATATGGTACTCGACTCATCTCTTCTATCTCAGCCTCTGTATTCGGACTCTGAGTCTTACTCAGTTTGGCATTGCTTTGGATAGGTAAGTTACCTTTCTTGGAGTTCTCCATGCTGAAACGCTTCTGTTGAATCATAAAAGTGACCCTCTTTAACTTGATCTACCGCAGTCATTGAAGATCCGCAGTCAACTCGGTCAGCAACCCCATCCGAAGTCATCATCATCAATAGCTTTAGCTTTCTTAGTTTTACTTTTTATCTACTTTATTATAATACTCTCTATTGTCTAGTATGCCTTGCATGGCTATGCTTAGAGAATTGATCCAATGTAATTCTTGAGTCTCTATATATAGAGCTCAATCTTTCTTATTCAAACAACTTCTATGACATCAATTACATCTCTTACATCTATCTGATTACGCATCTTGAATCTTATACTCTCTCCTTCTTACTCTCAAAGTTCACTTGAATATAACTGAATATTATTTCTCTTCGGAGCAAGTCATTCGTGACTTAATCACTAAGTTTGATCTCACTTACTAACTTGGTCTGAATGCATTCCTTGTTAAGAATCAACTTATGTGTATACTTGATATAACACCTGCTGTCATTTATATTTCCTTACATTTCCGCAACTAACTCTCTAATTGTCTAACTCGTTAACTTATTATTATTGTTGAGCTTTTAGATCCTTTGAGATAAACTATTCCGCAACTATACTTGTTCTAACGTTTGTTCAAGTGTGTCTCAAGTTTTTCTCTCAACAATTGGTATCAGAGCCATAATGGTTGCTTTTTGAAAAACAAAACTCTGATTTTCAAAAGGCCTTCTATACCACTAAAGCTCATTTCTTAAAAAAAAAACTTTTAAAAAAAACAAGGAAAAATGGCACAAGCATTATCTCTAAATGTTTCCAACAGTGTTGGTGGTTCGAACCGAGCCCCAATATTGGTGGCAAATGAATATCATCACTGGTCTCAGAGAATGGAAAGATACTTAAGGAGACTTGGTAGAGATGTATCGCGGTCCATAGAAGAAGGACCACATGTCCATGTTCTTACACCAGTTCAAACTGATGGTGTCACAGCCAGACTAGGAGGAGGTCAACCAGTCATGAACCGTCCCACTAAAGATGACCTCGATAAAATGGAAAATGATGCTGTTGCTTTTTATGAAATCTCTTGTGGAGTTGCTATTGACAACTTCGACATTATCATAAACTGCAAATCAGCAAAAGAGATCTGGGAAGTTCTCAAGAATTTGTACGAAGGCTCAGAACAAGCTCAAGATAAGAAGCTCACAACTACACTCAATGAGTTCAACAATTTCAAAGCTCATACTGGCGAAAGTTTAGAAGACTCCTTCAAAAGGTTCAATCTGATAGTCACCAAGTTATCGAATGCTGGCACCATCCGCAGTAACCATGAAACAAACCTTCAGTTTCTCAATGGTTTGGGAAGACATTGGACTACTGCTAAGATGATAGTTCAAGGGGATAGAAAGATTCATTATTTCTCTCTACAAGCTCTACGGGGAACTACAAGCACAAGAATCCACCGTACTCAAAGACTGTGCTGACTTCGGAGGACCACTTGCTCTTATAGCACAAGCTCCACATAATCAATCCTACTCACCCTCGTATGACACTACTCCGCAGTCATACGAAGCCGACTCAGAATATGATGATGAAGAAGAATTTCAGAAGGCTATTGCTCTTGTTAGTCAACAGTTCAACCGGCTACCACCTCCTTCGTTTAGTAAGAATCATCAGTTCAACAAACCTCCATTCAACCGTAACTTCAACCCGCAGAATAACCATTCTCGATATCCCAAAAGTTCTCATCCACCACCGCAATCTCAAAATACTCAACCAAAGGAGGCACCGCAGTCCATCCAAACCACTGACTCCGGTACTCCCTCAGAAGACAAAAGTGATGTTGTGATTTGTCACAAGTGCAACAAAGAGAATCATTTTGCAAAAGACTGCAAGGCAAATGTAGTGAAAGACAGAGCATTCTACCTAAGAATGACTCAAGAATTGGAAGAAAAGGAAATGGCTAGGGCATACGTAGCCCATGTCAAAAGAGACCATCAAGTTTGGTCATCCGGAGATGAAGAAGAAGCCATCAGCAATGTCAAAGGAAAACGCAAAATCTGCATGCTGGCAACTGCGGATGATAATGGGTCTACAAAGCTGGAAAAGAACTACTGCTACATGGCAAAGGATGGAACTCTAAGCATCTTCGAACAGGTAAAACTCATGATTCAAACTCTAAACTATAGCATGCATGGCTGTCAACCCTTCATAGACAATCTTAATGACACATGTGATGTCGTCCTTACAGACTATAACAAAGCTTTAGATGAGAAGAACATAGCGTCCCAAGAAATGTTTCATGTAAGAGGACGACTGGACAACAAAAGACTCAAAATGGCTATGTTAGAAAAGGACTTAGAGTTAGAAAAAGATGCAAGAATGTTGAGTGAAACACAACTAGAGATAGCTTTGAACCAAAGAGATTTAGCTCAGAGTGAGATTGTACGCTTAAATCTATTAATAGAAAAACTATTCAATGAAAGTGAAGCTATTGAAAATTTGGTGAATAATGGAACTGTGGACAATAAATATAATTGGGGTTGGTCCAATGGATATCCTACTGCAAAGGATTCCTCACCCCAGTTTAACAAAGATCGACTGTATGTCCCTCCGGACCGAGAATTTCATTTCCCAGTCAATGACAAAACATTTCCTGAAGATATCAAAGCTCACTTTGGTAGACTTCACGATCTGAGTAACAATTGTGTTATTGAGGAAATTCTCCCTGAATTTTCTAATCCTATAAATAACACAACCCTTCCCAGTTCTCAGACTTCATCAGTTGCTGATGAGGAAATTGTTTTGGAAGGTCCTGAAGTCTCAATGGACTTCCCTTCTCTGCCGTCAGACCGCAGTATCCCTTACTACAATCAGGGACCGCAGTCTGTCTATCTACCTTCCTGGAAAAAGGCATGAAGAACATGGTGGGAGAGAAACTCTCCCTGGGTGGGAGAACCCACCACTTTTCTCTCTCTCTAGATTACATTGTGAGAAAAGTAATCACTAACTAAGAAAAAGTGAGCTAGCTGTGTTCATAAAAGAATTTCTGAGTCTACAAGCCAAAGAAGATCATATTGTTGCTACGGTTAAGCCCACTCAACCGCAACCTGAAGACTTACCAGGACCGCAGTCACTCATTGAAAGAATTGAACGACTGGAAACTCGTGAACGCCTAGCTGCTGAGCGAATTTCTTTAAAAGTTGAAATGGGAATTCGATCCCTAGATACAAGTCGCCAGGCTGATCATAAGCAGTTTATGGCTGCTGCGGAGCGCCTCATCTATGAGGTATCCGCAATGAAGGCAGATTTACAAACAGCCATTGCGGACCAGTAGACTCACTCACAGAAGCTGATAGCTGAAACTCACACTGCCTATGAGTCCACCATCTCGGTTCTTCAATCTACCATCAACAGACTTCAACGCTCCCTGTCTTCAAACTTTCATGGTCCTGAGATTCTTCAACTTACCAAGGAGATTCATCGACTACTCTTCAACACCGCCATCCCAGACAATCAGCAACTGGCTGATGCTGTCAAAGCTCAATTCCAGGAGGTGTGTGCCAAAGTCGATGGTCTTAAGCAATGGCGTGAGGATGCTCCGGTTTTGCATTCCTCAAGAGGGGGAAGTAATGAAGACCATCATTCAAACAACGTTTCTCAACATAGGAGCCCCCCTGTCATCAATGAAAAAATTCCCTCTCCGCAACCATCTCCTCAGAAGAATCCAAGTCATCAGACACCACCGCCACATCAGTCTCCACCACAACAGAAAATCATTCAAGAAACTTCTCCTGAGCGACCAGAGACTCCTCCCCACTTCAAGAATCTAGCATCCAACATGTCATCCGAACATTCCAATGACTCTCCCGCAACGAAACAGAAGAAAGCAGATTGGAAAGCAACCAAATTTGTTGAACTCATCTGGAGAGAAAACGGATTCGACATCACCATGGATGAATCCTTACTCAATTCCTGGATCTATCCCCACCGAAGACTGCTGGATGATGACTATAAACCCTATCTTACCTTTGCTAAATCCCCTTCTGACGGTTACTGGGATGTTCCAATCTCCCCAAATGCTAAATACTTCACTGTATTTGAGCAGTTTGACCGCAGCCTACCTGATCACAAGAGACTGCCCATGGAATTCGAAAGACTCAATCGATTCTATGCCAAACATGCTTCTTCCATAGAAAAAAATCTGGTCTAATGATAGACCATCCGCAGTCAAGAACTTTAAGCCCCGAAAATTCATGAAAGCTGACTTCATCCAATATACTCTTACAAGAAGGAATCAGGATTACGTCCGCACCGAAGCTGACTTCCCATGCATGAATCCAGAAGAAGTCTTCCTGATAGCTAAGGTGTTCCAAAACAAATCTGAGAAGTATCCTAAGATGAAGATAGCATTTGAAAGGGCAAGCGCATTCCTAAGGGAAACTGTCTGTGACTTCCCAAAGATTGATGCAGATATTCACGTTGTCCTTGCCAAAAAGTTCGATCTACCACTACTTGATCCTGCACCGATGCCTAGTGAAGGTTATCAAGAGAGATCCCTAGGTGCAACAAACTTCCCAGAACTCGGAGTCATTTTCAAAAGAAAGGTTGATAAAACCAAATATTTCATTCCCATGATTGCTATGAATCATCTCACAAGGAAGCAACTTGAAATTTGTCGAACTGTAGTTGAAAGATCAAAACACACGACTGCCGAAGTCAAGTTTGAAATTTTAAGGAGGATCACCTGGTTGGAGAATGTCAGTTTGGCATTGCTTTGGATAGGTAAGTTACCTTTCTTGGAGTTCTCCATGCTGAAACGCTTCTGTTGAATCATAAAAGTGACCCTCTTTAACTTGATCTACCGCAGTCATTGAAGATCCCAGTCAACTCGGTCAGCAACCCCATCCGAAGTCATCATTATCAGCAGCTTTAGCTTTCTTAGTTTTACTTTTTATCTACTTTATTAGACTACTCTCTATTGTCCAGTATGCCTTGCATGGCTACGCTTAGAGAATTGATCCAATGTAATTCTTGAGTCTCTATATATAGATCTCAATCTTTCTTATTCAAACAACTTCTATGACATCAATTACATCTCTTACATCTATCTGATTATGCATCTTGAATCTTATACTCTCTCCTTCTTACTCTCAAAGTTCACTTGAATATAACTGAATATTATTTCTCTTCGGAGCAAGTCATTCGTGACTTAATCACTAAGTTTGATCTCACTTACTAACTTGGTCTGAATGCATTCCTTGTTAAGAATCAACTTATGTGTATACTTGATATAACACCTGCTGTCATTTATATTTCCTTACATTTCCACAACTAACTGTCTAATTATCTAACTCGTTAACTTATTATTATTGAGCTTTTAGATCCTTTGAGATAAACTATTCCGCAACTTTACTTGTTCTAATGTTTGTTCAAGTGTGTCTCCAGTTTTTCTCTCAACAGTTTCAACATCTTGTCCAAGTAGGTACTTTGACTAAGTCTTATTACTCTTTTACTCCTGTTTCTCATTATCCTTATCCCTAGAATATAGGCAGCTTCTCCAAGGTCCTTCATAGCGAAACACTTCCCAAGCCAAGACTTAACCTACTGCAAGGTTGGGATGTTATTTCCTATGAGTAGTATGTAATCCACATACAACACCAGAAAGCTTACTATACTCCCACTAGCTTTGACATATACACAGGACTCATCCTCGCTTCTCGAAAGTCTAAACTCTTTGACTTTCTCACCGAAACAAAGATTCCATCTGCGAGACACTTGTTTCAATCCATAGATGGATTTCTCAAGCTTACACACTCTATTAGGGTACTTTGCATTGACAAAAACCTCTGGATGACACATGTAAACATCTTCAACCAACTTTCCATTAAGGAAAGCGGTTTTGACATCCATTTGCCATATTTCATAATCATGAAATGTAGCTATGGCCAACATAACCCTTATCGATTTAATCTTCGCTACTAGTGAGAAGGTCTCATCATAGTCAACTCCCTGAGTTTGAGTAAAGCCCTTCGCAACCAGTCGTGCCTTATATGTGTGTACTTTACCATCCATGTCGGTATCCTTCTTGAAGATCCATTTACACCTGAATGTCTTGCGACCTGGTACATTGTCAACCAAATTCCAAACTTGATTGTCATATATGGACTGAGTCTCCCTGTCTATTGCCTCTTTCCATTTAGCAGACTCGGGGCCTGCCATGGCTTCCTTATAGTTAGATGGTTCATCCAAATTTACCAGTGTGCTATCACTAATAAACGTATCACCTTCAATAGTAATATGAAAGCCATAAAACTCAGGTGCCATCCTAACTCGAGAGGAACGTCGAAGAGGTAATGACTCGTCAATAGGTTCAACAGGAGTTTCCTCCTCGGGTTGAGCCCCAGTGTTTGAGGTTCCTTCATCACTTAACTCTTGAAGCTCTTCAAGGTCAATTTGCCTCCCACTGTCCTCTTGGCATATGAGTTCTCTCGCTCTAAAGACTCCTCTCCTCGCAACGAAGACAACATTGTCACTCGGTCTGTAGAAGATATATTGTCACACCCCCAAACCGGAACGGCGGAAACGTTCGGGGGTGGATGACGTCATATGTAGTATCACAACAATTGCATCATAGTAATCATAGTAAACACAACCACTACATTGAATATATATAAAGAGGTATTTACATATGTTTGATTCATGTTTTTATACATCAAATGCATAAACAAAAGTAAAAGACGTGTCTCTATACGCTCCGTCTTCTCAAAATCTGTGTGAGGTTCCTGTCTACTTATTTCCTGAGAATACAAGCAGTTTTGAAAGAGTATCAGCATAAAGATGGTGAGTTCATAAGCATGTTTTTGTGTTGAAAAATCCTGTCATTGAATCTGTAAAACGTTGGTATGCTTCCTAAGAAAATCCAACATTTTCTAACATATATGTTTATCGCTGTGTTCTGTAGTAATTGATAATGTAGTAGTTTATATGTCTGGTTACCACCAACTGTATTGTATAACGTTGTTTTGAATGAAAACCCTTTGTAAGAAAAACCCTGGCTACCACCAGTAATGTATAAGATGTTCTGTTTGAAAACCCTGGTTTCCACCAGTATGAATAGTAGTTTCATTACGTAAAATAAAGCTATGAGTTGAAATCCCTGGAATCCTCCAGTTGTATTATGAACTAGTTTATTAATAAAATAAAACTAAAGAAGAATGAAATCCCGTAAACAAATAAGATTAGTTTATACTATTGTGAGTCGTATAACCATGCTTGATATGACCTAGTGACCTTTACGACGTTCTTCAAGTGTCGGATAAATGACATTTGTCACCCCAGGCATGCCTGCCTAACTGTAGCTAGCAGTTCAGGTGTGGGATTGTCAGTCCCGAATAGATCTATTCACAAATCTCACGCTCTCCCTCCAGGAGACTCTGGTTATACTATGATAGGATTTAACCTGTACCCCGAAAGGTACAATTGAAGTGTTGTCTCACAATCCTATAATAACTAGTTTACGTGTAGTTCTGTGTTGTACTATTGTAATTAAACCCGTGTGTATACTTTATAAGGTAATAATTATACTTAAATAATTATTAAATGTTGTACTCTTGTAGTAATGTATATCATAAACTAAATCTGTCATAGTTTATATGTTTTGCTATGTAAAACTCTGAAATCGTAAAACTGTGTATTGAAAACCCAAACTATACCTATTATAGTTTGCATGTATGATGTGTACTTGGTTTACGTATTGATCTGAAAACTATGCAATTTTGACTGTAGATTGAAAAAGTCCCTTATGCTCAGCACGTTACAAAAGGGATAAAGATCTAAATATTTTATAAACATATGGAAACTGTAAGATTGTATCAATTGAATCAGTTTTAACTGTGTTGAAATCCTTTTGTATGTATACAAAAAATCATTTGTGTTTGGCTTGTACTCCCCTGAAAACAATTAAAATCATAAACGCAAAGGGGTATGAACTCACTGTTAGTCGTGTGAATAGTCGGACAGTGAAAACTGAGAGTGCAGACCCTCGAGTTGATGTACGCGACACTCAATGGGATCCTAATACATTAATACATATATGTATTTTATTAGAGAAACCGTTATTTATAGTGTTGGGAAAACACTTGTTTTTAGTTTAAGAATGTTACCGGGACTCGATTGAATCGGAAAAGCGGGTTTCCAGCCAAGATTCACGGTGTGAAGGAGTTTGCGGTCGTGAACTGTTCTCGGCCGTGAACTGTCCCTTGAAGGGTTTACGGCCTTTGAAGATTTGATGAGTGTACGGCCGTAAATGGGTTTACGGCCTTTGAAGATTTGAAGATATGAAGTGTGTACGGCCGTAAACTCAAGAAAAATGATGTTGGATTCGATGAAAAACGTGTTTTAGCTATTCCAAAACAACTTCCAAAGGTGCTTCTTGATGATTTTCGGAAGAAAAGAGGGTGTTTTGATGTTTACGGTCGAGAGGTAGAGAGAGAGAGAGAATGAGAGAGTTTTTGGCCAAGTAAGTTCAAATGAAGGTTGGCGTCCCGTATATATAGGCTGGGGGTATGGTCGGTGGTGGGGGCCACCTGGCACTGGCCGTAAATGGGTGTATGGCCGTAAACGAGTTTACGACCGTGGACATCACTCATGCCAAAAACTAACAGAAAACTCGGGTTTTTTTGCGCGATTTTGGTTCTGAATCTTATATAGCATTTAATTACATAACTAAATGATTTTCCAATCCAAGGGAATTTGACGGAACTCAATAAAATTCAAATTTTATTAACGGAAATCGGTTAACAGTGACGGGAAAAGGTTTGGGTTGTCATATCATCCCCCCGATAGAGGGAAGTTCGTCCCAAAATTCAAACATAGAATACAAATCATGGACTCGGAAAGAGATGGGGATACTTCTGTTGCATTGAATCTTCGCGCTCCCAAGTGAATTCAGGTCCTCGCTTGGCATTCCAACGGACCTGCACTATCGGTATGCGACTTTGTTTCGTTCTTTTGACTTCCCAATCCATGATTTCAACTGGTTCTTCCATGATATTGAGGTTCTCGTTGATCTCGATCTCATCAAGAGAAATCATAAGGGTTTCATCGGATAAACACTTTTTAAGATTCGAGACGTGGAAGACGGGATGAATGTTGCTAAGTTCCTAGGGTAGACGAAGTTTGTATGCTACGGGACCAATCCTAGCGAGGATCTGGAATGGTCCAATGTATCTCGGATTCAACTTTCCACGCTTTCCGAAGCATATCATGCCTTTCCAAGGTGAGACCTTTAATAGAACACGATCACCAACCTGGAATTCCAAGGGTTTTCGTCTCTTATCGGCGTAGCTCTTTTGTCTATCTCTTGAAGCTTTTAGTCGTTCCCGAATTTGTATGATCTTTTCTGTAGTATTTCGGATGATTTCTGGGCCAGTGAGAGTGCTATCGAGTACTTGACCCTTAACTAGCTGCGTGTCACCTACTTCAGCCCATCACAGAGGGGATCTGCATTTACGGCCATAGAGGGCTTCGAACGGCGTAGCCTTGATGCTGGTATGGTAGCTGTTGTTGTAGGAGAATTCGACGAATGGAAAATGAATGTCCCACGACGTGCCAAAGTCGATGACACATGCTCTCAACATGTCTTCTAGTGTTTGAATGGTCCTCTCACTCTGCCCATCAGTCTGTGGATGGTAAGCTGTGCTCATATCTAGCTTAGTTCCAAGAGCCTTCTGTAGTGACTGCCAAAATCTCGAGGTAAACCTGCTATCCCAATCGGAGATAATGGAAACAGTCACACCATGTAGGCGGACTATCTCTCGAATGTAGATTCGTGTCAGTCTCTACATTTTGAAGTTTTCTTTGATTGGCAGGAAATGGGCAGATTTAGTCAATCGATCGACAACTACCCAGATAGCATCGTGCCCACTCGGAGACTTGTGCAACTTAGTGATGAAATCCATTGTAATCCTTTCCCACTTCTACTCAGGTATTTCTGGCTGCTGGAGTAGACCTGATGGCTTTTGATATTCCACCTTCACCTTGGCGCAAGTCAGGCACTTGCCCACGAAGGTAGCGATTTCTGCTTTCATGTTCGGCCACCAATAGAGTTGTTTGAGATCCAGATACATCTTATCTGAACCTGGGTGAACGGAGTTTCTAGTCTTGTGAGCTTCGTTCATGACAACCTCCCTGTAACCGCCGTACTTCGGGGTCCAGATCCGGTTCATGAAATAGTACACTCCGTCTCCCTTGACCTCCAAGTTCTTTTCCATTCCTATCAAGGCTTCATCCGACATGTTTTCTGGTTTTAAGGCTTCCAGCTGAGCCTCTATGATTTGAGCGGATAAGTGCGAATTCATGGTCATTATCAGCGCCTTCACTTTAAGACCTGGATACTCTTTTCGGCTGAGGGCATCCGCTACCACATTGGCCTTGCTGGGATGATAGCGTATTTCGCACTCGTAATCACTGAGTAACTCTACCCATCGCCGCTGCCTCATGTTCAGCTCTTTTTGATCTAAGATATGTTGTAGGCTCTTATGGTCGGTGAAGAGAATACACTTGGTTCCGTAGAGATAATGTCTCCAAATTTTTAACGCAAAGACCACTGATCCCAACTCTAGATCGTGAGTTGTGTAATTGACTTCGTGTGTTTTCAGCTGTCTCGAGGCATAGGCAATAACCTTTCCTCGCTACATGAGCACACAGCCTAGGCCCTGATTGGATGCATCATAGTAGACAATGAAGTCCTCCGTTCCTTCAGGAAGAGACAAGATAGGTGCGCTGCATATGGCTTGCTTCAAGGTTTGAAACGCAGTGTCTTGCTTTTCTTCCCAACTAAACGGTACACCTTTCTGAGTCAGGGTGGTTAAGGGCTTAGCAATTTTGGAGAAATTCTGGATAAACCTGCGATAGTAGCCAGCGAGACCCAAGAGTTGACGAATTTCTGTGGGCGTCTTTGGTGCTGACCAATTCTCAATCGCTTTGATTTTGGAAGGGTCCACGTGTCACACCCCCGAACCGGAACGGCGGAAACGTTCGGGGGCGGAGGACGTCATGTTTAGTATCACAAGACATGTATCATAGTAATCAAAGTAACAAACAACCATTGTATTAATATTAAAGTGTTTACAAAGTAGTGATTCACAAAAGATTGAATCCAAAAGTAAATAACAAAACAAGACATGAAGCTACTATGCTCCATCTTCTGAATCCCAGCACACGTACCTGTCTACTAGTTACCTGAGAATACAAGTTATTTTGAAAAAGTAGATCGGAATTTAAGCTGGTGAGTTCATAAGTATTTTAGTGATGTATTAGTAAGTTGAAAGTTCTTTTAGAAAAGTTCGCCTGTTCCTCCAGAAGATCCTATACCTTCTGATATGATGAAAGATAAGTATAAATGACTCTACAATCCTTTCTATGAGTACTAAATGAATATAAGTTATATAGAATACAGATCAAACAAACAATTGATTGTGTGAATCTGCCCTAAGCCCACAACCAAACAAGGAACAGGGAATCAGGCGGAAGTCACACATCCCATTGTTTGTTAGATCTTTACTGTATATAACTCTGGTGCATTCATTTGGTACTAACGGAGTTAATTGTAATAGTTCCTTTATATTTGATGAAAACATTCTTTAAGAAAACCCTTATTTCTTTTAGTAAAAATGGTAACCACAATAGTTCCTTCTATAATCACTTAGTTTATACTAGCTATATATAATCAAATATCGAACAGATAGTTAATTGTGTGAATCTGCCCTAAGCCCACAACCAAACAAGGAACAAGAAGTAAGGCGGAAAGCACACATCTAACTATCTGTCGGATATTACATATATGTATATAACCCTGATGTGTAAACTAAGGTATTATAGAATTAACCACTTAAGGTCCTTTAAGTTGTACTGGTTTAATAAAATGGATTAAACCTTTCACTGATCAGTTTCTAATTTAGTTCACTCAATGTTCTATCTGAAAGTATGGTTTTGTACTAGAAACCGGTGTATTGAATTTGTATACTATGACTTGACCTATACCTGGTACTCCTTATTATTTCTTGGGGTATACAGAATATATACATAGTCAACATCGAATAGATAGTAGACTGGGTGCATTTGCTCTAAGCCAACAACCAAACAAGGAATAGGAAATGAAGCGGAAAGCACACATCCTACTATTTGCTGGACTCAATTAATATATATCCCTGATGTATCTACCGAGGAATCATAAAGTTAGCATTGTAGGTCACATTCTAACTGAATGTTCACGTTACGAGTAAGTTATGTGGCGTTATTCTAATGTTTGGACAACTATTAGAAGTAATGAAATCTTGTACTCTTAACTCCTCAGTCGATACTATTGTGAGTTTTACATATGTTTATGTGTTTCCTGTATCATACTTCGTGTTTGCTAACCCTGGTACGTTGTATTTGTACCTTTGTTAGTGTAAACCCGGTATGACGTTTTACCTCGTGTTTGCTAACTTTGGTACGTGGTATTCGTACCGTTGTTAGTGCAAACCCGAAATGATGTGTTATTACCTCGTGTTTGCTAACCCTGGTACGTTGTATTTGTACCGTTGTTAGTAACAACCCAGTATGGTGTATTTTGTATATATTTATGGGTTTTATTTATTATTTTCCGGTACTTTGTAGATGTACCCTATATAAATAATTCATGTATCATACCCGTGTTTGCTAACCCTGGTACGTTGTATTTGTACCTTTGTTAGTGTATACTCGGTATGATGTATTACCTTAATTTGTTGTAAGTAATGAGTTAAAGATACAATCTCTTCCTAGGATACTAGGAAGATATAGTATAAGTGTGTAATTCATGATTTGTTCTTCTGTTATAGTTATAGTATGTTCCTCCCTGTACTAGTTATAGTATGCTCCTCCCTGTATTAGTTATAGTATGCTCCTCCCTGTACTAACTATAGTATGAACTGAATCCCTAAACTATACCCATTATAGTTTACTAGTATGTTTGTTTGAACTGTTATTACCTTGAAATAAAGACTCATTTATCTACTAAGTTATGATTGTACTTTAAAAACGAAGTTTTATAAACCATAAAGTAACATAACTTTAAAAGAGTTTTTGCAATGATTTGATCACTTATAAACACATAAGCAATCCTTAAAAATGATGTTTATCACAAAACATTTACACAATTATCATTGTGTTTAACTTGTATTCCCCCCTCCTTAAAAGCATTTAAAACATTTAAAAGATTGATTATAGGGGTATGTACTCACCTTATGTGGGTGATTCACTCGAATATGCGCGTAAGGATGAGAAGTTCCACGAATGAATTACCGAGACACAACGATTCCTAAATGACATATAATGGCATATATTGGCATTAAGTTAGTGTTTAAAAGCAACAAACATGCAAGGAAACACCCTTAGGGACTAGGTAACACTTGGACTAAGTGTTAGAATCACATGTGATTCACTAATGGCGTGTATACCGCCTAACCATGGAGTGTACGGCCATGGGTGTACGGCCGTGGAGTGTACGGTCGTACACTCATGGTAAAACATGCACAAGAGGGTGTTTGAACCATGGGGAAGCTTGTGGGTCTATTTCTCATCAAGATTATGAACTAGGTTCTCATTTTGGAGGGCCTTTTGGGGTGTTTATAGGTGTGTACGGCCATGCAAGGGTGTACAGCCGTACACTCCTTTTATTCCTTCTAAATGGTCGATTCTAAGGTGTTAAACAAGAGTATCTAACGTTTACTAAGCATATGGAAAGGATACTTATGATTTGGAGGCTCAAAAGAGGGTTCACGGCCACCAAGAACAAGTGTGTGTTCTTGGTGAAAGATGAAGATCTTGAAGATCTACCCAAAAAGATGATTTTCATGGATGAAATCAAAGGATGATACATGATTAAGAAGGATAACAACTCAAAGATGGAAGAATCACTAACGTTTTTGAAGATCTAGGATGAAGAACTCGATGATACTTGAGAGAGAATCAATTTTCTAGACTTGGAAGTGTGAGAAATGACTAGAAATGAAGGGATACTCTACATATGGGGGTGGGTGTACGGTCAACATGGGTGTACGGCCGTACACCCATGTGTACGGCCGTACACTCCCTTGGATGGAGTGTTCGGCTCGATTGCAACGCGAAGAACTTTAGCTGACACATCCCTAAACCCATAGCTTGATTGTACTGAGCTTAGAACCCTTAAACAGACTCTAAACGATGCTAAAAGATAGCAGAAACGGGTCTGACACTCGGTTGAATTGAATAGCTGGACTTACAAGGCAAAATTTTTCGGGTTGTCACACCACGTGTATGCCTTCCTCGCTAACCACGTGACCAAGGAAAGTTACTTTTCTGATCCATAATTCGCACTTTGAAAACTTTTCATAAAGTTTCTCCGCCCTTAGTGTTTCTAACACTAGCCTCAATTGTTGTTTATGATCTTCCTTACTCTGAGAGTAGACAAGTATATCATCAATGAACACTATTACAAAATTTTCTAGGAAAGGGCGGCACACCCGATTCATTAGGTCCATGAATACAGCGGGTGCGTTGGTTAGACCAAAGGGCATTACTACAAACTCGTAGTGACCATAGCGAGTTCGGAATGCTGTCTTGGGAACATCACTCTCATGAACTCGTAGTGACCAAAGGGCATTACTACAAACTCGTAGTGACCATACTAGGAAGATATAGTATAAGTGTGTAATTCATGATTTGTTCTTCTGTTATAGTTATAGTATGTTCCTCCCGGTACTAGTTATAGTATGCTCCTCCTTGTACTAGTTATAGTATGCTCCTTCCTGTACTAGTTATAGTATGCTCCTCCCTGTACTAACTATAGTATGAACTGAATCCCTAAACTATACCCATTATAGTTTACTAGTATGTTTGTTTGAACTGTTATTACCTTGAAATAAAGACTCAGTTATCTACTAAGTTATGATTGTACTTTAAAAACGAAGTTTTATAAACCATAAAGTAACATAACTTTAAAAGAGTTTTTGCAATGATTGATCACTTATAAACACATAAGAAATCCTTAAAAATGATGTTTATCACAAAACATTTAAAAGATTTAAAAGATTGATTATAGGGGTATGAACTTACCTTATGTGGGTGATTCACTCGAATATGCGCGTAAGGATGAGAAGTTCCACGAATGAAGTCCCGAGACACAACGAGTCCTAAATGACATATAATGGCATATATTGGCATGAATTTAGTGTTTAAAAGCAACAAACATGCAAGGAAACACCCTTAGGGACTAGGAAACACTTGGACTAAGTGTTAGAATCACATGTGATTCACTAAAGGGGTGTATACGGCCAAACCATGGAGTGTACGGCCATGGGTGTACGGCCATGGGTGTACGGCCATGGAGTGTACAGCCGTACACTCATGGTAAAACATGCACAAGAGGGTGTTTGAACCCTGGGGAAGCTTGTGGGTCTATTGCTCATCAAGATTATGAACTAGGTTCTCATTTTGGATGGCCTTTTGGGGTGTTTTGAGCTGTGTACGGCCATGCAAGGGTGTACGACCGTACACTCCTTTTGTTCCAGCTAAATGGTCGATTCTAAGGTGTTAAACAAGAGTATCTAACGTATACTAAGCATATGTAAAGGATACTTACGATTTGGAGGCTCAAAAGAGGGTTCACAGCCACCAAGAACATGTGTGTGTTCTTGGTGAAAGATGAAGATCTACCCAAAAAGATGATTTACATAGATGAAATCAAAGGATGATACATGATTAAGAAGGATAACAACTCAAAGATGGAAGAATCACTTACGTTTTTGAAGATCTAGGATGAAGAACTCATTGATACTTGAGAGAGAATCGATTTTCTAGACTTGGAAGTGTGAGAAATGACTAGAAATGAAGGGATACTCTACATATAGGGGTGGGGGTACGGTCAACATGGGTGTACGGCCGTACACTCCCTTGGATGGAGTGTTCGGCTCGATTGCAACGGGAAGAACTTTAGCTGACACATCCCTAAGCCCATAGCTTGATCGTACTGAGCTTAGAACCCTTACACAGACTCTAAACGATGCTAAAAGATAGCAGAAACGGGTCTGACACTCGGTTGAATTAAATGGCTGGACTTACAAGGCAAAAATTTTCGGGTTCTTACATCATCCCCCCGTTAGATGGAATTTCGTCCCGAAATTAGCTTTCTTAGCAGTACTACTGGGGTTGTGCTCCTCTGATTGGCAAAATACCCACTCGTAGACCTGGGAAACTTTGCCCTACTGTCCATGATAGGATTCATACCTGGCCCATCTATCATTACCTCGTGTATACAAGTCGTATATAATTAAGATTAGTAAGACGGTTGAATGTGCGACTCTGCCCCAAGTCCACAACCAGACAAGGAACAGGAGATAGGGCGGAAACACACATACTAAATCTACATAATCATAATTATATACCACTCTAGCGTATACACTTAATAGTGATAGGTGGGTTGTATTCGTCCTTAGCCTCTGTGCTTGAACTTGATCTATTGAATGAGTGGTATTTTGGGAAAGTCTGCTGAGTATACGGCGGCAAGGTTTCGGAGGGCAAGGTACTCCTCGCATGAGTACTTTGGGGTTTAGAAAACGAGGTAGACGATTCCGAGGTCTGGGTCGGGCTGTCATTACGAATGAGGAGGGTTTTGTTGATTTGACAGTCAAGGCGACATAAACATATGAACTTATTATGGTGAGGACCACACCAATCCATAACGAATGATGACAACGGACCCTTTACAGAAACAAATGTTAAGTCGATTTTAAAGAAACGTTTGTTATTCGATGGTGTATCCCGAGTGTGTTCGACATTGTACTCTGTGTAAATGTTCTAGTGCTTTCTGTTTTCTCCTTTATATTACCACTGCCAAAATTCGTACCGTGATGAGCGGGTACTAATAGTGCAAGTGTTTTGATAACTAGTGTCAGTACTTTATGTTTCGATCCTCTTCGGTACCACTATGATCGCCTGACATATACAAGTTATGTATAATTAAGATGAATAAGATGGTCGACTGAGTAACTCTGCCCTAAATCCACAACCAGACAAGGAACAGGAATTAAGGTGGAATCACTCACTCTAAGTCTGCAAAATCTTAGCTATGCACAACCCTGATGTACATACTAAGCCATCATAGCTTCCCTGAACAAATCTTTAGTTCTCTTGTGAATGCTGTGAATTATTCAGACGAGTGAGTTATTATAATTACTTTTAAATGTTTTCCCCAAGTTTTAATCTTATATAAATATCAATTAAATTTTAAAGTAATTTTATTTAGAAGACGTACCAAAATCTCAAAAGAGGGGTCATTCGTTGGTCCATTATTCCTTATCGTTAAATTCCTCCTCCTCCTCCGTCAGCTCTCTCTGTTGGGCAGTCTTTCTTGACATGTCCCATTTCACCACATGTATGGCATACTTGAACTATACCTGCATCGGTGGTTGAAGTGATGTGCTGAGTCGGAGTTCTGCAGAAGCGAACTCCTTCGTCATTTCTCTCCGCTGGACGTTCCTTCCTGAAGTGTCCAAATTCGACGCACTTGAAACAAACCTGTTTTACTTGGGAGATTGGCTGTGCCGGCGCTCTGCAGAAACCGGCAGTGTGCCCCTTTTTGTTACAATTTCTACAGTGTAACTCTCGGCAGGCTCCATAATGATGGAAGTTACACTTATTACATTTTGGGCGATTCCCTGCATATTGTCGTGTCGGCATTGGCGTGTTAGGTTTGGCAACTACTATTGCAATTGCAGGGGTAGTTACGGGCTGTCGTCTCTTGGTAGGTGTCACACCCCGCTAAAGCGGAAACACAGGGCGTGGCAGTGCAAAGGGTTTCATCGCAAAAGTTAAAAGACAACACCAACCATAGTATTAAAAATCATTACAAATTCACAATGGGTTTGAACAACTTTTAAAAGAAATTACAATGTAAATTGAAATACAACACATGCGAATGCTCCTAAAAGTGAAGTTTCCCTAAGTGCCACTTACTCGATGATTCCTGAAAAAGCATGTAAAACGAGCGTCAACTATAAAAATAGTTGGTGAGTACTCACAGATAAACAAATAATACTGGTTCCATGAATTGAAATCAAAGTTTTGATAAAAGTTTCCAATAATAAAAGTATATTGTTAAGATGAGTAAATAAGTTTGTAAAAACAAAGTTCTTTGTCATCACGAGAGATAAGGTATGTTGCCCAAATAAGATGCAACATTCATATTCTCATGGAAGATAAAGTTCGTTACTCAAACGAGTAAACAAGTTTCATTGCTAAAATGAGCAATCAATTTCGTTGCTACAAGGAGCAAACAATTTCATTGCTAAAACATGTATATAAGTTTTCAGTAATAACACTTCGTTGTTGTAATGAGAAACAAAGTTCATTGCTATAATTAATAAACAAGTTTATTGCTATAACAAGTAACGAGTTTGTATGTGTATGAGCAAACAATGAGTCTCAACCAAACCTATGACTGAAGCCCTATCAAGATCTATGCTTATCGTTCCATAGATGAATATGGTATCATGCACTCCAGCAATAGGGCGAGTGAGGAGTTGTCAATTCCTAATAGCGCTATCCATAATGACCATTGGCTCAAAGAGTTAATGGTTAGAGATAAGGGAAGGGCCTTAGTACGATAAGTTCTCATGTTCCGTGTTGCATAGACATACATAAAGAGACATAGCAATACAATAGCAATCATGTTTGATAATAATCAATTTAAATACAACATGCAAACAGTAGTTTTTCTGGACATGCTTTTCCACCCCAAAACATAAAACGGAAAATAGGGGAGTGCGTGAATACTCACAATACATTTAGATGATGCAAATGGTGCCTTGAACTACGTTCCATGTGTACCACTACCGATTCCTACAATAATGGTATTCGCTAGTGAGTCTCTAATCGAAATCTAACACTAGTATACTTACTACTACAATAGAATTATGCCAATAATGTGTCAAAATTTAATATTGATAAGTTACAAACATTTTTCTGTGGAAATTAAGTTTCAAAGAATCAATTGTTATATAACAATTTAAGTGGAAAATTTCCATTATTGAAATGTTAATATTTAACATTTTAGAGTTGTTCCAATGATTAAATATTCAAAACTAAATAAATTTAGTTCTAAACTTTCCCAAACTTTGCATTTAAGTTTTAATTGAAGTCAAAGACCTTAAGATAAATTTTCTTGAATTTTTGATTTGTCTGACTATTTTTCACGATTTTAGTTTCTTGAATAACCATAAAATCATGAAAAATACTAAACAGTTAATAAAAATTACCAAACTTCAGATTTTGGTTCTAAATGTACTAAAAGACTTCTAGATAAATTTTCATGGATTATGAATATGCATAACCATTTTTCATATATTTAATTCTCTAAATATATAAAAATTCATGAAAAATAGAAATCGGTTAAGAAAATGCCCCAAAATTTTTATAGTATTGTTATTACACATACTTAACCTGGGAAAAATAGAAAAATAGATTTCTAAACTATTTATCCCAATTTTATGATTTTTGTGTATTTATTCTAATAAAAATTGAAATAAATAAAAAAATAGTTTCCAAAATTGCCCAAAATTTTTGTAACGCTGTTATTAGTCATTATTAAGCTAGGAAAAATATAAAAATGAATTTCTAAACTGTTTATCCCAATTTTATGATTTTTGTGTATGTATTCTAATAAAAATTGGGTTTAAGTGTATTTAATCTTGGGAAAATAGAAGAAAAATAGTATACAGAAGAGAAAAATCATCAAAATTTTTATGTAGCATCCTAATGTACTACAAGGTGTTCTGGTAAATTTTCATAATTTTTGGATGAGTAAAACTATTTTTCCTGTTTTTAGTCCATTATAAATACAAAAATCGGAGAAAAATAGGGATACATTATGAAAAAATTCTGGAAATATTTTTCTAAGTCTTCCACAGAGAGTATAAGCTGCGAAAATTATTAGATACCATTTTTATATTCCCTAATGTGGTTTTATGATTTATTAGAGCTAAACAAAAAGAAAATTTAAAACCATATTAAACAGTAACAAAAATCGATGAAACTTAATGGAAGATGTTTATTCACTTAAAGGATCATCCAAGAATTTTTCCAGAATTTATTTACTAGTTTAAGTATTTTATATGATTTAACACTCTATTTTCTTATTATTTTCATGTAAAAATAAAGAAAATATATATTGAGCTGAAAATTTCCAGAACACATCTTCATACAATTTAATAACAATGAAAAATTGTTTTCTTATTTTTGATGTCGAAAAACATGCCTAAAGGCTCAATAAATTATAGAGAAAACTTGGTTCTTGTGATTTTGGTAAAGATTATTGATGTTACTTTGAGAATTTTTGCAACATGTTCCAAAGACTTTTAAATCAAGATTTTTTGTACCTCTTAATATATGATGTTAAGAGTTCAAAATAATTTTTGAATGATTTTTATTGATGAATAAGTCCTTTGAACATGCAACACAAAACAAATGTTCATAAGGAAAGTGCTGTTTGAGCAACAGTTTTGTAAAAATTGGTAAAAATCGAAATATTGGAATTTTCCAGTGAGGTCAGATGGGTTTGAAAGCTAACTCAAAATATTATATTTCAGAAAACGAATCACGAATTTTGGCTAAGAAATGAGTGAGATATGACAGTTTAAAGTCAGGTAAAGAAATCTGGCAGATTGAATGCATGATGATTGGTTAGAAAAGTGGATTTTCATCATTTCCTTGAGTAAATCTTTTCAAGTATTTAAAATATATCATGATAAACTCATATTTTAGTCATGTTTCCAGAGATCAAAAGATTAAAACTTATCAAAATGTATACATGCATTTATGAACAAAATTTTGTTTCTCAAAAACTCTTAACTTGAGTTTGATGTTTTAATCTTTAAAATCGATTTTTGCACTAAGATCATGAACATGCAACCTTGTTTATCATACATGCATGGTGTTAAAACACATCCATCATGTTTTAAAAACTATTTTAACAAAAAGAAAACAATTTTGAAGAAGATGAAGAAGGAGAAAGTGTAAGAAAAGAGCAAAACTTGAAGGAAAAGTGAAGTAGAAATCGATTTTACCTTCAAGAATACCACAAGATGATGAAGATTTCGAGTTTCAGGAGTGTTCTTGGGTTTTTTTTCTGGAAAATTTCTTGGTTCTTAGAGGGAGTAAGAGAGAATGGAGTGGTGTTTGGAGAGAAAAAGTAGAGAGAAGGTAGAGAGAGTTTTCTAGAGAGAGAAAGAAGAGAGATGTATGTGTGTTGGAGAATGAGAGTGTGAGAGAGATATGGGGAGAGAGGGATCCGATTTTAGGGGAGGAGAGGCTCTCTCTCTCTTGTTTCTTTTATAAAAATTCAAATCTTTTATAAAAATATCCAACTTTTTATAAAATGTGCACCTTAACCTAGTTTTTATGCATAAAACTCTTGATTTTTGACTTATAAATCAAGGGTAAATGTTAATAACTAAATCTTTATTTTTCATTGAATTGTATTTCATAATAATTATTATGATAAGATAATATTATAAGGTTCATAATTGTTTTTATAGGATTTTTAAGGTTAAAGTTTATAAATATGAGTTTTTAGGGCTTTTAGGGCTTTGGAGTTTAATAAACTTTGAATATCAAAATAAATAGAATATTTGAGACTTTAAATTATCTTATGGTATTATAACTCTTTTATAGTTATAAATAATGTTTGTAATTTATTTTTATCGGTTTATTGGCATTCTATGTAGTGATTCCGAGATTCAAGCGAAATTGAGGAATCGAGTATACTAGTCCTAGTCTTCAACTTTGACTTAAGTTCCTACGAGACTCAGACATAATTTATACCACTAGGTCAAGTGCATGATGTGTGTATATGATTCATAAAAAGGTGTTCGATTCAAAGAGTGACCCGAATATGGATAGTCACTACAGTTAAGTAGTTGTAGAATTCACATATCAATGTGAAATCTAAGTACACCATCCATTGTTTCTATCTGTTTCCAAGTTTCTACTAGGTTATAACTTAGCTTCTAATTACTAAGTCTAATATGTGTTGTGCCTATATGTGCAACTAATTCTAGTCAAATCTAGAACCGACTCGAATTTTGACGGTTGTCACAGTAGGACCTTGAGCCGACTTTTTCCCCTTTTTCTCTCGTTTCTTGTTCTTAGGTTTATGGTCTGGGGTGTCCTTGTCAATAGACACTCACTGGTTCCCTTGATTGTTACTGCGATTAGCATAACTGGCACCGCTTCTGCTTCCGCTGGCGTTATTAGCATTGATATGTGCCATGACGGCTGTCACAACAGCTATGACCGCAGCCTGAAAAGTAGCGGAGTCTATCTGCAGAATTGGTGCCTCGCTTGTTGGTTGGTTTCCTCCTTGTGAAGACATGGTTCTGTTGCATGGCGAAGAATGATCTCGTAAGTAATGATGGTCATCACTAGATGTATCCCATCAACTTAAATGTATTAAACAATTTCATGCTTTGCTGGACTACTCTCAATATTTATGTCAATATTTCTGAGATATGTGCATGATAGTAAGTAGAAGTGGGTTTTGGACGAGTGATATTTGAACTAAGTTATCCTTGTTTCCTAGTGTATCTGGTTCTGACTTTCATAGGGTTCTGGAAAACAATTCATAATTGGAGTCTATATATAAAATAAACTTTATGAATCAGAAGTGGTTATCCTCGAATGAATTTCTGTGAACTGAATATCTGTTACTGGCTGCAAGAAAAATAATAATCTTAACACATAGTGTGAGTAGTGTATTCACTAACTCACTAAGTCAATTAAGGTTATTATTTATTAGTGTGACGCATAAGACGTTTTGTTTCTTCGGCTGATCCTTTTCAGCAAACTTCTCATGAACCTGCTCTTGTTCCTCCTTGACTCTTCTGCTGACCGCTAAGAGGAAGTGGTTGCATCTATCTGGGTTTGTCGTGCGAGAATGGAAGTGTCTAAAGAATTCATGAGTTTAAGTGTAACAATATGGGGTGATCCTTTCCAGGTCCTTCTATAATTGCGGAATGTATACAGGTTGTATATAATTTAAGATTAAATAGACCTTCAAATAAATGATCATACTCCAAAACCACAACCAAACAAGGAACAGGCAGTGAAGCATAGGTCACAAATTCTAAGTCTATAAAATCTCAATTATATAAAACCTTGGGAGTATACACTCCGGAATCATAGACATACCAGAAGGGTCTTTTAAGTTCTCACATAAGTTGTTTATAGTGCCTAAAATACTCCTATAGTATTTTAATGTATTGAACTTGATATGTTTTAACTTGTTGTTGTCTTGTAGTATCATAAAATACTCCCATAGTATTTTAACTTTGTGTACTGATCTAGAAATCCCTTGAATAGAGTTAGGTAAGTTTTAAGGCTGTTGCAACACCACATCACTCCCAAAGATATGTTGGTCACATCTCAAATGAATATAGTTGATCAGGCTATATTGATTCCAGATGTGATTACATAACTGTCCAGGTTTGACCGCAGTGTTCAACCATTAAATACTTATGTTCTGTTATTCTTGTGATACTTGTTCTAGTATGTATAAGCATGTATGTATACTTTTATAAGGTATTGTTCTACCTTTAAAATATATTATTATCCAGAGCACTTCGGCCCCATTGTATTTAAAGTTGCATATCTTTTATAGGTTAATATATACTTAGTTCACTATAAACAATGCTCTGATACCAATCTGTCACACCCCCAAAGCGGAACGGCGGAAACGTTCGGTAGCGGAGGACGTCATGTTTAGTATCACAAGACATGTATCATAGTAATCAAAGTAACAAACTACCATTGTATTAATATTAAAGTGTTTACAAAGTATGTGTTTCACATAAGACTGAATCCAAAAGTAAATAACAAAACAAGGCATGAAGCTACTATGCTCCATCTTCTGAATCCCTGCATGCGTACATGTCTACTAGTTACCTGAGAATACAAGTTATTTTGAAAGAGTAGATCAGCATTTAAGCTGGTGAGTTCATAAGTATTTTAGTGATGTATTAGTTAGTTGAAAGTTCTTTTAGAAAAGTTCGCCTGTTCCTCCAGAAGATCCTATACCTTCTGATATAATGAACGATAAGTATAAATGACTCTTCAATCCTTTCTATGAGTACTAAATGAATATAAGTTATATAGAATACAGATCAAACAAACAATCGATTGTGTGAATCTGTCCTAAACCCACAACCAAACAAGGAACAGGGAATGAGGCGGAAGTCACACATCCCATTGTTTGTTAGATCTTTACTGTATATAACTCTTGTGCATTCATTTGGTACTCACGGAGTTAATTGTAATAGTTCCTTTATATTTGATGAAAAAATTCTTTAAGAAAACCCTTATTTCTTTTAGTAAAAATGGTAACCACAATAGTTCCTTCTATAATCACTTAGTTTATACTAGCTATATATAATCAAATATCGAACAGATAGTTAATTGTGTGAATCTGCCCTAAGCCTACAACCAAACAAGGAACAGGAAGTAAAGCGGAAAGCACACATCTAACTATCTGTCAGATATTACATATATATAACCCTGATGTGTAAACTAAGGTATTATAGAATTAACCACTTAAGGTCCTTTCAGTTGTACTGGTTTAATAAAATGGATTAAACCTTTCACTGATAAGTTTCTAGTTTAGTTCACTAAATGTTGTATCTGAAAGTATGTTTTTTTACTAGAAAACGGTTTATTGAATTTGTATACTATGACCGGACCTATACCTATACCTGGTACTCCTTATGATTTCTTGGTGTATACGGAATATATATATAGTCAAGATCGAATAGATAGTAGACTGGGTGCATCTGCTCTAAGCCCACAACCAAACAAGGAATAGGAAATGAAGCGGAAAGCACACATCCTACTATCTGTTGGACTCAATTAATATATATCCCTGATGTATCTACCGAGGAATCATAAAGTTAGCATTATAGGTCACCTTCTAACTGAATGTTCATGTTACGAGTAAGTTATGTGGCGTTATTCTAATGTTTGTACAACTATTAGAAGTAAGTTTTACATATGTTTATGTGTTTCCTGTATCATACTTCGTGTTTGCTAACCCTGGTACGTTGTAATTGTACCTTTGTTAGTGTAAACCCGGTATGACGTTTTACCTCGTGTTTTCTAACTTTGGTATGTGGTATTCGTACCGTTGTTAGTGCAAACCGGAATGATGTGTTATTACCTCGTCTTTGCTAACCTTGGTACGTTGTATTTATACCGTTGTTAGTAACAACCCGGTATGGTGTATTTTGTATATATTTATGTGTTTTATTTATTATTGTCTGGTACTTTGTAGATGTACCCTTTATAAATAATTCATGTATCATACCCGTGTTTGCTAACCCTGGTACGTTGTATTTGTACCTTTGTTAGTGTAAACTCGGTATGCTGTATTACCTTAGTTTGTTATAAGTAATGAGTTAAAGGTACAATCTCTTCCTAGGATACTAGGAAGATATAGTATAAGTGTGTAATTCATGATTTGTTCTTCTGTTATAGTTATAGTATGTTCCTCCCGGTACTAGTTATAGTATGCTCCTCCTTGTACTAGTTATAGTATGCTCCTTCCTGTACTAGTTATAGTATGCTCCTCCCTGTTCTAACTATAGGATGAACTGAATCCCTAAACTATACCCATTATAGTTTACTAGTATGTTTGTTTGAACTGTTATTACCTTGAAATAAAGACTCATTTATCTACTAAGTTATGAATGTACTTTAAAAATGAAGTTTTATAAACCATAAAGTAACATAACTTTAAAAGAGTTTTTGCAATGATTTGATCACTTATAAACACATAAGCAATCCTTAAAAATGATGTTTATCACAAAACATTTACACAATTATCATTGTGTTTAACTTGTATTCCCCCTCCTTAAAAGCATTTAAAACATTTAAAAGATTGATTATAGGGGTATGAACTCACCTTATGTGGGTGATTCACTCGAATATGCGCGTAAGGATGAGAAGTTCCACGAATGAATTACCGAGACACAACGAGTCCTAAATGACATATAATGGCATATATTGGCATTAAGTTAGTGTTTAAAAGCAACAAACATGCAAGGAAACACCCTTAGGGACTAGGAAACCTTGGACTAAGTGTTAGAATCACATGTGATTCACTAATGGCGTGTATACCGCCTAACCATGGAGTGTACGGCCATGGGTGTACGGTCGTGGAGTGTACGGTCGTACACTCATGGTAAAACATGCACAAGAGGGTGTTTGAACCATGGGGAAGCTTGTGGGTCTATTTCTCATCAAGATTATGAACTAGGTTCTCATTTTGGAGGGCCTTTTGGGGTGTTTATAGGTGTGTACGGCCATGCAAGGGTGTACAGCCGTACACTCCTTTTATTCCTGCTAAATGGTCGATTCTAAGGTGTTAAACAAGAGTATCTAACGTTTACTAAGCATATGGAAAGGATACTTATGATTTGGAGGCTCAAAAGAGGGTTCACGGCCACCAAGAACAAGTGTGTGTTCTTGGTGAAAGATGAAGATCTTGAAGATCTACCCAAAAAGATGATTTTCATGGATGAAATCAAAGGATGATACATGATTAAGAAGGATAACAACTCAAAGATGGAAGAATCACTAACGTTTTTGAAGATCTAGGATGAAGAACTCGATGATACTTGAGAGAGAATCAATTTTCTAGACTTGGAAGTGTGAGAAATGACTAGAAATGAAGGGATACTCTACATATGGGGTGGGTGTACGGTCAACATGGGTGTACGGCCGTATACCCATGTGTACGGCCGTACACTCCCTTGGATGGAGTGTTCGGCTCGATTGCAACGCGAAGAACTTTAGCTGACACATCCCTAAACCCATAGCTTGATTGTACTGAGCTTAGAACCCTTAAACAGACTCTAAACGATGCTAAAAGATAGCAGAAACGGGTCTGACACTCGGTTGAATTGAATAGCTGGACTTACAAGGCAAAATTTTTTGGGTTGTCACACCACGTGTATGCCTTCCTCGCTAACCACGTGACCAAGGAAAGTTACTTTTCTGATCCATAATTCGCACTTTGAAAACTTTTCATAAAGTTTCTCCGCCCTTAGTGTTTCTAACACTAGCCTCAATTGTTGTTTATGATCTTCCTTACTCTGAGAGTAGACAAGTATATCATCAATGAACACTATTACAAAATTTTCTAGGAAAGGGCGGCACACCTGATTCATTAGGTCCATGAATACAACGGGTGCGTTGGTTAGACCAAAGGGCATTACTACAAACTCGTAGTGACCATAGCGAGTTCGGAATGCTGTCTTGGGAACATCACTCTCATGAACTCGCAACTGATGGTACCCTGATCTCAGGTCTATTTTTGAGAAGTAACCGGCTCCTGGAGTTGATCGAAGAGGTCGTCGATTTTGGGTAAGGGATAAAGGTTTTTGATGGCAAGCTTGTTCAGTTCTCGATAATCTATGCACATTCAAAAGGATCCATCTTTCTTCTTCACAAACAAGACTGGGGCTCCCCAGGGTGAGGAACTTGGTCTTTTGAATCCTTTGCTGAGCAGCTCATTGAGCTGGCTGGATAACTCTTGCATTTCGGCCGGCGCTAGGCGGTATAGGGATTTAGCTACGGGAGTAGCTCCAGGAATTATGAGGGCTTCGCCCGAGGGCAGATAGAGGCGGATGGATTTTTCATAACAAAGAATATCAGCACGATTGGGGCTCAACCAATCCATGCCGACGATTATATCGAAGCTTTTTATGGAAACTGGCATAAGGTCGATTGGGAAGGAATAGTCGTTTAAGGTAAGGGTACAAACTATGAATATGTCGTTAGTGCTCTCTTTATTTCCGTTAGCCATCTCGACGGTAAATGTTTCGGTTAAAGGTTGGTATTTATGTTTGAGAAAGTGTTTAAATGAATGACTAACAAAACTTCTTTCCACACCAGAATCGAAAATAATGCATGCATAAGAGTTGTCAAGGAGGAACGTACCCGTAACAACGGTGGGATGAGCAACCGCCTCCTCTTGGCCCATCGCTAGCACCTTCCCTGTGTTACCCCCTGTTGTTGCCTTGGGGAAATTTCTATTGAAGTGCCCAACTTCCCCACAGCCATAACAGGCTTGACCAACGCCCGCTCCAGGAGCCTGATTGGTTGGTTGGACTGGTGAATTGCAGAATCGAGCCGTGTGTCCCTTCTTACCACAATTGTTGCACAACATCTCCCGACACTGCCCATGATGATGGAAGTTGCACTTGTCATACCGTGGAAGAGTACCAGCATATCTACTGGCAGGTGCTTGAGCTGCGGGAACAGCAGCGGGAGTGGTAGCAGCATGAACTGTCACTACTTGCTGTTTCTTGCAGGGATCCTGCGAAGATTGGCCCTTTCGTTTGTTCCAAAACTTCTTCTTCTTCCCACCACTCGCCTTTGGTGGTTCGAGAGCGGCTGCCACTTCATCAAGATCAACTCCATGATCTATCAGGGTCTGCGCCAGGCACTTGGCGCTGTCAAAAGTGGAAGGCTTAGCAGCCAAAACATTTCCTTGATTTGGGGGCGTCAATCCCCAAATGTACCTGTCTATGTTCTTGCCTTCCGGGGTGACCATTCCCCGACAGAGAAGAGCCAGATCGCAGAATCTAGCTGTATATGTAGCAATGTCGGAACCCTTCATCTTCAGGTTCCAAAGTTCGTGTTCCAACTTCTGCATCTCGCCCCTTGGGCAGTACTCAACAAGCATGAGTTCCTTCAGACTCTCCGAACCCATGGCATTCGCTACTGGCAGAGATAGGGATTTGACCCGACTATTCCACCAAGTCAATGCTCTATCGGTGAAGGTGCAGGCAGAAAACTTCACTTTGTTTGCCTCAGAACATGCGCAAACTTTGAAAATGGACTCGATCTTTTCGAACCATCGGGTTAAGGCAATGACTCCTCCATTACCATCGAAAGATTTAGGCTTAGCATTCATGAAGTCTTTATAGGAACACTCCTTTTGGTGTCCCTGACCTCCACCAAGATTTTGGGGATCTAGTCCATCTCCTGATCCGCTAAAGCCACCCGGATTTATCTGCGACATTGCAACAGCCACAGCGGCCATAACTGCTGCCTGGAACAATGCATGATCGAACTGAGGAAGTGGTGGCGGCGGAGGGTCGTTGTTCTGTTTGTTGAGTCTCTTCCTGGGAGGCATCTTTCTCTAAAAGATACAAGGGAAAGAATGACGATAAGCCTCCTATATGATCATGAATCGAATATTTTTGAGCAAAATATATCTTAATCCTATAACGATAATAAAGACCTACAATGATGTCTACTAACATTAACAAGGAACTGCAAGTTTTTCATTATACGGATTTGTACTAGTAGTGATGACTCGGTGCAGTGTTATAGTACCATAAAATACTCCTATAGTATTTTAACCATGTGTTTTCATTACTAAAGAATTTGGTGAGTTTTAGACTTGTCGCGACACCACAGTCACTCCCAAACACATGTTGGTCATATCTCGGACAAATATAGTTGATCATGTTATATTGGCCCCACATATGACTACATAACTGCCCAAGTTTAACCACAGTGTCCAACTCGCCCTAAATACTTTTATATAGTTCTTACTATGTTATGATTTCTTGTACGTATGTATACTTGTATACTTCTTGTAAAAATACTTGTATATTTTAAAGTATACTTTTAGCTTCAGAGCACTTCGGCCCCCTTTAGTGTTTATAGTTGTATACAATGTAAGGTTCGGTATACTTAGTTCACTATAAACAATAGCTCTGATACCAATCTGTCAAACCCCCAAACCGGAACGACGGAAACGTTCGGGGGTGGATGACGTCATATGTAGTATACAACAATTGCATCATAGTAATCATAGTAAACACAACCACTACATTGAATATATATAAAGAGATATTTACATATGTCTGATTCATGTTTTTATACATCAAAAGCATAAACAAAAGTAAAAGACGTGTCTCTATACGCTCCGTCTTCTCAAAATCTGTGCGAGGTTCCTGTCTACTTATTTCCTGAGAATACAAACAGTTTTGAAAGAGTATCAACATAAAGATGGTGAGTTCATAAGCATGTTTTCATATTGAAAAATCCTGTCATTGAATCTGTAAAACGTTGGTATGCTTCCCAAGAAAATCCAATATTTTCTAACATATATGTTTATCGCTGTGTTCTGTAGTAATTTGTGACAACTCGAAACTTTTATCATGTGCAATTGATCTGTATATCAATATTAAACTCGATTTTATCATCTTTTTGTTGGATTAATGTCTAAGTCCATAACTATATTTGGTATGTACTTGACCCGACCCGGCATGGTCCATTTGGGTTGCACTTCACCGGCACAATTTATATCGATAGTCTTTTGAGAATAGTATATTTATGATTTATATTAATATATTATAAGTTCTAATATATTAATATGGAATCATATTATTTAATTAGTATTGATCAAGAATTAATTTAGAATTAATTAAGTGATCAAAAAGAACTAATTAAATATGGACTCTTATATATATGGAATGGGCCAAGTTCATTTAGGTTGGGCTAAGCTTTCATGGATGGTCCATGGAGCTTTTAACCCATGGATCCTATGTAAATGAAAGGTCATGGGTATTAGGGTTTACATGGATGTAACCCTAATCCTCCATAATATATAAAGGGGTCCTTGGCTCACAAAATTGGCACAAGTGTGTGAAAATAAGAGTGGGCCGATTTTAGTGTGCATACATATTCTCTCAAGTTCTTCCAAGGTGTTTTGGTGATTTGTGATTCCATTTGAGGCTTCCACACTATTAGGGCTAAGCTCTTAAAGCTTGAAGACATCAAGCTACATCAAAAGCTATGTCATCTAACTAGAACTTTGTAGTATAGGTGCTTCATAATATGCTAGTTAGGATGAAACCTTGGAATAGTTAATATTTGCATGTATAATAGAGAAAACAGAGATCCAAGGTTTATAGGGTTGCATGTACACCATAGGAGTGTTAGAATGCTCAAAAACCCAACAGTGGTATCAGAGCCATGAGTTGTTTTCTGTTATATTGATGCAAATGTTTTATTTTCAAAGTTGGAAAAAAAAAGGAAAAAAACATGACGTTTGTCAAATTTTAAGATAATTACTTGTTTTTGTGAAAAACTAATTATTTGTAAAATTTGAATCATTTGCTATATGAGTTGAATTAGGTCAAATTTATTAAAAGATAAATTGATATGATTATTTTATTAGTTTTAAAAGTTTGATCTAAAGAGTTTTTTGAAACCTCCATAAGTTATGGATATGAAAAGGTTTTAAAAAAAATTGATTCAAAGTTTTTTATGGAGTTACAAAACTTAGTCTTAATGTTTTAAAGAATTCCATAACGTGTTCTTAAGTTATGGAACATGAAAAGTTTCATCATAAAAGAAGTATTTAACTCCATAAGTTATGGAATCCAAAAGTTTTCAAGAGTTACAAAACTTGCCCTCAAGTTTTGGAATTTGGAAAAAGTTTTTTTATGATAAAAAAAAGAATTGAATTATAAAACTCCTAGGTTCATAACTTAAACAATTAATTAAATGGTTTTAATTTTGAATTTAATAATTAGAATTATGATTATTTTATTGAATAATTCAATTAACTCTTATGGACTTTATTAATAGATAATTAAAGTGTTTAATTAAAAGAGAATTAATAATTCCATAATGACATGGTTTAAATTTAATTAAATTAAGAGTATAGTTTAATTAATAGATTAAACCACCAAGTAGTTTAAATGTCTAAAATACACCCTTATACTATTATAATATTAAAAGTTTAATATATTATATGTATAAGAGCAAGTCGTCTTACCATTAGTAGGCCTCATTCACGAAGCCGGTCTATAAGGGGGGTATAAGGTTACTGCCTATAAAATGGCAGTTTAATGGGTGTCCACTCTCACCCACCGCTTCCTTGACTGGTGGAGGGTCGTTAGCCGAACAGGTAGGACAAAGACTATAATTCTCCCTTCATTAAAAGTATTAATGATAAATACTAAGTAACTAAACCTTTTATAAATTCCCAATCTTAGTTACTTAGGAAAATGTGAATAAGGTGCTAATCCATGAAATTACACTTTGCACTTTGTTTAAGCTGTTAGTGGAGCGTGCGTGGTTAACCGACACACTAACCTGGACTTAACAAGGTAGGAAAAGGGTAACTTAATGTTTATCATAGTATCGTTGGAGCGTGTGTGGTTAACCGGCACATCGATTGAGGGGTAAATATTAAGGGTACCAAGTATATTTGCATGGTTACTTCACACCTTGTTTTGTGATCCTCGGCATCCCAGTCACAAAACCTGAAGGGCACACTCGAGATTGAAACATGCCATTGAAAAGTTCAATGAATCTCAAAAGAATCTAGGAGTTTCAAAACCAATTAAAACTTAATAATACATTTCGTTTATCTTGGTGGAAATTGGTGAATCGTCATTCACCTACCTTCAAATATTTTATAGCTTGGATTACGGCATCCCTCTTCCAAGTTATAAAATAGTTTGTTGGGTCCTAGCCTTAGTATATCATATTGGGTGTTATATTAAGGACTTAAATCAACTTTACGTGAATTTATCCCATTGTTGATGTCTGGTTTAGACAACAATCATCTTCCTAAACCAAGCTTTCCTAATGAATATGACTTCCCGAGTTTGGCTCATGGAAGTCATACTTCTCTTCCTCCACCTCCTCCAATTATTCTCCCTAACCCACAAGTTCAAGGTCACTCAAGCCCTAATGGCAAGCAAGGTCTATGTGTGATCACATCTTAGAGATGAAGTCACATATTGACAAGCCGGGAGAGTTGGGTGTCAAAGTCTTGAGAAAGTTGGATGTTCAATCACTTTCTAAGTCACATAGTGAGTTCCTTTGGGACTACTATGAAACAGACTATGACATGAACCTTAATGATCATATCTATTTGCTTGGTGCTGTTGAATCAGCAATGATTTGGAACGATAGTAAAGCAAATTTGATTAGAAGATCAACTTCCCAAAAACTTTATGGACAGTGACAATGGTGACACTGGAAATCCAGAAAAAGCATTCTCTTCCCAAGGGAAAGGGATTGACCATAGTCAACCCGGTTGACCAAATGGTAAAGAGAAAGGCTAAGTCTGAGATAGTCCCATTACCAAAGGGTCCATATGTTTATTTTGCCAAAGGAAGGGGCGTTGATTGCAAAGCTGCCAAATTTACCTAAGGATGTTAAAGTCAATAAGTTTGACTCTACATCAGGTAGAGCCCATTATCTAGCTCTGTTAAGTTCTATTCTGAGATCCTCATTACATGATGTGACTGGGTCACATGTTGATGTTTTAAGAATCAAAGAATAGAGTGAAATCTTAAAGGAAGTATATGTTGATTCTGATCGCGAAGGTGGATTTCGATCGCATCAGAATTTTGAGCAGTTTCTTAAGAAGTTATGATATATTGCTAAGGAATAGATAACAACAATTTTCCATGTGGATTGTAAGGATAAGTTTTTCCGCAAAGTTTTAAAATAAAAGAAAATTGTTTAATTTGATTTATTTGAAGTATCCTTACAATGGTATTTGTGGAAAATTGTTGCTTATATGATTCCACTGACAGCAATATTGGAAAATGGATTTGATTCTTTCATTTGTGGTAGTGTCTAAATTTACCAAATCAGGAAAGTTCCTCATCACCCAAGTTTCAATTGGACCGAAACTTGGATCATGCAAGTTGAATAGTATGATGAATGAGAACTTTCAAGCATTGGAAAATCAAGACTAATTACTTGTTCACATGGATGTGTGAGTCAAGTGAAGGACTAAAGGGATCGACTACACATTCTTGTGCACTGGTCATGTCCACCACAAAGCTCGTTAAGACTATTTGATTTACTAAAGTTTAGTAAATATGGCTATACTTACAAGTTTAAGTATAATTCTGAAACATTGGAAAAGTCTCAATGTATGGCAGAACGAATGGGAAGAATCAAATTAGGCAGAAAGATAAAAGTTTCTCAAATCTGAAAAGATGGGAGAGTACTTTAGTATCATGTTTGTGATCATCTTAATGATTTAGAAATCAAATCACAATTAGTCCTCTAAAGGTCTTAGTGCATTCTTATGACTAAGAAGAGGAGTCATGAATTGTTGAAATGGTTAGATCAGGAAGATGAGTCATACTTCGTTCCAAAACAATTCTTAGAGTCATACTCCAAGATTGTAACTTGAGTGACATATCTTAAAGAAAGGTTTAAAACACTTGTCAAATGTAAGAGTAAAAGTGTCCTACTCTTGTACATTTGAAATTGGTAAGTTGTGATGTTTTGGATAAAACAAAGACCAACTAAGGCCAATTGTGTGAAGTGTTTGTCTTGATAAAGAATCCGCACTATCTCTTGAATATTTGGCAAGATAGTCTTATATGTCAAGAGGATAGTGGGATTCTTAAAGATCCTAAAAAGAATTTCAAGAACTAATCAAGAATAAAACCTGAGGTTCTTCACTAGCACACGACTTGAGGTTTATAACCTATCGTGTTGATGATGGGTTTTGAGCATTCTAACACTTCCTAAGTGTACATGCAACCCTAATAACCTTGGATCTATGTTTGTCTAATAATCATGCAAAGTTGAATTCCAAGGTTATATTCCTATCTAGCATACATGGGGAACATTTTTAACTTGAATGAAAGATAGAATAACTTACCTTGTTGTTGATTATGATCCTTGAAACCTTGTGAGCCTAGCACCCCAAGTGTGATGCCTCAAATGCTTCACACAACACCAAATGCAAAGGAGTAAACTTTGAGAGAATCTTACACTTGCAAAATCGGCTCTAGCCCTCTTGTTTCTTAGTGTCGCCAATTTTGGTGGAGAATGGGTTTCTTATATAGTGTTGACACATCTAGGGTTACACCATGTAAACCCTAATGTGTCATGACTCTTCATTTCCATGACCCATGGGTTTGTAACTCCCATGGAGCATCCATGGAGCATCCTATGGGTGGAACCCAACTTGATAATCCATGGAGCCTCTTAGCCCACTATATAAGATATGGAAGATTTACATAATCTACCCATATATTTAATTAGTTATCTTTTGATCACTTAATTAATTCTAAATTAATTCTTGATCAAACTAATTAAATAATATTATTAATATATTAGAACTTATAATATATTAATAAACCATAAGTGTTATTTCTCTCATTTTAGTTTATCCAATTGCATGGTGCCATGCAACCCAAATGGACCATGCCGGGTCGGGTCAAGTATATACCAGAAATAGTTATGGACTTAGACACCTTATCCAACAGTCTCCCACTTGGATAAGTCTAATAACTATAACTGTAATACTTCAGGAACCGATCGGAAATCGTAGCTCTTTCAAGGTCTCTCGGAACTGAGAAGATGATGATACGCCATTTAAGATAAGTGATCATATAATCCTCTATTCTAGATAGCAGCCGGACAAATACATGGAACAATGTCTTACTTATTGTCCAGCAGTTTGTTTCCCGATTTCCGATTTGTTTGACAAAGAACTTAATTGAACACATCAACTTAGTTCTGACCGGGCCCGGTACATAGGTCAAAACAAAATCATCGAGGGGCCCAGATATCAGCTTCTAATCCAAGAAGGAACAGATAAACTTCGACTCATATGTTTGTTCTACCACTCATTGAATTATACACAAAAGCACATTTTATTACATCGAGTTACCAATGCGTTAACGTACAATCAATGCATAACCAACTCATAAGTAACAAATCATATCTCTAGGTTTGAAGACTTATATGATATTACCGTCTCACGATCACTCGAGATAAATTCCATGAAGTGATTCCAGTGAGCGTGGGTTGAGTCCAATGCTCAGAACTTATGAGCACTCATGAGTGTTGTAGCCATGTCCAACAACTTAGACCTCTGCAACCAATCATGACAGTCTTGATTCATACCTACTTCCGACATATGACCGACTGTGGAGGTTCGAATAATATGATATACCAAACATAATTATTCTGGAAGTCAAAACATGCAAAAGAAATATAGTAAACGATCGACAAGAGATAGCAACACTTTACTCATAAATAAAACACCTTTTATTCATCATCTAATGTCAATTACACTTTACAAATTTTAAGGTTATCTAACTACTAAATCTAATATCATCCTTCAGCCCTATTCTCCGAGCATGCTGGAGATGCTTAACCCGATTCAGTCCCTTCGTGAGGGGATCTGCTGGATTCTCATCCGATGATATCCTCTTTGCCACGAGGAGTCCTTCTTCTATTCGATGTTTGATGAAATGGTAGTTTCTGTCGATGTGTCTGGATCTCCCGTGATCCCTTGGTTCCTTGGCTAAGGCAACTGCACTTTCACTATCATAGAAAATTTCCATTGGCTCTTTAATAGCTGGTACAACTCCAAGGTCTCCAATGAAGTTCTTCAGCCATATCGCCTCCTTTGCTGCCTCGCTAGCTGCTATATACTCTGATTCGCAAGTTGAATCAGCCACTGTCTCTTGCTTGGAACTCTTCCAAGAAATTGCTCCTCCATTTAAGGTAAAGACCCAGCATGACTGAGAGCGGAAATTATCCCTATCAGTCTGAAAGCTAGCATCACTATACCCTACAACTCTCAAGTCTTCACTCCCATCGAGGGTAAGGACCCAGTCCTTAATCCTCCGTAGGTACTTGAGGATATTCTTTACCGCAGTCCAGTGTGCCTTGCCAGGGTTCCCCTGATACCTGCTAACCATGCTCAAAGCAAAGGCTACATCAGGTCGAGTACACGTCATAGCATACATGATCGATCCTACAGCCGAAGCATAAGGTATTCGACTCATTTCTGCTATCTCAGCCTCAGTACTAGGGCTTTGTGTCTTACTCAATCTGGCATTACTCTGGATGGGTAACTCTCCTTTCTTGGAGTCCTGCATGTTGAATCTCTTCAACACCTTATCCAAGTAAGTACTCTGACTAAGTCCAATTAGTCTTTTACTCCGGTCTCTCAAGATCCTTATCCCTAGAATATAGGCAGCTTCTCCTAGGTCCTTCATAGAGAAACACTTCCCAAGCCAGGACTTAACGTCCTGTAGAGTTGGGATGTCATTTCCTATGAGTAGTATGTCATCCACATACAATACCAAAAAGCTAACTATACTCCCACTAGCCTTGACATATACACAAGATTCATCTTCAATCCTAGAAAAGCCAAATTCCTTGACTTTCTCATCAAAGCAAAGATTCCATCTGCGAGGTGCTTGCTTTAACCCATAAATGGATTTCTCAAGCTTACACACTCTATTAGGGTACTCTGTGTTGACAAAACCCTCTGGCTGACTCATGTAAACATCCTCAGCCAACTTTCCATTAAGGAAAGCGGTTTTGACATCCATTTGCCATATTTCATAGTCATGAAATGCGGCTATGGCTAACAGAACCCTAATAGACTTAATCTTGGCCACTGGAGAAAAGGTCTCATCATAATCAACTCCCGGAGTTTGTGAGAAACCCTTTGCAACCAGTCGTGCCTTATAAGTGTGTACATTACCATCCATGTCGGTCTTCTTCTTGAAGATCCATTTGCACCCTACAGTCTTACGACCTGGTACATTCTCAACCAAGTTCCAAACTTGATTGTCATACATGGACTGTATCTCGCTGTCCATTGCCTCTTTCCACTTGGCTGACTCAGGGCCTGCCATGGCTTCCGCATAACTGTTAGGTTCATCCAGACCTATCAGTGTCTCATCACTGATAAGTGTATCACCTTCCGCAGTAATATGGAATCCATAGTAATGCTCAGGTGCATTCCTAACCCTTGTGGAACGCCTCAGAGGTACAGACTTGTCAACTGGCTCAACAGAAGTTTCCTCCTCAAGTTGAGTGCTAGGGTTTGAAGTTCCTTCACCACTTGACTCTTAAATTTCTTCAAGGTCAACTTGCCTCCCACTGTCTCCTTGGCTTATGAACTCTCTCTCTCGAAAGAAATCCCTCCTAGCTACAAAGACCACATTCTCACTAGGTCTGTAGAAGAGGTAACCAAAGGATTTCTGTGGGTAGCCGATGAAAATACACCTCTCACTTTGAGGTTCGAGCTTATCATGAGTCTCGCGTCTCACGAAAGCCTCGCAACCCCAAATCTTAATGTGGTCTAGTTTGGGTACTTTACCAGTCCACATCTCATAAGGAGTTTTGGCAACTTTCTTTGTGGGAACTAGATTAAGGATATGGGCGGCAGTCTCTAAGGCATACCCCCAAAATGAGATTGGTAGCGAAGCTCGACTCATCATGGAACGAACCATATCCAACAAGGTTCGATTACGCCTCTCAGCTACACCATTCAACTGCGGTGTCCTGGGAGGTGTCAATTGTGAGACAATCCCACATTCCCTAAGATAGTCGAGGAACTCTGAACTAAGATACTCACCACCTCGATCGGATCGAAGCATCTTAATGTTCCTGGCCAATTGATTCTCGACTTCCTGTTTAAACTCTTTAAACCTCTCAAAAGTCTCTGACTTATGCTTGATTAAGTAGACATATCCATATCTACTGTAATCATCAGTAAAAGTCAAATAATAACGATTAGCATCCCTTGTGGCATGTTTGAAGGGCCCACACACATCCGTGTGTATAAGATCCAACAAACCTTCACCCCTCTCACAAGAACCTGTGAAGGGTGACTTTGTCATTTTTCCAAGTAAGCATGATTCGCAACTATCATCTGACTTTAGGTCAAATGACTCCAATACTCCATCCTTTTGGAGTTGGCCTATGCGTTTCTTGCTTATATGTCCAAGACGACAATGCCATAATGATGCTTTATCCAAGTTATTATCATTAACAGAATCAATACACAATACATTATTTCCTAAGTTATCAACCACAGATACAGTTTCATACACACCATCACAAGGTAATGCTTTAAAATAAAGAACATTATTAAAGAAAGCATTAATCGAACCAACTTCATTATCAAATGAAAAGGTGAAACCTTGTTTATACAATGCATGAAAGGAAATAATATTTCTTGCCATTTCTGGCGAATAACAACATTCATTCAAATCTAAACTAAACCCACTACTTAGCGATAAAGTATAAACTCCAATCTTGGTGACAGGTAAAGCTTTCCTATTCCCCATGATTAAGTTTATTCTTCCATGCTCCACATTCTCACTTCTTCTTAGTCCCTACAAATCAGAACATATATGAATACCACAACCGGTATCAAGGACCCAAGAGTTAGAATGGGGTGAGTTATTAGATAAGATAGTGTAAATACCTGCATGGTTGGGTTTAACTTTCCCATCCTTCACATCTTGCTGGTACTTTAGGCAGTTCCGCTTCCAATGTGACTTTTCATGGCAATAGAAGCATTCAGCCTCTTTAGGGTCAGAAGAAGGAGTGACAAAGCCTTTCTTGGTTCCACTTGAAGAAGAGCCATCAAGGGTCCTAGCCTTGGTACCCTTCGAAGAGCTGTTCCTCTTCTTCCCTCTACCTTTCCCGATTGCCAAAACCGGGGCGGAGTTTGGAGTAGGAGTGTTAACAACCGACTTACCCTTAAGACCTGTTTCTGCGGTCTTGAGGAGTCCCTGAAGTTTGCTGAGTGTGACCTCTTCCTTATTCATGTGATATGTCATGCAGAATTGATCATAGCACGATGGTAAGGAGAGCAAAATGATATCTATTGCAAGCTCCTCAGGGAAGTTCACATTAAGCTTCAGCAACCGATGCACATACCTTTGCATTTTCTGTATGTGGCTCGTGACGGATTCCCCGTCCTTCATCATGGTTGTTATGATAAAGCATATGATTTCATACCTCTATTGTCGTGCACTTTGATGGTATCTTTCCATCAGATCTTGGTGCATTTCAAAAGGGTAGAAGTCCTCATAGGACTTTTGGAGTTCCGCTGTCATGGTGGCCAACATGATGCATGCCACTTTTGTAGCATCCCTTTCATGTGCCCGGAAGTCAGCGATCTCCTGGGGAGTTGCAGTGGTCTCATCAATCTCCTTAAGGTCCTTGTCAAGGACATATTCTTTGTCCTCGTAGCGGGTAATCATCCTGATGTTTCTGATCCATTCATTGAAGTTGGATCCATCAAAAGTGACTTTCCCACACAAGTTCATAAGGGTAAAGGAGCCATTAGGATTAGAGCCAGAAGCAGCATTATTTGAAGACATCTGAAAGAAGAGAACAAGATTAGTTTAGATATTAAGAGAGTCCTTAATAAAATACCCAAATGTAATATTAAGGCTAGGATCCAATCACAATATATTATAACTTAGAAGAGGTATGCCGTAATCCAAGCTATAACATATTTGAAAGGTAGGTGAATGACGATTCACCAATTTCCACCATGAAAAACGAAATATAGATATTAGGTTTTTAATTGGTTCTTAGAAATTCCTAGATTCTTTTGAGATTCAATGAACTTTTCAAAGGCATGTTTCAATCTCGAGTGTGCCCTCCAAGTTTTGTGACTGGGATACCGAGGATCACAAAACGAGGTGTGAAGTAACCATGCAAATCACTTGGTACACTCAATGTTTATTACTCAATCGATGTGCCGGTTAACCACACGAGCTCCACCGACCTATAATAAACTTTAAGTCACCCTTTACCTACCTTGTTAAGTCCAAGTTAGTGTGCCGGTTAACCACACGAGCTCCACTAACGACTTAAACAAAGTGTAAAGTGTAATTTCATGGATTAGCACCTTATTCACATTTTCCTAAAGTAACTAAGATTGGGAATTTAATAAAAGCATTTAGTTACTTTATAATATTCATCATACTTTTAATGAGAATTTATAAGTCCTTGTCTTACCCGTTCGGCTAACGACCCTCCACCGATCAAGGAAGGGGTGGGTGAGAGTGGACACCCATTAAGTTGCCATTTTATAGGCAACAACCTTATACCCCCCTTATAGACCGGCTTCGTGAATGAGGCGTACTAGCGGTAAGACGACTTGATGTTATACATATATATATTAGTAACTTATAATATTATAAAGTATAAGGGTTGAATTTTAACTTTTAAAATTCTAAGGGTTGGAACTAAAGTTTTAATCAAGACTTTACATGTTCCAAAACTTGAGGGCAAGTTTTGTAAACTTCCAAAACTTTTCATTTCTTTAAACTTATGAATTAATTGAGTAATAAAAATGAAGACTCTTCATTTTTATAACTCTTGTGTTCTTTTAATGGCTTTAATAAAAGTGAGACTTTTGGTTTTCCATAACTTGAGGACAAGTTATGGACTCCATTAAAACACATTATGATCATGAATTAAACTACCATGAAGGTTACAAACAATTCCTATGATCATCTAATCTTCATAAGTTCAAGAACATGAATATGAACACTTTCAAGAATAAAAAATTACACTTAAAAAAACTTGTAATTTTAATAATTGCCATTGTAAATGGATTAGCATAAACATTACACCATCTAAAACAAGCTTTAAAACATCAAAACAGTTTAGGGTAATGTTTCTAGTCCATTTCCAGCAACAAATGTGCAAACTTTCATACGAGCAGAAAACAGAAAAACGATTTTTTTTTCAAGCTGTTTGCACACAAAAAAAAAAACAACAAACGAACCATGCTCTGATACCACTGATGGGTTTTGAGCATTCTAACACTTCCTAAGTGTACATGCAACCCTAATAACCTTGGATCTATGTTTGTCTAATAATCATGCAAAGTTGAATTCCAAGGTTATATTCCTATCTAGCATACATGGGGAACATTTTTAACTTGAATGAAAGATAGAATAACTTACCTTGTTGTTGATTATGATCCTTGAAACCTTGTGAGCCTAGCACCCCAAGTGTGATGCCTCAAATGCTTCACACAACACCAAATGCAAAGGAGTAAACTTTGAGAGAATCTTACACTTGCAAAATCGGCTCTAGCCCTCTTGTTTCTTAGTGTCGCCAATTTTGGTGGAGAATGGGTTTCTTATATAGTGTTGACACATCTAGGGTTACACCATGTAAACCCTAATGTGTCATGACTCTTCATTTCCATGACCCATGGGTTTGTAACTCCCATGGAGCATCCATGGAGCATCCTATGGGTGGAACCCAACTTGATAATCCATGGAGCCTCTTAGCCCACTATATAAGATATGGAAGATTTACATAATCTACCCATATATTTAATTAGTTATCTTTTGATCACTTAATTAATTCTAAATTAATTCTTGATCAAACTAATTAAATAATATTATTAATATATTAGAACTTATAATATATTAATAAACCATAAGTGTTATTTCTCTCATTTTAGTTTATCCAATTGCATGGTGCCATGCAACCCAAATGGACCATGCCGGGTCGGGTCAAGTACATACCAGAAATAGTTATGGACTTAGACACCTTATCCAACAGTTGACATATTATGTGCCCATTCCAGTTAAAGTTGGCTTTGCATAGGAGTTCTGAAAGTTCTCAATTGGTTGCATAACAACTTGGAAGCAATGGCAGGCCCTGTACTGCCAGGTGGCAAGAAGTTAAGATTGCATAAGTTCAGTCCATATGAGTTTGGATTTGTCATTATCCTTGTCTTGTGACTATGGTTTTGATGATTCACATGGATAAGAACACATACACCATAAAATCTAAGGGTCATAAGGTTTCTCTCCGATTCATGAAAATGATGGTGAGGAAACACTTCCACCAAGTAGATTTGAAGCAAACGGCAAAAGGTCTAAACAACTGATACTATGATTACGACATCCCTTTTCATAGTTCTGAAATTGTTTAGACACACATGCATGCTATCTAAGGAAAGCTGTATGATTTTGATAAAGTTTTATCAAAGCATCTCGTATCAGAAATCTGAACTTTGGTAAGAAAGTCAATAAAGTATTGATTTCTAGAAGTCCAGCTGATTTCTGAGTACATGTCAAAGCTAGTGGGAGCATAAGTGTTATGATAATAATCATCATGTTAGTGGGAGCATGATAGATATTGTTAGTGTTGCAAGTTAGCAATGTTAATTATAGAAAACAAAAGTTTCAATTCGTGATGCTACAGGGATTGAAAAAGTTGTTTTGCTATAATTAAGGGAGAGGATATACTTCATTTCAGTTCTAAAGGCTTAGATTGAGACCTTAATCATCTTTAGTCAAGAATATATATATGAATTTCATGTTGGATTGGTTCAACTTAAGGAAATTCTATATATTGCGTTCTCAAAATTCGATTATGATTACGTCATCCCTCTTCATAGTCAAATTTTGAAAACATGGCAAATAAAAATATTGTAGCAAAAGACTGGTCAAGAATCATGTCTTTATGTGAGACATCATGAATCGTGTACCATTTGCTTTGGGTACAGGATCGATTGCATGTGCTATAATATTTGTCATTTCTAAATTTTTCCAAATGCCCAGAGGCATTAAGAAGGGAAAAGGTCTAGAATAGGATATAACTAAAATGATTAAGCAATTGTCGAGGACAATCTGAGGTTTACCAAAGATTGGTTACTCAGGGACAGTTGGAAGTATAGTGCTAATTTTAGAAGGACCATATTGACATATTCTGAAAAGAGGCATCTCTTATTCAGAAGTGATAGTCAAAATGAGAATATGGAGTTGTCTTCATAGGTGGAAGTTATCTGTGTAAGATTAGAAAACTTAATGCAAGAAGCATGTCCAAAGCAATGTACTTTGAATATGAGACTTAGTTTCCATGGAGTTGATCTCCATTGGAATACCTTATAATGACTGTTGACAAGTCTTTGTGACTTTGTACATATTCATTACATGAGGGTCAGTGCATATAAGTTTAAAATCTAAACAGATTTCGATAAATGATAGGAATTTGAAATTCTCACATTTTTCGATAAGGATTTGGGAGTGTGAAATTAGAATCATTGAAATTATGTTCAATTGGTTTATTTCACAAAGTAAGGATCATAGACAAACATAGAGTTCATACTTGGTGTATGGAAAAGCTATTGTTTAAGAAAAACATAGTGTACATGCTTGGAGCATGGGACAACTAGTGTTTTTAATTCAAGTATAAAGTTGATAAAACCGAAACAATGAATAATGAGTAATCAGTATGGTGATAAATAAAAGTGTTTATTTATATTCATAGGGTTTGATACCATATTTGATTCATTTATTCTTGTGTTTCACTTTGCATGTTTTGACTTCCAGAATAACTAACTCGCTCTTCCTGAATGATTAAGTTATTCAAACCATCCACAGTCGGTCATATGTTGGAAGTAGATATGAATCAAGACTGTCATGGGTTGGTTTGTAGAGGTCCAAGTTGGTAGACAAAGTGGTGCTACAACACTCATGAGTGCTCATAAGTTCTGAGTATTGGAT